>NC_080165.1:56332979-57532979 GCF_950295315.1 Erinaceus europaeus
GAGAAATTCATGGGGCGGAAGTGGCTTAGGCGGTGTCTTCAGTTAGTTTCAGCCAAGTCTCATTACTAATATCAGAGCGAAAGCAACATCTAGAAGGGCTGGGGAAGGAGCAGTGATGTGGCTTACTACATCTGGTGGGGAAGCATTTATTCTGTTTATATTGAGCCCCATCTTATAGTTCCAGCCATTTCCCTTCTAAAAAAAAACAAGTTTTGAGATAAATCTAAGTTGTGTCAAGCTTGTTAATAAGGCAACCAGAAAGAGTAAAAGTGCATCTATAAAATAAAAATGTATTTAGTCAGTCAGAGAAAATCGCTATGCTAGAGATTCAGATTGGTTAATGTACTACAGGGTAATAAAACCATGACCTTGTTGTTACCTTCTTTACTAGAGAAAAAGAGAAGCCATAATACTTTGTCAGTCTTATCACTTGTAGTATAGGGCCTGCTGGGTTCGTTTTAGTCAGGTTGCAATTTCTTTTTTTATTATTTATTTATAAAATGGAGATAAGAGGGGTACAATTCCTAACACCAGAGCTCCGTATCCCATCCCCTCCCCTGATAGCTTTCCCATTCTCTATCCTTCTGGGAGTATGGACCCAGGGTCGTTGTGGGTTGCAGGAGGTGGAAGGTCTGGCTTCTGTTTCCCCACTGACCATGGGTGTTGAAGGTGGATCCATACTCCCAACCTATCTCTCTCTTTCCATAGTGGAGGAAACAGGGCTCCAGGACACATTTTTTGAGGTCATCTGTCCAGGGAATTCAGGTTGGCATCATGGTAGCATCTGGACCCTGGTGGCTGAAAAAGAGTTAACATATAAAGGCATACAAATTGTTGATTTATAATGAACCTAAAGGCTGGAATATTGCAGATGAAGATTTGGGGTCTCCGTTTTGGAAATAGCTAGGCCTATTTTAGGTATATTCCAAAGAGCCCACAATTCTATTAGTTTTTTGCCTGAGTCTGTTACAATTTCTAATATACTCAGACTTTGATAAACGGGAATATGAGAGAATATTAAATCAGCAAACATGATTTTTCCATGTCTAGAAAAATTTTAAAACATTTTCCCACATACCTCCTGCCCCTAAGGTAGAATTAACCAAATGGGACTTTCCAGAAAGGTTCTAATGCAGTATCATTAATTAGATAGCCTCTTGTTTGACATATTTTAGGATTAGGATACAAAGCCCTCCTTACTGTGTAGCTGAGAAATCAAAGGTCTTAAGAATTAAGACTAGGGCCTAGTTGAGCACACATGTTACAGTGTACAAGGACCTGGGTTCAAGCCCTCTCTCCCCACTTGCAGGGAGGGAAGTTCATGAATGGTGAAGTGGTGCTGTGGGTGTCTCTCTTTCTCTGCCCGTCTCTATTTCATTTCTTTTTGTCTCTGTCCAATAAATTAATAAATGAATAAAGAAAACAATAAAGAATATTTTAAAATCTCTTAAAACATAACTATAGTTATAAAAAAGAATTAAGACTAAAGAATCCACATCTGTCTAGAAGGTTTTAACTCATAAGGTCATAATTTCAATCACTTGTATCCTGGCCAGATATACATTTTATTGCTGCTTATTAGCTCATTTATTCCAAGAACCTTCCCCCAACTCTCCTCAGTGCCTTTGCTTATAGCTGAATGAAATCCATTTTCTCTCAAAATGCCCCAAGTTCACCAGTGATCCTGGTTCACCAGTTGTCAGATGGGGACTTAAGAAACTACCAGCAGTGCACTGGGAGGATTTTGTAGGCCTTGTTTCTACATAGGAGCTGTAGTACATTCTCTTAGACAAGATTTTCCTTTGAATGTGACAGAGCAGGTCATTGGTGAGGAGTGTGATGACTTATACACACCAGGTTTGAGTTTGAAATTATATCACTGAAAATTTATAATTTTTTAAAATTTATAAAAATTAAATAAGTTTTAAAAATTCTTTAAGATTTTCTCAGGTTATATTTTTTCTCCCTCATGATGTTATAATGAAACAAGGAAACAAACGAACTAACATTATTCAAACGGTTTCCTCTTTACTTGTTTCGATTTAAGACAAAGTCCCTTTCATGTGTGTGCAATTTTTCTCCTTCATTAAAGTAACTTTTTGTGTAAAATAATATATACTCATCATTATTTTTAAATATCTCATATAGGGGATAGATAGCATAGTGGTTATGCAGAGGCTGTTAAGCCCCTGGTTCAAACCCCCACACCACCATAAACCAGAGCTAATTAGTACTCTGGTTAAAAAAAAAAAAACTACTATAGAAAGGTAAACAAAAAGATTCTATTAATATATTACCCTGTATCCAAAATAATCATCACTCTCACCGGATGAACATCCCTCTGAATGTGTGTTTGTATGTATATCCCGGCTTGAACCTGGATCCTTGCTCATGGTAATCTGTATGCTCTACCCAGGATGCCATCACCCAGCCCCCACTCTGAATATTTATCAGTCTAGACTGACATAATTTTAGAAAAATTGAATCGATGCTTGTTTTTTTAACATTATTTTCATTCTTATTTAGGAAACATAATAAAAAGTCAGGAATCTCTGAATTTCAACTAGCCATTTCTTCTCCATACTATCTCTTAATAAACTCTGAATTTCTGAGAGCCTATCAGTAGCATCAAGCGAGGACCCAGGCTTAAGCCCGGCCTCCACAGTCTGAGGAGAGCTTCACTTCTTCTGAGATCAGAGGGGACCTGGTGTGTTCAGGGTGGTATGGCTGTCGACTGAGCTTCAATTCTGTGGTTTCTCTACTTCTTTCTTTCTCTGTGTCTCTCCCTAGATGAAAAAAAAGTTGGCCCAGAGCAATATAAACCAGAGATGACAAAATAATAATAAAACTGTTATGATTATATACTTATAATTTTATTATTATCAAATATTTGGTCACTTGTTTTTAATAGTCTTCTTGTTCCATTCATCATGGACTAACAGACCTTCAATAAACACAACCACTTCAGTACTAAAGTAGTCTCATCAACTCCAAATGTTTTAAATATTCATTTGTTTATTTATGACAAAGAAGGAGAAAAGAAAACCAGAACATCACTCTGGCAAATGGGGTATTGGGGATCAAACTCAGGACCTCAGACTTGAGAGTCCAATGTTTTATCCACTATGCTATCTCGGGGATCACTAAACATCAATTTTTAAGCCTTCTGCCCCTGGTACAATCTGACAAGTGTCAAAAGGTAGCAACATCATCTTAGATGGGAAAAAGTTGTCTTAGAATTCTATTCTCTGCGACAGTAAGAGTCAAGAATCTGGTAGAGTCACTTTCAGTGAGACTCCGAGAGAGACCTTTCCAGAATACCAAATTTTTGATAATCTTTTAAAAAGCAACTCTTCATACAAGCATGAGAAAAAAGCAGAAGCCATCTGTTTAACACAAGACTGAATGGTTCAATTCAATTAGTTATTGTATCTTCATGTTCCACATCCACAGATTCAATCAAAGGAAAGACATATAGTTAAGATTGTGACAGTTGCCTCTATACTGAACTTAGAAAGTCTTATTTTCTAGTCATTATTACCTCAAAAGTGCACTGTAACTGTTATTTGTGCTTGTCTGATTGATTGCTTTTTACCAGAGCACTGCTGAACTCTGGTTTATGGGATTGCCAGGGATTGACCCTGAGACCTCAGAGTCTCAGTCATGAACTTCTATTGTATAACTGCTACACTATCTTCTCAGTTTTACAAGTTATTTATATAGCATTTATGTTGCATGAAGTACTATTAGTAATCTAGATAGCATTAGGGTTATGTAAAAAGAGTGACTAAAGGCTAAAAGGTCCCAGGTTCAATCCCAGGCACCAATATATGTCAGAGCTTACCAGTACTCTAGTAAAAATTAAAAATTAAATGATAAGATAATAGCATTTATACTCACTATTCCAGATTCAGAATGTGAACTTTACAACTCATGAAAATTGTCATTAAAACATATATTAATTAAAAAATTATGTAATTATAAAAATTAAACAAAGATATATTGAACTCCTATTTATTGTTGTTGGTTTTTTCACACTGCAGGTTTGTTACAAAGGGAAGCTTTCCTAATAGTATGGAATAAATTATTAGCTGAGGCATGCCAAATGAATCTAAAACTACTTTATAGTGAAAGAGTATGGCTTTGGTGCCACCTAGTGGTCAAAATTAGTATCTACCTATTGGAAAGAAAACGAATAAAAGTGACAGTTTTAGTAATTCTGAATTCAGAGTCTGGTCTTCAGAAAGGCAGCAACAAAAAAAGGAAAGAATTTTCAGAGGAAATATTTCACATAGTTAATATAACTGTACATATATCTGAGGGTGAGATATTTGCATAGATTTGCATCTAAATAGCCAGCATGACAATAAAACAATTCTAAATGAATATAAGAAAAATAACATAATTATAAGAAGTTTTAGTTCTCCCAAAGTAAAGTACTTTGTTGTTTGTCTTATAAATGATTCAAGAACATGACAGTATCAGCACAAAGCACCAAAAATTATCAGGATATGGAGTTGGGAGCAGTCTGATTGATTAAGAAATCTCTGCCAGCTGAGTGGTGTCACACGCACCTGGTTGAGCACACACAATACCATGCTTCAGGACCCCAGTTCAAGACCTGGGTCCCCACCTGTAGGGAGAATGCTTCACGAGTGGTGAAATGGCACTGCAGATGTTTCTGTCTCTCTTCCTTTCTATCTCCACGTCCCCCTCAATTTCTCTCTGTCACTGTCCAAAATAAATGAATAAAATAAATAAAAAATTTTAAAATATAACATAAAAGCTTTAAAGAAAGAAAGAAGAAATCTCTGCTACCAAAGCTGATTACATTAAAGAGGAAAGAATTTTTCCACTTTTTTTTTTGTAATTTTATTTATTTATCTTCCCTTTTGTTGCCCTTGTCTTTTTATTGTTGTTGTAGTTGATGTCGTCGTTGTTGGATAGGACAGAGAGAAATGGAGAGAGAAGGGGAAGGACAGAGAGGAGGAGAGAAAGACAGACACCTGCAGATCTGCTTCACCACCTGTGAAGCGACTCCCCTGCAGGTGGGGCCGGGGGGCTCGAACTGGGATCCACATGCCGGTCCTTGCGCTTAGCGCCACCTGTGCTTAACCCGCTGCGCTACCGCCCGGCTCCCTTTCCACTTCTTTTTAAGAGAACAATGAATATTCCAAAACCAGTTTTGAACTTAAAGCCATCTCCTTTTTTACATTGTAGCTTTAATTAGTCTTTATGTTTGTACTAATAATTTTTAAGTATTTATTTACATATTGATGAGAGTTGGGGGGAGAAAAAGAACCAGAGTATTACTCTGGCACATACAATCTGGCGATTGAACTCATGACCTCATGGTTGAAATTCCAATACTTATTCACTGTGCCATCTCTCGAGCGAATATGTGTTTTAAACACAGAGAAATATTCATAGTTAGCTGAAAATGTTATTTAAAGTTTTCAAATGTAGTTTTAAATTATGACTAATCTTATTAATGTATTCATGAATGTGTACACTGAACTAGCCACCTTAATTTTGAGTTTTGTGAAAAGAATATGTAAACAAGAAATATATATATATATATATATATATATATATATATGTCTTATTTCTTTAAGAATTCTGCAGTTACTCATAAAAAAATAACATCCCAATCCAAAAGTGGTCAAAAGATAGTGAAAATACATTCCTTCAACTCAGACACACAAAATGCCATAGACTCATGCAAAGATACTCATCTTCATTTGTTGGAGCAATGTAAATTGAAATCACAAGATATCACCTCACACTTGTGACAACGGATTACATCAAAATGAATCATAACAAGAAGTTCTGGTGAGGGTGTGAAGAAAACACTCTTTGTATATTGTTGGCAGAACTATAACTTGGTGCAAACATTTTGTATATGTGCTGCCAAAGCAAGCAAGATGCAACCATTCTGAACAACCATGTAATGTTTACTCAAGGAGTTGAAAAAGAAGCTCTCGCAAGACTCAAAAACCCCAATTCTGGCTATCTACCCAAAAATATAAAAACATTTACATGGAAAAAAATACATATATATATCCACCCCAATATTTATTGCAGCATTATTTGCAACAGCTAAGCAGTAGAAACAAAAAATGTCATATCAATAGATGACTGGAAAGAGATGTGATATATATGCATATTCATTATATGAAAACTATTCAACTCTTTAAAAGATTGGATTTTGCCATTTACAATAAAATAGAAGGAAGATGGCTGCTGTATGAATCAAAATAAATCATAAGGAGAAACACAAATATTAGAATTATTTCACCTATGTATGCAACATAATGAAATAAAATTGATGATCAAAGAAAAATGAAAATCAACCCACAGACACTGACAATAAAGCCAAGGTTACTCAAGAGGAGGTGAGAGGAGATGGAAGAAAGAATGGAGAGTTTGGATGGAAGAGGGGTGAATTTTATTTATTGATACTGCTTTTTAATTTAGAAATTTTACACATAATCAAAAGGCATTATCAACTAAATGTAAATTAGCCAAAAGTCATAACCTCATTAAGGTTAAGATTACAGAGTATTAAAATCACTATTGGTCTTAGGATTTTTTCAATTAAGTGCCATTTTTAATTTTATGAAGAGAATAAATGGAGTCACTAATTCAAATGAAATGCAGCACTGACAGAGTTCAGAGGAGACATCAGTTTAAAAATAAGAGCATCTCCTATGATACTTTCTTAATATTTTATTTATTTATAAGAAAGACAGGAGGAGAGAGAAAGAACCAGACGTCACTCTGACACATGTGCTGTCGGGGATCGAACTCAGGGCCTCATGCTTGAGAGTCCAAAGCTTTATCACTGCTCCACCTCCCGGACCACTCTCCTGTGGCATTTTAATTAACTTAAATGCATATGTTTATATTTGTTTCCATCCCAGAAATTGAGATAATAAATGGATCTGACAGGGAACAATTTTCTTTGAAAAATAGATGGTTTCCAGTTTTTTGCTCCCAACAACATAGAAAGGGGGCCTAATCAAGCTATCAACTATTACATACCATGTAAGTTTAGAACTATTAAAACAATTTCATGATACTTTACTTCACAACTCAGTAAACATAATTTTGCAGAAATTCAAACAGGTAAACAAATTTTCTATAACAAAATTTCATACATTAGCATCTATTTTTATGTGCACAAAGTTTCCAAGTACTGATAAATATTTAAAAATTAAAATAAAACAGATACTAAATTTTTTTTAATTTCTTTATTGGGGGATTAATGGTTTACAGTCAACAGTAAAATACAATAGTTTATGCATATGTAACATTTCTCAATTTTCCACATAACAATTCAAACCCCACTAAGTCTTCTTCCACCATTATATTCTAGGACCTGAACCCTCTCCCTGTCCCCAGAGTCTTTTACTTTGGTGCAATATGCCAAAAATATTAAATTTTGTCTCACTTTAGAAATATTTGTTCATTTGTATATTCATTAAATTAACTAGGAAACATCTATCTTATTGCTAATATGATTTTACTTCTTATAGCTGAAACTTACTTATAAAAATGTAAAATAACTGTATACTGTTTTTATCTGTTCCGCATTGTGCCTAATTTCTATAATATGCCAAACAAAAAGCTCTTAGAATGCTATAGGCTATAAATATATATATGGGCCCTAGGTCAGGTGGATGGAGGTAAATAGTTAATTTTATCCACAGAATTTATTTCAAGAATGGGAGCTACTCACTGCCCTAATCCAACTTTCTAACCCTTTTCTCAGACAATATTAGACAATATTTTTATCCAACTTCAGTCTAGCTACCAAACTCAGCAAAACTACCATAGTCATGAGCCCCTAGGAACATGTCTAAAATGGACTTCCTTGCTTTCTTCTACCCTAAGATCCCTAATCTCATCTGCTCTATTCCTACTTTTTGGTTCCCGTTCATTAACCACTTTTTCTCACTTTATGTCCTGCCACTTTCCAGAGACCATGTTGCAGATGCTACCATGATTCCATCCTGACTTCTCTAGGTAAAAGACCTCACTAGTGTGTCCTGGAACCTCAACTCTCCAGAGCTCTGGGCCACTAGGGAAAGATAAGAACAGGCTAGGGGTATGGGTCAAGCTGCGAATGCCCATGTCCAGCAGAGAAGCAGTTGCAGAAGCCAGACCTCCTACTTTCTGCATCCCCAAAACAACTTTGATCCACACTCCCAGTAAGGGAGAAGTGATAGGAGGAAGAAGATTAGCCGTCTCTGAACTCCAGCTCCAGCAGCACCCAGAGAGAAAGGAGATAAAACAGAGGAACATATGGAGGTTGTTAAGGTGTTATGAGTGGCTTGGAGGGGAAGAGAGGATTGGATCTGAAAGAAAAATGGGGCAATTATGTATAAATGTGGACAGATAGCTGTAGACATGGTTGGCTCCTGTCCACAAGCTTGGGGAAACTACAGTGGCTTGCAGTGGGAAGACTGAAGATTCAGAACTCTGGTGGAGTGAATGGTGTGGAATTGTACCCCTGTTGACATGTAATTTTGTAAATCAATATTGAATCACAAATGAAATAAAATGAATGTTATGGGCCTGGGGAGATGGCTTAGTGTTTCTTAATGGGTTTTTCTATTTGTTTGTTCTTAACCAAAGCATTGCTTAGCTCTGGCTTATGGTGGTGTGGAGAATTGAACCTGGGACTCTGAATCCTCAGGCACTAGTCTCTTTGCTATCTACCATTATGCTATCTACCCTCACTTGCTTAACATTTCTTTAAAAAAAGCTTCCAGGCCTGAGGCTCCTATGTCCCAAGCTCAACCCCAGATACCACTGTAAGCCAGAGCTGAGCGTACTCTGGTTAAAGTTTTAAAAGAAAAAGAAAAAAAGAATATCCTGACCACAGAAACTTCACATTAATTAACATTATTATAGAAAAGTATGATATAGTGATCAGCAAAAATAAATAAAAGTTTAAACATAGGACAGCATTTTGGTAAGCAAAGCAAGTATGAAATTGGGAAAAAGAAAAACACTAAAAAATATCTGAAAGTTCTGATTTATAAAAACAGATAATGGCGGGGGCTGGGCTGCAGAGCAGCAGGTTAAGCGCACATAGTACGAAGCACAAAGACGGGCATAAGGATCCCAGTTCCAGTTCCTGGCTCCCCACCTGCAGGAGGGTCGCCTCACAAGCGGCAAAGGAGGTCTGCAAGTGTCTATCTTCCCCTCCTCTCTCGATTTCTTTCTGTCCCATCCAATAGCAACAACAACAATAACAACAGTGGCAACAAAATGGAGAAAATGGCCTCCAGGAGGGGTGGATTCGTAACGCAGACACTGAGCACCAGTGATAACCCTGAGGGAGAAAAAAAAAAAAAAAAAAGATAATGGCAAGTATTAAACCTTAATACTTTTGCCCCCACTAGGGTTGTTGCTGCAGTTGGGCGCCAGTGGCAATGACCCCCAGTGATAATCCTGGAGGCAATAAGAAAGGAAAGAGAAAAAGAAAGAAAGAAAGAAAGAAAGAAAGAAAGAAAGAAAGAAAGAGAGAAAGAAAGAGAGAGAGAAAGAAAGAGAAAGAAAAGGAAAGAAAAAGAAAGAAAGAAAGAAAGAAAGAAAGAAAGAAAGAAAGAAAGAAAGAAAGAAAGAAAGAGAGAGAGAAAGAAGGAAAGGAAGGAAGGAAGGAAGGAAGGGAGGAAGAAAGCCCTAGTTGGGGAATCCTGATATTCCCAAACAGACGTGATGGGCCTAGACCTCAAATAAATCCCTCTCCCCAATATTACCAGTCATCTCTATCAGGAACAACACAATAAACCCCTTTGTGAGCCTTTGGTCTTTGCCCGCAACTTGGATCATCAATGGTAGAGAATGTTACATCCTCTGAAGGGAGGGTGGACAACATACTCTATGATACACCTGAGGAAGATGGGTCCTGAAATTGGGGCAGCTTGTAACGTTCCTACTCATGATCACAGAATTTGAGCTCAGATCTACAGGGATGCAGAGGTCACATAGGCTTCTAAGCTGAATATGGGTCCCAGATCACATCAAATCGATGGGGTTTACAGTCAATAATATTTATACACCTTTCCCATATTTGGGAGCTACTCTCTTCCCTGATCCAGCTTGCTGGTCCTTTTTCCAGCCATGACATCATCTCCCCAGACAATGACTTGGATCCACCTGCATATCAGATTTCAGGCTCAGGAAAAAAAAAAAAAAACACTAGTATAGCCCTTTGGAATATAACTAAAATAGGCCTACTAGCTATCTACAAAATGGAGGATCCCCCCTCCAACTCTTTATCTGCACTATTCCAGCCTTTAGGTCCATGATTGGTCAACAATTTGTTTGGCTTTATATGTTAACTTTCTTTCTAGCCACCAGGTTTCAGATGCTACCATGATACCGACCATACTTCCCTGGACAGACAACCCCAACTATATGTCCTGGAGCCCTACCTCCCCAGAGCCCCGCCCCACTAAAGAAAGAGAGAGGCAGACTGGGAGTGGATCGACCTGCCAATGCCCATGTTCAGCTGGGAAGCAATTACAGAAGCCAGACCTTCCACCTTCTGCATCCCACAATGGCCTTGGCTCCATACTCCCAGCAGGACAAAGAATAGGAAAGCTATCAGGGGAGGGGGATGGGATATGGAGTTCCGGTGGTGGGAATTATATGGAGTTGTATCCCTCTTATCCTATGGTTTTATCAGTGTTGCCTTTTTATAAATAAAAAATAATAAAAAAGAAAAAAGAAAGGAAGGAAGGAAGAAATGGGCCCTGTTCTCTAACCCCTATAGTGTCAATGGAGAAGGCATCTATCCCACCCCAGTAATGAAGAAGCAATTCCCTGCTCCTCTGCAGTGCTGTCAGACTATGCCTAGTGTGTAGCTATGCTGTTTCCCCAAAACCATTTATTGAAAGTCTCTCTTTTTTATTACTTTGTCCAAAATTAACTGTCCATCTGTGTGTTTATTTCTAGTCTTCCCATTCTATTTTATGGATCTGCATCTGTCTTTATTACAGTATGACACAGTTTTGGTTACTATAATCCTGCCATGGTCTTTTGTGGTGCCAGACAAATTTCTGCAACTATATTCTAAAATATACCTTTTAAAAATTAATGAATTTCCATTAGGTGGTAGTAGAGAGCCACTAGAACTCTGAAGCTGAAAGTACTTGTTAACCTAATTAAATTCTGTAACAAACTTGGAGGATAAAACATTTATTAATGGGAGTCGGGCAGTAGCGCAGCAGTGCAGCGGGTTAAGCACAGGTGGCACAAAGCACAAGGACCGGCCATTTCACGCCCCCGGCTCCCCACCTAAAGGGGAGTAGCTTCACAGGCGGTGAATCAGGTCTGCAGGTGTCTGTCCTTCTCTCCCCCTCTATATCTTCCCCTCCTCTCTCGATTTCTCTCTGTCCTATCCAACAACAATGACATCAATAACTACAACAATAAAACAAAGGCAGCAAAAAGGAATAAATAAATAAATAAATAAATGTTTTTAAAATGTATTTAAAAGAACATTTATTAACAACTTCAGTCTAGAGTTTAATTTATTAATGCCAAGTGATATACCTTATTCTCTTTTGAGCAGTGTTTTTCCGCTAGGTTCTCCTATAACATACTCATCTATAAACTGACCTGAGATGTTCCAGAAGTGAAATTGGACAGGTTCATTAAGATTAGAAGTATATGGGGGGCCTGGTGTTGGCACAGCTAGTTGAGCACACACATTACAATGCACAAGACTCCAGGTTGGAGCCCCTGGTCCCCACGTGCAGTGAGGAAAGCTTCAGGAACAGTGAAGTACTGCAGGATATCTCTGTGTCTCTCCTCCTCTATCTGCCTCTCCGCTCTGAAATTTTTTTCTTTCCTATCAAATAAAGAAAGAAAAAGAAAACAAAGAGAGAAAGATAGAAAAAGAAAGAAAGAAAGAAAGAAAGAAAGAAAGAAAGAAAGAAAGAAAGGGAGAGAAAGAAAGAAAGAAAGAAAGAAAGAAAGAAAGAAAGAAAGAAAGAAAGGAAGAAAGAAAAGAAAATGACCACTGGGTGTGGTGGATTTGTGTACAGGTACAGAGCCCCAGCGATAACCATGGTGGCATAATAATAATAACAATAATAATAGAATTATGGAAGAGACACACATGCTGATGAAAAAAAGAAATAATGCTTACTTAGATGAGATGAAATTGTAGTCATAAACACTGAATCTGAAACATTTCTTTCATAGAATTTAGTATGGGTGAGATGTATAGGTGCCTCTTTTGGGGAGATGTGAAACTTTACCCCTATGAAAGTAAGTCTTGGGAAACAACATCTCCTTTGGATATATATGAGTAATAACAGATATTTGTGAGAGAGATAAGTATTCAAAAGCAGAAATAAACACAAAAGGGCTACAGTGCAATGTTTGTCCAGTCTACCCATCAATTTGTATATCTTGGCCCAGTTTCTGTGCCCATTCCTGTATTCTTTTTTTTTAATTAATTAATTTATTTTTTAATATTTATTTTATTTATTCCCTTTTGTTGCCCTTGTTTTATTGTTGTAGTTATTATTGTTGCTGTCGTTGTTGGATAGGACAGAGAGAAATAGAGAGAGGAAGGGAAGACAGAGAGGGGGAGAGAAAGATAGACACCTGCAGACCTGCTTCACCGCCTGTGAAGCGACTCCTCTGCAGGTGGGGAGCCGGGGTTCAAACCGGGATCCTTATGCCGGTCCTTGTGCTTTGCGCCACCT
The DNA here is from genome assembly GCF_950295315.1 of Erinaceus europaeus. Taxonomy (NCBI): domain Eukaryota; kingdom Metazoa; phylum Chordata; class Mammalia; order Eulipotyphla; family Erinaceidae; genus Erinaceus; species Erinaceus europaeus. The sequence goes on from NC_080165.1 coordinate 56,345,714, forward strand.
GCGCTTAACCCGCTGCGCTACAGCCCGACTCCCAACCATTCCTGTATTCTATTCCATCCCCAAACTAATTCCAACTCCAGGGGCCAGGAGATAGCTCAGTGGGTAGAGCACATACTTTATCATGCACAAAGACCTGGGTTCAAGCCCCTAGCCACCACAAGGGAGCACCTTGCAAAGGGAAAGCCATCATGTGTTTCTGATACCATCTGTATCACCCTGGTCTGTAGAAACTTTTAAACAGGTGGCCAAATTCACTTCACTATAGCTGAAAGTCATCTTTCTCCTTAAATTAATTTCTCTTAGTATCTAAAATTTTCCAGAGCTGGACATCAGTTTGATTCTTGAATGTGTTCTTTTAGAACCTGGCTCATGACCCTTTGTTCTCTCCCTATGCTGGGTCTTATTTAATTTTCATTTATTCTAACTAGCACAAAATTCCAATTTGAAATGTGATTTTAAAGGCAATTCTACTTTGTAACTATTGAATGGGCATACTTTTTAATATATTTATTGATCATTTATACTTTGTAAATATCTATTTAGAATTTGATCATTGTTCTCTTGGATTATAATTAAATGCTTTAGTTGTAAATTATGTGTTATGCAAATACAACTCACTTATGGCCTTTGTATTCTTTCTTTAACTCTACTTTGATAGAAGCTTCTAATTTTAAAGCAACCAAACTTATTAATGTTTGCTTTTTATTTTTTTACATATGGGTGTCTTATTTAATAAATATTGCCTACCTTGTTGTCATATGGTTATTTCTTTTACAAGTCTGAAAGGTTTTGTTTTTGTTTTATTTCAGGGGAGAGCACGATCGCAGTCCCCCACTACCACAAATTATGCAGTTGAGTTTCCCACATTTGGTGAAATTGCAGGGGTTAGCACATCTGAAGTGCAATGGATGAGCCTTACCCTGGGAAAACCACCTTCATGATCATGGTATCTCCCCTGCCAGGTAAGTATTACACATCTGGAAGTTTTAATGTTTGTTTTTCTTCAATACTGTAGACCTTAGCTCACCTGGAATTTGTTTCATGTGTGATGAGTAGATGTCCAGTTGTTCTTGTGTCATTTATTGAACAGCAATTTTTTTACTTACTGCTCTTTGATGTCTGCTTTTGATATGCTGTCGAGCATTAAGCCAGCTCCCCTGAATTCTTGATACTATGGCCTATTTACATTGTTTTGCCTGAAAGATCCCCACCCAATTCCATACCTTTGATCTATCTTCTTTCTACCTCGAGACCTGCCCTGCCTGCAGGGTAACATTAAGCCCACCGGTTAAAACCTTCACAACAGTTGCTAAGGAAGTTTCTTTCTACTTTAGCTCACTTTTTCCTTTTCTCCACCCCCTTTCCTAGCCATTTCCTTTTCCGACTTACCACTTCCAGTTCTATCCTGTAAAAGCATTGTCCTTCATCAATAAAGACACATTGTGTTCCCACTCCGCCACAAGTTCCTGGTCTCTCTCCCGCGTTGCTGAGTAAGCAGCAGCTGGCTCCGGTCCAGTTCTCTCCAACCCAGAGAGTATGCGCCTGGGAAGAAGGCACCCCCATACTAGCCCGGCAATATACAAAAGAACCTAATACAGTCTTGCCATTCTATACTATTTGTGCAGTGTCTATACACCCTACCACATCATTTTCATTATAATAACTTTATAACATCCTGCTATATAGTCAGGAAATCCCCCAACCTTTCCTGTATCAGTGATACTTTGTCTCTTCTTAATTCTGTATTAGTTCATTTCAGCAACTATGGAGAGTGTTTTAGGAATTACTGTGAAGTTGTAGAACATATTGGTGAAAACCAATATTTGTATAATATATACAGGTTTCCTAACTATGATTGTTTTCCATTTATAGTGGAAATCTTCAATGTTTTTCATTGTTTTTACTTCCCCAGTAAGATTTTGCATATCTTTTCTTTCTGAGAATTTACTCTTGATTATGATAAGTTTACTATAAAGTTGAACCATTTTAATATATTTTCTACTCTTTTTTTGGTAGACGAGATATAGTTTATTTTTGTGTATTTATTCCAATTCCTTTCTAAATTTTATTAATTTTTTTTCCTTTATTTTATTTTACTATATTTGATAGAACAGAGAGAAACTGAAAGAAGATAAGAGAGGGGATCGGGTGTTGGCACACCTGGTTGAGCACACATGTTAGAATGCACAAGGACCTAGGTTCAAGTCCCCGGTCCCCACCTGCAGGGGAAAAGCTTTGCAAGTGGTGAAGCAGTGCTGCAAGTGTCTCTCTTTCTCTCTCCCTCTCTATCACCCCCTTACTTCTCAATTTCTGGCTGTCTCTATCTGATAAATAAATAAATATAATACAATAAATTTTAGAAAAATAAAATGCCTATTTAAAAAAAGAAGATAAGAAAGACACCTGCAGCACTGCTTCACCATTTGAGAAGCTTACCTCCTGCAGATGAGGACAGGGGGCTTGAACCTGGGTCCTTGCACATGGTAATATATGTGCTCAACAAAGTGCACCACTGCCCAGTCCCCTATTAAGTTTTATGTCTTGAATTTTTTGTGTATTTTTTTCTGTAGACAACTATATTACCTATAAATAATGAAAGCTTGCTTTCTTCCTTTCCTAAGGTTTTGATTTTTTTCTTTCATCCTTCCTACCTTTCCCTTCAACTGCTGTTTAAAAGTCCCCTATTGCCTAAGTAATTCTACTATTTCATTTTCCATTTCACAGCATAAAATTTGATTTTTTTCATAAAAGCACTTATCCAAGAAGATCTGTACAAGCCTATGTCCATCACAGCACTATTTCTAATAACCAAAATATGGAAACAACCCAACTGCCTAATGTAGGTGGACGATTAAGGATATAATAGTATGTATACACAACAGAATACTACTGAGCTATAAGAAAAGATGAAATGTTCTATTTTGCTACAATGTGGAGAGAGCCAGAGGAGAATCATGTTAAGCGAAACAATCCAGAAGGATGAACACTAGATGATCTTACCTATAAATCTGAACTAAGAAACAAAGCAAGGGAAAATACAAGGCAGAACTTTAATGGACTGTGGTCTATTGCAGCAGAACTGAGGATTCAGGGTGGGAGCTGAGGGGTGGTATGAAGAGGACCTGGGGACTATGGTGAAGGAAGATGACAGTTTGGTGGAGGGTTAACACCTTTCTTGGAGAGATGTGGCACTTTAGGCGCCGGGTGGTGGTACACCTGGTTGAGCGCACATGTTATAATACACAAGGGCCTGGGGTCAAGGTCCCAGTCCCCATCTGCAGGAGGAAAGCTTCACAATTGATGAAGCAGTGCTATAGGTATCTCTCTGTCTCTTTTCCTCTCTATTTCCCCCTTCCCTCTCAATATCTGGCTGCCTCTCAAATAAATAAATATGATACAAATTTTAAAAGAGAGAGAGATGTGGAACTTTATCCCTGTGACAGCAATCATATAAATCAACATTTTTTTCAATAAGGTGATAAACAAAGAAAGAAAGAAAGATTTGACTTCAAAAAAGGGTTCACCTCCTTTAAATTCAATGCCAATGGTGGATTCTTAGCCTTGAAAAGCTGGTAACAAAACACTCAGCAAGATAAAAAGGGGCAAAAAATGTTCTTTCACACCCCCGAAGCCAGGGAGAACAATGAGTGTGTTTTCCTTAACATTAAGTTCTCTTTGCAAATTATATTTCTAGTGAGAACAATTTGTCATAACCCCTAGACTTCAGAGGTCTTAAGCAAGCAATGACCCTTAGTAGGTAAAGCATCTGTAATTTTGACCACTCACTTTGCTTGGCAATTTATTGCCTTATTGATAACATTGTTAACATCTTCAGGAAGATAAAATTACTTGTGAATATTTTTAGTCAAACCAGAAAAATTATGACTGCATTTTTCCCTTCTCAAACACAGAGTAGAATGACGCTGCTGGACTTTTCATGAAACAACATGCAAAAGACAGTTGGAGGACTGAACTGAATAGAGAGTGAAGACAGAAAGAGGGTAATTTCATGGTGAGTCTACAACTGGGCACAGAATAACATGTTTTTTTAAATAAAATAAAAGGAATCTATCTATCTTTGGGAATTATTGTCCTCAGCTGGCTCAAACTTGTTGTTAAAGTGTTGTTATATTTTAAGCCATCCAGCACACACTTACCATTAAAGATTAATGTTGCTATTGTATCTGAGGTTGTTGCAGAACATTCAGCTATAACTCCTTAACAAACAGTAATTAACAAATCTTTCCTAGAGGTTTGTTCTGCCTGCTTTTTACTATTCCTGAGATGGCTTTCCTAAAGTCATCCTGTTTATTCAGATACCCTCACCCTGACTTCACCAAGCAGTTGCCCAGGTGAAAGATGATTTCTCGGCCCTTCTGCTTATTGAGAAGGGCCAAACCAAAGAGCTGGAGAAGGAGAAGCAGTTGGAACTGAGAGCATAGAGCTGAGCTAAGCTGAGCAGAGGACATATGAGGACTGAACCAGCAAAGGAAGAAACTGACTGGGAGTGCCAAACAGTGCCAAGCCAAAGACACACACACACATACACACACACACACACACACACACACACACACACACACACCTTTCTTGTCCTTTTTGTCCTTACTAATAAGGCAAACGCTAGAAGAACTCCTCCCTGAAACAAAGGAATAGAGAGACTGGTCTGAAAAAGATTCCTCCTATCTCCTACCTGAGGTTATCAAAACTGTGTTTTCTCTCCTCAAATGCCATTGTTGTTATTGTTGTTGTTGTGTTTTGTTTTAGTTCCAGACCGCTGTTGAATTTTGGCTTATGGTGGTCCAGGGAAGTTTATCTGGGACTTTAGGCATTTATTCTATCCAGAATTAGCTCATGCTACAAGTTCTGGACCCTGAATTCTGATGGAGTTTCCCCTTTACACCCTTTAATTGTTAATGATTAACAATTTGGGGTGCATGCATGGGGGTGAGGGAAAGGAGTAAAAAGTTAGCTTGCTTAAATGTCCTCATGGTCTTGCAAGCACAAGGAAATGGAGGGGAGGTTAAACCTGGAATTTGTAGGTGTCTTTTAGACCTGGTACAGATATTTGAAATTATTTTTATACACTACTTCAAAATCATTCCCTCTCTGTTTCTATCTGAGGGGGGGGGGGAAGTCATCCTGGAGTAACGAAACTCCAGCAATACAAAAAAATTTAAAAGCTTAAAAAACAAAGTGTGTGTGTGTGTGTGTGTGTGTGTGTGTGTGTGTGTGTGTGTGTGTGTGTGTGTGTGTATAGACACTATGCAAGCCAGGGCATTTCCAGTCTTCAAGTTCACATGAGAGAAGTCTGTCTAGCAATGTCCCTGGGCGCCTATAGGAAAAAATAAAAAGGCTCTACATGTGTGGAAATGGACACCTGTAAGAAAGAATTAAAATTACCTGCATCTCCTTGGGAGGCGGGCGGTGGCGCAGTGGGTTAAGCGCACGTGGCGCAAAGCGCAGGGACCGGCGTAAGAATCCCGGTTCGAGCCCCCGGCTCCCCACCTGCAGGGGAGTCGCTTCACGGGCGGTAAAGCAGGTCTGCAGGTGTCTATCTTTCTCTCCCCTTTCTCTCTGTCTTCCCCTCCTCTCTCCATTTCTCTCTGTCCTATCCAACAACAAAGCAACGTCAACAATGGCAATAATAACCGCGAGGCTGCAACAACTAGGGCAACAAAAGGGGGAAAAAATGGCCTCCAGGAGCGGTGGATTCATGGTGCAGGCACCGAGCCCAGCAATAACCCTGGAGAAAAAAAAAAAAAATTACCTGCATCTGCAGTGGCCTGGTGCTTCCAACCCCAGTTTCCACAGCTGAAAACAATGAAGTAATTTGCATAGGGACATAAAATGAACTTGTCTGATCTGGGAGAAAGCCCATAGGAAAACCTGGAAAATACTGAAAAAAGTTGGTTAAAAAAAAATGGGGGGGAGGAACTTGGAGGGGGTCTATCTGGGGTGAAATACCAGTGCCCCCACACTATGTTTTATTATTTTCTATTTTTTATTAAAATGTTTTTCCTGGCACAAATGAGGTTATGGGGGCTTCTTTTTTTTTTTAATTTTTTAGAAAGATGCAAAGAGAGAAGGAGAGAGAAACACCAGAGCACTGCTCAGCTCTGGTTTATGGTGGTGCAGGGGATTGAACCTGGGTCTATGGAGCCTCAGGCATGAAAGTCTGTTTGCATAACCACTATGCTATCTCCCCCTCCCTGGTCATGGGGGCCTCTTAAGGCAAGGGGCAACCAAACCCAGAAAGGCATATACCTTTGGCTCTGTTTTAAGTCTGAGATAACTCACCAGATAAGGTATTGTAGTAGGGGAGGCAAGAGGTAACAAAGGACACAGAGGCCACCTCTAAGCTTGGCGAGTAGACTTCTAGACTGACATCTACATGGAAAAATCACATAGGAGACAGCCATGTTTCAGGGAGATGAGAGATGGGTGTTATTGAGATAACGCAGGGATAGAAAAGAGAAAAAAATACACACTGTAGAGGAATGTAGACCAGAGAGAGCACATATGCACAAAGGTCTTTTATAATGGGTTCCAAGGACATGGGACCCTGAGGGGATTTATTGCAGCCATTGTCTTCAGGTGCTCACATCTGCATTTTATGGCAGATGGAAAGAGAGATACTGGTGTAGGATGCAGACACATTGGCACATCTTCTTCCTGGCTACCTGCAGGGTACAGGAGAGGTTGCTAACATCCTTCCTCCAAGGAGTCTTCCCTAAGCAGACCCCTAACAGTATGCTCTCAGGTTCAAGCCTGAGAGGTGCTATGATACCAGAAATAAAAGCTACCCTTAAAAGGAAAAGGGCGTGTTCTTTAACACTTCCACCATCTCCCACAACTCCTCTCATTCATCCTCCTCCAATTCAGCCCCTGTCCCTGCAGGTGGGAAGCCAGGGGCTCAAACCTGGATCCTTACAAAGGTTCTTGAGCTTAGAACTATGTGTACTTATACCTGGTGCATCACCATCTGACCCCCCCCCCCCAATCTACTCTCTGTATGACTGTTGCCCCATCCTTGATGAGGTCACTCTTAAGATCTGGGCTTTTAATTTCAACTTTCTACTGATTACCCTGATACAGAAGGGGAAGTCTAAATCCAGAACACAAGTCGTGTGGGCATGAGAACTCAGATGTAAGTAGTGTTGCTTTCTAGAGAGGAGTGGAGATACCCAGGCCCCTCAGCCTGTTCACTACAAGACTGTTGCCTTCAAGACTGTTGTGCTTCAAGAACCCCTAAGTATTATGGTGTGTAACTTGGTATAGAAAAAACTACGTTTCCCAGAATTCCTAGTACCAAGCAAAAGAAAGGAGAAATTGCCCCAAAAGAAGAATGCAAGGCAAATGATTGGACAAGAGGGGACCTGGAATCTGACCTATGACTCAGTTATAAATACCACGAGAGAGGAAGAAAAAGATCAGAAAGCAGCAGCATGGAAGAAGAACTGGAGATGCACTTGAGCTGGACCAAGCAGGGGACATGTGAGAGCTGGTCCAGCAAAGGGAAAAACAATGACTGGGGCATGTAGGGGGCAGCAGCTGTCATGAGCATTTCTTCCTTTCTTTTCTCCATTTTTCTTTCTTTCTTTCTTTCTTTCTCTCTTTTTCTTTTTTTTTTTCCATTTCTTATTTGTGATTAATAGTGGGTTACAATATCGTAAGATTACAGGGTAGTCTGACACCCACTACCAAAAGACATTTCTTTTCTGAGTGTTTTTTTATTGTCTCTGACTTAAAGGCAATAAAACCCCATTTTCATTCAATTAATTAATATATTGGTTTTATAGTGTCCTCTAGTAGGTAATAGCCTCAAATTAGTGATTTCTCTACTAATCTAGGCAAGAACCTAGTGATTTCTCTACTAATCTAGGCATATTAATTTGGGGGATATGAGCTCTCCCTGTAATAAGCCTGAGATGGGGGACAGGAATATATGCATAAATTTAATCTTATTTCAGAAACTCAAGAACCATCCAGGATGACTTAAACATGACCAGAGATTCAGCCTAAAGAGAATCATAAATTTTCTCCTACCTTAACCCTAGCCCTGATCATGAATTTTCTCCTGAATAACTTTTTTTTTTTTTTTTTTTTTTTCCTCCTCCAGGGTTATTGCTGGGCTCGGTGCCTGCACCATGAATCCACTGCTCCTGGAGGCCATTTTTTCTCCCCTTTTGTTGCCCTTGTTGTAGCTTCGTTGTGGTTATTATTATTGCCCTTGTTGACGCAATTCGTTGTTGGATAGGACAGAGAGAAATGGAGAGAGGAGGGGAAGACAGAGAAGGGGAGAGAAAGACAGACACCTGCAGACCTGCTTCACCGCCTGTGAAGCGACTCCCCTGCAGGTGGGGAGCCGGGGGCTCGAACCGGGATCCTTACGCCGGTTCCTGCGCTTTGCGCCACATGCGCTTAACCCACTGCGCCACCGCCCGACCCCCCTGAATAACTATTAAGGTATCTCCCCAGCCCTAGTTTTATTTTTATTTTTATTTTTTAAAAGATTTTATTTATTTATTTATTTATGAGAGAGAGAGAGAGAGAGAGAGATAGAGAGAGAGAAAGAAAGAACCAGACATCACTCTAGTACATTTGCTGCCAGGGATCAAACTCAGGATTCTCATGCTTGAGAGTCCAGTGCCTTAGCCACTGCGCCACCTCCCAGACCACTCCAGCCCCAGTTTTAAATAAAACTGTTATTTGGCTGGCACTAATTATTTTTCAAATACATTAACTCACAGTAGTCTCTTCCTTAACATTTGGAAAATTTATGTTGCTCCTTTTTCAAATCTTTGAATTTGTGTTTTCATTTTACCCCCGCCATAGAATTGTTGTGTTTTATTTGTTTGTTTTGTTTTGTTTTTTCTCAATCCTGCCTGCATCCTAATAAAATAAATGCTTGTTTTGGGAATTTTTTTCCTTGTCTGCCTGTTGCTCCTTTGCAACAGAATATATTCTTCTAATGGATATCTTATTTCTTGGTCTGAGTATTTTAAATGTCATATAGATTAAAATTACACAACAGATATACACAGTTGAGCAAACAAATAATATAAATATAGATAAATAAAAGTATATATATTTTAAAGTAAAGTTAAATTGGAAATGTATCTCTTACTAAAATGAACAAGGAATTTATTTTCTAAGCTTCATGTTAACAAATACTATTTCTTGTTATTATGAAACTTGTTCTATATTATTTCTATTCCTTTAAAAAATGTTAACATGAAATTACTAAACAAAAAAAAAACTTTCTCACATAGATAAGCATAGAAATAAAGTAAGTTGTGTGCACCTATGTTCATAGCAGCACAATTCATAATAGCTAAAACCTGGAAGCAACCCAGGTGCCCAACAGCAGATGAGTGGCTGAGAAAGCTGTGGTATATATACACAATGGAATACTACGCAGCTATTAAGAACAATGAACCCACCTTCTCTGACCCATCTTGGATGGAGCTAGAAGGAATTATGTTAAGTGAGCTAAGTCAGAAAGATAAAGATGAGTATGGGATAATCCCACTCATCAACAGAAGCTGAGAAAGAAGAACAGAAAGGGAAACTAAAAGCAGGATTTGACTAAATCTAGAGTAGGACACTAAAGTAAAAACCCTGGGGTGAGGAGGAGGGTGGACATTCAGCTTCCTGGGGCGGTGGGGGGTGGGGGTGGGGGATGGGATGGGACACAGTCTTTTGGTGGTGGGAATGGTGTTTATGTACACTCCTATTAAAGTGTAGTCATATAAAGCACTATTTAATTAATTAATATGAGGGATGAAAAATTGATTGTATGTCTCAAACATTTTAAAGCACAGACTGAATCTTTTTAATACATAGGCTGAGTCTTTGATATGTTGACTCTCTCAAAAGCCTAGACCAGGGAGAACAGAAGCAACCAGTGGCACAGTTATATACAAGATGCTGGGTATTATACAGCAAACCCTAACAAAGGGACTTTTCAAAGTTAACCCAATTACCAAATAATGTGATGATAACTATCCATTGTCTTCTTGAACGCTAAGACAGCAGGAACCTCACATTTCCACTATAGAGCCTATATTTCCCCCAGTCCTGGAACCTTAGGGTGGGGCCCACTTTCCTGCTTCTCTCAATTCATATCAAATAATATTGCATCCACTTCTTCTTCTAGCGTTTGCCCTTCTTCCGTAGCCAGTCAACAGCGTCAGGTTGAAAGCTGTCAGGAGCTGCTTGTTGCCGGCTTTGAAAGTGACTAGGATCCATGTGGATTCAGTCGGCTAGGAAGGATCGTCAGTTTCCCCAATGAATGGGTACTCACGGGATGCACCACGAGAAGGTCGATCCAATGCATCCCATTGCATCCACTGATCACAACCTAATCAATGCAACGAGTGCCACCTCAGCATGCTTCACTTCAGACTGTCTCCAGAGACTTCAGGTGTGGAAAGACAACCCTTCAGCTTCATTACTCGGGTTGAGACCTTTCCTTTCATAGTATTCTCTAATTCCATTCCAGGTGGTCCACTCCCCAATAAAGTCCCCAAACCTAGATATAGACCAGGTCCCCTGAGATAGAGCATATGTTCACACATACTCATAAGCCAGGGAAAAATATATACCTGAAAGCAAAAGTACACAATAGTCTGCAGTGAGTACCCCCCAACACTTCATCTGCACTATTCCAGGCTTTAGGTCCATGATTGTTGAACAATTTGTTTGGCTTTGTATGTTAACTCTCTTTTCAGCCACCAACTTCCAGATGCCAGCATGATGCCAACCAGACTTCCTTGGACAGACAACCCCACCAATATGTCCTGGAGCTACACTTCCCCAGAGACCCATCCTACTAGGGAAACAGAGAGGCAGACTGGGAGTATGGATCGACCAGTCAGCACCCATGTTCAGAGGGGAAGCAATTACAGAAGCCAGACCTTCCACTTTCTGCAACCCACAATGACCTTGGGTCCATACACCCAGAGGGATAAAGAATGGGAAAGCTATCAGGGGAGGGGATGGGATATAGAGATCTGGTGGTGGGAATTGTGTGGAGTTGTACCCCTCCATGGTTCTGTTAATGTCTCCCTTTTTAAATAAATTTTTAAAAAGAGAAAAAAGAAAGTATGGGATTGAAATAATTTTGTTGCAGTAACTTCACCTAGTTTGATTTTTTTATTAGTTCTAGATAACATGATTAGTTCTCGGTAGCAGAATGAGCTATTATGAAATACTACTTTTGGATAATCTCATAATTCAAGTGTACAGTTCAATTTTGTTGAAGCAAACAATTAAAAACTAGCCAATTTGCAAAATTTGTCTTCAGATACTAGATTATTTCAGTTTCTCTGTTCCTAAAAGTATACCTAAGGGGTTTTACAAATTCCTATAAAGTAACGAATAAATACACGTGTTAAGTTTTCATGTAGAAGCATCTTATGAAACTCAAATTACATTAGTCTAAGATTTTTTTTTAAATCGGAAGAATAAGTTTCTGAATGAAGATTCTTTTCCACTATTTTTTAATTTTATTTATATAAAGGAAACACTGACAAAACCATAGGACAAGAGGGGTACAACTCCACACAGCTCCCACCACCACCACTCCGTATCCCATCCCCTCCCCTGATAGCATTCCTATTCTTTAACCCTCTGGAAGTATGAACCCAAGGTCATTATGAGATGCAGAAGGTGGAAGGTCTGGCTTCTGTAATTGCTTCCCCACCGAACATGGGTGTTGACAGGTCGATCCATACTCCCAGCCTGTCTCTCTCTTTCCCTAATTTAATATGAGAAAGAAAAGTCAGAGCATCACTCTAGCATGTGTGGTGCTAGACATGGAACTAAAACTATGACAAAAAGCAGCATACACAGGGTGGTATTACTCTAAACTAAAAAAGTATGATAAAGATATGGTAGATTTCCTATATGTGCATTATCTTGAGCAGGTGTGTGTGCAATTTCATTTCACTATAGAAAATGATTGATATTATAATCATGCATTTGACAACTGTAGAGTAGTCATCACTATCTGGTAGAGAAAAAGTAATCCAAAATAAATAAATTTAGAATTCTAAAGTGGTCCAGGAGGTGGCGCAGTGAATGAAACATTGATTTTCAACCATGAGATCCTGAGTTGGGTCCCTGGCAGCACATGTACCAGAATGATGTCTGGTTCATTCTCTCTCTCTCCCTCTCTCTCTCTCTCCCCATCCTTCTTATTAATAAATAAATAAAATCTTTAAAAATAAAAGGAATTCAGCTTCCCCAGAGACACACCCTACTAGGGAAAGAGAGAGGCAGACTGGGAGCATGGACCAACCAGTCAACGCCCATGTTCAGCGGGGAAGCAATTACAGAAGCCAGACCTTCTACCTTCTGCAACCCACAATGACCCTGGGTCCATGCTCCCAGAGGGCTAGAGAATGGGAAAGCTATCAGGGGAGGGGGTGGGATATGGAGATTGGGTGGTGGGAATTGTGTGGAGTTGTACCCCTCCTACCCTATGGTTTTGTTAATTAATCCTTTCTTAAATAAAAAAAAAATAAATAAATAAATATAAAATAAAAGGAATTCTAAAGTTTAGGGTATTCTAAGATTGTATTTGGGAACATTTTGTTTTGTATCCAAACATAAGTGAATTATTACTTTAAAGTACATAATTTAGTCTACTTAGTGAAAATCAAAAGCAAACTGAGAAGGTAATAGAACTTTAATATATGTATGTGTAGTTTCACAGAAATTTTATTACTGATTGCTAAATACATTATTTATACCAGAACTCACAAATTATTTCCAACGAATTAATCCAACTGTAGCATATATATGATACAAATAAATAAATGAATGGAGAATCATTTTTTGTAGACTAGTTACATAAATAAATATATTTATATGATCCAGTAACATCTGGTAAAAGTTCATGAAAACATTTCCCTTATGAATCCAAATATTCATATTCAAAATCCAAATATTCATATTTCCTTATGAATCCAGATAAATTCAAGAAAACATATTAATATTATGTGACACTGAGAAAAGAGCCCAGCCTTCCCAGCCCTTTTTTTTTTAACAGAAGAGAGAAAGTTAGAGAAAACAGATAAGAAAAAAGACATCAAAACAACAAGGGCAACAAAAGGGAAAATAAATATATAAATAAATATTTTTTAAAAATTTAAAACAGTGGTTTAAGCGCAAGTGGCACAAAGCACAAGGACGGGCATAAGGATCCAGGTTTGAGCCCCTGGCTCCCCACCTGCAGGGGATGAAGCAGGCGGTGAAGCAGGTCTGCAGGTGTCTATCTTTTTCTCCCCCTCTCTGTCTTCTCCTCCTCTCTCCATTTCTCTCTGTCCTATCTAACAACAACATCAATACCAACAACAATAATAAGTACAACAACAATAAAAAACAACAAGGGCAACAAAAGGGAAAATAAATAAATATTTAAAAAGAAAGAAAGAACAGAACAGTTCATCTATCCATGGAGCTCCCCTCTGACTTGACACAATAAGACATGAACTTTGTCTACCAGGTGAGCTATCTTCCATCCTCAAAAAAAGATACATTATGAATGTCCCCCAGTATTTGTTTCTTTTTACTTCAAAATATGGTGTTGATCTGTCAGAAATAAATTTAGAGACTTTAGTACCTTGGAATTATACAAAAGAAGCAAGAAAGCAACAGCTGAGACTTGAGTTAATAGGATTCCATTAGTAGGAAGAGTTCTTTGTAGCAAATTAGTATGACGCTGTTGACTGGCTACGGAAGAAGGGCAAACGCTAGAAGAAGAAGTATGTATTCACATTATTTTAATAATTTAAAATATTCAAAATTCTAAGAAAAATTGAAACCTCAGGGCCAGGTGCTGACGCACCTTTTTGAGCACACATGTTACAATGTTCAAGGACTCAAGTTAAAGGCTCCAGTCCCCACCTGTATGGATAAAGCTTTGCAAGTGGTGAAGCAGTGCTGCGGGTGTCTCTTTTACTCTCTCCTTCTTTATCTTCCCCTCCCTCTCCATTTCTGGCTGTCTCTATCCAGTAAAAACAAAGATAATAGAGATAGCATAATGGTTATGCAAGAAGATTTCCATGCCTGAGACTCCAAGAACCTCTTGGGGGGGGGGGGTAGTTTCATAAGCAGTGAAGCAGGTCTGCAAGTATCTTTCTCTCCCCATCTCTGTCTCCCCTCCGCTCTCAATTTCTCTCTGTTGTATTCAACAACAACAACAATGGCAATAATAACAATAACGACAGCAAGGGCAACAAAAAAATGGGGGGAAAAATGGCCTCTAGGAGCAGTGGATTCGTGGTGCAGGCCCCGAGCCCAGCAATAAAACTGGAGACAAATATATATATATATATGCTCAAGTTTTACAGATCAAGCCTCAACAAAAAAAATTTTTAATTCTTCCAAATCAAAAGTAACTAAAGACACAAGACAATTAACTGTACTCTGTGAATCTGTATTGCAGGATAGTAGGTTAGAGGGACTCAGGACTAAAATAGTCTTTATTGAGAAAAGTAGTGAAATTTGAATATGTATTATGGATTCAATAATAGATTATATCTGAGACAAATGTCCTTAATGTTATCATTCTCTTATGTTAATATAAAATAATGTTATTAAGGAATCATTGAGCTATTTAGCAGTAAAGGGGCATAATGGGGGTGGGGATGGCATGCCCAGTAGAATATATCCAACAGAGCACATACACTACCATTGCAGAGGACCTGGGTTCAAGTCCTGGGTGCCCACCAGTAGAGAGGAAACACCTTTCCTGTTATAGAAGTGGAGAAGTGCTACAGATGTCTCTCCTTTATCTCTCTCTCTCTCCTCCCCTCTCTCTGTCTCACTATTAAAAAATTAAAACATAAAAAAGAATAGCATTTAGAAAGGGGGGGGAAGGAGAAGCATGGTGTCTGAGACTTACTCTAAAATGATTAAGAACAAAACATTAAAGAAAGACAGAATCAAAGAAATTAAGCTAGCATAGCAAAATGTTATAAATTATTAAAACTAGACAAAATGCCATAGGAACACTTTGTATTGTTCTAAAGACTTAAATTATTTTAAAATAAAAAGTTTTAATATTTCATAAATAAGATTTAAGTTAAATAAAAATTATTTTAAAATAATTAGAATTAAACAAAATTAAACCACACACAAAAATGAGTTTTTGTTAAATATAGTTAAAGCAGAACCTAGAGGGTATTTTTTTACTTTCACAGTTTATTAGGAAACTTAAAAATATATATATGTAAATTAAGTGAACTAAGCATTCAGCTCAGAAGCTAGGTAAGAGCAAAAAACAAACCAAAATAAAGGAAGGAAACAGCAAAGGTAAAGCTAGAGATCAATAAAATAGAGAACCAAAAGCTTTAAAAAATTTTTAAGTTGGTTTTCAGAAGATACATGTACATGTTGTCCCAGAAAAGAGAATGAAGAATAAGATTGGCTCAGCTTTTTGATTTTTATTTTTGTGATGTTGTTTGTTTGTTTGTTTGTTTGTTTTTTACCAGAGCACTGCTCAGCTCTGGCTTATTATGGTGCAGAGAACTGAACCTGGGACTTCAAAGCCTCAGTCAGGAGAGTCCCTTTGCATGACCATTATGCTATCTACCTTCTCAGCAATTTGTATAAAGAAATTTTTATTACAAAATTAAATAAGAATAAGTTTCATGTCAATACTTTATTAAAGTTAATATAACACCATAAGTACAATATTAACTAGTTAAGACCAACAGTAAATATATAACTATAGGATGAATTCATCCCAGGAATGCAAAGATATTTTGCAATTTAAAAAAATAAGCAGGCTAATTCACCATATTAAGAAGTTAAAAGAGAAAATACATATAATGAGAGAAACCAATGCTTTTTATTTCAATATCTACTCATGGATTGCAGTTTTGGAAGCAATATATCAACATTTCAATAATTGTAGTGAGCTTACAAATGATTTTTCTAAATTTCTAGAATGATAATTTTTAATCTCTTTAAAGAGTTTAATGGAACGAAGACAATCAATCATCAAAACTATTTTTTCTTTTTTTATCACTTTATTGAGGAAGTGATGATTTACAGGATTGTGGTGACAAGGATACAGCTCCACATTTCCCCAAGAAGGGTATCACCACACTTCAGCCTCCAGACATCAGCCATCTTCTTCCACCACAAGGCCTTGGCTCCATGGTGACCCTTAAACCTCCCTCCCCCCCCTCTGTCTCTGAATCTGCATGGAAAGACTACTGTCTACTAAGATTTAATCCTATATTTTCCCTCTTCTTTGTTTCTTAGGTCCTACTTATGATTAAGATTATATGAATTTTAATTTCAAAACTCTTAGAAAACTAGGAGTAAGGAAATCTACTTAACTTAGTGAAAAATGTTTATAAAAACCTACAGCAAGGTCTTTTGCTTTGAGAAAGATGGGATAGGCATCTTTTCCCCTAATTTTTCCACTAATACAGATCCTGGAAACTACATATAAACAAGACATAAAAAGACAGTGAAAGATAGTAACAAAATGGCAGATAATCTGGGACAACAGGGCCTGAGAACTGACATAATGGTGTGTTCCCTGGACTTTCTTTTTGCCTCATACAGCTCAAACTTGGAGATGAAGAAACTGGCAACTTTGAAGGTCAACTGGAACTCATACTAAAAAAAAAAAAAAAAAAAAAAAAAGTCTGCAATCGTTAGCCAAATGACAAGAATAGAGGCTGTCTTTTAAGACAAAGTTACTGCTAAATTCCAGGCAAACACCATAGAAGGAACTATGGCCTCATTCCAACTCACACTAGAAAGACCAAATGAGATGCCTAGACTTGCAACTGTAACAAGGTACCTCATCATCCTGCAATGGTATCCAAGGTCAATTAAAATGTCAAGAATTCCCCCAATATGTCTGTGAAGTTAGGAGTGAGAAAGAAATTCCACACCTGCCCAGCAGCAGTGATAACATCTAAAAGAAGCTCTCCAAACAGAATAATAGTGATGAACTAAGAAGCTTACAGTGTCAAGGAAGAATAAGGCAAGCAAAAAAATAGATAGATAGATAGATAGACAGATAGATAGATATCTTTTTCTCCTCCTGAGTTTTCTAAATTACATATAGTGTTTAAAGCAAAACCTGTATCACTATGTGATGTGGATCTAAATGTGTGTAGAGGAAATATTTAAATCAACTACAAATGAAGGAGGGAATAGGGACATAAAGTGGATAATGCTTCTATACTTCACTCAAACTGGAAAATGGCACCAACAAACTGTAATTGTTATGCATGTATAATGTCATACATGGGGTCTTAAACAATAGCCATTCAATTAAACATCAATCATGATTTTCTTTATCAGCAACATTATAACTAGGTGACATTAAATTAAATGAAATCATTTGAAGACCTGCTCTGTTACATGTTGTTTCCCTTAAAGTGTTGTTTTCCAAGGGCTGGCTTCACGGGCGGGTAACAGACGACCCGGGACTCATGGCTGGGTTGTACGCAGTATCTCTTTATTCATGCAGGATGCAGCGCAATCTATACCAAGCTAAGCTAAACTAAACTACTACAAACAATCTTGTCCTTATAAATATACTAGCCCAGTAGGGTGGGAACAGGATGCAACGCAGAGAGGGTGGAGAGAAAAGTGACTGGTGAAAATCAGGGTGTGACAAGGAGAGGGGGCGGAGCAGGCAAGAATTCTACCACTAAACCACCAATGCCCTGGAGGGAGGGTGGTGCTTGTTAACAGCGGTTATGAAAATAGAATGAAGTGGTTATGTAAATAGAATAGTATTAAGCAGGGGGAATTAAACTAAAGAAACAGAAGGGGTTTTTAGAAGCATACCAACATTAAAGTCTCCATTTCCAAGAACCTACTGATATTTAAGGAAGCCTTTTGTATCTGAAACAACTAAAAACATAGCTATACAAAAAGATATACTCAAAAACACTAAATAAATTTAAATGTTTTTGCTCCGAGAAAGCCCTGTGAAAATAAGAAAAGATGCTGCTATTGACCAAGAAAATGAAGCCTGGGATTCTTACAGTTCAAACTTTCCAGCTTCTGGATTATAGTCTGTGTGTTTTTTACATTTCATGGGTTACAACTCGACATTTATTCAGTGCTTCAAAGTTATAGTTCCAGAAACAGAGACCTTTGAAATGGATGCCCAAATCACCTAGCAAGGAACTGTGCCCACATAAGTAAGAGAGGGTAGAACTAGATCTGTCTCTATAAAGTGGGTGGGATGGTCTCAGTCATGCAGTTCTGATTGCTGGAAAGCTCATCAAGCAGTGATTGAGCAGTCCTGGGAGGCTGTGAACATACTTGTGCAGGCTTCTGCCCAATAGGTGCATCTGAGTGTGAACAAAACACTGGACGGGTACAGCTGGACTTGCCTGGGCTGACCTCAATAGCCTCTGATTCCATTTGATTTTTACCCAGACTCAGTATAACTGATTTTAATTTTATTATTATTTGTTATAAAACTGAAGCTTAATAGTAAAAGTAAATAGGGGAAAGAAATGAAGAGGCATTTGATAGAGCTGGATATATAGTGTAATAGACTATTGGGTCCACTGCCCACTATTGGCAGAAGCATAGTTACGTGAGGTATGACTATAGCAGCATCTACAATAATGGAATATTATTCAATTCTTTTAAAAAGGAAGAAAATCTTATCATATTCTACAACATGGACAGATTTTAAGAACATTATACTAGGTGAACTAGGCCAATTACAAAAAGATAAATACTATGTGAGGGAGCCGGACGGTGGCACACCCAGTTAAGCCAAGGACCAGGGCTGAAGCCCCGCTCCTCACCTGCACGGTTCTGCTTCACAAGCAACAAGCAGCGAAGCAGGTCTGCAGGCATCTGTCTCTGCCTATCTACCTCCCCATCATTTCTCAATTTCTCTCTGCCCAAATTAGAAAGAAAAAAAAGGGGAAAAAAGGGCCTCCGGGAGCAGTGGGTTAGTAGTGCCTGTACCAAGCCCCAGTGATAACCCTGGTGGCAATAATAAAGAAACAATACTGTGTGAGTACACTTACACAAAGCATCTAAAGTAGTAAAAACATGACTACCACAGGGGAGTACAGTGGTAGTGCAGCGGGTTAAATGCACATGGTGCAAAGCACAAGGGAATATCAAAAACCACCTGGGACTGCAACAAGACAGGACTAGAACAACTTCAGGAACCCACCAAATCACGGTGAGTGCAAACATGTGTGGCTCCTGGACAGAGAGGAGCCTAGGGAGAAATTAAGTGGCTGGTAACATTCTGGCAGTTTACCATTTGAGACACCTCCTCCAGTCTGTTTCACCAACAAAAAGACAACTGAAGGGAGGAGAGGACTCCCCTAAGACACACCAAGTGCAACTTTGACTCTCCATTGCTAATGCCCTCAGAATCTGGAGCAGTGGGGAGGAGGCCCTATGCTGACACCAGGGGACAGAGATCTAACCAGGAAACTCAGGAGAAGACCTATACCTCAGTGGCCTAGCTGTGGGGCTGTGAAAGTCTCTGCATAACCACTGGATTATCTCTGCCCCACCCTGATTTATCTCTTGGTCAGGAGTCAGTGACTAAACTAAGAAGCCTACTTACAATTTAAAAGCCCTCAGGCTCCCATAACCTACAGGGAAGAAAAAGCACAAAAGAGGCTTTTAAGCCACTGTGCTCCAACTCAGGGATTAAAATAATATTGACAACTGTCAATTCCCACAACTGTAAACCCTTTAATTACCTTACTTAGACACAAGTCAATCCAGGCAAGAGTGATCAGTAATTTGAAAAGTACTCAGAGAGGGACCACATAACATACTATATAAAGCACAAGGACCAACATAAGGATCCAATTCGAGCCCCCTGCTCCCCACCTGCAGGGGCGTCGCTTCATAAGCAGTGAAGCAGGTCTGCAGGTATCTTTCTCTCTCCCTCTCTGTCATCCCGTCCTCTCTCCATTTCTCTATGTCCTATCCAACAATGATGACAACAATAATAACTACAACAATAAAACAACAAGGGCAACGAAAGGGAATAAATAAAATATTTTTTAAAAAGCATGACTACCGGGAGTTGGGCGGTGGCGCAGTGGGTTAAGCGCACGTGGCGCAAAACGCAGGGATCAGTGTAAGGATCCCGGTTGGAGCCCCCGGCTCCCCACCTGCAGGGGAGTCGCTTCACGGGTGGTGAAGCAGGTCTGCAGGTGTCTATCTTTCTCTCCCCTCTCTCTGTCTTCCCCTCCTCTCTCCATTTCTCTCCATTTGTTGTTATCCAACAACAAAGCAACGTCAACAATGGCAATAATAACCGCAACGAGGCTGCAACAACTAGGGCAACAAAAAGGGTGAAAAATGGCCTCCAGGAGCGGTGGATTCATGGTGCAGGTACCGAGCCCAGCAATAACCCTGGAGGAAAAAAAAAAAAAAAAAAAAGCATGACTACCACAATGGTAGGGACTGCCCCAGTCTCCAAAGGGAGTTTGGGTCACCCTACCCTGCCACTCAAGGAACACTGGTCCTGATATGAGTGCAGCCTGCAATGTTCCCAGCTGTGGCAATAAACTTCAAGCTCAGACTGATAGGGACTCAGAGGTCACACGGCTTCCATGCTAAATATAAATAAACATGGGGGAGTCAGGAGGTAGCACAGTGGGTTAAGCACACGTGGCGCAAAGCACAAGGACCGAGGTAAGGATCCCTGGCTCCCCACCTGCAGGGGAGTCACTTCACAAGCGGTGAAGCAGTTCTGCAGGTGTCCATCTTTCTCTCCCTCTCTCTGTCGTCCCATCTTCTCTCCATTTCTCTCTGTCTTATCCAACAATGACAACAACAGTGATAACTACAACAATAAAACAACAAGGGCTACAAAAGAGAATAAATAAATATTAAAAAAAACAAATAAATAAACATGGGCCCTGAGTCAGGTGGATGGGGTAAACAGTTGATTTTATCCATAAATTTTCTTCAAGATTGGGAAGCCCTTTTCTCAACTCTGACACCATCTTCTCAGATAATACTTTTGTCCAACTCCATGTTAGTTATCAAAACTAAAGCAAAAACTACAATAGATGTGGGCCCCTAGGAACATGCCTAAAATGGACTTCCTAGCTTCTTTCCACCCTAAGAGCCCTATTCTTATCTGCTCTGTTCCTGTTTTTTGGTTCCTTTTCAATAATCATTTTGTCCTACTTTATGTCTTACTGCCTTTCAACCACCAAGTCACAGATTCTAGCACGATTCTATCCTGAATTCCCTGGGCAGATGACCTCACCAATATGTACTGGAACTCACCTCTCTAGACTCCCTACCCCACTAGGAAAAGATAGAGAAACAGGCTGGGGGTATGAATCAACCTGCCAACATGCATGCCCAGCAAAGAAGCAATGACAGAAGCCAGAAATCTCATCTTCTGCAACCCCAAAAAGAATTTTGGTCATCTTTCATTTGGACATCTGGATGTCAGGGTGAAGTTTCTGGATAAATAAGATCAGAGTCTTCTGGTCATTTGCAAACAGCAACCTAGGAATACTCATAGTGAAACAACTCTGGGTTCATTATTGTTTGGCAGGGGATTGCAGCTGAACACTGTAAAAACCTCAGGAACAGGAGTATTTTAATCATCAATGAGAAGTGTATGTTGGGTGGTTTCAAGATCTACAAAAAGTAGATGGGGGGGGGGGGGTTGTGGCCCAGGAGATGGTGCAGTGGACAAAGCCTTGGACTTGGGAGTATGAACTCCTGAGTTCAATTGTTGGCATCACATATACTAAAATGAAGCTCTGGTTCTCCCACCTCCTCCTCCTCTCTTTCCCTCCTCCCTCCATATTAATTAATAATTAATGTTTTAAAAGAAAATCTAAGAAGTTTTTATTTTACTGACTTTAATGAAAGAGTAGACCCCTTTGATTTTGCATAGGATGGCTTCATAAAGATAAAATCAACGATCCAAAAATTGCTCTATAAATTCAGTATAACCTCACTCAAAACTCAATTTTCATTTTGAGGAACTCAGTGAATTCACTATACGGCATGCATGGAAAAATAAAGAATTGAGAAGCAGAAAAGAATGGAATAACTTGTTCTCCCATGCCCCCCCAGCAGAAAAACACTTAGTCTCTTGTTAGAAAGGGACATCCTCCATGTCCCTATCCAAGGTCAAAGGAAGCCGCATTTTGCAGCTTTCTTCAACCCACCCCAACAGTGACTTTGTCCCTTCATACTGTGAATGTAACTGTCCTCTTTCACCCTTAGAGCCCTCACATCTCTGCCCGTTGTCTGTCCCTGTGTTGACTTATATGACAACACAGTCTCCTGGGCTTTCTGACTTCCTCTTGCTTACAGCCTCGCCCCTCCCCCCTCCTAGAACAGAGGGAAGAAGGAGGTAAGGTCAGACTTTCTACTCCCTGGTTGTTTCCGGCAAGGTCACCTGTGCTGGCTTCTGTTCCCTCAATGAAGGATACTGCTCCTGGCAGGGTGGAGACTTGTTGTCCTTTTCTGTTTCAATAACCCCTTCAATTCCTTGCCTCTTCAGGCCTTGGCGTAGGAGAGGTCATCTGCTACTAGTTGTATGTGTCTATACTGTCCTCCACTGGCTTCTTTGTTAAGTTCTCCCTTGTAGACAGATGCTCTAACTAGTCTGTTTTGAGTGTGCTGTCTGCTTTCTGCTGAGACTCTGATAAAATGAAAGCCACTTATTTCTTCATTTCCTTCCTCAAGCCTGTCTGGTGGAATTTGGCTGGTGGAAACTTTGTATTCATTAAAAAAAGAAAAAATGAGAAAGGAAGGGTTGAGAAAGCAGGTAAACCTGCTGTCGGAGAAGTGTCTTTTTGGGATTTGGGGGTCTCTCTACTGTGCAGCTGCTGTTGACTGGCCTGGTCAATGGGTGACAGGAAGCAACTATGTCAAGGCAGTTTGTAGGCTGGGGAGAATGGGAGATGCTGCGACCAAAACCAAACTGAAAAAAACTCCACCTTCATTTGTCATCTGATTTGCCAATTTTACTTTGGAAACAGAATTACTTGAGAAAATGACTTAAAAATAACTTTCCTAGGGGCCAGGTGGTAGCGCACATGGTTGAGCGCACATGTTACAGTGTACAAGGACCTGGGTTTGAGTCCCTGGTCCCCACCTGCAGGGGGAAAGCTTTGCAAGTGGTGAAGCAGTGTTGCAGGTGTCTGTCTGTCTCTCTCCCTCTCTATCCCCCCCTTCCCTCGATTTCTGGCTGTCTCTATCAAATAAATAAAGGTAGTAAAAAAAAAAAAAGAATAAAATAAAATAACTTTCTTAAATAAACAGTAAGAAGAAATGTCAATCCAAATATCAATCATGCCTCCGGTGTGTATGAGTTAAAAAGGAAGGGGGGGAGGAGGAGCTGGAACACAGGAATTTGGCCTCCTAGTAGGAAAAATACTAAGGGCACCCCTCTTAGCATGAATTTGGGTTTCATTCTCATGGTTTTATTGGTTTTTCTTTTTTAACATGAAAAAATCCACTGCTACCAATGGCTAATATTTCCCTTTATTTATTTTTAATATTTTATTTATTATTGGATAGAGACAGAGAGAGATTGAAAGAGGAGAGGAAGAGAGGGAGAGAGAGACCCCTTGTGAAGTTTCCCCACTCCCCCCCTACAGGTGGGGACCAGGGGCTTGAACCCGGGTCCTTGTGCACTGTAATCTGCATGCTTAACAAGATGTGCCACCACCTGGCCCCTTTTTTTTTAACTTGATAAGACAGAGAGAAATTGAGAGGGGAGAGGACATAGACAGGGAGAGAGGGAGCAAAGGAGATAATACAATGGTTAGGCAAGATTTTCATGCCTGAGGCTCTAAGATCTCAGGTTCAGTTGCCCAGAGCTAAGCAGTGTCCTGGTAAAGAAAGAGATAAAAGAAGAAAGAAAGGAAGGAAGAAAGGTAAAAAAAAAAAAAAAAAGAGAGAGAGAGAGAGAGGAGGAAGGAAAGAGAAAGAAGGAAGAGAGGGGGAGGGAGACTTGCAGCCCTGCTTCACTGTTCTTGAAGCTTCCCTCTGCAAGTAGGGACCAGGGATTGAAACTGGGGCCTTGTGTATGGTAATGTGTGTGCTCAACCAGGTGTGCTACCACTTGGCCCTTCATTCTCATGGTCTCTAAGGTAAAAAAAAAAAAAAAAAAAAAAAGAAGAAGAAGAAGAGGAAGAAGAGGAAGAAGAAGAAGGAGAAGGAGAAGGAGAAGGAGAAGCTCAAATGCAGAGCCATAACATTTCTGTATATTACTGGCATCTGCCCCAAAGGCTGCATTGTGCATACCCTCATGCATGCAGACCCAGTTTCAGTATGAATGGAAAGTGACACTAGATGATCTTTAAAGTCAATGTGATCTTCAATTCAGCTTTTAAAATAGCCAAGAAGGAAGAGAACCATTCCTTGTCCCACACTGACTATATATATCAAAAACTCAAATAATGGTGTGTTGTACCAAAGTAAAAGACCTGGAGTGGGTGTGGGGGAGAGTACAGGTCCTGGAAAAGGATGACAGAGGACCTGGTGGGGGTTGTATTGTTATGTGGAAAACTGAGAAAGGTTATGTATGTACAAACTATTGTATTTACTGTTGACTGTAAAACATTAATCCCCCAATAAAGAAATTTTTTTTAAAAAAGGGAAACAAACACAAAAAAAGACTCTGGGGTGTGGTGGGGGAGAATTCAGGTCCTGAAACAGGATGGCAGAGGACCTAAAGGGGGTTGTATTATTATTTGGAAAACTGAAAAATGTTATGCATGTACAAACTATTGTATTTCTGTATTTATTCCAGTCATGAAAGAGAAATAAAGAAAGAAAAAGAAATCTTCACCAAAGAATCTCCAGAGAGAGACTGGAAGCTGTTCAATTAGCCTCCTTTCTCCAGGGATTCTGTCACTTAGATCCCCACTGCTGTAATTAGATACAAGCCCTTCAAATAAGCAGTCTCTTCAAATTTGTCGGCAAAGAGACAAGACCCAAAGCTTCACCCCAGACTAGACAGGAATTTCAAAAGGAGTTTGTTTTGTCAAGCAAACAAAAACAAGAACAGTGTGTGCGAAAAAGAAAAAACACAAAACTCCAAACAGCGAGTTATTAAAGAAAGCTGAGAGTCAAGTAGAAGTCGAAGATTATTTATGTAATACACAAGGCAATTAATTAAATGCTGTATCAAAACTTTAAAAATAAAACGTAGAACTGATAAAAGCTATAGAAACTAATTTCTGAGCCTACCTTTATTAATTAGCATATGCACAGGACTGTGCTCTCCTATGCTCTTACTTAGAAAATTGCTATTTGGGGAGCCAGGTGGTAGCGCTTTGGTGGTAGCTCAGCGGGTTAAGCGCACATGGCGCAAAGCACAAGGGCCGGAGTAAGAATCCCGGTTCGAGCCTCCAGCTCCCCATCTGCAGGAGGTGAAGTAGGTCTGCAGGTGTCTCTCTTCCTCCCCCCCTCTCTCCTTTTCTCTCTGTCCTATCCAACAACAACAGCTATGACAACAGTAACAACTACAACAAACACAACAACAAGAGCAACAAAGTGGGGGAAAAAATAGCCTCTAAGAGCAGTGGATTCGTAGTGCAGGCACGGAGACCCAGAAATAACCCTGGAGGCAAAAAAAAAAAATTGCTATTTGAATATATGAGCTCTTTCCTCTTCATTGATTTCTTCAGCCAATGCCTTCAGAAGAACTGTTGTAATCACAAAGGTCCTAACCACTGAGCATCAAATCTGTGTTTTCTTCATGCCTATCAGCATAAATATAGTCTGAGGATGAAGAGTTCTGGCTCCCATCACCACCACCAACGAGGCTAATGCTACTGTTGTCTTCTCTCTTCTCTCAGCTCATCGGATTCTAATCTTGGGTGTTCCTAGATATCATGCATCCATAATCCTCTTTTAGGCAAAACTTATCCGACATTTTGTTTTTGTTTTGTTTTATTCATGTCTGGTTTACTTGCCCAAAGTCTAGTAACCCATTTTAATTCCAAAAAACAATTCCACTGCACAGCTTTTTGTGTCCAGCAGGTGTCGTCCTTCACTGGAAACAAACTTCCAGTGTGGCATCCAGCCCAGAAGGTGCCCTTGGTTGGGTTTGGGATAAAAGGTAATGGAGAGACACCTCTGGAAAGCAGCGAGTTCACCATCTTAACGGCCCTCAGAATAAATCCATCTGCTTACATTCAGCCCAGGTAGACAAACCTCCTCTAGAGCCTTTGTTTTCTAATCTTAGACAAGTTATTTAACCTCTCTGAATTTCACTCTCTTCATCTGTGATGGGATTGTTGTGAGAAGTGAATGAGATATAAGTATAAAGCATGTAGTCTAGTGCTTAGGTCAACGCTAGTACTGAAGCTAAAGTCACTTCTCCACTTACGGTACAGAAGAAATAAGTGCCCAAAACTCAGATCTGAAATTAAGATTCTGACCTGCATCCTGACCATCTGAAAGTTTACATCAAGGCTATGATAAAGAGGAAATGGAAGACTGATGTGAAGCACGTGGCACAATGCCTAGTCAGGAACCTGAGTAGCTATTACCAGTTAAAATCACTGCTGTGGGTGCCCTATGTGCCACAAAAAAAGTTCTTAGTAATTTGCAATAATAAACTCACGCAGTCAGGTGGTAGCGCAGCGGGTTAAGTGCATGTGGCGCAAAGCGCAAGCGCCATTACAGGCACAAGGATCCCGGATCTAGCCCCTGCTCCCCACCTGCAGGGGGATCGCTTCACCGACAGTCAAGCAGGTCTGCAGGTGTCTATCTTTCTCTTCCCCTCCTGTTTCCATTTCTGTCCTATCCAATAATGACATCAATAACAACAACAATAATAATTACAACAATAATAAAAACAAAGGAAAAATATTTTTAAAATCTTTTAAAAACATAATAAACTCACTTAAACCACATAAGACTCCACAAGAAGTAAACAACCTGCTAATTCCTTTTCCCTCTCTTCCCCTCTGGCTCCATCCCAGCATGGTTTAATTTCTTCTTAGAAATTATATATCAGAAAACTTCCCCAGGTTCTGTTATGTCTAAATGGAAAAATGAGAATAGGCATTGATAACACCCAACCAAGAAAAGAATCAAGGCTCTGGGCCTGGGAGATAGAATAGTGGTTATGCAAAAGACTTACATGCCTGAGGCTCTACGGTACCAGGTTTGATCCCCAGTACCACCATAAGCCAGAGCTGAGTAGTGCTCCTTCCATTCTCTCTCTCTCTTTCTCTGTATCTCTCTCATTAAAATAAATAAATAAAACATTTTAAAAGGGGGGTGTAGAAAGTGGTGCACTCAGTTGAGTACTCATTACAGTGTAAAAGCTCCCAGGTTCAAGACCCCAGTCCCCACCTGTAGGGGTCAGGGCAAGCTTCACATGTAGTGAAACAGTGCTGCAGGACTCTCTCTCTCTCTCTCTCTCTCTCTCTCTCTCTCCCTCTCTCTCTCTCTCCCTCTCCCTCTCCCTGTCTCTCTTCTTCTTCCTTCCCAATTTCTCCCTGTCTCTATCCAATAAATAATTAATAAATTAAAATTAATAAAAAGAATCAAAGACCTAAATCTATCCATCATCTCTCCCTCAAGGCGCAGAAAAAAAAAAAGCATAGGAAAACAATACTTCCAGAGTTTATTCCTTTTTTATCTTTATTTATTTGATAAAGACAGCCAGAAATCGAGGGGAAGGGGGAGATAGAGAGCCACCTACAGCAGTGCTTCACCACTTGTGAAGTTTTCCCCCTACAGGTGGGGACTAGGGGCTTGAACCCGAGTCCCTGCATATTGTATCATGTGCACTCAGCCAGCTGTGCCACCACTCACCCCCAGAGTTTATTCCTCAGAGATGATCAACAGAGGCTCACTACCCACAGTTCAGAATGGGGAACCTTTAACCTCTCCAGAAATCGCCTTGGCTTGTCACTAGATTAAAGAATGTTCCCAGCAGTGAATTTCCCCACGTTGCTAAACTTTACCAGGAGTTGAGGGTGGGGGACTGGAAAATTCACACAACTGGGTAGAGAAACCATGGGATGTATGTAAGAAAATTTGGAGAGTCTGAGGATATTAGAAGAGGCATGGTAGCATCACTACAAGTTTGAATCTCCTTCCCACTTGAGGTGCAAGTTACTGGATTCTGCCTCTATGAAATATGATTACCTGTAAAAGAAATATTAAAAAGGAGGTAAGAAAGCTTCAAACCAACCTGACCCTATC
This sequence comes from Erinaceus europaeus, assembly GCF_950295315.1. Taxonomy (NCBI): domain Eukaryota; kingdom Metazoa; phylum Chordata; class Mammalia; order Eulipotyphla; family Erinaceidae; genus Erinaceus; species Erinaceus europaeus. Next base: position 56,373,917 of record NC_080165.1, read on the forward strand.
ACTTAGCTATATAACCATCTATGCCGGAGCCCTTAATACAGTAATATTAAAATTTCTAGTGCTGAAGAATAGTTCACCACGTGGGGCACCTGTCTTGCCATGCAGTTCAAGTCCCAGCACCACCACATGAAGCACCACAGTCCTGGGGGTGGGGGTGTTCTGGTGCTATGGTCTCTCTCCTTCTTTCTCTCTCTCTCTCTCTCTCTCTCTCTCTCCCTCCCTCCTTCTCTCCCTCCCTCCCTCTCCCTCTTTCCCTCCCTCCCTTTCCCTCTCTCTCAATGAAAGAGTAGCCTGGAAGCTGTGCAATCACACATATGTGAGGCTCAAGCATATCAAAAAATTAAAGAGGGAGAGAAAGAAAAAAAAGAAAGAAAAGGAGTAAAGTCCTAGATCACCAGGACTAATATTTAGGTGCCATATTCAGCCTCCTGCCCATAGACACCCCACTGAGCAGAAGAGAAGACTGTGGCTCACTCACCTCTTTCCTGCTCCTAATCCCGGCAGTTTAAATTAATGTCTTAGTTAGATTGGAGTGGAAGTGCATCCCAACTGTATAGCACCATGACAACCCAGCTCTGCTCCCTCTGACTCTAACCCCTACCCACCCACCCCCCAAACACACACACCCAAAGGGCCAGTGGGCAAACAGACCCACAGAGATGTTACCTTCTGGATAACTGGACCCAGGGATGTAAGTGTAGCCTAGGAAAAGAAAATATCTGATTTAGAGTACAGTCTTTATAGATGAAAGTACCTGGAATTATTCGCACAGAAAATGGGATAGTGATGAGGAAAATAGTCATAAGCAGTAATTGAGCAGTGATTGGGAGTGACAGCAATGTCAAGAGTTTGGGAGGGTCACTTACCAGACAAACTAACTCTCCGCCAGCTGAGAAAGCCAACAGAGAAGATGATGAGGCCCAGGATTAGAGCCACTGCAGACACAGAAATCTTAACAACCTGTAGTGGAGACAGTCCTGGAGCTGCAAAAATAGAAAATTACTGGAACCAATCTCTCTTATTTGTTCCCCAAGCACCTTAATTTATTTCAACTTTTACTAATTAGGTTCCAAAGTTTTTTATTCCAACCGAAAGGGGTCACACTAGACCACTGCCTACAACATGGCCTTTTCTCGTCTCCTGGAATAACACCACGGGACCCTTCTCCCCAGCATTAGCACCCCCACTTCCTACTACTCACTGATATGGCAAGACTTTTCAAGGTGTTTTCTTCCTTCACCCCAAAGGCACCCTAACCAAAGACTAGAGATCCTTATTCCATTATCTGTTTATCTGGTGGTGACAACATCTGTTCCCTTACTTATTCTAGTTAATAATTTTCCTATTAAAACTCCCGATAATTCCATTCCATTATCTGAGCTCTTATATATCTTTTGTCTGTGCACATTCAAATGTCTCATGTGTCCTTCCAGAAAACTGTCTCCACCCCAGGACACCCACGTCCTAAAGTTGGTTCTATTCTGAATCTAGTTGAGGCTGGATTTCTTTCTCATGCTAAAATGAATATCCCACCACCAAAACAAGTGCCTCCTTCATGCCATGAAAGAGACTTTGCAGGAGAGCCAAGTTGAGCTTGTGGATTCCACTCTGCTCCTCAAGCTTTCCTCATCTACGTAGCCAGGCATACTGAGACTCCCTCATGGGAGGCCTAGTCTCCAAAGCCAGTCTGGAATCCTCTTCCCTTTGTAGATATTCTTCCTCTTCCTCATTTTTCTCTCTTCTCTTACCCAAAAATCTCTGAATCTGTGTGCAACTTCTCTCTTATCTTTTAACTACTTTCTACCCTGGAGTTCAAACAGTGGTGACTGGTTCTTTGTTCACTAGCCCCCACACATGCATACTTAAGTGTCTACCAGTATTGACTTTTCCCTGGTAGAGAAGTTCAAATTCAGCACTGCCCCCACACTAAAAGGGAGTCTCCATGCTTCTGAAACCTTTACTAATTCAACTCCCACTCCTAACATGAACACAGAATAGCTGGATTCTGAGAATCCTAGATTACTGCATCAAAATTTTTGATACTGAAATTATGGCTACCAAATCTACCTCCCTTTTCAGGACAGTCATGTGTCTCCCACCCACATCTCAGACAAGCACACAATAGCAGCTATCATATCACCATGGCAACCACCACAGAAACCATGTCTTTCCATTCCTGTATCCCATTGACCCATCTCTGGCTACAAAACCTCCAGGATTTCCTCCAGGTTCACTCCCATTTGCAGCATCTCTTGCTCTGTCTAAGCCAGGTACCTCTCCGTATCTCATTCCCTCTGCCATAATATCAGTGCTCTTTTCCAAACCCTCCCCTCCCCGCCTAACAGCAACTTTCTGCTTAAACTCCAGTTCCTCCCACCTGCCACACACTTACTCCAGTACTGAAGGATGGGGTCAGGAGATGCAATGTGCTCTACTGCACAGATGTAGGTATCCCCAAAAGAGGGGGTGGTTGCTAAATGGGAGACAGTCTGGTATGTCCAGTCTCCATTGGGTTGAGCAATCTTATGGGCATTGCCATGAGGGAGCACTGGTTTCCCATTCTTCTGCCACGTGATGATCACATCAGCTGGATAGAATCCAGTCACATAGCAGGCCAGCATCACTGGTTCCCTCGTGTTAATAGGAGTGGTTTTGGCTATTTGCACAATTGGTGGTCCTGCAAAGGAGAAAAATATGAGCATGAAGGAGATAACATCCTCAGTCTTTTCTCCAGTTTGGTTTCTTTTACTTCAATCTTCATGGCTTTTGCCAACTATCCCATCTCATTCCACTGATGATACATCCTTGTGACAGTGAGAGGTTAGAATGTGTTCCTGATGAAGGATGAATATGGGATGATCTCACTCTCAGGCCGAAGTTGAAAAACAAGATTAGAAAAGAAAACACAAGTCGAACCTGAAATGGAATTGGAGTATTACACCAAAGTAAAAGACTCTGGGGTGGGTGGATGGGTGGGGAGAATACAGGTCCATGAAAGATGATGAATGACATAGTGAGGGTTGTATTGTTAAATGGGAATCTGGGGAATGTTATGCATGTACAAACTATTGTATTTACTGTTGAATGTAAAACATTAATTCCCCAATAAAGAAATAAATTATTAAAAAAAAAAAAGAATGTGTTCCTGAGTCACTTTTGGTTTTTCTCATTCCATCACTGCTCCCTCCTTTCTTTTCTCTTCCAAAATCATGTTTGATGATAATAAGCAGGAGGCAAATATAAACTGCAAGCCACTTTAGAAATCATTGTATTAATTTCAAGCATATAAGCTAATAGCTACCCAGAGTTGTAAGGCTTTGTAAAGGTTTCCTCCGATCTCACTTAAATTAATTTGCAGGGCCAGGTGGTGACACACCTGATTGAGCATATATATTACAATGCACAAGGACCCTGGTTCAAGCCCCTGGTTCCCACTTGCAGGGGAAAAGCTTCACAAGTGGTGAAGCAGTGCTGCAGGTGTCTCTCTGTCTCTCTTCCTCTCTATCTCCCCCTTCTTACCAATTTCTGGCTGTCTCTATCCAATAAATAAATAAAAATAATAAAAAATTAAAACAAATTAATTTGCTAAACAGTCTTTTTCCCTTTGGATAGTTTAAGGAAACAAAACTAACTCATGATAACTACCTTAACATTGGACTAGCTGATTGCTCAACAATTTGTTTGGCTTTGTATGTTAACTCTCTTTTCAGTCACCAGGTTCCAGATGTCATCAGGATGCCGGCCAGGCTTCCCTGGACTGAAGACCCCACCAATGTGTCCTGGAGCTCCGCTTTCCCAGAGACCCACCCTAAAAGGGAAAGAGAGAGGCAGACTGGGAATATGGACCGACCAGTCAACGCCCATGTTCAGCGGGGAAGCAATTACAGAAGCCAGACCTTCCACCTTCTGCAACCCACAATGACCCTGGGTCCATGCTCCCAGAGGGATAGAGAATGGGAAAGCTATCAGGGGAGGGGGTGGGATATGGAGATTGGGTGGTGGGAATTGTGTGGAGTTGTACCCCTCCTACCCTATGGTTTTGTTAATTTATCTTTTCTTAAATAAAATTTAAAAATTGGACTAGCATGGTTAAAATTAATGCAGTTGTCAACACTGTCATCTTTTACTGGCTTATTGTAGAATACCTTGGGTCTACCCTGATGCTTCTCAAACAGAAGTTTAAAAAATACTAGGGGTTAGGAGATGGTTCACCAAGTGCAGCATACACCTTATTAAGTGTAAGGCACTTGATTTTTGCCTTGACAACACATGGAGACACCACAAACACCAGGGGGAGTGCTGTGGTATCTGCTCTCTTTCTGTCTGCCTCCCTCTCTCCCTAAGAAATAAAGAATAGAAAATTGAGCTAGGGTTAAAACGCAAATCCCTAGTCTGCATCCCCCAACATTCATCCCATGTTTCTGTAGTAATAGTGAGTTTTAGCTTTCCCAAAGACAATACTGAGAAAGGTGGTTCAAAAATTACATCTTAAGATATAATACTCTGGGGTTGGCAAGATTACTTAGCTGGGAAGACACCATGAAGGAGCTTGATGCTGTGGTTTCTTTCCCTCTCTCCTTCTACTTATGTATTTCTTTTTTTTAATTATTTATTTATTATTTATTCCCTTTTGTTGTCCTTGTTGTTTCATTGTTGTAGTTATTATTGATGTCATTGTTGTTGGATAGGACAGAGATAAATGGAGAGAGGAGGGGAAGACAGAGGGGAAGAGAAAGATAGACACCTGCAGACCTGCTTCACCTGTGTAGCGACTCCCTTGCAGGTGGGGAGCCGGGGGCTTGAACCGGGATCCTTATGCTGGTCTTTGCGCTTTGCGCCACCTGCGCTTAATCCACTGCACTACCGCCCGACTCCCTACTTATGTATTTATCTGAAAAAGTTGACCCAGGACTATGAAGGTCTAGAAATGAGAAAACTAAAAAGACATGTTATTCTGTCCTACGGAGATCTTCAAGTTAGCATTCTCAATTCAAGGAATTAAAAGCAAGAAGAACATTTGATAGAATTTCCTGGGAACTTATCCAAATATTCTCATATCCAGGTTCACCTCAGACTTAAAACATTGGAACCTGGGATAAAGCGGAATGAGTACTTTTGGAAAAAGCAATTCTAGTTAATCCAAGACATCCTTGACAAAAGTCATGTTTGTGCAGCCCAGTACAATCGTTGAAGCACTGGACTCAAAACTGCCACTGGCTCTCTCACTTTCCTTCTTCCTCCCTTAAATAAATAGTATTTTTAAATTTGGGTCTGTATTCTGAGGTGCTCTGCACAGGAAAAGAACATGCTTTGTACAGGATGGAAGCATGCTTATTCTCTCTCTAATAGCTCCTCACTGGCACAAACATCACCTCTTTCTTCACATCTGCTCCACCCCTGTCAACTACCTTGCCCCCCCAACCTCACCCCTAAAGGTCAGTCCTTCTTCTTTCTACATTCCACGTCCACATATTTTCTGCTATTTGTCTGCCTGAATCTCAGCCCCCTCTCCAAACTGTGCTCCCTGAGGAAATCTCTGCACCCCTCCTCCTTACGTGTCCTATGAGTCAGTGATCCCCAGAAGGCCTGGGTATGTGTGGAACAGTCCTGGAGTCCATTGGACAAGCGCTGGATCAGGTCTTCCTGCTTATTGAGGTAGTTTGAAAGGCCATTTGCCAAGAAATACAGTGTTCCAAATTCACAAGGGACCATTTGGGCCTGCTCTGGATTCCAGCAGGTCAGCAGATCCTTGTTGAAGGATACACAGTATGTGAAGTCCTGTGGGGTGCCATCATCATCCAGAAGACAGGTGCTTTCCACATGGGCCACAAAGCCTCCTACAGGAGCCAGAGAAGGAGGCAAGTCAGTGACCTCTGCAAGGAGCCCAAGATGAGTTATACCCAGTGACAGGAGCACAGGTGTTCTGCTTCAGACAGCTTCTACGATCAGGTGCTTGCACTGCAGTCCCTGAGAGCTGATATTAAGGGAAGAGATAGTAGTAGCAGAGAAGTGTTTTTAATAGTTTCTATTTGTTTATTTATTTATTATTAATTTAATAATCATTGACAAGACTGTAGGATAAAAGGGGTACAATTCCCACCACCATAGTTCCGTATCCCATCCCCTCCATTGGAAGCTTTCCTAGTCTTTATCCTTCTGAGAGTATGGACCCAGCATCATTATGGGGTGCAGAGGGTGGAAGGTCTGACTTCTGTAATTGCTTCAGGGAAAGGTTTTTTGTTTCTATTTTTTTTCCCTCCTGGTTATCGCTGGGGTTCTGTCCCTACACTATGAATCCACTGCTCCTGGAGGCCATTTTATCCATTTTGTTGCCCTTGTTATTATTGTTGTTGTCGCTATTGTTATTGATGTTGTTGTTGCTGGATAGAACAGAGAGAAATTGAGAGAGAAAGGGAAGACAGAGAGGGGGAGAGAAAGATAGACACCTGCAAACCTGCTTCACTGCTTAGGAAGAGATCCCCCCTACAGGTGGGGAGCAAGAAGCTCCAACCGGTCCTTGAACTTTGAGCCATGTGGGCTTAATCCACGGCGCTACCACCCGACGCCCCAAAGACGTTTTTAGTTGACTCTTCCCTCCAGAGAAGTTTTTGGTTGCCTCTTTATAAGAGACCACAGGAGTGGCCCAAGATGGTTTGCATGTTTAAATCTGACAATTTACCAAGGACAAGACTTTCATAGGGCAAACTGTTAAGTAAGAAAAAGGGCCACGGGGAGAATCAGTGCCATTAAATGCTGGGTATGTTATTAAATATTCACTCCATTCCTATTTATGAAGCACTGTCTTGTGCAGACACTGTGCTGGAAGCTGGGGATGCAATGCTAACCAGAGAATGCCCTTGCCATGTTCCAGCTAGAAATATATTTACGCAAGTCACTGTACCGCAATTAAAATTCTACAAAGCTATAATACAATGTGCTACAGGAGTGTATAATAGGGAGATAAAGAGTGTAGGCTGTGTAAATCCCATAACCAAATGGGATTTCCTCACTCTGAAACAGGAACAAAGCAAGGGAGGGTCCAGGAAGAAGAGTTCCTACCTGAGCCAGTGCAGCTCCAGCTGAGGACCAGCAGCAGCTGCAGGAGAGCGGTCATGCTCCACTCTGGGAGACTCCGGGGGAGTTTGGGCTCCCTGAACCAGCTCTTCCAGGAACCTTGGGCCCTTCTCTGTCACAGAAACCCCAGCCTGAGTCGATGATCTTCAGACACCAAGTGGGATATGCTATTATCCAGGCCCCTTGGTTCCTGCTAAATGTGTGATTTGGATCTACCCAGCCTCTAGATACTAAACTTGTAGACTACATGCTCATCTAAGTCAAACACAAACTGAGACTGGAGAGATTGGCTAGGTAGGCTGGGACAAGCATAAAGACAAATTGCTGAGCATCTCAGCCTAACATCATCAGTTACTAGGTAAATCTCATTCTGACCTAGGCACTAAACAACTTCCCATCTTTTCCTCAACTCTTTTGTGGAACAGTCTGTCTCTGTGTGCATTTCCCACGACCAACAAAGAAAATTTCCCAAGATGTCCAGGATATATGTAGCCTGGACTGGCCACTGCATGCTTTCTTTCAGTGTCCTCAAAGGAAAGACACTTCTTGGAGGTCGGGAAGTAGCACAGTGGGTTAACTGCAGGTGGCACAAAGCACAAGGACCGGCATAAGGAGTCCCTAGGAGTTGCTTCACATGTGGTGAAGCAGGTTTGCAGGTGTCTGTCTTTTTCTCCCCCTCTATGTCTTCCCCTCCTCTCTCCATTTCTCTCTGTCCTATCCATCAATAACAACAATAATAATAACCACAACAATGATAAAAATAAGGGCAACAAAAAAGGAAAATAAATAAATAAATAAAATATTGAAAAAAAGAAGGAAAGGAAAGACTCTTCTCTTGTTCTCTTGTTCCCTTAAGTAGGTTATTTAGGAAGAAAGTAGTCTGACCTATCACCCAGAAGATGGGAAAGAACAAAGAACATGGGGCCCTTCTTGGGGCAGATGGCAGAGGCAGGGCTGCTGAGAAGGAAGGAGACACAAGTAGAGTGCAGAAAGTTGTCCAGCTCAAAGAAAGGCTGATGATTAAAGGAAGTAGTTCTGCCTTAAAGGTTCAGGGCCATGGACCTAGACAATCCGTCCCTGAGCCTCTTTTGCTTCTGTTGTAGCAGGTAAAGCTTCATTTCCTCCTGGATGCTTTTCTATACTCAGAAATCCCTTTTCTCCTATGTTCTCAGCATTCCAGAACAGACCTCGGGGCAACTCCACTTAACCTCTTGGTAACTAGCTAGATATGGGCCAGTCCTCACAGCATACCTGTCCCCCAAACTTGAAACTCCTATGTATTTCTCCCACTGGTCCCATCTATCCTGAAGCAAGTCTCTGCATCATAAAACCACTGGAAAAATGATGTTGAAGTTCACCTACTTTTTTCCCATAGAAAATACAGATTTTTAAGTAATGATGATGATTTTGCCAAAACACTACTCAATTCTGGCTTAAGATAGTGCCAGGTACTGGGTACTATACAGCAAACCCTAACAAAGGGACTTTTCAAAGTTAACCTAATTACCAAATAATGTGATGATAACAATAACTATCCATTGTCTTTTTGAACCCTAAGACAGCAGGAACCTCACATCTCCACTATAGAGCCTCTATTTTCCCCAGTCCTGGAACCTTAGGATAAGGCCCACTTTCCCACATGCCTCTCCCAATTCATATCAAATAATATTGCATCTGCCGATCGCAACCTAGTCAACGCAACAATTGCCACCTCAACATGCTTTAGCTCAGACTGTGTTCAGAGACTTCAGGTGTGGAATGACAACCCTTCAGCTTCATTACTCGGGTGAGACCTTTCCTTTCATAGTATTCTCTAATTCCATCTCAGGTGGTTCACTTTCTAACTAAGTCCTAAAATAGTCCTAGATATAGACCAGGTTCTGTGAGAGAGAGCATATGTTCACACGTATCCATAAACTAGTGCAAAATATATACCTGAAAGCAAAAGTACACAGTAGTCTGCAGTGAGTACCCCCCAACACTTCCTCTCCACTATTCCAACCTTTGGGTCCATGATTGCTCAACAATTTGTTTGGCTTTGTATGTTAACTCTCTTTTCAGCCACCAGGTTCTAGATGCCATCAGGATGCCGGCCAGGCTTCCCTGGACTAAAGACCCCACCAACATGTCCTGGAGCTCCGCTTTCCCAGAGACCCACCCTACTAGGGAAAGAGAGAGGCAGACTGGGAGTATGGACCGACCAGTCAATGTCCATGTTCAGCAGGGAAGCAATTACAGAAGCCAGACCTTCCATCTTCTGCAACCCACAATGACCCTGGGTCCATGCTCCCAGTGGGATAGAGAATGGGAAAGCTATCAGGATCAGGGGAGGGGATGGGATATGGAGATTGGGTGGTGGGAATTGTGTGGAGTTGTACCCCTCCTATCCTATGGTTTTATTATTGTATCCTTTCTTAAATAAAAAAATAAGTTAAAAAATAAATAAAATTTTAAAAAACAGTTACAAAAAAAAAAAAAAAAAAAAGACAGTGCCAGGGTTTGAACCTGGGCCTTGGAGGCTTGGGTCTAAGAGGTTTTTACATAAGTAGTATGCTACCTCCAAGCCTTATTTCATTTTTATTACTATTGACTTAATATTGGCTTACAGAATTATAAAATTTCAGGAGTATAACTACACACACACAGTGTATATATACAAATTTTCTCACCCACCACCAAATTTCCTGTGCCCCTCAAGCCCTTCTCCCCAGTTCTCTCTGTTAACCACCATAGTTTTCATCATCTAACAAACAGCTTGATTACTATTTTTGAAAGTTCACTTCCTTTAGTTTTCTATATTCTACATACGAGTGAAGCCATCCTATAGTTGAAAAGGCAATTGCCCTATCCCACTGTGAGCTATACAGTTGATGCATTTTTCTCACTACAAATTTAAAACTCGAAATTGACTTTTTCTCTGCTCCCCAAGAGGCTTCAGAGTTGTCTATATCATTTTTTTTTAACATTTTTGGGTTATATTTGAGCTAAACAAGAGAGAATACAACATTTATCTGTTCTCTCTCAAAGTCCCTATCCATAAGAAAAGACGGTATTTGTGAAGAAAAAAGAAAGGGGAAAAAGTATAAACCAAAAGTGAATTTAAAAGCAAGTATAAGAAATAAAAGGCCGGGAGTTGGGCAGTAGCGCAGCAGGTTAAGTACACATGGCGCAAAGCACAAGGACTGGAATAAGGATTCTGGTTCAAGCCCTCAGCTCCCCACCTGCAGGGGAGTTGCTTCACAGGTGGTGAAGCAGGTCTGCAGATGTCTTTCTCTCCCTCTCTCTGTCTTCCCCTCCTCTCTCCATTTCTCTCTGTCCTATCCAACAATGACGACAGCAATAATAACTACAACAATAAAACAACAAGGCCAATAAGAGAATAGTTTTTAAAAAAATTTTAAAAAGGCCTATTAAATGTAACTAACTGAAATTAATTGAAGCTCTTCCCACGTCTCTCAGTCACTTCCACTTCCAGCCCCACCTTGATAATAAATTGTTCTATGCTCGTTTATTTTATTTTATTTATTTTATGTTATTTTATTTTTTCTGTGTCACTACTCAAGAAACATCTCCCTTGCAGGTAGGGAGCAGGGGCTTGAACCTAGGTCCTTGTGTATGATAATGTGTGTACTTAACTAGGTGCACCAAGGTCCAACCCCCTCTTATTTTCTTTTTCCAGATAGGGGCATAGAGGCAGCAATAGAGAATGAAAAAGACCACAGCATTGAAACTTTCTTTTATAAGGTGTGAGCTGGGCTCAAATCTGGATCTCATACGTGGCAAAGAAGCAAATTAACTGAGCTATCTTGCCATCCCTGCTCTAACTATTCCAGTAAACCACCTGTGAAGATAGTTCCTAACTAGGGTAGGAAGTCCAAAATTTTGTTGAGTCTCTAGTTCTTGATAAGGCTAGGTAAGCCCTTTACATGCTATCTCAATCTTCAAAGACCTGTTGATTGTCTTTATTTTACAATTTTAAAAATAAGTTCACACATTTGCAGTCAAAATCTAGAGGTTTAAACTGCTTTTCTTTTCTTTTTTTTATATTTATTTATTCCCTTTTGTTGCCCTTATTATTTTATTGTTGTAGTTATTGTTGTTATTGATGTTGTCATTGTTGGATAGGACAGAGAGAAATGGAGAGAGGAGAGGAAGACAAAGAGAGGGAGAGAAAGACAGACACCTGTAGACCCGCTTCACCACCTGTGACGTGACTCCGCAGGGGAGTCGGGGCTCGAACCAGGATCCTTATACCGGTCCTTGCTCTTTGTGCCACCTGCGCTTAAACCTCTGCACTACTACCCGACTCCCAAAACTGCTTTTCTTATATAGCCGGCATAGGTACACAGGTGCACTTTTGAATGTTCCTACACACTGTCTACATTCCTGGGCTGAAATGGCACAAAGGCAGCTGGTGGTGGCCTCCACTGAGAAAGAGAGAAAAGGAAAGGAAGAGCCTCTCAATCTCTCAATCTGTCCAAATCTTTACTTTCTTGTTCTCAGAGTTCCTTCTGCTTTAACCAAAACTGTCTCTCCCGTTTTCTCTTTGTACAGTGTGAATTCTCCTACAGCTATGCATGCTTCCCCCACCCTTCCATTCCCCTGAAGTAGGAGGTGAAACTAGCCTTGGTTCCTGAGATCTAGAACCAGGTTCTCAGGAACCTTTCCAACATCTGCAAAGCTCTCCTATCATGGGAATACCAGCAGTGAGGTCCCATGCCTGTACAGGTGACCCACTGCCCTCGCACTGAGTCTGAGAGCAGAGTTCCCCTCGAGTCCTAAGTCTCTTCTCTAGCAGCCAAAGGAGATGTGAAACCTCCTGTGAGGCAGCAGCAGGAAATGTAGAAACTTTCACTTCTCTATTAATAAGATGCCTAAGGGTGTGTGTGTATGTGTGTTTTAAATCAATTAAAACCAAAAAAAAAAAAAATCCCAGAGACCTGTGCTCAGTGAAGTGCTTTCTTCTTTCTATTCTTCCTCCTAACTTTATTTATATTTATTTATTTATTTATTTATTTATTTATTTATTGCCTCCAGGGTTATTGCTGGGACTCGGTGCCTACACTATGAATCCACTGCTCCTGGAGGTCATTTTTTTTCCCTTTTGTTGCCCTTGTTGTTTTATCGTTGTTGTGGTTAATATTGTTGTTATTGATGTCGTCGTTGTTGGACAGGACAAAGAGAAGTGGAGAGAGGAAGGGAAGGCAGAGGGGGAGAGAAAGACACCTGCAGACCTGCTTCACACCTTGTGAAGCGACTTCCCTGCAGGTGGGGATCCGGAGGCTCGAACCGGGATCCTTATGCTGAACTTTATGGTTTTTATAGAGACATGGCTCTGTACCCTACTTCCATCAACCTGTAAGAATACTTAAATTGTCCTTATCACTGCTGGTGATTGGATACCTACTAAGTAACAGTAGCACTACAAAAGTCAGGAAATAGGGGTCGGGCAGTAGCATGGGTTAAGCACACATGGTGCAAAGCACAAGTCCCAATGTAAGGATCCCGGTTTGAGCCCCCAACTCCCCACCTGCAGAGGAAGGTTTGCCTCATAAGTGGTGAAGCAGGTCTGCAGGTGTCTATCTTTCTCTCGTCCTCTCTGTCTTCTCCTCCTCTCTTGATTTCTCTCTGTCCTATCAACAACAACAATAACCATAACAATGATAAAACAACAAGAGCAACAAAAGGGGGGTAAATGGCCTCCAGCAGCAGTGGATTCATGGTGCAGGCAACTGAGCCCCAGCAATAACACTGAAGGCAAAAAAAAAAAAAAGTCAGGAAACCCTGGCCAGCTTCCCACATGCTGCTCCACTTTTGCTGCCAATATGAAAGAACCCAAGAATAAGTCTTCTCCTTTCCCACTGTCTCTTCCCCTAGGCTGACCAGAAGCCAACTAACCACCATGTTTGTGAGCAAGTACAACAGGAAGTACTCACCTAGAGATAGAGCCTCTGCCTCACACAATTCGCTTACAATTAGTTGAGAAGTGACAACAAACATCTGTAAAGAAAAGAATTTATCTTGAAGCAAGTAAGCAATAAATAAGGCCAGTGGAGTGAAGAAAAATCATGTGGGTGTGGTGGACAACTAATCCTCTCTGCCAAGGGGGCCTAGAAAGAAGAGCCTTGAGTACAGGGCTCGATTCATGTCTGAGAAGAGGAAAGCAGCTGGCACTGCAGACCTGGCATATTGCCCCACAAGTCTGGCAGTGGTGTGGCATGTTGTTATGGTTCTAACAGGAGGCTGAGTTACCAAAAACAAAAATAGTAGACTACAATAGTAGCGTCACTGGTACTGCACATTAAAGGAAGTCACAAAAGTGGTTTCATGCTTGGGGTGGTAGCAGGGTGGCTCACATTGTACAGCACACACTTCACCAGGTGTGAAGACCCAGCTTTGAGTCCCCAGTGCATTGTGGGAGTGCCATGCACTGCGCCCAGGGAAACCTGAGTGTTGTGTTCTCTTCTTCTCCCTCTAAATCTTTCTCCCTTCTGTCTCTCTCCTCTCTATCTGAAATTAAGAAAGGAAAAGGTTATCCTCAGAAAGCAATGAAGTAAAAAATACAAAAGGGATTTTTCTGAGGATATGGCTATAAAATAAATCTCTTGGGAGTTGGGCGGTGGCGCAGTGGGTTAAGCGCACGTGGCGCAAAGCGCAGGATCAGGCGTAAGGATCCCGGTTCGAGCCCCCGGCTCCCCACCTGCAGGGGAGTCGCTTCACAAGCGGTGAAGCAGGTCTGCAGGTGTCTATCTTTCTCTCCCCTCTCTCTCTGTCTTCCCCTCCTCTCTCCATTTCTCTCTGTCCTATCCAACAACAAAGCAACGTCAACAATGGCAATAATAACCACTATGAGGCTGCAACAACTAGGGCAACAAAAAGGGGGAAAAATGGCCTCCAGGAGAGGTGGATTCATGGTGCAGGCACCGAGCCCAGCAATAACCCTGGAGGAAAAAAAAAAAAAAAAAAAAAACAAGGGCAACAAAATGGAAAACAAATAAATATTAAAAAATAATAATAATAATAAATAAATCTCTTTTAGGTACTTCCTAGCATTGTTCCCAGTAAATTCTCAAGTTCCTCTTCTGGACAGATAGTTTTAACTCAAGCCTTTTTTTTACAATTGCTCAACCAGTCATGTGTAACCTAAAACCAATAGCATGAGACTGAAGTTGTGACTTCCTTCTATGTCTTTTAAGACTACACACATCTGCAGCATGCCAGGATTTCATTACTTCCTCTTAGTTCCATCTCACCATACTCATCCCTTCCCCCTCTCCTCGCATTCCCCCATCACTGTCAGGATTTGCTGCCCTACGAATGACCACTGGTTGAAATTACTGTGTAAATTTATAATCCTGCCTAAAGAAAGCATAGTAAATTCTGTAATCAATCAGACTTAAACCAAAGAAGTTTGGCTACCTAGTAGAAAAATTCAAAGACGACAGGCTCCATAAACCTAATATTGGTTGGTTAAAACAAATGACACTCAGCACTTCAACAACTGGGACAAAGTCTAAGCTCATCAGATAAAGAAAGGACTGTAAAAGCTGGACAGGGGCAACAGACTGGCTCACTTAATGTTTCCCCTCCCCCTCCTGCACTGCTGGTGGGAATGTAAATTGGTCCAACTCTTCCGGAGAGCAGTCTGGAGAACACTCAGAAGGGGACCTACCCTATGGCCCTGCAATTCCTCTCCTTGGGATACATCCTAAGGAGCCAAACACACCCAACCAAAAAGATTTGTGTTTGTCTATGTTCATAGCAGCACAATTTGTAATCGCCAAAACCTGGAAGCAACCCAAGTATCCGACAACAAATGAGTGGCTGAGCAAGTTGTGGTCTATATATACAATAGAATACTACTCATCTATTAAGAATGGTGAATTCACCTTCCTCACCTCATCTTGGATGGAGCTTGAAGGAATCATGTTAAGTGAGATAAGCCAAAAAGAAGGAAGAATATGGGACGATCTCACTCATAGATAGAAGTTAAAAAATAAGAACATAAGGGAAAACATAAAGCAGAACAGGACAGGAGTTGATGTACTGCACCAAAGTAAGAGACTCTGGGGTAAGGGGGAGAGTTCAGGTCCTGGAACATGATGGCAGAGGAGGACCTAGAAGGGGTTAAATTGTTATGTGGAAAACTGAGAAATATTACACATGTACAAACTACTGTATTTTACTATAAAATATAAACCATTAACTTCCCCAATAAAGAAGAAGAAGAAGAATTTTTTTTTTTTTTATAAATACCAGACTACCTCATCATCTGGGACCCTAGTTAAGGAAGTCTTGGATTCCCACACAAATATAATGGGCCTAGACTTCTAATAGATCCCTCTCTCCACCATTACTGGTCACTTCCATCAGGAACATCAGCATAAGCCTTCTACAGGATGTTGTCCTCGCTATAAAATAGCAATGATACGGAATGTCCCACTCTCCAAAGGGAGGCTGGGTCATCCTACCCTGCCACTCAGAGAAGACTGGTCCTAAAATGAGTGCAGCATAGAATGTTCCTAGCTGTAACCATGAACTGCAAGCTCAGACTGAGAAGGACACAGAGGTTACACAGGTTCTGTGCTAAATATAACTATATATAGGCCTGGGGGCTGGGGGGTGAGCAGTAGTGCAGCGGGTTAAGCGCTCATGGCGCAAAGCACAAGGACTGATGTAAGGATCACAGTTTGAGCCCCTGGCTCCCCACCTACAGGGGGGTCGCTTCACAAGTGGTGAAGAAGGTCTGCAGGTGTCTGTCTCTCCTCATCTCTATCTTCCCCTCCTCTCTCGATTTCTCTCTGTCCTATCCAACAACAGCTATAACAATAACAACTACAACAAGGGCAACAACAAGGGCAACAAAAATGGGAAAAATGGCCTCTAGGAGCAGAGGATTCATGGTGCAGACACCAAGCCCCAGCAATAACCCTGGAGAGGAGGATATATATATATATATATATATATATATATATATATATATATATGCCCTGGGTCAGGTGGATGCAGTAAACAGTTAACTTTATTCATAAATTTTCTTCAAGATTAAAAACTACTCTCTGCCCTGATCCAGCCTTTTAGCTCTTTTCTCGACTCTGACACCATCTTCTCAGACAATATTTTTAGTCCACTTTCACGTTAGCTATCAACCTCAAGTAAAATCTACAAAAGTTACTGGCCTCTGAGAACATGCCTAAAATAGACTTCTTAGCTTCTTTCCACTCTTTGTTCCTACTGTTTGGTTCATATTCACTAATCATTTTGTCCTGCTTTATATCGTACTGCCTTTCATACACCAAGATGCAGATGCTATCATGATTCTATCCTGACTTCGCTAGGCAGACAACCTTACCAATATATCCTGGAACCTTGCCTCTCCACAACCTTACCCACACTGAGGAAAGATAGAAACAGGCTGGGGATATGCATCAACCTGCCAAAGCCCATATCCAGTGAAGAAGCAAATACAGAAGCCAGAATTCCCACCTTCTACACCCCAGAAAGAATTTTGGTCCATACTCCGAGTTGGGGAGAAATGCTAGGGGAAGATGAAAAAAGGGCTCTGAACTCCAACTCCATCAGTACCCGGAGAGAGAAGAGGAAAAAGGGAGGGACATTCAGAAGTAGTAATAGGTATAGGTGTGACTTGGTAAAGGAAGAGAAGATAGGACAATGGGGGGAAAATGGGCAAATATATACAAATGTAGACACATAGTTGTAGAAATAATAGTCAACCCATACCTGCAACCTTGGGAGAACTGCTATAGCTTCCAGTGAAAGGAATGGGGATACAGAACACTGGTGGTGGGAATGATGGTGAGTTGTACCCCTGTTATCTTGTAAATCAATATTAAAGCACTAATAAAAATTTTATGATCCTTCTATATTTCAATCAAATTACATGACTTACTATGGGATACTATGATGATTCATCACAGCTCTTGAAGAATGCTATTATCTCCAGCTTAACTATGAGAAAATGAAGGCATGAGATTAGTGGTTGCCCAGATTTATACAGATAAGCCATAGAACTGACTTAATTTCAGGACTTATATCTCTAAATTCTATGCCTATAATTAGAAAATTGCTGACTACTTATAAATATAAGCCACAACATATTTAGAAATTAATCTATGTGTGTAACACCATAACATACGTAAGAACTAATATTAAAGTCTAAGAATTCTATAGAGTGACCCAGAAGGTGGTGCAATGGATAAGATGTTGGACCCTCAAGCATGAGGGCCAGACTTGGATCCCTGGCAATGCATATGCCAGAGTAACAAGAGTAATAATGCTTTGGCTCTCACTCACTCTACTGGTGAAGCAGTGCTGCAGGTGTCTGTCTCGCTCTCTATCTCCCCGTTCCTCTTGATTCCTGGCTGTTTCTATCCAATAAATACACATAATAAAAAATTTTGAAAGATAATAATATTTTTTAAAGATTCAAATAGAATATATAAGAGCAGGCCAGGAGGTGATTCAGTGGGCAAGGCGTTGAACTATGAGACACAACTTCAATTCCTGGTATCAAATATGCCAGAGTGATATTGTTTCATTTTTTTCCCCCTCTCCTTCTTACTCACTCCTACTACCTATCCTCCTCTAATAAATAACTAACTCATTAAAAATAATTTGTAAGAATTCCCACAAATTCACAAGACAAAGATAAGAAATGAAATTTCCAGGGAGAAGGGCGGTAGCGCAGCAGGTTAAGCACATGTGGCATAAAGCACAAGGACCGGCATTAGGATCCCAGTTCATCCCCTGGCTCCCCACTTGCAGAGGAGTTGCTTCACATGTGGTGAAGCAGGTCTGCATGTGTCTATCTTTCTCTTCTCTCTGTCTTCCCCTCCTCTCTCCATTTCTCTCTGTCCTAACAACAATGACATCAATAATAAAAAAAAAAAAATGAAATAACTTTCCAAAACAGAGGAAAGGTATGAATTGCCAGTTCACAGAGAAAGAAAGCTAAGAAAAGATATCCAGAATTACAGGTAATTACAAAAAGGCAAATTGAAACAAGATGCCAGGATCAAGGAAGTTACAAAACAGGTATGCATGCATGAGGCCCTGGATTCAGTCCCTGGCACTACATTTGCCAGAGCTCTGTCCTCCCTCTCTCACACACATAAAATAAAAAACAATAAACCTTTTAAAAATTAAATATTAAATATATGGCCAAGAGATAGCTTACTATGCCTCAACATCACATGAGAACACCATAGCACCAAGGGAAACTCCATGGATGGTGGAGCAGTGCCATGGTCTCTCTCTCTCTCTCTCTCTCTCTCTCTCTCTCTCTCAATCGCTCAAATAAAAATAATGAAAATGTTGGCCCAGAAACAGTAGTATTGTGCATTTGTGAAGCCCCAGCGCCACATTAAAGAAGAATAATAAAGAAAGAAGCCACACTGATATTAAGGAATGAGATTTATTTTCTTGAAGTAGAAAGGTCTGTGGTCATGATAGTAATGCCACTCTTGGTTCCCCTAGATTCAAGCCCAGAATCTGGGTTCCCCCAAATTTAGGTACAGGGCCCTCAACTCAGAAAACTGCACACACATACATACACATGCACACAGTGGAGGGAGTTTGAGAAACTTCTGCTTTGAGAAGGTGATGTCCTACATAGGACTGAGAAACCTGGCACCTCCTGATTGAATGACTGCAAGTATCAGCATCAGATTCTGAGCAGCAAGAATCAGCCTAAGGAGACAGAAGAATTGAGGAAAATTATAAGGGCATGGCCCCTCCTTCCCAAAGGCACTTCTGGCCTACAGCACACAAAATAGATGTTGAACTATCCTTGCACCCAATCCATTCCCAAGCATCTTTCTTACAGTTTCCTCTCCCACTCAAAGCCATGCTTCCTGTGACCACTCCCATGTGTGTCTAATGAGTGCCCCAATGAAGATGTCCCATAGCACCCAAGGGTTTGAGGATCACTGCATATGTGACATGCCCACTAATGGAGTACTACATCTGGCTCCCACAAATCACCCAGCATCTCAAGACCCAGACATACCACCTGAGCAAGGCTTTCGGGCATAGATGATGAGGGCCAAGCCAACAACGATGCCTAGCACTCCCAGGCCAAGAACCAAGCCACACAGGACATTCTCCAGAAGATCTGAAGGCAGTGCATTCTGGGGGACTAGAGGGGGAAAAGGGGGGGAAGCAGGTAAGCCTGGTTGGGGAGCCCTTCAGCCAGGAAAATGACATGGGTGACTGGGATGACAGGGAAGAAAGTGAGGCATGCAAGACTGATGTTGACTCAAAGTGAGAGCAGGCTAAACAAGTCCCAACTAGTGCAAGATAACCCATGTGTCTAACCCATTTCTGCCCTCAAAAGGAGCCAGGTTTCCAGGGAGAAAGGTCTCACCCCAATAGGCAATTGCTGTATAGCTGTCAATCTCATGAGTCACGATGCATGTGTAAAGGTCAGAGGGTGCCGGTGTGAAGTTTAAGTAAGAAAACGCCTCAAAGGTGAGTCCGTCAACTGCCGAAACAAAAATAGGTGCATCTTCTTCCACAGAGGTGGAATCATGCTGCCAGCTTACCGTCAATGTAGGTGGGAAAAGATTGCTGATGTAGCAGACCAGTGTGTTGGGCTTGCCAAACTCCAGGGGCTTCAGTGTGAATACTTCAGGCATAGGGAATCCTGCAGGGAGGTGGGGAGAGCAACTAAGGTGGGGGGGAAACAAGTAATACCCTGTATTTGGAGAAGGGGGTGGCACTCAGAGGGCAGTATAGACAGGCAGAGCCCAGGGGAAGGGAAGCCCTCTCTAAGAGAGAACCAGAACAGAAACTAGAGGCACAGCCAGCTCCAGACCATTCTTGATTCCTCAGCCCTGAATTCCTATAGCACTTCCTGTCTGGATGGCACAATAGCATCTAATCACTATAAAAACACAGACACCTAATCAGATGTTTTTCGCTCTCCCCTTTCATCTTGCTAATATTCAGTAGGCATCAATCAGTCCTGTTCAATACAGGCTTATGGCTACTATATCCAAGACACTTAGTTGTTGTCCCACAAGATAGAGTGAGACCATGGCTGGTACAAAAATATATGTCCAGGGAGTTGGGCAGTAGCACAGTGGGTTAAGCGTAGGTAGCACAAAGCACAAGGACTTGCATAAGGATCCGGGTTTGAGCCAGCTCCCCACCTGCAGGGGAGTCGCTTCATAGGCAGTGAAGCAGGTCTGCAGGTGTCTGTCTTTCTCTCCCCCTCTCTGTCTTCCCCTCCTGTCTCCATTTCTCTCTGTCCTATCCAACAATGACAACATCAATAATAACTACAACAATAAAACAAGGGCACCAAAAGGGAATAAATAAATAAATAAATATTTTATGTATATTTATATCCTAGTGAGAATGGAGAGTTGGTGTGAAGAGGAATAATTCAGCATATGCTTTCATGAAATTTAAAATGTAGCCTCCTCCCTCCCACCCAAGAAAAGACCCCTGACCTCTAGACACTGGGATTTTTCCTTCAAGATGTGGGCCTACATTCTGAATCATTATCTGGCAGATTGATTTGTCAGAGAAAATACTGGGAATGTCTTCAATCTTCTGAGCCCAGTGAGTAAATTCAGGCAGGCGAGGGACTCGGGTGTTGTGGAGAAAGTCATAGGAGAAGAGCTGGTCCCCATCATAGGTCTCTGAGAGTCCTATGTTAGGACTCCCGTCCTGGCAGTACATTGTGTGCAGGAAAGTGTGGTTTTGCAGCTCATCGTGCAGCAGTGGAGTTGAAGCTGCAAAGGAAACAGGATAGGGTTCAGGGACATGGGAGCCACCCCCTCAACTTTAGAAAAGAGCAAAATCTGCTTCATGGAGAGCGAGTAGAAGAAAGGCACAACTCCCTCACAAGTCTGTTATTTAGGCTCCCCCTCCATGTGAGGGCAAAAAAGAAATTCAGCATTATTAATCTATCCAGATTTCCCAGGCCCATAAAAAATAAAGCTAGCAGTCTAAAGAGAGGGGGAGAGAGAGAGAGAGACAGACAGACAGAGAGAAAGGAAGAAAGTAGAAAAAAATAAGGAAATAAAGAAACCTACTAAGTGACAGTGACCTATTCAAAATAATAATGTTGACTGTGCATATAGTTCAAAGGCACCAGGCCAAGGTGGTGAGACTGACATCTAGTCCAAGTTCTGCTCACCAAACCATGCATTCTCCTAAAGGGGAAAATACTCTCTAACTCACAGAATGTAAATATTGACAAGCAAAGGAGCTTATATTTTCTAGTCTTAGAAGGAATAGCCATGGCCTCCTCAAGCTATCAATAACATTGTCCCATCCTACTGACAGACACACATCCTAGACTTGGGGGAGGGGGCTTCTCTAGGCTTTTCCTCAGTCACTTCACTGGTACCAGTCCTCTCTGAAAATGATTTCCCCTCCTTTGACTAGATAGCCATTGCAAAGATAAGACTTTGGAAGTGACTTGTGCAGAAAAAAAAAAAAAAAAAAAGACTATCCTTTGAAACTCATGGCTGGAGTCCTCCCCCATCCTATTTCCCCCACCCCGAGCCAGTATCTTGTACTCAATACCTCTACCAGAATGACAGGTATTGTAAGTGGAATCATCCAGATTGTTTATCCATTTTGCCCCCATCTTTTAGAGAGAAGAAAACTAAGGGTAAATACAATTAAAAAAAAAAAACTCTTCAAAAACTGCATGTTGAGTTGATGGCATAGAGTAGTCTCCTATGTAGATGATAATTAACATTGGGCTTTTTTTTTTTCCCAAATCTTAGTTCCACCTAAGTTACACAGACTCTAAGTCTCATTTTCTTCATCTGTAAAATGCATATAATTTCTGCTTGGAGATACTGTCTCAAATGAAATTATATAAAGCCCCTCTGACATTATTTGCTATCCTTTCACTGTAGCTCTCTTTCCCAAGTCAACTGTTATTTCACTATCTCATAACACTTGCACCACTGACAAAGATCAAGACTTGTTCAGAGGCTGTGGGCTGGCTCCCTAGACTCCCCAGACAGGACTGAAGAAGTAGGAGGTACTGGCATACCTTCAGAGGCTGTCAAGTAGAGAGGCAGCAGCCACAGAAGGTGTAGCAGCAGCTGTAGCAGCGCAGCTCCCGGGCTCTGCTCATGAACCATCTCGTCACACAACTCTGTGGGGTAGGAGCTATTACAAACAAACTCAAATCCCCAAACTCCCTCCCCAGATCTTGTTCCACCAGCTCATTTCCAAATGTTGCCCCTGCCAGGTTTTGGGAGCACAACCAATCACAAAAGTGTAGAGTTTTATGTCATCAGTTGCTGGGGAGAGACCTGGTGGCAGCAAGCTCTAGAAGACTTGGCTCATTTATCAGGTCAGGGCAGTGTGCTGGGCTGGGCAAACAGTGGAGGAATGTCGGCCTCCAGCGGGGATTCTTCTTTAGTATCGGTATGTCATCCTCAGCCTGTAACTTAACCAAAACGCTCTTCATAGCAGCGTCACCCTGCTGCAAAATGCTGCAGTGAGGAAGGTCATCTTCCCACAGCAAACCTCTTCTGTGTTCTTCAGACTCTGCCTTCTCCCTTTTTGCTTCTTTCTCAAAAAAGGATTATTCTCCTTCAAGGATTAGCTCCATTCATTCTGCAGAAATATATTAAAAGTATAACATGTTAGGTATTGCGCCCAGTGCAATAAAGATGAATGAGATAATGGCTGGAGAAATAGCTTAACTGGTAGAGCATCAGACTTGCATGCCTGAAGTTCCTGGTTTCATCTCAAAGTGATGCTCTGGCTTGTCTTTTTTTCTCTGTCTCACGTGAAATTATTTTTCATATGCAACAAATAAAATATATCCTTATTTACTTATTATTTACAAGGAAGGAAGAGAGAGAGAGAGAAAGGACATCACTATGGTACATGTGTTGTCAGAGATTGAACTTGACCTCATGCTTGAGAATCCAGTGCTTTATCTATTGCGCCACCTCCTGGACCACAATAAAATATATCTTCAAAAAGAATGTGAGTGAGGTATATGCCCTCCTCCTTTCAAAGAATTTAAAGACTAAGATATAAAGCAGAACAAATTGTTTAATATTAAGGAACCTAAAGGCAAGAATATAGCAGATGAGTTTTGGGACCTCCACTTTGAAAAAAGCTAGTAGATCTATTTTAGGTATATTCCAAGGGGCTCATGAATTTAGTAATTTTTGCCTGAGCCTGACAGCTTACATACAGGTGGACCAAAGGTAATGTATGGAGAGATGGTGTCAGAGTTGAAAACAGGACTAGAAAGCTGAGTCAGGGCAGAGAGTAGCTCCCAAATATGGGAAAAGTATATAAGTATCATTTTATGGTGTCTTTTTTTTTTTTTTTTTTTGTAGGTCTTTCTACTTGCTCTTTTGGGTCATTGCAAGCTATTGCGAACTTTTCCTTTAGGGTGTATATTTTCCCCCCAACTTATGGGTTCATGTGCACATGTGTTCTGTCTCATGGGCCCTGATCTATATCTAGGTTCTGTGACTTTGTTAGGAGGTGCACCACCCAATATGGAATTGAGGAGTCCTATGAGCTAAGAACAGTCTCACCAGCATACTGGAGCTGAAGGGTTGACATTTCACATCTGGTGTCTCTGAACACAATCTGAAGTGAAATGTGTAAAGGTGGTACTGGCCTGCCAATGCCCATGTTCAGTGGAGAAGCGATTACAGAAGCCAGACCTTCTACCTTCTGTACCACACAATGATCCTGGGTCTATACTCCCAAAGGGATAAAGAATAGAAAAGCTTTCGGGGGGGATGGGATATGAAACTCTGTCGGTGGAGATTGTGTGGAATTGTACCCCTCTTATCCTATGTTCTTGTTGATATTTTTTATTTTATAGATAAATTAGCATCAATTTTATAAAGAATTAAAAAGAGGCAGGCAAGGATGGCAACTAGGGTAAATGTTATGGATAAATATCTGAATTTGGGGTGTGCCATTGGCAACGACTAACAATGATACAACTACTCAATGAGTTTTACAATGATCTGTTCATACTGAGCTTTCAAATACAGTCATTGGTCTGCCCCACCACACTGTAGTGTAGGCACAATGAATTCCATTTTATGGAACCATATACTGGGGTTTAGAATGGGGATATGTAATTATACTATTATAATCATCAGAGATAGAAAAGTATAAATGGAACAAGGCTTCATAATCAAATCCCTACAGCAATCTTTATCACTTTTTTATATTTCTATTATTAAAAGAGAAATATTCCATTGAGCATTTTCTACCCTGATTTGTCACTTTTTCTTCCTATTTCTAAATATTCTTAGGAAAAAAACTCACAGCTAATGAATAAACTGTTTTCTATTCAAAAAAAAAAAAAAGAATTTAAAGTCTAGTTGGGCTGGGGATTGAGGCCCATGAATAATTACAAGAAGCAATGCAATGTATTCAAGTAAAAATGTGTGAAGTGCTTGGAGAGTTGTAATTTTATGAGATTGTAAGAATAATAAGTAGAACATAATAGAAAAGGCTTCTAAGATTCTTAAAGGGAAAGAAAGGGTTTTGTTTGTTTGTTTGTTTGTTTCAAATAATCCTTACTGAAACATCTTCCTTTGTAATGCTTAACTAGCTGGGCATTCCACAGCATCACTGTTGATGTCATCTATGTTATCATGAGGGTGGCGACCATCAACATTGCAGCCCACAGATTGAACAGTCCCCAGGGTTTCTTTGATGGTCCCAGAGATTTTTCTAGCTAAAGATCAGTGCCTCATTTATCAGGCAATGCTAACAATTTCATCAAAAGTGATGTTTCCACTATGCTTAATATTTTTCTCCTTCTTTATGTCTCCTGGTGGTTCCTTGAGGACTTTAATGATGAGGGCAGAGGCAGAATGCTCCACTTCAATCTGGGCCTATCTGCTCTGGATGGTCACTTTCACTGTCATCCTCAGACCTTTCAAATAACCATTAGCCTTGGCAATATTGTCACCAACTTTTTTTGGCATTTTTTTTATTTTTAATATTCTATTTCTTGGATAAAGACAGAAATCAAGAGGGAAGGGTGGGAGGGAGGAAGAGAGAGAGAGAGAGAATCAGTCCTGCAGTACTACTCCACCATTCACATCACCAACTTTTTTCAGACCAAGCAGCCCAATCTTGAGGGCCAGGGCTGAAGTGGCACCAACTTCCCCACCAGTAAATATCAGGTACACAACTTTGATCTCATTGGTGTCAAACTTCAGAGAGATGGTGGAGGTGGCTGGTGACGTATGAACCTAGATTCAGGACAACCAAATAAAATTGCACCTTGGCCTCCTCAGAGCCGAAAGCCAAAAAGGAAAAGGAAAATAATCTTACCAACAGAACATGAGGGAGGAGAAAAACATTCCAGGCAAGAGTTAAGTATATGTGTAAAAGTCAAAAGTATTCAGAGCTCCTTCCGCTGGAGTCTGCTGAATGTCGTGGAGGGAGAACAGGTGTCCCTCTTTGGAAATGGGGGGGGGGGGGACCACTGGAGGGAAGTGTCAAAATGAAATTTGAGCAAAAGCTGGATCACAGAGGCTCTGTTATGTTTTTACTTACCAATGACAGAAACACTAAATCTGAGGTAGGAAATTTGTACTACTTCAAATAATGGACTAAAACTTAGAAATGAAGCAAAACTGTTGGTCTAGAGTCTACAGCAGGAACTGGGTGCCTTGCTGCGCTGCACTGGGTTAAGCATTCACATTACCATGCTCAAGGACACAGGGACAAGCTCCTGTTCCCTATTTGCAGGAGGAAGCTTCAGAAGTAGTGAAGCAGGTCTGCAAGTGTTTCTCTCTCTCTCCCGTTTTATCAACTCTTTCCCTCTCGATTTCTCCCTGTCCTGTCAAAAATAAAAGAGAAAGGGAAAAAAGAAAAATGGCGGCCAGGAGCAGTGGATCAGTGGATTGTAATGCCTGCACTGAGCCCTAGTGATAACCCTGGTGGCAAAAAATACCAATAACACAATAAAAACTTTAAAAAGATAACTACCGGATCTTTTCACTCATACATGGAATATAAACAACTAAAACAAATGAAGTTTAAAGAAAGTATAGCACATAACATCAAAACATTTTTTTTCTTGCCACAAGGCTTATCACTGGGGCTCAGTGTCTGCACTACAATTCCACCACTCCTCTTGACCTTTTTTTTTCTGATAGAGACAGAGAAATAAAGAAGGACAGGTAAAGAGAAAGAGAAACACCTGTAGCAATGCCTCCCAATTCATGAAGACCCCTCCTCCCCACAGGGGGGACTATGGGCTTGGTGTAGTAGTGTGTGCACTCTACAGGGTATGTCATTCCCTAACCCCCCTCCCCCCATTTTATTTCATATGAGAGACAAAGACTTTCACACGAGAAAGAAAAATACAAAGAAAAAGAAGGCCCTTAAAATCCCCCACTCAACTGAAAGAAGGGAAGGAAGAAAGACCAGAACACGGTGACCCTGGTACATTTGGTGCCAGAGATCAAACCAGGAGTCTCTGGTCTGTAAGTCTTGCTCTTACCAACTGTGTGATTTTCCCAGTCAACATAAATAAATAAAGTTACACATACATAGAGTTCTGTAGCATAAATTTTGGTAAAGAAAAAATCATAGGAACTTGAATTCATTCATGAACAGAGGAGGTAATTAGGAAGTAAAAATCTAAAGTTGTGGGATACTAATTGGATGTAGAGAGATCAGGGATAGCACTGAGATAGCTAGATTGGGTGGATAAGTGGGTGGTCAGTAATGAAGTGAACTAAAATAGAAAAGAATGTCATAGAAGCAGGCTTGATGAAGACAATTAGTTCAGTTTTATATGCAATCAGTTTTAGATGTCAGTGAACAGCCACGCAGGAGTGGGGAGGTAGATGGGTACAGATTTCAGATATGAACTAAGGAACCTTAAATTTGGGAATCATCAGCACACCCGTTAAAGCAGGGGCTATGACAAAGATTATCCAAGAAGACTGAGCAGAAGTAGAAAGTGACACAAGAACATAAGCATATGAGTTCCAACCCCAAGTCTCATACCAGCTATCAGCCAGAATGAAGTCAGGAACTTACATAACTACTCTAGGGATTTCAGACTGAGGGAACTGAATATAGAGAACCAGTTATAGGGGCTAGGAGATAGCTCACCAGTTAATCAAGCATCTTAACATATGTGAGGCCCTGGGTTCAAGCATCAGCACCACATGGGAGGTCTATGGATGGCACTAGGGGAGTTCCATGAGTGGTGGAACAGTATGGTGGTGTCTCCCCCTCTTTTCCCTCTCTCTCTAAAATGAAGAATGAATAAAGAATGAAAAATCAACCAGGAGGGCTGTTCAGTAGCACAAGGCCATGGGTTTATGGGGATGTGAGAAATGGTTACAAAGGTTAAAAAGGCAAGAAATGGGGCCAGGTGGTGGCACACCTGGTAAAGCACATATTACCATGTATGAGGACCCAGGTTCAAACCCCTAGTTTTGCAGGGAGAAGCTTCACAAGCAATGAAGCAGTGCTGCAAGTGTTTTTCTCACTCACAATCATACCCCCCACACTTCCTTCTCAATTTTGTCTCTGTGAAAAAAAAAAAAAAAACATAAGTGGTTGATTTCATCAGGCAGACACTGAATCCCAGTGACAACCCAAGTGACAATAAAAAAAAAAAAATTTAAGGCAAGAAATGCAAAAGAGGTCCAAAGGAAAGAAGAATACCTGAAAATCAGAAGCAGCTACTGCTCCTGAGCTGGAACTTGTGTCTATACCTGCTGTTCCCCTAGGAGAGACACTCACAGTCAGTTCTGAGTCTACTGAGAGGTCTCATCTCCATAAAGACTAGATTGTTAGGAAGATTCTTCCTCTCTTCCCAAGAAGCAATAATCCAGACTCATCATTCTTGCAACTTCTTGATATACTAGCCAAGTTACTCTGTTAGAAACTAAAACAAAGTTTTTCAGTTTCGCCATCCTTCTGAGTCCCCACCAATGCTTCTTATTGAGAATTTAACAGGACACCAACTGACTAGGAAGGCTAGGAAATGCACCCCTTCCACACTAACCAGCTAAGCAGTCCAAAACACTGTATGGGAGGGTGGGCGTGTTACTAAACACTGGGTAACAACCAAGACATTAAAATCCACTAATTTATAAGAACCTGGTGGCACAAGGAGCAGCTACAAAACAAGAGAAATAATCTAATTCAGAGAAATAGACTTGTCCCACAAAGAAGGGCGAGGTAAGCATTTTTTTTTTTTTTTAAATCAGAGCTCTACTCAGTTCTGGCTTATAGTGGTGCAGGGGATTGAACCTGGGACCTCCAGTACCGCAGACATGAACATCTGTCATGTAAAGCACTGTGCTATTTCTCCCAGCCCAAAGTCAGCATTATCAAAGGCCATTCAAGAGTCAAGGAAGGACTAGAAAGTGTCCTTAGACTTGGTAATTATGAGAGGCTGACAAGTGTATTGAGATAGCAGTTTCAGTTGTTGCAGTGGGAGTCAACTCCAGATTGTGGTGGGCAGAGAAGTGGGAGGTGAGGAAGAAACTGTCAGTGTCTATGCTGCAAGTTTAGTAGAGAAGAAGAAAAAGGAGAAAGACAGAAGGGGTGGGGGAAGAGATAGTGAGAAAGATCCAATGTGGCAATTAAGTAATCTTGGAAATTAATAGTTCAATCAGTGTTTTTGAGACTTTCAACATTCACTGTCTTTTGAAAAACAAATAACAGCAGCAATAACAGCCCCATACAAAAGCAACTCCATGACCTCCTGGAAATTCTGAAACACTAGTGTGTATGTGTATGTGTATGTGTATGTGTATGTGTATGTGTATGTGTATGTGTATGTGTATGTGTATGTGTATGTGTATGTGTATGTATTGGGGGTGAAGTGGGGCAGAGTGCCAGAGTTGGGATAGGTTTTAGAAATTGTTGTGTTATGTTTAAAAAAAAAAAGAAAGAAAATTCCCAATGCCCCACCGTTATGGAATAACCATCAGTAGTTTCTGCACTAGAAAAATGCAGGCCCTTAGGAAAGAGAAATGGAATTTCATGGCATCATCAAGGCTGTAGACGAAGAGAGATGGCACACAGCTAACTAGAGTCTGAAGCAAATAATAAATATTTTAGGTTTTATGAGTCATTTATCTCTAGAGGTAATATGCAAAAGGTAAAACATGGCTGTGCTTCTGGCTTCCTGCTAGCTGCTCTGGCATCTCCCCAGTTTTCTTGTGAACTACTTTATATCAGTTACTCTTTAAATACTGGTGTTCCCTTAAGTTTTGTTCTTAATCTTTCTACTTATGGACACTGAAATTTAAATTTCATAAAATTTTCATGAGTCACAAAACATAATCTATTTTTCCCCCAGCCATTTAAAAAATGTAAAAATCCTCCTTACTTCTCAGGTCATATAAAAAACAGATGGTGGGTTTAATTTTGCTCATAGACCATAGTTTGCAGAGAACACAGTTCCATATGTATAGCCAGAATGGAGTAGGGAACCCGTAAGTAAACCCACCTTCCAAAGAACAGACTAACTCCCCCTGGGGATAGCAATTGTGCCCCAGACTCAACAGGTTATTTAGAAGGAGGTGGGGATGGGGGTGAAAGAACAGGAGGGAGAGGAGTGAGGGGGAGGGCTAACAACAGGTCTAACACACACCACAGTTATCCAGGGTGGGAGGGAGGAGGCAAAAAAAAAAAAGTTCTCCACAGAGATTAGTGTGGCTAAGACTAAGCAAAAGAAAAATATAACCATCCATGATGGAGACTAGGGTAAAGTGAGGGTTAATTAACTTCTTCTCCAGTATAAAATGGTTTCAAGGGGGTCAGGTGGTGGTGGCGCACAGGGTTAAGAGCACATAGAACGATTCACAAGGACTCATGCAAGGATCCTAGTTTGAGCCCCCAGCTCCCCACTTGCAGGGGGGTCACTTCACAAGCAGTGAAGCAGATCCACAGGTTTCTACCTTCCCCTTCCCTCTCAATTTCTCTCTGCCCTGTCCAAAAACTCAAAAAAAATGGCCACAGGAGAAGTGGATTCATAGTGCAGGCACTGAGCCACAAGATAATCCTGGAGGCAAAAATAAAGTAATAAAATAAAATAGTTTCAAGTTAAAACATTTCCAACTGGAGACCAGTTGGTGATACACCTGGTTAAGCACAGACAAAAGTGTGAAAGGACTTGGGTTCAAGCTCCTAGTCCCCACTTGTAGGGGGAAAATTCACAAGTGGTAAAGAAGAGTGGCAGGTGTCTCTCTGTTTCTCTCCCTGTCTATCTCCCTCTCCCCTATCAATTTCTCTCTGTGTCTATCCAAAATAAATAAAAATTTTTTAAAATGTTTAAAAACATTTTTCTGTGGTCCGGGAAGTGGCGCAGTGGATAAAGCATTAGATTCTCAAGCATGACGTCATGAGTTCAATCTTGGGTAACACATGTACCTGAGTGATGTCTGGTTCTTTCTCTCTCCTCCTATCTTTCTCATCAATCAATAAATAAAAATCTTTTGGGGGCCGGGTGGTAGCGCAGTGGATTAAGCACACATGGCACCTAGCACAAGGATCGGCTTAAGAATCCTGGAACCCCTGACTCCCCATCTGCAGGGGGGTCGCTTAACAGACAGTGAAGCAGGTCTGCAGGTGTTTATCTTTCTCTCCCCCTCTGTCTTCCCCTCTTCTCTCCATTTCTCTCTGTCCTATCCAATAATGACAACATCAATAAAAACAACAATAATAACCACAACAACAATAAAAAAAAAACGAGGGCAACAAAAGGGGAGAAAAGGCAAATAAAAAATTAAAATCTTTTTAAAAATTTAAATTAATATATATATATTTCTAACTGTACTTCTTTCTGTGTAATCCTTCTTGCTGTCAGGATCCTCCAACAACCTCCATAACAGATACTTCAAAAGTAATCTCTAATTTGTTTGCATAAGTGATAACTGTTAAAGAGTAGTAAGGCTGTCAGTTCTGCATCCCAATAACTCACTATTTTGGTCATTAGATAAGAATGCATCTGAGGGAGTCAGGCGGTATGGCAGCAGGTTAAGTGCACGTGGCACAAAGTGCAAGGACCAGCTCAAGGATCCTGGCTCCCCACCTGCAGGGGGTTGCTTCACAAGGGGTGAAGCAGGTCCACAGGTGTCTTTCTCTCCCCTTCTCTGTCTTCCCTCCTCTCTTGATTTCTCTCTGTCCTATCCAACAACAACGACATCAATAACAACAATAACAACCACAACGATAAAAAAAAAAGGGGGCAACAAAAAGGGGGAAAAAAATAATCTCCAGGAGCAGTGGATTTGTGTTGCAGGCACCGAGCCCCAGCAATAACCCTGGAGGAAAAAAAAATGCATTTGAGGGGCAAAAAAATACATCTTAAAGTTTGGGAGCTGCTCTCTGCCCTAATTCAGCTTTCTTTTTTTTTTTTTCTAACTTATTTATTTATTTATTTTTATTATATAGAGACAGAAAGAAATTGAAGGGAAGGGGTGATAGAGATGGAGAGAGAGTGAGAGACACCTGCAGCCCTGCTTCACCACATGTGAAGCTTTCCCCCTGCAGGTGGGGACCAGGGGCTTGAACCTGGTTCCTTACGCACTGTAGTGTGTGCGCTTAACCAGGTGCGCCACCACCTGGCCCCTAATTCAGCTTTCTAATTCTATTCTCAACTCAGACATCTTCCCAGACAAAAGTTTTAGCTCACCTTCATGCTAACTATCAAGCTCAAGCAAAAACTACTAAAGTTATGGGACCCTAGGAATATACGTAAAATAGACTTCCTAGCTTCTTACTACACTGTTGCAGTACATTCACAGTAACTGAACCCCTGCTGCCCGGGGCCCCTGTGGCTCTTCTTCCTGAGGCTAGTTTATCCCATTTCTCTTTTGCTTTCATGGCCTACTTTCCGCCAAATAAGTCACCATTTGAAAGTTAAATTAGTCAGAATTGTTTCCTATTGCCTACAACCACAGTAGCCTTATTACACATAACAAATTAGTGCATACTAAAAAAAATTAGTGTATAAACGTGGTGTTAAAGTTAACTGAGAAATGAAAACATTGCTACTATCAAATTTACATTAAACATTTATTGAGGGGTACTTTTATGGAGAATATATATATTTTTTTCTCCATAAAAGTACCCCTCAATGTTTAATATATATATATATATATATATATATTTTTTTTTTTTTTTTTTTTAACCAGAGCACTGCTCAGCTCTGGCTTATGGTGGTGCAGAGGATTGAACCTGGGACTTTGGAGCCTCAGGCATGAGAGTCTCTTTTTTTTTTTTAATTTTTTTTTTTTATTTAAGAAAGGATTAATTAACAAAACCATAGGGTAGGAGGGGTACAACTCCACACAATTCCCACCACCCAATCCCCATATCCCATCCCTCCCCAATAGCTTTCCCACTCTCTATCCCTCTGGGAGCATGGACCCAGGGTCATTGTGAGTTGCAGAAGGTGGAAGGTCTGGCTTCTGTAATTGCTTCCCCGCTGAACATGGGCGTTGACTGGTCGGTCCATACTCCCAGTCAGGCATGAGAGTCTCTTTGCTTAACCATTATGCTATCTACCCCTGCCCAGGAGAATATAATTTGAGAACTGCTGTTGCCCTTCATTCAAGAATGGATGCCTAAAGGCAGTTGGTAACATGGATAGTGTACAATGCAAAGCAAGATGTGAACTGAAATGGTAACTCTGGGAGCCATCACAGATAGGTGGTAACAGAAAGCACGTGGGAGTAAATGCTATCCAGGGCATTGCCACCCAGGGCAAATGTTAGTCTGAGAAAAGAAAAGGAGCTGTAAGGATAAAACTCCAGAGAACCACTACTCAAAGGTTAGTTGGCAGAAAGTCTTTGGAGAAGGAGACTCTCAAAAGAGGGTGCCAGAGAAGTGTTGTCAAGGATGCCAAAAACCAGACTGATTAAGGAAGGATGGCTTTTGCCAACAGTGTCAAATGTGGCAAGACTGTAAAAAGGTCATTTAGCAAAACAAAAGTATTATTGAGGGGTACAGGCTAAAGATTAAATTACAAGTATGGGGGTAGAGAGGTGGTTGTCTAGGATAGTTTTTCTTTTTCTTTCTTTTAATTTTTTACTGTGAATGTACTGCAACATCAAAGGCCTCCAACCTCTACTTTTCAAGGCTCACATTACTGGAGAGACTTATATTAGGTGTGTATCCTTGGAGCAACTAACTGTGGCCAAGTACAATATTATATATATTATATTCTACAAATAGCTCTATGTATTAGAGCTATTTCTAGAAAATGGAGACTCAGGAACTAAGCTTTCCCCCTGTAAGTGGGAACCAGGGGCTTGTACCCGGGTCCTTGCTCACTGTAATGAGTGCATTTAACCAGGTGCATCACCACCTGGCCCAATGAAAAAATTTATATTCCACAGTCTGGGAGGCGGTGCAGTGTATAAGATATTAGACTCTCAAGAATGAGGTCCTGATATTATCCCCAGCAGCACATGTGCCAGTAATGTTCTGGTTCTCGTCATCTCTTCCTATCTCTTACATTAATAAACAAAATATACTACAAATATATTTATATCCCACAAATTTGGGGGTCTATAACTTTATGAACTATGAAAATGTTTTCAAACTTGTAAAAAATGTATCAAGTCCCACATATTCTCATGAATTTCAATAATACTCAACATTACACATACACACACACACAAGCACACGCAGAGACAGAGAGAGAGAAACACCAGAGCACTGCTCAGCTCTGGTTTATGGTGGTGCAGGGGGATTGAACCTGGGACTTAGGAGCCTCAGGCAAGAGAGTCTGTTTGCATAAACATTATGCTATCTCCCCCACTCTTTCTGGAGCATTTTTAAAAAATTTTTTTATTTCCTTATTGGGGAATTAATGTTTTACATTCAACAGTAAATACAATAGTTTGTACATGCATAACATTCCCTAGTTTCCCATTTAACAATACAACCCCCACTATGTCATTTATCATCCTTTATGGACCTGTATTCTCCCCACCCACCCACTCCCACCCCAGAGTCTTTTACTTTGGTGCGATATACCAATTACATTTCAGGTTCTACTTGTGTTTTCTTTTCTGATCTTGTTTTTCAACTTCTGCCTGAGAGTGAGATCATCCCATATTCGTCCTTCTGTTTCTGACTTATTTCACTCAACATGATTTTTTCAAGGTCCATCCAAGATCGGCTGAAAACGGTGAAGTCACCATTTTTTACAGCTGAGTAGTATCCCATTGTGTATATATACCACAACTTGCTCAGCCACTCATCTGTTGTTGGACACCTGGGTTGCTTCTAGGTTTTGGCTATTACAAATTGTGCTGCCAAGAACATATGTGTACACAGATCTTTTTGGATGGATGTGTTGGGTTCCTTAGGATATATCCCCAGGAGAGGAATTGCAGGGTCATAGGGTAGGTCCATTTCTAGCCTTCTGAGAGTTCTCCAGACTGTTCTCCACAGAGGCTGGACCAATTGACATTCACACCAGCAGTGTAGGAGGGTTCCTTTGACCCCACACCCTCTCCAGCATTTGCTACTGTTACCTTTTCTGATGTATGACATTCTCACAGGAGTGAAGTGATATCTCATTGTTGTCTTGATTTGCATTTCTCTGACAATCAGAGACTTGGAGCATTTTTTCATGTTTCTTGGCCTTTTGGATCTCTACTGTGGTGAATGTTCTGTCCAAGTCCTCCCCCCCCCCCATTTTTGGATGGGATTATTTATTGTCTTGTTGTTGAGTCTGGCAAGCTCTTTATATATGTTGGTTATTAAACTCTTATCTGATGTATGGCATGTAAAGATCTTCTCCCATTCTGTGAGGGGTCTCTTGGTTTGGGTAGTGGTTTCTTTTGCTGTGAAGAAGCTTTTTTATTTGATGTAGTCCCATAGGTTTATGCTTGCCTTAGTCTTCTTTGTAATTGGATTCGTTTCATTGAAAATGTCTTTAAAATTTATGCAGAAAAGAGTTCTGCCAATATTTTCCTCTAAGTATCTGATAGTTTCTGGTCTAATATCCAAATTCTGGAGCATTTTAAAACAAATTATATTATTGTGGTTGAATAGTAACTATTGCTAAGGGTATCTGCAGTAATCTTTTAAACAAAACTTCATTATCATCACAAAGATGAAAACAAAAAACTAAAAATAATTGCTTAACTTAAGCCAAGTTGTGCTTATTTCCCAAGAATCTCAAAAGTATCTATGAAGTATTTGTTTATCTATGAGAAATAAAGAGAGCCAGAGCATCACTCTAGCATGTACTGCTGGAGGTCAAACTCAGAACTAGCTTAAAGGTCTAACATTTTATCCACTACACCACCTCCTGGACTATATATGGTATTTTAAGTGAAAAAGTACCATAATGTTTTCACTTTTTCTTTTCTTCTCCTTTTTCTTTTCCTTTCTTTTTACTTGATAGGACAGAGAAATTGGGAGGGGAGAGGTAGAAAAAGGGGTGGGGGAGATAAAGGTTATGCAAACAGTCTCTCATGCCTGAGGCTCCAAAGCCCCAGGTTCAATCCCCCGTACCACCATAAACCAGAGCTGAGCAGTGCTCTGGTAAAATAAATAAATAAATAAATAAAATTAAAATAAATAAATGTTAGCATGAGGTCCCAAGTTTCCCAGCATCGCATATGCCAGAGTGATGCTCTGGTTCTCTCATTCTTGTAAGTAAATACTTTTTTGGACAGCAGAGATAGTATAATGATTATGCAAAAAGGCTCTCATGCCTAAGGCTCCACAGTCCCAAATTCTATCTCCTGCACTACCATAAACCAGAGCTGAGAAGTGTTCTGGTAAAAACAAAAACAAGGAAGCCTGGATGGTGGCACACCTGGTTGAACATGTTACCATGTGCAAGGACCTGGGTTTAAGCCTCTGCTCTGTACCTTCAGGGGAAGCTTCATGAACATTAAAGCAGGTCTACGGGCGTCTATCTTATCTCTACTGCCCTATGAAAGAAAAATAGGAAGAGAAAAGAAAAAGAAAGAAGGAAAGAGAGAGAAAGGGAGGGAAGGAAGAGAGGGATGAAGAAAGAAAAAGAAAGATGACTGCTGGGAGTGGCAGATTCATAGTGATGTCACCAAAAATCCAGTGATAATCCTGTGGCTAAATAAATAAATAAATAAATAAATATTTTTAAGGAACATTAGCTGTCACTAGTCTCATCTCCTTCCAATCCCTAACATTTTATTTGACATTTATTGTAGACACAATTCTAGTTACTGAGGAGATAGAGTTCTTATCTAAAAACTTTATTTTGATCTAGTCATTATTCCAAAATTTCCAGTGGCTTCCCAAAAGGTCTACATTTAATGATGCTGGTAATCCGTCACAATATTTCCTCAAACAAACGTACCTTCTATTATTTTCTCCTCCTGCTTTATCTTATAGTTCATATTGTATTCAGGCCATTCTGGACTGCAGTACTCTATGTAAAAATGACCAGTGCTGGGGGGCCAGGCACACCTGGTTAAGCCCACACAGCACTAAGCACAAGGACCCGTGCAAGGACCCAGGTTGGAGCCCTCGGCTCCCCACCAGCTGGGGCAATGCTACACAAGCAGTGAAGCAGATCTGCAGGTGTTTTCTCTTTCTCTTTCTTTTTCTCTCTTGCCTCCCCCTCCTCTCAATTTCTCTCTGTCCTACCCAATAAAATAGAAAAAAAAAAAAAAAAAAAAAGGCTGCCAGGAGCAGTGGATTCATAGTTCTGAGTCCCAGTGATAACCCTAGAGGGGGGAAAAAAACTGCTATTCTTTTTGTCTTTTCTCATACAATTTTAATGTCTCAAGTATGTACCAGACAGCAAGGATTTTTATCTATGACCATTTCCCCAAAATTATATATGATGACCCATATACATCAGTCTTAACCTTAGTCATTAACCTACCTATCTACTTCCTTCAACATTTGGGAGTATCTCACATTGGACAGGTACTGTGTCAGGTGGTGGGGAAGACTGAAAAAAAGAGTACAACATGACACTGTTCTCAAGATTAAGGTCTAGTAAGGGAGAGAAATATGTTATCACATAAATGTCACTCACTATGAAATGTATAATCATAAGCAGAAGAGAGAGCAAGAATGAGCAGTCAGCTCAATTTGAGAGGTAAGAGTAAACTTTTTATGATGGTATCTGGACTTAGATGGATAAGAGAGGAATCTATTCTATGTACAGAGAGCAGGACGTGCAAAATACAGAAGCATGAAGCAATGTTGTGTCTGGGGAATGATTCACTATAAGTGGAGTATAAGGTCCAAGAGGAAGTGGCTAGACAAGTGACTGAATAAGGCAAAATTTCTAGCAAACACAAAAAGTATGACTTTATTACACCCATAATGAGAAGTCAATATAGGGCTTAAACAGTAGCATACGGCCAAAGGTATGTTTTGGGAAGTTAAAATCTGGCAGTATTGTGGCAGAGGCAGAGAGGAAAATATAAATAAGGACTATTCATCAGAGCTATCTCCAATAATGAAAATGTTCCACAAAATTGTGCTTGTTCAATGATGGCCACTACTCCCACAC
Source organism: Erinaceus europaeus (assembly GCF_950295315.1). Taxonomy (NCBI): domain Eukaryota; kingdom Metazoa; phylum Chordata; class Mammalia; order Eulipotyphla; family Erinaceidae; genus Erinaceus; species Erinaceus europaeus. The sequence goes on from NC_080165.1 coordinate 56,411,505, forward strand.
GTGGCTAATAAAAATTTGAAATGTGGCTACAGCAATTAAGGTACTAAATTTAAAACTTTTATTTATTAATTTAAGTAACCACATGTTGCTTGTGGCTACCATGATGTGTTGGGTAGCTTTATTATTTTCTTAATTCATTTATTTAGGGTGGGGGAGGCTTATGCAAAAAGTTTCCCAAGTTACATTCCAGCACCACCATAAGCCAAAGCTGAGTAGTGCTCTGGTAAAAACAAAACAAATGAAAATGTTATCTTTTTTTTAACTTCTTTTTATTATCTTTATTAATTGGATAGAGACAGCCAAAAACTGAGAGAGTAGGGGTTGACAGAGAGGGAGAAAGACACCTGCAGCACTACTTCAACACTTGCAAAGCTTTCCCTCTTGCAAGTGGGGACTTGGGGCTCGAACCCCAGTCCTTGCGCATTGTAATGTGCACTTAACTAGGTGTGCCACCATTTGACCTACCAAGAAATTATTTATTTGTTAATGATAGAGAGCTAGAGCATCACTCTGTGATGTGATGCAAAGCATCAAACTCAGGACCTCAGTCTAGCTTATGAAGCTTCCCTCCTGCAGGTGGGAACTAGGGGCTTGTGCATTGTAATGTGTGTGTATGTGTGCCACCACTTGGTCCCTAATGGTCATTTTAGAGGCAAAATGATAACTTTAATGTATATAAAAGGGTTTCTTGTTTACTGAGGGAGGTAATGCTTTACAGTGCAGTCATTGTCACATGAGTATAATTTCATTATGCACCAGGACCTCAAAGTTCTCTTTCACCATTCCTTCCCCACTTCTGCCCCAGAGTTCCTTGCTTTGATGCAATTCACAGAGATATAATTTTAAAAATATAGAAAATAAGAATGTTTACTGTTGAATGTAAAACATTAATTCCCCAATAAAGAAATAAATTTTTAAAAAAAAAGAAGAATGAGTTCCCAGATTCTAGACTTTGAGTAGCTACAATTAGCCAGAATACTACTAAAGGAGTAAGAGTAGTTGTATACAGATTGTATCAAGTTGGAATTTGTTGTAGGGTCTAAAGGTTACTCAAGTGGTAATATTTAGTATTAAGTTTAACTCAGGAGAGTTGTCTAAAGTCACAAATTCAGCAGTTTTTAAACACTTGCTGAGATTACTTAGAGAAGATGAATATAAGTAGGAACAAACTGTGGCAAAATCCTTCAGGAAACATTTACAAGCAGTTTATGAGACTGGAGAGCAAAATAATCTGAATTGGCAGGAAAGGACAAAGATGAAATGTTACAGAAACCAAAGGTGTGAAAAAGTTAGTAAAGGAAGCATGGTCAAGCACCTAGTACATCAGAGAGCAAACAAAAACGTGAACTGAAAAGTGCTTCTTGACTTTGTCAACTAGGTTCTTGCTGACATTTGCTGTAACAACTTCAGTGGTGGGAGAAATGCACTGAAGAATGGGGATGAGACAGAAACAAGAGCCTGCCAAAGGTTACAATAATCACTAGGTTTTCTGTGTTCACTTTGGGGGGAGCTGGGAAACCAACCAGTAGAAGGAAGAAATTAAAAAGGCAAATGAAAAGCCAGCGAGATAGCAAGCCTGGGAAGGTGTCTGCCACAGGTCTTTCTGTCTGAAAAAAGTCAACCCTGAGTAAAAACGAAGGGGTGGGAGAGAGCCAGTGGCTAGTAAATGGAGATTAAATTCAGAGAAATGGACAAAATTGACCACATCAAAAGAAAAAAAATTCTTCAAACCTTAAAATATAAACAAACCAAAACCCTTAATGTGATTTCTAGTACAATGGTTATGGCATACAAACAGAACCTGAAAGTTTATCTTTGTTATTTTGGTGGAGTGTAGGGGTACAGACTCCAAATGGAAATCTTAATCATACTCTGAAGGTCAAGGGAGAAATTACTGGCTATGAACAAGCAAAAAGGTCTGCTTAACATGGTAAGGGAGTCCCCATAATATCCCTAGATCTTTATGGAATCAACTCAAGATTGCTAGAACTTAAAGCAAACCATTTGGGGGAAATAAAGTAGAAGGATTTTAAATCAAATTATCAAATACGAGGTAAGTAAAGAAGTAAAACTGATGAGAAGACTTTTAAGATTTGTAGAATCAGAGGAGTCCAGATCTGCCAGGTCTGAAGGTAATGAAATCTAGGTAGGATCAAGTGAAAGGAGAGGTTGCAAGCTTAACACAAAGAAGTTGAACAAAATGCCCACATCTAACGCTCATTCCTACCGTCTACACCCACCTCCCCAGGGCAGGCACTATCCCGAGGTGGAGCCACTCTACCCTGGGTGAGGGGTCCCCGCCCGCAGCCCCTCACACTCCGCAGGTGCGACCCCATTCCCCTGCAACATGCGACAGCTCGACCGCGCTGGGCTCGGGCCTGCACCTGCCAAAACGCACCTCACACCTGCGGAAACGGAACCGAGCCCGAAAGCCCTGGGCAAGCTAGGAAGTCGGCGGGCCGTGGCACCCGAGGTCGGCGCGCAGCGCCTGCTTCCGCCCCACCCACCGCGCGCGCCCCGGGTCCCCGCAGCTCCCGCAGCGGCTCGGACCTGGACGCCTGCGCGCTCCCGCGGCCCCCGACGCTCCCTCCCCTGCCCCCAATCCGGGCGCGCCCTTGCGCCTGCGCAGTGCACGCTCGCGGGCTGCGGCAGCCATGCTGAGCCCGTGCGGAGAGGCGAGTGGGGGGGATGGCGTCGACGACGGCGGGATGGGAAGCCGGGGATTTAGAGAAGCGGAGGCATTAGAGGGCTTTGGGCCTCTGGACCTAGACTTGGGCCAGGCAGGACCCTTGGCCCCCGCCTGACCCCTCAGGAGCCTTCAGAAAACTGGCCCCTGGGGGGGGGCTGCGAGGGGGAGAGGGGCACGTGACTAGGATCGGCCAATCCGGGTGTTGCTGACGTGGCCGCGCGGCCCCGATGCTCTCCCCGCCCCCGGCTAGGTGGAGAAGGGAGGGGCTGGGGGCTACGCCCCCTCCCCCAACGCAGCTTCAGTTTCCGGGGGGGTGACACCCCGGATTCCATCCTCCCCCCGCACCAAGCCGAGGGGAACCTTGGAGCCCCCCTCTAGGATCCAGGTGAGAAAGGGCCCTTGGGGGTCGGGGAGGTAGTTACACATTTAAGTACCTAACCTGTAGTGGGCAGTCCCGGAGGGAGAATCTTGGGGTTCAGTGAGATATTATCCTGAGGGTGGGAGAATTTGTCCTTGGGGTTTGCAGCCAATGAGAGTGAAAGGGGGCAAACACGAGGGGGGGTCCCTTTGATGGGGGAGGGGAGTGCCCAACCTCGTGCCTCCTTACTTACTGGAGGGCAAAGGGTTGTGGGGGCAGCGTCCCCCTCATCCCATTCATCCCCTGGGGTACGGGAGCCCGGAATCAGGTGAGGCTTCCTTTTGTCGGCCGAAGGGAGGGGTGACCCGGTGGAGGTGGTGGCTGTAGTTCCTGCTCCGGTGTGGGAATGCTTGGAGTTGGCAACTCAGGTTGTGAACTGAGGCTGTTCCCAGGCGCCCACTCCCTTTCTCCCCGGAGACTCTGGAAGGAGCCTTTTTGAGCTTCCTTTGTGTCGGTGGTAGGAAGCTCGCAGGCATCACATGGCATGCTGGAGGTTACGCTTCGTATCGCCTGTCGAATTTGTGTGCATTCACGTGGACAAGGCCTATGCAGTTTTCTGCACAAAGCTTCCTTGCCCCAATGGGGTCTTAGCTGAACAGATGTCTAAACCCCAAGACAAAGGGGGGCTCCCAGGCTGAAAGCTAGGGGTTCGCTTGGGAATAGAAAGTAGGCCCAGGGTGGGTGCTGGGTTGGGGAGGGCGGTGGAAAGCCTAGTTTGAGGCTGGAAGGAATGAGGTTTAGGACCTGCAAGGATTTCACGGCTCACAAGGTTTCAGATTTCTCCAGGGTGGCGTCTTCATCCCCTCCCCCACTCCTGAACAGTCCTTTCCTTGTGTGCTGCGGGGGAGGGAACGGAAAGGAGGGAAAAGTTTCTTTTCCAAATTACTGAGTCGCTGTAGCCTCCCCTGTGACTCATGTGGGGGGAAGGGAGGGAGCGGGCAGCAGCGATTGTTCCGGAATGCAGGGAAATAAGCCAGAGTATGTCTGCCTGCCATTTCTCTTTCAGAAATCCAGCTTTTTTTTTTTTTTTTTTGGCCTACATTTTTCTGCCCAGGCTGGTGGGCCCTTTTTGCGGGACTAGCTGGGCCTGGACCTGGAGGGGAGGCAGGTTTGGGAGGCTGGGCCACCCAGGGGTGGGGGCAGGGAAAAGCCTTGCAAAGTTGCTGCGTCATTGTCCTTGCTGCAGCCACCCGTGAGGGCCCGCGTGTACTTTGGGGGCCGAGGCCTGGCTCCCTGGCGGGGGGTGGGGGCAGGCCGAGAGATTTCGCTGTGGCGGTGCGCACCTCACCCCCGCGGGGCTTGTCCGACTCGGTGATCGGGACAGCTGGAGACAGGCGGCCATTTTAGGTGCTGTAACCAGGACTCCAGAGCTACAGCCGAGGGGGAACGTGCAGGGAGCGCTAGGACCTGGGCCCCACGAGCCTGCCCCAGGGTGGCGGCGGTTTTCATTGGTTTACGATGCAAAGTTTCTTAGATGTGCATAAGTCTTCTAGGTAGCCTGAGGGCGGGGGGGGGGGGCATCTGAAATTCTTTCACTCTCCCGCAAGGAGACGGGGGAGTCGCAGAGAAGGCCCTGGCGCCCATGACCTTGTGCTCTGGCTCTTTATTCTTCTGTAATCTAACCCTGTCCAGTATCCAGATACCGAGACCTGAGGGTGGAGGGGGGTGAAACTCAGCTCCCAAAATGGCTCCTGCCCCTCCTAGGAGGCGGACGGCCCGGGGGGAGGGGAGAAGGGGGGAGGGCTAGTCTGAGCCGCAGCGGCCGCCTCCTCCGCGCGCCCTCCTCCCTGGCGCTGACCGATGGACCAGCTGCTCCGTGGGGAGGACTCCGGACCCTGGTGGGGGATGGGGGCCTCCCGCCCCCGCGGCGGAGGGGCCTGGAGAGAGGGGTGGGGGAGGGCGGGGAGCGTGGGGAGAGGTCTGAGCTCGCCGGGAGAGGGAGGGTGCTTACCCTGATTCGCCCCTCGCTGAGCTTGTTTTTTCCGCTCCAAGCCAGACACCGGAATGAAGTTGAGGAGGTGGGTTTCATTTTGGAGTGTTTATGGTGGCGCTTGGTGACTTTTGCTCCCTATTTGGGGCTGCCGAGGTTTTATCGAGCAGGAAGGTATTTGTGCTGGTAATTGGAGCGGAAAGGAATTGGAAGAAGCCTCTTGGCGGGGGGGGGGGAAGGGTGCAAGTTCTGGGGAACGCTTTTTGGACTGGATTGCCTTGTTGATAAAGCTCTGGGGGTTCAGAGTAGATTCAGAGAAGTGATCGGCTTTGTTTTTCAAGCGCTTGACCTGGGGGAGGTTTAAGATTCTGGGGAACCTTCACTTTATCACTTAGGGGGCGTAGAAATGTTAGAGCAAGTCGAGAGCCTTTCCTTAGCTGTTTGCTAGGGGCAGCAGGCCGCGGCTTCTAAGATGGCGTCTCCTTTCTGCTTTCAGATTCTTCCCCGCAGCGCTCTCACTGCCGAGAACCAGCCAGCTGGCGTCCTGCGGACACACCCCAACGGACCTCTGCAGGCTACGCCCACACTACCCCCTCCAGTTCTGCCGGCCCGGCCAATGGAGGAACTACGAATGGCAAGACCTGCCAGAGCACGGCCCTCACCGGTCGCGTCTGACTTGAAAACCTGGGGAGACTTTGTCCGAATGGGAGGTGGGAAGAGGGTGCTGCACCCTTGCCAATCTCCCGCTCCCCGGAGTAGCGGACCCACAGAGCAGCCAGTTGGCTCAGACGTGGAGGGCTGCTCCTTTGCTCTGCATCTATGCGGCACTCTTCTGCCGGGTGACTGACACCTTGGAAATGGGTTTTATGACGTCACCGCCCGACCGGCCAATCGTGAATGCTCCCGCGGAGAGGCGTTCCTCCCCCTTCAAGTTTGCTTCTTCACGCGCGAGAGCGAGCGGGCGCGCGCGGAGAGGGTGGGGGAACTCTCGAGCACGGTGGCGCGCATGAGCGGCGAGGCTCCGCCCCCCTGCCTATATATAAAGGGCTGGCGCGGCGCTCGGCGGCGCCATTTCGCGCTGGAGTGGAGCAGCCTCTAGAACGAGCTGGAGGATTCTGCCTACAGATACTGAGCCTTCGAGTCGCCGGGGGCCGCCATTACAATCCACGTCCATCCGCTTGGAAATGGCCTTCGCCTCGGCCTATGGCTGGTTCCGGCAGACAGTACAGACCCCATAGAAGCCCCCGAAGCTCCCCTTTTTCGGGCCCCGCCCAATCCTCGGAGTCTGTCCACCCCCTCTACTCCGCCCTCAAGAGGATTTCAAAGATGGAGGCGGCGGCTCCCTAAAGCACTTTTCGCGTTCATCCGCCTCCATCCGAGACCGAAACGGGACCCTGTCCGTTCCGGACTGTCCCGGGAGGAAAAGGGAATCCTTGCAAACTAACAGCGGGCAATATTGACGACGGTGTCTGGGATTGGGGGCCGCCCTGGGGCTCGAAGAATCCGTCCCCTCTCTTTCGTCCGCTTCAGCTGAGGCCGCCGCCATTTTCTCGTAGCCTGCCTGCTGCAGAGCGCGCCAAGCTCTGGGAGCTCGGAACGAGCACAGAAGATTGCGTGCGCGGCGAGGGGGGGTTGGCGCCTGAGAGCCAAGGGCAGCGGCCCCCCCCTCCCGGGTTATGCTGGGCCGGACAGCGAGGGGAACCGAGGCCACCGGGACTTTCCGCGGCTGAGGGCAGCGCCGGTTCCCCGAGATCAAGATGCTGCAAAACGTGACTCCTCACAGCAAGTAGGTGCCCACGGGCGCGCGTGGGCGGGGGACGTTGGGTGGGGGACGTTGGGCTCGGGTGGGCGGGCAGGGCTGGCTCGAGCTGCCCCGCGGCGGCTGTTAGTGCTACGGGCTCGCGCAGGGGGTTGAGCGGCGGTTTCGGAACGGCGGCAGCGCCGTGGATGGAGGGAGTGCGGGCCGTCAGTCGATAAACGTTACTTGCCCGCCTACCCAGCCCCAGCCCGGCCGCGGCAGGGTGTAGCGGGCGAGCTCGGCGTTGATGGGGTTGCGGGTACGCGGCCTCCTGGGGTACCACGGTCACGGCGCGGGTTGCCATGGTGACAGCCGCGGGGACTGCACTGGGTTCCCACTCTGGGCCGAGGGGGGGACCAGCCGCTCGCTGCCCTTCTGGCCCGGTTGTGCGAGGTTGTGTTTGGTTTGGGGACGGGTTTTGATTGCACCCGAGTTTCTTTGAAGAGGGTGGAGCCTCAGAATCCTCTATCTCTGCGGATGTAAACAATGAGGTCTCTAATATCGTGTCTTGGGCCTCTGGAAACACCCGCTCTTATGCAGCACCAGGGAGACTGGACTTGAGCCCCTGTTCGTGTCTTAGTCCTAGAGTTGATGCCACAGTCGGGCGCCCATAGAGCGACACTATGGTTATTGGAGCCAACTGTTTGTGAGGTGGGCCTATCACTGAGGAAAGAACTTGCTGACCTTGGCTGGGTCTTTGTTGTTATTTTAAGTTTCTTGGGAGTGCACTCACTAGGGAATCATAATTGGGGCTTAGCGCCTGGGTTTTTCCAGGCTGTAAAGTCTGACAAATGAAGCCTTGTGTTTATTAATGATATGATAGGACTGCTCAGCTCTGGCATATGGCAGCATAGTGCTAGGGGTGGGCCCCAAGTCTTAAGTCATAATGCTGAATGTTGTTTTTTTTCTAACTAGTGTGGTTTTCTGTTTTGGTCTGTTTTATTCTTTGAAGTTATTTATGCAAGGCTTGTGCAGGATACTGATCTCTTGCCCAGCTGAATTACTGTGCCTCCAGCATTTCTGTGACATTTGCTTTTATTCCTCTTTTTGTCAACTTCCCTGTCTCTCAACCACTATGGCAACTTTTTACCTCTGTGAGGAGAGGAAGCTTGGATTATGTTTTCTCAGTCTCCCTCCCCCCATAAGACTAGTTCTCAGTTGCTAAGTCTTATTAGAAGCTATCATTGGCTTTCTTTATTAAAGGTTTGTGATCCCAGTAGACTAAAGCAGGTATACAAGAAATAAAAGATTGGAGGTACTTTTGTTAGGTCCTGGGACTGAATTATTGGCTAGATAATATAAGTTACACACTTGCTGATTTCTATGAGATAATACTTAATTTTATTTCTTGTCTCTACAGGCTCCCTGGGGAGGGGAATGCAGGGTTACTGGGGCTGGGCCCAGAAGCAGCAGCTCCAGGGAAGAGAATCCGAAAGCCCTCCCTGTTGTATGAGGGGTTTGAGAGCCCCACAATGGCTTCAGTGCCAGCTTTACAGCTGACTCCTGCCAACCCACCACCTCCTGAGGTGTCCAATCCCAAAAAGCCAGGACGAGTTACCAACCAGCTGCAGTACCTGCACAAAGTGGTGATGAAGGCTCTGTGGAAACATCAGTTTGCATGGCCCTTCCGGCAGCCTGTGGATGCCGTCAAGCTGGGTCTGCCGGTGAGTAGAGTAATTGGAGAGGGGGGGAGGTGTGGGAATAAGTAAAGGATGCGTGTTGAGTGGAAGTGGGCTGCCAAGTATAGGTGCTGCGGCCCCTAGGGAGTTCCCATTTCTCCCCTATGGGACAGAGAGCCACCAGCTTTCTGGGTTCTTTGATCCTTTATGATTTGCTCCATCCGCTTACTATCTTGGCATCTCTCATTGTGCCCTCTATGTGTCCTTCCTTAACTTTTGTGCCCTGGCTCCATTTTACAGATTCCCACCCCGGGTTGGGAGAGGACCACGGTGGCCAAAATTCTTAGCTTCTTCCTCTCCCTCATGCAGGCCATGGATAGCCAGCCCCAGAGGTAATGTCACAGGGTGGGAAAACTTCCATAGTGGTGGGAAGTGGGTGGTTAAGGCAATGGGAGCCTGCCAGTGGTATTAAGTATCCTATATGATTTCTTTGCCGCCCTTCCTTTTCTGTCCTATAGTTTTTGACAGGGGCCGCAGTTTAGGGGCTGTACACTATTGATAGGAAGTGTGTGTGTGTGTGTGTGTGTGTGTGTGCTGAGGTCCGTAATTTGCTTGGGAAAATGAGCGTTTTGGGGGTCCCCCCCCCAAAAAAAAAAGACTGACTTAGTTTCTTTTTTCTTTTATGTTTAGGATTATCACAAAATTATAAAGCAGCCTATGGATATGGGTACTATTAAAAGGCGACTTGAAAACAACTATTACTGGGCTGCCTCAGAGTGCATGCAGGATTTTAATACCATGTTCACCAACTGTTATATCTATAACAAGGTTAGTATTTCTCTGTTCACTAATAGATTAGGAGAGTGGTTCTAATGCTAGATATTTTGTCTATGCAAAATTTAAAATGTAATAAAACCCTCTGTTCAGGGATTAAGGAAACCTGAACTTAAGAGACCCAGAGTTAATAGTTTAAACAGAATGATACTAACTTGGAATGGTGACCCTGTTTCTCAGAAATCTCCAGAGACCTGCTTAGAGCAGGATCTGTTTTCCTTGTTAATTCGTAATACTTATTTTGAGGAAGTACAGAGTTGGCTTAGAAATAGGAATTGAGGGCAGGGTCCGTAAGCTAGAGCTCTGGGGTCTTAAGAGTGGTAATGGTGCTTGGGACTGAGCTTTTCTCTATTTTGCCAACATTTGAGTGTTTTGTTTCTTTTAGCCCACTGATGACATTGTCCTGATGGCACAAACGCTGGAAAAGATATTCCTACAGAAAGTGGCATCAATGCCACAAGAGGAACAAGAACTTGTGGTGACCATCCCTAAGAATAGCCACAAGAAGGGGGCCAAATTGGCAGGTAGGTGGAATCAGAAGTTTCATTTATAAAGACCATTTGAATGGTAGAAAATGATCAGATCAGACTAATTTTTTTTTTTTTTTTTTAGCACTCCAGGGCAATATCACCAGTGCCCATCAGGTGCCTGCTGTTTCTTCTGTGTCTCACACAGCCCTATATACTCCACCACCTGAGATACCTACCACTGTCCTCAACATTCCCCACCCGTCTGTCATCTCATCACCCCTTCTCAAGTCCTTGCACTCTGCTGGACCCCCGCTCCTTGCTGTATCTGCAGCTCCCTCAGCCCAGCCCCTTGCCAAGGTATAAATCTGTGTGTTTGAACGGGGGAAGGAGAGATCTTAAATGAGGTAGATCTGGGATAAAAGACACATATCTCTTTGCAGAAGAAAGGGGTAAAGCGGAAAGCAGATACTACCACCCCTACGCCAACAGCTATCCTGGCTCCAGGTTCCCCAGCCAGTCCTCCTGGCAGTCTTGAACCTAAAGCAGCACGACTTCCCCCTATGAGAAGAGAGAGTGGCCGCCCCATCAAGCCCCCACGCAAAGACTTGCCTGATTCTCAGCAACAACACCAGAGCTCTAAAAAAGGAAAATTATCAGAACAGTTAAAACATTGCAATGGCATTTTGAAAGAGTTACTATCTAAGAAGCATGCTGCCTATGCCTGGCCTTTCTATAAACCAGTGGACGCTTCTGCTCTTGGCCTGCATGACTACCATGACATCATTAAGCACCCTATGGACCTCAGCACTGTCAAGGTACCCACTGCATGGGGCAGATGGGATGCTTAGGCAGTGATAAATAAAAGTTATTTTTTACCTTACGGGTACACAGCAATCTTTGATTTTTGGTATTTTCACAAAATAATAGGGGGGTTAACATACTTGTTAGTTAAAGAGTCCCTAGTTTTCTGGGACTTCAAGTTGTATTTGGGTTTTGTCTTCAAAGCAACCTACTTGTCTACAATTCCCGTTGAGGGGGCTAGGAAATTTATTGGATAAGATAACAGGTTGTCTTCATCACTTAGGTATTTTTTTTTTCCCTAGACATACGTAATTCTACAATTTGCTCAATTGTCTTTTGACTTTAAAACTTGAGTTCCAGAGCATAGATTCTTAAGTTCATCCCCCTGTGCTCTTGAGGGCTACTCTTGTGGTGATGGGTTGGCAGGGAAAGGTGAGTCTTCCTGCCTGTGCAGCTTCTGATGCTGCCTCCTTCTGCAGCGGAAGATGGAGAATCGAGATTACCGGGATGCACAGGAGTTTGCTGCTGATGTGCGGCTTATGTTCTCCAACTGCTATAAATACAACCCCCCAGACCACGATGTGGTGGCAATGGCACGAAAGTTACAGGTGAGTGTTGAGGTTGAATTTGGAACATTCGTGGATCTGGGGAAGTTTGTTTGGGGTTTTTTTTTTCCCCCTATGCAATTGTGAAGTGGACTATAATACCAGGTGGTTGGGTACAGTGAGGGTCATAGCAATTCTTTGTCATTTTAATGAGTCAGCTTCCCTTTCTAGGATGTATTTGAGTTCCGTTATGCCAAGATGCCAGATGAACCACTGGATCCAGGGCCTTTGCCAGTCTCCACTGCCTTGCCTCCTGGCATGGCCAAATCATCTTCAGAGTCATCTAGCGAGGAAAGTAGCAGTGAGAGCTCTTCTGAGGAAGAGGAAGAAGATGAGGATGAGGATGAAGAAGAGAGTGAAAGTTCTGACTCTGAGGAAGAAAGGGCTCATCGATTGGCTGAACTACAAGAGCAGGTACTTTGTCACTGTTCAACTCATGGGGCAAAATACTGATCCCTTGGCCTGCCTTTTTTTTTTTTTTTCTTTTCCCTTTTTTAGCCTTATACCTCTCATTTCAAATGTGATTTCCTTTCTCTCCCCCCCCCCCCCCAAGCTTCGGGCAGTGCATGAACAACTGGCTGCATTGTCCCAGGGCCCAATTTCCAAACCTAAACGCAAGAGAGAAAAGAGAGAGAAGAAGAAAAAACGAAAGACAGAAAAGCATCGAGGTCGAGCTGGTGTTGATGAAGATGACAAAGGACCTCGGGTACCCCGCCCATCTCAGGCCAAAAAGTCCAAGAAAGCAAGTGGCAGTGGGGGTGGCAATGCTGCTACACTGGCCCCCCCTGGCTTTGGACCTTCTGGAGGAAGTGGAGCCAAGTAAGTTCTAGCAGGGTGGGAAGGAGAGTTGAAACAGCTAAGCGCTCTCCAGTGGAGGATGCTTTGTCCGACTTGTTGCAATGTTTTATCTAAGCCAAGGGTCAGCAACAGTTTTCTGTAAATAGCCAGTCTTAAAAGTCAGTAAGACAAGGTCTTCTAGCTCTCAACTCTTGTCAGTGTTTATTGGTGGTTGGATTAATAGTTTGCCTTTTTTTCTTGGCTTGATTTTCATGGTATGTGGTATGGGGTGGATTAATACTGCATTTTAAAAAAATTACTGAAGTCAGTGTTCCATAACAATCTACCTGGTTCATCTATTTGCCTTAAAATTTTTGCTTTGATATGCAAAAAGTCTTGTTTTAAACAGGGTTGAAATGGGGGCACATTGGGAAAGGGTTGTAGTTCCTATATTAATAATTTTCTTTTTTCCATAGGATTCCCAAAAAGGCCTCCAAGACTGCCCCACCTGCCCTGCCTACTGGCTATGATTCTGAGGAAGAGGAAGAAAGTAGGCCCATGAGTTATGATGAGAAGCGGCAATTAAGCCTAGATATCAACAAGTTACCTGGGGAAAAGCTTGGTCGTGTTGTTCATATTATCCAGGCCAGAGAGCCCTCTTTACGTGACTCAAATCCAGAAGAGATTGAAATTGATTTTGAAACACTCAAGCCATCCACACTTCGAGAGCTGGAGCGCTATGTCCTTTCCTGCCTGCGAAAGAAGCCTCGGAAGCCCTACAGTGAGTATGATATGCAACATGTAGCAATCCTTTATTTTGAGAACAATTTAGAGTAATAGAGTGTTTATATGTTTATGCTTTCTTATGGGTATTCCCTCCCAGAATGGGCTGATGGTATCAGTTGCTTCTCTTAACCTTCAAAAAAAAACTTGATGATACTAGGATGCATAAAAACTAGGAAACTTACAGCAGTTTTGATGATGTATTTTTCTAGCCATTAAGAAACCTGTGGGAAAGACAAAGGAGGAATTGGCTTTGGAGAAGAAGCGGGAACTAGAAAAGCGGTTACAAGATGTTAGTGGACAGCTTAATTCCACAAAAAAGCCCCCCAAGAAAGGTGAGTGTCAATGTAAATTCCATATATTTTGCCCCCATTTTTTGACAACTGGAAAGTATTTAACACATTTTAATCTTTGGTTCTGCAGCGAGTGAGAAAACAGAATCATCCTCAACACAGCAAGTAGCAGTGTCACGCCTCAGCGCTTCCAGCTCAAGCTCTGATTCGAGCTCCTCCTCATCATCTTCCTCCTCTTCAGATACCAGTGATTCAGACTCAGGCTAAGGGGCCAGACCAGATGGGGACAGGAGGCTCCGCAGGACCGGACCCCTAGACTACCCTGCCTCACCTCTTTGCTCCGTGTGACACTTCCTCATCTCACCCCCCCTCCCCCCACTGTAAGAGAGCTGGCTCTGCAGGGGGAGATTTGCTGAAGGGAGGGATGTAAATGGACAAAGATTGAGTTCCCAGCCCTATTGAGAGTCCCTCCTTAGGGCTAGAACCCCCACTCAAAATGACGGGTGGGGCAGGAGGAACAGGGTAGAAGAGAGCAAAGACCCTTAATGGGGTTTCCTAAGGCCATTGTTGCCCTGTTTACTTGTAAAGGCCCTGTTTTGAGGTTGTTTGTTCTAATTTATTTTAAGCTAGGTAAGGCTGAGGGATGTGGGGCCGTGGTTACCTCAGCCTCCTTGGGGAGGGATGAAGGGGAGTTCTTTTTTTACGTTGACTTTTTTTTCTACTCTTAGCCCTTTTCCTTCTCCATTTGGGGCCCCTGGGGGTTTCAGTCATCTCCCCATTTGGTCCCTTGGATTGTCTTTCTTGTCTGTTAATTCTAACTTGTAAATAAAGAAAATATTATTGGAGTTTTGAGAGTTAAGACAATTGTTTTGTACTGAATAAAGAGTATGATTGACTTGAACCTTTGAGTATCCCTTTGGTGAGGAAAAGGAAGAGCCAATGTTACTGGATTATTTGTAAACTTGTTATAGTGGTGAAGTGCATCTGCCCTTGTGTGAAATGATTCCTTTAAAAAAATCTTTGGGCTCTTATATGAAGAGACCTTACTTTGTCATTCATATCCCCTAAAAGTTTAGAACTGATTTAAAGTTGGCTCAGGTTTTCTTCTGGTAGTCATCTAATACATCAAAATGAAAAGAATAGAAAGAAGATAGTAAGTACTTAAACTGGGATGGGACATTATTTACTTTGAAGAGGCAGTTGTACCTACCTGAGTAATGTGCTAGTTTGGCCTCAAATTGTAGCTTTATGCATCCTGTTTTGTTTTTACCAGTACTGCTTTATTTCTGGCTTGTGGTGTGAGGGGATTAAACCTGGGACTTTACTGCCTTAGACATGAGTCTGTACATAACAAACTACCTATTACCACAGCCCCCTAGTTTGTTATAATGCCAGGTGATGCCTTTCCAGCAATTTAGGGGTGAGGGGATTGGGTTTTCTTAGAACAAGCACATCACTAGCATATTTAGTGCTGAATCATATTTAGGACCTTGTGTCTAAGGGCCCAAAATTTACTGTGCCACCTCCCAAGATGCCATTGTAGTAAACATCAGAAGCTGTCATTTCCACAAGTCTAATACAACGCTATATGGTTCAAAGACCTGAAGAACATGTTAGGGAATTCGGGCATTTACAAACTACAGAAAACATTTTTAAAATGTACGATGATTGATGCTTCTATAAATTGCCAGAAATAGGTATAATTGGTAAGTTTTGTAGTGAAGGTTTTAAAAGCCATTGTTAGCAGTGGCCATCAGTTCTTGGCATATTAAGGACTCCAGTAGAGCAAAAACCATTGAAATAGTTGTATTTTGTGCTTCTCAAATTGAGACCAGAATGAGTTTTCAAAAACGGTAATGTACAGCTAGAGTTGAGAACCTCTTAAAATTGTCCTTTGTATTAAATGAAAGGGATAATTGCCTATTGGAGCTTTGTCCTGGCCACCTTAATTATGGAGCTCAGTAAATGAACTCAATTACCTTGAGAGTGAAAACTGGGTTACTATAAGCAATGTTTGGTTTATTTTTATTTAATAGAAGTTGGGGAATAGGAAGAAACAACACCAGCATCACTTCACCCATGAAGCTTGCCCCCTGTGGGGAGGTGGGGCACTGGCCCTATGTCTTAGTGCATGAACTCAACCAAGTACACCACCGCCCCCAGGAGGAATGTAAGATTTTAATTGGGTTAATTTGGACAGAAAACTAGATCAGATTTTAGGATTTTATTAACAGGATAGAAAAGGAGAGAGTAGTTAGAATGTGGCACATGGGGGTGCTGGGGATAGATCCAAGTTCAGCCTACTCAACTGTACTACCACCCAGGCCAACTAGTGTGTTATTTTTTTTGCCACCAAGGTTATTGCTGGAGCTAAGTGCTGGCACTACCAACCCACTGCTCCTGGTGACCATTTTATCCATTTTATAGGATAGGATAGAACAGAAATTGAGATAGGGTGAAAGAAAGACAACTGCAAACCTACTCCATTTGTGAAGTGACCCCCTCGCAGATGGGGAGCCAGGGGCTCAAATTAGAACCTTTTACAGGTCCTTGAGATTCATGCTATGTGCACTTTACCTGGTGCACCACTGCCTGATCCCCTAGATTCTTAATTCAAATTGTTAACAGTCCAGTTGCATCCCTTTCGGTTCACATATTAAGATTAGTTTGGGGGGAGCAAGTAGTGGTACACCTGGTTAAGCGCTCGTTCACATTACAGTGCACAAGGAACCAGGTTCAAGCCCCTTGTCCCCATCTGCAGGGGAAAGCTTCACAAGTGGTGAAGCAGGGCTACAGGTGTCTCTCTGTCTCCCTCCTCTCAATTTCTGTGTCTATCCAGTAATAAAATATTTTAAAATAAAGATTAGTTTGGGAAAATACAGATCAAAAGGAGAATTTCAGGGGCCAGACAGTGGCATAGTTGATTAAGTGCACACATTACAGTGCACAAGGACCTCGGTTCAAGCCCCTGGCCCCCCTACCTGTAAGGGGAAAGCTTCATGAGTGGTGAAGCAGGGCTGCAAGTGTCTGTCTCTCCCTCTCTCCTCCCCTCAATTTCAGCTTCTATACAATAAAAAAATGTTTTTAAAAATGAAAAAATCAAATTGAAAAAAGTTGAGTCTCAGGCTATGTTTGGAAACATTCTAGTCTGTGATATAACCTGAACCAGGAATGCAACTAAAGATAAGACCTGGTTCATTCTGTTGACTATAGGAGCGAATGGAAAATGACTGGATTCCTGTTAACCTATCCGACTAGATTAGTAGGCAGATATTTGTGGGTTTTCTGATCAGCCTTCTTTTAAAATTTGTGAAGAAAGCCCAGAGCATCACTCTGGAATATGTGATGCAGGGGATCAAACATGGGACTTCATAATTGAGTCCAAAACTATCCACTCGCAGGTCACTCGCTCCTCGTGTTTTAAGTTTGGGCCAGTTTTATTTACAGATTTGATACAGTATTATATTTTTTAAATTTTATTTATTATTAGAAACAAACTGAGAGGGTAGAGGAGATAGGGATATACCTACAGCTCTACTTCACCACTGATGAACCTTTCCCCCTGCAGGTGGGAACCAGGGGCTTGAACCTGGGTCTTTGAGCACTGTAGTGTGTGTGCTTCACCAGGTATGCCACCACCTGGTCTCTAGTATTGTATTTTTTTGAGTTTGCCGGTCCAAGCCACAGCTCTACCCTAGTCCTACTTAAGATCTGCAGTAATTTCAGTAGTTAGGTTGAGTACCATCATAGAATTGCAGTTAACAGCTCATTTGGGTGGTGTATTGCTTTGACATGTGGACAACCAGATTCAAGCCCAGACCCCACTGCATTGAAGAAGGCCTCCGTGTTGTAGTCTCCTCACTCTGCCTCTTGTGTAAAAGTAATAATTGCAATTACTCTGGATAACAGTTCTGAAATGTCTGAAAAAAGGGTGCTGGAGGTAGGAGGTACCTATTCATGAATTTACCCAACCAATTCTGTTAATGATTCACAGAATCTTAATGCTAAAGCTGGATAGAGAAAGGATACATCCATAAAGCACTTGAGCATCTACAGGATCATGGTAGTCCTGAAGCCGATCTCCAAGATACCAATGGATGACTAAAGTCTTGAGGAATCAAGAGCATGGGAATTTTCAACTGCAGGGAAGTGGTGAGTGTGGGGCTAAACAGGTCTACTGTGCTGCCTATCCAAGGTAAACAAAGTATCTCCAACATAACTAGGATACAACTATGGAGTTGTGTGGTGTGCCTTATTTCCTCCATATGCTTCTTGGCTCTTGGAATCAGCTTCCAGTGCCTCTGCTATTTCCCCCCTTTTGCAACATTTGCACTGGAAGCATTTATTCAGTCAGTGCATATTGAGTTCCGCTAATTGTAGTGACCATGCCAACTGTGCCTACGTAACTTCAAGTTAAAGGGTTTATTTTCAACTATAAAATACAGTAGTTTGTACATTTGTAACATTTCTCAGTTTTCCACATAATAATCTAACCCCTCACCTGTCGATTTGCGCGTGGGAGAAGAGACCAGGAACATGTGACAGAGCAGGAATGCAAATCTTTATTCAGGTGCCAGGTGCCCCAGAGTTGGGTGCAGGCACAGCCGGTTTAGGCCACATGGAGCTAGCAAAATGCCCCCCCCCCCCCGCTATGCCCACCAGCCCTTCTCCAGGTCAGGATGCCAAAGAGAAAAGAGAGGAAAGAGAGAGGGAAAGGGGGAAAGAGCGCAAACAGGAGCGACTTTTATAGGAGAATTCTAAAAGTGACAAGTCGGGATGGGATTGGCTAGGAAAGGGGGTGGAGAGAGGCAAAAGGCATGTTGGGAAGGTGGAAGCGTCCTTAGCAACTGTTGCAATGGTTTTAACTGAATTAGCAATACCCTGAGGGGACAACGTGGTAGGAATCTGTAAATAATACTTGCATGTTAAGGATCCTGGTTTGAACCCCCGGCTCCCCATCTGGGGGGGGGGTCTCGCTTCACAGGCGGTGAGGCAGGTCTGCAAGTGTCTGTCTCTCTCTCCCCATCTCTGTCTTCCCTTCCTCTCTCCATTTCTCTTTGTCCTATCCAACAACGACGACACCACCAACGACGACGACAACAATAACCATAAGAAGAAAACAACAAGGTCAACAAAAGGGAATAAATAAATAAATAAATAAATTTTATATAAAAGAAGAAATGTAATCAAATGTAATAGTGTACAAAAAGGCTAATATTATAACCATGTGGGGTTTATTTCAGGGATGCAAAGATAATTAAGTTTTTGAAAACCATTAAATGTAATTCAACATATTAACAAATAAAGGAGAAAATTCATATGGTCATCTCAATAAATGTGGAAATGAGAAAAAAAATAATACTTGCATGGAAATATAGTGGTTTGTGTGCCCTGCCAATGTTCAACCACATCTGCACAATTTCTTCACCTTGATCCTTCATCATGTTCCAGGACCTGAACACTCCCACCTCTCTCCCAGAGAATTTTATTTTGATGTGATACACCAGCTCAAGTCCAAGTTCTTCTTTGTGTTTTCCCTTCTGTTCTTATTTTTCCACTTCTGTCAATGAGTGGGATCATCCCATATTCTTCCTGCTTTCTGGCTTATTTCAATTAACATGATTTCTTCAAGCTCCCTCCAAGATAGGCTGAAAACGGTAAAATCACCATTTTTAATAACTGAATAATATTCCATTGTGTATATATACCACAACTTCCTCAGCCACTCATCTGTTGTTGGACACCTGGGTTACTTCCATGTTTTGGCTATTAAATTGTGCTGCTATGAACATAGGTGTACATAAATATTTAGGATAGGTATGTTTGTTTCCTTAGGCTATATTGCCAGGAGAGATCTTAGTAGGTCCAATTCTAGCCTTCTGAGAGTTCTCCAGACTACTCTTTCTAGGGTTTGGACCAATTTACATTCCCACCAGCAGTACAGGAGGGTTCTTTTGTCCCCATAACCTCTCTAGCTTTCGTTGTTGCTACCTTTTCTGATGTATGACATTCTCACAAGAGTGAAGTGATATCTCATTTTTGTCCAACAAAGACAATTTGCCCTTATTGCTCACCAATGTGTGTGTGGACCCATTCCAGCCCTGCTAATCTTTGTTCTTGGATTCATTTAAGGTCACCCTGATTGGAAAGTCCTGCTTTACTGAGGGGACTAATCAGTATGACAAGTTGCCAGGACCAGGCCTTTATAGCTGATTGGAGATTTTCTTTGGGGCTTACATGAAATAAGCTTGAGGGAAGTCTTAAGCAATGAGAAAGGACTGGGAGAGATCTGGGAAGGAGGTCTAAGATCAGTAGAGGGAACTGATCTGCTGTCTGAACTTCCACCTCTCACGGATCACCTTAGCTCAAGTTCTGCAAAATGCCACTAGCTGGACTCCAGCATTGCCTCCAATATTAATATGCTGGGGGGAAAGGAAACATTAGACAACCAATGTATTTTTTATCAAAATTATAGGTACTTGAACACACACACATGACTATGCACAAGAATCAAACCCAGACTCCCCACCTGCAGGGAGAAGCTGCATGAGTGATAGGGCAGTGCTTCAGGTGTCTCTTTCCCTGTCATCTGTGTAAATAATAATAATAATAATGACTGCTGGGAGTTGTGGGACCAAGCCCCAGCAATAATCCTGGGGCCAAAAAAAAAATTGAAAGAGAAGAAAGAAAAGGAGAAAGATGGGGGGGTTGCAAGTACTGACAGCACAATATGCAAAAATCTATAAAGAGCAGCCAAGGAGATAGCACCAGACTTACATGTGGAAAGCCTTGGTTTGATCCCCAGTACCATGTATGCCAGAAAAGTGTTCTGGTCTTTCAGTATTTCTTTTGTGAAATTAAAAGAGATGCTTCTGATCTGAGAGTCCTAATCTGAGCTCTGTTTGGATAGGAATTATGTGTGACCTTATCAAGGATTCTGGTGTGACCAAAGTCAGCAGAAGAAACAATGAAGGCGAGCTGTCATAAGCTAAGCAGGTACTGAACAACCAGAATGAAAGAGTGAGGGGGGTTGTTTGTGTATTCTTTTTTAAAAAAAATATTTTATTTATTTATTTATGAGAAAGATAGGAGGAGAGAGATAAAGAACCAGACATGTGCTGCTGAGGATTGAACTCAGGATCTCATGCTTGAGATTACAATGCTTTATCCGCTGCGCCACCTCCCGGACCACTGTTTGTTTGTTTGTTTGTTTTTAAGAGTGAGTCTTTTAAAGCCAGAAAGTAGACAGAGCTAAGTCAAGAAGAACATTTAAGGTTTAAATTTTTATCCAAAAAATTTTAATAGTAACTCACTGTTATTTGGCATTTACTATGCCAAGTACTACTAAAAGCAAGCTGTAGATTCACTTGGTCCGCATGATAGTTCCAGAACATAAAAATACAGAACTATGCTCTAGAGATTTTTATTCATCTCCACATAACAAAGGAAGAGCTACAACTATAAACTACTACAGCAAGCTCTGTGACTGAGATAGACTTGCAACTTTGCACTTGAGGTAGTAAGTGGCTGTTTGTTAGTTGACTGAAGGAGCGCCACCTATGGGCATGAATGAAACCAGCAACACTCGCCTTGGCTGGGGTTCATAAGCACTTGTTGATCATCACACAGGTGTTTGGCGCCACCTGGTGAGAATTAACTCGGGACTTTCTCCTAAATTGTTCTGTGCTCAGCTACTCATCTTCACCTTATTATTTTTTTTTTCTTTTCCTTCGTTCCTCCATTTACTCATTCATTTATTGTGATACTAGGTTTTTGCTCATGCCATTCTTTGCCACTGGACCTTAGCACCTACACAAGTCCACCTCTCCCAGATAACATTCCCCACCCCACCCCCTTTCAATCACAGGTAGAAATAGAGAAGGGAGGGAGTCAGGCGGTGGCGCAGCGGGTTAAGCGCAAAGTGCAAGGATCCCGGTTCGAGCCCCCGGCTCCCCACCTGCAGGGGAGTCGCTTCACAGACAATGAAGCAGGTCTGCAGGTTACTATCTTTCTTTCCCCCTCTCTGTATTCCCCTCCTCTCTCCATTTCTCTCTGTCCTATCCAACAACGACATCAATAACCACAACCTTAAACAAGGGCAACAAAAGGGAAAATAAATAAATATAAAAAGAAAAAAATTTAAAAAAAGAATTAGAGAAGGGGCAGCAAGATTTTTAAAAAATATTTATTTCTTTATTTATTCTCTTTTGTTGCCCTTTTTTTTATTGTTGTAGTTATTGATGTTGTCATTGTTGGATAGGACAGAGAGAGATGGAGAGAGGAGGGGAAGACGGGGGGGGGGGGGGGGGGGAGGGAAAGACAGACACCTGCAAACCTGCTTCATCGACTGTGAAGCAACCGCCCCCTGCAGGTCGGGAGCCGGGGCTCGAACCGGGATCCTTATACCGGTCCTTGCTCTTTGCACCACCTGCGCTTAACCCGCTGCGCTACCTACCGCCCAACTCATGGCAGCAAGATATTTAACTTGAATAGTAGTGTGCTTGCTTTTGTCCTGCACATGACCCAGGCTTGAATCCAGCCCTCACCCCACCCTCTCCACACTCCACTTCAGTGAGGCTTTGGTGTTGTGGTGTCATTCTATCTCTGTCACCCTGGAGCAGTGACAAAAAGAAAAATGGTGTGTGGGG
Source organism: Erinaceus europaeus (assembly GCF_950295315.1). Taxonomy (NCBI): domain Eukaryota; kingdom Metazoa; phylum Chordata; class Mammalia; order Eulipotyphla; family Erinaceidae; genus Erinaceus; species Erinaceus europaeus. Next base: position 56,433,170 of record NC_080165.1, read on the forward strand.
GCGACGCGGGGAGAAGAGTGAGAGGAAGGGAAAAGAAAGAGAAAGGAAAGAGAGAAAGAAGAAAGTTGTTCGTGTATATATAGCATAGTGGTTATGGAAAATGACTTTCATGCCTGAGGTACCAAAGGTTCAAAATCCACCAGCACCACGATAAACGAGTTCAGCAGTGCTCTGGTGAAAATAAAAGCAATAAAGGGCAGGACAGTGACACACCCAGTTAAATGTACATAGTATTAAGCACAAGGACCCACGAAAGGAACGGGGGTCTGAGCCCCTGCTTCTCACCTGCAGGCAAGATGCTTCACAAGCAGTAAAGGAGGTCTGCAGGTGTCTCTCTCCCTCCCTCTTTCTGTCCTATCGAGTAAAATGGGGGGGGGGGCGGGGAATTATCGCCAGGAGCTGTGGCTTCATAGTGCTGCCACCAAGCCCCAGCAATAACCCTGGAGGCAAAAAGGGGGGGCAGGAGTAGATAACATAATGATTATACAGAGACTCTCATGCTTGAGGCTCCAAAGCCCCAGGTTCAATCTTCAGCACCACCATAAGCCAGAGCTGAGCTCTTAACTTTAATAACAAAATTAAAATTAATAAACAGAAAACAGTAATAAAGATTTTAAAAGGAATGAGGCCAGGTGGTGGACTCACCCAAAATAGCACATACATTATCATGAGTGAGAACCAGGGCAGACAACCTCATCAGTATATTCTAGAATCTCACCTCTCCAGAGCCCTACCCCTGTGGGGAAAGATAGAAACAGGCTGGGGGTATGGACTGATCTGTCAACACTCATGTCCAGCAGAGAAGCAATTACAGAAGCCAGAACTTCCACTTTCACCCCAAAAGAATTTTGGTCCATACTCCCTGCAGGGGAGAAATGATAGTGGGGGAGATGAACAGAGGGCTCTAAACTCCAACTCCATCAGGACCCAGAGATAAGAGGAAAAAAGGAAGGACATTTGGAAGTAGGAATAGGTGTAGGTATGACTTGGAAAGGAAGAGAAGATAGGCCTATGGGGGGAAATGGGCAAATATATACAAATAAAGACAGATAGGGTTTTTAAAAATATTTTATTTATTTTCTTTTTGAGAGAGATATGGAGAGAGAAACACCAGAGCACTGCTCAGCTCTGGCTTATGGTAGTGCAGGGTGATTGAATCTGGAACTTTTGGAGCTTCAGGCATGAGAGTCTGTTTGCATAACCATTATGCTATCTCTCCCACTCCATATAGACAATGTTATAGAAATAATAATCAGGGGGAGTCGGGCGGTAGCGCAGCGGGTCAAGCGCAGGTGGCGCTAAGCACAAGGACCAGCGGAAGGATCCCGGTTCGAGCCCCCGGCTCCCCACCTGCAGAAGAGTCGCTTCACAGGCGGTGAAGCAGGTCTGCAGGTGTCTATCTTTCTCTCCCCTTCTCTGTCTTCCCCTCCTCTCCCCATTTCTCTCTGTCCTATCCAACAACAATGACAGCAATAATAACTACAACAATAAAACAACAAGGGCAACAAAAGGAATAAATAAATTAAATTAAATAAAAAAAGAAATAATAATCAGTCCATAACTGTGACCTTGGGAGAAATACTGGAGCTTCCAATGGAAGAAAAGAGGATACAGAACTCTGGTGGTAGGGACAGTGTAGAACTATACCCCTGTTAACTTATAATTTTGTAAATCAATATTGTCACTGATAAAATTAAAATTAAAAAACGAGTGAGGACCAGGATTCAATCCCCTAGGAAGGGAGACAGCTTCACCAGCAGTGGAGTCATACTACAGGTGTCTCTCCTCTCTCCCTTTCTTTGTTTCTCTCTTTTCTCTCCCTCTATCAAAAAAAAAAAATAGAAGGGTGGGGGAGAAACAGAGAAGAGAGAAAGAAGGAAAGACATCATAGCACCAATCCACAGCTTATGAAGCTTTTCTGCATAGTCATCCTATGGGCCAGAGACTTGAACCCAAGTCCTGGTGTCTGATAAAATGTCCACTTTGTAAAGTGAGCTATCTCTCAGTCTCTTATTGAACTTCTATATACTAGACCTCCCTATTCAGGCACTGTCCTGTCTCAAGACTTCAGCAGGAGTGTCTAACATTAACAGCTTCTCCACCTTGGCTGTTCTGCTCACTCACCTTTAAGATGAGCTTTCCCAAGGAACTGATTGATGGCTTCTATTTGAGTTAGTATTTGGCTATTTACTTCCTCCTTAATTTTACTCCATTACACATGCATGTCTCCTACAACTCCTTTGTGAGGTAGAGACTGTACCCTTTTCTTTTTTTTTTTTAAAGGAATTCTTTTTTGTTATTATTATTATTTATTTTCCCTTTTGTTGCCCTTGTTTTATTGTTGTAGTTATTATTGTTGTTGTTGTTGATGTCGTTGTTGGATAGGACAGAGAGAAATGGAGAGAGGAGGGGAAGATAGAGAGGGGGAGAGAAAGACAGACACCTGCAGACCTACTTAACTGCCTATGAAGTGACTCCCCTGCAGGTGGGGAGCCAGGGGCTCAAACTGGGATCCTTATGCCAGTCATTGCACTTCACCGCCACATGCGCTTAACCTACTGTGCTACCGCCTGACTCCCTACCTTTTTCTTTATAGCCATAACCTGCCTCCTGATACCTGGGGAAGCAGTTTAAATGTAAGTATAAATGATGATTAAACCACCTCTTGGCACAAATTCCTATAGGAGGCTCATCAGCTCTGCCCCTAGGGGTTGGCAGGCTCAGAGTGTAGGTTCTAAGAGGTGCATTATCAAGTTAAATAATTGTAGGGTAACCAGGTGCCCCCCTTATTTAGCCAGAGCTGTAGTGTTTTCTAAGAAAGACTTTCAGCTATAAAACTGAGGCAAATTGAGACAAGTGGTCACCTCAAGAATAAAAGTCATTATCATCAATTGGGTCATGTAGGCAGATACACCTGCGCTTACTATTTTCTAGAATCTTTGCTTGTCATTTTATATACATTATTGCATGATTCTCACAACATTCAACTCATAATTAGCTCTTCTTTCTTTTTTTTATTTGTTGGATAGAGACCATTAGAAATTGAGAGGGAAAGGGGTGATAGAGAGGGAGAGAGACACCTGCAGCCCTGCTTCACCGCTTGTGAGGCTTTCCCCCAGCAGCTGGGGACCGGAGCCTCCAACCTGGGTCCTTGCGCACTGTAACATATGCGCTCAACCAGGTGTGCTACCACCTGGCTCCAATAATTAGCCTTTTTTTTTTTTGCCTCCAGGGTTATTGCTGGGGCTCAGTGCCTGTATGGCAAACACTAGAAGAAGAAGTGCCTGCATGACGAATCCACTGCTCCTGGAGGCCATTGTTTTCCCTTTTGTTGCCCTGGTTATTTTATCATTGTTGTAGTTGTTATTATTATTTTTGTTGTTGTTGATGTCATTGTTAGATAGGACAGAGAGAAATGGAGAGAGGAGGGGAAAATAGAGAGGGGAAGAGAAAGACAGACACCTGCAGACCTGCTTCACCACCTGTGAAGCGACTCCCCTGCAGGTGGGGAGCCGGGGGCTCGAACCAGGATCCTTGTGCAGGTCCTTGAGCTTTGCCACCTGTGCTTAACCCGCTGCGTTACCACCCAACACTCAATAATTAGCTTTTATTATGGCCACATAGTAAGAAGAAAAAGTAGAAATTCATGAGGTATATTACCTAGGCCTAAATCTTTGATTCCAAAGTTCATGTCTTTCTACTATGTCATGCTACCTCAAAGGGTCCATTAATCACTTTCTTCCCTTGGGCCCTGCCACTCCTCATCCCCAAATGTCAGTAGATCTCCCACCCTACCTGGAGCATCAGGCCTGTCCATTTCAAGCTAAGGTGGTCAAGATAAGAATAAGCCCTTGAGGGAGTTGGGCAGTAGCACCACGGGTTAAGCACACGTGGCTGCAAAACTAAGGTGTAAGGATCCCAGTTCGAGCTGCAGCTCCCCACCTGCAGGGGAGTCGCTTCACAGGCGGTGAAGCAGGTCTGCAGGTGTCTGTCTTTCTCTCCCCCTCTCTGTCTTCCCCTCCTCTCTCCATCTCTCTGTCCTATCCACCAACTACGACATCAATAACAACAATAATAACTACAACAATAAAAATACAACAAAGGGCAACAAAAGGAAATAAATAATTTTTTAAAAAAGAATAAGCCCTTGTACAAGTAAGAAGAACCAATCATCCTGACCACATTCCATGTAGTTTGTAATCATTTATATTTATACATATTAATTATGTATGTTTACCTAAATAAGTTATTGCTAATCTTGCCAGGTAAGCAAATGTTTGATTTCAAGTTATAGGAAAAAAGGGATTTACCCTAGAATTCTACTTATTTTGTCTGTGTTATGTGGTGACAGAATCCACCAGCAAGGAATATGCTCTACCACTGAGCCACCTGTTCAGTCCCAATAATATATATATTTCTTTTAAATCTTAAAAAAAATTATTATTGGATAGAGATAAAGAGAAATTGAAAGGAGAGTGGAGGGGAGGGAGGGAGGGAGGGAGGGAGAGAGAGAGAGAGATCTACAGACCTGCTTTACCACTTGTGAAGCTTTCCCTCTGCAGGTGGGGATCAGGGGCTTGAACCTAGGTTCTTGCACGTAACCAGATGTGCCACTGCCTGCAACCTATTTTTCTTTCTTTCTTTCTTTCTTTCTTTCTTTCTTTCTTTCTTCCTTCCTTCCTTCCTTCCTTCCTTCCTTCCTTCCTTTCTTCCTTCCTTTCTTTCTCTCTTCAGGAGCAGAAGAGGAGAAAATATTCATTGGTTAGTCATTATTGGATTCTCACAACCTCAGAAATTATAATGCCAAAGGGTTCTCTGGTTTGATAGTTGCAATTAATAGAAGAGTATTTAGTAGCTCCCCCTCAAATGAATGACTAGTAAGAATTCTTAGCTCTAGAGAGTAAATCCCTTGTTGGTGTCGTTATTTATTGTTGCCATTCATGTTGTTATTGGATAGAACAGAGAGAAATTGAGAGAGGAGGGGAAGACAGAGAAGGGGAAAGAAAGACAGACACCTGCAGACCTGCTTCACCACTTGTGAAGCAACCCTCCTACAGGTGGGGAGCCCAGGGCTCGAACTGGGATCCTTACACTGGTCCTTGGTTTTGCACCATGTGCGCTTAACCCGCCCAACCCCTTTATTTTATTTTATTTTATTTATATGAGTGAGAGGTACCGTAATACAAAGAGAAAGACCAGAGCACTGCTCAACTTTGCCTTATGGTGGTGTGAGGACTGAACCTGGGACTTTGGAGCCTCAGGCATGAGAGTGTCTTTGCATAATCATCCTAAACTTGACCTAATTGCAACCACAGTGAGCCAGCCCACTGATTTGCTGTTCATCTCCAGTAGCTTTAATCATTATGTCATAATTGCCTTTTCTTTTCTTTCTTTCAAATAGACCCTGCAAGGGGAGTGGGCAATGACACACCTGGTTAAGTGCACACACTACAATGCACAAGACCCAGGTTCAAGCCCATTGTCCCCACCTGCAGGGGGAAAGCTTCACAAGTGGTGAAGCAAGGTGCAGGTGTCTCTTTGTCTCTCCCTCTCATTCTCCCCCTCCCCTCTCAATCTCTCTGTTTTTATCCAATAATAAAATTTTCTTTTAAAAAAGACACAGCAGAGCCCCACGATTACTTAACCAGTAATTTGTCCAGGAGATAAAAACTCATCACAGGGGTGTCCGGACGGTAGTGCAGCAGGTTAAGCAAGCACACACGGTGCAAAGTGCAAGGACCAGCAAAAGGATACTGGTTCGAGCCCCCGGCTCCAGACCTGCAGAGGGGTCACTCACTTCACAGGCAGTGTAGCAGGTCTGCAGGTGTCTATCTTTCCTCCTCTCTTGTCTTCCCCTCCTCTCTTGATTTTGCTCTGTCCTATCCAACAACAATAACAACAATAATAGTAACAACAACTATATACAACAAGGCCAACAAAAGGGAAAAAAAATGGCCTCAGGAGCAGTGGATTTGTAGTGCAGGCACTGAGCCAAAAAAAAAAAAAATCACAGGAAAGAATAGAGCAACTGATTGAGAAACTTGGGACTTAAACTCTAGTTTGGAGAGTTCTGTGAGTTGGTGAGTGAAGGCTTACACAGAACAAGGTAGAAAATAAAATAGAAAAGAACTTGTTTCTTCAGAACAAAGGGCAGCTGAGAGGAAAGAGCAGGGAGAAGGAATTGACACTGAGCTCTTGCTGCCAGGAAAATGTTTTGGAGGACATTTTTCAGTTCTCTCTTTCAGTGCATGCAATGCCTCTATCACATATACTTTATTATTTCTGCTTCAGAAGTGAGGGAACTCTTAATGTGCATAAGATCACAGAACTAGTGAACTAGGATAAAATGGACTTTCAAGTCTATATTCTTTCTTCAATAGTACCTAAAGTTTCGGGTTATGTTCCAACAATAAGCAAAAAAGCAATTTAGAAGTGAAATGTACTTTTTTATTATTATTGCATAGCTGGGTCTTATGCAAGGATGATTTTACTGCTCCAGCCACTTTTTTCATTCTGATAGAGAAACAGGAAAAGAGAGACAGATAGAATGAGAGCTACCAGTGTTCCCCATCTCCCCACCCCTTGCTAGGACTCAAGCCACGTTGAACCCTATCTCTCTGGTCCTAAAATTTACTCTAAAAAATCTAGATATTGTTAACTCTACCAATCTGTACTAAACAATAAGGTAACACACAAGTACACACACTTTTATCTATCTTCCTATCAACTTACCTATTATGTAGCCATATAATCAATCTTTCCATATATTTTTAAATGTAGCTTCTGGGCTGGTAAAATAGCATCATGGTTATGCAAAAGACTTTCATGCCTGTGGCTCTGAGGTCCCAGGGTCAATCAATCCCCAGCACCACCATCAGCCAGAGCTGAGCAATGCACTGATTTTTCCACTGTCTCTCTCATTAAAATAAAAATTTTAAATTATAATAAAATATATTTAAATTGTTACAGATTTATCTTTTTAATGCTTTTGTTTATTTTATTTCATTTATTTTATTGGAGAGAGACAGAGAGAAAATTGAGAGGGGAGTGGGAGGGAGAGAGAAAGAGACACCTGGAGACCTGCTTCACTGCTTGTGAGGCTGCTTCTCACAAGTGGGGACCAGGGGCTTGGACCCAGCTCCATGGCATACTGTAATGTGTGTGCTAAGCCAGGTGAGCCACCAACCAGCTCCAGATTAGTCTTTTTAAAAATATTTATTTATTTATTCTCTTTTGTTGCCCTTGTTGTTTTATTGTTGTAGTTATTACTGATGTCATTGTTGTTGGATAGGACAGAGAGAAATGGAGAGAGGAGGGGAAGACAGAGGGGGAGAGAGAGCAGACACCTGCAGGCCTGCTTCATTGGTTGTGAAACGACTCCCCTACAGGTGGGGAGCCAGAGGCTCTAACCGGGATCCTTATTCTGGTCCTTGCACTTTGCGCCACCTGTGCTTAACCCACTGCGCTACCGCCTGAGTCCCCAGACTTGTCTTTTTTAATGTAGCTCCTACCAAGACCCTTCCATGTTGTATGCACTTTTTTCACCAAATTGGAGAATTAATTACTAGGAAGTATGAATATAAAAAGATGAAATTAAATGACTTGATGCCACAAGTATGAATGAGGGAATTCCCAATGATAGTTTTGCCATGTGAAGAGGAACCAGAGAATTCTCTACCTTCATAGTGGGAAGTAAAGAGATAAAGCCTGAAAATGAATAAACATGTTATAGCAATACAAACATGTTATGTAGAGGTGCAAGGAAGTCAATAAGGAATAAAATTCATTTTACAATTGAAAGTTATCACTTCTGGGAAAGATAGAAGAGGAGGTTGAAGACTGGGTTGTTCTTTTCAAATCCTGTATAAATATGTAAATAATTGTTAAAAATTTATATTACTGGGATAAGGAGATGGCATAATGCTCTGCAAAAGACGTTCAGGCCTGAGGCTCCAAGGTCCTAAGTTTAGCTCCCAATACCACCATAAGGCAGAGCTGAACAGTGCTCCGGTCTTACTCCCATTAAAATAAAAGATAAAAATTTAAAACCATTGGGCCCCTAGCTGTGACACAATAGACGGGGCATTGGACACTCAGGCATGAGGTCCCAAATTCACCCAGTGGCATCCCATGTGCCAGTGTGATGCTCTGGTTCTCTTTATCTCTCTTTCTCTCTCATTAACAGATAAATTTGTTTTAAAAATTAAAATTGGGGACTGAGGTTAGGATCCTGATTCAAGCTCCTGGCTCCCCACCTGCAGGGGAGTCGCTTCACAGTGAAGCAGGTCTGCAGGGGTCTATCTTTCTCTCCCCCTCTCTGTCTTCCCCTCCTCTCTCCATTTCTCTCTGTCCTATCCAACAACGACATCAATAACAACAACAATAATAACTACAACAGTAAAACAACAAGGGCAACAAAAGGGAATGAGTAAATAATAATAAAAAAAGAAAATAGAAAAAAATTAAATCAGGCTGGGCGGTAGCGCTGCAGGTTAAGCGCACACGGCACGAGTAAGGATCGTGGTTCAAGCCCCCAGTTCCCCACCTGCAGGGGAGTCGCTTCACAAGCAGTGAAGCAGGTCTGCAGGTGTCTCTTTCTCTCCCCCTCTCTGTCTTCCCTGTCTCTCTCCATTTCTCTCCATCCCATCCAACAACAATGACAACAATAACAATGATAAAACAACCAGAGGAACAAAAGGGAAAAGATGGCCTCCAGGAGTAGTGGATTCGTAATACAGGCACTGAGCCCCAGTGATAACCCTGGAGGCAAAAAAAAAAAAAAAATTAAAATCAAGGCTGGGGAGGTAGCATAATGGTTATGCAAAAAGCCTCTCATGCTTCAAAGGCCTCAGGTTCAATACCCAGAACCACCTAACAAACCAGAGCTTAGCAAGGCTCTGATATAAAAGCAAAAGGCAAAACAAAAAATATTTTAAATCATTTAGTGCTATCCAAAGAAAATACAAACATTGGGGCCAGGTGGTGGTGCACCTGGTTGAGCGCACATGTTGCAATGCACAAGGACCCAGGTTCAAGCCCCCTGTCGCTCCTGCAGGGGGAAAGCTTCATGAGTGGTGAAGCAGGGTTGCAGGTGTTTCTGTCTCTCTCCCTCTCTGTCTCCCCCTTCCTCTCGATTTCTGTCTCTATCCAATAAATAAAGATAAAAAGAACTTTAAAAAATATATAAAATAAAATACAAACATTAACTTGAAAATATATATGCACCTTCACAATCATTGCAGCACTATTTACAATAGCTAAAATATGGGAACAACCTAAATATTTATAGATAAGTGACCGGATTAAAAAATGTGATGTACTGGCCTAGGAGGTGGCAAAGTGGATAGTCTTGGACTCTCAAGCATGATGTCTCAAGTTCAATTCCCAGCATCTCATGCCAGAATGATGTTTTTTCTCTCTCTCCCTCTCTCTCCTCTCATAAATAAATTTTTGAATGTGATGTGTATATATGATGGCATATTATCCACCCATAAAAGAATGAATACCTTCCATTTACAACAACATATGATAGAAAAAGTATTATGCTAAGATAAGCCACACAGAGAAAGACACATATTCTATGCTCTCTGTCATATGTGGAATCTAAAAGAAAAAGAAAAAAAACAGGCTCATAGATACAGAGAACAGATTGGCAGTTGCAAGAGGCCTGGGATGAAAAATGAGAAAAAATAGGGAGTCCAGCTGTAGTGCAGTGGGTTAAGCGCCGACGGCGCAAAGCGCAAGGGCTGGCGTAAGGATCCCGGTTCGAGCCCCCTGGCTCCCCACCTGCAGGGGAGTCTCTTCATAGGCAGTGAAGCAGCTCTGCAAGTGTCTCTCTTTCTCTCCCCCTCTCTGTCTTCCCCTCCTCTCTCCATTTCTCTCTGTCCTAGCCAACAACGATGACATCAATAACAATAATAATTACAACAATAAAACAAGAACAACAAAAGGGAATAAATATATTTTAAAAAGACAAGAAAAATGAGAAAAAATGGATAAAGGAAGAAGAAAGAAAGAGTGAAAGAAGGAAGGAAGGAAGGAAGGGAGAAAGAAAGATAATAAGCAAATGAATGCATTTAGCTATAAAAGAACAAAAATGCAGTCATGTGAAAGAGAAGACACAGAAAACACTGGGCAAAGCAAGATTGCTTAGCTCTCTTCCTGTGAGCACAGGAATCTATTCCACCCTCAAGACTATTGGTCCTCAGTTTTTTCTTACTTGAATACTCACTCCTCTGATGTCTGCCTGTCAGCTTCATAAATAACCTCTCAGTTCAGATGTTACCTCCTAAAGTAGGGTTCCACCTTCTCCTCCAGTCCCTCTTTTACTTCATAGTATTTGTCACAGTTTATAGACCTGTCATTAATCATTACATATCTTTTTGCTGGTAGTTATTTTATATTTAATTTTTAAACAAAGCACTACTCAGCTTTGGCTTATGCTGGGAATTGAACCAGGGACCACAGAGCCTCTGGTATGAAGGTTATTTATATACATGACTATCATGCCATGCCCCTGGTCCTTGCTGGTGGCTGTATGTTTGCTTCATTAAGTACAGCTTTGGGAGGTAGATACTATGATTTTTTTTCACTGCTACATCCCTCATCCATTCATGTCCACCTATAGCAACAAAAGGTGCACAATCAGTTGTCAGTTGTATAGATTGAGAATAAGTGAATTAAAGATGCAACTATTCCCATTGGCCACAATAGACCTGTCTCAGTAAGCATAAGTTGAAATTTCCAGTATTTTTTTCAAGCTCGCTTTTGAAGGACTACATAGACATTCCTAATATTAGGTGATCAGAATGAATAACAGCATTTAGCTACTAGTCTTTTTTTTTTTTTTTTTTTTTGCTACTAGTCTTAAGAAAATTCAGAGTATGGTCACATGTATTCTGCCACTTTCCTGCTCAGACACTGGGATATTTCTGTGCACTGAATCTGTCAAAACACAGAGGATATGGACTTTGGAGTAAAATGGACCACATTCTCTTCCTAGCTTTGACACTTTTAGTTGTGCCCACTTTGAACAAGGTTCTGAATTTGACTCTGTTTGCTTTTATCTAAAAATCGGAGTGATGGGACCAGAAAGTGATTCACCCAATAGAGTGCACAATATACCATATGTGAACACCCAGATTTGAGTCCTTAGCCATCACAAGTGGATGCTTCAAAGGATGTTTCAATAGTGGTGGAATGGTGCTGTCATATCTTTACTTCTCTCTCTCCCTCTCTGTTTCTCACCCTGTATCTAAAAAAAAGAAAATAAATAAAAAGACCTGCCAGGAGTTCCACTGATAACCCTGGTGACAAAAAATAAGAAGGGGTAGAAGGACCTATGCTGGGGGCAAGCGTGTTTTGCAGAAAATTGAGAAATTTTACACATGTACCAACAACTGTATTTACTGTAAACCACTAATCCCCCCAATAAAAATTATATATTATATTTTCATACAGCTAAAAGAAAAGATGCAAGTAAAGTAAAATTAATTCAGTAAGATTAAAATACAATTAAAAATAAGAGGGAGATTATATTGATATTTACCAAATAGGATTAATTGGGGACCAGAAGATGTGATTATAATTATACATATAATATACAGCATGTTCCCAAAACAGAAAGGAAGAGCACTTTCAAAGAGAGTGATAGAGAAGTTAAAGGGTGAGTAGGGGTTATAGGACAAAGAGGGGATTCAGTGTTCTCAATATATGATAGCAATGGTGTGTTTACTATCTGAAGGAGAACCCTGCAAAGAGGAAGAATTTGAAAATATAAAGAAGTTCACTATTGAATACCTATTTCAAAAAATACTTAGGGGCAGTGAAGATAATATAGTGGTTATGCAAAAATGACTTTGCTGAGGCTCTGAGGCTCCAGCTCCAATCCTTGGCACCACTAAAATCCAGAGCTGAGAAGTGCTCTGGTAAAAAAAAAATACTAAAGGAAATCATATAAAAAAACAAACCAATACATTTTTAATGAAAAGCTTTGAAACTCAAAAGAAAAAAATATGAGTATAAGGTCAGATACATAAATTTAATGGGTTTGGATTTGTGTGTGTGTGTGTGTGTGTGTGTGTGTGCGCGCGTGCGTGTGTGCCTCCAGGGTTATTGCTGGGGCTTGGTGCCTGTACTACCATTCCACTGCTCCTGGAGGCCATTATTTCCCCCCCTTTTTTTTCTGTTGCCCTTGTTGTTGTTATTATTGTTGGATAGGACAGAGAAAAATCAAGAGAGGAGGGGAAGCGAAAGACACCTGCAGACCTGCTTCACCGCTTGTGAGGCGACCCCCATGCAGGTGGGGAGCTGGGTGCTCTAACCGGGATTCTTTCGCCAGTCCTTGTGCTTTGCCCACCTGCACTTAACCCGCTGTGCTACCGAATTGTTCTTAGAAGTTCCGGTGGTGGGAGTCGCGCGGTAGCAGTTAAGCGCACACGCACTGGCGCAAAGCTCAAGGACCGGTAAGGGGAGTTCCTGGCTCCCCACCTGCAGGGGAGTCACCTCACAGGCAGTGAAGCGGGTCTGCAGGCGTCTCTCTTTCTCTCTTCCTCTCTATCCCCCCCCTTCTCTCTCAATTTCTCCGTGTCTATCCAATAACAAATTAAAAAAAAAAGTTCCAGTGACTTGGGAGATAATGTATGACTAGTGAAGGGGCCAGGCCATGGCAACCTGGTCCTGGTTAAGCACAGTTGTTACAATCAGCAAGGACCCAGGTTCAAGCCTCCAGTCCCCACCTGCAGTGGGGGAAGCTTCACAAAGCTGCAGGTGTCACTTTTTCTTTCTCCCTATCCCCTCCTCCCCTCTTAATTTCTCTCTATCTCTACAAAATAAACTATATGCATATATATCATGATAAAAAAAGCACACTTGTGATCAAAGAAGACACTTTTAGCGACTATTAAATACTAAGACAGAACTCAGAGAAACACCTTTCCAAGGATATATAAAAATAGTTTTTGAGCAAAAGATCAGACCACACTGGAGACAGACACGTTTGTGTCTTCTGAGAGCTAAGCTCTTTCTGAGAATGAATTGATCACTCAAAAGTGAATGTTCAGCAGCCATGTTTGCACCTTGTTCTTCTGGTCTCAGGACATTGGCCTATGATGGACACTTGCCCTAAGGTTGAACAGTTATGTTTTCCTAAGAATTTACTTTTTTTTTTTAACCTAATCGCTGTTCAATTCTGTCTTATGATAGTGCCAGGAATTGAACTGATGATCTCAGAGTCTCAGGCAAGAAAGTGCACTGTGGGACAGGAGAGACAGCATATTGGTATGCAAAAATACTTCTATGTCTGAGGCTCTGAAGATCCAGATTAAATCCCAAGCACAACCAAATGCCATAGTTGATCAGTGTTCTAGTAATAATAATAATAATAAATAAATCTGAAAACCTATAGTGTAAATCACCATGCTGTTTAACTGACTACAATAATTTACTATTGTAACTAATAAACAATAGTTTCCATGGGTGACCAGAACTGAGTTTACACACACTCAAGCAGTAGGGTACACAAAACAAAAGGGACAATAAGTAAGTCCAAGAGTCAGGTGGTAGCACAGCAGGTTAAGGGCAGGTGGCACAAAGCACAAGGACCGGCTTAAAGATCCCAGTTCGAGCCCCCGGCTCCTCACCTGCTGGGGAGTCACTTCACGGGTGGTGACGCAGGTCTGTAGGTGTCTATCTTTCTCTTAACCTCTCTCTCTTCCCCTCCTCTCTCCATTTCTCTCTGTTCTACCCAACAACAATGGCATCAATAACAACAGCAATAATAATTTTAACAATAAAACAACAAGGGCAACAAAAGGGAATAAATAAATAGATTAAAAAAAAAGAAAGAAAGAAAGAAAAGGTCCATAGCCCAGTAGGCCCCAGTTACTGGAAAACAACCTATATAGCCCCAAGATGACTGCATCAGCATCAGCTGGGTCAAGCTAAAAATTATAGACTCCTTGTTACCTCTGTCACCTAAATTAGTAGGAGATCTGAGTGAATATTCTCAAGAGGCCCTTGTGTGCATGCCAACTTGAAAACCACTCACTCTATATGTGACATAAACTACTTTGCAGTTATCTTTTTGTGCATGTTTTCAATTTTGTTCAACCATTACAAACCACATATTTAGAGGGTATCCTGGCTGATTTTTCCTAGACTTTTTTCTCTCACCAGACACCTTACAGATCTACTCTGTTACACTCTGCTTGATATAATATAGGTGGAGTAAGTAGTCATCCACTCCAAGGTTTGGAACTTTTCTCAATGATGAAAGGGACTCTAAGGAATGTAGAAGAGAAGATGACATACTAGTCGGGCGGTAGCGCAGCAGGTTAAGCTCATGTGATGCCAAGTGCAAGGACCGGCATAAGGATCCCAGTGCAAGCCCCTGGCTCCCCCACCTGCAGGGGGGTCGCTTCACAAGCGGTAAGCAGGCCTGCAGGTGTCTATCTTTCTCTTCCCTCCTCTCTCCATTTCTCTCTGTCTTATCCAACAATGACAACAACAACAATAATAACTATAACAATAAAATAACAAGGGCAACAAAAGGGAATAGATATTTTTTTAAAAGATGACATACTGTAGATCATGATGACACACTGTCTCTTTTTCAATTTTTGTAAATATTTTTATTGATTTATCTGAATGAGAGATATACAGGGAGGAAGAGAGGAAAGACCAGAGCACTGCTCAGCTTTGGCATACGTGGTAACAGGGATTGAACCTGTAACCTCAGAGCCTCAGGCATGACAGTCTTTTTGTCTATTAACTATTATGCTATTTCCCCAGCCTGGGGTACTGTCTCTTCACAAAGAGTAAATCACACAAGAGTGGAATTCCCATGAAAGTTATCTCTCCTTGCACTCTGTAGAACTGCTGTTGATTGGGGGTCAGGTGTAAGTACAGTGGGTTAAGTGCACATGGTGCAAAGCATAAGAACCAAAGTAAGGATTCTGGTTTGAGCCCCAGACGGGGCTCAATTGGTGAAGCTGGTCTGCAGGTGTCTATTTTTCTCTCCCCCTCTCTATCTTCCTCTCCTTTCTTGATTTCTCTTTGTCCTATCCAACAATGACAGCAATAACAACAATAGTAATAATAATAACAACAAGGGCAACAAAATGGAAAAAATGGCCTCCAGGAGCAGTGGATTTGTAGCGCAGGCACGGAGCCCCAGTGATAACCCTGGAGGCAAAAAAAAAAAAAAACCTGCTCTTGATTAAAGAGGTTTGCAATGAACAAGGTACTCTTGTGGGGTAAATCAGAATTTAGGAGGTAAAGTCCATAAAGTCCTTATGAAAATGGCCCATTCACAAGTTACATACAATGGAACCCAAATAGAGGGGTGGGCAGCAGCATACCCAATAAAGCACACATGTTACAGTGTGCAGGTTTCCAGGTTCAATTTGCAAATAGTGAAGCAATGCAGCGGGTCTCTCCCTCTCTCTCTCTCTCTCTCTCTCTCTCTCTCCCTCTTTTCCTTTCTCTCCCTCTGTATCTCTCTCTTGCCTCTCATTTTTTTCTCTGTCTCTATCCAAAATTTAATAAGTAAAATAAAATATTATAAAAGAAAGAAAGGAAAAAAGAGAGAAAAGAAGGAAGGAAGAAAGAAAAAAAATGGCACCAAAGAGATAGGTCAAAGAAGGACACAGTTGGACCATTCTGCAGATGACTGCCATGCCTCCATACCAGATGGCCATGCTCAATGGTCACCACCCAAAATCCCTTCCTCTGTGTCCCAATGTTCTTTGTGCCTTAGAAGAACTGGCTGAGACTTGGTGAAAATCACAGACACGATGTAAATATCTTTAATAACTTTACTGCTGCTAGTCAGAGCTTTGGGTAGAGGAAACAAGAGTATGGGTGTGAGAAAGGGAGCTGGCAGTACCTCCACATGTGTCACCATGAGCACTAGGGACAAAAGGAAGAAACCTAGAGGAGAGGTGGGTTCCATCCACAGGCAGTTTGATGAAGGTGTATTCAGTATACTGGAGCACTGAACAGGCAGGGATGTCAGAAACTAGCAAGGAGTCTAAATCTGTAGGCAGTATCCCATGATCCTTTTCTCTTAGAAGAGCCATCACCTAAAAAAGCAGAAACCACATGACCAAGACTAGTCAAGCTCACCACCTGGTGATCCCATCTGAGTATACACCTCCTCCAGCAAATCTCACTCCCACCTCACCACTGGTCCTGCCCTTGCCCACCCCTTGTCTATATCACTCTCCTAGACCGCACTCCTCCCCACAGAAGCTCCAGCTCCCCAGCCTGTCCTGCTCAAAGTCCTCCACGCTCTTCCCCACAGACACCCAGGGCCTCCACACCTGGGAGTTCTGAATGAGCATGTGCCTGTGATGATAAGAAGGGTGCCTGCGAGGAAGCCTACCAGGCCAATGGCCAGGCCCAGGGCGCACACCAGGGTCTCTGTGACGTTGGGCAGCGGCATGAGCACCTGGGGTTCTGGAAATGAAAGGACACATGGGTGGGCACAGTAAAAGGTGTCTGGAGTAAAAGGATAGATCTGAGAAGAGTGGTCGGGGGGGGGACCATACATACCCCAGTGTGTGAGGAGTGGTTCAGACAGGCCCCAGTGCTCCACCCTGCAATTGTAGACATCATCAGCTGAGGGGACAAAGACCAGGTAGTGGAACTTGCGGAATAGATGGTCTGGCTGGGAATAGAAGCTGGTTTGGGCCACTCCCTCAGTGACTGTGTGACCGTTGCGCAGCCAGGTGATATTGATGACAGGAGGGAAGATGTTGTCCACCATGCAAATGAGGACGTTGGGTTGACCCAGTTCCACTCGAGACTTGGGGAATACAATCACCTTTGGAGGCACTAGGAAGAAGGGGACCCTGAATTCCAAAGGCCCATCCCTGCAGAGGAGTCTAACTGGGACTGGGTTTAGGGACAGTCCCTCCTATTTAGCCACCTAAGGTCAGGGGATGTTCTGCCATGCTAACCTCTGGGTCAGGAGTGGGGACAGGGGAGAAGCGAAGGTGGTGGCAGGGATTTCTGTATCTGACAGGCCCTTGAGGGGAGTCCAAGTGAGAGGGATCCTTCCTCAGGAAGTATAGGGTAGGTGACAGCATAATGGTTATGCAAAAAGACTTTCATGCCTGAGGCTCCGAAGTCCCAAATTCAATCTCCTATAGCACCAGAAGCCAGAACTGAGCAGTGCTCTGGTAAAGGAGAAAAAGGAGGGAGAGTAGGAGGAGGAGGAAAAAGAAAAGAATCAAAGGGGGTGCTAATGGGGCCTAGGGAGATCTGAAGTCTACTGGAAAAGATGAAAGCTGATTACAACAGTCACAGGTTCTGAGGGTCATGCACCAGAGCAAATGGAAGAATGTGAGCTGGGAAAGAGGCTTCTCTGGGTCACACCTGCCTGATGGGGTATGGAGGTGGGGACAGAGAAAGGGCCAGGTACCATTGGAGGCTCTGGTGTAGTTGGAGCGTTCCACCAAGACGTCCAGGTGAGCTTTGATCACTGCAATGCTGGCCAGCCCCCGCTGGGGGTCAAAGTAGGCGAAGTTGCCAAACTCAGGGAGGCGCCACGCAGCCTCCCTCTCCTTCAGGCTCACAGAGAACAGCTGTTCCCCATCAAATTCATTGGTGAACTGACCTGAACCATCATAGGACTGGTAGAAGGCGGGTCCATAGGAACCCATGTGGTCTGCTGCATTGAGTGAGTGCAGGGTCAGGGAGAGAAATGAAAATGTGTCAGTCTCATTCATGACATATGCTATATTGAGTTTCTTTCTTTCTTTCTTTCTTTTTTTTTTTGCCTCCTGAGTTATCGCTGGGGCTCAGTGTCTGCACTACAAATCCATTGTTCCTGGAGGCCATTTTTTCAATTTTGTTGCGATTGTTATTGTTGTTATACCTGTTGTTTTGGGATAGGACAGAGAGAAATTGAGAGAGGAGGGGAAGACAGAAAGGAGGAGAAAAAGATAGACACCTGCAGACCTGCTTCATTACTTTCAAAGCAACCCCCCCAAAGGTGGGGAGCTGGGGGCTCGAATCGGGATCCTTACGCCAGTTCTTGCACTTTGTGCCACCTGCTCTTAACCTGCTGCGCTACTGTCCAGCCCCCTATGTTGCATTTCTGAGCCTGTGGCTCATCTGGGTTCTGTGTCAGGGCAGAGTCCAACTCTGATGCTGAGCTGGTCTTTGAAGAATGTAAGGGTTGCTGAGGAGTGGAAAGGAGAGAATGGAGGAAGACAGGAGCACACACTCTGGGTGGCACATGTCATGTGGCATGCCAGGTTGGGAAGAGACTGGCCTATAATCTTGCTTAGAATACCAAAGTTAAATTCTGCCTGTGGTCATTAGCTCTAGTTGTGCTATCAGGTCCTATGTGTAAGATGAGAGATGTGTGAGGGTATGAAGAAAAGAAAAATGAGTGAGGGTAGTAGTAAAAGTGGAGCAACAGGCATGTATGGGAACACATGAGGCTGGCAGGAGTTGCTAGGAATCAAGATTCAGGACAAAGAGATAAAGGAGAAAAAGACAACCCAAGGTATTGCAGAGAGCACTAGAAAAGAAGTTCAAGGTTCATGCCCCAACTCTTCCATCTAGGAACATTATGGTAACGTGTACATTCAGGTATGCCATCGCACAGCCCCAATCTGGAAGCATTATTACTGAATGTGTTTCTTCCCGACTTAGATTCAGTTTTCTAGCAACTTCAGGTTAGTTTTTTTTTTCCCCCAAATGTGGCACTAATGAATGAACTGATGGCCTCATGCATAAACAATACCAGCAAATGGCCTTCCCAGCCAATTTTACTTATTCTACATGCTTAAAGAAAGAAAGGAAGAGAGAGAGAGAGAGGAGGCATTGCTGCACCATCCATGGAGTTCCCTTTTGTGTTGTCCTTAACCCAATGCCTCACATGTAGTAAGATGTACACTTTAGGTACTGAGCTATCTCCTGACCTCAGGGATTAGGTTTTAACTGGTAAGATTCCTCTAGAGTTCTATGAAACTGTTGGTGTAACAGTCCTAGAGGTATTACTGCCTGCCTCCAATGCAATGCCAGTGCACAGGGAAACAGGAAATAGCTGTGGAACCCACATTTAATAAGTTACAGCAGGACAATGATAGATGAACAGTAAACTGGTGACTTGGTGATCAACACTGCAATGAAAATTGACTTGGACTGGGCTGGAAAAATAGCTCACTTGGATAGTATGCTGCTCTCCTGTGTACATGATGTGGGTTCAAACCCAGCTCCAACCACAGTGAAAGAAGTTTTGGTGCTGTGATCTTCCCCCATCCATCTCCCACACCACCCCCACCCACCCATCTGTCTCTATTTAAAACAAAAAAGAAGGCTTGAACAGGTAAGGACACATAAGACAGGATGTGGTAGAGAAGACAGGATGTTTTCCATCAGTAGGATGGAAGCTTGGGTCTTAAGCTTCAGAAAAGGTCCAGAAAGGGAACTAGGAGGCACATGAACTTGAAAAACATAGTGCTGGAGTGGTTGGATGGAGCTGGACCTATAATTTAGGGCCAAAGTATAGGAATCTCTTGATAGAAGAAGTCTATATTCGAGAGAGGGAGAGAAGAATGACTTTTGCTCCTTGTTGTCTCCCACAAACTCAACTCCCAAAGCTCTCCTCACGCATCCAGTGGCTCTCAGCACTCACCCTTGATGGCCCCAGCTTCCTGGAGGCTCAGGAGGGTCACCAAAGTATGGAGTCCCAGGACCAGCCCCCCATTGAGGCCCATTGCCCTCTGATGCTTTATCCAAATTAAGTCCTGTCAATGTGGGAGCAAAGTAACAAAGCAGGTATCAAGAAGAAAGCATTCAATCACTGGGGGGAAACCCTGCTGGATTTAGCCAATCAGAAAACATTTGCTGAGTTAATGCAGCTGTTACTGGGTGAAGACACAGAGTAGAAAGCCAGCTTAAAAAGCCACAACTCACTGAGCCACCTGTACCAGGAAGACAGTCCCCTGGGAGTGTGAAAAGGAAGTTTCTGTCTTTGAGAGATGGGAGGGGCTTAATTCAAAGGTTACCACATCCTCCAACAAGCTACTCTCTAAAGGGAGAGAAAAAGTCATCAGAACGCTGCACTCCATCTCAAACTGTGCTGTAGAGTCTCCTATTCTCATAAGTTTCTGCGGATAAATTTGGTGTTAAAAAGTCTTACTCAGAAGCCAGACCTCCAACCTCCTGCACCCCAAAAAGAATTTTGGTCCATACTCTCAGAAGGGGAGAAACAAACATAAAACAAAACAAACAAACAAAACAGAGGAAGAGAAAGACACCTGGAGCTCTTTGGGTCCCTGTGCTTAGCGCCAAGTGCGCTTAGCCCCCTCCCCTCGCGCGCTACTGCCCCGCCCCCAGGAGTCCTCCTATTTGTGAAGTGAGTGTGACTGTCACAGGTACTCTTGAGCACTTAAAGTGCCACTGGCTAGTACAACTAGAAAACTAAAATTTTCATATAACTTTAAATCATTTAAATTTAACTTATGTAACTGGTGCCTACCAAACTAGATAAACAGGGAGTCAGGCTGTAGCGCAGCGGGTTAAGCGCAGGTGGCGCAAAGCACAAGGACCGGCATAAAGATCCCGGTTCGAACCCCGGCTCCCCACCTGCAGGGGAGTCGCTTCACAGGCGGTGAAGCAGGTCTGCAAGTGTCTATCTTTCCCTCCTCCTCTCTGTCTTCCCCTCCTCTCTCCATTTCTCTCTGTCCTATCCAACAACGATGACAACAACAATAATAAGCCTCTCCCGGATCAACTAGGAATACCAAAGGAGACCACCCGGACCAAAACAAAACAAGACTAGAATGACCACAGGAACCCAGTAAATCACCCGTGAGTACAAACACGAGTGGCTGGTGACAGAGAGGAGAGAGGGGCCTAAAGAGAGATTAAGTGACTGCTAACAGTTCAACAGTTTATCAGTGGAGACACCACCTCCAGTCTGCTCCACAACAAGGGGACAGCTGAAGGGAGGAAAGGACTCCCCAGAGACTCACCAAGTGCAACTCTGAGTCTCCATTGCTACTACCCTCAGAATCTGGAGCAGCAACAGGGAGGGACACCAGGGGACAGAGATCTAACCTGGAAACTCAGGAGAAGACCTATACCTCCGTGGCATAGCTGAGGGGCTGTGAAAGTCTCTTTGCATAACCACTGGATTATCTCTGCAACACCCTGCTTTATCTCTTGGTCAGGAGTCAGTGATTAAGCTAAGAAGCCTATTGATAGTTTAAAAGCCCTCAGGCTCCCATAGCCTACAGGGAAGAAAAAAAAAAAAAGAGGCTTTTACACCACTGACCTCCAACTCAGGGATTGAAAAAACTGTTAACTTCTACCATGGTAAACCCTTTAATTAAATTACTTAGACACAAGTCAATCCAGGCAATAGTGATCAATAATTTGAAAAGTACTGATAAAGGGAACTCATAACATAATATCTAAAATGGTTAAAACAACAAGAAAAAATATTGGAGACTCGAACCAGGACAAGAGTCCAGCTAAAAGTCCTCCAGAGGGTGAAGCACAAAACAACGAGTTCAACATCCAAACATTAGCTAAGGAAATAATAACAGGAGTGAGTAAAGAATTTGAAAAAAATTGTAATCAGAAATGCAGGAACAACAAATGAGAATATGGAAGAAAATTCTAATTATCTCATGGTTATTAGAGAGCTGAAAGCTGAAATCACTGAGCTAAGAAGGCGACTAGCTGAACAAGCTAAAACAGTATCAGAGCAGGGCAACAAAATAGATGAACTCCAGAAAGCAGTAGAGGGCAGAGAGAATAGAATCTATGAGGCTGAAAACAGAATTAGCAAGATTGAGGATGAATTAGAGACAACCAAAAAAGAAGTAAGAGATCTCAAAAAGAGATTCAGAGATTCTGAAAACAACAACAGAGTCCTATGGGATGACTTCAAAAGAAACAATATACGCATTATTGGCTTACCAGAGGAAGAAAAAGAAGGAGAGGAAGAAAGCATTCTCCAGGCCATAATAGCTGAAAATTTCTCTAGTCTAGACAACACCAAAGACATAAAGATTCAAGAAGCCCAGAGGGTCCCAAACAGAATTAACCCAGACCTAAAGACACCAAGACATGTCATACTTAGAATGGAAAGGAATAAGGATAAAGAAAGGATCCTCAAGGCTGCAAGAGAAAAAAAAAGAGTCGCATACAAAGGAAAACCCATAAGATTAGCAGCAGACTTCTCCATACAAACACTACAGGCCAGAAGAGAATGGCAAGATATCTATCAAGTGCTCAATGAGAAAGGCTTTCAGCCAAGAATACTATATCCTGCTAGATTGTCATTCAGACTAGATGGAAGCATCAAAACCTTCTCAGACAAGCAACAGTTGAAGGAAGCAACCATCACCAAGCCTGCCCTGAAAGGAGATCTGAAAGGTCTCCTATAAACAACCAGACCACCACAAATAGGACATATATCAAAACACTCTAAAACTCTACAAGAATGGCGTTAAAATATCTTCAATCTTTGATATCAATAAATGTCAGTGGCCTGAATTCACCTATTAAAAGACACAGAGTAGGAAGATGGATCAGAAAACACAACCCAACAATATGTTGTCTACAGGAAACTCACCTAACTCAACAAGACAAACACAGACTTAAAGTGAAAGGATGGAAAACTATCATTCAAGCCAATGGCCCACAAAAAAGGGCAAGAACAGCTATTCTCATATCTGACATGATAGACTTTAAAATAGATAAGATTAAAAAAGATAGGAATGGACACTACTTAATGCTCAGAGGATCAGTCAATCAAGAGGACTTAACAATTATTAATATCTATGCACCCAATGAGAAGCCATCTAAATACATCAACTTCTACTGAAGGAGCTACAGCAATATATTAACAGTAACACAATCATAGTAGGGGACTTCAACACCCCACTCTCTCAACTTGACAGATCATCCAGGAAGAAAATCAGTAAAGACATAAGGGAGCTAAATGAAGAGATAGATAAACTAGAACTATTGGACATTTTCAGAGTCATTCATCCCAAGAAACTGGAATACACATTTTACTCAAATCCACATGGATCATTCTCAAGGATAGACCATATGTTAGGCCACAAAGACAGCATCAGCCAATTCAAGAGCACTGAAATCATCCCAAGCATCTTCTCAGGCCACAGTGGAATTAAACTAAAACTTAACAATCAACAAAAGATTAGTAACAGTCCCAAAATGTGGAAGCTCAACAGTACACTTCTTAACAACTTCTGGGTCAAAGAGGAAATCAAGGAAGAAATCAAAATGTTTCAAGAGTTCAATGAAAATGAAGACACAAGCTATCAAAATATCTGGGACACAGCTAAAGCAGTCCTAAGAGGGAAGTTCATAGCTATACAAGCACACATTAGGAAACAAGAAAAGGCACAAATAAACAGCCTGATTGCACATCTTAAAGACCTAGAAGAACAACAACAAAGGAATCCTAAAGCAACCAGAAGGACAGAAATCACTAAAGTAGGGCAGAAATAAATAACATTGAGAATAGGAAAACCATACAAAAGATCAATGAAAGTAAATGTTGGTTCTTCGAAAGAGTAAACAAAATCGACAAACCTTTAGCCAGACTCACAAAAAAAAAAAAAGGAAGAAGACCCAAATAAATCGGATAGTAAATGAAAGAGGAGATATCACAACAGACACTGCAGAAATTCAACATATCATGCGAGGCTTCTATGAACAACTATATGCCACCAAGCTAGAGAACCTGGAAGAAATGAATGATTTCCTAGATACCTACCAACTTCCAAAACTAAGTAAAGAGGAAGTGGATAACATGAACAGGCCCATCACAGCTAATGAAATTGAAACAGTTATCAAAAATCTTCCCAAAAATAAAAGTCCTGGACCAGATGGTTTTACAAATGAATTCTACAAAACTTTCAAAGAAGAACTAATACCTCTACTTTTAAAAGTCTTCCAGAAGATTGAAGACACTGGAATACTCCCTGCCAGCTTCTATGAAGCCAACATCATCCTCATACCAAAAGCAGACAGGGACACAGCCAAAAAAGAAAACTACAGACCAATATCTCTGATGAACATAGATGCGAAAATATTGAACAAAATTCTAGCCAACCGGATACAGCAGTATATCAAAAAGATTGTTCATCATGACCAAGTGGGGTTTATCCCAGGCATGCAAGGTTGGTCCAATATACGTAAATCAATCAATGTGATCCACGACATCAACAAAAGCAAGACCAAAAACCACATGGTCATATCAATAGATGCAGAGAAAGCCTTTGACAAAATACAATATCCCTTTATGATCAAAACACTACAAAAAATGGGAATAGATGGAAAATTCCTGAAGATAGTGGAGTCTATATATAGCAAACCTACAGCCAACATCATACTCAATGGTGAAAAACTGGAAGCATTTCCCCTCAGATCAGGTACTAGACAGGGCTGCCCACTATCACCATTACTATTCAACATAGTATTAGAAGTTCTTGCCATAGCAATCAGGCAGGAGCAAGGAATTAAAGGCATACAGATTGGAAGAGAAGAAATCAAACTCTCCTTATTTGCAGATGACATGATAGTATACATGGAAAAACCTAAGGAATCCAGCAAGAAGCTTTTGGAAATCATCAGGCAATACAGTAATGTGTCAGGCTATAAAATTAACATTCAAAAGTCAGTGGCATTCCTCTATGCAAACACTAAGTTAGAAGAAATTGAAATCCAGAAATCAGTTCCTTTTTCTATAGCAACAAAACCAATAAAATATCTAGGAGTAAACCTAACCAAAGAAGTGAAAGACTTGTATACTGAAAATTATGAGTCACTACTCAAAGAAATTGAAAAAGACACAAAGAAGTGGAAAGATATTCCATGTTCATGGGTTGGAAGAATTAACATCATCAAAATGAATATATTACCCAGAGCCATCTACAAATTTAATGCTATCCTCATCAAGATCCCAAGCACATTTTTTAGGAGAATAGAAAAAATGCTACAAATGTTTATCTGGAACCAGAAAAGACCTAGAATTGCCAAAACAATCTTGAGAAAAAAGAACAGAACTGGAGGCATCACACTCCCAGATCTCAAACTGTATTATAGGGCCATTGTCATCAAAACTGCTTGGTACTGGAACATGAATAGACACACTGACCAGTGGAATAGAATTGAGAGCCCAGAAATGAGGCCCCACACCTATGGACATCTAATCTTTGACAAAGGGGCCCAGACTATTACATGGGGAAGGCAGAGTCTCTTCAACAAATGGTGTTGGAAACAATGGGTTGAAACATGCAGAAGAATGAAACTGAATCACTGTATTTCACCAAATACAAAAGTAAATTCCAAGTGGATCAAGGACTTGGATGTTAGACCACAAACTACCAGATACTTAGAGGAAAATATTGGCAGAACTTTTTTCCGCATAAATTTTAAAGACATTTTCAATGAAAAGAATCCAATTACAAGGAAGACTAAGGCAAGTATAAACCTATGGGACTACATCAAATTAAAAAGCTTCTTCACAGCAAAAGAAACCACTACCCAAACCAAGAGACCCCTCACAGAATGGGAGAAGATCTTTACATGCCATACATCAGATAAGAGTTTAATAACCAACATATATAAAGAGCTTGCCAGACTCAACAACAAGACAACAAATAACCCCATTCAAAAATGGGGGGAGGACTTGGACAGAATATTCACCACAGAAGAGATCCAAAAGGCTGAGAAACACATGAAAAAATGCTCCAAGTCTCTGATTGTCAGAGAAATGCAAATCAAGACAACAATGAGATATCACTTCACTCCTGTGAGAATGTCATACATCAGAAAAGGTAACAGCAGCAAATGCTGGAGAGTGTGTGGGGTCAAAGGAACCCTCCTGCACTGCTGGTGGGAATGTCAATTGGTCCAACCTCTGTGGAGAACAGTCTGGAGAACTCTCAGAAGGCTAGAAATGGACCTACCCTATGACCCTGCAATTCCCCTCCTGGGGATATATCCTAAGGAACCCAACACATCCATCCAAAAAGATCTGTGTACACATATGTTCTTGGCAGCACAATTTGTAATAGCCAAAACCTGGAAGCAACCCAGGTGTCCAACAACAGATGAGTGGCTCAGCCAGTTGTGGTATATATACACAATGGAATACTACTCAGCTGTAAAAAATGGTGACTTCACTGTTTTCAGCCGATCTTGGATGGACCTTGAAAAATCATGTTGAGTGAAATAAGTCAGAAACAGAAGGATGAATATGGGATGATCTCACTCTCAGGCCGAAGTTGAAAAACAAGATTAGAAAAGAAAACACAACTTGAACCTGAAATGGAATTGGAGTATTACACCAAAGTAAAAGACTCTGGGGTGGGTGGGTGGGTGGGGAGAATACAGGTCCATGAAAGATGATGAATGACATAGTGGGGGTTGTATTGTTAAATGGGAATCTGGGGAATGTTATGCATGTAAAAAAAAAAAAAAAAGAAGTAGAAACGCAAAGCAGAAATTGACTGAGTTTGGAGTATGGCACCAAAGTAAGAAAGCAGAAGTATACTAGAGTTTGCAGTGAGTACCCTCCCTAATACTTCCTCTCCACTTTTCCAAGCTTTGGGTCCATGATTGCTCAACAATTTGTTTGGCTTTGTATGTTAACTCTCTTTTCAGTCACCAGGTTCCAGGTGTCATCAGGATGCCGGCCAGGCTTCCCTGGATTGAAGACCCCACCAATGTGTCCTGGAGCTCAGCTTCCCCAGAGACCCATCCTACTAGGGAAAGAGAGAGGCAGACTGGGAGTATGGACCGACCAGTCAACGCCCATGTTCAGCGGGGAAGCAATTACAGAAGCCAGACCTTCTACCTTCTGCAACCCTCAATGACCCTGGGTCCATGCTCCCAGAGGGATAGAGAATGGGAAAGCTATCGGGGGAGGGGGTGGGATATGGAGATTGGGCGGTGGGAATTGTGTGGAGTTGTACCCCTCCTACCCTATGGTTTTGTTAATTAATCCTTTCTTAAATAAAATAAATAAATAAATAAATAAATAAAAACTTTAATTCCCCAATAAAGAAATAAATTATTTAAAAAAACAATAATAACTACAACAATAAAACAACAAGGGCAACAAAAGGGAATAAATAAATAAATAAAATTTTTTTAAAATTAAAAAAAAAAACTAGATAAACAAAACAGAGTTTCCAATAACGGATGGGATGTGGAACCCTGGTGGTGGGAATTGTATGGATTTGTACCCCACTTATCCTGTGGTCCTAATATCTAATTTTATCAATAAATTAATAAAAATGTATGCCTTCTCTCAGTAACTATTTTTTGATATTTATTAATTCGTATTTTAACAATTTTTTAACTTTATTATTTATTTTGGATAGAGAAATTGAGAAAGAATGGGGAGCTAGAGAAGGAGAGAGACAAGGTTAGGGTAGCATAATCATTATGCAAACAGACTCTTATGCCTGAGGCTCCAAAGTCCCAGGTTCAATCCCCACACCACCATCAGCCTGTGCTGAGCAGTGCTCTGGTAGTAAATAAATAAAGTGGTCCGAGAGGTAGCACAGTGGATAGAGCATTGGACTCTCAAGCATGAAGTTCTGAGTTCAATCCCCAGTAGCACATGTGCCAGAGTGATGTCTGGTTCTTTCTCTCTCTCTCTCCTCCTATCTTTCTCATTAATAAATAAATATTTAATAATAATAATAAATAAATAAACAAACAAACAATGGAAAGAGAGAGCCACTTGCGACTCTGCTTCACCTCCAATGAAGCTTCCCTCCAGCATATGAGGACTGAAGGCTAGAACCCATGTCCTTGCAGATAGTAACATGTGCTCTACTAGGTGCACCACTGCCTTGTCCCAATTCATTTATTAGTAAGAGAGAGATGGAGGGAAGAAGAGAGAGAGAGAAAGAGAGAGAGAGGACACCAGAGCATCACCCGGCACATAAAATGCCAGAGGTTAAAAATCAAAACATCATGCTTGAGAAGTCAAAGCCTTAGCTACTGCTCTACCTCCCACACCCCACTTAGTAGCTTTTAATGGAAGCAAAACTATCATGAGAAGTTGTTAAATGAAAAATAAAAGGTAATCTGAAAAGTCAGGGAAGAGGAGCCAGGTGGTTGTTCACCTGGTTAAGCGCCCACATTACAGGGCACAAGGAACCTCATTCAAGTCCCTGGTCTCCACCTTCAGGGGGAAAACTTCACAAGTGAAGCAGAGCTGCAGGTGTCTGTCTCTCTCCCTCTCTATCTCTCTCTCCCCTCTCAATTTCTCCCCCCCCCTCTCTCTCTCTCTCTCTCTCTCTCTCTCTCTATATATATATATATATATATATATATATATATAAAATATGTTTTAAAAGTCAGGGAGAATAGAAATAAAATATCACATCTGACTCAGAGAAGATGGAGATAAAATGTCTTGTCTGATCATAGCTTATTAATTCAAGGAATATTGGAAATCCAAAATTGTAATGGGCCCTTTGCGAGTTTAATAAAATTACAAAAGAAGTTAGGAATTGGAATTTAAAAAATAGTCCAATTCTAGTAGATACAGAAATTACGACCATATAAATAATCTTGGCAAACTCTCAAGACATGCAGTTTAAAAGTGCTGGGAACTAAGCCAGAAGGAATCATCAAAACAAAGAGCTTGTAAACTTCAAAAACACATTTCTTTCAGTACATACAGAAAGGAGGCAATTCACTGCACCTCCTTTCATTCACTCTGGGTTAAAAGAGCTTTATCCTAAAGATCATGCCAGAGTCTCTCACAGGATAACACAAATAACCCTAATGTTCTGCTCTCCAGATCTGTCACAGTGTTGGATCTGTCCGGAGACACTCAACAATCCATTTAAACACTTTAGAGCAAGGACAACATTATAGAAATCTAACAACTTTGGAATTCGGGATCCACAGTTACATTTAATTAGGAAAACCCAATCTAGCAAGAGGACTATTTTGAACATTGAGGCATGTGAAGGAGAATGTCTTTAAGGTGATAATTCATGATAACCTTAAAGAAAATTTAGAGGAAACCAAAAAAGGTTCTATGATGAATCTGCCCCTGGAGATATTATGTGAATTTACTGCTGCAATTTTGGAAACTGGGAAAGCTCCCACTTTGAACCTCTAAGATTCTATTCCCTCACCCAAAGATTTAAATGTGAAAAAGTGACAAGTCCATAGGAGAGTAAGTAAAAATAACAATTATGATAACTTGAGAGAATCCATTTCACCAATAGAACTCCTTTCAACTAGTCAAAGGGTAGGTAGGTCTTGGAAGTTTATTGTGAATTACATGAGAGCTAATTCTTTTTTAAAGAATATTTATTTCCTTTTGTTGACCTTGTTGCTTTATGTTGTGGTTATTTTTTTCTTTCTTTTTTAATATTTATTTATTTATTTATTCCCTTTTGTTGCCCTTGTTGTTTTATTGTTGTCATCGTTGTTGGATAGGACAGAGAGAAATGGAAAGAGGAGGGGAAGATAGAGAGAGGGAGAAAAAGACACCTGCACACCTGCTTCACCGATTGTGAAGTGACTCCCCTGCAGGGGAGCCGGGGGCTTGAACCGGGATCCTTAAGCTGGTCCTAGCGCTTTGCAGCCACTGCACTTAACCCGCTGCACTACTGCCTGACTTCCTATGTTGCTGTCGTTGTTGGGTAGGACAGAGAGATGGAGAGAGAAGGGGAAAACAGAGAGAGGGAGAGAAAGACAGACACTTACAGACCTGCTTCACTACCTGTGAAGCGACTCCCCCTGCGGGGGGGGGGGGGGGGAGGGTTGCACCGGGATCCTTAGGCCAGTCCTTGCACTTCACACCATGTGCACTTAACCCACTGCGCCACCGCCTGACTCCCTGGAGAAGCCTTTTTTATTTTATTTTATTTTTTATCTTTTTTATTTATTTACTTATTCCCTTTTGTTGCCCTTGTTTTATTGTTGTTGTTATTGATGTCATCGTCGTTGGATAGGACAGAGAGAAATGGAGAGAGGAGGGGAATACAGAGAGGGGGAGAGAGAGACAGACACCTGCAAACCTGCTTCACCTAACCCGCTTCGCTACCGTCCAACTCCCCAGAAGCCTTTTTTAGAGAGGCCTCCTACCTGCTAACATAAGGACCACCCTCCAACCTAAGTCTGCGAAATAGCCCCAGTGAGCATTTTGTGCAAGTTATCATGGATCCAAGCCACCTGCAGCATGACTTCTACACCAGCTGCCATAGTGTCCAACATGAAAGAAGAGAAATGAAGGAAGGAGGGAGGGAAGGAGGGAGGGAGAAAGAATGGGAATACTTATTTTATTTGGTGAGAATTAAAAGAGAAATTAAGAGGGAGACAGAGGAGAGAGAGGACAGAAAGCCAGCTGCAGGCACTCACAGATGACTCCTCCTTCAGCAGGTCAGATGTGGAAGCATGATCAAGGCCAACGCAATGCAGTTGCCCAGGAAGAAGCTGACGTGTGCCCCTAACACTCCCTACTGACCACACCACACCTGCAGTATGCAAGGGAATACACAACCATACA
Organism: Erinaceus europaeus; assembly: GCF_950295315.1. Classification (NCBI taxonomy): domain Eukaryota; kingdom Metazoa; phylum Chordata; class Mammalia; order Eulipotyphla; family Erinaceidae; genus Erinaceus; species Erinaceus europaeus. The sequence goes on from NC_080165.1 coordinate 56,463,720, forward strand.
AAAGTGGGTACCCAGTCTCCACTACACAGAAACTCCTTTCTGAGGCTGTTGGGAGTCTCACTTTGACCCACCTCCCTCTACCTTGAGCCATTCAGAAACTACAAATCCCAGCATGCAACATAGGCAGGGATGGGGTTAGGCAGCTCTTGGCCTTGTGGAGCATGGAGTGATCTTAGCTACAGTGACCTAAGTAGTTTATGTGTAAAAAATGTTTTGTTTTTTTTCAAAGATTCTGCTTATTAATGAGAGAGACAGCAGAAAGTAAAAGAGAACCAGAGCATCACTCTGCTACATGTGCTACAGGGGAATGAACTCAGAACCTCATGTTTCAGAGTTCAGTGCTTTATCTACTGCACCACCTCTTAGATGACATAAGCTGTTTTTTTTTAAAGAATTTATTAATTTATTCATGAGAAAGATAGGAGGAGAGAAAGAAGCAGACATCACTCTGGTACATGTGCTACCAGGGATTGAACTCAGGACCTCATGCTTGAGAGTCCAACTCCATCCACACATATAAGCTGTCTTTTGACCATAAATTCAGGTGGCAAAAATATCAGCCCCAAATTGAGAAGCATTTATAAGAATGTGATAGATTAGTGGAGCCATGCCAGAAGCCTTCCCACTGTACCTCACTCCTCCATCCTCCCCAGAGCCTCTAAGCCTGCTGCTGCCTGTGTGTCTATATTCTAGCCCTTCACACTTGCACTCGTCTTCATCACATCACTTACCTTTTCACATTCTCTCAATGACTCTCTCTTTCCTATGGGTTCAAATTAAACTATTTTGAAAGATGTGGAGACATTTCAGAGCACAGCCCCTCCTGCAAAAGTAGGTGTCCTGACTCATAGTTCCCCAAATCTTTGTCTCTCTCTCCTCTCTGTTCTACCCCATCCAGAAGCCTCCTCCACTGGAGTCACTCCCAGCACCCACGTGTCCAGCACCCACGTGTCCAGCACCCACGTGTCCACGTATTCACACCCACCCCTGCAGCCCCACCTCTGCAGTCCTGACATTAACCCCCCCCACCCACCCATCTTGCTCTGATAGACCTGCTTTGTGGTGGAGGATGAGAGGGAGTCTCTCCTCTGGGAGAGGACGCTGGGCCTGGCATCCTCAGCTACAACTTGGCACAGATGGCTAATAAAACTGTTATGTGGGGATAACTGGCAAAGTAGTTAAATAGGCTTTTGTGGATTGGCCTGGGAACCTAACCACCATGTATAAATATTATTTGATTGAGTGTATAGGAGTGTCTCCATGAAGCAAAAGCCTTCTGAGTTCAGAGCATCTCACCAAAAGTGACCTTGGGGAACACTCCCCTTTTGTGCTCTGAGGGGGCCTCTGTGTGTTTGGCTGCAGTTGCACAGAAAACACCCAGCTGTGGCCTAGCTTGACTGGGAGTGGGCCAGGCAAGGGTATATACTTAATGCCTGCTTTTCTCTTCAGCAGAGGCCTGTGATGGTGAAAGTCAGAAAGGCTGCTGTGTGAAGCTCCTTGAGGTGGTATGGGTGACCCCAGAAGTCCCACACATTGCCTGACCCCACATAAGAAGGTCAAGAAACTGTCCTGGCATTTGGCCTTCTCCTGAGTTAGAGGTGGGAGTGGTAGAGAAGGTTCTGTGGGTGATGGAGGAGCAGTGTTTTAGGATGTCTGAATCCTCTAGCATTTTAGTGTTCCATGGTCTCAGCACAGGGACCTGGGGACTGCAGAGGCCAGGAGCTCCCCAAAGCCCCAGGCTTTGGGGGAGTCCCAGAGGAGGGACTTTCTTTCACCTTAGATCAGAGCCCTTCCCACCCCACCTGCCAGTGAATTCATAGTGATGACACTGAGCCCTAGGGATAACAATTTAAAAAAAAATAGGGAGTTGGGCAGTGATGCACCCGTTTGAGTGCACAAGGTATTAAGCACAAGAGCAAAAGGACCCACATGAGGATCCAGGTTTGAGCCCCGGCTCCCCACCTGCAGGAGGGTATGCTTCACAAGCAGCAAAGCAGGTCTGCTGGTGTCTCTCTCTCTCCCTCTTTATCTCCCCCTCCTCTCTCAATTTCTCTCTCTTCTATCCAATATAATGGGAAAAAATGGCCACCAGGAGCAGTGGATTTGTAGTGCCAGCACCAAGCCCCAGTGGTAACCCTATAGGGGAAAAAAAAAATCCACAAGCCTGATGAAGAAGGGCAGCCTGAACAGAGGTACAGTCCATTAGCCATTGTTATGGAAGTCAGAGTCAGTCATCTCATTTGCAAAAAGTGTAGACTCAATCATCTAAGGCTCCCCCCATCCCTGAAGTCCCCCTAAAAATGGGAGAGGAGTCATGCTGGGAGACCATATTGTACTGGGAAGCTCTGTTAAGCTGGGATCAGGATGGACAGGCACACCTCACCCAGAACCAATGCAGCACATGTCTGACAAAACCCCAAGCCCCCACACACCACCCCCGGCATTGCTGGGAGTCTGTAGTGGTGATTCTGTGTTTTTCAGCCTGGATTCATAAACCTTCTGTGGACCCTCACACCCCCAGCTGGGCTGGCACTCCATGGAATTAGGATTAAGCTAGATCTGGTAATAAATTGTTCAGCCCAGAAGATGGGGTGTGGGAGGGGAATCAGGGTAGAGACTGAAATAACAAGACAAGCACCACACACATATACCCTGGGAGGAGACAATCACATTTTTAACCATCAGTCAGAACAGGCACTGGTCACAGGGGCACACATTTAGCCCTTCAGCTGTACGATCAAGAAAGGTGAGGTGAGGAGGAGTGGCCTGGGGAGAGTCTGGGGAGGCTAGGGTGTTGATGGATACTCAAGGGGCTCAGGGCTGTGGCAACTTCCCAGCTATTATAGAAAAAGTCAATACCTTAATAATCAGCTAAACAGTGACCCTACACATCACCCTCACTATTCCTTTGGGGAGTAGTCTGGTCCCTGGGGCCATGTGGTTCCTGCAAATCCCAGACCAAGTAAAAGATGGCAGTTATGTGGGTTGGGGAGCTGAGCACCTGGTAGGTAGAGATGGGAAGCCCCATTCAGGGCAAAGAGAGTCTCAACCCTGAGGCAAAGGAGACCATATATTCAATGTTCACAGTGGGCTTACAAGTAGGGTTGGGGGAGCTGGGGTTCAGCCAGAAAAACCCACATACAGTCACTGAGGAAAGCCAGGAGGCAAGAATGTGGGTGTCAGGGCTCCTGGAGAGCCTGATCTCCAAAGTCCATGATTGGTTAGCATTTCTCTCTTTTACCTTTTCTGTTATTTTATCTTCAACTCTTTAAATAATTAATATAATTATTTTTAAATAGAAAATACACAGTGTCCATTCTCTTCCTCTTGTTGGGGGAGATGAGGAGGTGAGTTTTAAATAAGGGTGTCAGCTGTCTAACAGGTCACAGGCTCCAGGTGGGAGGGCTGAGTCTCAAATGCCTCCCCAGCCCTGTGGTGTCCAGGAATCCCCTTCAACCCTCCCCTGGGCTGCCCCTGAGTGGGGGTGCTTAGTGCCCTGGCCCATGGTGCCCCTGATGATGAGGCACCCTCTTGGGAGGTGGCATGGAGCTGGTTCTGTGGGATTCCAGATGGGCCTGCTTCCAATGGGCAGGGTCACACAGAAAGGAAGGTCCTAGCCCATGAAGCAGACAGGACCCAGCAGCACCCCTCCCCGCCTCGGTGGGGCTCCCAGGTCTGAGAAGGAGGCATCTAGCACTGGCAGCTGCTCTAACACAGGGGTTCGCACCTCCAGCACTGTCCGACCTTGCTGTGTCTGGAAAGAGAGAAGAGAGAGAAGAGTGAGCATGGTGGAGGTGTACACACCCCACAGTTGCTGCCATCTCAGACCCAGGCTTGCCTCTCCTCAGTGCCTCACGATTCTAACTCTTCAACCGGTGTCACATCTTAAGGCATGCAAAATTTCCTAAAATGTCTTCCAGAAGGTTGAGGTTGGAAAAGCTAGGTAGGATGTTTGTGTGTGCATGCTCCTGCGCCAGTCTGAGTGGCTGTAGGCTCATCCTTGCTATTCTCTGTAGTGTCTGTGTAATTCCACTGAGATGTGTATGTGCACCCCACTTTCCACCTTTTTCACTCTCCGCACCCCCCTATCTAAATTCCGTAGGGGGCTACCCAATGCCAGAAAGCTGGACTCCTACTATCCCTGGGTGCCCTTGCCCACAGTGTCTTCCTCCAGTCTGACTGGGCAATCCACACCCTGCCCAGCTTGTCCTGACTCCCACCTGACAGCCATCTCTGAATTCTTTGACATAGGGGCTGGTCTCTGGGCTCAGTTCATCCTCATTGGCTCCCCGGAGCCTCAGGGGCCCATCCCGGTGGACCCCCAAGCAGGGGTAGGAGACATCCTGGTGGGCTGAGACACTGAGTAGCCGCAAGAAGGTGAGCTGGACCACACCAATGGGGGAGCCTTCTGAGTCCACATAGGAGAACTGGCAGGAGAGGGCGGAGGTAGATGGCATAATGGTTATACAAAGAGACTGTCATGCTTGGGGATCCTAAATCCCAGGTTCAATCCCCTACACCACCATAAGCCAGAGTTGAGCAGTGCTCTGGTAATAAATAAATAAATAAATAGAACTGACAGGAGAGAGGCTGCAATCAGGAGCAGAGATGTGCTCAAGAAACAGCTACAGAAGCAGGGCAACTGAACCTAGGTCAGAAGTGGTAGGGGGTAAAAGGAAAGAACTGGGGAAGCCATGAGTAGGAGCCAGGGCACTAAGTAAATGAAAGGCAAATTTTCATCCTGAGTTGTCCAGGAAAGCTGACAAAATGAGCTTTAGAGAGAGCCAGTGATGGTATGCCCAGCTGATGTACCTATTACCATGCACAAGGACCCAGGTTCAAGTACCCACTCCCCACCTGCAGGGGGGAAGTTTCATAAACAGTGAAGCAGGTCTAGAGGTGTCCCTCTTTCTCTCTCCCTCTTAACTTCTCTCTGTCCCATCAAATTAAATAGAAAGGATAAAAAAGAAAACTGTTTTCTAGGACTAGTGAATTCATAATGCTGTCACCGAGCCCCAGCAATAACCCCAGTGGCAGTAAACAAACAAAAAAATAGCTTTAGAGATCATTTTGAGATGGAATAGGGAATAGAGAACCACCATCAGATACTGTACTTGTGACACAGACTCAGGAACCACTGGGCTCGCTGGGGTATACCATGGGGCAAGGAGCATGGCAGGAAAGGCCAGTTCTCACCTGTGTAACATCATCCCTGGGCGTCACACAGGTTTCCCCACCGGCTGTAAAATTGCAGAAAACCAGGAAGGCATCCCGAGCACAGCCCTGGTTGGGATCCACCCAGTACTCCCCTGTTGGGTGAAAGTCAGAGGAAGATCAGGACCCAGTGATCTTTGACCTGACATGCCCTTCACACCCACATCCCCAAGCCCCCTACTGCTTCAAGCTCCCAGCCCTCCCACATGGCCATCTCCTTGTCTGCTCTCCTGACACACCCCCACGAGCCACCCTACTTCAGTTTTCCTCATCACCTTGTGCCCCCTACCCATCTCTGACAGCCCTCCCCTAGAGCACCCCCAGGCTCCTGATCAAAGGAGGCAGGGGCACAAATACACCCATACTGGTGCAATGCATGATCAGCACACGCATTGCAGGGCCACACAGGGTCCATCTGCGTGATTGCAAGCATGTGTGCACATGTGTATTTCATCTGTTCCTGTAGGTTCTTGGTGACTAGTGAGCCAATATGCACCAGCAGGACCAGATCAGTTGCTTAAATACTGAGGTATTTCTGACCTGGTTGGTAAAGAGCTGCTGCTCATTTCCCTTACCCTCACCCCCTACACATACACCATCCCCTAGATGGTCAGTATCCACTCTGCTGTCCACACAGTTCTTTGCACTGTGTGTCCCCGAGCCTAGCACTGACCATCGGGCAGCTCCGGATGGCAGAGTTTTAGGTCCTGGCAGGTGCGAGCAGGGCTGTCCTGGGTCCCCGTTGGCCGCCTCATCTGCTCAATCTCCTCCCTCAGGGAGTCAAGGGAGCCAAAGATCTCCTCCAGCCCCCCAGGACTGCCTGGGCCCTCCTCAGTTGGCATGACCTCATCTTCCTGAATCAAGCGGCTTCCATCCACTGAGCGCCGGGTCTTCTTGGGCATCTGGATGGGCAGGGGCTGGATCACCTCACCTGGGGGGCCCTGGAGGAACAGATGGTGAAGATAAGTGATGAAGCAGGTATGAGGGCCTGTCAGAGAGCTGGGCCTTGACTGGTAACTTACCGGGTGTCCGGGAGGACCTTGAACACCCTTTTCTCCCTTGGGTCCAGCTGGGCCCTGCAAAGGAGTAAATGAGATCACAAGGGGTCAAGAAATTGAGCATAGGGCAGGCAAGGTAGTTCACCTAGATAGTATGCTTACTTTATTATGCACAAGACCCAAGTTCCAGCTGAAGCCCACTGCACAAAGGGAAGATTCAGTGCTGTGGTGTCTTTTTTTTAATTAAAATTTTTTAAATTATCTTTATTTATTTATTGGATATAGACAATAATAAATCTAGAGGAAAGGGAAGGGGGAGATAGAGAGGCTCCTGCAGCACTGCTTCACTACTCACAAAGCTTTCCCACTGCAAGTTAGGACAAGGGGCTTGAAATCAGGTCCTTGCAGATTGTAATATGTGCTCAACCAGGTGCGCCACCACCCGGTCCCCTGTCCCCTGTCCCCTGTCCCTGTCTGTCTTCCCCCCCTCCCCCCCATCTCTCTCTCTCTCCCTCTCTCTATCTGAAAAAGTTGGCCTGGATACCTATACTCCTGCACTGAATATAGGCCTTAGATCAAATCAATGGGGTTTACAGTTAATGGTATTAATATATTTTTCCCAGATTTGAGAGCTACTTTCTTTTTTTTTTCTTTAAAATTCCTTTTTTTTTTAATTGGGGAATTAATGTTTCACATTCAACAGTAAGTACAATAGTTTGTATATGCATAACATTCCCCAGTTTGGGAGCTACTTTCGTCCCTGATCTAGCTTTCTAGTCCTATTTCCAACCCGACACCATCTCCCCAGAAAATACCTTTGGCCCACCTGCATATTAGCTGTCAGACTCAGGCAAAAATTAGTAAAGTCATGGGCCCCTTGGAAGATACCTAAAATAGACCTACTAATTTTTTTCCAAAATGGAGACCCCAAATCTCACCTGCTGTAGCCTGCTATAGTTCTGCTTTGTATCTTAATGATTTTTCAGACACCACGTTGCAGATGCTACCGTCGTGACGCCAACCTGACTCCCTCAGGTAGACAACCTCACCAATGTACCATGGAACCCCATCTCTCAAGAGCCCTACCCCACTAAGGAAAGACAGAAACAGGCTGGGAGTATCAATCAACCTGCCAACTCCCATGTTCAGCAGAGAAGCAATTACAGAAGCCAGACCTTCCACTTCCTGCACCCCATAATCATCCTGGGTCCATGCTCTCAGAGAGATAAGAATAGGAAAGCTTCCAGTGGAAGGGATGGGATATGGAACTCTGGTGGTGGGAAATGTGTGGAATTTTATCCGCCCCCCCCCTACCTTATCCTATGTTTTTTGTCAATATTTACTATTTTATAAATAAATTAAAAAAAAAAGTTGGCCAGGTTCAAGGCCCCAGTCCCCACCTGCAGGGGGAAAGCTTTGCGAGTGGTAAAGCAGGTCTGCAGGTGTCTCTCTGTCTCTCTATGTCCCCTTGCCCTCTCAATTTCTGGCTGTCTCTATCCAATAAATAAAGATAATAAAAGAATTTTTTTAATTGGCCTGGAGGGGTGAAGCCCCAATGCTGACAAAAATAAGTCAAGCATAAGATCAAGGTCGCAGACGGTCATATTGATCTCAGGGCTTTGATGAAGTGCTCCCCTGGAGAAGAGTGGGTGCCCCAGAGAGACAGGCTGGTCCAGCTGGGGGAGGGAGGACGCAAAGGTCAGAGTTGGGGAGCACTTACACTGGCTCCTTTGGCTCCTTTGGGGCCAGCAGGTCCCTGTAAATGAAAAAGAAGAAAGAGTGGTCACCACAGAGCAAAGTGGGGCCATGGGGAATGGAAAGGCAAGGTCATGAGTCCACAGATTTGGGGTCACTACAGGCAGGGCAGGTATGAGGGAAGAACCTGGGGAAACGGTGGAGGCCCTGGAAGGATGGGGAGAGAACACTGCAGGTGAAAGTACAGATGGGGGACACTGGAGTCTGGACTTGTTGGGCTGGAGGTTGCCATGGAAACCAATGAGGGATTATGGAGGAGGAAGCAGTAGTTTAAGGGCTGTAGTGGGAGAATAGGTGGTGTACTTACAGGAAGACCAGGGGGCCCTCCAGGACCGATGGGGCCAGATGCTCCTGGGATACCCTAGGAAGGGGAGACCCCTGTTCAGTGGATTCATCCTGCCTCCCCTACCTCCGTATCAGAGCTGAGTCTTCCTCTGTCCCTACAAAGATCCCTGCTCTCACCCCCAGACCTTCCAGGACCAGGCATACTACTCACAGTCTCTCCTTTCTGTCCAGTGGAGCCTTGAGGGCCAGGAAGTCCCCGGTCTCCCTTCTCTCCCTGCTCTCCAGGAGGCCCAATCAGTCCAATGAGACCTGGGTGACCCTGGAGAAGAAACAGGCAGGCAGGGAAGGGGAGGTATAGTGAGTATAGAACCCAGAAAATACAAGAGTCTTAGGCACAGGACCTGACCATAAAGTTAAGTAGAAACCCAAAAAAACATAGTGCTGAAAGCTTGAAGCAGAGTGTGGGTACTGGGGTACTCATACATTTCAGAGATGAAGATATGGGGAGATACCTGGACACATATCTCTCAGTCACTCACCTTCTCTCCTTTGGCTCCAGCATCACCTCGAAGGCCAGGAAGCCCTGGGGGTCCCTGTGGAAAGAGAGGGAGAGGTAGGACCCCAGCTCTTGCTCCACCACCTCCCACTTGCTCCAGGACTTTAGACAACACTATGGGTGCACCACCCCCACCCCCACCCACCTACCCAAACCAGTCACTCACCACAGGACCTGGAGGCCCAGCCTGGCCAGTGGCCCCAGGACGACCTTGCTGGCCCTACAGATTTGGGAAACAGAGATCAAGAAGTGTCTTCCCTGTTCACCAACCCCCCCCCCAAGGCCCTTCACTCCCTCCCCTTAGCCCCAGGCAAGTCTCTCCATTCCATGACTCACCACTGAGCCTGGAAGCCCTCTCAGACCATCAGGACCCGGCTTTCCTGCTGGGCCAGCAGGCCCCACAGCGCCTGTCTTCCCTGGGGCGCCCACAGCACCAGGGTCCCCCTGAAACACACATACAGGACTGTGTCCTAAAGGGCAGAGGAAGGGATGTGAAGGGATTCAGAGGTTCCAGGATGGACAGAATGAGGAAAAGGAGGCGTCAAACTCCAATACCATCTGGCTGGGGTTGGAACAGGGATGGGGGAACCTCTCCCCAAAAGGGGCTCAATGTGGCTGGGGGAGGGGGGACCCGGAGGCAGAGGAATCTGAGCAGTAAGAGAGGTGAGATGATGGAAAGACTGTCACCCTCCAGGGCCCCTCCCTCACCTTAGCTCCCTTTTCTCCTTGTCGCCCCTCAGGTCCAGGTGTGCCAGCAGGACCCTGTAGGGGAAGACAGTTAGTGGATGAGACAGTGAGTAGCCAGACTCACTCTTTCTCTTTCCCCTGAGCGTGAACATGAACATGGAAACACACACACACACCTGCACAAGTACAGGCACAAGAGCAAAGACTGAGTCACAGATAGTGAGACCCAGTATAGCTGTACCAGTTAAGATATCAACTAGTTTGTGCATCTGGTGAAGAGTCAGTTGCCCATAGAACACCTAGCATCCTACCTTCTACCCCAAGAATTAGAGGGCTTATCCTTGCCACTGCCCCTGAGTCCTCCAGAAAAGCCAGAGTCTTCCTCCAATGTCCATCCTGATTGATCAGTACATACCACCCATAACAAGAACAACAGACCAAAACTCAGGAATAAGCACACCCAAATATTCATAGCACACTATAACTTCAACCCCAACCCCAGTCCTAACCCTAACCAAACCAAGGGCAACCTGGATACAGGACCCCTCTGTCCATCCCATCTGCCATGGCCCTAACCTTTATTCACCTGTCCAAAAGCTATTTTTCAAGGTCCTGGGTGTCCACCTCACTCACCCGCTTTCCAAGTGGTCCAGGAGGTCCATTCTCCCCAGTGGGACCAGGGGACCCCTGTGGAGGGAGAAATAGGGTGGGCAGTCAGGGAGTGGGGCAGAGACAGGGGTAGAGGGCCTGGACACTTGGGGTCAGGATAGGGAGAGGGACCACTGGTCACTCACAGGCTGTCCTGGCTCGCCATCTTCCCCACGGTCACCCTTAGCACCATCCTGGCCCTGTAGAGACGAAGTAAGGTCAGTGGGGGGAGGCACAGCTTGGCTGGTATCATGCCCCAAAACCAAAAGCCCTCCTATCTCCCCTGCTATAACTCTAGTTTTCATACCCAAGCCACAAAGAGGCCCTCGAGAGGGGCCCCTCATTCCTTTCTTCCCTGGGTAAGACTCACCCGAGGGCCGCCTTCTCCAGGAGGGCCAGGATCACCGGGAAAACCAACAGGACCCTAATCCAGGGGAGAACAAGAGTCAAGCTCACAGCCCCCATAGGCCCACCCTGAGCCAACACCGACCCTCAAGGACACTTGCCACTCCCCCTTTCTACAGTAGGGCCCATCTGCAGCACCTAGGGAGAAGAGTTCCTGAACCCTATTCACCACCTCATGACTGCACGCCCTCCAATGGCTCAGAATATAAACTAGAGGATAGAGTGATCCCAGACCCCACATTCCCTCCCAGAAAACCTTACCCTCTAGCACCCCTGCCCCACCCAAACTCCCGACACCCCAAGGTCTTCATACACACCCACACTCACAGGCCCTCAACTCACAGGGTTCCCTTTAGGGCCATCATCGCCAGTCGGGCCTTTAGGTCCTGGTGGTCCCGCCTCTCCTGCCTGCCCTGACTCTCCTTTCTCTCCACGCTCTCCACGGGGTCCCTAGAGGACAAGAGAAGGACACAGATGATCTCCAAGGACTTCAGAAGATCAAGGACGCAGCTTCTGCTTCCAAAACATTCTGTGCCTCCCCTCAGTGACAGGGGAATTTACACAAAGTCAGCCCAGAGGGGAGTCCCAGAACTCTCTTCCCATCAAGGGAAAGATGCAGCGCTCATTCAGACTCAGGCCTCAAAGATACTGTTTGGAAGCCAGATGGAGGAGCTCCAGTGCAGGAGGTCACAGGAGAAGTGGGGCTGGGCTAAGGGAGAGTGAGGAGGATGGGGAGCAGGGCTGCAGCACACTCACTCACTCACCTTGACACCAGGTTCACCCTGGACCCCAGGGGATCCTGACTCTCCTGGCTCCCCCTGCAAGAAGACTGGGGTCAAAAACCTCTTTCCAGCCCCTCCCCACCACCCCCACCCCCCGCAAGACAAACATGACAGTCCCCATACCTCATTCTCTTTTACCCTCCCAAACAAAATGAGCATAAATTCAACCCTCACCTCCCCCATGAGTAATTTATTCAACCCCTCACCCCCAGTTACCTTCTCTCCAGGGGGACCCAGATTCCCAACACCTCCTGGGGGACCTTGTGGACCCTGGAAGAAAAATAGGGGGTTGTTGCTCAGGGGAGGAGGTGCTGTGTCAGGGGTGAGGCTTGGAGAAGTCAAGGTCACAGCATGGCAGCTCGGGGTCTCCCCAGGGGCCAATGGCTTCTGGTGAAGCCTGAGAAGAGACTAGGGTTACAGTCTGGGGAAAAGTGAGGCAGAGGACTGGCCATACTTCACTGAAGGGATGGGGTGGGGTTAGGGGGGGTGGCAAATAGGACTCACATCAGCTCCATTGGGTCCAGCTGGGCCTCGAGGTCCTGGGGGGCCAGGTGGTCCCTGGGGAGAAACAGATACACCCAATATGGGAGAGAGGAGTAAGAGAGAGCAGCAGAAACACACACAGTACATAGGAAGACAGGGAAGGGCGGAGCTCTGCCCTGAGCACAGAGGGGGAGTCAGAGCAGTCATTTTAGGGAGCAGCAAGCAAGGAGCAAGGGATCAGTGGGGTTGGAGTACAGGCTGGATAGGCAGGGGGTCACTAGTACATGAACCTGGGGTCAGGAGGGGTCACACTCACCATAGGGCCTACATCTCCTGTTTCTCCCTTCTCCCCTGAAGGGCCTGGCAAACCCTGTGCAGGTACACACAGCACAGACCCAGGTGACCAACACAACCAAAGACTGTCCTAGGCAAATGCCCCCTTACCTCCCACTCACATACCACATGCGCCCCAGTCTTTTGCCCCCACCTGCCCAATCCTCACTTGCAGGGGTCTGGCAGGGGGCAGACAGCAGCCCTATCCTGACTCCACTTCTCAGTCCCTGTCTGTATTCCCAACCCACCTGTAAGCCAATGGGTCCTGGAGGGCCATTGAATCCTCTCGTTCCTTCATCACCTTTTGCTCCAAAGTGTCCCTGGGGTCCCCGAGTTCCGGGTTCCCCATCTGCTCCCTGAGGTGGGGGAGGACAGGCACAAAGACACAGAGATGGTCACAGGCCATGTTTCCTCATTCCTTAAACCCATCATAGACATGGACACCAGGTCCAAAGGCCCCTGCTCCCCAACCCCAAAGGCAGAGGCTACATTGGGGACTGCTCAAGGCCTCTGATGGGGTAGACAGGGCATCATCGGTCACTCACCGCTGCTCCAGGCTGCCCCACAGGCCCAATCGGTCCAGGGGGTCCAGGAGGGCCCTGGAGGAGAAAGGGGAGTCAGAGACATTAAGACAGAGAGAGACATGGTGAAATGAAGTTAAAGGTCAGAGGTCAGAAGCAAAGATCATGAACAAATATTTACATGTTCACCCTTGTTCCCTTTGGTGCCCTTCTGTCCGGGGTCTCCTACTTCACCCTGGAGGAAACGGCAGATGAGATATTAAAGAAGCTGGGTGGATTGGGGAGAATAACAGGACAGGGCACAGGCTCCTCAATCAGATCAGTGATCTCATCTGAAAGGAGAACTGGGTTCAGGGCCTGCAGGTTCCCTCACCTTGTCTCCATCCTCTCCTGACACTCCTGGGGGTCCAGCAGGACCAGGAAGCCCCACAGGACCCTGTATCCCATCACGGCCTGTGGGACCAATAGGGCCCTTTTCACCCTGTTGGAAGTGAAGAAATAAGTCGTGACTAAAAGAAGACTTTCAGTCCCACAGGAAACCCAGTAACCTAGCAGTTCAAAGAATCCTCCTTATTGACTCTCCCCAGACACCCCACACTCACCGGAACACCTTTTTCTCCTGCTACTCCAGGGGGTCCTTGAGGTCCTGGGCGCCCTGGGGGGCCAATAGGTCCCCCTGATCCTGCTGCACCTCGCTCTCCAGGGGAGCCCTGAGACAAGACAGTCTTCCTTATCCCCAAGGAAGAGAACACAGAACTCCCACAAAGGAACACTGACTGTAGCTCCCAGAAGAATATGCCAAGGAGATGTATTATGGCTGAGTCTAAAATCTCTCTGCCAGTCCCACAGTCCCACCTAGATGTTGATACCTCTCTGCCCCCACCTCAGCTGCTCCCTCCCCACTGCCCCTCAGAGACCCCAGACTCACTGCAGGGCCAGGAGGGCCAGCCGGACCTTCGTTTCCCTTCAAACCGGACCCACCCTGTAAACCAGAGATTTGAGGCAACAGACGTGAGATGGGAAGAAGTAAATCATAAGAACAGGGGTTCAGCAGATATGCAGGGAGGGAGGAACACTAAGAAGGGGGACAGGTTCAGAGAGATGGAGTCAAGGGTGACAATGAGGGGTGCCAGGTTGTACAGACTTGTTATAGGTGGTCAGGTTGGAGTCACACTCACAGCAGTGCCTGGGAGGCCTCTCTCTCCTGGGAAGCCCCTCAAACCAGCAGGACCATCCTTCCCTGGGGCCCCTGGTGGGCCAGGATCACCCTGAAAGGAAATAAAAGGTAACAGACTGCTCCAGGAGGTGGCGCAGTGGGTAAAGCACTGAATCCTCAAGCATGAAGTCCTGAGTTCAGTCCCTGGCAGCACATGTACCAGAGTGATGTCTGGTTCATTCTTTCTATCTTTCTTTTCTTTTTCTGTAAATATTTATTTATATTACTCTCCCAGACTGAAGAAAGATCTCTGGTTTCCTTCAGATCTCCAACTATCTGTTTCCTTCAGCAGCCTAACTTGTCCCTCAAGTCCCCCTCTGCCTGGACCCTTACTAACCTTTGTTCCTTCTTTTCCAGATGTTCCAGTCAGTCCCTGCTCTCCAGGGGGGCCTGGGGGGCCAGGATGACCTCTCTCTCCCATGGGTCCACTTTCACCTGCTGCTCCCTGGGAAAGAAAAGACAGATCCCAATCTCAGATTCTTTACCTCACTGTCTTCCCAAAGACACCACTCGGCCACTTTAAAATAAAATACTCTTCTAGATCGCCTTTTTTCAGTGCCCCCAAGGAAATTCCTGGGGGAGGGAGTCACTGAGGTCCAATAGGTCCAGCTTTCATTTCCCATGTGGAGTAACTACTCCACCTTGTGCCCACACTGGAGAACTGCCTCTCAGACTGAAGTTCAAATCCCATCCTTCCTCCATTTTACCCCCCCCCACACACACACACACACACACCTCCACCACTACCACCACCAGGGGTCCAAGCCAGGAAAAGCTGGGGCAGGTTGGGAAGAAGCCCAAATAGACTAAATCCAGGTTCTGAGACCCATTCCCTCCAGGTGGCAAACATACCTGAGGCCCCACTACACCCGGGGGGCCCGGGGGGCCAGTCTTCCCTTGGAAGCCCTAAAAGAGAAAGAAAGAGGAGAACAGTCAAAACACAGGTCAGGCTCAGACACTGTGGGACAGACCCCAGCATTGCTCCAGGGTCACCAGTGAGTCTTTGTTGGCATGTCTGAGCAGCACCGAGCTTCTCTGCTCTGACAGAGAGCCTCCCCAGCAGGCCTGCCACAGCTCTGGAGCTCTGGAGCTAAGGCCACCACTCACCACTTCTCCTCTCTGGCCCGGGTGTCCTGGCAGCCCATCCTTTCCAGGGGGGCCCTAAAAAGGGATTCAGATATCAGGGATCTCTAGACTGGAAAGGGAGCAAAAAAGAAAGACTCACAGAAATAAAGTAAGTCAGAGGTCAACTTACTGGAGGCCCTTTGGGGCCGGGAAATCCATTGGGGCCCTGAGGTCCAGGGAGACCCTGGAAGCAGAGGAAGGTTGAGTCAAAAGGGAGAGGAGTGCTGAGCAGGGGACCCAGCTTCCTCTCTGGTGTGAGACAGAACTGGTGCCACTCAAGATCTTTAAGGAACTTAGGAGAACATGAGGCTCAAGTCCCACTCACCCTCTCTCCAGGGGGACCATGGGGGCCATCACCACCTGAAGTACCCTGTGGGGGAAACAGAGTCAGAGAGTTAAAGGAGCTGCTTTCTAGAGGAGCTGAGAGGGAGCTGGGTTAAGGGACTCAGAGCCCTGCAAGACCACTAACCTTAGCTCCAGACTTCCCAGTGGCTCCTCGGGGTCCTCGCTGACCCCTCGGACCCTAGACAAAGGACAGAAAGCTGTCAGGAAAAGAATCTCAGTGCTGTGAGCTATAATCCTCTCCCCTCTGCACTCACCGTGGGACCCCGTTCTCCCCGAGGTCCTGATTTTCCTGAGAGGCCCTGGTGAACATGAATGAAGCAAAGAACATATTACCCAGGGCAGGACTCCCCACAGAACCTCCCTATCCAACACACCCTCTCCGTTCCCCTTCTTACCCGGGCTCCCTTCTCTCCACTGGCTCCAGGAAAACCAGGAAATCCCAGAGACCCCTGGGAAGATGGAAAAGAGAAAGATAAGATTCATATAAGTAGGGAGGGAGACCAGGAGAAGTGACTGAGGTAGCTGTGTGGGAGACACGGGCTCGGCCAAAAAATAGTGAGGGGGCTGGGGAATCAGACACTGATGCTCTCTGGGTCTCTGTAGAATAGGGGTGGGCTATATTCTCACTAAGGTTCCCCACTGCTATCAGTCTGCACTTCCAGGAATCATGGGCCAGGAAAGGGGACAAGAGGGGCCACAAATGGGACACTGCATCACCTTGGGACCCTGGCGTCCAGGGTAGCCAGGCAGACCAGGAACACCTAGCTTGCCCTGTGAAGGGAGAGGGGACCATTAGCAGTAGAAAGAACCACAGAGAAAATAAAAAGCAGAATTTAAAAGAGAGAGCCACAAATACCACTCTGTCCCTGGAGACCCTAGCCCTCAGAGATAAAACCAATGCAGACCCAGCAGCAATCCCCACCAAATCCCCAGCCATGGGCCTTCATTTCCCATCCCATTGGCTGCCTAGGTTTTATAAGCTCTCCTCCTGAGAGCAGATTTTCCCCAACTCCAGCACTGAGCTTTTATCTCCTGCATCTGCAACTGCATCAAGTCCTCTGGGCACTGTGATCCAGCCCCCGCCTACCGCCAACCTCAGCCCCTCTGCCCCAGCACACACTCCCGCTTCACCAAGACCAGACCCTTGTGGCTCTCCATACACTCCTGCCTCAGGTCCCTGGCACATGTTCCACATCACCTCAGGATGGCAGCCCCATAACCCTGATGCTTCAGTTCATCTTGGAGCGGCAGCTAGGAGGAGGGAACCTGGGGCAGAATGTCCAGGCTCCAGCCCTGGCTCTGCCACTCACTGGCTATGAGTAGTGAGCATCTTAAGCTCCTGATGCTACTGTGAAGGAGATGCTGGCCCCAGAAAACTGATAACAAGTCAACACAGTGCTGGTACACAGCAAAGTCTCCATGAAGGTCTCCGAGTTCACATCCTCTTAGATTCCTGGAACTGCTGGTGCCTAGTTCACTCTGCTATGTACCTACAGTTACCCCATGTCAGCCTTTAGGCCTGTCTCCATGATCTGATGTAGCCTTTTCATGGCAAAGACTTTTCCTTGACTTCTTACACATTGCCCCACTATGGTCCCTGGCCCACCACAACACATCCATGTCTGGAAGGTGCATAATGAGCATATGGTCATCTGAAATCCACCCACTGACATCAGCTACTGGCACCCTATGCCCACCTTGATCCTAGTATCCAGTTTCCTGTCCCCTCCACATCCCTAGAGCACATGTCACAGTTCCCTTATCCAATCACCTTCTCGCCGATAAGCCCAGGGGGTCCAGGGTCTCCAGTAGGTCCAGTGCGTCCCTTTGGCCCCTCAGGGCCATCCTCTCCCCTGGACCCAGGGACTCCAACTTCACCCTGTGTGAGAGAGTTGGAGAGGCCAATGCCAGTGAACAGGGGTGAAGTCTAGACATCAGAGAGCCTGCCTAAGTTTGGTGTGGGTCCACAAAGCTATTACAGGGCAGGAACCCCACAGACAGTGCTGTGACTGGAAGACTAGTGGGACACAAATGTAGATCACCCCCCTGATAGGGTCAGTCTCCAAAGGGAACTGAGCACTGGTGATGAGGAACCCTAGTTACCAAGCAGATAGCTCGGTGGTGGTGTGGGGCTCCAAAGTGGAGAATCATCAGGACATAGGGCTGGGGGGCCTTGTTGGGGGCGCTGCACTCACCCTGTCACCTTTCACACCCATGTCGCCTTTGAACCCAGGAAAGCCATCTTCACCCTGAGAAAGAAGGGGAGAGTGAGAAGGCCCACAAATGACAGAAGGGTGGAAGAGGGGTGTGAAATGAAGGATTTCAGAGAATGTGGAAGGAGGTTGGATTTCAGGAGTTGAGGGCAGATTAGAGGGAAGCAAATGAGGAAAGGAGATGGGTAGGAAGGCTGGTGTGGGAAATCTGGGGTACAGTGCTCACCTTTTCACCCTTGTGACCTTTGAGACCCCGAATTCCATCCACGCCCTAGAATTAGAGTGAGAACAGAACCAATTCAAGGAATGGGGCTCAGACTGGAAGGATTGAGCTCCCAAGATCCCAACTGGCTCTTCTGACTACAGTTGTATCCCAGCCCAGGGGGTCAATTACCTTAATACCACGAGGTCCTGGGTAGCCTAGAGGACCCTGGGGTCCAGACGGGCCCTGGAAGATGAAACAGAGGCATTTACAAAGGGTCTCATCGTTCCCTATGGGGGATTCAGGGGGTGGGAGAAATGGAGGTGACAACTTTGGGGTCTGGAGAGGGTTATAAGATATAAAATTCAGATGTCAGAGCCACATGGATGAGACAAGGGAGTCCCAGGAGATCCCAAAAACTTTGAAGATCCAAGATTGGGGCAGAAACTCCTTCACAGGATAAAAAGAAGCACGTGGGTAGGCATATAGCATAATGGTTATGCAAAGAAACTTTCATGCCTGAGGCTTTCAAGTCCCAGGTTCAATCCCCCACACCACCATAAGCCAGAGCTGAGTAAAAAAAAAAAAAAAAAGAAAGAAAGAAAGAAAAGGAAAGAATAAAATAAAGAAAGAAAGGAGAAGCATGAAGAACTCACCTGGTTTCCTTTGGTTCCAGGGGGACCTTCCTTCCCAGGGTGACCCTGGGGATAGGGGTAGGAGAATGTGATTGATATGACCACTAACCTGTCACCTTCCTATGCCCCTCCTTGTGCTTCTTCAATCCAAATTCTCACTGTGGCTTCCCACTACAATGGACACATGGTATGGATGGCTGCTGAAGGTACTGTGGGTCATCTGCTGGGGAACTCAAATTAAAGGCAGGGACTGGGGGCACTCACTGGAGGTCCATCTGATCCAGGCATGCCAGGGAGCCCTGGTTTTCCTCGAGGACCCTGCAGGAGGTTGAAAGATTTGAGTTCACAGAAGGGTCACATCTAAGCATGGCTAAAGACTCAACCAGGGTCCTCCCTTTGGCATATCACCTATCCCCAGATCCCTTTGTCTCTTACCTTCTCTCCATGAGGGCCAACGGCACCCTGGGGCCCAGGGAGACCCTACATAGAGAGAGAGAGAGAAGTCATAGGAATCCCCCATGTGGGTAACTCCCTCCTCCAGCCCACATCCTGACTCAGAACCAGGGCAGTGAAGGTCTGAGACCCTTAATTTCCTGTCTCCATTAGTGGTCTCACCACTGTGGAAGCCCAGGAGACATCACTAGTGTGTGTAAGGTGGTGGACCGGAACACTCACCTGGGTACCAGGAGTGCCCTGTTGTCCAGGAGGTCCTGGCTCTCCCTGGGGTCCCTAAAAACAGGCAACCAGACAGAGGTCAAAAGGAAATGGTAACAGGACAAACAGGGCAGAAAACTGAGTTCTAAAACAGACCTCCAAGAGGCCAAGAACCAGAAGCAAACAGGAGTTGAAAGGGTGATGAAAAAAACAGGACCTTGGCAGGGACATTGGGGCCTACAGATAGGGTGGAGTCCCCATGCCCATCACTTACCAAGCTCCCTTTGGGACCATGGGGACCATCCATGCCTCTGACTCCCTGAAACATGAGAGGAGAATGAGCAGTGTGGGGGGGCTTGTGGTTTCTAGAGAGGGTGGGACAGGTCACCTCAAATTCATCCCAAACCAAAAGTCAAAAGCCAGCCCAGATCCACAGGGTGTGGGTCTGTGGGTTTGTGGTGCTCTGTTTTGTTTTTCTTGAGGGTTTGTTATTGTTGGCTATCCTGAGAGCCTTTGATGCAGGGCCCTGTATGGGTACCAGGCACTGCTGGCTGAAGCAGGACTGAGTGGGGATTGTGGAGCAGAGAACTGAGGAAGAGAGAGGAGGGAGGCAATTCAGGAGGGTGAGGAATCTGAGAAGTCAGGGGTAAGGTCAGGATGGTCACATACCGGAGGTCCAGGAATACCAGGTGGGCCTTTGGGACCAAGGAGACCTCGAGGGCCCTGTAATCAGGCAAGAAGATGGAGGAGTGAGTAGAAATGCATCCCAAGGGTCAGGTTAATTAAGCACATATGGTCTGAAGCATAAGGACTGGTCTAAGGAACATGGCTCAAGCCTCCAGCTCCCCACCTGTAGGAGGGTTGCTTCACAAGCAGTGAAGCAGATCTGTAGGTGTCTTTCTCTCCCCCTGTCTCCCCTCCTCTCTCCATTTCTCTCTGTCCTATCCAACAACAACATCAATGGCAACAATAACAAGGGCAACAAAATGGAAAAAAAATGGCCTCCAGGAGCAATGGATTCATAGTGTAGGCACTGAGCCCCAGCAATAACCCTGGAGGCAAAAAACAAAATAAAATAAAAAAGGAAACTAAGAAATGCAGTCTATTGCACCCATGTTCCGCCATTCTCAGAATGGCCCTTGCTCAACTCTCCAGACACTCACCGACTCTCCAGGCAGTCCCCGAGGCCCGATCTCCCCATCATCTCCCTGCAGGAGGAGGACACCATGAGACAGCAGCCTCACCATCCAGACCTCTCCCAGCACTAGCCCCAACACTTACTCGCTCTCCATCTTCACCAGGAGACCCAGCAAGACCTTGAACACCAGTATCACCCTAGAAAATGGGTGAATAGGTCAGAGGGGCCTCAGAATCCCCAGCACAGGCAAACATGCTCCTCTTCAATGAATCAGGGTCCTCCTAGGACCCTTCTCCCCTTGTTCTAATATCCCTACCTCTCCCTCCACCCCCACCCCACACACCACCCTTGCCATCACATACTCACCCTGTGTCCCTTCTCCCCAGGGAGCCCTGGGAGTCCATCAAAACCTCGGTCACCCTATGGGCGAGAGAGGCAGCCCACATGAGGTCCCACCCCTTTCCCATGTCACTCTTCCCTAGTGAATGGAAAGGGAGCACTTCATAGGGAATCTGGGCAACAGTTACCTCCCTCCCCAGAATTCCAAAGAGATCCACTGAGGCTGGGACCTATGGGCATCGGGAGGGACCAAGTGTGGTACCTTCACTCCAGGTTCTCCAGGCATCCCTCGAGCTCCATCAGCACCAGCTCGGCCCTGGAAGAGCAGGGGACATGTCAAAGAAAGCAAGGTCACAGCCCAGGCTCTGTACCCCATCTCCAACCTATGCCCATCCCACTCCAGGTCACTCACCCTTCGCCCAGCCTTGCCAGGAGGACCTGTGAGGCCCTGAGGCCCTCTGGGGCCCTGGTGAAGGACAGTTAGGGACAATGTTAATGGGCACAGAGAGAGGGGCAGCTGTTGGGTTGGGGATCAGGTAGGTAGGGTTGTCACCTGAGGCCCCAAGTCTCCAGATTCCCCTTTCAGGCCTGGGCTCCCAGGTTGTCCCTGTGTGAGAGAAAAGAAAATGCTTGTACTGAAAGATACACCTAACAGCAACCTCAAAGCCTTCTCAAAAAGAAGCAAAATAACTTTCAGCTTGTTCTCTTTCCAGAACTGTTCACACACCCACACACAAATAAAAGATCCCTACCCTCAATACTCCACTCACTCACCAAGGGTCCAGGACGGCCTGTGTATCCCATGGGACCAGGGGGTCCTCGGAGTGCCAGCTAGGGGGGTCAGGAGAGACAGGACAAGACAGCTGGAGCACAGCCCCCAGATTCACTCTTGCACCCCTTATCTTCATTCCATTATCCATACTCTTTCCAGTCTCACTCCCTCTGAGCCCCAAACCAGACCAAACCTTCCCCAGCCCTACATTCATTCCAACCTACCCTCCTAACCTCTCTTGGAGTCTTCCTTTTCTTACCACAAAGGTCTTTCCTTCACCAAAATACACTCCAGCCCTACTCACCCGTGCCTGCTGCAGAATTGCCTGGGCCTGAGCTTCCTGGGCTGCTACCACAGGGCCCTTGTCACCTCCACTACTGCCAAACCGGAACTGAGGGACAAGAGGAAAAGGCTCAGACTCTTCCAGGAAGCTAGGAGACCCCCATCCATAAGTGTCATCCAGAATGTCTGTCCATCTCCCAGGTACAGAGACAACCCATAGCTTCCTTCAGTGTATTCCATGGAAGGGGTTCAGTCAATCACTGAGAGTTTTCAGAAACTTCTGTCCTCCTTCCTGATTCTGACCGTATCTACCCCAAAGACTTTTCCTTAGCTATAGATTCTTGGAAATACAGAGTTTTCTCCCCAGTTCTAGATTACTCAAATTGGTTCTAGAAGATCTTTAGTTCTAAGCCTTTTAATGAGAATCTAATCCTTCCATTCCCAGAATTAATCCCTTTGGGTTGATGGTCTTGAGAGTCTCCTCTTCAGATTTCCTGATCTTCTAGTTCCTGGAGACACAGTACAGTTTTCCCACCCACCTCCTTCCATTCCGTTCTGAAGTCCATAACCAACTCACTGGGAGCATGAGGGATGTGCCAGGAGGACCAGGAGCCCCATCAGACCCAGGAAGTCCTGCTCGGCCAGGGGGGCCCTGGAGTAAAGAGAGAATAAGAACCGGTGATGGGGTAGAGGGTGCTATGGTTCTAACCACATTTTTAAATATTTTTATTTATTTTATTTTAATGAGAGAGATACAGAGGGAAAAGACAGAGATACCAGAGAACTGCTCAGCTCTGGTTTACAATGGTAACAGCTGGGGATTGAACCTCAGACCTCAGAGCCTCAAGCAGGAAAATTTTTTGCATAACCATTATTCTATCTTCCCAGCCCATCTAGCTATATTTTCAAGTCCTTCTCAAGAGAATAAATGCAGATTTCCCTGAATAAGTCCTGAAACCCCCTTTATTCCCCTGGGGGGGGGGATGAGGATAACTACTCCCCCTCCACACCCCCCATCCAGAGTCTGTCCTTCTTCTTGGTTCCAGGGAGCACATAAGTTCCTCCATGCATTAATCAGCTAGATAATGAAGAATTACTGAGCACAATGCCCCACTGAATATTTTTACTTTGCTGCAAGAGACACACACATACACACACACACACACACACACACACACACACACACACACACACACACACACCATTCCCTTACCCTCTCGCCAGGGTCTCCAACTGGGCCTGGGTTTCCCTGAATACCTGGAGGACCACTGAGTCCCTGAAGAACAAAACAGAAGGAGGTTAGGTGTGAGGATATGGATAGAAGACAGGTGTGGCTGAGAAGGGATCGCAATAGAAGCAATCTAGGTATCTGGGAAACCTTGGTAAACTCTGTAGTTCAGTGAAGGAAGCCTGCCTGTATATGGGTGAGATACGAGTGAGTGTAGAGAAGGGTGGTCTCTTAGAAAAGACTAAAGGCTGTGAGCCCCACACCTATGGACATCTAATCTTTGACAAAGGGGCTCAGACTATTAAATGGGGAAACCAGAGTCTCTTCAACAAATAGTGTTGGAAGCAATGGGTTGAAACATGCAGAAGAATGAAACTGAACCACTATATTTCACCAGATACAAAAGTAAATTCCAAGTGGATCAAGGACTTGGATGTTAGACCACAAACTATCAGATACTTAGAAGAAAATATTGGCAGAACTCTTTTCCGAATAAATTTTAAAGACATCTTCAATGAAATGAATCCAATTACAAAGACTAAGGCAAGTATAAACCTATGGGACTACATCAAATTAAAGAGCTTCTTCACAGCAAAAGAAACCACTACCCAAACCAAGAGACCCCTCACAGAATGGGAGAAGATCTTTACATGTCATACATCAGATAAGAGTTTAATAACCAACATATATAAAGAGCTTGCCAGACTCAACAATAAGACAACAAATAATCCCATCCAAAAATGGGGGGAGGACTTGGACAGAATATTCACCACAGAAGAGATCCAAAAGGCCGAGAAACACATGAAAAAATGCTCCAAATCTCTGATTGTCAGAGAAATGCAAATCAAGACAACAATGAGATACCACTTCACTCCTGTGAGAATGTCATACATCAGAAAAGGTAACAGCAGCAAATGCTGGAGAGGTTCTGGGGTCAAAGGAACCCTCCTACACTGCTGGTGGGAATGTCAGTTGGTCCAACCTCTGTGGAGAACAGTCTGGAGAACTCTCAGAAGGCTAGAAATGGACCTACCCTATGACCCTGCAATTCCTCTCCTGGGGATATATCCTAAGGAACCCAACACATCCATCCAAAAAGATCTGTGTACATATATGTTCTTGGCAGCACAATTTGTAATAGCCAAAACCTGGAAGCAACCCAGGTGTCCAACAACATATGAGTGGCTGAGCAAGTTATGGTATATATACACAATGAATACAGCTGTAAAAAATGGTGACTTCACCGTTTTCAGCCGATCTTGGATGGACCTTAAAAAAATCATGTTGAGTGAAATAAGTCAGAAACAGAAGGACGAATATGGGATGATATCACTCTCAGGCAGAAGTTGAAAAACAAGATCAGAAACAAAAACACAAGTAGAACCTGAAATGGAATTGGCGTATCGCACCAAAGTAAAAGACTCTGGGGTGGGTGGGTGGGCAAAATACAGGTCCAAGAAGAATTCAGAGGACCTAATGGGGGTTGTATTGTTAAATGGGAAACTGGGGAATGTTATGCATATACAAATCATTGTACTTACTGTTGAATGTAAAACATTAATTCCCCAATTAAAAAAAAAAGTCAAAAAAAAAAAAAAAGAAACAGAAGGATGAATATGGGATGATCTCATTCTCAGGCAGAAGTTGAAAAACAAGATCAGAAACGAAAACACAAGTAGAACCTGAAATGGAATTGGCATATCACACCAAAGTAAAAGACTCTGGGGTGGGTGGGTGGGGAGAATACAGGTCCATGAAGGATGATAAATGACATAGTGGGGGTTGTATTGTTAAATGGGAAACTGGGGAATGTTATGCATGTACAAACTATTGTATTGTATTTACTGTTGAATGTAAAACATTAATCCCCCAATAAAGAAATAAATTTTTAAAAAAAGAAGTTGAAAAACAAGATCAGAAAAGAAAACACAAGTAGAACCTGAACTGGATTTGGCGTATTGCACCAAAGTAAAAGACTCTGGGGTGGGTGGGTGGGTGGGGAGAATACAGATCCAAGAAGGATGACAGAGGACCTAGTGGGGGTTGTATTGTTATATGAAAAACTGGGAAATGTTATGCATGTACAAACTATTGTATTTACTATTGAATGTAAAGCATTAATTCCTCAATAAAGAAATTAAAAAGAAAGAAAGAAAGAAAGAAAGAAAAGAAAAGACTAAAGGCTGATGGGTCTCAGCTAAACTCACCGCAGGGCCTTCTGGGCCAGGGGGCCCCTCCACCAGCATACCCTGTGGATTCAGAGGTTAAATTAGAGGCTGCAGAGCAAGTACCAACCCCCTCCCCTTCCTTCTTCCCACCTCTTTCAGCTCAGTGACCAGAGTAACTTACAGGTTCCAGTACCGCAGGCTCCCCCTTATCTCCCTTCAGCCCCCGGGGTCCATGGGCAGCCTGGTGAAAACACACATGTAACCCCCAGTGGGGCCTGTGAGCAGCCTGAAAACCAGGACCACCCAGACCGAGTCCAGCTTTCATTCTCAGGCCCTCTGGCTACTTCCCTAAACATATTCCCAAATCCCCAACTCTTTTCCCCAGGATTTCCTGCCCAGGAGATCTCAGGGCTCCTTCTCCTGCCCTCAACTCCCAGCCCCATTTCAGCAAATTTAATCTTGTCTCCCTGAGGACCTCTTACAGAAAACTCCCCAGATCTTTCCTGGGATTTCAAACCCTAGAAGCTTCCCAAACCCTCTTCTGAATGTTCCTACCTTATCTCCCAAACTCCCTCTGATACCAGGGCTTCCCCACCCACCCACCAAATCACCAACTTAATTAAATTTATACCAACTCATCAAGTAAGAATCTCTAAGATTGTGGATAAATTTGTATTTAGATTTGTGGATAGATGTAGATCCATAAGAGAATAATATGGATCTACTAATACATAATAGATTCCTCTAGTAAAGAAAAGGTTTATGCCCTTCTGCACCACAAAATCTTACTTAGAATTTCAAGAAGTTCACAAATTAAAACCTCTCCAGAGATTAAACAATCATATTCCAAGTAGATTTGGAGGGCAGCCTCTACTCATATCCAAAACTTGGGCCTCACAATGTTATATGTAAAATATAGTTCTTGGGTTCAGTTACAGACCTTCTTAAATGTCTTCCCCCTCCCACTAAGTCTCACAACCTTCCTCTGGCCCCTATCTATATGCTAAGCCCACCAGCTCCCTCTCTTCCACCTTTCTATTCAGATGCCCATGCCCACTTCTAAAATGAGAATCAAGATAAGGACAAGAAGAATGGGACACTCACCACAACCACCACCACCTTAACTCTCAAAAAAAAAGTTTTTTTTTCAAAATGCCCCCCAACTCCATCCTGACCAAACAGTAATGACCACTTTCCAAACTCTCCCATGATTGAGGTGAGCCCCAAATTCTCAGAAAGCAACATAAGGAGAAAAGCAACAGAGGGTCAAGGGGCTCAATATTAGAAGGGTGAGGTGTGGGGTGAGGCAGCAGAGATAGGAGGCCAGGCAACTCTAACAGCAAGGCAAGCAAAAGGTGAAATGGAGCAGACAGGAACTATCTCAATTGACAAGGAAAGTGCCTGAAGACATGAAAAGAAATTAAAGGAGACAGATTAAAGGGAAAAACACTTGTAAGCAAAAAAAAAAAAAAAAAAAAAAAAAGCTGGGCGAGGAGGAAGAATGACACCAGGACCAAGAAAAAATAAGCATTAGAAAATGAAAGGGACAAACAGGAAGTGGCTAGATAGACTGGAAGGACAGGAAAAGAGGACTCAGGAAGTGAACCCTTAAAACCAGCATAGCCACCATGACCAAGAGAGAAAACATTTACAAAACAGATAGAAAATGACTCCAGAAAAAGAGAGTATGACATTAAGAGGCAATTCTTCCAGAAAATACATACATCAAAACTAGTAAACATAGAGAAAGTGATCATCACAAAAATAGGCTCCCTAGTGGAAACTTTATGATCTGGATGGATAACCTGACATTCACAGAAATGACATAATGTCAAGAAAAATTTAACAAGTCAACATGAAAAACCAGAAACTAAACACAAATAGTAAGGCCCATTTAGTCCAAGTTGACATAATCTGAGATGGATACCATGACTGGAAAAGACAGGGAGGGACAGACAGGAAGTGACCTGTAAGTTATAAAACATGACATAGGAAGTTAGATCATTTGGCAGCAACATGGATTAAAAAAAAAAAATGACCCAGAATAAATGGTGGAGACAGACTGAAAATGAATATAAAGCAGGGGCTATTGACCAAAAATTTTATGAAATTCAACTTGATTAATACTAGAAGTGACTAAGACAGATAAGACAGTGATCACAAGTTTAAAGAGAAACAAACAAAAGGAGAAAGGATGGAGGGAAGGAAGGAAGGCCAATTGCCTTATATAGATAGAATGGTCCACAAAGGCATCACAAGGTAAGACATTTGGCCAGGGAAGACAGGAAATAATTTTTTCAAGCAACATTTACATTCAGGTGAGCAAATACGACAAACCACCAATGACAAGTAGGTCAGAGCCAACAGGTAAAATCAAAAACAACAAGAAGAAGCAATTCTTGCAGCTCATATTCAAGGTCAAGAACAGAAGAGGAGCTCTTTCACTTACGGCTCCTGAGTGGGCTGTCTCCGCAGAGAGGGCAGGGCCAAGTTCCGTCTCCTCACGATAATCGTCCCCATAGCCATAGGTGTAATCGTAGGGCCCTGCTGGGGCATCTGTGCCACCCTCCCCATATTCCTCTGTCAGGAACCTGTCAGCTGTGGAGGGGACCTGGAGATCTGTCTGCTCCTTCCCGAGGGTGGTGGGGGTGGGGGGGGGGAGCGTAGATGGGGACATTAGGACAGAGAGGAGGTTTTCCCTGGGCCCCAGGGTATGACAACTTTGAGTCCAAAAGACTCTGGGGTAATAAGGACTAGAGTTTTTCTCCCAAAAAGGACAAGGGAAGTGGTTGTATAGGAAAGAGATGGCCATCTAAGCCCCAAATAAATGATATCTAGAAAATGAAGCTGGTAGAAAGATAGGGTGGAGAACAAGAAAGGTGGCCAGAGGGCTGGACACAGAGTGGCTGCTCCAGGAATGTAGTAATAGACAAAATAGTCCAGGAAATGGCAAAAGAAAAGTATAGAAAGGCTGGGGGAGGAGAAAGAGTGACAGCACTACACAGAACATGGTTCCTGAGAACAGAAAGATCACCTCAAAAGTGAAAACATTTGACAACAACATGGAAAAGAGGTTACTTCAGAATCAAAGAAAGAAAAGAGACCTTGACACTGAAGCAAAATTATTATACTGAAGGTCACAATTGGTCTTCAGTGACCAGAAGACAGAAAGGCATACAGGGACATGACAAAGAGCCCTCTGGCCAAAAGTTCACCAAGATGACACAGGGTCAGAGTGACATGACAGAAGCTCACTGCCCCAGCTGGTGGGGGTTGGAAACAGAGTTACCTCCTCAAGAGGTGGCAGAGGGCTTGACTCCGGAATTCCTTCCTCTTCACCTGGAGTGGGGACCTAACCCCAAGGGAAAGGAGAGAATAGCAGGGGATGGAAGGAGAGAGAAAGAGGTTAGCAGGAAGGAAGGCAAAGCAGCACCTTGTCCCCTTACTAAGAGCAGTGTCGGTTCTGGGGGGTGGGGGAAATCTCAGATCTTGCAGCCCCTTTGGAGAGGGAACAGTTCAGGGAGAGTGAATCTCCACGGTGATAGAGATTTGGGGGCAGAGATCTGGATACCCCGGCTCTACCTGCCGGTAACCGCTGCTTCTAGTCCTGGGGGGGGCCCGGACCATGGGGAGAGCTGCCCTCCGAGCTGGGCGTCGGGAGGGGGGGGTCTGGCCATATGCTGGACGGGAACCTCCAATTCGAGAGGGCCTTCGGCCTGGTGAGGGGGGTGCCTGCCAGGTTGCCGACCTCTTGGCAGGGAGGGTAGACTTTCGGGGAGAGGTTTGACGCCCTCGAGAGGGAGGGGGGACCCTGTGTTTGGGACTCGGAGACCGCTGTAGCAGAGAGAATGGGAGGGGACAGTAAGGAAGTATCCACAATCTTAATATATGATGTCTCTTCCCACATGTTGGGAGGGTAGAAAGGTGTCACAGATGTTCGCAAGTGGTGGTGAGAGTAAGAACAGAAATGAAAGGGTCCCTCAAGTTTACCTGATAATCAGGGGTTGTTCCTGTAGTCGTCTCATCGTAATAAGGGGGCTCGTAGTCATAGTAGAGAGACTCAGTGGGCTGAGAATAGGGAAGGGGCAGTGGGAACAGGTAGGAAGGGGTGTGGGGAGGAAATGAGGAAATGGGGTGGGGTAGGCATGGAGTTGGTAAAGAGTTGAGGATGAAGAAAAATTGAGGGTAGGGAGAGAAACAGAGGGTAGAGAAGGAGGGTGATGGATCCCACATGCGGAATAGAAGCAGACATGATTAAGTGATTGACCTTCCAACCTTCAGACCCCAGATCATATCTATCATCCGAACCATCCGAACCCTACCAATGCAGAGTCTTCCTTCCTTCCTTCCTTCCTCCCTTCCTTCCTTCAGGGTGCCAGAAACTGCCATGCCCCCACACTTCCACAGGCCCAAACTCCTTTAGGATCCCCTCTACCTGCTTTTACTTCCCATCTCTTCTCTGTGTCTTCCCATCTCAACTTATTTTTCCCTGCCTCTCCCCATCTGCCATCCCTAAGTCTTTTTTTATCATCTTTATTTATTTAGAGACAATCAGAAATCAAAAGGGAAGGGAGGGATAGAAAGATGAGAGACAGAGAGACACCTGCAGCCCTGCTTCACCATTTGTGAAGCTTTCCCACTGCAGGTAGGGACCGGGGGCTCGAACCTGGGTCCTTGCGCATTGTAACATGTGCGCTCAACCAGGTGCACCACCACCCAGCCCCAAGTCTTATACCACTACCTCTCTCCCAATCTCTAAATTCAAGGAAAGGATAGGAAACCCAAGGACACAGGTTCAAGAAGGCTGGCAGAAAAGGGGATACAGCTCCCAGCCATAAAATCTTCCAGTTACTCTTTTTACTTTTAAATGAAAATAAAAAGATTGATTGAATGATGACTGGAGGTAGGAAGTAATGGAAATATGGAGGTATGCTTAGGGAAGAAATTTAGTAAGGGGATTATAAGAACCCAAAATAGAATGAAGAGCTCTGAAACATTGGGAAAACTCTCCAGGGAGATGTCTGGGTGCCTTCCCTCCCTAGGATATGCTGTGGTTTGGGGTCCAAACAACTCTCTCTCTCACCTGTCGCTGGGGTTCCTGGTTTTGTGGCCTATTAAGTCTTGATGGTTGCTGCTTTGGAGATCTCTGGGTTCTATGAGATTGTTGGTTCTGCGGTCTCTCTTTCAAACTCCCCTCACACTCTAGCTCCTTCTGGTCACAGGATTCATAGGCAGCTTGCACCCCTGGAACAATGACAAGTTCCTGGACATCGCCCTGCAAAAATATGAGGAAAGAACACCAATGAAGGAAGGCAAGAGGGCATCAGGGAAAATGGTACAGTTTAGGACGAAGGGTAGGAGATTGATCCGAGATAAAACTTTATTATTTTTTTTAATATTTATTTATTTATTTATTTTCCCTTTTGTTGCCCTTGCTTTTTATTGTTGCTGTAGTTATTGTTGTTGTTGATGTCGTCGTTGTTAGGACAGAGAGAAATGGAGAGAGGAAGGGAAGACAGAGGGGGAGAGACAAACAGACACCTGCAGACCTGCTTCACCACTTGTGAAGCGACTCCCCTCTTTTTTTTTTTTAGTATTTATTTAGTTACTTATGAGAAAAAGAGAACCATGGTATCACTCTGTCACATGCAGTGATGGGGACAGAACTGAGGACCTCATGCTTGTATGTCCTGAGCTCTTCTGCTGTGCCACCTCATGAGCCACAAATTTTCTTAATTTTCAAATGATCTTCTTACTCATAATCCCATTGAACCTTCACAACAATTAGAAAAGTCAGTAAGAGAATCATGTCTAGGGGGGCAGGCAGTGGCACACTTGTGTATTTAAGCACACATAGTAGTAAGAAGCGAAAGAACCCACACAAGGATCCAGGTTTGAGTCCCTATTCCACCTGAAGGGGAAAGCTTCATGAGTGGCAAAGGCAAGTTTGCAAGTGTCATTCTCTCTCCCTCTCTACCTCTCCCTACCCTCTCAATTTCTCTCTGTCCTATCCAATAAAAGGGAAAAAAATGGCCACCAGGTGCAGTGGATTCATAGTGTAGACAACAAGCCCCAGCAATAACCCTGGGGGTTTGAGAGAGAGAGAGAGAAGTGTGTCTACACTCATTTTTCAGATGGATTTCATTCAGAAAAGCTCAAAAAGGTAGTAACTAACTTACTCATAGGGATAGAAGTAGAAGTAAAATCAATTGACTTTGCCTACTCCCTGCTCTGTGGTGATGCATAAACTTTTCCACAGGAACTTCTGGAGAAAACAGTCCAGACTTACTGGCCTTGACCTTCCAGTGAAAGGTGAAATGGTGAAAATTCTCAGGATCTCTATAAATTTAGAAGGAAGCCACTTACATATTCTGTTTATGTGTCCACAAATGCTACTTGACATGACTTGCTTTGTTTTGCAGTTTGAAGATACTGCCTCATCTCTAGGGATAAACTGAGACCTCTTTGGGAATGAATGGAAGACCTTACACTTTTGTATTTCTTTGGCATTGCACCAAAAGATACTCAGAAAGTTTTGACTAGCTGGTTGGATGAACAAACAAATAAGTGGACAAATGGGTGAGTGAGTGACTGGGGACTCGAATTCAGGCTGAATGTGAGGATTGATATACTGTAAATGAATGAATGTTTTGGGGTATTTAAATAGGAGGGTGGCCCAGGAGGTGGATAAGGTATTGGATTCTCAAACCTGAAGTCCCAGTTCAATTTCTGGCACTGCATGTGCCAGAGTGATGCTCTGGTTCTTTCTCTCTCTTCATCTTCTAACTCCTGTCATTATTTTTAAAATATTTTTATTTATTTATGTATTATTGGATAGAGACAGAGAGAAATTGAGAGGGGAAGACAGAGAGGAAGAGAGAGACAGGGAGATACCTGCAGCCTTGCTTCACCACTTGTGAAGCTTTCCACCTGCAGGTGGGGACCAGGGGCTTGAGTCAACTTATATTACTATGGGTCCTTGCACATTATAATATATGCACTTAACCAGGTGTGCCATCACCTGGCATATATATATTTCTTTTTTATTATCTTTATTTATTGAATAGAGACAGCCAGAAATAGAGACGGCAGGGGTAGAAAGACAGAGAGACATCAGCAATGCTGCTTCAACACTCACAAAGCTTTCTCCCTGCAGGTGGATATATATATATATATATATATTTTTTTTTGACAGAGCACTATTCAGCTTTGATTTATGGTGGTGCGGGGGATTGAACCTGGGATTTTGGAACCTCAGGCATGAGAGTCTCTTTGCATAAACATTATGCTATCTACCCCACCTATTAATCTTTTTTTTTTTGCCTCTGGGGTTATTGCTGGGGCTCGGTGCCTGCATTTCAAATCCACTGCTCTTGGAGGCTATTTTTCCCTTTTTTTTTTTTGTTAAATATTTATTTATTCCCTTTTGTTGCCCTTGTTGTTGTTATTAATGTCATTATTAGATAGGACAGAGAGAAATGAAGAGAGGAGGGGAAGACAGAGAGGGAGAGAGAAAGATAGACACCTGCAGACCTGCTTCACCACTTGTGAAGCAACCTTCCTGCAGGTGGGGAGCTGGGGGCTCAAACGGAGATCCTTACTCTGGTCCTTGCACTTTGTGCCACGTGCGCTTAACCCACTGTGCTGCCACCCAGCTCCCTAATAAATATTTTTATTAGTGATTTACAAAATTACAAAATAACGGGTACAATTCTATACCATTCTCACACCATAGTCCTGTGTCCCCATACCCTCCACTGGAAACTACAGTGGTTCACCTAAGGTGTGGATTGACTATTATTACTATAAATATATATATATATATGTATGTATAAATAAATAAATACTGGAAACAGATTGGTAGGTAGGTAGATGGACATAAATGAGTATATAGATGACTGAATAGCTACCTGGATGATGACTAGCTGAGTGAGGAGTTGAGGAGATGAATTGTTAAGCAGATATATGCATGCTAATATGCAGGAAAAGATGGACAAATGGATAAGTTAGTCAATGGAGAGCCAATGAATGGGAGGATAAATAGATGATAGGTGGGTAGCTTAAAGCAGGGAGTGGCAGAGCAAGGAAAGGATAGCCTGGTGGATGGATATGAATTTGAATGCTTGAGTGGGTATGTGAATATGTAAATGGATATGTGGCTACAGATAGATGGTATCATTTGAAGACATGAAGGTAAGGCATGGGTAGATGGGCAGACTAGTGAAGACTGACAGAAATAAATGGCAATGGACAATCTTACTATGTAACTGGGGCCCTAAGTTCTCCTACAGAGAAAACTAACTCTGAAGATAGAAAATGGAAATATAAACTCATGAGAGGGGAAAATGAAGGCCAAAGGTGTAGGAAGATGGAATCAAGGAGCAGAAGGAGAGTGGACAGAAGATGTAGATCCAGGAATTATTCCTTATGCCGGTTATTATTCCTTGTGCTTTGCGCCACCTGCGCTTAACCCACTGCGCTTAACCCGACTCCCCCAGGAATTATTCCTTTGCTCTGATTACCTCGAAGACTTCTTCATCCAAGATACGGGCACCAAAGATTATCACTCCATGGGTGTCTAATGCTGGATGAGCACTTCGGGGGAGGGGCCGGGTGATCCGCTTCTTACAGTCAACTATGAGGGTAACAGACTGGCCCTTCACAGCCACAGCCACCCGGTGCCACCTGGTCATGAGGAGATAAATTCAAGTGGCTGACTGACTGAAAGGAGGAAAGTCAACAAAGCTAGAGTGAAGTTCCCAGTGGGGTGGAAGTCAAAGTAAGTCATAATACATTCATTTGGTACCTACAACATACCATGTAACATGCAACAATGTTCTTATTAGGTTCTTATGATTCTATTCTTTCTATTTTATAGATACAGAAGCTGAGGCTAAAAGAAAAAGTGTTGTGGTCCGGGAGGTGGCGCAGTGGTAAAGCTTTGGACTCTCAAGCATGAGGTCCTGAGTTCTATCCCCGGAAGCACATGTGCCAGAGTGATGTCTACTTCTTTCTCTCTCCTCTTGTCTTTCTCATAAATAAACAAAATTTTTTTTAAATGTCATGCAATAAATTGAAAAAGCCTAAACTCTGGGCTGTATAACCAAAAGTCAATAAGGTTTCCCAGTTTATGGCATGCTTAGGGGTGGTGGGGGGTAACCACAAT
Source organism: Erinaceus europaeus (assembly GCF_950295315.1). Classification (NCBI taxonomy): domain Eukaryota; kingdom Metazoa; phylum Chordata; class Mammalia; order Eulipotyphla; family Erinaceidae; genus Erinaceus; species Erinaceus europaeus. The sequence goes on from NC_080165.1 coordinate 56,497,870, forward strand.
GACTAGAAAGGAGGTGCTGAAAATATAGCCCAGACAGAACACAAGAACAAACCAACTTACTTGCCATCTGCTAGGCTGAGGCCCCGGAAGACAGGCTGAGCTGGGGGTCTAGGCCGCCCAGTCTGGTCCTCATACAGAAAGTGGACAGGTCGACCAAGCTCCAAGCCCAACTGACGGATGCCCTGGGCACTATAGAGGGTCAGCAAGGGGGCCTGGAGGCCAGGGCGGGTCCGGACAGTAGTCAGCAGAGAAAAATCTTTGGGAAACCCTCCTGTACCCAAGAAAGATACAGACATGTAGCATATTAAGTGAAGAGAAGTAACTCCCTTCCCTCCTGGAGTCTGACCTCAGACCCCACCCCATGACCTCCTTAGCTCTCCTTAGCAACCATGTTAGCCATACCTGGGAAGAGCTGGCGAGTGGGTGCACTGAGCTGGGCAGGCCGGGACACTCGGTAGGCCACATCTGTTGGACAGATGCCTTTCGCTTTCCGGACACCATCAGGGAGGGAAGGGAACCTCAGAGCCTGGAGCACATTCACAGGGGGTGCACCTGGGAGGGTTATGAGAAGGGACACACTCTTAGGAGGTAAGCCTCGACAGGAAATATTGGAGGTCTAGAACTCAACTTCCTGAGACTCAAATTCCCTGGAAGGCAAAGGTGACTGCTTCCTTACCTATTTGGAGTAGAGTACGAATGGATGGGGAATCAGAGTCACCTAGGAAAACATAGCCCTGGCTGACTCTTCTCTCCCCTCCCAGTCTTCTCTCCCTCCTAGCATCTCACTTACTCTCTCCCTGTCTCTTTCAGCCTATGAGTCTCTCTCTCCATTCTCTCTTGATATTTCCCTTGGCCTATCTCTCTTTTTCTTTCTCACTCTCTTACTCGTTATCTGTATCTGTTTGCTTTTCTGTCTCCCTGTCTCTTCTGTCCTCTCATCTTCTCACACTGTCCATCTTTTCCTTTCTCTCTCTCTCTCTCTCTCTCTCATTCCTTTTCTGCATCTCTAGCCTCTGGCCTCCATCCCATGTCTCCAGCACAAACAACATCTGGCCAATCGATCAGCCTGGGTATGGGAGGTGCAGTGGAGCCACCAGCAGGGAGCAGAAGGGCAGTTCTACAGGACAGGGGGTTGATGCTGCTGTCATTCCTGTGTTGGGGAAGTTGTTCTATGCAAAGTAGATACAAGAGATAGAGGAGTCTCAGTAGCCTCTGTCCCTGGGATGGAAGATGCGCTGAAGGTGGGGGTGGGAGAGCTTGCAGCTGCCACACAGAGCTAGGCTGGTCCAGGGCCGTGAGCCACACATCTGTGGATCCCATCAGAGTCCTTGCCCAAAATCCAGGCACGCTCCTCACACCTGGAACTTCTACTCTGCTCCAGCTCCAGGCATCTAAAGATTCAAGACCTAAGCCACCAGCCTGGAACTCAGTTTCTAAGGCTCAGACCCAAAGGAAGACAAAGGTCACCTTTTCTTCACTCGTTTTCTGATATACATACTCCTCATACCATCAATTCCAGATTGGAAAAAAAAAAAAAAAAAAAAGAGCCCTCCCCCTCCAAAAAAGTTCCAGAAAAATTGTCATGGAAGTGTGGGGCAGGGTAGGGGCCAGAATACTCAGGAGAGCTGAGCTGGGTGGGGTGGGTGAGGTGGAGCAGGCAAGCAGAGAAAAAAGGTTCTTTGAGTACAGGATTCGGGAAACCACGGCCTTCCCCCCACACACACACACACCCTCCCTAGCCTGGCCCCTGGTGTGGCAGCTCCGCAAACACCAACACACAAGGGCCGCTTTGAGAAATGAAGACTGAGTGAGACAGAAACAGAGAGTCACAGAGACCCTAGGCCAAGGAGACCTCAGAGGCCTCCGCCCTCTAACAACCCCCAGGAGAATACAGTCCATCCAAGAGACAACCTACCCACCAGTCTGCCCATTCATCTCCCCAACTCAGGCTACATATATACCCCACTGTCTCCAGCTTCAATCTGCCTGTGAGCTCCCCACTGATAACCTCCATCTCTGGCCCTAAAAATGCCCCCATACTTTCTCTAATGAATTCTACACTCACCCATTTCCCTAGAGAATCCCATCTATCTATTCAAGACAATAAGAGAATAAGAGACAATCATCTTTCTGTCTCCATGCTAGAGCATCCTCCCCATCCAAGATAGAATCCTAGAGCCTATAGACCCTTCAATTTCCTATCCCTGAGCCTCTAGTTACTCACATCTTGAAAGATCTTCCTTCTATAAGCTTACCTATTGAATAAATTCTTTAGGATAATACTTGAGCCATCTTCTCTCCAAAGCACAGAAGAAATGAGTAGTCAAGTGATATGCAAATCAGCCTCTGGCAGTTCCAGGAGCAGAGAAGGCTTGCTCCCTCCTGCCTACCACCCAGGCATTCCCAGCTTCCTCCTCTCTGAAATCAACCCCCGCTTTTCTAGGAGACAAGACTTTTGGATCCTGGGGAAAAGAAGGAAAAGATTGGGGTTGTGGACACCGGGGTCCCAAGGGAGCCTGACTGGCCTGAGGGGGAGGGGTGGGGCAGGAATGCGAAGAGCTGGCTCCTGCCTCAGACACCTGATCCTGGCCTGTCCAGCAGCCGTCCTGTTGGCAGCCAGCCCCAGTGCTCCCCAGAGCCAGCCGCGTGGCAGCATCGAGGGCACAGGGAGGGGGAAGGGGATCCTGTCCAGAAAGCCAGTGAGACAAACAGTGCAGAAATCCCTGCTTTCTCTATTCACTAGATTCTGCTCCAATCCATAGATGCTCCCCCTCTCACCCCAGAGATACACATACAAAGTGCAGAGAATACATATACACCCTGCACCCACCAACACTGGTATCTGCCCCAACCCGATCCCAGCCCTGGCTGGACCACACCAGTCTGGCCCTTTTCAAAAATGCCTGAGAACCAACTAGCTAGCTTCATTCATGGCTAAGGTGAGCCTCCACCTTTCGGCATTGTCTGTCCTCCCTGGTCACTTTCAAGGAAGGAGAGCGATCCCTATTTAGGCAACAAGGGGCTCAGGTGTCCTACCCTCCAATCTGCTCCTTCCCACATTGCTTTCTGGGACCCATCTCTATTCCAAGCATCATCTGCTGTCTGGCTGAGGGCTCAGGACCAAGACTCCTACCTGCCTGGGCCCCAGCGGCGCTCAGCCCCAGCACCAGAGGCACCAGGAGGACGAGGCGGTGGCAGCGGCGGCACCGCTCCATGACTGGTGACAAAGCTGGGCCCCAGGCACCCAGGGTCTGCAGGAGGCGCTGGCAGGAGAGAGGGCAGGCTGTGAGCCCCGGAGGACTGTGGGGTCCCGGGGAGGTCAGAGGCTGCCGGGTGGCGACAGCTCTCAGCTGCCCAGCTCCATGCAGCGAGGCGCCGTCGGGGATCCAGTCCTACTCCGTCCCTCGCAGCCGCCGCTCCAGTGTGTCCCCGGCCACCCCTGCTGCCAAGAGCCCCCATCTCGCCCCCGCCCCTGGCCCAGCCCCCACCTCCAGTCACCCGCCCACAACCACCGCAGGGGAAACCCCACCCTCGGGCTCCACCTGGGGAGGGGTGGGCGGGAACCTTCCCCAGCGAATCTCTGCGGTCCCCAGTTCCTTACCAGGATTCTGTGACTGTACCCTAAGATTCTCTTCGGAAACAGTAATACCTCTTCCTCAGTCCCTTCCTTTTCTGTGACTCAGACGTCAAATCACACCACCCACCCACCAAATCCAGGTCCCCTAAGGGTGACAGAACCCTTCAGCAGAGCCCTGAGCAGGATCTAGTGCAAGTGAGAAAAGTGGGAGGGGGAGGACTGGGGAGTCCACTACCCCCCTCGTCCATCAAATCTCCGTAATTACCTCCCTCTCGCCCCGCCCGGGGTAATTACAGAGCTGGGCCTGGGGCTGGGGTATTTATAGACTAGGCTATAGATAGCGACCAGAGGCCAGCCTCTAGACACGGGGGGCTGGGGAGAGGGATAAAGGAGGGACAGAGGACAAAGTCCAAAGACTGGGCATATCCACAAATACGGCTTCACTAGGTCTGGGGAGATGAAAATGGGTGACAAGCAAGGGGGTCTGGGAGTCCAGGTAAAAGGGGACCCGGTAGAGTGAAGGGGGCAGCTGATGATACAGAGAATAGGGTCACTCGGGGACGAGAGGCCACCTCCAGGCAGGCAAGGTCTGAGCAGGCCGCAGGCAGCGCAACCCCCCGGGCAGCGGGCCGGGTCTGCCCAGAGCCCGCGTTAGAGCTGGAGGGAGCAGAGCGAGGCGCCACTGCCCGCTGGCGGGGAGGGCGCAAGCGAACAAGGCGCCTTTGAGAGCCCGCCGCCAGCCCTTACTCCTCTGGCCGCCCAGCCCCGCCCCCAGCCTGGCACACCGATTCCCCCCTCCCCGACAAAGCTAGCCTTGTCTCCCCCACCCCGTGCCCACCTCTCTGGCCCCAGGGAACCTCCACTGCGGCGTCTGGGGAGCACCTCCGGAGCTCCGGACCGGATACCACACACACACACACACACACACACACACACACACACACACCCATACAGTCGCCAGTGCAGAAAACAGCGATTATTTTAATTTGAAAGCGATTTTATGTGAGTAAATGTGAGGGGAAAGGAGAGAGCTGCAGGGCAAAAAAAAAAAAAAAAAAAAATCATGCAGCCCTAGCACCCCATCTCGGCAGGATGGCTATCTCCCCTCAATTCTCAGGTCAGGATCCTGTGCCTCCAGACTACACTGTGTGTATCCAGTGTTCAAGGAGGGTTGTGGTGGGAAGGGCTTGGGAACTACACACCAGTTATCCCCTACCCTGGCCTGCCCCCTCAGCCTAAGCCCCTTCCCCAGTTAGACTGTAATAGATGGAAGAGGGGTGTAGGGAAGGCCAGTGCTTCAAGAGCCCCAGGGACAGATCACCACAGGACTTTGCCCTGCCCAACACCACCTCCACCACTGGCGAGTTTTAGTCAACCTGGGAACATACAGTACTTCTTTGAGTCTAACTACAAATCTCTATACTTAGAGGAAGTTAAAAATAGATCAGTTTCTACATCTCCGCCTGCCCCTCTACCACCATCACCTAATATTTCTCAATCTGACTGCAGAAGGAGGTGAAATTGTGAGGGGACTCTGGACATGAGAGAATGACAGGGCCTCTCCCTCTTCCAACATAGCTTCTTCCAACATTTGCCAAGCTTGTTTAGAAGAAGGCCTGTCAGAGCTCTACTTCCATGTTCATCAGTTTGGGGGGCCTGCCCCCCTATATCCATTGCTGGGGGATTTTCACTCTTCAAGTGAGGTGCTATGTGAGACAAGTTGAGAAGGAAGAAAATTCCTGGGAGCAAGGCCAGTGCTTTGTGTTGGGGGAAGGAGAGATCTTCTCAGCAGGAGGCAAGCGATCACCTGAACTCATGGGAGACTCTAATCCCGAGACTCAAGGCCACTGGAGAGGTCCAGCCTTCACAAGGGTCTAGGATCCCTTCTGACCTGTAAACCCCTTGGAGGGTTTATGGAGTCCCTTAGAGATCTTGGTTCTGCCCTGTACTCTCCATCCCACCAAGATTCTAGGAACATGTTCACTCCCCACTCTGCCCCAAGATTTGAAGTCCCTCTTGGGTATGTACTCCTCAAGCATGAGTGCACCATGTCAAGGTTCAGGCCAGCTGGTGTGGAGCCTCAAGCATTTCCATGAGGAAGGTGTCAATGGGAGTGTCGCCAATGAGCTTGAAGAAAAACAGATGCTCTAAACACTTAAGGCCAATGGATCTGAGGGCAGGAAGACGTAGCAGCAGCTTGGCAAACCTGAGGTGGTAGGAGAGGCAAAGTGAGAGGTAGGACCACACGGGGCCTAGAATACACCCTCACAGCACCCACACACACACTACTGTGGGAGGTTCAATCCCCACAATCCCCTCAACTTCATAGCTCCTTCTCACCGTCCCTGCTGCTCGGGGTACTTCTGTTTGCAATACGTCTCCAGTGATGCATATACTTTCTCCCGCAGAATCTCCACTTCACTAGGATTAGAGAGGCCCTTGGCATCTGGAATGGCAAAGAGAAGAAAAAGAAGAGGCAAGACAAATCAAATCAGAACCAACAGGAAAATGTGGCCTACATGATGTCCTTTTTGGGCCCCAGCCACTTGTCCTCCACCAGATGCCTGACAAGGGAAGGATAGAGTGCTAGGTTTATGGAATAGGGTCAAAAAAAAAAAAAAATGGATCAGTGGTTGTGGGCCAGCTAAAAATTTCTGGACTGAGGGTTCTACTGAGCAGGGATAGTTGGGTAACTTGGGACTCTCTAGAGAAGAGGAAGCTCCAAGGTGGCCCTGGTCTTGAAAGACAGAAATTCTCTGCCTCTTACCTGGATTGAATAAAATGATTGCCCTCAGGCAGCCAAGTTCTGTCTTGTCCATCCTCATGTCACGCATTTTGGACACTAGCTCTGTCAGCACCCTGGAGAGGGACCTGCAGGTCACTCAAAGGTCACAGCTCAGCCAGCCTTGGAAACGGACCAGCCTATAGCCCCACCCCTCTATCTATAGGCCAGTCCAGCCTAGCAAGGGCCACTGACCGATCAAAGATGGCTCCCACGCCTGCGGAATGGGCTGAATTTCGGTGCACATGAAGACCTGTGGCAAGGAGGATGCCATCTCGGACATCAATGGATCGGTGGGAGAAGGAGGCAATGAGGAGTTCGTTCCAGCCTGGGTAAGGGGGGCAGCAAGGGTCAGGAGCCAGAGATAAGGTCATGGGATTCAAAACACATGGGAGGAAGAGGTGGCAAAGCCAATGAGCTTGGCTCCCTGAGTATGCAAGTATGTACTGGTGCACCAAAGTAAAAGACTCGGGTGGGGGCAAGGCTCAGGTCCTGGAACATTATGGCAGAGGAGGCTCTGATGGGAGTTGAATTGTTATGTGGAAAAACCGAGAAATGTTATGCATATAAAAACTACTGTATTTTACTATTGATTGTAAACCATTAACCCCCCAATAAAGAAATTAAAAAAAAAAATATGCACTGGGTCAGGAGATCAAAGAGGGGCCAAATGTCAAAATGTCAAAGGGACTCAAGGTCACTGACCTGCCCGTAGCAATATGACCTGGTCATCCAGAGGCAGGGAAGAAAAGTGGGGGATCCTCTTCGCCCACTCAACAAGTGTGAATAGCTGTTTGTCAGCTGCCTGACAGATGTTAGTCACAGGGTCATTTGGCTGCAAGGGGTAGGAGAGATTAGTGTTATAGAAGGTTGTTTAGAGGTACACTGGGAACCCCCCCAGTAAGAAGTTACTGACACCTCCTCTTTATATATAGTCTCTCTTCAAATTCAATCTTAGCCAATTCCTACATATGAGGCTTCTCTTCAGACATTCATGAAAACAATTATTTGGGATTTGCCTGTGGTTCTACCAATGGGTTCTGTAGTGGGTGGGCACAAAGGAAGTTATCACGTCTACCTGGCATGTACGAGAGTTTATTTGGCAGCACTGCCAGTCCAAGGCAATGTTAGGAAGGGTTGTGAGAGGAAGTGAAAAGGGCAAGGGGTTGAGACCTATTAACATCCACCCTCCCACCTCCATCAAGAACAGTGGAATGACCCCATCACTCACGCTGCTGCCGCTACCCCCGGTTCCCCCAGGACCCTCAATGCCCTGGTCACTCTTCTGTTCCACAGCAAGCTCAGCCTCTAGGATCCTGTCCACAGGCATCTCCTCAGGGGCTCCCCCAGCCCCCTCCCCATCTCCGTCCTTGTCTTTTCCCCGCTGACGCTCCTCCTGTACCGCTAGGGGAGAAGGGGGAGGGGAAAAAAAAGTAAAAAATCAGCAGTCAGCTATAAGAAGGTTCCCAAATGTCTTTAGGGCCTTATCAGGAAATATTCATAGGAATTGAGATGTCACTAGAAACAACAGAAGACTTGGGGCAGGGGTTACAAAAGGATATAAATAAATCATGTAGAGATAAACAGAATAAGGTAAAGAAGTCAGGAAGAATGCTAACATCTAAACTGAGAGCCTACAACACATTAAGAAATATGCCACACACAACACTCGTTCAATAACTAAAAAAAAAAAAAAAACCCTGTAACCTCACCATTTTTCAAATATATTTTTATATTTATTTTCCCTTTTGTTGCCCTTGTTTTTTTATTGTTGTTGTAGTTATTATTGATGTCATCATTGTTAGATAGAACAGAGAGAAATGGAGAGAGATGGGGAAGACAGAGAGGGGGAGAGAAAGACACCTGCAGACCTGCTTCACCATTTGTGAAGCGACCCCCCTGCAGGTGGGGAGCAGGGGCTTGAACCAGGATCCTTAGGCCAGTCCTTGCACTTTGCGCCACATGCGCTTAACCCACGGCACTACTGCCCAACTCCCCCATCTTTTTTTAAATGAATTTGGGAAGGGGGTTGACAGAATAATGATTATGCAAAGAGACTATCAGGACTGAGGCTCCAAAGTCCCAGATTTAATCCCCCGCACTATCATCACACAGAGCTGAGCAGTGCTCTGATAAATAAACAAGTTAATTAATTAATTAATTAATTAATTTGGTCTCTCAATTTGTCTCTGCCTCTACCCAATAATAAAGAAAAAAAAAAGAATTTGAGGGTTAAATAGCTTGTCATAGCAAGTCACACATCACACATCCAATTCTAGTGACTGACTATAAATCTTGTGCACTTCTGATTAAACATAAAAGCAGTAAAAGCAGCACTGACCTAGGTCTTCAGAGATGAGTTATGACCTTACATCTGCCACATGACCTTGGAAAGTTATGCTTCAGGCTCACCTTCTTAAAAACAAATATTTGACAGAGGCCTGCTAGTGGCATACCAGGTTAAGTGCATATATTACCACGCACAAGGACCCCTGCCACCACTCCTCCCCCCTATAGTGGGGGACACTTCACAAGCAGTAAAGAAGGTCTGCAGTTGTCTCTTTCTCTCTCCCTTTCTTTTTTTTTCATAAATTATGTTTCTATTTTAAATATTTATGAGAAAAATAGGAGAGAGAGAAAGAAGCAGACATCACTCTGGTACATGTGCTGCTAGGAACTGAACTCAGGATCTCATGCTTGAGAGTCCAATGCCTTATCTACCACCTCTCTCCCTTTCTACCTACCCTCCTCTCTCAATTTCTCTGTCCTGTCAGAAAGAAAGAAAGAAAGAACGAACCACCAGGAGCAGTGGATTCATAGTGCCCAGCACCAAACCCTAGCAATAACATTAGTGGCAAAAAAAAAAATTTTTTTTTTACTAAGATACTTTCTAAAGTGTTTCAAACTTCCAGAATGAGGCTTACAAATAAAAGGAAAACTCAGGTCTTCAATAAAAGCTGCAGTTTTTGAGGATAGAGTTCTAAAGTTCGGAGGAGAGGCCACAGACAACAACAAGGTGTAATACAGAAAGGGAACATTGGGTCAAAGAGAAGGACTATTCAGGTGAGAGAATGGGAGAGAGAAAAACCCATCACGGGAAAAGCAAAGCTATCCTTCTCTGGAACTGACCAAGGAGGACCACAGAGGTAGAATCAATATGGAAAGTCAAGAGACCAAATACACTACAACACCAAGAAAAAGCTGACGAGGTGAGAAGGCCAATACTGCCCTCTAGAGGAGAGAGAAAACAGTTCAGTCTTCCTGAACTGTACAAGTTTAGGCAATCTTCCCTCTCCAAGTCAGACAAGGAAGCCTAGGAAAAGAGGGCTTTACCTTCCCTCTTCATGCCAGTGGCCAAACACTTCTGGTAGCGGCAGTACTGACAGCGGTTCCGCTGACGCTTGTCCACTGTGCAGTCCTTATTGTCCCGGCATGAGTAGGTCAGGTCCTTACGGATGGTGCGCTTGAAGAAGCCTTTGCAGCCCTCACAGCTGTAAACACCATAGTGTTTGCCTACAGGGGAGAAAAGAATAGCATTGACAAGGCTGCATGTAAAACCTTCACAAACCTCTTGCCAATCTCCCCCTAGTAAACTTAGTTTAAGTCTACTGTGTTTGCCAGATACAGAAGGGAAATCAGAACATAAGAGACAATCTAGCCCCAATCCCCTCACTGTTCAAAAACCCTAAAACTTCCCCCTCTCCCCTCTGATAGCTCTCTGAGCTTCAGTTTGTTCAGCTCTCCTTGCACCCCACCCCCATCCCACTGCCTCCACGAAAAGTCCAGGAACCACAGAAAATCCCACAACTGATAATGAACAGAAGATTCTTTCTCTGCTGGTATTTTGAGTCCCATACCTGAGCTTCGGTCCCCGCAGATTGCACATAGCCGTTTTCCGGCCCCAGAACCAGCTGGAGGGGGTGGACAGTGCAAGCCCCGGACCCCTAAGACTGGTGGCTTCACATCTTCAGGGGGGCCAGACCCACCCCCGGGGAGCGACACTGTTGAGTTAATCTGGGATGGGGGAAATAGCGAAATCACAGGGAGACTCATTGGGAAGAAGAATCACTCAGAGGTGATGGAAATCACTCCCTACCCCTCGGGTAGGGCTCTGCATTGCACATTCCAGAGGGGATTCTTTACACTGTAGCTTCTGTGAGGACCACCCTGGGGCAAACCCCAAGGAGATCAGACATACAATTCCCCCTGAAATTGTGCAACACAGTTGTCCTGAGGGCATATATTTCTGAAAAGCAGATGGGGTGGAGGTGAGGGAGTCAGAAAAATCACTGAGATGGACCTCAAGATAATCAGGGGTCCTTTATAGGACTGGGGAAGAAGCATGCACTAAAATGCCAGTCACCTCAGGAAGGGCAAGTGGTCTCACAAGGACCACAGGCCTGCCAGGATTAGAGTTCTGAAAAAGGTCAGTGGGCCATGGGGAAGTTCATACAAGGATCTGGGGTCATAAGGGAAACAAGGAAATGAAAGTAGAGAGGCAGTAAATAAATCACAACCTCTCACCTGGGGACTGCTGACAGGCCGGGAGAATCCAGGGGGAGCTGGAGGGGGCAGACCAGGGGACCCCATGGAAGAGCTGATGACTGGGAAAGGAGAGCCCAAGGGGGGTGGTGGCATGGAGGGTGGGGGTGTGACACCAGAGCCTCCAAGGGATGAGGCTGCTGAAGGGGGGAGGGGTGCTCCTGGAGGGGAGGGGGGAGGGGCCACCTGGGGAATTGGATTTGGAGAGGAACTGTCTGGGCTTCTGGAGTCTGAGAGAGGGGTACAAAGAGATACAGAGACACACAAACAGGAGAGACAAAAAAAGAAAATGAGTCTTTGATCACGACCATTCAACTAGAGACTTCAATTCTCTAATCCCTCAACTGCCAGCCACCCTGCTCCCGTCCACCCCCAAATCTAAAGATACCCTGTTTCAACGGTTTAAGATACACAACAATTTGTTAACACATTAAACACTTTCACTCCTAACTGTGGTGAAACGAGGGGGTAAGCATAAGAGAAAAGAATAACTCAAGCGAGGAAACATTCCCAACAATGCATTTGTCTGCCCCTAGCCAGAGGCTGGGGAGCACGTGGGGTGGACCAGCCAGCCCCATTTCCAGCTTGTAGCCGGAGCGCGGAAAGGGAAAAGGAATGCGAGAGAAGACCCCTTGCTAGCAAGACCTGCCTTCAAACATCCAGAGTCCCCAGGGTAGAGGGCTCGGGTCCCACGCCCTCAGTGCTCCGGTGTGCAGGCCCTCAAGCGACCGAGGTGAGCAGGGCGGAAGCTCCCCTCCCCGCCCCGCCCCGCCCCGGGGGGAGGGCGCTCGGGCCCTCGGGAGGGAGGGGACGCGTGTTTACAAACAAGGGGGCGGGAGCGCCGGGAGAGCGCCCCGGAGGGGGGGAGGGGCTGCAGACAACGCGGTCACTGGCCAGCCGGTTCGTCCGCGAGGACACTCACCCCGCCCGCTGTCGCCCATCCCGTCCCGTCCAGCCTCCCCCGGTTCCGGCTCCGGGGTTTGTTGTTGTCCGGCCGCCGCCGCCGCGGGATCCAGCCAGGGCCGTCTCCGCCGCCACCGGGACGCGACCCCACAATGCATTTCTTTTCGCACCCCCACTGGCCCACACTGCCCTGCGGCATGCGGCTGGGGGAGGAAGGGCGGGCGGGAAGCCCAGGACATAACTCCTGGGTGAGTGTGCGGACAGCGAAGAGGTAGACCAGGAGTTCCCAAGGATTGGCCGGGGGACTAATTGAGCACTAGGGCACCCCAGAGAAAGACTCTGGCCTGAACGGGGTCGAATTAAGAGCTTCGCTTTGCTCTGTAGCAAAATGACAGCGCCGCTGTGGCAGCCATCTTGGTACAGACGGGAAGTCTCCGCGCTAGTTACCGCCCCCTCGGCCAGTTGGAAACGGAGGAGGCGGTCTCCTCGGGCCTGTTAGCCGGCCTCGCCCAGCCTCCCCTCAAATAACCTCCACGTTAACGCATGCGCGGTAGGGCCAGGCTGCTTTTGCAGCAGCCGCGGTAATCCATATTGGTAAAGGTATAGATAGGGGACCGGGGCTGAACGGAATTTCCTGATCTCGCGGGAGCTAAAGGCGGCACTGCCACGTCCTAGTAAACCGGGAAAGGAGAGGATACCGGAGCCGGTGAGCATTACCTTCTCTTCCCTACTGTCCTTTCCAGGCCTTTCCTCCACCGGTGGGTCATAGAGACGAGGGCCCAGAGAGTCCATAGACTGGCTGATCGAAGCCTAGAGCGGTGTCCCAAGCTCCTACACCCGGGAGGGAGTTCAGGATGGGGAACAATGTGTGTGTGTGTTGGGGGACTAGAGTAGAATTCAGGAGCGACCCATGTGCAAGGAGGGCTTAAGCAAAATAGTTACCCTATATAGCAATAGACTTGAGGGTCAGGTGGAGTCACTGTCTCTGTCCGTCTGGTCAGCATGATGGCCAGAGGCCTGGGGGCCTCCCACAGAGTGGTCGTGGGGCTGCTGACCTGGGCGGCCTTGGGGCTGCTAGTGACCGGACACGAGGGTCATGGCGACCTGCACGAGGATCTGCACGAGGACTTCCATGGTCACAGCCACAGACACTCACATGAGGATTTGCACCATGGACACAGCCATGCCCATGGCCATGGCCACACTCACGAGAGCATCTGGCATGGGCATACCCACCACGGTCACGACCATGGACATTCACATGAGGATTTGCACCATGGCCATAGTCATGAGCATAGCCATGGAGGCTATGGGGAATCTGGGGCTCCAAGAATCAAGCAGGATATGGACACTGTCACTCTCTGGGCCTATGTGAGTCCCCAGGGCATGGGGAGAAGTGTGGTTGGCTCTGGATTGTTGGGAAACCGCACACCACTTAACTCTGAAATTCTCTCACCAGGCACTGGGGGCTACAGTGCTAATCTCTGCAGCTCCATTTTTCGTCCTCTTCCTTATCCCGGTGGAATCAAACTCCCCCCGGCACCGCTCTCTGCTCCAGATCTTGCTTAGTTTTGCCTCTGGTGGACTCCTGGGAGATGCCTTTTTGCACCTCATCCCTCATGCTCTTGGTAAGTGACTTCTTATTTTTTAAACAAATGAATTTTCTCTGTGATTCATTTCTGACCTCCCAAATGCATGCTATTTTCCTAAATACATACCAGTTGGTGGGATATTGACGATCTGACCTTTTTTCCCCTTACCTCTAGAACCTCATTCTCATCATCCCATGGAGCAGCCTAGAGGACATGGACACTCTCACAGTGGTGAGGAAAGGGTAAATGGAGACAGGTGGGGATGCTGGGGAATGAATATGCTTCCCTGCTCATCTCCTGCACTTGGGGAGGGGACTCTGGAATCCATATCTCCTTTAACATCTCTGTCTACATTCCCAGGTCAGGGCCCCATCCTGTCTGTGGGGCTGTGGGTTCTTGGTGGAATTGTTGCCTTTCTTATTGTGGAAAAATTTGTGAGACATGTAAAAGGAGGACATGGACACAGTCATGGACATGGACATGCTCATGGTCACACACATGGAAAACAGGGTGAGCCCAGGAACAATTTTCCTAAAAGCTATCTTACCTACTTCAGAATTCTTTCATAAACCCCTCATAGAGTCCCTTTGGTTTTAGGTGGGTGGAACCTCCTTTCTGAGGAGATCTCAGGAGAGATGGGGAGGGCCTAAGGAAGCAAACTATCATTAATGTTATTATTATTATTTTACATTAATCAGACCACTGCTCAGCTCTGACTTATAGTGGTGCCTGGATTGAACCTGGGACCTTGGAACCACAGGCATTAAAGTTGTTTGCGGGGGTCGGGCGGTGGCGCAGTGGGTTAAGCGCACGTGGCGCAAAGCGCAGGGACCGGTATAAGGATCCCGGTTCGAGCCCCCGGCTCCCCACCTGCAGGGGAGTCGCTTCACAGGCGGTGAAGCAGATCTGCAGGTGTCTGTCTTTCTCTCTCCCTCTCTCTGTCTTCCCCTCCTCTCTCCATTTCTCTCTGTCCTATCCAACAACAAAAACAACATCAACAATGGCAATAATAACTGCAACGAGGCTGCAACAACTAGGGCAACAAAAAGGGGGAAAAATGGCCTCCAGGAGCGGTGGATTCATGGTGCAGGCACCGAGCCCAGCAATAACCCTGGAGGAAAAAAAAAAAAGTTGTTTGCATGGTCATTATGCCAGCTCCCTGCAGGAGACAAAGAACTATTCTGAGTATCACAATGTACATGGGACCCTGGCAGTTGAACTCAGGACTTCATGCTCCCAAATTCCACACTCTACTCACTGACCACATCTTGGGCCCTGGAAGGGGAAGATTCTTACCCCTCTTAACAATTCCATTCTTCCCTCAGATTCTTCAAAAGAGAAGCAGAGCTCAGAGGAAGAAGAAAAGGAAGCAAAAGGACTGAAGAAAAGGAAAGGAGGGAGCACAGGTCCCAAAGATGGACCTTTGAAACCTCAGAGTTCCGAAGAGGAGAATACAGGTTCAGGTAAGGGTCATATATGATGATAAACTGTGAGTCACATGGGGTACATACTATGTAATGGTGGGTGTCTGGGAAATACAGAGAGGTTTTGTGTGACATGATCTTTGGGAAGAGATAAGTATGATTAGCCATAGCTGCGACTGGGAGTGATGGTTGCCTCTGACCATTTCACTTCCCTTTTGCTATAAAAGATCTTCGGGTGTCAGGATACCTGAATCTGGCTGCTGACTTGGCACACAATTTCACTGATGGTCTGGCCATTGGTGCTTCATTTCGAGGGGGTCGAGGACTGGGAATCCTGACTACCATGACAGTCCTGCTACATGAAGTACCTCATGAAGTTGGAGACTTTGCCATCTTGGTCCAATCTGGCTGTAGCAAAAAACAGGTTGGTGATGATGTGCACCAAACATGATTGCCTTTCCCCCTGCTCATCCACCCCCAAGCCCAAACAGGATTACCTCTCACTAGTTCCAAACAAATGGAATTAATCACACTGTTACTGATACCCCTTAGAAATGCAAAAGGTGGGGGTCGGGCGGTGGCGCAGTGGGTTAAGCGCATGTGGCGCAAAGAGCAAAGCGCAAGGACCAGCGTAAGGATCCTGGTTCGAGCCCCCGGCTCCCCACCTGCAGGGGAGTCACTTCACAGGCGTTGAAGCAGGTCTGCAGGTGTCTATCTCTCCCCCTCTCTGTCTTCCCCTCCTCTCTCCATTTCTCTCTGTCCTATCCAACAACAAACAACATAAACAATGGTAATAATAATAACCACGACGAGGCTACAAACAACAAGGGCAACAAAAGGGGGGAAAAATGGCCTCCAGGAGCAGTGGATTCATGGTGCAGGCACAGAGCCCAGCAATAACCCTGGAGGAAAAAAAAAAAAAAGAAAGAAAGAAAGAAAAAGAAATGCAAAAGGTGTTTTACTTCTTTGACTTGGGCTTTGGTGTTTTATGAACTATAGTCCACAAACCATAGAATGTGTTTTTGTTTTTGTTTCATAAGGAGGGTGAGTCTTTCACACAATGCTCCCCATGCTGACCTACTAAATCGGAAGATCTGTAGTAAAGATCTCTTTGATATACAGAATTTCTCAGAAATTGTCTATTCTAGACTTTCTCTTCTTTTTGCCTTACTCTTCAATTTCCAAAGACACATATTTCACTTATATATAACCCATACCTTGTCTATCTAAACCACTGATGGTTTTTACATGTTAATGAATGCTTCTCTCTTTTTTCTGCCCACCAGGCGATGCGTCTGCAACTCTTGACAGCAATAGGGGCACTGGCAGGCACAGCCTGTGCCCTCCTAACTGAAGGAGGAGCAGTAGGCAGTGAAGTTGCAAGTGGTACAGGTCCTGGCTGGGTTCTACCATTCACTGCAGGTGGTTTTATCTATGTAGCAACAGTGTCTGTGCTACCGGAGTTGTTAAGGGAGGCATCACCATTGCAATCACTTCTGGAGGTGCTGGGACTACTAGGGGGAGTTGTTATGATGGTGTTGATTGCCCACCTTGAGTGAGGGGTGGGATAAACCAGCCCCAAACCTCTAGCTTCTAGGTCTTCCAGATGAGGGGTCTGTGCAGGTTGGGGACCCAGGCTAGTTATACTTGCCTGCCAAGGAAGGACTTTGGTGTAAAGCTCATCTGGGTTTGACAGTCTTACAGGGAATGTAGAGGTGAGAATGAGATAGCAGCAGGCCCATAATGTCAGGCATGTGCTGACCATGTTGTTGGGTTTGGGGGAGCTAAATGGTGCCGTAATGAAGACTTAAAGATGGTAGCAATCTGCTCTAGATCCCTAGCCCACTTGTTAGAGGACCAAGCTGCCACACAGACTTTTCCATGGTCTGCCTCCCACCCTCACATTTGTTGGTAATGAATTCAAAGTACTCCAGAGGCCACTACTACAGAGGTGGTAACAAGAGATATAAACATCAATCGTGTGTCTTGATTTGGAAGTGATTTGAAGGGGTGGGTTGGTTACTAATCTTTTTGTTTGTTTCTATTCTTTTTATATCATTGTTTGAATTGAGGGGAGAAAAAGGGGGTGGTGAGGGAAAATAAAGCCCTTGTAACTTCCGCACTGCGTTCAGTCATTTTTTTTTGGGGGGTGGAGGATGGGGATCAAGGCTCTACGACCCCATTTCCCTGGGCCCCTCCACTTCCCTCGGCCCAGACCTACTCTGTCCGGCCTTGTCTCCAGGGTGGAAGGTGGGGGAGGGGTCACAAGGTCAGCCTGCACTGGTGATTCAGATGGCCTAGTGATAGCCGTGCTTCTATTGGCTCCATTCCTTTTGTCACGCCCCTTCACTCTGGGATTGGTCCTGTGGCGAGTGGACCTCCCCACCCCACAGTCAGCCATGACAGCTCTGCAGCTCCGACTCCGCTCTGCCTTGGCCCTGGTCACAGGTTGAAGGGGCCTCTCCTAAGGGCGGGTTGGGGTGCCGGAGTGATAGTGGTCCTGGGGACGACCCCTCAAGGCTCTGAAGCCACTGTGACCTCTGGCCCCCAGTCCAACTTGTGCTAGCTTTGCGGCCCGCTCCACCCCGCCCCTTTCGCTCGCGTGCTCTCTCCCACCCAGGTGCAGGCAGCGGCATCGGCCGAGCGGTCAGTGTGCGCCTGGCCAGAGAGGGGGCCGCTGTGGCTGCTTGCGACATAGACGGGGCAGCAGCTCGGAAAACTGTCCAACTGCTGGGCCAGCCCCAGAGTGAGGAGGGGGAACCCCCCAGGACCCACGCCGCCTTCCAGGCTGACGTGTCGGAAGCAGGGGCTGTCAGGCACCTGCTGGAACAAGTGCAGGTGAATGGGAGACGGCTTCACCACCTTTAACGAGGATTGATTCACTGCCTGGGCTCTAGCTGGTTTATTGGTGTGTAACCTCCCCCTCCCACAGGCCTGCTTCTCTCGCCCACCATCTGTTGTTGTGTCCTGTGCGGGCATCACAAGGGATGAATTTCTGCTGCACATGTCTGAAGATGACTGGGACAAAGTCTTAGCTGTCAACCTCAAGGTGGAGACCTCTGAACCTATGTCTTCTAGGCCCCTCAAGCCCACAGAGGGAAAAAGACCTTATGACTCTCTCCCCTCAGGGCACCTTTTTGGTGACTCAGGCTGCAGCCCAAGCTCTAGTGTCCAGTGGTTGCCATGGCTCCATCATCAACATCAGCAGCATCGTAGGGAAGGTCAGCTTGAGTTGGGATGAGGTGCAGCCAGTTAAGTGGACACAGAGACAAGAGCCCCTTGGGGCTCCTGACTCATCCCAAACCTTCTGACTAACTATAGGTGGGGAACCTGGGACAGACAAACTATGCAGCATCCAAGGCTGGAGTGGTTGGGCTGACTCAAACTGCTGCCAAGGAGCTTGCACGGTTGGTTGGATACCTGGGGTTCAGCATACTTTACTGATTGGGGCATGTGGGAGGTTTGTGGAAGAAGTCAGCATCTATTCCAGTGTCAGCAACCACTCTCCTTTCTACAGACATGGAATCCGCTGTAATTCTGTCCTCCCAGGGTTCATTACAACACCCATGACACAGAAAGTGCCACAGAAAGTGCTGGATAAGGTAGGAGGTTGTGGGCAGAGGGCAGAATCATTCAGAAACCCAACCTCTCTGGGCTTCAGAAAGAGAATGCTAGGCCCAGCTCCTGGAAAATAGTAGCTTTTCAACAAATATTCCAGAATTGAAGACAAATCATCACAAACAACATATAAATAATAATCCACAAGAGCAGCTTTCACAAATAAGTGTTTCCTTACAGGTGACTCAGATAATCCCGATGGGACATTTGGGAGACACTGAGGGTGAGCACTGAATGTCAAGGCCCTGGGAGGGGACCTGAATGAAGAGATTCTAAAGTGTGTGGTATCTGAGAGGATCTCACCAGGACTGGTGGTTGGTGTGTGTGTGTGTGTGGAGTGGCAGTATTTCTAGTGGGAGATGATGGCTACCTTGGGTCCATGAAAGTGAATGAGATCGTGTGCTCACCCTATCATTCCCACAGATGTAGCAGATGTGGTTGCATTCTTAGCATCGGAAGACAGTGGATACATCACAGGGGCCTCAGTGGAAGTCACTGGTATGAGGCCAAGGTGGGGTGGTAGAAGGACAAAAAAGTGGAACCCAGATTATATGAGACAGCAAGTGCAGGGAGTCTGGAACATCTTAAGGAAGGGCAGAAGTTGCACAGAAGTGGGTGCTCCCCAGCCCTTCTCCATTCCATCTATGCATCTGTCCAAATGTTTTTGTCCCTCCTAGGAGGTCTTTTCATGTAACCGCCTCAAGGACCCTGAATTCTGCTCACTCCCGACCACTCTTCATGGCCTCCTGCTGATGAGGATTTTGAGTTCCCAGGCTACAAAGGAGGTGGCAGTGTATGATTCAGGAACGCTGAATATGAGAAGCAGGGGTGCTTGTGACCCTAATAAATTCCAAATCCTCTTCCCTGCCACCTCGGTTTCTTCTTGTGTCCAAACCCGCAGACCCTTCCCCACCTCCCCCTCCTTTCCCTTTCCCCAAGGATTGTTCCCTTTCACTGCCTGGTCTCCCAGGGCAACCCCCGCCGCCGGGTTTGAGAGGAGGGTGTGTTACTGTGTCTGCGTGACACTCTGGGTCTTTTTGGAGGGAGGGGACTCTGCCCAGCCCCTTCTACTGGCTCTGCAACCTCAGGCGCCCCCCCCCCCGCCCCAATTCCCTGGGTCATTATGGCTCCCCAAGGGTGGTTTGTTCATGGTACCATCCCAGTGTCCAGTCTGGTCTTAATAGGGGGGTCTTGGAACAGGTGGCCCTCCCCCATCCCTCTCCTTTCTTTGGGTACCCCCCTCCTCTTTCTCTCCACTTTACAATAGCTGCAGCCGGCCTGGGGTCGGATGGGGGGATTAAGGGAGGGAGGCAGGATTAGGGGAATGGACCAGCGGATGAAAGGGGCTGGAGGAGAGCAGAAGGGAGGGGGCTGGAAGGAGGAAGGGGAGGGGGTCCGCGCTAATCGACTCGAGCCCACATAAGGACTGGCCACGGACTGAAGGAGAGGACAGAGAAGTAGGGGGGACCTGGGGAGGAGGGGCAGGGGACCCACTGGTGCCTTACCCCAGAAACAGGCCAGCCCCTGGCAGCTGCAGCCCAAGTCCGGGAGCCCCACCTCAAGCTGAAGGAGACTGGACGCCCATCACGGTCTCTTCTCCCCCACCCCCACATCCCTCTGATCCCCTGTCCTTAATGGGTCTCGGTCTGCTCCTTCCTCTCCTTCCCATCCTGTGGCTTTCCTGGAAACTCCTGGGGGAGGTTTCTGCCAGCTTCCCACTCCAGGTATCGGCCCCTTCGGACACCCCCTCCCCAATAAGGACCCCATCTTGTGTGTCCGTCCCAGTTTCCGCGCGCTGTCTCTCCACTCCCCGCTCCCTCCGTGCGCCTCCCTCCCCCGTCCCGGGCCGCGGCTCCTGATTGTCCAAACGCAATTCTCGAGTCTATGCCTGCGGCCGAGAGTTGAGTCTGGACGTCCCGAGCCGCCGCCCCCACACCTCGAGGGGAGCGCGGGGCGGAGGGGCGAGCAAGCCCCCCGGTGTGGTGAGGGGAGTCCCGGGCACGGCGGAACTTAGTCGCGTTCACGGGGCTGGAGCACCGAAGCGCCCGAGGAAGCCGACAGCGCTCCCCCCCCGTAATTGCAGGCTGGGGTTACCGACAAGTTGCGCGCCGGAGGGGGTGGGAGCCGCAGGGGACAGACAGGGAGCGCGGGCCGCCTCCCCAGCCCCGGGTCCCAGCGACCGCAGCCCCGCCCTTCGCAGCGGAGGCCCGCGGTGGGAGCCGCCGGAGGGGACCGGGCCGAGGCGGGCAGCGCCGGGTGCTGGGCTGGGGGCGGAGAGCGCGCGCCCGGGGAAGCCAGCCGGGGGGGGGTAGGGCGGGGGGACCCCGACGTCCACGTCGCATCCCACCCGCGCGGCTAGTGGCGGGTGACGTCTCCGCGGGCGGGGGGGAGTGGGGGAGCGAGCGGAAGTGACGTAGGGCCCCAGCGCCGGGGCCATGGCGGCAGCGGCGGCGGGAGCTGCTTCTGTCTAAGCCGCGGCGGCTGGCGGAGTGAGGTCGGCACGCCAGCCCGGGCCCGGGGAGAGGCGCGGACGCGGAGGGAGCGCGTACGGCCGGAGCCGGGTGAGGGGCGACGGGAGCGCCTCCGGAGGGGCGGGGTCTGCATGAGGGGCGTCCCCCCAACACCCCCTCCCTTCCCTCGGCCAGTCTCCCTCCGCTCCTCCTACGCCGCGGAGTCCTGCCGGGGGTCTGTGCCCGGTCACCATGACGACGCCGGCGAATGCCCAGAATGCCAGCAAAACGTGGGAACTGAGTCTGTACGAGCTCCACCGGACCCCGCAGGTGACAGGATTCTCCCTTTACAGTTTACGCCCTCTCCACAGCCCCCCTCCCACAGTCCACAGCCTCTCCCCCACCCCCCCGCCTTTTTGTTTTGTTTTGCCCTGTTCTGCTCATTCTGACTGATTTCACAGACGCTGGTGATCCTGCCTTTGAGTCATTGAATCTTTTCAAAGCGTTTGCACATCTATCTTATTTAATCTCTTTTTTTAAGATTTATTTGTTAATAACGAGAGAGAGAAAACACCAGAGTATCATACTAGCACATGAGATGCCAGGAGTTGAACTCAGGACCTCAGGCTTGAGAGTACAAGGCTTTATCCATTGTGCCACCTCCGGGGCCCATTAATCTCTTTTTAAAGTGAGCTAAGTCACTTCCTCTCTTTGTTTTAAGGTGTATTTTATTGACTGCACATCAGAGAGAGCTTCACATGAGACAGAGAGGTGGAGAAAGAAGCCTGGTACATGTGGTGCTGGGGATGGAACTGGGAAGCTCAGGCATGCAAGCCCAGTGCACTCGCTTCTCCAGTAGTTCACTTAATCGTCAAAATAAGTATACGAAAGAGGTAGAACAACTATTACTGTATTTGAAAGGTAATCTAGGAGCTGAGGAGATAACATAATGGTTATGCAAAAAAAGGCTTTCATGCCAAAGGCACTAAAGGTCCCAAGTTTAATCCTCAACACCTCCATAAGCAAGAGGTAACAGTACTCTGGTAGAAATAAATGTTTAAAAAAAAGGGGAGGAGTGAATAGCATAATGGTTATGCAAAAAGATCCATCCCTGAGGTTCTAAGGTCCCTGGTTCAATCCCCCGCACCACCATAAGCCAAAGCTGAGCAGTGCTGTGGTTAAGATTGAAAAAAAGGGGGGGAGTCAGTCGGGCAGTAGCACAGCGGGTTAAGCTCAAGGACCAGAGAATGATCCTGGTTCAATCCCCCAGCTCCCCACCTGGAGGGGAGTCGCTTCACAGGTGGTGAAGCAGGTCTGCAGGTGTCTATCTTTCCCCCTCTCTGTCTTCCCCTCCTCTCTCCATTTCTCTCTGTCCTATCTAACAAGGACATCAGTAACAACAATAATAACTAAAACAACAACAAAAAAGGGCAACAAAAGGGAAAATTAATAAAATTTAATTTAAAAAGTGTAAAAAGAAAATATTCTGCTCCAATGGGGGGAAAAAAGAGAGTCAACAGAGATTACTTACTTTGTCTGTTTCTCAGTTCACTGTCTCGTAAGTCAGTGTATATAAGGCTTGTCTTGGGAGGCTAAGAAATGATTCACAGAGTTGAGAGAGCACTTTGCTGTGAGCAGGGACTTGGGTTTAAGCTACATGACAGCACCTGCACAGGAGAAACTTTAGGGAGCAGTGGAGTAGTGTTGTGGTATTTGTCTTTTACCTTCTATCTAAAAAAAGACTTACCTGGGAGTCGGGCTGTAGCACACAGCTGGTTAAGCGCAGGTAGCGCAAAGCCCAAGGATCAGCTTAAGGATCCTGGTTCGAGCCCCCAGCTCCCCACCTGCAGGGGAGTTGCTTCATGGGTGATGAAGCAGGTCTGCAGGTGTTTATCTTTCTCTCCCCCCCTCTGTCTTCCCCTCCTCTCTCCATTTCTCTCTGTCCTATCCAACAACAACGACATCAATAATAACTACAACAATAAACCAACAAGGGCAATAAAAGGGAATAAGTAAATAAATATAAAAAATTAAAAAAAAAAAAGACTTACCTTGGGAATTTATTAAAAAGAGCCTCCTGGCTTCCTTGTTCCTCCCCCATTCCCACAGTAATGGGGATGGTTCATAGAAACTGCTGTTACTCTCAGAGGACACTATTTTGTTTTCCATTTCCTCCAAGTCATAACCACCACCACCTCAGAATTATCCTTTTCCTCAAGTGACCAACATGGGATAACAGACTCTACCACTGGACTCTATTTCTCTCTCTAAAAAAAGGGGGGGTGCGTTTATGAGAGAGAGAGAGAGAGAGAGAGAGAGAGAGAACCAGAGCATTACTCTGGCACATGCAATGCCAGAGATCAAACTTTGGGACCTCAAGCTTAAGAATCCAGTGCTGGGAGTCGGCGGTAGTGCAGTGGGTTAAGCACACGTGGCGCAAAGCTCAAAGACCGGCATGAGGATCCCGGTTGGAGCCCCCGGCTCCCCACCTGCAGGGGAGTCGCTTCACAGGAGGTGAAGCAGGTCTGCAGGTGTCTATCTTTCTCTCCCCTCTCTGTCTTCCCCTCCTCTCTCCATTTCTCTCTGTTCTGTCCAACGACGACATCAATAACAACAACAATAATAAAAACAAGGGCAACAAAAAGGAAATAAATATTTTTTTAAAAAAAAGAATCCAGTGCTGTATCCACTGTGCCACCTCCTGGGCTACTCACTGTATTTCTCAAAACTCCCATTTCATGGACCACTCACCATGCCTCCAGGAAGCCATTATGGATGGCACAGAGATTGCTGTTTCCCCTCGGTCGTTGCACTCAGAACTCATGTGCCCCATCTGCCTGGACATGCTGAAGAATACCATGACCACCAAGGAGTGCCTCCACAGATTTTGCTCTGACTGCATTGTCACAGCTCTGAGGAGTGGGTAAGAGGAGGGATGAGGTTAAGATGGGGTGAGGGGTCCAGAGTTTGAACCCAGTGTCCCAATGGTGACTGCTCAGGGCATCCTCTCTCCCACCCCAGGAACAAGGAGTGCCCAACCTGCCGCAAGAAGCTGGTATCTAAGCGGTCTCTGAGGCCAGATCCCAACTTTGATGCCCTGATCTCTAAGATCTATCCTAGCCGGGAAGAATATGAGGCCCACCAAGATCGAGTGCTCATCCGACTCAGCCGCCTGCACAACCAGCAGGCACTGAGCTCCAGCATCGAGGAGGGACTGCGCATGCAGGCCATGCACAGGTTTGAGAAGCAGGAGAGGCAGCAGCTGTAGGGTGGAACAGATCCATGGGTCAGACTCATAGTATTTTATTTCTTCCATAGGAGTTTATTGCCTGCTAGCTTCTAAGGCTTTGAATCCTAAGAACTAACTAACGACAGTCTGGCAAATATAGAAGTCATCAATGTAAATTGCAGCTCTTTAGTTAACAGCAGAAATTACTGTTCTTTTTTTATTTATCTATTGGAGAGAGACAGCCAATAATCGAAAAGGAAAGGGATGATAGAGAGGGACAGAGACAGAAAAACACTTGCAGCCCTGCTTCATCACTTGTGAGGCTTTTAACCTGCAGGTAAAATTTATTTTTTTAAATTTATTTCTTTATTGGGGAATTAATGTTTTACATTCAACAGTAAATACAATAGTTTGTACATGCCTAACATTCCCCAGTTCTTTTTATTTATTTTTACTATTGGATAGAGACAGAGAAATTGAGAGGGAAAAGGGAGATAGAAGGAGACAGCCTTGCTTCACTACTCCTGAAACATTCCCCCTGCAAGTGAGATCCAGGAGCTTGAACCTGGATCTTTGTGCACTGTAGTGTGTGCACTTAACCAGGTATACCACCACCTGGCCCCTGTTTAGTGCTTTTTCTTTTTTTTGCCTCCAGGGTTATCGATCAGTGCCTGCACTATGAATCCACTGCTCCTAGAAGCCATTTTCCATTATTATCTCTTTTATAGGATAGGACAGAGAGAAATTGAAAGAGGAGTAGAAGATAGAGAGGGGAAAGAAGGTTATATCCAACACATGCGCTTAACCTGCTGCGCTACCACGCAACTCCCTTTTTAACCTTTTCTAAACCTCAGTTTCATCAACCAAAAAGCAGAATTCTGTGAATCTGTATGTTTGACTTGCAGTTAATGTTTAGTGAATATTAGGTGTCATCATTAAGATTTTCCTGATTTCTTAATCTCTGAAGTTAAAATAGAAACCCCTCATTCTTGCTTCTTTCTAACCTTAAATACTTGTTTTTACAGGGCCCAGCGAGTGAGGCGGCCGATGCCTGGTTCAGATCAGACCAACACGATGAGTGGGGGGGAAGGAGAGCCTGGGGAGGGAGAGGGGGATGGAGAGGATGTAAGCTCAGATTCCGCCCCTGACTCTGCCCCAGGCCCTGCTCCCAAGCGACCCCGGCCAGGGGGTGCAGGGGGGAGCAGTGTAGGAACAGGAGTAGGTGGCACTGGTGGGGTGGGTGGGGGTGCTGGTTCTGAAGACTCTGGTGACCGGGGAGGCACCCTGGGAGGGGGAACCCTGGGCCCTCCAAGCCCTCCAGGGGTTCCCAGTCCCCCAGAGCCTGGAGGAGAAATTGAGCTCGTGTTCCGGCCCCATCCCCTGCTCGTGGAAAAGGGAGAATACTGCCAGACTAGGTGAGAGCCCTGTCTTTCCCCAGACCACTGAAAAATCAAAGGTCACGTAAACTTCCATTAGAAATGGGCTAAACCCTAGCCCAGAGCCCTTTTGGAAAGCTCCCTACTTCCATTCTTCCATTGAGGTTTCCTGTGCCCTAAACTGATCCTCTTTCCCACTCTAGGTATGTGAAGACAACTGGGAATGCCACAGTGGACCATCTCTCCAAGTACCTGGCCCTACGCATTGCCCTTGAACGAAGGCAGCAGCAAGAGACAGGAGAGACCGGAGGGCCTGGAGGAGGCGCCTCTGATGCTGGGGGACCTGATGCGGGGGGTGGGGAGGGTGGAGGTGCTGGAGGAGGTGACAGTCCTGAGGAACCTGCCTTGCCCAGCCTGGAAGGTGTCAGTGAAAAGCAGTACACCATCTACATCGCTCCTGGGGGTGGAGCATTCACGGTGAGAACTCCTTCTGAAGGTGCTGTATGGAGCGGGGAGGTGTGGGGAAGAGGATTGCCATGGTACTACACTGGCAGTCCTGATTCCTAATTGAATAGCTCTTCTCCCTCTGAAATGCCTATCTCCCTTCTCTGTAACTTTCTTCTCTCCCCTCTTTCTCTATGTGCCCTTGCTTTGGCTGCCTTATGATCTCTCTATGAGCTCTCTTATGATTCCTTTTTCTTTCCTCCTCCTGTGGCTGCTTCATTGCCTTTACTACCTCCTTTGACTTTCTTTTCTCTTCTTCTGTCTCCCCTCTACTCCCTCTGCAGACACTGAATGGCTCACTGACCCTGGAGCTGGTGAATGAGAAGTTCTGGAAAGTGTCCCGGCCACTGGAACTCTGCTATGCCCCCACCAAGGATCCAAAGTGACCCCACAAGGGGGACAGCCAGAGGATGGGAACCATGGGTGTCCCTGTGTCCTGACCCACCACCCCAGCTTCTTTGTCCCCTAGCCATTCCCACCACTACTACAGGCCAAGCAGCCAAGAAGAGGATACAAATAAGGACAAGTGGCTTTTATACAAAGTATCTATATCAGATTCTTCTATATTGTACACAGTGGGGCATGCGCCTCCACTTACTGCCTTTTCTATTGCCCCCAGCCTCCATCCATACAAGACATTGGGGAAGGGAGAACCTTCCCCTTTATGCCCTCCTACCAACAAGAACAAATTTGCTTTTTTTGTTCCTCTTTGAAACCTGCAGTTCTTTGTCTCTTTTTACCCAAGGGTATACCAGAAAGGAAAAGGGAAAATATATATTGACGAGAAAAGCCCAGGAATAATGTAGAATCAGCTGTGGAAATGGGAGAGGGAATGTCAAAGGCTGTTGTCAGTGTGTAAATTCCATCTTTTTGAACCTCCAAATCAACAAGTTCATTGAAAACATGGGAGAAAGATCTCTGAATCTGTAACACAGAGTGGAAGAGCACAGAGGTGTGTGAAGTGAGGTACAAAGCTTGCTTCCTAAAACTGAATAGCCCAAGCTGAAATAAAGGCTCTGGAGTGCCAGTGCAGGAACAGGAAAGTGACTCACGGGGGTGAAGCATGTGTATAGACAATGACAGCATCTGCAAGGCTGTTTGCAAAGGGAGTAGTAATTCCTCATCTGTATAAGAAGGTTGTTTTTGTAATTGGGAAGAAAAAAAAAAAAGGGAGGTCCAAAGGGCTTCCAGTCCCTTCCTGCACACACTCTGCCAAAGCAGGCAGACAGGTCAGAGGGAGTAGTTTACAGAGTGCAAACTGGAGCCCATTGAGGTGAATGTGAGACTGTGTGGAGGCAGGACTGCTGGGAGTTGTTCTGTTCCAGCAGCTAAGAGCAGAGGGTTGGGGGCACCAAGCATTTGGACTCCCTACCTTCTGCCTCCAGTGGGCAGGATTGAGTGACTTTCCCCAGGGTGGGGGATGGGATGCTGAAGAGTGCAAAGTCCGGGTCAGTGGAGGTGGGGGGGACAGATGCTCTCTCTAGTTCACCGCCCCCAAAGACTGCCCCCCACTTCCTGTTTCGGTTGTCTTTAGCAACCTAGCCCACTGTTGGCGCCCATCCTCCTCCCCCAGTTCCTGGAGCTTTAGTTCTCTGCTGGCATTGAGACAGCCTCTGTGCCTGACTAGAGGACACCCCAATTCATGTTTGAGGACCCCTGCCCCCCATTTGTTACATTCATCTCTAGTAATCAGCAGATATAGGGGCATCCCAGAAACCTAGTAACATGGTGCTCACCACGGAGACCTCAAAAAAACACCCCTCTGCACTCATCCTCCTAATTTCCCTTCTGTCTGACCCCAACTATTCCCACCACGTGGTACTCCCCTGGGTGCTGGGGAGAAGGTGGGCATTTCAAGGAAAAAAGCCATTCTTTGGGGGTGAGGGTATATGTGTGCAGAGGTGGAAGCCTGAGCATGGAATGAATCTGGCTTCTGGTTCCAGGGGTTGGTTACCTGAGGGAAGCCTGCTGCTCTCCACATCTCACCCGCTGCAGTCTACAAGCTTCCTGTTCCACCCCCACCCCCACCTGTTTTTCACTCTGGAACAGCCTGTGTGTGGACCATGGGTCCCTCTCTCAATCTCTACTCGGTTCCCCAGTCAACACTTTGACCCCACTTTTCACATTTTTTCACTTTCTCTGCCTTCCTCTGTTCCTTTCACTGCAGAGCATGTGGAACCTATGTGGCAGGCATGCCTGCTTTATTAGGTGATACTGGGGGGACGGGGGCATATAGCTGTTGTTCTAGGCAAATCTCCCCTACCACTCCCAAAAGAAAAATTACCAGGGGTCAGACAGTGGTGCACTGGTTTAAGTGCACACATTATAGTGCACAAGGACCTAGTTTCCACCCCTTAGTCTCCATCTGCAGAGGAATGCTTCACTAGTGGTGAAGCAGGGCTGCATGTGTCTCTCTGTCTCTTCCCCTCTTTGTCTCCCCATCCCCACTCAGTTTCTATCTCTATCCAATAATAAATAAAAATATTAAAAAGAAAAAAATAACCACTGCCTTACTGAACCAAGCATTATTTCCCAAAGTTGGTAGACAGATGTGCGACTGGTACTCCAATTCCCTTCCACCTTTGCCACCCCACCCCCAGCCCAGTTCCCCATATCCTTGGTGTCTCTCATTTAAGTATGGATCAGGGAAACAGAGCAATTTGAGGCCAGGAGGTGGCTGACCCAGTAGAGCACACACTACCATATGCAAGGAGGCAAGTTCAAGCCCATGGTGGGAAACATCACAAGTGGTGGGGGAGGTGTCTCAGTCATTTTTTATTTTTCTTTTACTTTATTATTGGATAGAGACAGAAAATGAGAGGGGAGAGATAGAGACAGAAAGACACCTGTAGTACTGACTACTTCACCATTCATGAAGTTTTCCCCCAAAGGTAGGGACCAGACTTGAACCCAGGTCCTTGCACACTGTGTGTGCTTAACCAAGTGCGCCACCACCTGATCCCTGAGACTTTTTTTTTAACTTTTTAAAATTATCTTTATTGGATAGAGACAGCCAGAAATTGAGAGGGAAGAGAGAGACAGAGCAGACCTGCAGTACTATTTCACCACTTATAAAGCTTGCCCTCTGCAGGTGGGGACTGAGGGCTTGAACTCAGGTCATTGCACACTATAGCATGTACACTCAATCAGGTGTGCCACCACCCAGCCCCCTGAAGGCAAAAAAGGGGGAAAATATATAAACTATAGACTATTTTGTTGAGAAAGGAGATACATTTAGGAGATTAGCAAAGCAAAGAAGTAAGGTAGAGGAAGAAAGGTTTATACTCATCAGATCTGGAGTCAGCTTCCACTTGCCACTAAGAAACTGAGCAAGGTGGTCCGGGAGGTGGCACAGTAGATAAAACACTGGACTCTCAAGCATGAGGTCTTAAGTTTGATCCCTGGCAGCATGTACCAGAGTGATGTTGGTTCTTGCTCCCTCTCCTCCTATCTTTCTCATTAATAAATAAGTAAAATCTTTGTGTGGGAGGGGACTGAGCAAGCTTGTACAAGAAACTCAGGAGGCACCCCTGACCCTTGGATCCACTGGAAAAACTGCAGGTGTGGCTTCTAGCACAGCTGTAACCTGACCACAGCCTCAGTCCACACTGGAAACAGGACCTCCTGCTCCAGCCACTGTATGTAGCCTTGGCCATTTGCCGCAACAGCAGACCACACACGCATGGATGGAGCATGGTGGGATGAATTCAGCAAGGAGGAGAGAAGCCTGGAGGCTAACTCAAGACCCCTTTGTTCCTGCCTCCCCCAACTTCACAGCACTCTAGGACAGAGGGGCAACCCAGGTGACAGACCCTCCACAGTCAGAGTGACAGCCTCTTCTATGGGACCTCAGCAGCACAGCTCCCAGCCTAGTCCAGCCAGAGTGACTTGCAGAGCAAGCACACCAGGTGTCTTACCTAGAATAGCTCAGAACTGGAATGGCCAGGTAGTCCAAAAAAACGTCAACCATCCGTTCCGCCCAGGTTCCATGGCTGCCAGTTCTTAGCAACATCGCCCCGCCAGATATTTGTCGGGATGCGGCATCATCTAAGTTCATTTCCCACATCTACGCTCGACCGGACCTGCCAATATATGTGGATATCTTCGCCCACCCTGTCCAACGCTTGACGTCTCGTCACCCAATCTGGTCCCCTATACCTACACTGAACTTCTCTGTTCCAGACTCTTGGAAACAGAGTTGGCAGTCTGCTGAGGTAAAGAACAAACACCTCATCACAGACCCCTGCAAGCGTCAACCCGGCTTTGACCTAGCACGTTATGATTGGGCCCTCCTCAATGGCTATCGAACAGGCCATGGCCGGTGCACCGCTATGTTCCGTCACTGGGGAGCCAGAGACGACCCGAACTGCCCCTGCGGCTCCAGACAGACTATGACCCACATAGTCAACGACTGCCACCTCTCCAGATTCAAAGGAGGTCTCGAAACTTTACATCAGGCTCAACCTGATGCTGTTGACTGGCTACGGAAGAAGGGCAAACGCTAGAAGAAGAACCGCCCAACTCCTCCCCATTTTTAAAACCTTTTTATTTATTTATTCAGTTTTGTGGCCCTTGTTATTTTATTGTTGTTGTTGTTGGATAGGACAGAGCGAAATGGAGAGAGAAGGGGAAGACAGAGAAAGGGAGAGAAAGATAGACACCTGCAGACCTGCTTCACTGCCTGTGAAGCGACTCCCCTGCAGGTAGGGAGCCAGGAGCTCAAACTGGGTTCCTTACACTGGTCCTTGCACTTTGCACCAAATGCGCTTAACCCGCTGTGCTACCACCCGACTCCCATCTCTTGTTCTGTAGTTAATTTTTGATGCTGCTTTATGTCTTTTTTTTTTTTTTTTTTCTAACCAGAACACTGCTCAGCTCTGCTGATGCAAGGGGGATTGAGCCTGGAACTTTGGAGCCTCAGGCATGAGAGTCTGTTTGCATAACCATTATGCTATCTATCCCCATATACTGCTTTATATCTTTAAGATTTTTCTTTTATTTATTATTGGATAGAGACAGAGAAATTAAGAAGAGAGGGAGACAAAGAGAGAGAGAAAGGTAGAGAGACACCTCCAACCCTGCTTCACCACTCATGAAGCTTTCCCCTGTAGGTGGGGACCAAGGGCTTGAACCTAGGTCCTTGCAAAGTGTAGTGTGTTTGCTTAACTAGGTGCACCACTGCATGGTACCTCTTGTCCTACATTTGAGAAGTTTAACCAGGCTGTCTAGGACCCATCATCTGTTATGGATGGATCAGAGTTGCCAGAAATTTCTCTCTGTCTCTGCTTTTTTCCCAAGTTAATGCTGGGGATTCATACCTGCATGGCTCCACATTCCTGGCATTTTTTTTTTAAAGATTTTATTTATTTATTCATGAGCAATGATAGGAGAGAGAGAAAAAACCAGATATCACTCTGGTACATGTGCTGCTGGGGATTGAACTTGGGACCTCATGCTTGAGAGTCCAAAGCCTTATCCTCTGCGCCACCTCCTGGACCACTTTTTTTTTTCTTCTTTCAATAGACATGCATGACAAGGGGGTGGGGTGGGTAGATAGCACAATGGTTATGCAAAAAGACTCTCATGCCTGAGGCTCCAAAGTTCCAGATTCAATCCCCTGTACCATCATAAACCAAAGCTGAGCATGCTCTGGTTAAGAAAAAAAAAAAAAAGCATGACTGAGGTCTCCATTTCTGTCCCACCCCCATCCCCATCCCCACCCCCACCCCCACCCCTAGGTAAATTCCTCAAGCCCTTGGTGGGTCTATTTAAACCAACAAATAGGGGCTATGCAAAAGTGAGTGACAGTACTCCACCACCAGGGAAGCCTCCCCCATGCAAGTACTCCCATGATTTTTGTGGCTGGGGGCTCTCTCATGTGCATGGTAAATTCTGTGCTCTACTGGATAAACCCTCACCCACGTCCCAGGACTTTCTTAAAGGGATCATTTTAAGGAAGTAACTGAATTCTGAGCTCTCCATGGCAACCCCTACCATTAAATCCTAGTCCTCCACTGTTCCCACTCAACCCAGAATTTCTCTACAGGACCCCGTGCCCTACAGTCCAACTATGTCACCTCAAAGGCCACTATGAAAAAGGTTCTTAGGGAAGCCAGGCGGTAGTGCAGTGGGTTAAGCGCACATGGCACAAAGTGCAAGGGCCGGCTTAAGAATCCTTGCTCCCCACCTGCTGGGGAGTCACTTCAAAGGTGGTGAAGCAGGTCTGCAGGCATCTTTCTCTCCCCATCTGTGTCTTCCCCTCCTCTCTCGATTTCTATTTGTCCTAACAATGAAGACATCAATAACAACAACAATAATAACTACAACAACAATAAAAAACAACAAAGGCAACAAAAGGGAAAATATATATATTTTAAAATTTTAAAAATATTTTTAAAAAGCAGCTATGAATAAAGGGTAGCATGTCCCTGTGAATTAGTGTTTTCATGACCTCTGGCTATAAACCTAGGAGTGATATTACAGGATCATAAGGTATTTCCATTTTTACTTGTTTAGTGACATGTAATTTCCCACAGGAGCAGCACCAGTTTACATTTCCACCAACAGTGTAACAGAGTCTCCTTTCTTTTCTTTTTAGACTATTTTATCCATTTATTAATGAGAAAGATAGGAGAGGAGAGAAAAAGAACCAGGCATCCCTCTGGCACATGTGCTGTCAGGGATCAAACTCAGAACCTCATGCTCAAAAGCCTAGTGCTTGATCCACTGAACCACATCTTTCTTTTTTAATAAAGTTTATATGTTTACTAATGAAAAAGATAGAAGGATAGAGAGAAAGAATGAGACATCACTCTGGTCCATGAGCTGTCAAGAATTGAACTCAGGACCTCATGCTTGAGAGTCCAGTGCTTTATCCATTGCACCACTTCCTGGACCACCAGAGTTCTTTTTACGCTACATGCTTACCAGCATTTTTATTTTTCTGTTTTGTCGATGTAGGCCATTTTTGAGAGGCAATATTTGACAAGCTAATCAAGTTGCAGTTTCTCTTCCCTATTTACACTGCTTCCATTCTAAATCAGTATGTGTCTTGGAATCTGGCAGAGGCCCAACCTCAGACTTCACAGAACTTGGCTGTACAATAATTAACATTTGTTTCCAGGATATAAGACAAGATATTATGGAAGCTTTTCCCCAGGACTTGATCAGTATTATTTTTTAAATTATCATTGATAGAAAAATTGAAAGGAAGAGAGAAAGAAAGACACTGGCAGTATTGTTTCACCACTAGTAAAGCCTCCCCACCGCAGATGGAGACGTAGGACTTGAACCCTGGTCCTTGTGCATGGTAACATGTGCACTCATCAAGTGCACCACTACCCAACTGCCAGTGCTAATTTTTTTTTCTTTATTGGGAGGATTAATGGTTTACAGTCCACAGTAAAATATAATAGTTGGTACATGGGTAAGATTTCTCTGTTTTCCACATAACACTCTAATCCCACACCTAGATCCTCCTCCACCATCATGTTCCAGTACCTGAACACTACCCACTGCCCTTACCCCAGAGTCCTTTACTTTGGTGCAATACACCACCAGTGCTAATTCTTATAATTTCATTTTCACTTTTCTCAGAGGCATAAAGAGAGATTGAGAGGAGAGAGAGAGAGAGGGGAGAGAGAGAGAGAGAGAGAACAGCACTGAAGCTTCCTTCAATGCAATGAGGGCCCCAGATTCAAACCTGGGTTGTGCATATTGCAAAGCAGCACTCTAAGTGAGCTATCTCACAGGCCCCAGTGTAATTATGAGAGTAGTTATTTATGGATTTAGATTGTGCTGTGCCAGCACTAAAGGCAGGATACCAAGTGACAGAGGCACTTTTGTAGAAAAATAAATAGCAGCCCCAACGGTGACATACTGGATAAAGTGTTGGACTCACAAAAACAAAGTCTCAAGTTTGATCGCCAGTATCACATGTACCAAAGTGATGTTCTGGTTCTCTATAATAAAGAAACAAATAATTAAATATTTCTGTTTGGGAGGTGTCACAGTGTCTAGAGTTCTGAATTTACAAGTATAAGGTTTTGAGTGTCAGAGTGGTTCTCTGATTCTCTCTATATCATTGACAAATAAACTCCCCCCCACCCCCCGCCCCCAGAGCTCTGATGCTTTAGGCAGGAAAGTGTTTTTGTAGAACCATTATACTATCTTCCCAACCCTAAATGAACATGTTTAAATAAATGTGTTAAAAGTAAATGTGTGTGGCAAAAATTTTATTATTTATTTATGAGAAAGAGAGAAAGAAAGATACAACATCATTCTGGCACATGCAATGCCAGGGATTGAACTTGGGATCTCATATTTGAGGGTTCATGCTTTATCTACTTCCTAGGCCATGTGACAAGTTTTTTTTGTTGTTGTTGTTGTTGTTGTAGGTCAAATTCTCTATAAAGTATGTGGCCAGGGCACAGCCTCATTGGCCCAAATCTGAGGAGGAGACTGTGG
This sequence comes from Erinaceus europaeus, assembly GCF_950295315.1. Classification (NCBI taxonomy): domain Eukaryota; kingdom Metazoa; phylum Chordata; class Mammalia; order Eulipotyphla; family Erinaceidae; genus Erinaceus; species Erinaceus europaeus. The sequence continues at coordinate 56,532,333 of NC_080165.1, forward strand.
AGAAGAATATCATGATTCAGAGACTGGCAAGTGTTGTTTTCGCCGGGCTGGCTTCACGGGCAGGTAACAGACGACCAGGGACTCATGGTTGAGCTGTAGGCAGTATCTCTTTATTCATGCAGGACGCAGCACAATCTAAGACGAGCTAAGCTAAACTCAAGGTAAAGTACTCTAAAACTCACAATGCTGTCTTTATATATACTTCCCAAGTAGGGTGGAAACAGGGTGTGACATAGAGAGGGTGGAGAGAAAAGTGACTGGTGACAATCAGAGTGTGACAAGGAGAGGATCAGGGTGTGACAAGGAGGGGGGGTGGAGCAAAAACATATCATGAAACAGTGGGGATTGAACCAATGCCCTGGAGGGAGGTGCTTGTTAACAGCGGTTATATAAATAGAATGAAGTGGTTATGTAAATAGAATAGTGTTAAGCAGGGGGGATTTAAACCAAATGAAACAGAAGGGGTCTCATGCATACCAACAGGCAAGATAGGTCATCAGGGAAAGCCCATGGCCTGACTGTGGAGTGACCCAGGGTTTGAGTCTGGCCTCCACCATACTGGGGAAGCTTTGGTTCTGTGGTGTGTCATCACTTCTTTTTCTTCATTTCTTTCTTAAAAAAAAAAAGTTGGGGGCCAGGCTGTAGCACAGCAGGTTAAACGCACATGGCGTGGCGCAAAGCACAAGGACCAGCTTAAGGATCCCCACCTGCAGGGGAGTTGCTTCACAGGCGGTGAAGCAGGTCTACAGGTGTCTATCTTTCTCTCCCCCTCTCTGTCTTCCCCATCTCTCTCAATTTCTCTCTGTCCTGTCCAACAACAATGACAACAATAATATTAACAACAACAAATATAAGACAACAAGGACAACAAAAGGGAAAAAATGGCTTCCAGGAGCAATGGATTCCTAGTGCAGGCACTGAGCCCCAGCAATAACCCTGGAGGCAAAAAAAAAAAAAGTTACGCTTTCTTTTTAAATTTTTATTGTTATATTTATTTATTGGATAGAGACAGAAATCAAAAGAGGAGGTAAAGGGGGAGATAGAGAGACACCTGCAGCACTGCAGGTGGGGACCAGTGGCTCCAACCTGGGTCCTTGTGCGTTGTAAAGTGTGCTTAACCAAGTGCGCCACCCCCGGCCCTCTCTTCATTACTCTCAAACTCCCTTCTACCCTCCTCTTTCTCTCCCTTTAGGAAAAAGTCATCCCAGAGTGGCAAAGCGCCAATGACAGGGGGGAAGAAAGCAAAATAAATAAATAAATAAATAGATAGATAGATAGATAGATAGATAGATAGATAAATACATAAATAAGGAAGAGGAGGAGGAAAACAAAAGATCATAACTCAGTTTTGAATATGCTGTGTTTGTGGTACCTCTGAGACATCTGAGGAGGAGTTCCAGGTAGGCAGTCAGATACATACAAACCTAGAGATCAGAGGGGAAACACACAGGTGAGAGTGATCAGCTGATGACAACTGAAGCCATGGGTAAGGTATGAGCAATGTGAGGATGTGTAGCACACAAGGAGAAGGGGCCTGGGAATCACAGTCCTGGTGAATTCCAACTTGGCCTAATAAGGTCACAGAAAACCACAAGGAAGCAAGGAGCAGCCAGAAGGAGAGAAGGAAAACCAGGAGAATGCTCATTCCTGGAAATCAAAGCAAAACTGTCCTTCCAGAAATATTCAGTCAAGAACACTGAGCACTGGGAACTTGGCAGTGGCCTACCTGGCAGAACACATGTATTACAGTGCTCCTGGTCCCCCACCTGCAGGAGAGGAAGCTTCAAAAGTGGTAAAGTGGTGCTTGCTTTCTTTCTTTCTCTCTTTCTCTCTCTTTCTTTCTTTCTTTCTTTCTGTCTCCCCCTTCCCTCTCAATTTCTCCATCTATATCCAAAATAAAAACAAATAGAGAAAATAAATAACTGAATATTGGTGGGAGTAGTGCAAAAATAAAAATAACTTAATGAGGGAGTCCAGCTGTAGCATAGCGGGTTAAGCGCACATGGCGCAAAGCGCAAGGACCCGTGTAAGGATCCTGGTTCCAACCTCTGGCTCCCCACCTATAGGGGAGTTGCTACACAAGCGGTGAAGCAGGTCTGCAAGTGTCTATCTTTCTCTCCCCTCTCTGTCTTCCCCTCTCTCCATTTCTCTCTGTCCTATCCAACAATGATGACATCAATAACAACAATAAAACAACAAGGGCAACAAAAGGGAATAAATAAATATATAAAAAAAGAACAACTTAATGACATGAAGTTCAGTGTAAGAGCACTTGAGAGCTAGGGGACAACATAGTGGTTATGCAAAAAGACTTTGATGCCTGAGGCTACAAGGGCCTCAGCGCCTCAGGCATGAAAGTCTTTTGTATAACCAGTCATTTGTCTCCTCAGCCCCAGGAAATCTGGAATATTGTCAAAGCAGTTCTTGAAATTCAGGGTCATAGAGTTAAACCTGGTTAAGGAGGGGATGACAGATTGGAAGGAGGGGGCATCACTGTTCTGGAGATCCTGGGAGACTCAAAATGGCTGTGAGAAGACTAGAGAAACTGACAGGTGGGAAGGGATGAGGCAGTCATGGGGGTGGGAAGACTGAGACAGGCTGTTTAAGTGAAGGGCTACTTCATTTCACAAGGTCCAGACTGTGACAATGAGGTGTGACTGAACTGGAGTAGAGAAAATTTTGAGGGTGGAGTCACCCAGGTGTTTCAAGGGCAGGTAGGGGATGGATCCTACATGCAGGCAATGAAATGGAAAGAGATGAGAGTCAGAAACTGTCAGCATCCCCTGAACAAGGAGAGGCCTAGCCAATGAAGACAATAACAAAGAAAACAAGAGGGCAATTTAGCACAATGACTAAGCTTCAAAGGCAGAGGGTTATTTTAAGCTGGAAACTAGGGGTTGAAGGAGGAGTCTGGAAACAGCAATCTAGAGCAAGAAAAGCACTCTCACCTGTAAGGAAATAAATGGCTTTCATTTCAGAAGCCTGCAGAAGAGGTAGTGCCCTCGAGGGGGAGTTGAATTTCAGTTCAAGCCAGGAAGTGGAGGGAGCACTCCAAATGTAGGAGGAGATTTGCAGTATATTAGAGTTTAAGGGTAGTTTATGGAAAGGGCAGGTGGAGGGCTGGAACTGTTGTCCCATCACATTAAGGAGAGTGTGGTAGAGACAACAGTGCAATAGAGTAGGCGGCAAAGATTTTACATTTTCACCTTTATTTGATAAACCAGGGATGTGTTTCATTGTTAGTCTCTTGGAAGTTGGTTTATTTTTATTTTTTATTTTTATTTTGCCTCCAGGGTTATCACTGGGGCTCTGTGCCACTGCTCCTGGAGGCCATTTTTCCCATTTTATTGCCCCTGTTGTTGTTATTGTTGCCATTGCTGTTGTTGTTGTTGGGTAGGACAGAGAGAAATTGAGAGAGGAGGGGAAGAGGGGGAGAGAAAGATAAACACTTGCATGTGGGAGCTGGGGCCTTGAACCTGGGATCAGTCCTTGCTCTTTGTGCCATGTGGCTTAACCTGCTGAGCCACCGCCTGGCCCAGAAGTTGTCTAAAGTGATGGTTAAGGATATGGCCTCAAGAACAGCCCTATAAGATTCAAATCCCAGGCTTGAAAACGTAAGTCTTAAACCAGGTTTCAGGATCTCAAAAATCTCTTCTGTAAAATGGAAACAACAGGAGTAGAGGTGACAGCAAAATGGTTATGCAAAGACTAAATTGTCAGGTTCAATTCCCCACACCACCATAAGCCAGAACTGAGCAGGCTCTAGAAAATAAATAAAATGGAAACAACAGTAATACTTAACTCACAGGATTGCTGTGTTCTCTCTCTCTCTCCTTCCCCAAAAAACAAACAAACAAACAAAAAACAATGCTTGGCTCTGGTTTATGGGAGATTTAGTCTGAGATGTTGGAGCCTTGGACATGAGAGTCTCTACATAACCATTATGCTATCTACCCCCTCCTATTTTTTTTTCTTTTTAAATTTCATAAGAGTTAGAGTTTCATCTGACAGAAGAGGGAAGCCAGGGCATCACACTGACCACATTGGTTCATGATCAGGAATGGAACAGAGCGCTTTAGGCATGCAAGCTCCACACTCTACCAGTTGAGCTGGCAAAAGACTTTTTTTTTTTCTTTTTCCATGTTGTAATATCAGGTAGGGACATAAAGGCAGAGTGAGAGTTCTGGGGGGAGGGGAGCAACAACAATATACCACAGTTTCCTTCAGTGTGGTGGGGGCCAGACTTGAACCTGGGTGGTGCACATGACAAAGCAGCACACCATCAAGTGAGCTACTTGACGGTCTAGGTCAATTACTTTGCACAATAAATGTTTGAAAACAATACTCCATGGTGGTGAAGAGTAACTTCTTTGTTCACCTATTATTTATTTACTTATTCCCTTTTGTTGCCCTTGTTGTTTTATTGTTGTAGTTATTATTGTGGTTGTTACTGATGTCCTCGTTGTTGGATAAGACAGAGAGAAAAGAGAGAGGAGGGGAAGACAGAGAGGAGGAGAGAAAGATAGACACCTGCAGGCCTGCTTCACCTGTGAAGTGACTTCCCTGCAGGTGGGGAGCTGGGGGCTCAAACCAGGATCCTTATGCCAGTCTTTGTGCTTTGCACCACCTGCATTTAACCTGCTGTGCTACCCTTTGTTCACCTCTTAGGTATGTACATGGAGCTGGAGCCAGAGTTGTGTTGTAAATGACATCCATTTAAAATTACTTATCAAGGCAAAAAATAAGGAGTTGAAGCAAGGCATTTATTTCTCTTCCAAAAGAGCATGCCACCAACAGTCAGGCAGCAGCACGTCCCCCTCAGCCTTTTCCCATCTTTTATACCTGACGCAGAACTGTCTCCAGCACCTCTGGGCTGGGCTTCAGAGCTCACAATCTCCCCATTGCCTAAATAAGGAAAGGAGGAAGAGTGTCTGAGGGTCTCTGCTGGAGGATTAACAAGCACTGCAAGGAGCTGATCTAAAGAATACAAAACTACTGGCCACAGGTGGCCATAGATAACAATTTACAAAAAGAATTTTGATACTAAACAGTTGATCTATTCATGTTCTTTTGAAGAGAAGACCTAACCATCTCTCACAGTTGTAACCTCAGCACCACATGGAAGTGCCATAGCACCCAGGGAAGATCCAGTCCTGTGATGTCTCTCCTCTTTTACTATCTAGGTATCTGGAATCAAAGCAATAAAACCAGAAGCAAGGAAACTGCACATGCATGAGGCTCTGCACCTAAACAAACAAACAAAATGGAAAATCTTCCCAGTTGCTACAGTGATAAAGTAATGTAATGCCAGAAACTAGGCTCTATTATCAGAAAGTTGGGGGTTCTTAGGTTTGTTATACCTTGAGCCCCTTTGACAGTCTGGTGAAGTCTATAGTCTCAAGAAAATTTTTTTTCAACTTTATTTATTTATTTAATTTAAAATTTTATTTATTTATTTATTTTCTCTTTTGTTGCCCTTGTATTTATTTCATTTTCCCCTTTCGTTGCCCTTGTTGTTTATCGTCATTATTGTTGTTATTATTGTTGTTGTTGTTATTGCTGTCATTGTTATTGGATAGGATAGAGCGAAATGGAGAGAGGAGGGGAAGACAGAGAGGAGGAGAGAAAGATAGACACCTGCAGACCTGCTTCACCGCCTTTGAAGCGACCCCCTGTAGGTGGGGAGCCAGGGCTCAAACCAGGATCCTTATGCCGGTCCTTGCGCTTCGTGCCATGTGTGCTTAAGCCTCTGTGCCAACCCTTGTTGTTTTTATTGTTGTTGTTATTGATGTTGTTGTTGTTATATAGGAGAGAGAGAAATGGAGAGAGGAGGGGAAGACAGAGGGGGAGAGAAAGACACCTGCAGACCTGCTTCACCGCCTGTGAAGCCACGCCCCTGCAGGAGCTAAACCAGGATCTTTATGCCGGTCCTTGCGCTTCGCCATGTGCACTTAACCCGCTGCGCTACCGCCTGACTCCCTCAAGATAGTTTTGAGTAATGGAGGAAATATGCTGAGGCCTGAGCCTCTACTTTCACGGGAAAAACTTATTTTGCTGAAACAGACTGGAGACAATGTGCTGAGAATAAGCAAACCCCTCACTCCCACAGGGAGATTTACCCTTGCCTACACCAGACACCTCCAACCAGAAATGGATCATAAATCCTATGACCCAAGCTAGAAAAGTAACAGGATTCTATATAAGGACTAATAGAAGGGCTGGGTGGTGCCGTACCTGGTTAAGCACATGCTACAGTGCACAAGATCCTGGGTTCAAGCCCCCAATCCTACAAAGGAAAAGCTTCACATGTGTTGAAACAGAGCTGCAGGTATCTCTCTCCCTATCTTCCTATTCCTTTTTTTAATATTTATTTTATTTATTTATTCCCTTTTGTTGCCCTTGTTGTTTTATTGTTGTAGTTATTATTGTTGTTGTCGTTGTTGGATAGGACAGAGAGAAATGGAGAGAGGAGGGGAAGACAGAGAGGAGGAGAGAAAGATAGACACCTGCAGACCTGCTTCACCGCCTGTGAAGCGACTCCCCTGCAGGTGGGGAGCCAGGGTTCGAACCGGGATCCTTATGCTGGTCCTTGTGCTTTGCGCCACCTGCGCTTAACCCGCTGTGCTACAGCCTGACTCCCCCTATCTTCCTATTCCTCTCAATTCCTGGATGTCTTTATCCAATAAAAATAAAGACTAAAAAAAAAAAAAATACTAACAGCGGGTCCCACTTTTGGCTTCTTAGCTCCCCAGATGGGCTCTTCATCCTGACTGGGGTTCCTTACCCCCCACCCCCTTGGTTACTACATTAAACTTTCCTTGGTATGCACTCCTGACTCTATTTGACATATTTTGTGTCTCACAATTCTTTATTTTATTTTATTTTATTTTATTTATTTTCCCTTTTGTTACCCTTGTTGTTGATGTCGTCGTCGTCGTTGAATAGGACAGAGAGAAATGGAGAGAGGAGAGGAAGACAGAGGGAGAGAGAGAGAAGGAGAGAGAGAGAGAGAGACCTGCAGACCTGCTTCACCGCCTGTGAAGCGACTCCCCTGCAGGTGGGGAGCCAGGGCTCAAACCAGAATCCTTAATGTGGGTCCTTGCACTTCACGCCACGTGTGCTTTACCCGCGGCGCTACCGCCTGACTCCCATGTCTCACAATTCTAACATTTTGGTGCTAAAACCTGAGGGGATCTATCCTCTTCATCTGGGCCTTTAGTATCACACTATTTTAACAAACAATGCAAAACACATACAGATTACATAGGAAAATAATTGTATTGAAGTGATCTTTTAAAAAAAATTGATTAATGAGAGAGAACCAGAGTATCACTATAGCACCTAGGACCATTATTTTTCTTCTCTCTCTCTCTCTCTCCCCGCCTCCAGGATTATTGCTGGGGCTAGCTCTATGAATCCACTACTGGTTGCCATTTTCCCCCCATTGGAAAAACAGAGAGAAATTGAGAGAGGAGGGGAAGATAGAGAGGGAGGAGAGAAAGACAGACACCTGCAGACTTGCCTCACTGCTCATGAAGTGACCCCCTCTCCCCTCACACAGATAGGGAGCCAAGGGCTCAAACCAGGATCTTTATGCGGGCCCTTGCACTTTGTACTATGTGGGCTTAACCCGATGTGCCACCACCTAGCCCCCTTCTTTCCTTTTTTTCCCTACCAGAGCACTGATTCAGCTCTGATTATTGGTGGTGCTGGGGATTGAAGTTAGGATCTTTGGTGCCTTTGGCATAAAAGTCTTTTTGCAAACTACTTTTACTATCTCTCCAGTCCTCATTTTTCTTTGTTAATTTTTTAAAATAATCTTTGGGTTTTCATGACTCCAGGTTGACATTTTCAGATGGAGTGGGCGAGGCAGAGAAACACAGCATTAAAGCTTCCTTGGCAAACGCTAGAAGAAGAAGAAAGCTTCCTTCAGTGTAAAGGTGGGGTCTGGGTTAGGTTTTCTGATGGTCCTTGCTATGGTATTTCCTTTCTTCCTTCCTCTCTTTCTTTTTTTTTTCTTCTTCATCCTCTTTTTAAAATTTATTTCCCAAGTGATAGGTACATTGAGAGAGGGGAAGAAAGGGAAAGAGGCCAGAGCACAACTCTGGCATATATGGTGCTGGGATTTAATTTAGGACCTCAGGCTCCTAAATCAACATTTTTATCCACTTTACCACCTCCTGTGACACTGCATTTCCTTCCTCCCATCCTTCCTGCCTATCTATCTATCCCCCTCTCCCTTTCACCAAAGCACTGCTCAGCTCTAGTTTATAGTAGTGCTGGGGATTGAACCTGAGACCTTAGAGCCTCAGGTTTTGAAAGTAGTTTGCATAGACATTAGGCTGTCTTTCCAGACCACCACTGTAGTAACTTTATAATTTTTTTTTTAAAGGGGGTGGGGTGGGGTTGGTGGTGCAGGAGTGATGCATATAGTTAAACGCTCATGTTATTATGTGCAAGGCCCTGGGTTCGGGTCCCCATCCCCCACCTGCAGGGGATCCACTTCACAGTGGTGAAGGTTTGCAAGTGTCTATTTTTCTCTATTTCTCCCTCCCATCTCAATTTCTCTCTGTTCTATCTAAAAAAAAAAAAAGCGAGGGGGTTGTGGTGGTGGTTTGGGCAGTGGCACAGTAGCTAAAGCAATGGACTTTCAAGCACCTTGCTTTCCTTTCTCACTTTTCTCTTTATCTCTTTCATTAATACATAAGTAAAATATTATTTATTTATTGCATAGAGACAGTCAGAAATTGAGAGGGAAGGGGGTGATAGGGAGAGACACAGACACACCTGTAGTACTGCTTCACCACTCATAAAGTTTCCCCCTGAAGGTGGTAGTGGGGGCTCTAACTAAAAGCTAAGGAGTGCTCTAGTAAACAATAGAAAACAAGAGATAAGTAAATTTAATGAGATGAAATAGCATTAGGGACTTTAACTTATTCTTTTCTGAATCTACAGTTCTGGTCACAGAACATAGAGGATTAGGGCAGGGGAGATATCATAGTGGTTTTTCAAAAACAAAACAACTTTCATTCTTGAGCCTCTGAGGTCCCAGGTTCAATCCACTACACCACCATAAACCAGAGGTGTTTGGTGGTGTGGGGGATTGAACCTGGGACTTTGGACTGAGAGTCTCTTTGCATAACTGTTACATTATCTACCTGTCCTATCCTTTCCTTTTCTTTATTCCTTTCTTATGCTGTTTATTTTTTTAAGTCTTTTTAAAATATTTACTTATTCCCTTTTGTTGCCCTTGTTGTTTTATTGTTGAAGTTATTATTGTTGTTGTTATTGATGTCATTGTTGCATAGGACAGAAAGAAATGGAGAGAGGAGGGAAAAACAGAGAGGGGGAGCAAAAGATAGACACCTACAGATCTGCCTCACCACCTGTGAAGCAACTCCCCTGCGGGTGGGGAGCAGGGAGCTTGAACCTGGATCCTTATGCCGGTCCTTGTGCTTTGCACTATGTGCGCTTAACCCACTGGGCTACCGCCCAACTCCCTCTTATGCTAAGTTTAATGAATACTGTATCTGAAAACTTTGTAAACTCTAAAATATAGCATGTATTCATTGTGCCCTCAGAGTGAAAAGAGCTGATTTCTATTTTTGATTTTGTTACTATTATTTTTACTATGCTCATTTCTGATTCATGATAGTGCTGGGGATTGAACCTGGGACATTTGATGCCTCAGTTATCAGTCTTTTTGCATAAGCATTATGCTATCTCAATATTTTAAATTTATTTATTTTCCCTTTTGTTGACCTTGTTTTTTATTGTTGTTGTAGTCATTATTGTTGTTATTGCTGTCATTGTTGTTGGATAGGACAGAGAGAAATGGAGAGAGGAGGGGAAGGCAGAGAGGGGGAGAGAAGGATAGACACCTGCAGACCTGCTTCACTGCTTGTGAAGCGACTCCCCAGCAGGTGGGGAGTCCGGGGCTCGAACCAGGATCCTTACACTGGTCCCTGCGCTTTGTGCCATATGCGCTTAACCCGCAGCGCTACCGCCTGACTCCCCTCCCCTCAGTTTTTTTTTTAACTTTTTAAAAAATATTTATTTTGTTTATTTATTCCCTTTTGTTGCCCTTGTTGTTTTATTGTTGTAGTTATTATTGTTGTTGTCGTTGTTGGATAGGACAGAGAGAAATGGAGAGAGGAGGGGAAGACAGAGAGGAGGAGAGAAAGATAGACACCTGCAGACCTGCTTTACCGCTTGTGAAGCGACTCCACTGCAGGTGGGGAGCCAGGGCTCAAACCGGGATCCTTATGCTGGTCCTTGTGCTTTGTGCCACCTGCGCTTAACCCCCTGAGCTACAGCCCGACTCCCCTCCCCTCAATTTCTATCAAACAAAATGGAAAAAAAAATGGCCACCAGGAGCGGTGGATTCACAATTCAGACACCAAGCCCTAGAGACGGGGGTGGGGGTGGGGGTGGGAAGGTGGTGGTGGGTGGGAGTGGGGGGGTGGGGGGGAGAATATATATATATATATATATGGAAAAATGAAAGAGGATTAATTTGGATAGTTTTCTGCTTTGCCATGTGTGTGACCTAGTTTCATGGGGCTGGAAGGTGGCATACATATTACAATGCACAACGACATGAATTCAAGCCTCCAGCCCCAACCTGCAGAGGGAAAGCTTCAAGAGTGGTGAAGCAGTGTTATAGGTTTCTCCCTCTCTTCCTTTCTCCTTCCCTCCCTCCCTATCTCCTCCCCAATATCTCTGTCTCTACACAATAAATAAAAAAAATTATAAATAAAATTAAACCTTAAAAAATGTGAAAAGAAACAGAACTTTTGAATACTTAGTATGTGGTCCAGGAGGTGATGCACTGAATAGTGTTGGGCTCTCAAGCAGAGAGAGTTCAGTCCCCAGGAGCACATGTACCAGAGTGATGTTCTGGTTCTCTTTCGTTCTACTCCTATCTCTTTCATAAATAAATAAAACATTTGAATACTGAGTAAAGGTTTCCCTAAGTGTACAATTAAAAATAATTGCAGGGAAGGGGCGGGGTGGTGGTACACCTGGTTAAGTACACATATTACAATGCAAAAGGACCTGGGTTCACCCTCCCGGTCCCCACCTGAAGAAGGAAAGCTTCACCAGTGGTGAAGCAGTGCTGCATGTGTCTCTCTGTGTCTCTCTCCTCTGTATCTCCCCCATCCCTCTTGATTTCTCTGTGTCTCTGTATTTTTTTTTTTTTTTTTTACCAGAGCACTGCTCAGCTCTAGTTTATGGCAGTATTGAACCTGGGATTTTGGAGCATCAGGCATGAGAGTCTTTTTGCATAACCATTATGTTATCTACCCCACCCAATTTCTCTCTATCTCTATTAAATAAAATAATAATAATTGGGGAAGGGAGGTCCAGTAGTACTTGGAAGCATAAGACCCCATGTTTGACTCTTTTTTTTAAAAAAGATTTTATTTATTTATTAATGAGAAAGATAGGAGAGAGAGAAAGAACCAGACATCACTCTGGTACATGTGTTGCTGGTACATGTGTTGAACTCGGGACCTCATGCTTGAGGGTCTAGTGCCTTAGCCCACTGCACCACCTCCCGGACCACCACGTTTGACTCTTGGCATTGAATGTGCCAATGATGGTCTGGTTTTCTCTTTCTCCTTTCTCTCATGCCAATAAACAAATAAAAACTTAATTTTCTTATTACTATTTTTGCTACCAGGGGTTATTGCTGGCACCGAAGCCACCACTCCTGGTGAAGAGGGAGAGGGAGAGAAAGATTGACACTTATAGACCTGCTTCACCGCTCATGAGGCGTTTCCCCCTGCAAGTGGGAAGCAGGGGCTTGAATCTGGGTCCTTACTCTTGGTAATATGTGCACTTAACGGGGTGTGCCACTGCCTGGCCCCCTATTTTATTTATTTTTACCAGAACACTGCTCCGCTGTGTCTTATAGTGGTACAGGGGATTGAACTTGGGACTTTTCAACCCCTTCTAGATCTTCCTCTGCCATTATGTTTCAGAACCTGAACCCTCCCCCCAACCTGAGTTGTTTACTTTGGTGCAACACACCAAACCCAGTCCAAGTTCTGCTTTGTGCTTTCTTATTTTTCTTTTTATTTATTTATTTATTTTTTGCTTTCTTATTTTTCAACTTTTTTTTATTAGTTATTTAATAGTGATCAAAAAGATTGTGGAATAAGAGCAGGAAATTCTACACAATTCCTACCAAGAGAGCTCCATTTTCCATTCCCTTCATTAGAAGCTTCCATATTCTTTATCCCTCTGGGAGCATGGACCAAAGATCTCTATGTGATGCAGAAGGTGGGAGGTCTGACATCTGTAATTGCCTCTCTGGTGGAATGGCACTGACAGGTGGATCCATACCCCCAGTCTGTTTCTGTCTTTCCCTAGTGGGGTAGGGGTATGGGGAGGTGGGGTACCAGGACACAATGGTGAGGTTGTCACCTGAATCTGGGACTTTTAAACCTCAGGTATGAGTCTCTTTGCATAACCATTATGCTATCTACCCCTGCCTCAAATAAAAATTTTATACATAAAATAGCTAGGGGTAAGCTGAAGGCACAAAAGTGAATAGAGGGAAATAATCTTTTAAAGGACAGAGATCCCTGAACACTATTGGAGTGATGTTACCACCCATAAGGTCACCTCCAAGTCCTTCTAAAAGGTAATATAGGTGAGGAGAGGAATGCTTATATCAAATGTAGACATCACTCTGAGAGGTTAGCAACAGAAAGGAGGATATTGCAATAGGCCTGTCTCTGGGAGTAGTCCCCTGCTTACATGTCAGAGACCAGTGTGTCTTCAGTCAGCAAATCAAAGTGTGAGGTGTTCTTGACCAGAAGTTGTAAATTTCAAGGATCACAGGTTATAAGTCCTAAGACTGAGGGTTTATAGGCTGAAGAAAATATCCCTCCGTTGTTTCATCTTGAGGAATGCGTGAGAGAAAGCTACTTTTCCCAGCAAGACCATCAGGCTTGGGTGGCTGGAAAACTCCATTCTCTAGTAAATGCTGACCTCTGGAGGTAGGCATGCGCATTGCACTGGATCAATTCTTTGTGCGCCCATATACCTTAAAGGCCTCCAGGCTCTAGAATTACAGTTTACTTCACATTCCTGTACTCTTCTGAGGTCTGCACAAAATGTGCTCTATAGGTCAATTCGAGTTGTTGGCTTTGGGAACACATGGAATGTAAGGTCAGAACATAATAAATAAATAAATAAATAAATAGTTTATATGCACATCTCTTCTCCCAGCAGAGCATTATCTTCATTGACGTGTCCTGTTGCAGCAGTCTCCCTCATGTGGCTTAAGTCTCCCCTTCTCAGGGACATCACTGTCAAAGCAGCCAGCCCACATTCTGTCCCAAGCCCAAACCCTAAACCTGTCTCCTGTCCTCACGCTGAGGATGCAGTCAGGCAACATATGAGAACATCTGGATCCTCATGATTGAAACTCAGAAGTGGGGGCTGGGGGAGAGGATAGACTGGTAAGGATTGAGGAATGGGAAGCAAGTGGTGGTGGGGGACAGAGGATTTCTCAGGCGTGTCCAGGTTGAGCTCTCGGTTCCTCAGTCCCTGGGAGCTCAGAACGCTTCTGAGCATTAGGCGACTGCAGGGACAGCAGGAGTCAGACAAGGTAAACTGGGAAGGACGCCGAGACAGGGGGAAAGTGGAAGGCTCAGGTCAGTTAAGGACGCTGCAGAGCTTCACTTGCCCTTCCCTGCTCTTCAGCTCCAGCAGCAAATCAGAATGATGTTCGGTTCCCAAAGCCAATTGGAAGCACTGCTCTCAGAGGCGGGCGGGCGGAGCCTGCAAAAGGCGGGAGTAAGGCAGGCAGGCCACGCCCCCTACGGCAGCCAATCCAGAGGCACGGCTGGAGCGGGATTCCAGATCCTCACTCCCCTCAGCTGCCCCAGGGAGGGGTAGTAGAAGACCCTGTGCCCCACCACATCCGGGAGGACCCCTACCCGGCTAGGCACGCTAGGCCTGTACCTACAGTTCCCAAGCAGGCAGATTAGAAATCACCAGAGAGGGAATGCTTAGGCCATAGGGGTAGAGGAAAGAAAAAAAAATGTCCAATCTAGCATCCTCCCCATTCCATTGCCTGAATCCCCTTTGGACTTACAGGCGCCCCCATGTCTCTCCAGTCTAAAGCCTGAGTTCAAACAAGGTAACTTCCTCAGAAAGACTTAAAACATAGAAATGGAAGAGATGGACACATCTCATTTACTCCAGACCCAGTAGTTTGGAAACTATAGCTACAACCACCTAAGGGGCTGACACTGAAGAAGAAAAGGGAATAACCCCCTCCCCTAAGCTCCACCCCACTCCCATACCAGTTTGAGGGCGCAGGACACAAGGGAGCCCAGGTCGTCCATGGAGCAGTCATTAGCCAATGACTTATGTGTCTGCTATTTTTTTTAATATTTATTCCCTTTTGTTGCCCTTGTTTTATTGTTGTAGTTATTACTCATGTTGTCTTTGTTAGATAGGACAGAGAGAAATGGAGAGAGGAGGGGAATACAGGGGGAGAGAAAGATAGACACTAGCAGACCTGCTTCACTGCTTGTGAAGTGACGCGCCTGCAGGTGGGGAGCCCGGGGCTCCAACCTGGATCCTTATGCTGATCCTTGCACTTTGCGCCACCTGCGCTTAACCCACTGTGCTACCGTCCCACTCCCTTGTGTCTGCTATTTATTTATTTATTTTCCTTTTTGTTGCCCTTGTAGTTATTGTTGTTATTGACGTAGTCCTTGTAAGGACAGAGAGAAACTGAGAGAGGAGGGGAAGACAGAGAGGGGGAGAGACAGATAGACACCTGTAGACCTGCTTCACTGCCTGTGAAGTGACTCCCCCGTAGATGGGGAGCCCAGGGCTCGAACCGGGATCCTTACAATGGTCTTTGCACTTCACACCATATGCACTTAACCTGCTGCGCTACAGCCCGACTCCCATGTCTGCTATTTTAATGAAGATCACCTTCCTCCACGGAACTTTCTTCCCTAAAAGTAGCCCAACCACTTCTTAGCCTGAATAGATTAGAGGCTATTGTGCCCCTCCTCCCTCACACCCACAAGAAGGGATGTTAAGTCCAGGAAGCAATCACAGAAGGAAGGTGACCTGCTGGAGCAGAGATGGATCTACTTGAAGGCCCCAGGAAGGAGAAAGAAAATAGGAAAAATGTTGTGTCATATTAAATATTTTATTGTTGTCTGCAGAAACTGACCTTGGAGTAACTTTCAAATCAGGAGAATGGTTAAGTGTTCAGGTTGCTGAGATTAAAAAAACACAATCACTTAGGAAAACAAAAACAAAAACAAGCAGTATGACACAGTACTTGCCACCAATCCCAATAGTTGAGGTGTCACACCTCTGGATATGACAAGTGTGAACCAGAGATTGAGCCAGTGCAGGTTTTACTGGGAAGAGAGAAGACTATTGGGAATGAGAGGTAGGAGAGAGGATAGTAACAAAACTGAGAAAACGATATGGGTCATTTTGGAAGCCGGGGGGGAGTTTGGAAAACCCACTAGGAAAGGCAGAAAGTCAAGGGTATTTAGCTTCACTGGGGGCAGGGCCCTGGAAATGAAAACAGGCTGAGAAGCATGTTAAGGACCCAGGAGGCAAGGGGAAAACTGGAAGGGGGCCCAGGAGGAGACGGAAAGGGATACAGAAGTCCATAGAGAGACCTGGTGGATCCCAGGGTGCAGCACATCAGAAGTTAGGCTTGTGTTTCTTGAGTTCCACCATTAGGTGATGAATGTTGATGAGTTCAGCCCGGGCTGGGAGGGCTCGGAGCTGGGGCTGAGACAGTATCCGGTGAAATCGATGATAGAGCTGGATCAGTTGGGTCAGTGCTCCCTGGTCAGAGAAAAGTCATGGAGAAACCATGATGATTAAGAAAGAAGTTATGGGGCCAGGTGGTGGCACACCTGGTTAAGCACACACATTACTGTGCACAAGGTCCTAGGTTCAAGCCCCTGGTCCCCACCTGCAGGAGGAAAGCCTCACAAATGGTGAAGCAGGTCCCCAAGTGTCTGTCTGTCTGTCTTCCTCTCTATCCACCCGTCCCCACTCAATTTCTCTGTCTCTAGCCAATAACAAATAAAGAATGGGGCTGAGTGGTGGCACACCTGGTTGAACGCACATATTACAGTGCACAAGGACCCAGGTTTGAGCCCCCGGTCCCCACCTGCAGGGGGAAAGCTTTGTGAATGGTGAAGTAGGGCTGCATGTGTCTCTCTGTCTCTCTCCCTCTCTATCACCCCCTTCCCTCTCAATTTCTGGCTGCCTCTATCCAGTAAACAAATAAGGATAATAAAAAAAATTTTTTTTAAATGAATGAAGCTATGAAGCTGGGGAGATAGACTGCATAATGGCTATGTAAAAAGACTTTCATGCTTAAGGTGTTGAAGCCTCAGGTTCAACTCCATCATCACCATAAGCCAGAGCTGAGCAGTGCTTCTTGACACATTCTCTCTCCCTCCCTCCTTCCCTGTAGCTCTCTTATTAAAACACATATAATAAAAGAATCAGGTTACGTGGCTAGTAAAATGACTCAACTGGCAGAGTATCAGATTTCCATGCTTGAGGTTCCTATTCCTAGCCTAGTTCAATCCCCTCCACCACATGTACTGGAGTGGTGTTCTGGCTTGTCTCCCTTTTGCCTTACATGAAACTTTCTCATATGTAATAAAATCTTTAAAAAAAAAAAAAAAGGAGTCGGGCTGTAGCGCAGCGGGTTAAGCGCAGGTGGCGCAAAGCACAAGGACCGGTATAAGGATCCCCGTTTGAACCCCGGCTCCCCACTTGCAGGGGAGTCGCTTCACAGGCGGTGAAGCAGGTCTGCAGGTGTCTATCTTTCTCTCCTCCTCTCTGTCTTCCCCTCCTCTCTCCATTTCTCTCTGTCCTATCCAACAACGACAACAACAATAATAACTACAACAACAATAAAAAACAACAAGGGCAACAAAAGGGAATAAATAAATAAAATAAATATTAAAAAAAAGGGGGGGGGAGTCATCGGTAGCACAGCGTGTTAAGTGCACATGGTGCAAAGCGCAAGGACCAGTGTAAGGATCCTGGTTCGAGCCCCTAGCTCCCCACCTGCAGGGGAGTCGCTTCACAGGTGGTGAAGCAGATCTGCAGGTGTCTATCTTTCTCTTCCCTTCTCTGTCTTCCCCTCCTCTCTCCATTTCTCTGTCCTATCCAACAACGACGACATCAATAACAGTAACTACAACAATTAAAACAAAAGGGAAAATAAATAAATAAATATATTAAAAAATCAAATTGGGGGCTGGGGAGACAGTATAATGGTTATGCAAAAGACTTTATGCGGGGGGTCGGGTGGTGGCGCAGTGGGTTAAGTGCACGTGGCGCAAAGCGCAAGGACCGGTGTAAGGATCCCCGTTGGAGCCCCCCCCCCCCCGCTCCCCACCTGCAGGGGAGTCGCTTCACAGGCGGTGAAGCAGGTCTGCAGGCGTCTATCTTTCTCTCCCCCTCTCTGTCTTTCCCTCCTCTCCATTTCTCTCTGTCCTATCCAACAACGAACAGCATCAACAATGGCAATAATAATAACCACAACGAGGCTACAACAACAAGGGCAACAAAAGGAGGAAAAATGGCCTCCAGGAGAGGTGGATTCATGGTGCAGACACGGAGCCCAGCAATAACCCTGGAGTTAAAAAAAAAAAAAAAAAATTTATGCCTGTGGTCGCAGTGGTAACGCGCTTTGGACTCTCAAGCATGAGGTCCCGAGTTTGATCTCCTGCAGCACATGTCCCAGAGTGATGTCTGGTTCTTTCTCTCTCCTCCTATCTTTCTCATAAATAAAGTCTTTAAAAAAAAAGACTGTGGTCCAGGAGGTGGCGCAGTGGCTAAGGAACTAGACTTTCAAGCATGAGGTCCTGAGTTCAATCCCCGGCAGCACATGTACCAGAGTGATGTCTGGCTCTTTCTCTCTCTCCTCCTATTTTTCTCATTAATAAAATAAATAAAATCTTCAAAAAAAAAAAAAAAAGACTTTATTCCTGAGGCTCTGACGTCCTAGGTTCAAGCTCTTGCACCACTACAAACCAGAGCTGAGTAGTGCTCTGGTCTTTTTCTGTATCTTTCTCTCATTAAAATAAAATGGTTAGGACTCATCCATAACTTTGGGCATAGCAGGCAGTTGAAGACCAAGGGTAAGTGAATAGTTCTGGGCCCAGGGAAAAGGGGAAAAACTAGCAATGTGGGTGGGATGGCAGTAGGGGCTGGTTGTTGCAAATCACCTGAATGATACTGGTTCCGTTTCTGAAGTTGGTGAAACTCCGCATTACATCCTGACTCAGAGACTCCACTGATGATTTCCAGGAACTTCCAAAGCCACGAATTAGCTGAGTAACCCGGGCTGACAGCAGGAGGAAAGAGACAGTATCACAGAGGGTCCAAACGAAGTGACCCTTCTAAGTCCTTCCCAAGATAGTCGGGTCTCACCACTCAAACCCTTTTGCCTGGTGTTCCTCAACACTTTTTCTTGTTCGATTCCTTCCTGCCCATAAAATCTGCTTCCCAGTTTTCTTTCCTAATCACCTTTTCAATGACTCCACCACTACCACTTCACCCTTATTATACCTTCTTCCCCTCGAAGTCGTTCAGCTTGTCCACGCTCAATCAAGGCCTCAGCCTCCTTCACAAATGCCACCAGACCTCCAAAAGGGGGAGACAGCAACTCTTCAATAAATTCCTGAAGGAACACACACACAAAGAATCAAGTGTCTTGGTGTCACAGATCTTCCGAAGGTCCTGGCATCATGACCAGACAGGTTCTTACAACACTCCAGGGCAAGAACCAGAGGGGTAAACAGCTGGGAGGGGCAGGGCCACCAAAAGGCAAACACACTAAAGCAAGCCTGCTACCAGGAAACTGGTCCCGATGCCAGCCCTGAGTGAGGAAGCTGAGTCAGAGTCTCTCAAGAGAGCTTAAAATTAATGCTGACGTAGACTCACGTGGCAGAATAAGGTAGGTGCATCTTTCAGCTATTGCAAAAGCAAAGGCAAATCCTCCCTAACGGAAAATATTCTCAACCTCAATTTGGGGCTATATAACGCCCACTGATTAACCAGTTAACTGAAAGATCACCAGACACAAACCTATAAATACATTAAACTAAATTTAGAATAGTTTAATATCCTAAGATGCATGTTGGGGGCCAGGTGGTGGCTCAACTGGTTGAGTGCACTCATTACCATGTACAAGGACCTGCGTTCAAGCCCCTGGTGCCCCCTGCAGGGGGTGAAACTTCACAAATGGCGAAGCAGTGCTACAAGTGTTTCTCCCTCTCTCTCTCTCTCTCTCTATATATATATATATATATATATATATTCCCTTTCCTCTCAATTTCTCTCTGTTCTATCAAATTTAATAAATGACAACAACAACAAAATCGGAGGCCAGGTGGTGGCACACCTGCTTAAGTGCATATATTGCCAAGCTCAAGGACCCAGGTTTCAGCCTCAGCTCCCCACCTGCAGGTGGTCCACTTCACAAGCAGTGAAGCAGGTCTACAGGTGCTTATCTTTTTCTTTGCCCCTTCTCAATTTTTCTGTCTTGTCTAATAAAAATTAGAAAAAAAAAAAAAAGCGCCGGGGGTGGGGGGGAGGGGAGCCGGGTGGTATCATAGTGGGTTAAGCGCAGATGGTGGAAAGTGCAAGGATCCAGCGTTAAGGATCCCAGTTCAAGCAAACAGACTCTCATGCCTGAGACTCCAAAGTCCCAGGTTCAATCTCCCACACCATCATAAACCAGAGTTGATAAGTGCTCTGGTGATAAGTAAGTAAGTAAATAAGTAAATAAATAAATAAATAAATAGAACTATGTCATATACCATATGATAGATTAAAAACAAAAATATGGGAGTCAGGCAGTAGTGCAGTAGATTAAGTGCAGGTGGTGCAAAGTGCAAGGACTGGCATAAGGATCCCAGTTTGAGCCCCCGGCTCCCCACCTGCAGGTGAGTCGATTCATAAGCAGTGAAGCAGGTCTGCAGGTGTCTATCTTTCTCTCCTCCTCTCTGTCTTCCCCTCCTCTCTCCATTTCTCTCTGTCCTATCCAATAACAACAACATCAATAACAACAATAACTACAACAAGGGCAACAAAAGGGACTAAGTAAATAACTATTAAAAAAAATACATCATGAGGTTGAGGAGATAGCATAGTGGTTACGTAAAATGACTCTAATATTTGAAGGCTTTGAGTTCCCCAGGTTCTTCTTCTCCTTTTTTTAAAGATTTTCTTTTCTTTTCTTTTTAACCTTTTCTTTGTTATTGGATAGAGACAGAGAGAAACTGAGAGAGATGGGGAAGATAGAGAAGGAAAGAGACAGAGACACCTGCAGCTCTACTTCACCACTTGTGAATCTTTCCCCCTGCAGGTGGGGACCAGGGGCTTGAAGGTGGGTCCATGTGCACGGTAATGTGTGCACCTGACCAGGTGTGCCACTGCAAGACCCCCATGTTTATTTATTTACTAATGAGAAAGGAGGAGAGAGAAAGAACCAGACATCCACTCTGGTACATGTACTGCTGGGGATCAAACTCAGGACCTCATGCTTGAGAGTCCAATGCCTTATTCACTGCACCACCTTTCAGACCACAGGTCCCAGGTTCAATCCCAAACACCACCATAAGCCAGAGTTGAGCAGTACTGTGGGTTTTTTTTTTTTTTTTTAAAGGCTAGGTGGTGGCACACCTGGTTGAGTACATGTGTTACAGTGCGCAAGGACCTGGGTTCGAGCCCCCGGTCCCCACCTGCAGGGGGAAAGTTTTATAAGTGGTGAAGCAGAGCTGCAGGTGTCTCTCTGTCTCCCTCTCTATCATCCCCTTCCCTCTTGATTTCTGGCTATCTCTATCCAAATAAATAAATAAAGATAATTTAAAAAAATTTTCATGCTTGAAGCACCAAAGGTCTCAGTTCCAATTTCTAGCATCATAAACCAGAATTGAACAGTGCTCTGATAAACAAACAAAAACACTAGAATTGCTTTAACAGCTGCAGATAAAGTACACACTTTCTATTTGTTCCTTCAATTTTTAATTTTTTAATTTAACTTAAATTTGTGTGTGTAGAGAGAGAGAAGGGAAAGAAATTAATGGCACAGGATTAGAATGGTTTATTAGACTACAACAAGGGCAACAAAAGGGAATAAATAAATATTAAAAAAAAAAAAGAATGTTTTTTTATTAGGATGGGGGAGATAGCATAATGGTTATGCAAAAATAATTCCATGCCTGAGGCTCCAAATGTCCCAGGTTCAATCCCCAGCACCACCATAAACCAGAGCTGAGCAGTGCTCTGGTGTAAAAAAAAAAAAAAAGACAATGGGCTGGGCAGTGCTGCCCTAAGTACAGCACATATGTTACCAAGTGCCAGAACCTAGATTCAAAGCCCCAGTCTCCACCTGTAAGGGAAAAGCCTCCCAATGGTGAAACAGTACTGCAGGTGTCTTTTTCTCTCCCTTTCAAAATTTAATTTTATTTTATTGGATAGATAGAGACAGACAAACTGAGAGGGAAGACAGAGAAGAGAAAAAAGCTTTCTTCCCTGTCAGCTAGGGTCAGAGGCTTGAACCTAAGTCCTTGAGCATTGTCACATGCATTCTCTATCACGTGCACCACTACCTGGTCCTCTCTCCCTCTCTATCCATACTTTCCCTCTCAATTTCTCTGTCTCTATCAGTTAATTAATTAATACAAAAATGGAGATGTGGGAGTTGGCACAGTGGGTAAAGTGCTGGCCTCTTGAGCCATGAGGTCATAAATTTGATCCCTGGTCCCTGGCAGTCACATGTATCAGAGTGATGCTTTCTTTTCCCCTGTTTTCTGCCTGGAAAAGTTGACCTGGAGTGGTGAAGACAAAAAAAAAAAAAAAAAAGACCATACCATAATAAATAGTCAACAAGTTCTTCCAAGTGAGAGACAAAGAGGGGTGAGAGAGCAATCCACGTATTTTTTAAAAAGGATTTTTTTTTTATATGAAAGTTTCACGAGAGAAAAGTTATGAATGGTAGAAGGGAGGTGTGAATAAATATTTTTGCACGTATATTTATTAATATGTAGGTAAGGCAGCATCAGAGATTGAACTGTGAGTCTCAGGTATGCAAGTCTTGTGCTTTACCAGATGAGCAAGTATTTCTCCATCCAGGAATTTAGGCTTTGATAATGGTTATTGACAAGTGTGTTGTATTTCATGGGTGCTCATATCATTTAAATACAAAAGAGGAAATGGTCTGGGAGATGGTGCAGTGGATATGGAATTGGACTCTCAAACATAAGGTCCTGAGTTCGATCCCCAGCAGTACATGTACCACAGTGATGTTTGGTTCTTTCCTCCTATCTTTTTTTTTTTTTTTTTGCCTTCAAGATTATTGCTGGGGCTCAGTGCCTGCACTACGAATCCACTGCTCCTGGAAGCCATTTTTTCCCTTTTTGTTGCCCTTGTTGTCATTAATATTATTGTTGTCGTTGTTGTTGGATAGGACAGAGAGAAATGGAGAGAGGAGGGGAAGACAGAGGGGGAGAGAAAGATACCTGCAGACCTGCTTCACCGCCTGTGAAGCAACTCCCCTGCAGGTGGGGAGCTGGGGCTTGAACCAGGGTCCTTACACCGGTCCTTGCGCTCTGTGCCATGTGCGCTTAACCCGCTGTGCTACCACCTGGCCCCCTCTTTCCTCCTATCTTTCTTACTGTTAAATAAATGAAATCCCTTGGGATGATCTCACTCACAGGTAGAAGTTGAAAAGCGGGAGTCGGGCGGTAGCACAGCGGGTTAAGCGCAGGTGGCGCTAAGCACAAGGACCAGTGTAAGGATCCTGGTTTGAGCCCCCGGCTCCCCACCTGCAGGGAAATCGCTTCACAAGCGGTGAAAAAGGACTGCAGGTGTCTATCTTTTTTTTTTTTTTTTGGAGGTTAATTCCTTTTTATTATTGGATTATATTGTGAAGCCTACACCTACAGTTTAATCAGGAAGGAATGCCTTGCATTTACATCAAGGACACATTTATTCTAATGTAATAAAAGAGACAAAGATCAAAGTACACATTAAAAAAAAAGAAGACTATGTTTTATCTGGTCCTACTTTTGTTATTTTGGACCATAGCTTTCCTATTAAAAGATTGATCTTACAAATGCATCAATCAGATTTTCCCAAATTCTAAAACATCAAATGCGACTTCTTAAAATTTCTTATAAACAAAAGATTGAAAACACCACAGGAAACCAAAGCTAAAAAGAAAGTCAAAGTAGACTGCTATTACCTGGTAGTAGGAAAGCTGAGTAAAACGTGGGTGTGTCTGTCTTTCTCTCCCCTTCTTTGTCTTCCCCTCCTCTCTCCATTTCTCTCTGTCCTATCCAACAACAACGAGATCAACAACAACTACAACAATAAAACAACAAGGGCAACAAAAGGGAATAAATAAATAAATATTTTTTTAAAAAAAGTTGGAAAGCACGATCAGAAGAGAAAACATTGAGCAGAACTTGGACTGGAGTCGGTGTATTGCGCCAAAACAAAAGATTCTAGAGTGGGTGGGTTCAGGGTCCTAGAACATGATGGCAGAGGACCTAGTGGGGTTGTACTGTTATGTGGAAAACTGGGCAATGTTATGCATGTACAAACTACCATAGACTGTAAAACATTAATCCCCCAATAAAAATAAATAAAAATGTAAGGATCCCGATTTGAGCCCCGGCTCCCTATCTGCAGGGGAGTTGCTTCATAAGCGGTGAAGCAGGTCTGCAGGTGTCTTTCTCTCCCCCTCTGTCTTGCCCTCCTCTCTTGATTTCTCTCTGTCCTATCCAACAATGATGATGACATCAACAACAATAAAACAAGGGCAACAAAAGGGAATAAATATTTTAAAAAAAAAGAGAGAGAGCTAGGAGTTATGCAGAAAGACTTTCATACCCAACGTAACAGAGGTCCCAGATTCAATCTCTGGCACTATGATAAACCAGAGCTGAACAGTGCTCTGGTTAACAACAACAACAAAAAAGACAATAATGACAGCATATCATAAACAAGAATGATACTAGCTACAATTCTATATACCTGGGTCGAATTAACTATTATCCCCTACACATATACAGAACCAACACAACACACACTATTGCCCCTTTCCTGCCTCCACATCCCTACCTGTGTTCGAGCATTGAGCAGCTGCTGGAAACTCTCCACCTCTTTGCTGTCATCTGCAGCCCGCTCCTCCAGGAAAACAAAGGGAAATCATTAACTTTGGGAGAAGTAGCCCTTCCCTTCAGGATATCGCTTTCCCTATACTTTACTGTACTTAGACACTGACATTGTCCAGACTTCTGGAAAAATTATGGAACAACACCAACATAACAATATAACTTCTACCCTCATGAAGCTGACAGGGCAGGGGAAACACAAACTCTCTGGGTAGGGAGACAGGGAATGGAGGCATCTGTTACCATCAGTACACCCAGCATCATGTCATAGTTGTTGATAAGAAATACAAGCTGTTCTTTTCTTGAGGAGAACTCAGCTGCCACTCGGAGGACAAAATTCTCCACTTCAACCTGAAAAAGCCGAGGAGGTGGAGGTCACATGAGAAGACAAGGGCATATGCCCCCCCTCACAATCCAGCTCATGGCAGCAGTGCTGTTGTTGGGAAGTCTTGGCTCCACCACCCTGACCTGTAGCTGTCCCAGCAGCTGCATTGTCCGTTCATTGGGAAATGTTTGATTGATGCTAACAAGAGCAGAGGAGAACTCTGCATATCGACGTGTAATCTATGAGAAAGGAAATGAAAGGGAAAAAAGAAAAATCACACCAGGGGCCAACAGACAGAAAACACACTTTACCTTGTGTGAGGGCCAGGTTATGAGTCCTCTGCATCACACAGAAGCATAAGGGGGGAGTCGGGTGGTAGCGCAACAGGTTAAGCACACGTGGCTCGAAGTGCAAGGACCAGTGTAGGGATCCCGGTTCAAGCCCCTGGCTCCCCACCTGCAGGGGAGTTGCTTCACAGGCGGTGAAATAGGTCTGCAGGTGTCTCTTTCTCTCCCCCCTCCCGGCTCTCTAGATTTCTCTGTCTTATCCAACAACAGCAACAACAACAATAATAACCACAACAATGATAAAACAACAAGGGCAACAAAAGGGGGAAAAAATGGTCTCCAGGAGCAGCGGATTCGTGGTGCAGACACCGAGCCATGGCAATAACCATGGAGGCAAAAAAGAAAAAAGAAAAGCCTGCTTGGCAAGGAAAAAAAAAAAAAAAGCAGCAGCATAAGGGGAAGCTTCAAGAACAGTGGAGTGGTGCTGCGGTGCTTGTTTGTCAACTTTTCCTTCTCAGTCTCTGAGACTAAAACTCAAGAAGAGTCTACGAAAAGTGTTGGAATCCAGAGGGCAAAAAGAGAAAATGTCACACTAACCACACAACCTTCCAGCTCCCTTAGGCTGGTCAACCAGCCTGTGACTCTTACCTCCAATTCCTTCTACCAACAATGTAAAACCCATTGAGTTTGACTGCATTCTTAGATTGCCCCTCACAGATATAAAGCCAGGCACGTGTCAGAGTTGGTCGAATTCCCCCTTCCACCTTCCACTGAATTTTAGACCCTCACTTTTAGGAACCCCTTTGTTACTCTTGCCCTCCCTCACATAATGTGGTCGAGTATCCAGTCCCCCAAGGCGCTGAGGGTCAGTGCTTCGGACACTCTGGACATTCATCTCCAGGATCAGCTCAAACCGTGGCCACAGCAGGGCAAGCACCTGTTCCCAGTACCTGTAGGCTTAATCAGAATCAGAGGTCAACTGGCAAGAAATATGGTGGCAGGAGGAGGGAGGGTTTGGAGGGAAAACCTGATTAAGAGTTGATGACAGGCAAGGATAGCACTGGGTATGAAAGATTAATTAGAAAGCAGCAGTACTGCTTCTGAGCAGGTGAACAGGAATAAGGATTAACAGTGGCAGGGTCGGGAATCGGGCGGTAGCGCAGCAGGTTAAGCTAAGCGCACGTGGCGCAAAGCACAAGGACCGGTGAAAGGGTCTGGGTTTCCCCACCCGCAGGGGAGTTGCTTCACAAGTGGTGAAGCAGGTCTGCAGGTGTCCTTCTTCCCCTCTCTGTCTTCCCCTCCTCTCTCCATTTCTCTCTCTCCTATCCAACAACAACGATATCAGTAACAACAGCAATAATAACTACAACAATAAAACAAGGGCAACAAAAGGGAATAAATAAATTAGTATTAAAAAAAAAATAGTGGTGGTCCAGGAGGTGGCGCAGTGGATAAAGTATCAGATTCTCAAGCATGAGGTCCTGAGTTCTATCCCCGGCAGCACAAGTACCAAGGTGATGCTTAGTTCTTTCTCTCTCCTCCTATGTTTCTCATTAATAAATAAATAAAATCTTTTAAAAAATAATATATATATATAGTGGCAGGGTCAAAGTAGGAACCCAAGGGTTAGGGAGAGGGTCATGTAAAATTAAAAGTTTGGGGGCCAGGTGGTAATGCAGTGGGTTAAGCCCACATGGCAAAGTACAAGAACTGGTATAAGGATTCCAGTTCGAGTCCCCGGCTCCCCACCTGCAGGGGAGTCACTTCACAAGTGGTGAAGCAGGTCTGCAGGTGTCTATCTTTTTCTCCCCACCTTCCCCTCTTCTCTCGATTTCTCTCTGTCCTATCCAACAACAATGACAGCAACGACAATAATAATAACAACGATGATAAACAAGGGCAACAAAAGGGTAAAAATAGCCTCTAGGAGCAGTGGATTTATAGTGCAGGCACTGAGCCCCAGTAGTAACCCTGGGGGCAATAGACAAACAAACAAATAAATAAATAAATGTTCAAGGCCAATAGGGCATCAAAGAACAGAACTCGGTGACCTGTCCAAGGCAGGAACATCCCTCTTTGCTGCAATATTTCGGAATCGGAGAACAATGTGGATACACAGAAAAACAGCAATGGCATCATAGCAGTCAGCAAGATAAGACTCCAGATGTTTCTGTGATTTAGGAACAAGCAGAGGATTAAAAGAGAGTATTTTTGTGCGCACCCAGGGACACCCCCAGCCACCCCCCCACCCCCCCAAAAAAAAGAGTATTACTTTTTCATTCCAAGTGGCCATGGGGATACAGCAATTCGAGGAAGGGAGGAGAGAGAGAGATCTAAAAGGCAAGTGTTTCCCTCCTTCCATGTCCACTGGCTATTGAGGCATTCTTACTGCCTTGCTTGCCAGGACCTATCAGAGAAATCAGGGCTGGACACCAAGGTTTAAGGGCTCTCTCTCTCTCTTTTTTTTTAAGCTTTATTTATTTATTAATGAGAAAAATAGGAGGAGAAAGAACCAGACATAACTCTGGTACATGTGCTGCCAGGGATCAAACTCCAAACCTCAAGATTGAGTATTCAATGCTTTATCCATTGTGCCGCCTCCCAGACCACAGGGCCCTCATTTTTCATGCACTATGCCATGGGGTATGGATCACAGTAGGAGGCCCTCAAGGAGCCCAAATTGAGGGTTTTGTGGGAGTCATAATGTGAATATGATTGGAACTATTAGAATGAGATGATCCTAGTTTTATTACCATCAGAGCTAAGACTCCAGTAGGGAACTGATGACAAAGAGGTTGAAAAGCCCAAGAACTAGAGATCTTACCAGGGTCATGCTGAGTGTCCGACCCATGACAGCATGGAAGAGGTCATGTGCAGCTGGACCAGACACAATGAAAAATTCACAGATGAACAGATATTCACGGCAGGAATTGTCTAGGAGGGCGTAGTGTTGGCTGCGGAAGAGGGCCTCAAATGGATACTAAGATGAAAGAGGAAAGAAGAGATAAAGCGGATGGACATGACACTGACTCCTTGTGGGTATGGCTGGAACATAGAAAATCTAGGTACTGAGAACTAAGGAGACCCCCATCTACCCCAAGTCTAAGCTGTGAGTGAGCATCCTGCATGAGACCTGAAGGAGGGGAAAGAAAGAACACAAGAGCCTGTGCCTACCACTGTGGCCCCTCCTGGCCCCAAATCCACCTCTCATTCATGAAGTCCCTCTTCTCAGCCAGCTAACTTTCCCCTTCATGTCTAAAGCTGTCTCCTCCTCCTACCCTCTGCTCTCCCCGTTGGGCTGTGTGAGGCACCAGGATGGGAGCCTCCAGTTCAGTGGGGGTGATGACAGAGCCCCGGGTCCCCAAGGTGAAGATGGTGTTCCTGCTGCGGAGGGATGGTTTTGAGAAGAATCGTGAAGAGTTAAGAGTCAGGGAAAACAGTAAGATCACAACTGTGATGTAAGCTCAAATACAGTGTACCTCCAGCAATTGAGACACAGTCTAGATGTCCCACTTTCCCAGTCCTGGGGTCCCTCTTCATATAACATCTATGAATGGGCTTTACAGAACTTCTATACCCTGTGATGTGATATACCCAAAAAAAAAAAAAAAAAAAAAAGCCATGTATAATACGCCAGTGATAGAGCTCACTTGGATATGTGCTGTTTTGCCATGCTGCAACCCAGGTTCAAGCCTGGTCCCCACCAGAAGGAAGCTTTGGTGCTATGACCTCTTTCATTCTCTATCTAAAACAAATAAATAACATAATGTATGTATCTTTCTGGGGAGGGTGATCACATTCTCAAATGTTTTGGTCCCATAGAAAAAGCAGTGCTGGGAGTCAGGCGGTAGCGCAGCGGGTTAAGCGCATGTGGTGCCAAGTGCAAGGATCCACTGTAAGGATCCTGTTTCAAGCCCCCGGCTCCCCACCTGCAGGGGAGTCGCTTCACAGGCGGTGAAGCAGGTCTGCAGGTGTCTTTCTCTCCCCCTGTCTTCCCCTCCTCTCTCCATTTCTCTCTGTCCTAGCTAACAACGACATCAATAACAACAATAACTACAACAATAAAAAAAAAGGTCAACAAAAGGGGGAAAAAAAGCAAAACAAAAGAAAAAGCAGTGCTGGGGCCGAGTGGTGGTGCACCTCATTGAGTGCATGTTACAATGTGCAAGGACCCAGGTTGGAGCCCCCGGTTCCCACTTATAGGGGGGAAGCTTTGTTAAGTGGCAAAGCAGGGATGCAGGTGTCTCTTTGTTTCTCTCTTCCTTCCCTCTCAATTTCTAGCCAATAACTAAACAAAGATAAAAACAAAAAAAGCAGCGCCTTGGGAGCTTGGAGTCAAAAGCAACCTCACTCTGATAGCCTACACATGGGAGTCCTTGGCTTCAAGATATCTTTTTTTTCTTCTTCTTCATTGTGGGGTTAACGGTTTACAGTTGACTGTAAAATACAGGAGTCTGTACATGTGTAACATTGCTCAGTTTTCCATATAACAATTCAACCCTCTCTAGATCCTCCTCTGCCATCATGTTCCAGGACCTGAACCCTCCTCCCACCCCCAGTCTTTTACTTTGGTGCAGTACACCAAGGATATCTTTTTTTGCTGTATCTTCCACACCCATTAGGTCATCCTTCTCAGCAACTTCCTCATACTAGAAAAGAGAGAAAGAGAGAGAATGGGTAACCGTTTCTTCTTACAGTGCAATTAAATTTTATTTTTATACTGTGTCCCACTTCTCCATGAGTAGCTCCTCCTCCCAACCCACCAGGAAGGCTTCTCTCTCCCTAATCTCACCTGGACCTTCATGAGCCGTCCCAGATAAGAGCGGTAGTAAGACAGATATATTTTGCTCAGTGTCTCCACATACTCATCTCTGATCTCCTTCGCTGTTGCTCGTTCATTGCCCAGCAAGAACTGATAGAAGAACCTGGAGGCACCAGAGATGAGGCAGTCTCTTAGCCTGCTCAAGACACCAGACAGTGGGCTGACTGAAATCTGAGGTCATCCGGTGCCCTTCCAATGGGTGGTGACCTGTATTTCAGCAGGGCTGTC
Source organism: Erinaceus europaeus (assembly GCF_950295315.1). Lineage (NCBI taxonomy): Eukaryota > Metazoa > Chordata > Mammalia > Eulipotyphla > Erinaceidae > Erinaceus > Erinaceus europaeus. Next base: position 56,562,213 of record NC_080165.1, read on the forward strand.
TGGGGGATCTGGTAGTTGGTCATTGGTTTTCTGAAGGAATAGATCTTCTGAAGGATGAACTCTCGGATCTTTGTCACTGCCTAGAAATGGTGGAACCAAACACAGGGCAGTCTTATTATTTGGGTGGCACTGGGGCAAGGGACAAATGACAAGTAGTTTCTGAGATATCCCTCCATTCCTACCTTCACCCGAAGCCGGTCCAGCACGCCTCTGACATCTGCACAGGCTGCTGTACCTCTAGCTTCTTGCTCTCGAACTGCAGCTGCCTTGGCATCCAGCTCCTGCAGCTGTTCTAGGAACCTGGGCTCTGTCACTGGTGCTTCCAAAATTGCCCTGGGAAGATGGAATGGGTTAGGAGAAAGACTAGACTCCAAACCACATCCCGTACATTCAGTCTCTGTCTCTCTCATATAGTCAGACTATAGATACAGAATTTCCTGTCCCAGGGCACTATCCCACCCATCTCCTCCTGTCTCATATCATATAACCCTTGAACCACTTAATTTTTGATGCTAAAGCATGCATCCAGGTTAGAAAGAGTTGTCAGTCACCCACCAATTTCTGGAAGACACATACAGGTCACTCCAGTCCATCTACCTGCTACAGACATTGTGACCTTCAAACTGGTAACTCACGTAACCAGAGCAGAGGGCACTACCAGACCATCAACAAGTTCCCCAAGTTTTCCCCGAACTGCCTGGCGGTTTCGAAGGCGAATGTTCATGGCTCCAGACTGTTCCTGCAGTGTCCGGATCTCAGAGCTGATGGAGCTGAGGTCACTCTGAAAAGCTCCCAACATCTGCTCCATGCGCTGAGGAGGAGGGCAGATGTTGCTAGAGCACTACCAACAGGGTTGGTAGGCAATGAGTGGGTCACCTAAGTTTATTGGTGAAGTCTCTAGGATCTAGTGGTCAATGAGGATAATGGTGATGAGGCAACAGGTAACCCAAAGGTTACAGGCAAATGTTAGTATGTCAGTAACAACAAAAGAGCCTGCCACAGTCATACTGAAAATATCACCACCTTAGGCTGATGACTTAAGAATGGCACCAGAGATAAGGGTGGGGGTGGATTTCAGTAGTATTAGGGGTCACAGGTCATAAATACTAACCTCAAGGACAGCATCACAGGCTGTGATCTGGTTATGTAGAGATGCTATGTTTTCACTCTCTTGGATATCTGTCCCACAAAAAGTCAAGGAGTCTCATTATGAAGACAGATACCCTTTAAAATTTTTCTTTAAATCTTTACTTATTTATTGGATAGAGACAGTCACAAATCAACAGGGAAGGGAGTAATAGAGAAGAGAGAACACCTGTAGCCCTGCTTTACCACTTGCAAAGCTTTCCCCCTGCAGGTAGGGACCAGGGACTTGAACCTGGGTCCTTGTGCATTGTAACATGTGCACTCAACCAGGTGCACTACCACCCAGTGCCTGAAGATAGATGTCCTAAAGCCTGCAGAATCTCTCCACTTTCTTCCTGAGGTAACAGAAACCTCAGCAAGAAAATGTTAGTATCAAGCTGAGCTGTCTGCACCATGTTCCATAAAGTCCCCATTCTATTAATGTCATTCTTTCCCTTTGCTGGAGGATACAATCTCGAATGGATTTCTGTTCAATCTGTTGTAGCTCTAGCTCAACCTGCTTTGAATAGTGACGGAGATCCACACCCTGAGAAACATACATATGACAGGTCAGTAAGTGACAATGAATGGATACTGGAAGATAATCAACAAAGGATTAGAGGGTAAGAGACCAAAGTGACTATTATAAGGGGCCCCTAGAGAGAGGTAAGTAGAGGGGAGGATTTAGTATAGTGGAAAGTCTTACCGTTTTAAGAGCTTCCTTTACTAACTCATCCTCTAGATTTGCCTGAATGTGAACTAGAAATAGAAGTTTATCATAAAGATCCAGCTAGCCACACAATTCCCTCTCCCCACAGTGAACATTACAAATGCACATGGACTGTCCCAAAGCCCAATCTAAATCTATATCCCTTAGATTATAGGCACTCTGACTTCACCTGGTGCCATCACTTACTATCCACTTCATCCAGGATAAATTCATCTGAGGTGATGTCTAACTCTCCAAGTTGCAAGGGTTCCTGAAGACCAGGACCTTCCCCCTAAGAGAGGAACAGATTAACAGGAGAGAATACTGAGAAAGAGGGGAAGAACAAAATGTAATGCAATAATCCCCAATCCACCTGCAGGGGGAAAGCTTTTCGAGTGGTGAAGCAGAGTTGTAGTTATTTCTCTGTCCCCCCCTCCTTTTTGTTTTTTCCTACCAGAGCACTGCTCAGCTCTGGCTTTTGGTGGTGCAGGGGATTGAACCTGGGACTTTGGAGCCTCAGGCATGAGAATCTGTTTGCATAACCATTGTGCTATCTACCCCTGCCCTCTCTATTATTTTTAAATATTTTATTGGGGATTGGGCAGTAGCACAATGGGTTAATCGGGGTTTGAGCCTCCAGCCCCCCACCTGCAGGGGGGTTGTTTCACAAGCCGTGAAGCAGGCCTGCAGGTGTCTATCTCCCCCCCACCCTCGATTTCTCTGTCCTATCCAACAACATCATCAATGGCAACAATAACAGTAATGACAACAAGGGCAACAAAATGGAAAAAAATAGCCTCTGGGAGCAGTGGATCCGTAGTGCAGGCACCAAGCTCCAGCAGTAACTCTAGAGGCAAATTTATATTATTTATTCTATTTTTGAGAGAGATGCAGAGAGAGACACACACAGAGAGAAACACCAGAGCACTGCTCAGCTTTGGCTTATGGTGGTAAGGGGAACTGAACCTGGGACTTTGGAGCCTCAGGCATGAGAGTCTCTTTGCATAACCATTATGCTGTCTATTCCCCTGCTCTCTCTCTTTCTTTTTTAAAGATTTTATTTATTTATGAGAAAAATAGGAGAGAGAAAGAACCAGACATAATTCTGGCCCATGTACTGCCGAGGATTGAACTCAGGACCTCATGCTTGAGAGTCCAAAGCTTTACCATTGTGCCACCTCCAGGACCACATACCCTCACTTTCTATCACCCCTCCCCCCTCGATTTCTGGCTGTCTCTATTCAGTAAATAAATATAGAGAGAGAACATGACAGGGACACAGGCAACCCACAAGGAGAGTAAAGATGTTTGAATGTAGGTATTAAAGTATCTGAATTGCAGGAGATAGAGCAAAAATAGTTAAATTTAGGATCTCTAAATTTCAGCTGTCCTAGGTATTCTATCACAATCCCTCCGGTGAGTCCTAATCTTTTGGAGAATTTTCAGTTAACAGTGTTTACTGCATGCCAGGTACCATCTTACATATAGTTTAGGCCTTTTTCTTTTTTTCTTCCTTTTTTTTTTTAGGAGTGCTTCGTTAATAAGTGCATCATCCTTATGCGAGAGTCATGCTAATCTCTGCATTATTCCAATTTTAGTATGTGCTGCTAAAGTGAAACGTGACACAGAGAGGAGCTGATTAATTTGACCCATAATATAAAATGACAGAGCTGATACTCGAACCCGGGAAGTCTGGCTACTGGGGCTTCACCACTCCATACTGACTTTTTCAGACAGAAAGACAGACACCGCAGCATCTAAGCTTCCTTCAGTGCGGTGGGGGCCAGGTTTGGAACGTAGATCGTGGCCATGATGAAGTAAGCGAAGTATCCAAACGAACCAGCTACCTTGCCAGCCCAGAGGCAATATTCCAAACCTTCACAATACACAGAAACAGTGTCCCAGAAATCTTGAGCGTAACTGAAATTTTGCCTCTCTGGAGCCTGCGTTTAGGCCCCTTCAGGGTCCATCCCAGAGCGGGGTACACAGCCACATATCATTCATAGCAGCCGAGCTTCCAGCCTTCACCCTAAACCCAGCCCAGCCCAGCCCTTTCTGACGCGAGGACGACCGAACAAGACTCCAAGAGAGAAATGGCCCAGAGTTCTCACCAGGGGCCCTTCCTCCTCCTCCATATCCGAAGCCCCTGCTCGCAAAACCAACTCCCGAGCGGCTGCCGCCATGGTCGCCGCGGCGGCCATTCAGCACAGCCCCACTTCCGGCAATTATAAGTCCCGATGAGTCTGTTCCTCGGAGTGAAATTCTAAGCCCGAAAGTGTCTTGGAGGATTAAAAGTAGCTCCTAGATATTTGAGATAAATCCTGAATTTCACTTTTAAAGCTTACGAACACGCCGTAGTACAAATAAGAACTGGAAGTCTTAAGCACAGTCTGACTCCGGAACCTTGTTTGTTCTCCAGCCCGAGAAGTTTACGGACCCCAAAAAAAATGGGAGACAGCACCGGAAGTTGTAGTGCCCAATCGAGACTCCCGATATCCGCCAATTCACAGGCAGATTCAGGAAGTGCTTTCCCAAAATTTCCCGCCTCTTCCGCCCGATGTCTATATATGACTGCTACGTAACTTCCGCTCTCTCTTCCCCAGGAGGCCTACACGCCGCCGGGTTGCTGCCACCATGGTAAGACTAGAATATTTGCCGGCATCGAGCGACATCGGAACCAGGGCAGGGCAAGTCTGCTAACAGGAAACCAAAAGTTCCCTGTCGTGAGAGTCTTTATCTTTCTATGTGGAACCTTGGGTTCCCTTCATTGCGAAGGGATGACTAAAGCCCGCCTTTCCTGGGAACTGGGGTCGGAGGCGAAATCACTCCTCGGGCTCTGGAATGCAACGCGGAAGTTGGACACAAATGGGAACCTTCGTGCCCCGTTTCTCAGAGTGTACGTTAGAGAACGGTTGGAGACCGGTTTTCCCCAGAGTTTGCATTTTGCCTAGACTTGCGTGTTTTGTGTGCCGGCTGTCCGCGGAACTGGCTGATTTGGCTATTTTCTGGTTACCGAAAGGGATAAACTTGATGTGCCGATTTAAGGATACATTTTGGTGATTGCTTACATTATCGGTTTCTTTCTCCCATTTGTTATCAGTCTCTAGTGATTCCTGAGAAGTTCCAGCACATTTTGCGAGTCCTCAACACCAACATCGATGGGCGTCGGAAAATAGCCTTTGCCATTACTGCAATTAAGGTAAAGTGTGTTCAAAGATAATGGAGGATACAGGTGAAAGCTTGACTTTTGAACTAAGAGGTAACCCTCAACAAGATTTAAGGCATAAGTAAGTCAAGGCAGAGGAGACAACTCCAGGTCTCCGATGCTACTATGTAAGGAAAAAAAGTGGCCAATTCCACACATGACGCCCAACAGAGTAAAAGCCAGAGGATGGGGTTTAAGCCAAGTTCATATATTTCACTTAGGAGAGTGGGTTTCATAGTCAAACCTTTCCGGTGAATTTATGTGCCCCTGGATTTAGTTTGAGGGGTGAAAATGTTAACAGACTCAGGAAAGCCTGTGCTTTGGAGGGAGAGTATTTAAGAGGACGACAGTCAGTCTTAAGAGGTAAATATCATTGCCTCCCACTTCTGTTTAATAAGCAAACAGTGTTTAGCTTGTTGCGTGAATTGTGCAATTTTCTTCTAACTTTCACCAACCTGATACTCCTGGTCTTCCAAGTGAGGACTTTTATTTTTTCCCAAATGCATGTACTTAGTTAAGGCAGTGACCGCATATCTTCCATTACTTTCCCATTGGAATATCCCCTATCTAACAATCTCTTGTTTTGGAAGTGGATGTTTTGGGCAGTACTATCGGCCTATTTCAAATAATTTAAGAGGAAAAAGGAAACACTTTGTAAAAACATTTACAGTGTTTTTATTTGTTTTTAACTTTTCCCCCTTGTGTTGCCCTTGTTTATCATTGTTATTGCTGTCGTCTTTGTTCGATGGGATAGAGAGAAATTGAGATAGGGAGTGAGAAAGGTAGGATAGAAAGAAATCGAGAGGGGGTGAGAAAGGTAGACACAGACCTGCTTTACTGCCTGTGGAGTGAATCCTGTACGGTGGGTGAGCCGGGTGCTCAAACCGGGATCCTGATGCCAGTCCATGTGCTTAACCTGCTGCGCCACTGCCCATTAAAATGTTTTAACTAGGAGGCAGTATGAGAATTTAATGTAAGGGTTGCAGGAGAAAAATGAGTATGACTAATATGTGTATTTCATGGAAAAAAAGTATATTGTTAAGCTATGGTTTATGGTAGTGCAAAGACATTCCGGCCTGGGACTCTTGAGAAGGATAAAGAACCAGACATCACTCTAGCACATGTTGTTTAGAGTCTAGTGCTTGCTTTATCCACTGCATTACCTCCCAGACCACCTCAGTGGGTATTCTTTGTGGCTGATAGACTTCTTCCTTTTAAATTTGGATGGGGGGTGGTTTTTGCCCTAGTGATTGGGAGGTGTCAACTGACAGTTTTGTTTTCTTGACTAGAGCAACAATCAACTCTGGCTTATGTTATCTACCTTGCCCTGCAACGGGCCTTGTTTATAAAATGGCAAATACCTGTGTATAGTTCTATAAATACTTTCAGGGAAATAGTAAGTTATCAGTTGTGTATTACTCTGCCTGAAATCATGAGTGTTGGTCTCCTGTAGGAACCATCTTGGGTGGGGTAGATAGCATAGTGGTTATGCAAAGACACTGCCTCAGGCTTAGAAGACCCAGGTTCAATTCCACTGCCATAAACCAAAGCTGACTGGTGTTCAGGTTTAAAAATTAACATCTTAACTCATGTTTGGATAGAACAAGTGGTCTGAGCAGAGGTAAAAGTGAAAGCAAGTTAGTAAGAACTTGTTTTGGGGTGGGGGCCCAGGTGGTGACACAACTGGTTCAGTGTCCAAAGCTGTTGCCCACATGCAGGGGGAAGCTTCATGAATGGTAAGCAGGCCTGACAGTGCTCTGACTCCTCCCCTATTGATCTCTCCGGCTCTATAATAAAGAATTAACATTTTTAAAAAAGTCATCCCCCCAAAACCCTCAGTTTATCCAGCACCTGTAACGGGTTACTCGGGGTACTGTGTATCCTTTTATACCTGCAACTACAGCACCCACCTCAATAGAGGAAGTGTTTTTTGTTTTTTATGCCCCTCTTATCTGAAAATGTCAAACAGTGATGAAATCCCAGTGATGACTGAAACCTTAGGCCAGGTAGTAGCCCACCTGGTTGAACTTCAATGTTGCATTTCTTCAAAAGTGAAACCTGGCATTGATGAGAAACCTATTTCAGGCTGGTAGGACAGCTTACCTAGGAAAGTTAGTGCTGGTAATGCCTGCAACCCAGGGTTTTTAAGACCTGGTTTCTTTTCCTTTTGATTCTGTCTGAAGCAGTCAGCCTGGAGCAATGGAGACCCTATTCTCTGAATCAATCTAATTGATTTCATGCATTTTTATTTATTTTACATTAAAGATGATGTATGCAGTGGATAAGGCATTGGATTCTCAAGCCCTTGGTCCCAGAATTGAAATCTCAGCCATTGCTTGTACCAGAGTGATGCTCTGGCCTTGTCACATTAGTAAATTTTTTTTTTTTTCCTGAATCCCTGGGCCTGTTACATGAAGATACCTAAAGAGCTGGTCTTTGTTTTTTAATTACCTGGATTATCTGCTGACTAACTGTATTCCTCCCAGGTGCTTTCCTTTTTTAGATTAGGTGGGAAGGAGGGGTGGGGGGTGAAGGACACCTGCAGCACTGCTTTGCTACTCATGAAACTTTGCTCCCTGATAGGGAAGGGAAGGCAAGGCTTGAACTTGGTTCCTTGTGTATGGTCAATTGTGTTTTCTACCGGGTGCTTCGTTGTCTGGCTCTTTTTTTTTTTTTTTTTTTTATGAAAACATTAGGGTTTGAGTACACGGGACCCAACCTAGGTTTGAGCCCCAGAGATAATCCTAGTGACAATATGGGGAGGGGGCTTATGTGTGTGAGTCATAAAGTAAAAACCCAAACCACCACTCCTGGCATATGCAATGTTAATGGAATGAGAAACTTCATGCTGCTGTACTGGTTGAGCTACTTCCAGCCACCCCTTTATTTTATTTATTTATTTATTTATTTTTTACCAGAGCGCTGCTCAGCTTTGGTTTATAGTGGTCAGGGGATGAACCTGGGACTTTGAGGCCTCAGGCACAAGATTCTCTTTGTATAATCATTATGCTGTCTACCCCCACCCTTATATTTCATGATTTTTAATCATGCTGAAAGAATAAGCTCAAAACTTGTCAAAACCTTTCTTCAGGGTGTGGGGCGAAGATACGCTCATGTGGTATTGAGGAAAGCCGACATTGACTTGACCAAGAGGGCAGGAGAACTCACAGAGGATGAGGTGAGAACAAAAAGGAGGCTTTGGGTGGTGCCTACCTCTGGGATTGGCTCTGGATCTGACCCGTCTTGTCTTCCAGGTGGAACGTGTGATCACTATTATGCAGAATCCACGCCAGTACAAGATACCTGACTGGTTTTTGAACAGACAGAAGGATGTGAAGGATGGAAAATACAGTCAGGTACTTGAAGCAGAAAAGCAAAGTGAGGCAAAGACCAAAGGTGACAGTGTATAAAGTTAGACTCCTGAGCTTTAGATTTGAATTTAGTCCCAAGCATCACGTTTTCTGTCTCAAAATTATAAGTATTTTGGGGCTGGGTCGTGGGGCACCTTGTTGAGTACATGCATTAAAATGTATAAGGACCCATGTTTGAGCCCTGGTCCCCACCTTCAGGGGGAAAACTTTGTGAGTGGTGAAGCGGTGTTGCACGTATTTCTTTGTCTCCCTGTCACCCGAACCCCTCTCAACTTCTAGCTGTCTCTAGCCAATAAAGTGCCTTTAAATTTTTATTAGAGTTTGAATAATGATAAAAAGTATAATTCAACAGTTCCCACCACTACAGTTGTGTCCATCTACACTGGAAATTTGCCTGTTCTTTATCCATCTGGGAGTATGGGCCATTTTTGAAGTGCAGAGAGTGGGAGTTATGGTTTCTGTAATTGCTACTCTGCTGGATATAGGCATCAACGGGTTGATTTCATACCCAAAAGTCAGGGATAAGGTTCTGGAGGGGTGAGATTATATGCCCAGGGAAGTCAGGATGGAATCAGTAGCATATCAAAAAGGGAGAGACAGACACCTGAAGGCACTGCCTTACAGTTCAGGAATGCAGCTTGGACAGTAAGTGCAGCACATTAGACACAGGTGTTGCAAAGTGCAAGGACCAGAGTAAGGATCCTGGTATGAGCCCCCAGCTCCCCACCTGCAAGGGAGTCACTTTACAAGCAGTGAAGCAGGTGTCTTTCTCTCCTCTCTGTTTCCCCCTCCTCTTTCCATTTTTCTCTGTCCTAACAATGACATCACTAACAATAAGGGGGGGTCAAAAGTGAAAATAAATATATTGGACCTGGGTCCTTGCATATTGCAACATGCTCTCCACTGGGTGCACCACCTCCCAGACCCTCAATACATGAAAAAGGTTTCTTGCTAACAGTTTCTACCATTCAGTTAGAAATTACCATAGGAGGGGAGTCAGGCAGTAGCACAGCGGGTTAAACACACATGGTGCAAAGCGCAAGGACCAGTATATAAGGATTCTGGGTTGAGCCCCTGGCTCCCTGCCTGCAAGGGCAACAAAAGGGAATAACTATTAACAAAAATAGAAATTACCATAGAGGGTCATGATAAAAGAAATATCCTTAATCTTAACTCAAATGCAGGTCCTGGCTAATGGTTTGGACAACAAGCTCCGTGAAGATCTGGAGCGGCTTAAGAAGATTCGAGCCCACAGAGGGCTGCGCCACTTCTGGGGGTGAGTAAGGTTAAGGGCTTGGGACTGAAATTTCTTGTCCTAATATCAAACATTTGCTGTGATTTGTAACTATTTTTTGCTCTTTTGTAGACTTCGTGTCCGTGGCCAACATACCAAGACCACAGGACGCCGTGGCCGCACCGTGGGTGTGTCCAAGAAAAAATAAATCTAGGCCTTATCAATAAAAAGTTTATATACCTATGGCTTTTTTTGTGTGATGCCTTTTATTTTGCCTTTCTCTGGACGCTGATAACTTGATGTTGTCATATAGGCTCCTTCGCATGCTTCTGCTAACCTGGCTGCAGAGAGAGTGCACCCAGAGCCAGGTGCACCGCTCCCCACTTTGGTTCAGGTTTTCCTTGGGGAGCACACCAGGAACAGGAAGGTCTAAGCTCCAGAGGCAGGGCAAGGACAGGAAGCAGGGGTGCTAGCCAGCAGCTAAGCAGCTCACCTATGCCAGAGGGCCTGGAGGATCACTAGCAGCAGGGTGGCCAGGAAAAGTCTGAGCTGCATGATGGGGTGCAGTGTGGCTCAGACTGAGTGGACCCATTCAGTTACATAAATACTGATTGTGACTACTCCCCCACACACTGCTGGAATCAGCCTGAAAGGAAAAGAGTAACCAATAAATACTGCTTTTTTATTTTTGAGAGATGCAGAGAGAAACAAAGCACTGCTCAGCTCAGGCTCCTGGTGTGGAGGATTGAACCTGGGACTTCAGAGCCTCAGGCCTGACAGTCTGTATAACCACTGCTATATGCCACTGCCCACACATGCCCTTTTTTAAAAAAATTCTTTATTGGGGAATTGTTTTACTTTCAACAATAAATACAATAGTTTGTACATGTATGTCACTTCTCAGTTTTCCATATTGTACATGCATGTCACTTCTCAGTTTTCCATATAAAGACCCCCACTAGGTCCTCTCATCCTTTTTGGACTGGTTTTCCCCCATCTACCCCAGAGTTTTTTTTACTTTGGTGCAATACACCAATTCCAGTTCAGGTTCTACTTGTGTTTTCTGATCTTTTTCAACTTCTGCCTGAGAGTGAGATCATCCCATATTCATCCTTCTGTTTCTGACTTATTTCACTCAACATGATTTTTTCAAGGTCCATCCAAGATCAGCTGAAAATGGTGAAGTCATTTTTTACAGCTGAGTAGTATTCCATTGTGTATATATACTACAACTTGCTCAGCCACTCATCTGTTGTTGGACACCTGGGTTGCTTCCAGGTTTTGGCTATTAGAAATTGTGCTGCCATGGGATGATCTCTTAGGCAGAAGTTGAAAAACAAGATCAAAAAACACAAGTAGAACCTGAAATGGAATTGGCATATTGCAACAAAGTAAAAGACTGGGCTGGGTGGGTGAGGAGAATACAGGTCCATGAAGGATGATAAATGACAGTGGGGGTTGTATTGTTAAATGGGAAACTGGGGAATGTTATGCATGTACAAACTATTGTATTTATTGTTGAATGTAAAACATTAATTCCCCGATAAAGAAATAAAATTGTGCTGCCAAGAACATATGTGTACATAGATCTATTTGGATGGGTGTGTTGGGTTCCTTAGGATGTATCCCCAGGAGAGGAATTGCAGGATCATAGGGTAGGTCCATTTCTAGCCTGAGAGTTATCCAGACTGTTCTCTACAGAGGTTGGATCAGTTTACATTCCCACGAGCAGTGTAGGAGGGCTCCTTTGACCCCAGAACCTCTCCAGCATTTGCTGCTGTTACCTTTCCTGATGTATATTTCTTAAGAGGAGTGAAGTATCTCGCTGTTGTCTTTATTTGCATTTCTCTGACAAAGACTTGGAGCATTTTTTCATGCCTTTGGATCTCCTCTGTGGTGAATATTCTGTTCATGCCCTCTCCCCATTTTTGGAGGGGGTTGTTTTCTTGTTGAGTTTGGCAAGCTCTATATATTCTGGTTATTAGCCTCGTCTGATATATGGCATGTAAAGATCTTTTCCCATTCTGTGAGGGGTCTCTTGGTTTGGGTAGTGGTTTCTTTAGCTGTGCAGAAGCTTTTTTTTTGTACCAAGCAGTTTTGATGACAACAGCCCTATAATACAATTTGAGATCTGGGAGTGTGATGCCTCCGGTTCTGTTCTTTCTTCTGAAGATTGTTTTGGCAATTCTAGTTCTTTTCTGGTTCCAGATAAACATTTGTAGCATTTTTTCTATTCTCCTAAAAAATGTGGTTGGGATCTTGATAGGGATAGCTTAAATTTGTAGATGGCTCTGGGTAGTATATCCATTTTGATGATGTTAATTCTTCCAACCCATGCACATGGAATATCGTTCCACTTTTTTGTGTTTTTCAATTTCCTTGAGTAGTGACTCATAATTTTCAGTATACAAGTCTTTCACTTCTTTGGTTAGGTTTATTCCTAGATATTTTATTGTTTTTGTTGCTATAGTAAAAGGAATTGATTGCTGGATTTCAACAACTTCTAACTTAGTGCTTGCATAGAGGAATGCCACTGACTTTTAAAAAAATTATTTACTTATTTATTCCCCTTTGTTATCCTTGTTTTATTGTTGTACTTATTGTTGTTATTGATGTCGTCGATGTTGGATAGGACAGAGAGAAATGGAAAGAGGTCAGAAACAAGGATGAATATGGGATGATCTCACTCTCAGGCAGAAGTAGAAAAACAAGATCAGAAGAGAAAACACAAGTAGAACCTGAACTGGAATTGGCGTATTGCACCAAAGTAAAAGACTCGGGTGGGTGGGTGGGTAGGGAGAATACAGATTCAAGAAGGATGACAGAGGACCTAGTGGGGGTTGTATTGTTATATGGGAAACTAATGTTATGCATGTACAAACTATTGTATTTACTGTTGAATGTAAAACATTAATTCCCCAACAACAAAAAAAAATTTAAAAAATGGAAAGGGGGGGAGAGAAAGACACCTGCAGACCTGCTTCACCGCTTGTGAAGCGACTCCGCTGCAGGTAGGGAGCCGGGGTTATTGCTGGGCTCTGTGCCTGCACCATGAATCCACCGCTCCTGGAAGCCATTTTTCCCCCTTTTGTTGCCCTTGTTGTAGTCTCATTGTGGTTATTCCCTTTTGTTGCCTTTGTTATTATTGTTGTTGTTGTCGGACAGGACAGAGAGAAATAGAGGAGGAGAAGACAGGGGAGGGAGAGAAAGATAGACACCTGCTTAACCACTTGTGAAGTGACTCCCCTGCAGGTGGGGAGCTGGGGACTGGAACCGGGATCCTTAGGCCGGTCCTAGTGCTTTGCGCTACATGTGCTTAATCTGCTGCACTACCGCCTGACTCCTGCCACCGACTTTTGAATGTTAATTTTGTAGCCTGACACCTTACTGTACTGCCATCTTGCTGGATTCCTTAGTTTTTTCTATGTATATACTATCATGTCATCTGAAAACATGCCTTTTTTTATATAATTTTTAAAAATAATTTATTTATTCATGAGAAAGGAGGAGAGAAAGAACCAGACATCGCTCTGGTACATGTGCTGCTCGGGATCGAACTCGGGACCTCATGGTTGAGAATCCAATGCTTTATCCACTGTGCCATCTCCCGGACCACGAAAACATGCCTTTTTTAAAGCTTTTTGTTTCACATGAGGGCAGAGGAGGGGGTAAGCAAAATCACTTCTGGGAATGGAACCTGGAGACCTCCATCCAGCAAGAAAGCCTAATGTTATACTTGACTTATTTTCTCAGCCACCCTACATGCTAACTTAAGAGGGAGCCCAAGTTGTGGCCTGGGAGGTGGCACAGTAGATAAAGTGCTGGATTCTCAACCATGAGGTCCCAAGTTCAATCCCTGGCAGCACATGTACCAGAGTGATGTCTGGTTCTTTCTCTCTGCCTATCTTTCTCATGAATAAATAAACACTTAAAAAAAAAAAAAAGGGAGCCTATGCTGGTTTCCAGACAGCCAAATCTCACGGAGCTGTGCTGCATGGTATGGAGGGATAAGGTAGTCAGTAGCCACTTGCAGCTAGCTCTGGTAACTGACTACCCAGCTGGGCGTTAAGAATGAAGGTTCCAGGACATGGTGCATTCGACTAGATATGATGAGGTCCTGAGTTCCATGCCTGGGAACACGTGTGTGGTGGTCTGGTTCTTTGTAAAAATCAAAAAAAAGGCGGGAGAATGTTGATCTATAGATCCGGAAGAACATAGCAGGAAGGTGGGGCGCCTGTGTGGTTGGGCGGGAAAGCCAGAGCGCTGCGGGTTCCCTATGGCCACCGCTCACTGCTCCACTTGAGCTCCCGCCCCGTCTCTGGGGGAAGCACTTGCACTTCAGCCAGTCCCCGCTTCGGAAAGACTTCCGGTTTCCGAGAAGGGCGGGCCTCGGCTCCGGGGGAGGGGCCGCGGGACACTCACGATCTGTCAGGCATGGAGCTCTGGGGCTGGGGTTGGGCAGCGGATAAAGCCGGACCCACCGAGCTTCGGAGACGAGCTCTGGGGCGAAGAAGCTGTGAAGAGGTAATCTTCCCGAGGCTGGGGGCGCGCTCCACCCAGCCAGCACCGGCGACAGGAACCTGGGCCCTCCACCCTCCAACCCCGCACTTGCTTCCGCCAGATCCTCTCAGTCTGAGCCACACTGCGCCCCACCATGCCGCTCAGCCTTTTCCGGCGCCTTCTCTTGGCCACCCTGCTGCTTGCGATCGTCTGGACTCTCTTCGGGCCCTCCGGCATCGGTGAGGAGCTGCTGAGCCTCTCGCTAGCCTCCCTGCTTCCTGCCCCGGCCTCCCCAGGGCCGCCCCTGGCCTTGCCCCGCCTCTTGATACCCAATGAGGATGCCTGCACTCCTCCTGGTGCCCCGACCTTCCTGCTCATCCTGGTGTGCTCCGCCACGGAACACCTGAACCAAAGAAATGCTATCCGGGCCTCGTGGGGAGGGGTGCGTGCTGCCCGAGGGCTCAGGGTGCAGACTCTCTTTCTGTTGGGAGAGCCCCATGGAACTTATTCCGACCAGAGTTCCCAGAAGCAGCTGGAACGGGAGTCTGCAGCTAAAGGGGATATTTTGCAGGCTGCCTTCCAGGACTCCTATCGCAACCTTACTCTCAAGACCCTCAGCGGGCTGAACTGGGCAGATAAGTACTGCCCCATGGCTCGCTATGTCCTCAAGACCGACGATGATGTGTTTGTCAACGTCCCGGAGCTGGTGGCAGAGCTGATCCGAAGAGGGGGCCGTTGGGAGCAATGGGAGAAGGGCATAGATCCCCAGAGAGAAGCTGGGGTTGAAAACAGACAGCAGGAAGGAAAGTCCACCTTGGGGAGCCGACAGGTGCCTCTCCTGTATCTGGGCCGGTTGCACTGGCAGGTGCACCCCTCTCGAACACCAGGGGGCAAGCACCATATATCAGAGGAACAGTGGCCTCTCAGCTGGGGGTCCTTTCCACCCTATGCCTCTGGCACAGGGTATGTGCTGTCAGCTTCTGCTGTGCAACTCATCCTGAAAGTAGCCAGCCGGGCTCCCCCTCTACCACTGGAGGACGTCTTTGTAGGGATAAGTGCCAGAAGAGGAGGCCTCAGCCCAACTCATTGTGTCAGGTTAGCTGGTGCCACCCACTATCCTCTAGACCGGTGCTGCTATGGAAAATTCCTGCTGACCTCCCACAGGTTGGACCCCTGGAAGATGCAGGAAGTCTGGAAGTTACTGGGAGGCACTGAGGGAGGAAGGACTAAACCCTTCTGCACATGGCTCCAGGGAATACTGGGCATTGCACGGTGTCGGATAAATGCCTGGTTTCAAAGCTGAGAGGCTTGAGGAATGGAGATGCACCCAGCACCCCCATCACTGTCCCTCCCAGACCCAAGGGCAGGGCTCACTGGCTGCAGCTGATCAGGTTCTCTAGACTGACTGCTCTGGCTGTTACCAAAGACTGAAGCATACAGGAGAAACCTAAGGACCAGCCAGCCCCAAAGATGATCATCAGGAAGAGGAAATAACAAACAATGGGCTTGTTCCCTCCGTTATGGCAGAAGGGGCACAAACTCCTCAATAAACTTGTCTTTCTACCTCTGAGTGCAGTGTGGTCCTAGCCAGAAGTCCCAGAACACAAATCTTGGGAGTCTAAAGACTGCCACACCCAGCTAGATGAGGACAACTCTAGGGATGTAGGGGAGAAAGGACAGACTCCCAAGGAGGGAAACCCATAAAGAGCAAGACTAAGGCCACAGCAACCATGAGATATGGGGTGGGGGTAGAGGCATGAGCATGACTCCTTGGCTCCTTGAGTTAACCACAGACTAGGAAAGGGAGGAGACAAGAATCATCCACACATTCCCCCCAAAAAAATCTTGCTCTTTAATGTCAACCCAACCCCAGCTGTCCATGCCAGTTGAGGAAGAAGCACAATGCCTCCCCCCATCTAGGGAAAAAGATCATTTTCTCATAGGTGATCTTAGGTAGAATTTATCACCCATAGTACCCTGTGGAACTAGCTCAGCGTACAAATCTGTCCAGGGCTGATGGCCGGGCTCCAGTGGGTTTGTCCTTGTCTTGTTTTTGCTGCTGCCGTTGCTGCTGCTTAAGGTTTTGTCGGACTTTGTCCTGAGTGGGGAAACAGGCAAGGTAAGAAGTGGCAGAAAGGCAAGGCCAAAGGCACAGATACAACCTGTGAAAGGCCTGTCCCACTCCCCCAAAATAAGCATTTACCCTATGTTCCTCATCCATGACTTTCCTCTTCCTCTTCACTAAGCTTGCCGTCGAGCTGCGGCCTTTCTGTTTTGGTTTTGGCTGGAAGGGAACCTTGGCCTTGGGATCATATCCCTGAGGGAGGGTACAGAAGTGAAATCTTTAATAGCCTAGCAGCACCTACTGACTGTATCACACTTAAGGTACATTAGCAGGGAGAAATTAGCCTTGGGTGCTCTTGGCTGTCTGCTCCATACCAGCCTTTCTATCCGTTCCTTCTTTTGCTGCTCCAAAGAGATAACATCAACCTCTGCCAGGGCTCGTGGATCAAGACAGATGAGTTCTGCAGGTACCTAGAGATGCCAGAGGAACAGGAATGAAATCAGGAATGCCACTGAATCCTACTCTTCCCAAGACCACTGGCAAGGAGAGCTTTCCCCAATCTCAAACTATATAAGCCAGTCCTCACCTTCTCCAGTAAGGCCTTCACCTCCCATTCCTGGCGCTGCTTCTTGCTCCTGTATGGGTTACTCTCTAGGCCATCAAAGTTGGGCTCAGCAGCCCCTAGAGGGAGGGAGGCACAGGGAACGATTAATAGGAACCCAGTCCAGCAGTCCCAGACCTGTCCAAGCCCTTTGTTCTTGGATGTCTTGGTGCATTCTTAACTTTTGGCCAGAATTCACTTTGATAACACTCTCTTGGCCCACTCACCAGGGACCAGCATGCTGGTGAAGCCCCCACTGTGCCCCACCCCGAGCACATCTTCAAAGGGGCAGAACTGAAGGCCGTGCACATTGCCTGAAAGGTGGTGTGTAAGGTAGGGCTGCTCCAGAGAGGGTGGACTGGCCTTGCCCTGCCCTGCCCATATGTTGATCACATCGCCCATTCCAGCAGCCAGCAGTCCCCGCTGAGAGAAGGCAAGGTGCCCTGCTCCCTGGGGCAAGGTCCGAGTGCTCAGAGGCTGGAATGTTCCTCGAAGGTCAAAGATCTTTATCTGGTGGTCCAAGCCAGAGGTGGCCATGTACCTGGAGGAAACGGGAATCAATAAATCTGTAGTGGGGGCTGAGCAGGCCTGTGGCAAAGTCCAGGCATCAAGTCTGGTTGGGGAGAGAAAGACGGACAATGACAGTAATCACTACCATCACAAACACTCCACAGGCATCCTCTAGCTGAGATGTAACCCAACTGTACTTTTTTTTAAAAATTTTTTTAATTATTTATTTTCCCTTTTGTTGCCCTTGTTTATTACTGTTGTTGTAGTTATTATTTTTTAAATATTTATTTATACCCTTTTGTTGCCCTTGTTTTGTTGTTGTAGTTGTTGCTGTTATTGATGCCACTATTGTTGGACAGGACAGAGAGAAATGGAAAGAGGACGGGAAGAGAGAGGGGGAGAGAAAGATAGACACCTGCAGACCTGCTTCACTGCTTGTGAAGCAATTCTCCTGCAAGTAGGGAGCCGGGGCTTGAACCAGGATCCTTAAGCAGGTCCTTGCACTCTGCGCCACCTGTGCTTAACCTGCTGCACCACCGCCCTACTCCTGTTGTAGTTGTTGATGTTGGTTGTTGTTGGATAGGACAGAGAGAAATGGAAAGAGGAGGGGAAGACAGAGAAACGGAGAGAAAGATAGACACCTACAGACCTGCTTCACTGCCTGTGAAGCGACTCCCCTGCAGGTGGGGAGCTGGGGGCTCGAACCAGGATCCTTACGCCAATCCTTGAGCTTTGCGCCACCTGCGCTTAACCCGCTGTGCTACCACCCAACCCCCTGTACTTTTTTTCTTAAGATTTTCATTTATTTACTTACTGGAGAGAGACAGAAATCAAGAAGGAAGGGAGAGAGGGAGAAGAAGCCCTGCTCCACCACTTGTGGAGCTTCCCCTACTGGCAGGACGGGACCAAGGGCTTAAAGGCTGTAATGTGTACTTAACCAGGTACGCCACCACTTGGCCCCCTTTATTATTATTTTTAAAATGTTATTAATTGGAGAGACAAGAAAGTGAGAGAGATGGGGAAAACAGAAAAAGATACCTGTAGCATTCCTTCGTGGCTTGTGAAACTTTCCTGCTACTAGTAGGGCTGAGGGCTTGAACTTGGGGTCCTTCTGCATTGTAACATAGCTTTCCCCCAAGCAGGAGCGAAACAAGAGCTTGAACCCTACTGGGTCCGTGTGCACTGTAATGTGTTTGCTTAACCAGCTGTGTCACAGCCTGGCGAACATAACATGTACTCTTTACTATGTGCACCAATGCCCAACCCCATTAAAAAATACACACACACACGAAACCTGAATACTGCTCAGGTCTGGCATATGGTGGCACCTGGGGCATGTGGATCATTGGGCATGAAAGTCCCCAGTCCCTGTACTTTTTTATTTTAAATTGTGGTAAAGGGCTGGGAGGTAGCTTGCCTAGTAAAATGTACTTTACCATGTGTGAGGGTCTGGGCTCAAGTCCCTGGCCACCACATAAGAAACTATACAATGGGGAAGTTTCACAAGCAGAAATAGTACTATGATGTGCCTCCTTTATCTCGCACCCTCTATCTGGAAACAAGGAAAATAAAAAAAGAAATATGGAACACAGAGCTGGGGAGATAGCACAATGCATAATGATTAAGCAAGACTTTATGCCTTAGATGCCAAGATCTCAAGTTTAATCCCTGGCACTACCAGAGCTTAATAGTACTCTGGTTTAAAAATGAATAAAACGGGGAGCCTGGCGGTAGCGCGGTGGGTTAAGCACAGGTGGCGCAAAGTACAAGGACCTGCGTGAGGATCCCGGTTCGAGCCCCCGGCTCCCCACCTGCAGGGGAGTCGCTTCACAGGTGGTGAAGCAGGTCTGCAGGTGTCTGTCTTTCTCTCCCTCTCTCTGTCTTCCCCTCCTCTCTCCATTTCTCTCTGTCCTATCCAACAACGACAACATCAGTAACAACAACAATAATAACTACAACAACAATAAAAAAAAGACAACAAGGGTAACAAAAGGGAAAATAAATAAAAATTACAAAAAAAAAAAAAAAAAGAATAAAACGGGGTCGGGCGGTGGTGCAGTGGGTTAAGCGCATGTGGCGCAAAGCGCAAGGACCGGTGTAAGGATCCCGGTTCCAGCCCCTGGCTCCCCACCTGCAGGTGTCTATCTTTCTCTCCCCCTCTCTGTCTTCCCCTCCTCTCTCTATTTCTCTCTGTCCTATCCAACAACAAAGACATCAACAATAACAACTACAATAATAAAACAACAAGGGCAACTAAAGGGAATAAATAAAGAAATAAATTTTTAAATTCACTTTTGATAGTATGCTACTTTGCTATGCATGTAACCCAGGCTGAAGTCCAGTCCCCAGTGGCATTACAGAAGGCTTTGGAATTGTGATTTCCTTTTCTGCTACCAAGGTTATTGCTGGGGCTCAGTGCCTGCACAGTGAATCCATCACTCCCAGCAGCCATTTTAGTTTTCCTTTATTTTTCCTTTCCTTTTTTTTTTTTTTTGGGGGGGAGAAGGATAGGTAAGGAAAGGAAAGGGGGAGCAAGGAGAGAGAATGAGACATCTACAGCACTGCTTCATTGTTCATAAAGCTTTCCCCCTGTAGGTAGAGACTAGGGTCTTGAGCCCAGGTCACTGTTAGGTGTTACTTTACCTGTTGTGCCACCACTCAGCCCCTCAACAGTTTAACTTAAAAGCATTAAGTCACAAGTTTGACTGTCAGCACTGTATGTGCTAGCATTTGCTCTGGTTTTCTCTCTTCCTCTCTCATTCTTTTTTTTTTTTAATTTTTTTTTTAGATTTTATTTATTTGTTAATAAGAAAGATAGGAGGAGAGAAAGAACCAGATATTACTCTGGTACATGTGCTGCTGGGGATTGAACTCAGGACCTCATGCTTGAGAATCCAGTGCTTCCTCTGCTATGCCACCTCCCAGTCCACACCTCTCTCATTCTCTTTCTCTGGTATTAATACATAAATAAATCTTTTAAAATTCTGTAATTTATTTTTTGTTATCTTTTCTTTATGTTATTGATAACACAGGAGAGAGAATTTCAAATGAAACAGAGGAGAGAAACAAGCCCAAGCACAGTCTGACACATGTAGTGCTGAGGACTGAACAGGGAACCTTAGGCTTGAGAGCCCAAGACTACCAGTTGAGCCATTTCTGTAGCCACTTAATATTTAATATTTCAGTGCCTACACAACACTATTCACTTTAACAATATTAACTATTTGGCTCTACAGGAATTTTGTGGTGATAAACAACAAGGAAGGGCAACAAAAGGGAAAAAATGGCCTACAGGAGCAGTGGATTCGCAGTGCCTGGTCTGGAATGTGGTGCCATGGATAAAGCACTAGACTCTCAAGTGTGAGGTCCCAAGTTCTGTCCCCAATAGCATATGTACCAGAATGATATCTGGTTCTTTTTCTCCCTCCTCCTATCTTCTCATTAATAAAGTCTTTTTAAAAAGTCATTGACTGGGCGGGACACAATGGTAATACAAAGAGACTCTCATGCCTGAGGCGCCAAAGTCCCAGGTTCAATCATAAACCAGAGCTGAGCAGTGCTCTGGTTAAAAGACAAACAAACGGGGAGTCTGGGCAGTGGCACAGTGGGTTAGCACAGGTGGCACAAGCCCAAGGACCAGTGAAAGGATTTCGGTTCGAGCCCCTGGCTCCCCACCTGCAAGGGAGTCAATTCATAGGCGGTGAAGCAGGTCTTTAGGTGTCTGTCTTCCTCTCCCCTCTCTATCTTCCCCTCCTCTCTCCATTTCTCTCTGTCCTATCCAATAATGACGACATTAACAACAAAACAACAAGGGCAACAAAAGGGAATAAAATAAATATTAAAAAAATATAAACAAACAGGGTTGAGCAGTGACACAGCTGGTAAAATGCACAAATTACCATGCTTGAAGACCCAGGTTTGAGTCCCCAGTTGCCACCTGCAGAGTGGGGAGCTTCATGAGCAGTGAAGCAGGCTGCAAGTATTTCTCTTTCCCACTCTCTAGTCCTATTTCTTTCTACCTCTATCATAATAAAATTAACAAAAACAATTTTTAAGATAAACAAGCAAAGACTATCAACTACAGCCTGGGAAGTGTAGCAGTGGCTACATCTTTGGACTCAAAAACATGAGGTCCAGAGTTTAATGCTGTGGTTCTCTCTCCAGATGGATGTTCTGGCTCTCTCTCTCTCTCTCCCATATAAATAAATTTTAAAAAATACAAGAAAAAAAAATCTTTTAAAAAAGTACATTGTCTTCCACAACTTTCTGTTCAGCAGTGACTGCCAACACCTGTTCTCAAACAAGTGACTTACGTGCCTGTAGAATCTACTGCTACAGACCGGACACCACCACGGTGACAGAGAATCTTTACCAGAGGCTCCTTCATGGCTGGACTCCATAAAGACACAGTACCTGGAGGTCAGAGGAAAGGGTTTAAGTTACCAGTGGGGCACTGCAGTAACTAAGCCTGAGAAATTAAGGGACTCAGATAACAAAAAGGGAGATAAAAGACAATTTTAAGGAACTTGTGAAATACAAATATAGAAAAGCAGCAGACCAGGACAGTCAGAGAATCAAAGTTGAACCAGGGACCAACCATTGCTGTGTCCAAGATGAATGACAGCATTATAGGGGTTCTGAGTCATGACATCAAGCCTTCCAGCGCGGGCATTCAGTGCTGTCACGATCTTCCCAACAGACACGTCCAGGTAGGTCAGGAATCCTGTCTCTGACTATGAGAGAAAACGAAACTCAATTTCTAGGCAGGTGAAATAGCTCACCTGGGAGTGTCTCTTTCAGTACACACATGACTGAGGTGAGTCCATCCCCCATGGCACTGGGGAAAGCTTTAGTGATGTCTCTCTCTCCCTGTCTTTCTCCTATCTGATAAAAGTCAGTCTAGAGAAGCAAAGCCATGGTGATAACCAAAAAATAAAGAGAGGACCGTGGTCCAGGAGGTGGTGCAGTGGATAAAGCACTGGACTCTCAAGCATGAGGTCCTGAGTTCAGTCCCCAGCAGCATATGTACCAGTGTGATGTCTGGTTCTTTCTTTCTTTCTTTATTTATTTATTTTCCTTTAACATTGTTGTGGTTATTAATGTCGTTGTTGTTGGATAGGACAGAGAGAAATGGAGAGAGAAGGGGAAGACAGAGAGGAGGAGAGAAAGACAGACACCTGCAGACCTGCTTTACCGCTTGTGAAGCGATTCCCCTGCAGGTGGGGAGCCGGGGGCTCGAACTGGGATCCTTACGCAGGTCCTGGCGATTTGCGCCACGTGCGCTAAACCTGCTGCACCACTGCCCGACTCCCCTGATGTCTGGTTCTTTCTCTCTCTCCTCCTATGTTTCTCATGAATAAATAAACTTAAAAAAAAAAAAAAGAGGACCAAGCAGCGGTGCACCCAGTTAAACGTACATATTACAAAGACAAGGACCCATGTAAGGATCCAGGTTAAAGCCCCTAGCTCCCCACCTGCAGGGGGGGACACTTCATGACACCTGCCTATCTTTCTCTCCCTTTCTTTTCTCAATTTCTGTTGATAAAATGGAAAAAAAAAAAAAAAGCTGCCAGGAACAGTGGATTCATAGTGTTGGCACCAAGTTCCAACAATAACTCTGGAGGTTAAAAAAAAGATATCAGGAGTCGGGCAGGAGCACAGCAGGTTAAGCACACATGGCACAAAATGCAAGGACTGGTGTAAAGATCCAAGTTTGAGCCCCCAGCTCCCTACCTGCAGAGGAGTCACTTCACAAGCGGTGAAATAGATCTGCAGCTGTCTATCTTTCTCTCCCCCTCTCTCCATTTCTCTCTGTCCTATCTAACAATGACGGTATCAATAACTACAACAGTAATAACCACAACAATAAAAAGGGCAACAAAAGGGAAAATAAATATAAATAATAATGATAATAAAGAGGGGGCTGCTAGGTGGCACACCAAGATAAGCACACATAGTGCTATTCATAAGGACCAGAGCAAGGACTAGGTTCAAGCCCCTGTTCCCCACCTGCAAGAGGGAAGCTTCATAAGCAGGTGTGCAGGTGCCTGTTATTCTTTCTTTTTAAAATATTTATTTGCCCCTTTGTTGCCCTTGTTGTTTTATTGCTGTAGTTATTATTGTTGTTATTGATGTTGTCATTATTGGATAGGACAGAGAGAAATGGAGAGAGGAGGGGAAGACAGAGAGGGGGAGAGAGAGAGACAGACACCTGCAGACCTGCTTTACCACTTGTGAAGTGACTCCCCTGCAGGTGGGAAGCTGGGGGCTTGAACTGGGATCCTCAAACTCCCTCTTACTTTCTTTTTTTTTTAATATTTATTTATTTATTCCTTTTTGTTGCCTTTGTTTTTTTATTGTTGTAGTTATTATTGTTATGTTGTTGGATAGGACAGAGAGAAATGGAGAGAGGAGGGGAAGACAGGGAGAGAGAAAGACAGAAACCTGCAGATCTGCTTCACTGCCTGTGAAGTGACTCCCCTGCAGGTGGGAAGCTGGGGGTTGGAACCAGGATCCTTAAGCCGGTCCTTGCACTTTGAGCCAAGTGCACTTAACCCACTGCGCCTGACTCCCCCCTCTATTTCTAACCAGAGCACTGCTCAGCTCTGGTTTATGGTGGTGCGGGAGACTGAACCTGGGACTTCAGAGCCTCAGGCATGAGAGTCTCTTTGCATAAACATCATGCTACCACCCACCCACCCTCCCCAAATGGTTTTTGTTTGTTTGTTTTTTACCTCCAGGGTTATTGCTGGGGGTTGGTACTATCACAAGAATCCAATTCTCCTGGAGACTCTTTTTTTCCATTTTAGTCGATAGGACAGGGAGGATTGGGGGGGAGGGGAGAAAGATAGACACCTGAAGACCTGCTTCACCAATTGTGAAGTGACTCCCCTATAGGTGGGGACCCTGGGGCTCAAACTAGGATCCTTGACTTCATACTACATGAGCTTAACCTGTTGCACTACAGTCCATATCCCCTTTCTCTCCTACAGTCCGTGTCTACCTTTCTCTCTCCTCTATCTCCCCCCCCTCTCAATTTCTCTCTGGCCTACTGAATAAAATAGAAAGAGGGAGGAATAGGGAGAGGGAGAGAAAGGGAGAAAGAAACATGACTGTCCCATCCTCTTTTCCTCTTCTTATCCTGAAGGAGAGATCTTCTCAGAAGGTGCCATCCAGTCCCTGTCACTCACAGCTGTGGCCAGGAGGAAGTGGAAAGGCAGGAACTCAAGCCTCGTGATGCGGTCACAGCGGCGGATGCAGTGAAGCTCAATGCCCTGGTTGTCATAGATGTGAAGCCATCGGTTCTGAGCAACAGCAAGCAGTGCCTCTGAATGCAGAAACCTGGGAAGAGGGGAGGAGTGCTTTAATGAGAAAGGGTGTCAAGGGCTGTCATTCATCAGTGATGGGCTATCTCACCCACTGACCGGATGTCTCGAACTGCCTCCATGACATTGATCTCACACATGAGCTTCTTTGTGATCCAGTCAAGGGCAGCCACATGACCCCTGCGTCCTCCAAGAGTCAGGTGTCTGTTGGAAGTAGGGAACAGAAAGGGGGTCAATGCAGGAGAATTATCCTCAGACCACTTGAGATCTGTAGTGCCTCTCCACATGGAAAGACATAGCTGGGAGCTGGGTGGTGGTGCAGTGGGTTAAGCACACATGGCAGAAAACACACGGACCGGCATCAGGATCCCGGTTTGAGCCCCCGGCTCCCCACCTGCAGGGAGGTCGATTCACAGGCGGTGAAGCAGGTGTTTATCTTTCTCTCCCCTACTCTGTCTTCCCTCCTCTCTTGATTTCTCTCTGTCCTATCCAACAACGACAGCAATAATAACAACAAAGACAAACAACAAGGGCAACAAAAAGGGAAAAAAAAAAAGACATAGCTATACACGCTCTCCTTCACATGCCAGCAAAATCATAAAGCATCACATCAACAACTAGCATAGCTCAAGTTAAAGATACATTCACATTGGGAGTTGGGTGGTAGTGCAGCAGGTTAAGCGCAGGTGGCGCAAAGCACAAGGACTGGCATAAGGATCCCAGTTCAAGCCCCTGGCTCCCCACCTGCAGGGGAGTCACTTCACAAGCAGTGAAGTAGGTCTGCAGGTGTCTATCTTTCTCTCCCCCTCTCTGTCTCCCCTCCTCTCTCCATTTCTCTGTCCTATCCAACAACATCAATAACAACTACAACAATTAAAAAAAAAGGGCAACAAAAGGGAATAAATAAATATTTTAAAAAAGATACACTCACATTCTAGTTAAAAAAACACTGGAGTAACAGGGGAGGTGGCATAGTGACTACAGCATTGCACCTGCTAACATGAGATTCTAAGTATGATCATTAGCATCACATGTGACAGAATGTATGTGTTCTCTCTCGTTAATAAGTCTTTTTGTTTTTCCAGTGTCACTGAAATTCAGCCTTACCTCCCAGTTCGAGAGTAATTCAGCCTATATGGCCCAAACTGCCGCAAGTTCAAGTCAAAGTGCTGGGGAGAAAGAAAAAAAAAAGAAAGAATTGAGTCCCTACAGTTATTCGTTTTTATTACTATTTATTTTTCTTTTTAAAGATAGAGGATAAGAGACTGAGACAGGGATGGTGGGGGAGAGGTAGAGTAGTAAAAACAGATTCCCTACAGTTATTCTTTCTTCTAATCCTCACCTCCTTCTTACCCTGAATCACCAAACCCACTGGTCCATTCCCATCATTAGACTAACCTTGGCTGCACTTGCAATGTCCACAGCCTCCACAATGTCAGCCTGTCGTATCTTTGCCGTGTCCTCCCCATCTTCTCCTTCTAAAAACCTGTGAGAGTGTTAGGTTATAGTTAAACTCCCTAAAATGAAATGGAGGTACTAACATACACTGAGAAAGGAGGATTCCATACCGCTGGGAAGGGAGCACACTTTTGGGTTCACTTACCCAGGTTCTTCAGCAAGCAGCAGCTCAGAACGCGCAGCTTTGACACTTACTACTTCTTCCTCAGCTTCAGCCACCTCAAGTCTGCTCTGGGTTTGGGGCTTACAGTCTGGAAACTAACCGTTATTGGTAAAGGATGAGTACGAGAAAAATCAGCATATGTGAGTGTCACCGGAGAGATGACTGAGCCACTCCCCACTCTGGCTAGTGTCCTCACCTTTTTGGATTTGTCAATCCGCCGAAACTTCCGGGCCGCCTCTACAGGGATGGGGGCGGGGCCTGGAAATGGATCCTGAGCCTGAGGCAGGGAGGAGGCGATTAGCAAAAAGGCTCAAGTTGAGTCCATCCCTTGCACCCTCCAAAGCACAAAGAGACTTGCTCCACCATCTCAGGCTCACCCCAGACAAGGTCCCCTGAGGCGCCGGATTCCTGTGTTCTCGGGATTTCCTCTGGACCTGGCGCTTCTTGGAGTTCCAGGACTTCTTTGGGATACGAGTATTCTTTGGCCTCTCGGGGCGAACCTCTCGCTTCCTTTTCTTGTTAGGAGGGGGCTCTGGAGAGGTCCCGGCAGCCGTCGGAGTGGCCACGTCTTCCCAGTAGCGCCGTGGTTTCTACGGGCAGAGCAGTAGCCCTGATGCTTGGCTGCCCGGCCACCCGTCCCTCCAACCCTGCAGCCATAAACGTCCCTGCTACCCCACGGAGATCTCTACCTTCTTGGTCTTAAGTTTGTTCTTCTTAGGCGGAACATTCTTGCCCGGCTTGGGGGCAGTCTCCATCGAGCTCACGCGAACAACCACACGTGCAAAGTGCTCTCAGCTGTCCCACACCCGATAGGAGCCTCTCGGAAGTCCTCTGGTCGTCATCCAATCAGCAGGTACTACATCTGAAGCCTTCAAGGCGCCATCTTGAATGAGGGCAAGTTCTCCATTGAGGGGCGTGGCTGATTTTGGGCTCGCCCTCCCGAGCAGCGGTCTTTGTCAGAGTGGTCAAAGAAAGGCAAATCCAAGAAAAGGCTAGAATAATGGTGCCGTGTCTTTTTCCAGCTTTCCCTTCACATTTAGCCTAAGACCTTCCGAGTCCAGTCTCTTTTTTAACAGAATAAGTGCATTGAATGGCTAGAACTACTATTCCCAGGATGCACTAAAGGGTAGCTCCCAATACCGTCTTTTCCCAGCGTTCTCTATTTACTTCCGGGTTCATGAATACTGTAGGGAGAACGTGAGTAGGAAGAGCTTCGGTTGAGGGCTTCGGGGTCTCCTGTGGCCCCTCCACTCGCTGGGGTCGAGATAGAGTTGATATCCCGGACTCGGAGAGGCAGCAGTGTCTCTTGAGGCCACCTCTGAAGAGCGCTGTCCTTTCCACAGGCCAGAGCGGAGAGCTCGTGGGTCTTTCAGAGTGTGAGACCCCCTTGCCCTTCTCCGGCTCACCGCAGGCATTCGTCCCCGCCATGGCTGAACTGATCCAGAAAAAGCTACAGGGAGAAGTGGAGAAATACCAACAGCTACAGAAAGGTAAGCGAGCAGGGTAACCTGCTCTAGTCACATTACTTACAGTCCAGACCCGTGTCAAGCAAGATGTTGTCTGCCCCACCCGTGCTTCTTCCCCACCGCTAATCCGCTGCCCCCATCGTTGATTCTTCCCTTGGTCCTGTTTTCTTCCGACTAGGATGGTGGCATATTTGCTGTCTCTAATCGTAAGTCTTTTCTCCCCCCTACTCCCCAGACTTGAGTAAATCCATGTCAGGGCGGCAGAAGCTTGAAGCACAACTAACAGAAAATAATATCGTGAAGGAGGTGAGAGACTGCAATTTGAGGGCTCCGGAGAGACGTTTACTGCTGATGATTCTGATCGTGTTTGTCCCGCCTTTCCACCAGGAACTGGCCCTGCTGGATGGGTCCAATGTGGTCTTCAAACTTCTGGGCCCAGTGTTAGTCAAACAGGAGCTGGGGGAGGCTCGAGCCACAGTGGGGAAGAGGCTGGACTACATCACAGCAGAAATGTGAGGCTTTGTTCCTTCAACCTTACACGCTTGACACCTTGGAGAAGTGTGGAGGAACCATTGTAAATAGCTTCCCAGATTTGTCCTCCAAACATCTGCTTCACCCAAGCATTACCCTCTTCACGCCCCTTCTCTCAACCTCCCTCTCCTAGATCTTGGGTTTTCCCTGTCTGCTCATCACCACCTTCAATGCTAAGCCCCACTAATTTTTCCATATTTCTCTCTCTTGCTCCTGTCTCTTTCAGTAAGCGATATGAATCTCAACTCCGGGACCTCGAGAGGCAATCAGAACAGCAGAGGGAGACCCTTGCTCAACTGCAGCAGGAGTTTCAGCGGGCCCAGGCTGCAAAGGCAGGGGCTCCTGGGAAGGCCTGACCTGGTGGTAGGGGGAAGGGCAGGTGAGGGAATGAGGCAGCTCTAGGGTCTATACTGTAGCTAATAAAAGTATGGAAACAACTGGCTGTTTTCTGACCAGCCACTTCTGTTGTCATAACTCCCCATTCATTCCCCTAGGTGCTTCTGCAATGTATGCATACATGTCACCTACATTACTACCTTAGTTCCAAATTCAAGTAATTGGAATCTACTCTGTGGAGGGATGAGTGTGTGTAAATAGGGGGAGAAATTGAAAGAGATGGGGACATCTGGGGAAAGACATTTACAGTACTGCTCCACCACTTGTGAAGCTTCCCCCTGTAGGTAGGGACTGGGGCTTGAACCTGAGTTCATGCATGGTAACGTGTGCTCTACCAGGAACACCCCTCACTCCCTGCCCCAGTAACTGTTTTATTTGTGGAGCCTGGCCTCATACATGCAGTTTCACCTTGGATGATTTCACCACTCCACACTGCTTTTTCATTCAGAGGGATACATCAGAACTTCCCCAGATTTAGAGAAGGTGCATAGCAAAACACACACCCTACCCAGTAAGGAATCTTTCTGGTCCCTCAAACCTTGCCTATATACAACCTTTAACTCTTATCCCATCAAGGGGGGGCATGTCATGTTTACTAGACAACAGTTGGTTGGGAATGCCAGTTCAGTAGAAAAATTCACAAGTCCATAGCTTGTGATCCCAGGATAAAAAATAGAGGAGGTACTTAGAACTTTGGACTTGCAAGCATGAAATCCTTAGTTTGATCCCTGGCATCACATATCCCAAGTATAATCTCTCCTATCTACATCATGAAACAGTGATCCTTGTCATCCTTCATCCTCTAAATAGCCCTGGCATGTCTTTTAATTCTTGTTAGTTTCTCTCTTCCTAGGACTTGTTTGAAAGCAGTTTAAACTGCTGCTTTATGATGCTATAAATTCTCTCAAGTTTTTACACTGTTTTCAAAGATTTTTTTTTGTCCTAAAATTATTTTTTTAATATATTTTTATTTCCTTTTGTTGCCCTTGCTTTATTGTTGTAGTTTTTATTGTTGTTATTGATATCATTGTTGGATAGGACAGAGAGAAATAGAGGAGGGGAAGACAGAGAGGGGGAAAGACAGACACCTGCAGACCTGCTTCACCACCTGTGAAGCTACTCCCCTGCAGGCGGGGAGCTGGGGGCTCAAACCAGGATCCTTACATCGGTCCTTGCGCTTTGTGCCTCTTGCACTTAACCCACTGCGCTACTGCCTGACTCCCCCACAATTATTTTTTACAAATTTGCAGCTAGGGGAGTTCTTCAATTGATAACTTTAATTGGGTGGCCAAGATTTTTTTTTTTTTTTTAACCAAAACACTGATCACCTCTTGCTTGTGGTGTGGGGGATTGAACCTGGGCCTTTGGAGCCTCAGACATGAGAGTCTCTGCATAACCATTATGCTATCTACCCACAGCCCTGGATTTTTTTTTTTTTAACCAGAGCACTGCTCAGCTGACTTGTAGTGTGGAGGATTGAACCTGGAACCTTAGAGGCGCAGGCATGAGAGTATGCTTGTATAACCATTATGCTATCTCCCCCACCCAGAAATAAGTCACTTTGATTAACAATTTAATACCTGGTCTTCAGTTCTTTGTGCAGATATAAAACATTGGGTGCTTTCTTTATTTTCTCTTTTGTTGCCCTTGTTTTTCATTGTTGTTGTAGCTGTTATTGATGCCATTGTTGTTGGATAGGACAGAGAGAAATGGAGAGAAGAGGGGGAGAGAAAGATAAGACACCTGCAGACCTGCTTCACCGCCTGTGAAGCGACTCCCCTGCAGGTGAGCAGCCCGGGGGCTCGAACTGGAATCCTTGCACTTTGTGCCACATGCGCTTAACCCGCTGTGCTACCGCCCGACTCCCTGGGTGCTTTCTTATTCCATGATGTCTACTTCAGCCAGTTCCCCTACCCCCACTCCTAGCTGCTAGTTCACACACAGTATAAGGACAGGGAAGTAGAATTCAGGTAGTGTTTTTATTATCTTAGTGTTGTCACAGTGACAGGAACCTCCAGAATAGAAAACAAGAAATTCCTACTAGAACTGACTGACTGCCATCCCCTCTCATGAGGGCTCAGAGCCTTTAGGCTTTCCTTGGCCCTTAGCATGCTAGGATGTGATCAGGAATCAGACACTCCTTTTTCCAACACTAGCAATGTGCTACATTTCTAGAAAGTAGGGAGAGCTATACACAGATACCCTACTTGGCTACCAAGATCACCCATTCCCACAGTACTGGATCTTTCGATATTTGTAAACTAACAGCACTTCACTGCCCCAGGGTGGATGGCATTTATCTGGATTTCTTCCCTATGTGACATAACTACCACTATTCAGAATGACTACCCACTTCTGATAAGGCCACCTTGAGTTCTGTGAGCCACCAGGGCTTCCCTCAAAACAATGCCCGGGCAATCTTCCTCCCTGTGGCCTTGATCCTGGGAAAGGAACCCCCTCCTCCCTCACTTGGGGGAGTTCCTGAGGCAGAAGGGTTGCTGGTCAGGCCTGGTGTAGCAGTAGAAGGCTTTCGCCGCTGCCGCAGGAGGAAATCATGTGAGACTCCATCCATAGCATAGAAAACATTGGCTGAAGGTGGGATTGTCAGCTCTGTGGGTTAAGAAAAGGGAAGTCAAACACAATCATAGTCATTCCCTTATAACTACCCACCCCCAACGTAAAAATATTCCCATTAGGCACCACTATCCTCCCAAGTCTGCCTTCCTTCCTCTGACCTCGATCTCCTGGTAGCAGCTGCACTAGTTCATACTCTGAAGCCACAGCAGAATCACGATTGTTTTTCTTAAGGACACGACTGATGACACTTGGAGCCTTATCCTGGCTTGTCACCTGGCAAGACAGGAGACCAAAAGAGCAAAAATTGGCTGTAATGATCCCTGCTTCTCAATATTCCAATCCACGTCACTGATGAACACTTTGAACAGGAAAACCCAAGATGATGACTCCCTGGACTCCAACACAATGTCCTCTGAAAGATGGCTGCTCCCTGTGTGAAGACCAGTTGGTTCTGAAAGTTGAATATGGCCACCCCAAGTTCAAGGCACACAACTAATGCGAAGCAGCCATCAAAGTAAAACATGAGGGGCTGGGTGGTGGTGTAACTGCAGACAGCACAGGCTACAATAAGCAAGGACCCGAATTTCAAGCCCCTAGTCCTCACCTGCAAGGGGGAAACTTTACAAGTGGTGAAGCAATTGCCACAGGTATCTCTCCCCTTTACCTCCCCCTCCCCTATTGATAACTCTGTCTCTAGCAAATAAATGAATAAAATAAATAAAACACGGTGGCTAAAAATCAAACACCAGTATTCAAACTAGAATCCTCCCATTTGGTTATTCCAACCTGAGGCAAAATCTATAGTTCCCTCAAGACACTGTTCTTCACCCTTACTTCCCAACCCATGGAGCCCTCACCAGAATACTCTTGTAGACACTGCCATCTTCCCCCAGTTCCATCTGGACTCGGATGATTCGGCAATCAGAGGACCCAGGCCCGGACCCCCCAACTCCATATCCAGTCCCCCTGGAGGTTACTTCTGTACTCCCACTAAGTGGGGAGCCACAAGAGGCTGAGCGCCGATGGCCTCGAGAAGGCCTAGGAGAGGAAGCCGGAGGAGAGAGGTGGCTGGCATCAACGGGACTGTGCAGGGATGGAGCACTTTCAAGAGCGGAATCCAGAGATGAGACAGATGGCCACTTCATATGCTGGGAACAAACCAGGGAAACTGGCATGAAGACAGGTCAATGAAAAGATACGCACGGTCAGGGTCAATGCTGTCAGAGGTCAAAAGCAGATCTCACCTGGGCCAGCCGGGTCAGTAGAGGAGCAGGGCTTTCTGGTACTTCATCTCCGCCAACACTGGGTCGGTCCCAGGAGACAAGGGGTGTAGGACCCCCAACAGAACTCAGAACCCTGCAGGGGTAGGCAATCAGGAGGGCAGAGGAAGATGGTCAATGTTAGACCTACAGGGTCATGTCACGTCCCCAAGAGACTAGACCCCCAACCTCCAACTCCTCACTCTGTCCACTGTGAGATGACCAGTGTTGGCCGAAGCACACGTGAGGGAGGAGTGTCACCGGTACCAGGTGGCTCCACATCACAGGACACACGATGGCTGGGAAAGGCAATGGGTAGAGATCAGAACATAACAAACCGACCTTCACATCCAGCCTGAACCCTAAAATCCCAGCCTCAACCAGCCAGTCACCTCTGGGCCTCTGTCAGTGGCCTGAGTCCCTGTAGCCACTGCTGAATATCAGGGTCAGGTCGTAGGTCATAGCCGCGACATTCATTCTGGAGCCTCCGCAATTCAGAAAGGACAGCAAACTCCTAGGAAGGAGCCCTCAGACTGCAGGAGCTAACTAACACCCATGACCCTCATTTCCCCCACCCTCTCTCTTTCCTAGGACATGGCTAGGGATTTCCAGCATCGCCCATGCACTGTCCTCACCTTTCTGCGCTTGTCAAAATTGATATATCCATTCTGCAAGAACAGAGGGGATGAGGTGAGAGTCCCAACCCACTAGAGAGGTATCCCTCTCCCACCCATGCACACATTCACATCCAACTTACACACTTCCTTAGTCTGACTCCTCCATCATACCCCTAAGTATGAAACCTTTCCTTTTACAGTATCTTGGGGGCAGGGGGTGAAGGAGGTGGTAACACACCTGGTAGAATGTACATGTTACCATTAACAAAGACCTAGTTCAAGCCTGTGGGCTCTACCTGCAGGGAAAGCTTCGCAAGTGATGAAGCTGTGCTTCAGGTGTTTCTCTCCTCTATCTTTTTAAAAAAATATTTATCTATTTATTATTGGATAAAAACAGAAATTGAGAAGGGAGGGGAAGATAAGAGAGGGAAAGAGACAAACACCTGCAGCCCTACTACACCTACTCCTGAAGCTTTTCCAGCTGCATGTGGAGACCAGGGGTTTGAACCTGTGTCCTTGTGCATTGTAATGTGTGCACTTAACCAGGTGTGCCACTGCCTGGCCTGTTTCTTTCTCTCCTTCTCTATTGCCCTTTGCTCCCCATTTCTATCTTGTAACATGTACTTTACCAGGTGTGCCATCATCTGGCCCCTTATCTCTATAACATTAAATAAATAAAGGGGCCAGGCAGCGGCGCACTTGGTTAAGTGCACACATTAACAGTGCACAAGGACCCAGGTTCAAGCCCCTGGTCCCCACCTGCAGGGGGAAAGCCTCAGGAATGGTGAAGCAAGGGGTGCAGGTGTCTCTCTGTCCCCTCCCCTCTCAATTTCTGTCTCTATCCAATAATAAAAATAAATAAATAAATCAAAAGAAAAAATAAAAATAAGTAAATGTAAGGTGAATATCTTTTTTTTTTTTTGCCTCCAAGGTTATTGCTGGGGCTAGGTGCCTGCACTACGCATCCACTATTCCTGGAGGCCATTTTTCCCCTTTTGTTACCCTTGTTGTCTATTGTTGTTGTTGTTAATATTGTTGTTGGATAGGATAGAGAGAAACTGAGAGAGGAGGGGGAGAGAAAGATAGACACCTGCAGACCTGCTTTACCTAAGGCACAAAAAGGCTAAGCAATTTGCCTTAAGGTTAAATAACAAAACCAGTACCCTGCAGTCAGGCTCCAAGTAAATTGCAGCCTCTTTCTAGACCTGCTTCACCGCCTGTGAAGTGACTCCCCTACAGGTGGGGAGCCGGGGGCTCGAACCGGGGTCCTTACGCCGGTCCTTGTGCTTTGCGCCACCTGCACTTAACCCACTGCGCTACCGCCTGGCCCCCGGTGAATATCTTGAGTAGAAATTATGACCATGTGGTCTGGGTGGTGGCGCAGTGGATAAAGTGTTGGACTCTCAAGCATGAGATCCAGAGTTCAATCCCTGGCAGCACATGTACCAGAGTGATGTCTGGTTCTTTCTCTCCTTCTACTTTCTCATTAATGAAGAAAATCTTAAATAAAAAAAGGAAAGAAATTATGTCCACTTTACAGACCAAGAACATCTAGATTCAGAGAGGATAGGAAATTTGCCCAAAGTCCCAGCTTTTTTTTTTTTTTTTTGGTTTTTTTTTTGACAAGATATATATGCTTAGGTTGTAGGAATATTCTTCTAGGCACTCACCAAGTATTAATTCATTTAGTCACAGACAGACATGGATAGGAGTGGCCCCTGTGCAGATGACTAAGGCACAAAAAGGCTAAGCAATTTGCCTTAAGGTTAAATAACAAAACCAGGACCCTGCAATCAGGCTTCAAGTAAACTGCAGCCTCTCTCTAGAGGAAGGCCTACTTGTTCCAGAATCATCTCTCTCTCTCTCTCACACACACACACACACATACACACACCACTGACCTCCAGCTCATCCTTGGAGGCTGCATCCAGCATCACAAGGTCCTTCAAGAAGGTGCCGAGGTAGGGAACCACACCCTGAGGCCAGAGTCAAGAGAACACTGCCATTGGTCCGGAGATCTCTCCATACTTCCTGTCCCATTACCTCAAAATTCTCCTCCTCACCCCCCAGTGCCTTACTTTTCCATCACTCATACTGTCCCCTCCCACACTCCTTACTCCTTCACACCCAGTCTCCAGTCACTTACCCCACCCCGGGAGACAGACCTTGGGGTCTTTTTAGAATTCGCCTCCACAGAGGGCTGCAGCTTCACCTCCTGGTGGTGACAGAACAAGGGTACGATGGGAGTCGGACAGTAGCGCAGCGGGTTAAGCGCATATGGCACAAAGCACAAAGACAGGCATAAGGATCCCGGTTCAAGCCCCCAGCTCTCAACCTGCAGGTGAGTCAGCTTCACAAGAGGTGAAGCATGTCTGTAGGTATCTATCTTTCTCTCCCCCTCTATCTTCCCTTTCTCTCTCCATTTCTCTCTGTCCTATCCACAACAACGACATCAATAACTACAACAATAAAACAAGGGCAACAAAAGGAAATAAAAAAAAAAAAAGGTATGTAGGGTAGAAGGGAACAGGGGTGGCTGGGAACACCAGGGAACAGAGCCTCACCTGAAGAAGTAGCTCCCGGCTCTGGGAATAATTATCCTCTTCAGAGAAAATCTGACAGAGGCTGGAGAAGACTCTAAGGCTGTCCCTGGGGGCATGGAGGGCAGTAGCCTTGAGAACAGACCTGGCCGGACACCCCCCTACCCGCTTCCCATCTCTCATCCTCAGTCTGGTGTCCCATCTTTCCCACCTGGCTGCTTCCCCCCAGGCTGCTCGGAGCCTGTGGATGGGGCTGGATTGTAGAGCTGACACAACAGCGTAAACTGAAGAGAAATTTCGGAGAAGTCTGCACTCCTGTGAAGGTGAGAGAGAGAGAGAGAGAGAGAGAGGACTGCAGTGTTGGGACTTCTCTCCACACATGGTCCCCAACAGAATGAGTTATCTCTATTCTTTTCCTTTTGTATATATTTTTTATGTTTGTTATTATTTTTTTTAACCAGAGCACTGTTCAGCTCTGGCTTATAGTGGTGCAGGGGACTGAATCTGGGACTTTGGAGCCTCAGGCATGAGAGCCTGTTTGCATAACCATTATGCTATCTACCCTCCGCCCTGTTTATTTTTTTAACCAAAGAACTGCTCAACTCTAGCTTATGGCTGGTGCTAGGAATTGAATCTGGAACCTTTGGTGCCTCAGGCATGAAAAGTCTTTTTTGCGGGGGCGGGGCAGGTGGAGGCGCACCTGGCTAAGTGCACACTTTACAGTGCACAAGGACACAAGTTCAAGCCCCTGGTCTCCACCTGCAGGAGGAAAGCTTCACGAATGGTGAAGCAGAGCTGAAGGTATCTCTCTCTCTCTCTCCAATAATAAGTCAATAAAGATTAAAAATATAAAATTTTTAAGTCTTTTTTGCATAATCACTATGTTATCTCCTCAGTCCTCTTTTTTTTTCCTAATATTTATTTATTCATTTTCCCTTTTGTTGCCCTTATGGTTCTTTATTGTTGTTGTAGTTATTATTGTTGTAGTTACTGATGTCATCATTGTTGGATAGGTCAGAGAGAAATGGAGAGAGGAGGGGAAGACAGAGAGGGGGAGAGAAAGACAGACACCTGCAGACCTGCTTCACCGCCTATGAAGCGACTCCCCTGCAGGTGGGGAGCCGGAGGCTCGAACTGGTATCCTTCCGAGGTCCTTGCACTTTGCGCCATGTGTGCTTAACCTGCTGTGCTACCACCCGACTCCCCAGTCCTCTCTTTTTTAAAAGATTTGTTAATGAGAGAGGAAAGGGGGGGTGGATCAGAGCATCATTCTGGCTCATGTGATGCCAAGGACTGAACTCAGACCTCATACATGAGAGCCTAAGACTTTATCCACTGCATCCCCTCCCAGGCACCCCCTCCCTTACCTCCACCACACACATCCCAATTTGCTCTTACTTCTGCCACTCGGATCCACTTCTCCAGGAGCCGGGCCCTCTGGGGTGGACGAAGTGGTCGTATGGTCACCTCCCCAGGCCCATCTCCAATCGGGGTAGCCCCCAGGACAGAGCTGACCACTGCCCCTGCCACCTTGTTGAACTGAGTGACAGTAGCTCGAACAGATGGGCAGAGGTGGGAATGTCCTGGTCGATCTCGGTGACCCCACAGGCCTCCCAGGCACTGAGAGGGGATCAGATTGAGAAACAGCTCCTGCAGAACAGAAGTCAGAGGTTAAAGTTCATAATCAAGTGAGGTCAGCATTTCAATATCAGGGATGTGAGGATTTCAAGTGGCCAAGGAGCCAGAGGGGTGCAGGGCTTATAGGTGACTAACATCCAAGGGGGAAAGGGAAAGGTCAAAACTGGGTGGATGGAGGGTGGGAGTCAAGGAGAGGTTAGTAAAGGGGATGGGGGTCAGAGGTCAGGGTCTCACCGCATCTAGCAGGGTCAGCTGTTCGGCCAAGTGGTCAGCGAGGAACACCAGGACATCCGTGGGGTCAGCAGGGGGATCGCCGGGGAGGGCCAGGGGCTTAGGAAGGTCGGGGGCCTGGGGGTCCACCCGGGACCGGAGGTTGCGGATGAGGTCAGCGCTGCCCCCCCCAACACCCTCCCCTGCTGCATACCCTGTTCGAAGCAAGAAGCTCTCAAGGCGGTCAAGCTGACCCTTGACCTCAGAGCCAAAATCCTCAGGGTGAGAGGCCAGCCAGGTTGACAGTACAGAGATGGCTACCCTGAGAGAAGGGGAATCAGCCAGGGGTCAGATGTCAAGCTGCAGCCCAGGCAGAGGCGACTGTGAGATTAAGAATCTGGGGGTTACTTACCCTTTTGTTCTCTCTAGTTCGTCGGCAGAATGACATTCCAGGGCTTCTAGCCTGGAAAACGAAGGAGAACCTACCTGTCCATTTTCTTCCAACCCCCCCCCCAGTGGCTTTTGATGGAACAGGCTGGTTCTACAAAGCCCAAACACTTCCATAACCCTTGGTCCCTTTGATCCTGACCTGTCAATCACAAGCTGTAGCAGGACAGGTGTGGAGGTGAAGGCCTGGTGGGTGGCCAGAAAAGTTGATGTAAATGTCATGTCAGCCCCTGAGGTGCGAACATCCAGCAGGTGTCTGACCAGGGCCTCCAGGGTGCCAGCTCGCAGCCTTCGGGAGGAGCGTGGGGGAGGTGTCGGGGCCTAGGGAGACAGGGTCAGTTACTGGCCTTTCTTCACTCTATTCCTAGAGGTCAGAACAACTACAAACCTAGATGACCTAGGCTCCTTGTACTAAGGTTCTGAGAGGGTAAAACAGATTTGACCAAAGTCACATGGCAGAGTTTGGGTCCCCGGATCTCTAACCTAGCACTCTGGCCTGAAAGTCAACCAGGAGATAGGAAATGGGGGGTGATGGGATAGAAGCGAGAAGCTTTAATTATGATCTCACCAAGGGATCAAGAGGCTGATACTGACGGCTGGTGACAGTGAATGTAGCACCTTCCTCCTCCTCATCCCAGACAGACACCGGGGCCTGGAGGAACAAGGAAAGGAAGGTCAGACTGCTCCACACTACCCCCAGCCCTCACCCCTCGGCTCAACTCCTCCCTCTGTACCCCTCACCTGAGATGGCAGGGGACAGTACCATCTAGTACGAGGGGTCGGGGGTGCTGATGACCCCAGGTCTCCCCCACTGGGGCCCAAACAGCCCCCCCCAAGTCGCCTCAGGACCCGGTGGAGTCGAGGGGGTTGCAGTGGGGGGTGGATGAAATGCAGGCACCCTGATCCTGGAGACCACCGCAGCCCCTTCCCCCCAGAGCTGAACCCCAACACAGCAGAGAAGCAAGATGCAAAGGACAGGAGGGGAAGCGAGAAAGGCTGCGAGCCAGACGCAGAGACCTTGAGAAAGCTCACTCACTGGCACAGGCTCCACCCTCCCCCGCAGGTACTGGCCAAGCTCAAAGTCTCAGTCCCCACCCCATAAGCCCCCACTTCCCGGCTCCCCAACCGTAGAGACCACCCTAAAAGTGGCGACTCGGATTCCAGCACAGGAAAGAGAAGGGGAAGTGGGGATGTTGGGGGCGTAAGGCTTAGAGTCACGTGGTCTCGGCCCCACCCCCAACAGATCCCGAAAAACCAGCCCTGCCAGTCACCCTGCCCTCATCCAGCCTCTAAGCCAAGAGCCCAAGGCCTCCTGGCCCCAAGTCCAGCTTTGGGTACCTCCAGACGCCCCAAATTCTGCTCCCGGCTACCACCACCAGTCCCAGAAGAAAGCAGGTGACCACCTCAACTGAGTCCCGGAGCTCCCTCCACGGCTCCAAAACCTGAGCTTCCCAGCCACCCAGCGGGAGAGGAGGGAGGGGTCATGAAATCGAAGGGCTCCCTCCCCAATCCCCGAGTTGGAGGAGCTGGTTACTGTGGAGACAAACCCCTCCCCGCTAAACAGAAACGAGAAGGGAGACAGGGACCTAGAAGCAAAGCCCAGAGAGGCAGGCACCCTGGGACAGAGGGGCCCGGGGCCCGCAGGACAGACAGATGCTCCAGACGAGGCAGGTTCCCAGTCACGCTGCTGCCAGAGAAGCACAGAGACGCCGGGACGCCCAGCAGCGGGGAGACAGACAGACACCCAGCAACACACACCCCAAGGAGGCGCGTCCGTCCCCCAAGTGTTCAAGCCACCTGCTTCTCACCTCGTCTTCCTCCTCCTCCTCCTCCTCCAGCTCCTGCCCCCCGCCCACGCCCCGGCCTCCAGGGCCCCCACCCTCTTCTGGGTCTCGGCTCCGGAAGCTGCTCAGCACGACGCCCCCGGGGGGACTCGTGTCCCAAAGCAGCCGCAGGGGCCGCGGGAGCATGTCCGGGCGAGCAGTCAGCGGGGTCGGCCCATGGGGGCGCCTGGGGAGAGAGCGGGAGGGCGGGAGTCAGGGGCAGAAGGAGTGGGCGGGCGTGCAGTGGCCGGATGGGAGGCGGGGGCGCCCGTGGCGGCGGGCGTCGGCGAGCGGCGCGCTCCCGGGGCTCCGGCTCTGACCTGCTGCGGGCTGGGGGCAGCGCGCGTCCCGGGCCGCGTCCCCGTCGGTCTCCGGCCCCCGACCGAGTCCCCGCGCGGCTTTTCCGCACCCCCGGCGCCCCCCTCCGCCGGACTCCCGGGCCCTCCCGCCCTTTCCGCTCCCCCCCACGTCCGCTCGCTCCGAGAACAGGAGCCAAAAGGGGAAGGAAGTGAGGACAGGAGCCAGGGCCGCGGACTAGGGAGCGCTGGACGCCAGGGGCCGGGACTCGCGAACCCCGGGTACCCGGCCCGCGACGCCCTCCCCCAACTCGGGGGCGCGGGAGCCCAGGTCTCCCCGGACTGAATTGGGATGAGTGCAGCTCCCGGGTGAAAGGCGGGCGCACACTTTGCCTCTTCCCGCAGCTCCGGCAGCGAGGAGATTAGCGTTCCCGCGGAAAACGCTTGAGGCGGGGAGAGACTCAGTCACTCCAGCCCGCGGGGGTGCTCGCCCCACCCCCACGCGGCGCGGCGGGCTCCACTCCGGGTTTTCCCGCGCGCCCTGAGCCCCCGCCCTCCCGCTCGGGGGCGGTACAGGAAGCCGCTACTTCCGGTTCCCGGCTCTGCGCTTCTGTGTTTCCGGTGTGCGAGTCCGCTAGCGCACCTCCATTTTAGTCTCAGCGGCGGAGCTCGGTCCTCATGGCATCCGGTCCGCCATTACCGGCCCGGGACCCCAGTCTCAAAGGCCAACTTCACGTCCCCAGGAAGCAACCTGGAGCGGTTGGGAACATCGTTATACGTGTAAAGGCGCGGCCTGGGGTGGAATGAGATATTCCCACGAGAGTGCTACAACTTTATTCCCACTCGACGAGTCCGGTTAACATCTCAGACTGACGGTCTGG
Organism: Erinaceus europaeus; assembly: GCF_950295315.1. Classification (NCBI taxonomy): domain Eukaryota; kingdom Metazoa; phylum Chordata; class Mammalia; order Eulipotyphla; family Erinaceidae; genus Erinaceus; species Erinaceus europaeus. The sequence goes on from NC_080165.1 coordinate 56,603,160, forward strand.
CCCCTCCGAGGTCCCTGAGACGCCCCACCACTTCTTTCGTCTATTATGGTTTTAGATCCAACACTTGAAAAAAAAAAAGAGCAATGCTTAGCTCTGGTTTATGGTGGTGCGTGGCGTTGAACCTGGGACTCAGGAGCCTCAAGCATCAGAGTCTCAGCATAACCATTATGCCATCTACCCTCGCCCTCCAATACCTTTTTATTGTTGTTTTTATTTTATTTGCTAGAGACAGAAATTGAGGAGGTAAGGAGGGCTAGGAGAGGGGGAAAGACACCTGCAGCCCCGCTTAGCCACTGTGAAGGTGTCTCCCTGCAAGTGGGGACCAGGGGCTTCAGCCCAGGACCTTTCACACTGTAATGTGAGTGCTTGGCCAGGTGGCCAACGCCTGCCTCCTCCAACACCTTTTTAAAAATATACATTTAAAGCACAAGGACCAGTATAAGGATCCTGGTTTGAGCCCCCGGCTCCCCACCTGCAGGGGAGTCGCTTCACAGGTGGTGAAGCAGGTCTGCAGGTGTCTGTCTTTCTCTCCCCCTCTGTCTTCCCCTCCTCTCTCCGTTTCTGTCTGTCCTATCCATCAACAACGACATAAATAACAATAATAACTACAATAAAACAACAAGGGTGACAAAAAGGAATAAATATTTGAAAAATATTACATTTAAGTGGTCCGGGAGGTGGCGCAGTGGATAAGGCTTTGGGCTCTCAAGCATGAGGTCCCAAGTTCAATCCCTGGCAGCACATGTACCAGAGTGATGTCTGGTTCTTTCTCATTTCTCATGAACACACACTAAAATTGGAACCATACAGAGATTAGCATGGCCCCTGCGCAAGGGTGATACACAAATTCGTGAAGTGTTCCATATTTTTAATATATGTTTATTTATTTAGGGGGTTAGGCTGTAGCGCAAGGACCAGCGTAAGGATCCCCACCTGCAAGGGAGTCACTTCACTGGCGGTGAGGCAGGTCTGCAGGTGTCTTTCTCTCCCCGTCTCCCCAACAACGACGACATCAACAACAATAACTACAACAGTAAAAGGCAACAAAAGGGAAAATAATAATTATATATTATTGGATAGAATTTGAGAAGGGAGAAGAGATAGGGAGAGAGACAGACACTGTAGCCGTCACCACTTGTGAAGATTTCCCCCCGCAGGTGGGAACCATGGGCTTAAACCTGGGTCCTTGGGCACTGCAATGAATGCTTAATCAGGTGTGCCACCGGTACACCCCTCTTTAAAAGTTTTGTTGGATAGAAGTTCCAGCACCTTTTTAAAGAAATTATTATTCCCTTTTGTTGCCCTTGTTTTCCTGTTGTTATTGATGTCATCATTGTAGGATAGTATAGAGAGGAATGGAGAGAGGAGAGAAAGAGAGGGGGAGAGAAAGATACACACCTGCAGACCTGCTTCGCAGCCTATGAAGCGACTCTCCTGCAGGTGGGGAGCCAGGGGCTCAAAACGGGATCCTTACACCGGTCCTTATTCTAGTCCTTTGCGCTTTGCGCCAAGTGCCCTTAACCAGCTGCACTGCCACCCAACTCCCTGACCAGCACCTTTCATGAAAGCTGGTGATGCTTGTGCGCGCGCCCTCTAGTGGTGGTCGGGCGCTGCGCAGGCCGAGGAGACAGATAGGCTACAGCATTTGTGGACAACTAGCACAGTCTTTTAAATACCACTGCGGTATTTAAGGGAGACACATGAGTTTCTCCAAGGAGTGACGAGCATGATCTGGATACCGGGAGTGTGAAGGCATAGCTGGCAGAGGGCTGGATCTTTTGGAATAGTCTGGAGAGACCACTGTGGGGAGAGAGCTAGAGAAGCTGCCAGAGGGCATAGGCGGGTTGAAGAGATTAGCAGTGGATGCACTGTAGGCCCCGAACCCGAAGAATGAATCTGGCCTGGAACACAGATTCTTCCAGGGTGCCCCTGTCCCAGAGGTCCCTATTTCTAGAGGGATGCCAGGTTAAGACTATTTGCACAGGGAGTTGGGCAGTAGCACAGTGGGTTAAGCACATGTGGCTCAAGAACTGGCATGAACCCGGTTCAAGCCCCCGGCTCCCCACCTGCAGGGGAGTCGCTTCACAAGTGGTGAAGCAGATCTGCAGGTGTCTGTCTTTCTCTCCCACCTCTGTCTTCCCCTCCTCTCTCCATTTCTCTCTGTCCTATCCAACAACGATGACATCAGCAACAATAATAGCTACAACAACAATGGAAACAACAAGGGCAACAAAAAGGAAATAAATATTTAAAAAAAAAAAAAGAACTGGCATGAAGATCCCAGTTCGAGCCCCCGGCTTCCCACCTGCAGGGGAGTTGTTTCACAGGCGGTGAAACAGGTCTGCAGGTGTCTATCTCTCCCCGTCTCTGCCTTCCCCTCCCCTCTCCATTTCTCTCTGTCCTATCCAACAACGATAACATCAATTACAACAATAATAAAAACAAGGGCAACAAAAAGGAAATAAATTTTTAAAAAGACTATTTACATAATAGCAGCAAGATGTTACTTGTACTTTTTAAAAATATTTTATTGATGAGAAAGGAGGAGAGAGAAAGAACCAGACATTACTCTGGTACATGTGCTGCCAAGGACTGAACTCAGGACCTTATGCTTGAGAGTCCAGTGCTCTATCCACTGCACCACCTCCCAGACCACTGTCCTTTTCACTTTCATTCTTCAGGAATAGACAAGTGTTTCCTAGAAGTTACAAGATGTGCACTGATATCATTACCCTCAGAGCTAGTGGAACGTTTCCTTATATGGTCTTGTGTTTTAGTTTTATTTCCCACATCAGTTTTAAGTTGTTTTCTCACTTTGATGTTTTAGCACAATAACCTTCACATGCAAGAGTGAAAGGAGTCCTTGATAATTTTGCACTTGGTAATGTGTGCATTTAACCAGCTGCACCATGCCCGGCCCCATGTCCTTGATAATTTTGAAGAGGTCGTCCCAAGATCAAACATTTGAGAACTACTGCTCTAAAGCTCTAAGAAGATGAATGCCTTATACTTGTGTCTTAAAAAAAAAAAAAAGAAAGAAAGAAAAATTCCAGGGAGCTGAGTGGTGATGCACCTGATGGAGTGCACATGGTAAATGTGTAAAGACCAGGGTTCAAGCCCCAGTCCCCACCTGCAGAGGGAAAGCTTTGCAAGTGATGAAGCAGGGCTGCAGGTGTCTCTCTGAATCTCTCCCTCTCTATCACCCCTTTCCCTCTAGATTTCTGTCTGTCTCTATCCAATAATAAAATAAAGATAATCAAAATTAAAAAAAAAAATTCCAGCCACTCAGTGGAGAGAGGCTAGAGGGAGCACAAGCAGAAAGTAATGGCATACTTTTTGAAGAAGTTGCTTAGGAGCTATCCCTAGCCCAGGTAGAGATGATAGTGATTGCCCCAGGATGGTGATGACTGATCTCACTCTTCTTTCTGGAAGACAAAAAAGGGAGGAGTTTGGGACTTTAGAGATTAGGATGAAATATTCATTGTCAACCTAGAGATAGATTAACTATCATGGGCACACAGAGTGGGAGAAGACCCAGGCTAACAGTTTCTGCTGTCTGCCTGACAGACATTGTGTCCATTGCTTTTGCTCTTGCATCTTTCAAAGGAGATGTGCTAGTACTTTTTAATCTTGCCAGTGGTCCCTCCAAGGCTCTGACATCTAATACAGTAGCTACCATTCACATTATCCAATAAAAATTTAAAATTCAGCTAGTAGTAGTCCGGAAGGTGATGCAGTGGGTAAAGTATCAAGCATGAGATCTCAAGTTCAATCCCTGGCAGCACATGTACCAGAGTGATGTCTGGTTCTTCCTCTCTCTCTCTCCTCCTATCTTTCTGGTTAATAAATAAATAAAATCTTCTGAGGACTTGGGGGATAAGAAGGAAGGAGAATATATTAAACTCAAAGTAATTGGGCAGGATAGCAGTGAGAAAAATAAATAAATAAATAAAATCTTACAAAAACAAAAAGAAAAGAAATTTTGCTAGTATTGTGATTTGTTGAAAATTTAAAATATGCATTTGTATTAGAATACTTGGGGGTGAGACAATCATATTATTAAAATTCATTATACCGGGAGTTGGGCGGTAGCGCAGCAGGTTAAGCACAGGTGGCTCAAAGCTCAAGGACCAGAGTAAGGATCCCAGTTCGAGCCCCCAGCTCCCCACCTGCAGGGGAGTCTCTTCACAAGCGGTGAAGCAGGTCTGCAGATGTCTACCTTTCTCTCCCCCTCTCTGTCTTCCCCTCCTCTCTCCATTTCTCTCTATCCTATCTAACAACGACATCAGTAACAACAATAATTACAACAATAAAACAAGAGCAACAAAAGGGAATAAATTAAATAAAATTCATTTTACGTTTCTAATGTGGCTAATTATCTAAGCCGTGTGTGTGTGTGTGTGTACATATTATATGTATATATTACATAGAAATAGAGAAAGCAGGAGTCGGCGGTAGTGCAACAGGTTAAGCGCAGGTGGCGCAAAGCGCAAAGACCAGCATAAGGATCCCTGTTCGAGCCCCCAGCTCCACACCTGAAGGGGAGTCACTTCACAAGCGGTGAAGCAGGTCTGCAGGTGTCCACCTTTCTCTCCCCGTCTCCCCTCCTCTCGCAATTTCTCTGTCCTATCCAACAATGACATTATTATTAACAATAATAACTACAACAATAAAACAGGGGCAACAAAAGGGAATAAATAAATATTAAAATAAAAGAAATAGAGAAGGCAAAGTGTCAGAGAGTGAAAGAGACCATAGCACTGAAGCTCCTTCAAAGCTGCAGGGGTCAGGCTCAAACCTGGATAGCACATATGGCAAAGCAGTGTACTATCCAAATGAGTTATTTCATTGGACATGCTTTATGTTTCACTGTATTTTTCTTTTTGACAGAGACAGAAACTGAGAGGGGGAAAATAGAGGAGACACTTTCAGCACCGCTTCACCACTCGTGAAGCATCCCCCACACACATACAGGTGGGGACTGGGGGCTTGAATCTGGGTTCTTGTGCATGGTAATGTGTGTGCTCTTACCAGGTCCCAGTTTATTTTATCTTTTATTTTAATACTGATTTGGTAGAGAGAGAGAAATTGAGTGGGGAGGAGGAACTAGATAAGGAGAGAGAGAGGATGAAGTAGATGGCATAATGGGTATGCAAAGAGACTCTCATGCTGAGGCTCCAAAGTCGCAGATTCAATTCCCTGAATCACCAAAGCAAAGCTGAGCAGTGCCCTGGTAAAATAATTATATATATATGGAGAGAGAGAGAGATGCCTATAACACTGTTTTCACTGCTCACAATGCTCACATAGGTGGGACCAGAGGCTTACACCCAGGTCCTTGCACACTATAATATGTGTGCTCAAGTAGATGATGTATCACCACCTGGTGCCTCAAATTTTTTATGTTTATACCAAGGAAAAAGAGGTGACAGTTAAGTAGCCTAATTAAAAAAAAAAAAGGGTGGGATGGGAAGTAGTAATGGGTAAGGGGTCCAATTTACAAGCATGAGATCCTGGGTTTGATTACCAGCACCAAATATGCCAGAATATTGCTCTGATTCTCTTACTCCCCCTCCTCCCCATTAATAAACCTTTAAAACAAACAAAAAGGATTTGACTGAAGACTGTGAAGTTCTGCCCACACTAGCAACTTCCTTCCAAGGTTGAATAATTGGAGGGGATGGTCTGGGAGATGGCTCTGTGGATAAAGCACTGGACTTTCAAGCATGAGGTACCGAGTTCAATCCCCAGCAGCTCATGTATCAGAGTGATATATAGTTCTTTCTCTCTCTCCTCTTAACTTTCTCATTAATAAATAAATAAAATATTTTAAAAAAATGATTGGAGGGGGAACTAAAAAATAAAAGAAAAATAAAGATAGTAGAGCACTGTTACCTTCTTTTATGAGTCCCTGGAAGCAGATTGGTAAGCAGCTGTGGAGAGAGATTAAGAAAGAATGAGAGGGAGAATTGGGGAGGGGGTGTCAGGGATGGGTGTCAAGTTTCTGGACAAGAAGGGAATGTATCACAATGGAGGGTCCTGGTCAGATGGAGTTCACACTCACCAATCGAGCCCAGGGCTTTGATGAGCCCAAGGAGGAGAAAGGCAGACAGGAAGAGGCCAACACCATCCTCCAAAGAGGGCGCAGAGAGACCTTTCAGGCAGAAGGAGCTAGAGTGAATTTCACATCATTCCCAGTACCAACCCTTAGCTTTTCCATTTTATGGTTCTTACCTGCCACCTCCAGAGTGATCTGTGCACTGCGACCCAGAGCTGGCAGACTGGAGTGGTGGACTCGGCAGGCATAGCGCATTCCATGGTGTTTAGCAGTGACAGGGAGTGGCCGCAGGTGTGAGGAGACGCTGATGGACCCATCTGAGTGATGCCGCAGAGCGGAGAGCCAATGCTGCCCCTTGGCTTTCTGGTAGCTGCCCTCTGGGCCACCCCTGAGCTCCCACTCTACCTCCAGGCCCTCTGATGGGTAGAAGTGGGACACTTGGCAGACCAATTCTGGGGGTGCCTCACCAGGGGCAGCCCATACAATAGGTGCTGGTGTCAGAGACACTTTGGGGGGTTCTGAGAAAACAGTAGAGGCAGAACATGGGGAGAATCAATACACACTGTCCTCCCTCAAAGACTTCTCCATTTGTCTTCTGGTTTTCTGAGTAAACTGTCTCCCGATTGACTTATTGCAGGAACCCCCATATCAAAGCCCATGTTCTCAGGACTCTTATTCCCTTAGATCTGAGAACTATCATCCCAAAGTCCCTCAGATCTCTAGGGATTACTGACTAATTGCTCCTGACTCTAGGGACTCCATTGTCCCTCCCAACCCCAGTCACTTATCACCCTCTTCTCCACCATCTTTTCCCTATCATGGTGTTCCCATAATCCCAGTTCCCACCCTCTATCTGTGGAGTCCCTGTACCTCTACTCACTCTGCACAGCAAGCTCCAGGGTGACCTGCCCTTGTAGGTATGGCAAGTGTATGGTGGCCAGATAGGTCCCTTCCTGGGAGGGCTGCACTGCGGGTAGCCAGAGGGTCCCATTTCCAGTCCATGGACCCCATGATTCATTATCATCCCAAGAAGCAAATGCCACTGCCCCCTCTTGAGCAGCTGGCATTTTCTCATTCAGCCCAGGTGTTGCAGCCAGGAGCAAGTGCCCCTTGCCCAGGTGCTGGCGTCGCCACTCCAGCCCAAAGGGAGGAGGACCTAAGGCCAGAGATGTATCAGCCTCGGGGTTGGGGGCCATGTAGGCAAAGTTCAAGTCCAGAAGAGCATCTTGTCCTAGCTGGACTCGAGAGGTGGGAGTGTGGGAGAAGACAGTCAGCACAGCTGTAGAAAACGGGGAAAGTAGCACAAAGACATAAGGAAACAGAGTCAGAGCAAGGATGCAACTTCAAATATTTATTTATTTTTTTACTAGAATACTGCTAAGCTCTAATTTATGATGATGTGGTAGATTGAACCTGGGACCTCAGTGTATCAGGTATTGAAAGAAGTCTATTGTGTAAAATTATGTGCCATCTCCTCTGCATATAACTTCAATTTAAAAAATTACTTGGGGGACCAGAAGGTGGCACACCTGGCTGAGCGTACATGTTAGAATATGCAAGGACCCAGGTTCAAGCCCCCAGTCCCCACCTGCAGGGGGAAAGCTTTGCGAGTGGTGAAGCAGGGCTACAGGTGTCTCTCCCTATCATCTTCCCTCTCAATTTCTGACGGTCTCTATCCAATAAATAAAGATAATAATTTTTTTTAAATAAAATAAAATAATTACTTGGGGTAGGGTGGTGGTGTACCTGGTTGAGATGTTACAGTGCACAAGGACCTCGGTTCAAGCTACCAGCCCCTCCTGCAGGGGGAAAGCTTTACGAATGGTGAAGCAGGGTTGCAGGTATCTTTCTGTCTCTCTCCCTCTTTGTCAGGCTCCTCCCTCTCAATTTCTAGCTGTCCGTACCCAATAAATAAATCAATATAATTTAAAAAAATTAAAAAATACTTAAGAGAAAACCAGGGTGGGGAGATAGCATAATGGTTATGCAAACAGACTCTCATGTCTGAGGCTCCCAAGTCCCAGGTTGACCTCCCCCTGAACCACCATAAGGCAGAGCTGAGCAGTGCAAAAAAAAGAAAAAACAGTGGTCCGGGAGGTGGCACAGTGGCTTAGGAACCAGACTCTCAAGCATGAGGTCCTGAGTTCAATCCCCGGCAGCACATGTACCAGAGTGATGTCTGGCTCTTTCTCTCTCTCCTATCTTTCTCATTAATAAATAAATAAAATCTTTTAAAAAAAGAAAAAGAAAAATGAAAAAACAAACAAAAAAAATTGTCATTCTAGCACCTGTGGTTCTGGTTCTCATCAATGTGCATTTGGATAGAAGCCTCCTCCCTGGCCTCCCTATCCTTAGCCTGCCTGCCTGCCTGCCTGCCTGTCTGCCTGTCTCTGATAGAGGCAGTAAAAGCAGATAAGCAAAAAGAGTGAAAGAGACCACAGCACTGAAACTTTCTTCAATGTGGTAGAAATCATACTCAAACTTGGGTCATGGATATGAAAGTAGCACACTAACTAAGTTATTTAGTCACCCTCCACACAGCAGCCAAACAGTGGACAGGGAGTTGGTGTAGTGGATAAAGCAGTTGACCCTCAAGCATGAGGCCCTGAGATTGACCCCTGCACACTGTACACTTTACTATGTGCAAGGATGTGGGAACACTGCACAAGAGGGCAAGTGGGGCCAGTGGTGGTGCTCCTGGACCAGGGGTGAAGCTTCATGAATGATGAAGCAGAGCTCTAGGTGTCTTTCTCTTTATCTCCTCTTCCCCTCAATTTCTGTCCTATCAAATAAAAAATAAATAATAGGGAGTCGGGTGGTAGCACAGTGCATTAAGCACAGGTGGCACAAAGCACAAGGACCAGAGTAAGGATCCCAGTTCAAGCCCCCGGTTCCCCACCTGCAGTGGGTCACTTTACAGGCAGTGGAGCAGGTCTGCAGGTGTCTATCTTTCTCCCCCCTCTGTCTTCCTCTCCTCTCTCCATTTCTCTCTGCCCTATCCAACAATGATGATATCAATAACAACAACGATAACTACAATAATAAAAAAAAACAAGGGCAACAAAAGGGAATAAATATTTATTAAAAAATAAATAAATAATAAAAAAGGAGGGGGAACTTAAAGGGCTGGACGATGGTACAACTAGTTGAGTGCATGCTTTACCATGTGTAAGAACCTGGGTTCAAGCCCCCTGGTCCCCATCTGCATAGGGGAAAGCTTCATAAGCATTGAAGTAGTGTAACAGATGTGTCTCTTTCTCACTTTTTTTTTATATTTATTTTATTTATTTATTCCCTTTTGGTGCCCTTGTTGTTTTATTGCTGTAGCTATTATTGTTGTTGTCGTTGTTGGATAGGACAGAGAGAAATGGAGAGAGGAGGGGAAGACAGAGAGGAGGAGAGAAAGATAGACACCTGCAGACCTGCTTCACCGCCTGTGAAGCGTCTCCCCTGCAGGTGGGGAGCCGGGGTTCGAACCGGGATCCTTATGCCAGTCCTTGTGCTTTGCGCCACCTGCGCTTAACCCGCTGCGCTACAGCCCGACTCCCTCTTTCTCACTTTTTAAAAAATTATTTTATTTTATTTACCAGAGCACTACTCAGCTCTGGCTTATGGTAGTGCAGGGGATTGAATCTGGGACTCTGGAGCCTCAGACATGAGAGTCTCTTTGCATAACCATTATGCTGCCTACCCCTGCCCACACTACTTTTTAAAAATATTTTTTAAATATTTATTTCCTTTTTGTTGCCCTTGTTTTAATTGCTGTTGTAGTTATTATTGTTGTTGATGTTGTCATTGTTGGGTAGGACAGACAGAAATAGAGAGGAGGGGAAGACAGAGAGGGAGAAAGACACCTGCAGACCTGTTTCACTGCCTGTGAAGTGACTCGCCTGTGAAGGTGAGGAGCCAGGGGCTCAAACCGGGATCCTCACTCAGTCCTCACGTTTTGCGCCACATGCGCTTAACCCGCTGTGCTACCACCTGACTCACTTCACTCTTTTATTTTTTAATATTTATTTATTTATTCCCTTTTGTTGCCCTTATTGTTTTATTGTTATAGATATTATTGTTGTTGTCATTGTTGGATAGGACAGAGAGAAATGGAGAGAGGAGGGGAAGACAGAGAGTGGGAGAGAAAGTCACCAACAAACCTGCTTCACCACCTGCGAAGCGACTCCCCTGCAGGTGGGGAGCCAGGGGCTTGAACTGGGATCCTTACACCGGTCCTTGCGCTTTGCGCCACGTGCACTTAACCCTCTGCGCTACCGCTCGACTCCCTCTTTCTCACACGTATCCATCTCCCCCTTCCCTCTAGGTACCTGAACAACATATACACTGCTCCTCGCAGCCATTTCCTTTTTTCTTTTTTTTTTCTTCTTTTTTATTTAATAGGACAAAGAGAAATTGAGAGAAGAGGGGAGATAGAGAAGGAGAGGAACAGAGATACAACTGCAGCCCTGCTTCACAATTCATGAGACTTTCCTCCATGCAAGAGGGTAGTGGAGCTCAAAGCTGGGTCCTTACACACAGTAATGTGTACACTTAACCAGATCTGCCACTGTCTGGCCCCCAATAAATTTATTTTAGGGGGAACTTTATGGATAGTGGAGTAGTGCTATAGTATTTCTCCTCTCTGACTCACCTCCTTCACTCTCAAGCTAGGAAAAAAAAAAAGTTTGGGGCCAGGTGATGGTGCAACTAGTTGAGTATACAGGTTACAATGCGCAAGGACTCAATTCAAACCCCTTAGCCCCCACCTGCAGGGGGAGTTTTGTGAGATGAAAGCTCTGTGAGTTGCAGGTGTTGCCTTGTTTCTCTCCCTCTCTATCACCCCCTTCCTTCCCTTTTGAATTCTGGAGGTTTCTATCCAATAAATAAAGATAATTAAACACACACAAAAAAAGCTTTAGGAAAAAAGTTCACAAGAAATGGTGGAAACATGCATGTACAAAGCCTCAGAAAAACCTTGATGACAAAGAAATAAAGAATTATATACGGAGAGTCCGGCAGTAGCTCATCGGGTTAAGTGCACATGGCGCAAAGCACAAGGACCTGCGTAAGGATCCTGGTTCAAGGCCTGGGATCCCCACCTGCAGGGGAGTCACTTCACAAGCAGTGAAGCATGTCTGCAGATGTCTATCTTTCTCTCCCCCTCTGTATTCCCTTCCTCTCTCCATTTCTTTCTGTCCTATCCATACAATGACATCAATAACTAACTACAACAAGGGAAACAAAAGGGAATGAATAAATAAATAAATAAATATTTTAAAAATTATATATGGGGCCAGGCGGTGGTGCACCTGGTTAAGTGCACACATAACAGTGCACAAGGACGCAGGTTCAAGCCCCTTGTTCCCACCTGCAGGGGAAAAGCTTCATGAGTGGTGAAGCAGGGCTGCAGGTATCTCTCTGTCTCTTTTCTTCTCTATTTCCCCCTCTCCTTTAAATTTCTGTCTCTATCCAATAATAAGATATTAATATATAGGGGTGGGGGTAGACAGCATAATGGTTATGCAAAGAGATTCTCATGACTGAGGATCCAAAGTCCAGGTTCAATCCCCCCACACTACCATAAGCCAGAGATAAGAATTGCTCTGGTGTTTCTCTCTGTGTCTTTCTCTCTCTGCATCTATCTCAAAAATAAAAAGAAATAAATTACTTAAAAATTAAAAATACACGGGTTAAGCGCAGGTGGCACAAAGCACAAGGACCAGCATAAGGATCCTGGTTCGAACCCCGGCTCCCCACCTGCAGGGGAGTCGCTTCACAGGCGGTGAAGCAGGTCTGCAGGTGTCTTTCTCTCCTCCTCTGTCTTCCCCTCCTCTCTCCATTTCTCTCTGTCCTATCCAACAACGACAACAACAATAATAACTACAACAATAAAAAAAAAATTAAAAATACAAGTTAAAAAAATAAAATAAATCTTAAAAAATATATATATATTAATACATAGTATGTAGTCCTGGAGGTGACACAATGGATAAAGCATTGGCCTCTCAAGCATGAGGTCCTCAGTTCAATCCCCAGCAGCACATGTACTCGAGTGATATCTGGTTCTTTCTCTCCTCCTTTCTGATGAATAAATAAAATCTTAAAAAAAAAAAAAAAGAATACCCCCACACCTATGGACATCTAATCTTTGACAAAGGTACCCAGACTATTAAATGGGGAAAGCAGAGTCTCTTCAACAAATGGTGTTGGAAACAATGGGTTGAAACATGCAGAAGAATGAAACTGAACCACTATATTTCACCAAATACAAAAGTAAATTCCAAGTGGATCAAGGACTTGGATGTTAGACCACAAACTATCAGATACTTAGAGGAAAATATTGGCAGAACTCTTTTCCACATAATTTTTATTTATTTATTTATTCCCTTTTGTTGCCCTTGTTGTTTTATTGTTGTAGTTATTATTGTTGTTGATGATGTTGTTGTTGGATAGGACAGAGAGAAATGGAGAGAGATGGGGAAGACAGAGAAGGGGAGAGAAAGACAGATACCTGCAGACCTGCTTCACCGCCTGTGAAGCAACTCCCCTGCAGGTGGGGAGCCGAGGACTCGAACCAGGATCCACATAAATTTTAAAGACATCTTTAATGAAACTAATCCAATTACAAAGAAGACTAAGGCAAGCATAAACCTATGGGACTACATCAAATTATAAAGCTTCTGCACAGCTAAAGAAACTACTACCCAAACCAAGAGACCCCCTCACAGAATGGGAGAAGATCTTTACATGCCATACATCAGGCAAGAGGCTAACAGCCAGAATATATAAAGAGCTTGCCAAAGTCAACAACAAAACAACAAATAACCCCATCCAAAAATGGAGGGAGGACATGGACAAAATATTCACCACAGAAGAGATCCAAAAGGCTGAGAAACACATGAAAAAATGCCCCATGTCTCTGATTATCAGAGAAATGCAAATAAAGACAACAATGAGATATCACTTCACTCCTGTGAGAATGTCATACATTGGAAAAGGTAACAGCAGCAAATGCTGGAGAGGTTGTGGGTCAAAGGAACCCTCCTACACTGCTGGTGGGAATGTCAGTTGGTCCAACCTCTATGGAGAACAGTCTGGAGAACTCTCTGAAGGCTAGAAATGGACCTACCCTATGACCCTGCAATTCCTCTCCTGGGGATATATCCTAAGGAACCCAACACACCCATCCAAAAAGATCTGTGTACACATATGTTCTTGGCAGCACAATTTGTAATAGCCAAAACCTGGAAGCAACCCAGGTGTCCAACAACAGATGAGTGGCTGAGCAAGTTGTAGTATATATACACAATGGAATGCTACTCAGCTATAAAAGATGGTGACTTCACCGTTTTCAGCCAATCTTGAAAAAATTCATGTTAAGTGAAATAAGTCAGAAACAGAAGGATGAATATGGGATGATCTCACTCTCAGGCAGAAGTTGAAAAACAAGATCAGAAGAGAAAACACAAGTAGAACCTGAACTGGAATTGGTGTATTGCACCAAAGTAAAAGACTCTGGGGTGGGTGGGTGGGGAGAATACAGATCCAAGAAGGATGACAGAGGACCTAGTGGGGGTTGTATTGTTACATGGAAAACTGGGAAATGTTATGCATGTACAAACTATTGTATTTTCTGTTGAATGTAAAACATTAATTCCCCAATAAAGAAATTTAAAAAAAGAAAGAAAAAAAAGCATATATAGTATATTTTTCAACAGATCCAACAAAAAAATTTTAATACTTTATCAACTATCTGTTATCCTGGAAAGATCTCATTCTTTTTTTTTTTCACCACCAGAATTATGCCTGCATGATTCCACTACTCCTAGCAGTCATTTAATTTTTTTTCTCTTTCATTTATTATAGAGACAGGGAGAAATAGAGATAAAGAGAAACACCTGCAACACTGCTCTATTGCTGGTAAAGCTTCTCCCCTACAGGAGGGAGTCAGGGTCTTCAAGCATAGTAAAGTGTACACTCCACCAAGTGCACCAGTGCCTAGTTCCCCCCCCTTTTTTTTTTTTTGCCTCCAGGGTTATTGCTGGGGCTCGGTGCCTGCACCACAATCCACTGCTCCTGGAGGCTATTTTTCCCATTTTGTTGCCCTTGTTGTTGTGCTTGTTGCAGTTGTTATTGTTGCCATAGCTGTTGTTGTTGGATAGGACAGAGAGAAATGGAGAGAGGAGGGGAAGACAGAGGGTGAGAGAAAGACACCTGCAGACCTGCTTCACTGCTTTTGAAGCGACTCCCCTGCAAGTGGGAAGCCGGGAGCTCCAACCAGTATCCTGACACCGGCCCATGCGCTCTGAGCCATGTGCGCTTAACCCGCTGCGCTACCGCCCCATTCCCCCCCATTTAAAAAAATATTTATTTATTTATTCCCTTTTGTTGCCCTTGTTGTTTTATTGTTGTAGTTATTATTGTTGTTGATGATGTTGTTGTTGGATAGGACAGAGAGAAATGGAGAGAGATGGGGAAGACAGAGAAGGGGAGAGAAAGACAGACACCTGCAGACCTGCTTCACTGGCCTGTGAAGCGACTCCCCTGCAGGTGGGGAGCCGGAGACTCAAAAGCCAGCCTCACACTGGTCCTTGAGCTTTGCATTACGTGTGCGTCACCTGCTGCGCTACCACCCAACTCCCTTTAATTAATAATCTTACATTAAAAACACAAATTCCTTTTCTTTTTACATCCCTAGTCAAGTAGAAATGTTTAAAATTGCTCTCCCGAGAAGTTGGGCGGTAGTGCAGCGGGTTAAGTGCATGTGGTGCTTAGCGCAAGGATGGTCATAAGGATCCTGGTTTGAGCCTCCACCTCCCCACGTGCAGGGGAGTCGCTTCACAGGTGGTGAAGCAGGTCTCCAGGTGTCTGTCTTTCTCTCCCCCTCTGTATTCCCTTCCTCTTTCCATTTTTCTCTGTCCTATCCAACAACAATGACATCAATAACAACAACAAAAATAAAACAAGGGCTACAAAAGGGAATAAATAAATATAAAATATAATAAAATAAAAATAAAATTGCTCTCCCAGACACTGAACCTCCTCGGTTAGAGATGCAAATAAGGTTTCCCAGTAGGAACTCCTTTGCTCCCTAACTGAGCTACTTTCTAGGCCCTAGGAGGTGTTTACTCTACATTACAATATTGACACATCTGCTTAGAACTTTCAACAGAGCAGAATCTGCATCAGATCACCTTTGTAACTCTTAAAACTAGGGGGAAGGGCAAGTGCCCAGGGTCACCTAAGAAAGTGATTTAATTCACCTAGGGTGAAACACAGGTTTCAATATATTTCTTTCTTTCTTTTTAAAAAATATTTATTTTCCCTTTTGTTGCCCTTTTTAAATTGTTGTTGTAGTTATTATTGTTGTTGTTACTGATGTCATCATTGAGACAGGACAGAGAGAAATGGAGAGAGAAGGGCAAGACAGAGGGGGGAGAGAAAGATAGACACCTGCAGACCTGCTTCACCACCGTCTGTAAAGCGACCCCATTGCAGTTGGGGAGCCAGGGACTCGAACCGGGATCCTTATAATGCTGGTCCTTGTGCTTCACGCCACGTGCACTTAACCCACTGCACTCCCACCTGACTCCATTCAATGTATTTCAAGAAGATTTATATTTGCAATCTGAACTGAGAACTGAGCATTTTGCCTGTGCCCCTGCCCTGGGTGGTGCCTGGAGACTAAAAATGGAGGTGATTGGAGTCAGGCACTAGTGCAGTGGGTTAAGCACATGTGGCACAAAGCGCGAGGACCAGTGTAAGGATCCCAGTTCGAGCCCCCGGCTTCCCACCTGCAGGGGAGTGCTTCACATTCAGTGAAGCAGGTGTCTTTCTCTCCCCCTCTGTCTTCCCCTTCTTTCTCCACTTCTCTCTGTCCTATCCAACAATGGCATCAATAGCAACAACAATAATAACTACTACAACAATAAAACAAGGGCAACAAAAAGGGGTAAAGCAAATTTTAAAAAAATGGAGGTGATGGTTATTAAAAATGGAGGTGGTTGCTGAACCCTAATAATGTAGGTGATTCTCAGTGAAGAGAATGGAAGGAAAGATGCAAACCCCAATGGGGTTGACCTGCAGGTCAGCGTGGTGTTTACTAAAACCACACACAGACACCTAGGACTGTCCCACCTGAGACAAGGAATATTCCCAGGTATCTGGATCACATCTTACCATTCTTGCTCTATCAGGTCTCTCCTTCCCCACACCTTAAACCAAGCTAGAGACCAATCTCGAGCCTAAAACTCTATGTAACAAGGCGAAGTACCGTCTTTGTGGCAGGGACCATCGGATTTTCTAAGGCATCCCTCCCTGTTCAGAGCCCACTGTTTTATATGACCACAGAGTCCATGCATCTCCATGGGACACAAGGAAGGTACTGCCAGGAGAAGTAAACACTTGAGGTTCAAAAGTCTTTGCTTAGCTACCTGCCACAATGCCAGACATGGGCGTAGATGGGGTTACAAGACTGGTTTTTGAAACTGGGTGATTAGAGCTGGTGAAATAGATCACTTGGATAGTGTGCTGCCTTTGCCAAGTGCATTACTCAGGAACCTAGGTTTAAGCCTAATGGCCTCTGCACTGAAGGATGTGGTGCCCTGATGCTGTGGTCAGTATCTTAAACACACACACACACACAAACCTGTGGTCAGTATCTTAAAACACACACACACATATATCTGGGAGAAGAGGAACCAAAAGCTGTTTGCAAGTACCTCCCAACCTTATCTTACAAACTTCTCTAAGTCAACTGTGGAAATGGCTCACTCATGTCCACTTAGCAAGTCATGGGCTGCGGGCAGCCGGCCCCCACCCCTACTCCACCCCACCCCACCCCGAAGCTACCTGTTGCCATGGTGAAGGGAACAGGGTCCTGCTGAGGCTCGGACTGAGGTCGCATGAGGCTGGAGAGGCTAACAGTCGGGCTGGACACACTGACCATGAACCAAGTGCCGTCCAGGGCACGCGGGCACTTGCGCTCGGGGGTCAGGCCGCTGGCCCAGCTGGCCGAGGTGGGCAGCGGCATGTAGTAGCTCATCTCGCAGTGCGGCTGGGGGACCTCCCGGGGGTACCGCTTGAAGGCCGCCTGGAAGGCGCCCGCGGGGTCTGCAGGTGCAAGGGTGCGAGCGGGTTTAGAAACACCGCCAGCAAAGGGGCGGGGACGGGGGTTGGGGTTGGGAGGCAGCGTTCAGGGACTTTCAGATGCTCAGATCACCCAGAAGTGAAGAGATTCAGAAGGTAACTCCCGCTCATTTTACAGAGGGGGAAGCAGGCCTAGGTCACAATGTGACCCAAACAGAGCAAGCCTTGAGCTGCGAAGTGTTTGTGTGTGTTGGGGGGGAGGGGGGGCCCGGGAAGACTCACCGTGCACTTTGAGGTAGAACTTGGGGTCGAGGTCAGGCCGAGCAGGGACAGTTCCCGGGCCCTGGCGCAGCAGCAGGGCTGCGGGTTTCTTGACCAGGCGCCCCCCGCCTGCATCTTCCACGAACCAGCACTCTATCGCTGCGGGACCAGCTGAGACGGAGGTCGCCAAACCTGGGGACAGCGGCGCCAGTGAGGGCTGCACCCGCCCCGCCTCCCTCCCCTTTCCCGAGTCGCTCCCCGATTCCTGGGCGCAGAGTTGCGGAGTTCGCTCACCCAGGGACACAAGGAAGAGCAGGGATAGGGTCTTCATGGCAGCGCGACCTTCTTAGTCCCGAAGCCTCTTCTTCCTCTCTTTCACTTTCACTTTCCCCAGCGGGTGGGGCCGGAGGAAATCCCCGGCTCGCGTGAGGTGAGAGCAGGTGCTCCCCTCCCCGCCCCGCCCCGCCGCGCCGCGCGCCTTGGCCCCGCCCCTCCGGGTCCACCCGCCGCCCTGACAGCGGCTCCCCGCCCGCCTACCGGGTCCCCGCCCAACTCCTCCTCCTCCCCCCCCACCTGTATCTTCTCCCTAGCAAACACACAGGGTCCGTAGAGAAACCAAGTGAACTGATCAATAAATATTTTAATCACCATTAAAAAAAATAAGATTTAAAATAAAAACCCGGGCTGCTCTCCCTGTAGCATAGCCTGCTCTGTCCTTACAACTTCGCTGAGTTTGCTCTCACTTTCAAAAATAAAATAAAATAATGACCTGTACTCCTATAACTTACTCCCTCTTCTCCAACCCGCGGGCAGCGTCCTAGGGGAAATGACACAAACACAGACTTCAGGTACAGACTAAAACCACCTGACCCCTAACCCTGTGGCTCCAGGATGCTTGACAAGTCCCCGTCCCCTCCCACCCCGCCCCCAACACTTGTAGGCCCTACCCTGAAGCTAAGGCTGCAGTGCACCCACAGATAAGGAAGGGCTTAACTCCAGGAATATTTTGTGGGGGAGGAACTGAGGAGTGAAATGGGGTGACCCGTCCAGAATATATACAAATCTGTAGAGATAAGGAAGACAGTGCGTGTAGTTAGAGATGACTAAGGGCAGCAGTGGCCTTGGCTCGAGCTCCCTAAACCCTCTGCCCCTCAAGCTACCTTCCTTCAGTTTGAGCCTCCGCCTTTGGTGAAGCCCATCTCCACCTTGGGGACGCTGGGCGGCGACCAGACCCGTCTCCCAGAGGGGGGCGTGACCACTCTCTCCTCACTACTGCCACCACCCGCCCCCGGGGACTCTCTCTTGGGCTGCAAGGCGGGTCCTGTGGTCGCTGCTGCAGGACTCAGTCCAGCCCCACTTCCGCCTAGGCGGTGCCTACGCTCACAGTGTCCCCGGTGGCGCATGAAGCTGTCTCGCCACATGAACTTCTTGGCGCATACGCTGCATTCGTAGGGCTTGAGACCTGTATGCGTCTTCATGTGTTCAGTCAGGTGGTGCTTCATCTTGAACTTTTTGTTGCATACTGGGCAGTCAAAGGGCCGCAAGTTGAGGTGCATGTTCACATGCCGATCTCGCATACTCTTGTGGGAGAAGGCCTTCCCACAGTGGCACAGAAAGATCTTATTCCCGTCCCCACCGCCTGTCCCTCCAGGGGTTCCACTTGGACCACCTGGTACCCCCAGGCCCCCTGTTGTCAGGCCTCCCAGGGTGACTGCCCCATGTTCAGTTTGGTTCCCTGGTGGCTGGCCTGGAGCCTGTGAGGAGGAAGAAGAGGAAGAGGAAGAAGATGATGGGAAGACTAGGATTTGGTTGCCCTGCATGTCCAGTGGGAGCAGGGGTCGAGGAGGGTGGGAGGGGGCATAAGAGGAAGGGGTTGGTCCCCCTGAATCATCAAGCCCTGACCCAGGACCCCCACCCTCATAGGTGCCAAAGTCATTGGAGGACTCACAAAAGTTGACTTGCTCCTCCCCCTTGTCCGGAGGTTCAGTCAGGGTCCGGACATCACTTATGCTAAGGGTAGCCTCAGGTCCTCCCCCCGATGGAACCCTGGAACCAACCCCCAGTTCTTCATCTTCATCATCCTCACAGGTCAACACCAAGTCTTCCTCTTCCTCCTCCTCTTCCATTTCTGGGTCTTGGGGAACCAGGGGTGTTGTTGCTGGGCAGTTCCCACCCCGTTTCACATATACCCAGTGTTTCTGTGGCATTATGCTGGGAGGTGCATAGGTGGGCCTCCGAAGCCCAGTTCCAGGGACCACAGCACCCCTCCCATCCCCACCATCATCACACAGTTCATCTGCTTCAAGCAGCAGCTTCCCAGAGGTAGCTCCCCCACTGCCAACCACAGGGGCTGGGAATACAGGGCCTCCTCGACGTTCCCCACTCCCCACAGCTGAAGCTGTAAATGCCTCTTGGGAGGAAGATGAGAAATCAGTGGACTCCCGGGGACTGAAGTAGTTGCTGCTGCTGGGGGATTGATTCTCACTGGCCCGGCTGGAGGCATGGGAGCGCATAGATCCCACTGTAGCAGGGGCCACAGTGCTCCCACTTCCTGAAGGGACCCCAGCACCAGAGACAGTGACAGAAGTGGCTGCAGCAGTGGTGGCCGATGCCCGGCCTTCACGGAGGAGTTCAGTACACTTATCCACGATGTGCCACATTTGGAGCACAGACCCCACCGTGAGGAAGTTGACAATGTCAGCAGCAGCCATGCTGAGGCGGCCGGTGTAAGCTGAAGCCAAGACAGTCTCGAAGGCACCTGGGTCCATGACACTGGGTAGTGAGATGGATGTCATGCCTTTCAGTAGGACCTGGTCGTGGAAGTAAGGGGAGGAGGCAGCCAGAACAGCACGATGAGCCCTGAACTCCCGGCCCTGCACTCGTATGGACACGTCGCAGAGCTGGCCCTGAAGCCGCTGCTGATTGAGGGACTCCAGAAGAGCACTGGTCACCTCAGGAAAAGACACGTGCACCACCGCAGCTGCAGGCAGGGGCAGTGGAGGTGGGGCCAGAGAGAGAGGCAGGGGGAGTGCTGCCCCACTAGGAGACAGAGATGGTTCCATGGTGTGGAGGGAGGGGGTACCCCCCCAGCCACAGAAATAAGAGAAGGAGAAGGGCGGCCGGGGGGGTCTCTGGGGGGAGAAAAAGAGAAAAGAATAATAACATCTCATAAAGACACAGCCCTTTACAGTTTAAAAACATGTTTACATCTATTATCAGAGTATCCTGCCACGACACTGTGAAATAGGTATTCCTCCACCCCATTTGTCTGGTGAAGAAACTTAGGCACAGAAAGATTAAGAGATTACTCAAATTCACAGTCACTAAGTGGTTGCACCAGCAAATGCAGGTTCTGAATTCAGTGTCCTTTCCTTGGAAGTTAAATGATTTGGGGGAGTGAGGTACCTCCCCTTGAAACTTTGATTTGTATAACAGCCAAACTTTATAGATTTAATCTTTTTGGTGCTCTGCACCCTTTTCTTGGGAAGGGGACAGGTCTGCTGGGGTATGGAAACCTGCCCCCGCCCCGCCACTGTACCCCACAGACTACTCACCCAGGCTCTTACACCAGCCCCGCCCCACCCCCTGCTTGCTCCTGACCCCGCCCCCTGCAGGGTCCGCCCCACCCCGTCTCCCCCCCGCCCACACCAACCCCGCCCCCTCCTCTCCGCCCCAAGCGCTACTTCGGCCTCCTCTCCCACCCGGAAGGTGCCCCCCAAATCCGCGCGCCCCCTCTTACCGGGCCGCGCGCCCCCGGGCCCCCCCGCCCCTCACTCGGCGGCCAGAGCCACAGCCTGGGCCCCTCCCGCCGCCATCTTGCGCCGACTCCCTCCGCCCTCCGCCTCCGCCCCTCCTCACGCTCCTCCAGCTTTAAAGGCATAGGCGGGTACCCCGCCCGTGCCGCCAGGCGAGAGTCGGCCGACTCCGCCACTTCTCCTTTAAAGAATAACTGTAGTATTCCACCTTAAAGTTACCAGGTCTCTTCGACCGTTGAGGACGCAGAACTTGGTTCGGCCGAAATACTCATTCCCCTTTAATTCTGTAAATCTGCCGCTTCTCATTGGCCGTGGGTCGCGGGTCTGTGCTGTCATGGCCCCGCCCCTGAGTGGTGGCCATTAGCGTCTCAGTGTCTAATGGCCTGGCCTCCCGGCTTCCGACAGTCCCTTCGAAGCCCCGCCCCCTTCCTCCGGGCCTGGATTGGCCAAATAACCTTGATCCAAGCCCCGATTGGCCTTTTTTTTTTTTTTAACTCCTATGCTCTGAGAAAGTAAACCGTGTCCAAGAGGCTGAAGGTTTTTTTTTTTCTTTTTTTTTTTAAACGCCAAGCATAAGGCCTGAGGGAATCTCTAGGTGTTCTAAGGACAGGCTACACAGGCCAGAAGGTGCGGCGGGAGCCAAGTGCTAGAATCTCTAGGTGTTCTAAGGACAGGCTACACAGGCCAGAAGGTGCGGCGGGAGCCAAGTGCTAGCCTGTCTTAAGAACAGCTGATGCTAATCTGTGAGAGCAGGACAAGGAAAAGACCAGGATACAATAAGAAAAGAACTTTATTAATGTTTGTGTGTAAAACTTCCGTGGCTTTTTTAAACACCACCAAATGGGGATTTGCTCAGTCCATCCCTTCCTCAATCATCTGCTTCTCACCACCCTAAATACTATCCAAAGTATTTTGGAGGCAACTAATCAGAATCTGAAAGCACGATGATTTCCTCTGGATCACACTGTGTGGCCACACTCATCTGCAGGGGAGAGACAAAAAGTTAGATCTGGAATATAGGGGGAGGAGGAAGCAGAGGGACGAATTTATCACTGAGGAGGGAATGGGGCTTTGAACTCTGGTGGTGGGAACAATGTGGAATTATCCCCTGGTGTCCCATAATTCTATAAATCAATATTAAATCACTAATATTTTTTTTAATTATCACTGACTTAAAAAGGGGTGAGGATGTATAATATTCAGACTATTCAGAGTTCCTGAAACTGAACAGGCAATGGATGAGGAAATCAGGAAAAACCAACTCCCTTTTTTACCTTGTATGTGCCAGGCCAAGAGGGTTGTGACTGAGTTGTTTGGGATAACTGGGCTGGTGAAGGGCTAGAAAAGGAGCTGGTCACCAGGCCATGACTAGGAGAATCCACTCTTGTGGAGGAATCAGCAGCTGGGGTCATCGGAGAAGTCAATGGGGAAGATGAACTTGACAGAGTACATATCTCCTTCCCATTCTTCACAGGCAATGGGCTTTGTTGTTTCTCCATATAGCTAGAGAAACATAAAATGTGTGGAGGAGTATGGGATGCCTAAGGCTGAAGTGGAAGTTCTAGTTTTCTCCCAGCACACTCAGTTCCTCAATATTCCTCCCCAAAAAGTCCTCTGAAATCCCCCCTTACAATCTTTTTCTCCTGTTTGTTATTGTTACCTTTTTCCTAATGACTCTGCTTCTGTTTGCTTCTCCTTCCGAGGTTTCTTGCAGGGAGGAATGTAATCTTCCTCAGTGTGAGGAGAGACACTTCCATTGAAGCAAGTGGAAGTGACCACGGCTGCTCCATTCTCCAAGATAAGAGTGTCCTCTGGTTGCTTTCTGGAAGAGGAAATGTCTGTCTCCTCAGGGGAAGGGGTACCATCGAGGGGCAAAGCTTCAATCTCTAGCTCAAAGAGCTGGGACATAGGGCTCTCTTCTGCCATGGGCAAATCCTCCTGGTGTTCTCCATTGCTTTCAGCATTTATGCTGGAAGGGACCAGAGGCTCTTCTGATAGTGAAGATGGTGATACCATGAGTCCTTTACTTTGTTGCTCCCCTGAAGACCTAGTGTCTTTGCTAGGTTCCAAGTTCTTTTCTGTGAAGATCTGTGGTGGGGTTATGGGACTCTTGTCTCCATCCTCATCTGGAAAAGAAGAAAAGAAGGGGAGTAGCAGCGTAAGTATTAGTTGAAAGAATATTGCTGAGAGGGCACTAAGAGTAACAAAAGGAAGAGAAGGGTCTCAAACAGGTGGCTCATATCCAACAGAGTAGAAGGAACTGACACATGAGAAGACTGTTTCCTTGACGATACCTGCTTCTTCCTCTTCCTCTTCATTGTCCCCCTGACCTTCCTGCATCTGTTCCAGATCCTCCTCCTCTTCAGAATCTGTGGCTTCCTCTTCCTCCTCCTCCTCCTCTTCTTCCTCCTCCTCTTCCTCTTCCTCCTCACTTTCCTCATCTTCATCTGTTTCAGTCTTGGATGTAGTAGGACATTCCTGGGATGCCATTCCACTAGGACCCTGAAGTTACAAAAATGTTTTCTAAAGAATCCTGGGAGTCAGGCGGTAGCGCGGCGGGTTAAGTACATGTGGTGCAAAGGGCAAGGACCGGTTAGGATCCCGGTTCGATCCCCGGCTCTTCACCTGCAGAGGAGTCACTTCACAGGTAGTGAAGCAGGTCTGCAGGTGTCTCTCTGTCTCTCTTCCTCTCTGTCTCTATCCAATAAACCCCCCCCCCCCCAAAGAAAAAGAATCCTTTGCCCCAGGTCATGTTTTTAGTATTTTACTCATTCATTTATTGGATAGAGAAAGAAACTGAGATGGAAGGGGGAGATACCTACAGCACTGCTTCACCAGTTATAAAGCTTCCCCTCTGCAGGTTGGACTGGGGGGCTTGAACCTGAGTCCTTAAGCATGGTAACATTTGATCAACCAAGTCCACCAGCACCTGGCCCCAAAAAGTCATGTTCTTATATTCATTCTGCACCCACACACACATACATACACTTAAGTCATTCTGAATCCCAGTATGGTGGCTGGAGCAGAGGAAGGACAAGTTCTCTGAAGTGTATATCCCTTTCATACCTCACCAGAATCCAAGGAGGCTTTAGGAAGGTCTGCAGAGTGGGAGGAGGGGCCTTGGGGGAGACGAGTTCTTCTCTTTTGTCTCTCATCCTCCTCACTTTTATCTTGCATCATAGCATATTTGGAAATGACCTCATCTAGCCGGCTCATAGCCAGGCTCCGGTTTTCCCTCAGGCGTCGGGCTAGGGCAGGGTCTGATAATGCAGGGTCAATGCCTACATGGGAAGATACAATGTCAGGGACTCAGTCTAAACCCTGTGAGAAGGGACTACATAAATGTCCTCTCCACCACACACTTGAACCACAAGGATTACTGATAAGTATCCCAATAATTCCTACCTGGCCTATAGTCATCTGTGAGGTGACAGCCAAAGTTGTAGATGAGATCAAGATGGCGTCGCTCTTGTAATCTGATACCCACATCTCGGAAGGCATCCTGAGCCATCAGTTGCAACTGCTGCCTGGGAAGGCCAAGACTGTGCCTAGTGGCTGCCTTCTCTACTGCTTGCAACACATCTCTATAGTCAGGGAAGGTATCAGGCCCAGGTTTGTTGATGAGCCGCTCAATGCGCCTGTTAACCTCTGGGTACCGAGTGCCACGGTAGGGAATGCGTTGTTCTATGACACGGCCAGTCAGTGAAGAGCAGTCTTTCAGCTCACACAACCGCCCAAAGAGGCGAATCAGCCTACGCTTCAACTTTGCTTCCTGTAGGTATGTGGAGTCTGGGTCGTCTAATTCTGATAAATCCAACTCCTTTTCCTGCAGTCTCCGGATCTCTGCTACATAGAGTGCCAGTAGCTGCTCCAAGCGCTGGATCTGTCTCCGGGAACCACGGGTCCTTGGGACCTCAGGTGCAGTGGCCTCAGCATTTGTGGGGTTCACAGAGAGGTCTGTGGGAGGGTTATTCTCAGAGGGCTCACTAGATGTGGTGGCAGCTGGAGCCAGGTTCAGCTTTTTCTTGGCTGAGTTGGCCTTAAGAACAGTGCAGAGCTCGTTAATGTAGACATAGAGTTTAGCTGGCCGGTTCCGAGCCCGAGAAAGGACCCGAGAGAGGATGTTGCAGAACTCCGCTGAGGCCAAAAATAGAGAATGGGCACGCTGCTGCCGGTTATAGAGGAATGGGACCACCTCAGGGTGGTCCGCCGTCTGCATCTTACACAGTTCAAGGAACTAGAAGGTTCAGTGGAAGAAGGGAGAGGGAAAGAGACAAGGGAAGGGGATGAGAGAAAGAAGGCAAAGTGGGGTTAGTAGGGAAGAAAGGACAGGAGAGCCAGTCTGCCATCCCCCTCCCTGGGGTGTCAAGAACATTGTCCCCTAAAGCTCACCTCTTCAAAGAGCTTCTCATTCTCCAACTTGTAGCATCTCTGGCCGCCAGAACTACTGCTTCCTTCAGCCCCTTGGGACTGGGAGGAACCAGGGGCTTTTGCCCTGGGTGAAGCCGGATTGGGGGGTGGGTGGGAGGGCCCTGGCTGAGCAGTTGCTTCATCTTCGTCATCATCATCATCCAGCACGATAATACTGTTAGCATCGTTGGCCATGGGGGATCAAATCCCCCTGAGGGAGGAAGTGTAGGGGATTTCGGAATTCCTGCTGGAAGGGGATGG
Source organism: Erinaceus europaeus (assembly GCF_950295315.1). Classification (NCBI taxonomy): domain Eukaryota; kingdom Metazoa; phylum Chordata; class Mammalia; order Eulipotyphla; family Erinaceidae; genus Erinaceus; species Erinaceus europaeus. Next base: position 56,628,984 of record NC_080165.1, read on the forward strand.
GGCCTCAGAAAGAGCCCCTCCAGCATAGACCCATCCCTTCACTCCTCATGTTTTCCAATCTTCTTGGGTTACAAGAATGCCCAGCCCAATCCAACAGTGTCCCCCCCTCCCCGTCTCTCTTCCGTAGCCATACATGTCATATGACTTTGCAGGCCCTTTACTTCGTAGCTCTCCAAACTAACTACCCGAACCCTTAAGTTTCACCCCCCAGCTCCACCCCTCAAGTCCACATCCGGCTTTTCAGTTTCATTTCCCTCTTATTTCTCTCATAGTTGGCAAGTCGAATCTTCTTTCCAACCCTTGGACCGCCTCCAACCCTGCACTTGAAATTCCTTGACATCCCCCTGCAGATACCACACCTCCACTGGCACCACCTCACGTGTTTCTCTCCCTTTTGCTCTCAGACAGCGTCAAATCCACAACCTCACTCCATCCTGCAGGCTCAGCCCAACTCCTAGACTCTCAAGGAGGCAGAGGAGGCGAAGGCGACCTCTGCACAAGCCGTTCCTCGCCGTCCCCTGCAGCCCCACAGCCCTCCCTCCTCCGAGTCTCCTCAGGCTCGCGTTAGGGGGCAGACATTTCACCTCAAGCCCCCTCCCTCTCACCCAGCCAGCCCCCCCATGTTCTCTAGGACCTGTAACCGACCGCGGGCCCCCCAACTCACCCCCAAACCCGAGTCGGGTCCTTCCCCCGCCACAGCTTCCCGCCAAGTCCCCCTCCCCCAGTGGAGTTGGCGGCCGCCCCACTCCCCTTCAGGGACGGGGAAGGCGGCACCACAGCTTGTCCCGCACTCAGCCGCCGCCCCCCCGCCCCTCTTCCTGGATATTCCCGCCCCCACCTTCGCGCCCCGCATGGTCCGGCCCCCACCTCAGAAACGGTCTCTCAAGGCGACCCCCACCGCAGCTCTCAGAATCTCGCATGGTTCCCTCCGCCTTCCTTACTCCTCCCACCGCAGGCCTTATTCCGGACCGGAAGTCCTCGTACCCGCCTATCGAACCCTGGGCGCGTCCATCTTGTCGTACGGCGCACAGCGCCTTCCGTGGCCGGAAGTGATAGTAGGCCCGCCCGCGTCTCCGCCGCTGCCCACGCATCTGCGGCTCCCTCAGTACCTGCAGTGGGCGAGTTTACCCCGCCACAGGGCGTCTCCTAATACCTGGCAGCGCCATCTTGTCGTACGGCAGCGCCTACGCCTTTTCTCCCTGCGCTTCTGTGACTCGGCCAATCAGAAACTTCCTGCCTCAGGCCCCCAACGAACTGGCCAGTGCAGTTCGGAGAGGTTGGAGCCACCTATTTACTCCGAGAAGGGGGCCCGGGGATTGGGCGGTTACGGCCTGGGGCCCTCCCGAGCTGTGCAGGGATTTACGGAAGGGCAGGAGTCTGACGAGGGACTAGAACCTTGCCCTCCCGCTGGGCTGTTGACGAGCCTCCCGGCACTGCTTTCCCACCTGCGTGGCGTCGGGTTCCCAGGCTTAATCGGCCCCTTCCCTTCCCAGGGCTGCACGCCCCCTTGCCGCTGTCCAGCAGCTGCTTCTACATCTACTTGTCCCAGGCGTGAAATCACCAACACACGCGTACACACGGCCACAGCGCGCTATACAAATGTGCTGTTGTTATTAGACTGCTGTTGTGGGTCTGATTTTCTAGCTGCGCCAAAGAACTGAAATGACCAACCAAGCAGCAGTCAGGACCTAGTTGCTTCTCGGTCTTTATCTGAAGGGCGTCCCGGGGTGCAGGCAGTGCTGTCCAGAAGGTAGATGAAATAACTGAGGTCTTGTCTTCCCCCTAGGAGAGCCAAGGAAATCGTGAAGAATGAAGAAACCGAGTGTAATGCCCATCTTTCTGCACCTTCATCTCGCTGGACTTTAGGGAGACTGGAGGAAATCCTCGAGGCAAGGCTATGCCCAAAATTGAACTCCCCAGTGAGGAAAATAAAGTTTAGCACGGTTCTAATCACAAAGATTCCCACCTTCAGCAATTTTGCACATTCCACAATTGGTAAGCGTCCTGACACTTTACAGGACCACAGAGGCCTTAAACCCCAAATTTATAGAATCCCAGAACTATAAACCCTTCTTTCCATTAAAAGATTCTATACTTCTCTTGTCACTCCTCTAAGTCTATGGTCTTCAAATGGAGGTACATGAAAACACTCTATCTGAAGGAAAAAAAGAAAAAAGAAAGAAAGCCTGAAACAAAGAATCCCTGGAGCAGAATAAACAAAAACAAAGACAAAACAAAGAAATAAACAAAACTGAACCCGGGACTTTTGCATAACTATTAGTTGTCTCCCCCGTCTTCAAATCATTTTCCCCCAAGAGCACTATTCAACTCTTGTTTTATGGTGATACAGAGGATTGAACCTGGGACCTTGTAGTCTCAGGAATGAAAGTCTTTTTGCATAAACAACATCATATAATAATTTTTTTTTTAACCAGAGCACTGTACAGCTCTGGCTTATGGTAGTGGGGGGGGGGTTTGAACCTAGAGCCTCAGGCATGAGATTGTGTTTTGCATAGCCATTATTCTATTTACCCAGGGCCCCCTCAAATCATTCTTGACCTGTTTTTTTTTTTTTTTTTTTTTTGGTTTTTTACCAGAGCACTGCTCAACTCTTGACTTGCTGGTGTATGGGATTGAACCTGGGACTTTGGAGCCTCAGGCATGAGAGTCTACATAACCATTATGCTATTTCAGTTTCCCTGAGCATTGAGAGGGATGATTTAATTTTTTATATTAAAAATGTGAATTTTGGAGGGTCAGGTGGTGACACACTGGGTTAAATGCACATAGTACGAAATTCAAGGACCCACCCAAAGATTCCAGTTCGAGCCCCAGGCTCCCCTGTGGGATTGCTTCACAAGTGGTGAAACAGTTCTGCAGGTCTCTCCCTCTCCCTCTCCCTCTCCCTCTCCCTCTCCCTCTCCCTCTCCCTCTCCCTCTCCCTCTTTCTCTTTCCCATCCAGAAAAATGGAAAAAATGGCTACCAGGAGCAGTGGATTCATAGTTCAGGCATGAGGCCTCAGCAATAACCCTGGAGGGGAAAAAAAAAAAAAAGTGAATTTGGGAAGGGGGCTGGGGATGAGTTTCAGTGGTAAAGCATATGCTCTGCATGTATGAGCCCCTGAGGTCAATCTTTGGCACTCCTCCACATACGCCCAAACTATAAATATTTTCAATATGGTATGGCAGGAATTACATCCTTGACATAATTTTAGCTTATGCTAAATTTATTTATTTTTATTTCACTTTGTGAAACCAGGATCTTGTACAATTTAACTACTTGAGGCTGCTTTTTCAGAGAGAGAGAGAAGAGGGAAAGAGAGAGACCAGAGGACTGGAGTCCTGCAGCGCCATAGTAAATCCCAGGTGGTGCCAAGACTAAACCTGGGCCATATGACCAAGCTATCTTTCTTGGCCTGGTTATGATTCCTAGTTGTTCACCTAAAAAAATGTGTAAGTAGCAGCCAAAGATGTGGTGCAGTGGATAAAGTGTTGAGCACACAAGCATATGGTCCCAAGTTCCATACCCAAGATTGCATGTGCCCGAGAAATTTAATTTTTTATGCTCTAGTTCTTTCACCCCTCTCTCATTAATAAATTAAAAAAAAAATAAATGTGATCTGGGGGTGGGTGGCACACCTAGTTGAGTGCACATATTACCATGTGCAAGGATCTGGGTTCAAGTCCTTGGTCCCCACCTGCAGGGGGGAACCTTCACAAGTGGTGAAGCAGTGCTGCAGATGTCTTGAACTTGGGACTCTGGAGCCTCAGGCATGAAAGTGTCTTTGCATAACCATTATACTACCTACCTACGCCTTTCCCTCTCCCCCCCACCCTCCCAATCTCCTCTTGCCCTCTCAATTTCTCTTTGTTGCCATCTAGCAAAATACAAATCAAGAAAATATATTTTTTTAAAGTGTGAGAAATACAAACTTTTCAAAATCATTTCTAAAAGTATTGGCACAGATGTTTTAAAATAGCTGCTCTAAGCTGTCCAAGTATCCATGCAACAGTCTTCCACAGTTCAAGTTCCCGGTCTCCCCTCTCACCTCCATAGCAGGGAAGGAGAATGTTTATTGGGAACATGGTCACAATTCCAGCTCCTCCTCCTTCCATGGTGTTCCTAGAAGCCAGTCCCCAAACTGTTCCCATGGCAGCAGCCACAGCAACCTACAAATAGCCTCCAGCATCAGTAGTAGCAAGGTGAGCATCAGGAAGGTAAAGAAGACTTTATCTAAGAACCAACGTACTGGACCCCTGGGAGGAGAGGGATGTTGGGCAAATGCCAAAAACACATCCTCCTCATTGACATTGCCTTCTTCCTCTGCCATCCTAACTCTCAGTCTGACAGCTGGCTGGATAAGGGATACTAGAATGGAAGCCCTTGCTCAGCAATGCCAGGATTAACGGGCATGGTGTTGGCAAGTCCTGCTCCTACCTGCTTGACCCTAATTCCCCACCCAAATGAAAGAGAAGAGCCTCCAAGTCTTTGAAAAATCACAGAATCATAAAGAACAACGTGGATGTTCTGAACTAAATGATTCCTAAAGTCTGTCCAGCTTTCTGTCTATATGTCAACTGAAAGCCCAACATAAAGACATACAAATAGGAACTGCCCAAGTCATTCTGGGTCTCTAGGTTTAAGGCCCTAAAACCTCTCATACATAATAAATAAAATACATTTTTGTTTATTAAACTATTTATGGAGGGGGTTAATACTTTACAGTGCGGTCACTGATATATGACTACAATTTCATTATGCTCCAGGACCCCACAGTTCTCTCCCACCCTCCCTCCTCCTTCTTCTTCCCCCAAGTCTTTTGTTTTGATGCAATACACCAACATAAGTTTTTTTAATTTTTTTTTTTTTGCCTCTAGGGTTATCGCTGGGGCTTGGTGCCTGCACTATGAATCCACTGCTCCTGGAGGCTATTTTTCCTATTTTTGTTGCTGTTGTTTTTTTTTAATATTTATTTATTTATTCCCTTTTGTTGCCCTTATTGTTTTATTGTTGTGGTTATTATTGTTGTTGTTCTTGATGTCGTCGTTGTTGGATAGGACAGAGAGAAATGGAGAGAAGAGGGGAAGACAGGGGGAGAGAAAGATAGACATCTGCAGACCTGCTTCACAGCTTGTGAAGCGACTCCCCTGCAGGTGGGGAGGGGGGATGAGGGGTGGCTTAAGCTTTGCCCTATGTGCGCTTAACCCGCTGCACTACCGCCTGACTCCCACTCTTGTTGTTTATCTTTGTTGCTGTTGGATAGGACAGAGAGAAATCGAGAGAGGATGGGAAGACAGAGTGGGGGAGAGAAAGACACCTGCAGACCTGCTTCACCACTTGTAAAGCGACCCCCCCCCCGCCCCCGCAGGTGGGGAGCAGGGGGCTTGAACCAGGATCCCTTTATTTTTCTTTTTTTGAACCTGGATCCTTATGCCGGTCCTTGAGCTTCGCGCCATGTGCTTAACTCGCTGTGGTACCGCCCAGCCCCCATAAATATTTTTTACAAGAAACTATGGAAATGCCACTTATAACCTAAGACTCTTCACCAGGGGAGGAAGTAGAGAAGTGGGTTACACTCCTTTAGTGGAGAAAGGTGGAAATAGTAGAACCAAGGTGTGGGGCACAAATACCTCAAACATTTAGAAATAACTGGATGGGCACGGGTAGATAGCATAATGGTTATGCAAACAGACTCTCATACCTTGAGGCTCCAAAGCCCCAGGTTCAATCCCCTGCACCACCACAGGCCAGAGCTGAGCAGTGCTCTAGTTAATAAAGAAATAAATAAATAAACTAGACAATTATTATTTAAATAAGTTTTTTAAAAATTTATTTATTCCCTTTTGTTGCCCTTGTTTTATTGTTGTAGTTATTATTGTTGTTATTGTTGTTGGAGAGGACAGAGAGAAATGGAGAGAGGAGGGGAAGACAGACAGGAGGAGATAAAGACAGACACCTGCAAACCTGCTTCACCGCTTGTGAAGCGACTCCCCTGAAGGTGGGGAGCTCAGGGCTTGAACCGGGATCCTTAAGTCAGTCCTTGTGCTTTGCGCCAATATTTACTTATTTTTTTTTAAAAAAATTTTAAAAACATTTTTTCCCTTTGTTGCCCTAGTTGTTTTATCGTTGTAGTTATTATTGTTGTTATTGATGTCGTTGTTGTTGGATAGGACAGAGAAAGGATAGGAAGACAGAGCTGGGGAGAGCAAGACACCTGCAGACCTGCTTCACCACTTGTGAAGTGATTCCCCTGCAGGTGGGGAGCCGGGGGACTGGAACCAGTATCCTTACTCGGGTCCTTACGCTTTGCGCCATGTGCGCTTAACCTGCTGCTACCGTCTGGCCCCGTTTACTTATTTTTATCATCATCATCATCATCATTATTATTATTATCAGAACACTGCTCAGCTCTGGTTTATGATGGTACAAGGGATTAAACCTGAGGACTTTGGAGTCTTAGGTTTAAAAGTCTTTTTGCATAACTATTTTGCTATCTCGACACCAGTTTACCAGTTACTCAATTAACTTTCCTTTTTTTTTTTTTTTCAATTTTTTAATCTTTATTTATTTACTGGATAGAGACAGCCAGAAATTGACAGGAAGAGGGCAGTATAGAGGAAGAGAGACACCTGCAGCCCTGCTTCATGACTTGTGAAGCTTTCCCCTTCACCACCACAGGTAAGGACCAGGGGATTGAACCTGGGCCCTTGTGTATTATAACATGTGCGCTCAACCAGGTGTGCTAATTTTTTTAAAAAGATTTTATTTATTCATTTATTTAAATGTTTATTCCCTTTTGTTGCCCTTGTTTTATTGTTGTAGTTATTATTGTTGTTGTTATTGATGTCATCATTGTTGGATAGGACAGAGAGAAATGGAGAGAAGAGGGGAAGACAGAGAGGGAGAGAGAAAGACACCTGCAGACTTGCTTCACCGCCTGTGAAGTGACTCCCCTGCAGGTGGGGAACCCGGGGCTGGAACCAGTATCCTTACACTGGTCCTTGCACTTTGCACCATGTGTGCTTAGTGGGCTGCACTACTGCCCAACAACCGATTTTATTTATTTACTAGAAAGATAGGAGGAAAGAGAAAAAACCAGACATCACTCTGGCACTTGTGCTGCCAGGGATCTAACTCAGGACCTCATGCTTGAGAGTCCAAAGCTTTATCACTGCACCAGCTCCCAGACCACCACAGTCACCAAATTTAAAGATGTTCAATATAATAGCACATAATGAGCCACCAACAGGCCATTAGTGAATATAAGTTATTTTTTTATTAATTTAATTTTAATGAGAGATTTGGAGAAAGAGAGAGGCAAAGAGAGATACCAGAACACTTCTCTGCTCTGGCTTATTGTGTAACTACCTCCTCAGCCTTGAATATAATTTGAAAACATTAAAATTATATTGAGCTGTGGAGAGATAGCACAGTGGCTATGATTCAATGCCTAGCACCACTATAACACAGAGCTCAGAGGTGACCAGACAAATATAAACAAACAAATGGTAGGAGAGATAGAGTAATGGCTATGCAGAGTCTTTCTTTCTTTGTTTTTTTTTTTTTTTTCACCAGAGCACTGCTCAGCTCTGGCTTGTGGTGGTGCAGAGGACTGAACTTGGGACTTTGGATGCTCAGCTCTGGTTTGTGGTGGTAAAGGGGATTGAACTTTGGACTTTGAATGCTCAGCTCGGGCTTATGGTGGTACAGGGGATTGAACTTGGGGCTTTGGAGCCTCAGGCATGATAGTCTGTTTGCATAACCATTATGCCATCTACCCCAAAGAGTTTTCTTTAAAAAAGTCTTTTAGGGGCTGGGTGATAGCATACCTGGCTAAACGCATACATTACAGTAAGAAAGGACTCAGGTTCAAGCCTACCTACATGGGGAAAGCTTCATAAGTGGTGAAGTCACAAGGTGTTTCTGTCTCTTTCCTTCTCTCTCTTTTTTCTTGAAATTTTTTAAAAAGTTATTTATTTTCCCTTTTGTTGCCTTTTTTTTATTGTTGTTGTTGTTATTGATGTCATTGTTGTTCGATAAGACAGAGAAAAATGGAGAGAAGAGGGGAAGACAGAGAGGGGGAGAGAAAGATAAACATCTGCAGACCTGCTTCACTGTGGTGGAGAGCCGCAGGCTTGACCCAGGATCCTTACTCCGGTCCTTTGCACCGCGTGCGCTTAACCAACTCCCTCTTTCCTTCTCTACATGCACCTCTACTCTCAATTTCTCTGTCTCTTTTAATCTTTATTTATTTATTGGATAGAGACAGCCAGAAATTGAAAGGGTGTGGCTGACAGACAGGGAGAGAGATAGAGAGACACCTGCAGTCCTGCTTTACCACTTAGCTGCTTTCCCCCTGCAGGTGGGGATTGGGGCTCAAACTTGGGTCTTTGTGCACTGCAACATGTGCACTCAACCAGGTGCACCACCACCTGGCCCTCAATTTCTCTGTCTGTATCCAATAATACATAGATAAAAATATTTAAATGTTGGAATATACCTAAAATAGATCTACTAGCTATTTCCAAAACGGAAGCCCCAAATATTCATCTGCAATATTCCAGCCTTTAGGTTCATGATTCGTGAACAATATGTATGGCTTTATATATGTTAATTTTTTTTCAGCCACCAGGTTCCAGATGCTACCATGATGCCAAACAACTTTCCTGGGCAGACCACCTCGCCAATGGAGCCCTGCTTCCCCAGAACCCTGCCCCACTAGAGAAAGAGAGAGACAGGCTGGGAATATGGATGGACCTGTCAACATCCACGTTCAGTGTGGAAGAAATCACAGAAGCCAGACCTCCCACCTTCTGCACCCCATAATAACCTTTATCACAGAGGGATAAAGAATAGGAAAGCTATCAGGGAGGGGATGGGATACAGAGCTCTGGTGGTGGGAATTGTATCCCTCTTATCCTATGGTCTTGTCAGTGTTTCCTATTTATAAATAAATAAATTAAAAAATTTAAATGTTCTAAATATGTTATTTATTTATTAACTATTGGATAGGGACAGAGAGACATCGAGGGGGGGAATAGAGATGGAGAGAGACAGTGGGACACCTGCAGCCCTGTTTCATTGCACATGAAGTTTGGGTTTTTGAACCCAGATCCCTGCATGTTGTAACATGTGCACTCTACTAAGGGTAGCACCACCTAGCCCCTTTCTTTTAAAAAGATTTTAAGAAAAAAATTTTTTCCCTAGGCCAGTCAAATTCAGCAGTGGGTGGTTGTTTACCAACTTTAGTGACAATAATGTTAATAGTTTTTTTCGTTCTTTTTTTTAAATGTTATGTCATATTTATTTATTTTTAGATTTTTAAAAAATATTTATTTGTTGATGAGAAAGATAGGAGGAGAGACAGAGAGAAAGAACTAGACATCACTCTGGTACATGCATGCCAGGGATTGAACTCAGGACCTCATGCTTGAGAGTCCAACACTTTATCCACTGTGCCACCTCCAGGACCACTATTTATTTTTTTGCCTCCAGGCTTATTATTGGGGCTCCGTGCCTGCACTATGAATCCACTGCTCCTGGAGGCCACTTTTTTTTAAATTTCTTTATTGTGGAATTAATGTTTTATATTCAACAGTAAATTCAATAGTTTGTACATGCATAACATTTCCCAGTTTCCCACATAGCAATACAAACCCCACTAGGTCCTCTGTCATCCTTTTTGGACCTGTATTCTCTCCACCCACCCACCCCTACCCCAGAGTCTTTTACTTTGGTGCCATACGCCAATTCCATTTCAGGTTCTACTTGTGTGGTTTTTTTTTTTTTTTTTCTGATCTAGTTTTTCAACTTCTGCCTGAGAGTGAGATCATCCCATATTCATCCTTCTGTTTCTGACTTATTTCACTTAACATGAATTTTTCAAGGTCCATCCAAGATCGGCTGAAAACGGTGAAGTCACCATTTTTTACAGCTGAGTAGTATGGAGGCCACTTTTTTCGCCTTTGTTGCCCTTGTGGTTTTATCGTTGCTGTGGTTGTTATTGATATCATTGTTGTTGGATAGAACAGAGAGAAATTGAGAGAGAAGGGGACGAGAGAGAGGGGGAGAGAAAGATAGACACCTGTAGACCTGCTTCACCGCTTGTGAAGCAACTATCCCTGCAGGTGGGGAGCCGGGGGCTCGAACTGAGATCCCTACACCAGTCCTTGCGCTTCATGCCATGTGGGCTTAACCCGCTGCTCTAACACCAGACCCCATTTTTATTTCTTTTTTATTATCTTTATTTATTGGATAGAGACAGCCAAAAATTGAGAGGAGGAGGGGATATAAAGAAGGAGAGACAGAGATAGACTCTTTCAGCGTTCTTCACCACTTGTGAAGCATTCCCCCCCTTTCCTTCAGGTGGGGACCACGGCGCTTGAACCAGTGCATGGTAATGGTGTGCCTGAAACTTCAAAGTCCCAGGTTCAGTGTCCCCTGCACAACCATAAACAAGAGCTGAACAGTGCTCTGGTAAAAATAATAAACAATAAACACACATGGTGCAAAGCGCAAGGACCAGTGTAAGGATCCTGGTTCGAGCCCCCAGCTCCTCACTTGCAGGGGAAGTCGCATCACAGGAGGTGAAGCAGGTCTTCGGGTGTCTCTTTTTCTCCCCCTCTCTGTCTTCCCCTCCTCTCTCCATTTCTCTCCTATCCAACAACAAGGACATCAACAACAACTACGACTACAAAACAACAAGGGCAACAAAAGGGAAAATAAAATAAATAAATAAATACTTTTAAAAGGTAATGGGTGATATTTTAAAAATAAACAAAATAAATTATTTTTTAAATTATTTTCATTATTTATTGGATAGAGATAGCCAGAAGTCGAGAGGGAAAGAAGTGATAGGGAGAGAGACAGAGTCACCTGCAACAATGCTTCACCACAAGTCTCTTTTCCAAGCTTTGGGTCCATGATTGCTCAACAATTTGTTTGGCTTTGTATGTTAACTCTCTTTTTAGTCACCAGGTTCCAGGTGTCATCAGGATGCTGGCCAGACTTCCCTGGACAGACGACCCCACCAATATGTCCTGGAGCTCCGCTTCCCCAGAGACCCACCCTACTAGGGAAAGAGAGAGGCAGACTGGGAGTATGGACCGACCAGTCAACGCCCATGTTCAGCGGGGAAGCAATTACAGAAGCCAGACCTTCTACCTTCTGCAACCCTCAATGACCCTGGGTCCATGCTCCCAGAGGGATGGAGAATGAGAAAGCTATCGGGGGAGGGGGTGGGATATGGAGATTGGGCGGTGGGAATTGTGTGGAGTTGTACCCCTCCTACCCTATGGTTTTGTTAATTAAAAAAAACAAAACAAAACAATGCTTCACCACTTGTGAAGCTTTCCCCTGAAGGTGGGGACTGGGGGCTGAACCTGGTTCCTTGCACATTGTAATATGTGTGCTTAACCAGGTGTACCATCATCCGGCACCAACAAAATAAATTATACTGAAATTAAAATAAAACTAGGCAGTAAAATAGCTCAGTTAGTGCACTGCTTTGCCATGTGTGCAACCCAAGTTTAAACTCAGCCCCCACTGCATTAAAGTAAACTTTAATGCTGTGTTAACTTTCTCTCTGTCTCAATCTACACATAATGAAACAAAACAAAGTAGAGCAAAACAAGGAATAAAGCGCATTCCGAATTGATAGTGACTGATAACAGATTGAAGGGTGGCGATTTGCAGGGATATGTTACTTCTCCCCAGAAGTTGATTATAATTGAACTTTGGGAGCTTGAAGGAGGTTCATAAAAAGTGAAAGACCTGAGCTAGGAGATACCTTAGCAGGCAGAGCACACACACGATTTGCTGTGTGTGGCCCTGAGTTTGATCCCCAACACCATACTGACTCACCATAGACAACATCAAAAAGAATCTCCATGGATGGTGGAGCAATGTTTTGGTGATTCTTTCTCTCTCAAATCCTCTTTATCTCTCCAAGTGCATACATAAAATAAAATTAAATAAATTACAATAAAATAAGTCAGAGGGAAGCCACTCAGTGGTATCACACAAGGACAAGGACATTCCCCTGTGCTGGTATTAAAAACAGACATAAAAGGCCATGACTGGTCAGTAGGGAGGTGTTTAGTTGGGACATAGAAGCTGAGGCAATAATAAAAATAGTGTGGTTTCCTCCCGGAAGTCCCAGTCTGAGTGTTGCTAACAGGCACTATCGTCCAAGAGGTCATTTGGGGGGCAAGAGTTGAAGGCCTATTCTTTATCTTTGTCCCCAGGCAGAAGCCAAAGGTCTGTGAGGAAAATGGAAATCCAGGGCTGGGAAGCTGACTTTGCAGTAGAACAGTCACATCCCTTGCCTGTGGGAGGCCCTGGCTTTGATCGCCAACACTGATTAAAAATAAGAAAGACTGAGGAAAGACTGGGAGTCGGGCGGTGGCGCAGTGGGTTAAGCGCACGTGGCGCAAAGCGCAGGGACCGGCGTAAGGATCCCGGTTCGAGCCTCCGGCTCCCCACCTGCAGGGGCGTCGCTTCACGGGCGGTGAAGCAGGTCTGCAGGTGTCTATCTTTCTCTCCCCTCTCTCTCTGTCTTCCCCTCCTCTCTCCATTTCTCTCTGTCCTATCCAACAACAAAGCAACGTTCAACAATGGCAATAATAACCGCAAGGAGGCTGCAACAACAAGGGCAACAAAAAGGGGGAAAAATGGCCTCCAGGAGCGGTGGATTCATGGTGCAGGCACCAAGCCCAGCAATAACCCTGGAGGAAAAAAAAAAAAATAAGAAAGACTAAAATAAGTGGAACTCTTGTTTTTCTCTCCTATAAAGGTGGAATGTTTGCCTAATCTCAGGCAGTAAGAAAAAGCCTGACTCCAAACTCTGCAGGATTTAGTTAAGAAAAGGAAAAAGAAGGTGGTGCACCAGGTTAAGGAAAAGGCAAAAGATAATAAATAGGGAGTCCAGCGGTAGTGCAGTGGGTTAAGCACAGGTGGCGCAAAGCCAAGGACCTGAGTAAGGATTCCAGTTCGAGCACCTGGTCACAAGCGGTGAAGCAGGTCTGCAGGTGTCTTTCACTCCCCTCTCTGTCTTTCCCTCCTCTCTCCATTTCTATCTGTCCTATCCAACAACAACGGTATCAATAACAACAACAATAATAACTATAACAATAAAACAACAAGGGTGGGGGGCAGGCGGTGGCACACCTGGTTAAGCACACACATTACGGTGTGCAAGGGCCAGGGGTTCGAGCCTCTGGTCCCCACCTGCAGGGGGAAAGCTTCACAAGTGGTGAAGCAGGTCTTCAGGTGTCTCTCTGTCTTGCCCGCACTTTCCCCCTCCCCTCACAATTTCTCTCCGTCTCTATTCAAAAAAATGAATAAATAAAGATTAAAAACATTAAAAAAGCAATTAAAAAACAAGGGTAACAAATGGGAATGAATATACATGTATTTAAAATTATTTTTAAAAAGATAATAAATAAATTAATAAACTTAGTTAAAATGATAATACACTTCAAGTCAGGAAGAGTGGTCAGGAAGTAAGTTTGCCAGAGATTTTTTAAAAAAATATTTATTTATTCCTTTTATTGCCTATTGCCCTCATTGTTTATTATTGCTTTTCTCTCTCTCTCTCTCTTTTTTTTTTTAACCAGAGCACTGATCAGCTCTGGTTTATGGTGATGCAGGGGATTGAAGCCCGGACTTTGAAGCCTCAGGCATGACAGTCTGTTTGCATAACCATTATGCTATCTACCCCTGGCCTATTATTGTTGTTGTTATTGGTGTCATTATTGTTGGATAGGACAGAGAGAAATGGAAAGAGGAGGGGAAGACAGAGAAGGGGAGAGAAAGATAGACACCTGTAGGGAGTCGGGTGGTAGGGCATTGGGTTAAGCACATGTGGCGTGAAGCACAAGGACCAGAGTAAGGATTTCGGTTCGAACCCCGGCTCTCCACCTGCAGGGGAGTCGCTTCACAGGCAGTGAAGCAGGTCTGCAGGTGTCTATCTTTCTATCCCCCTCTGTCTTCCCCTCTTCTCTCCATTTCTCTCTGTCCTATCTAACAACGATGACATCAATAACAACAATAACTACAACAACAATAAAAAAACAATAAGGGCAACAAAAGGGAAAATAAATAAATAAATAAATAAAATAATAGGGAGTTGGGCGGTAGCGCAGCGGGTTAAGCACAGGCAGCATAAAGCGCAAGGACCGGCGTAAGGAACCCGGTTCGAGCCTCCGGCTCCCCACCTGTAGGGGAGTCTTTTCACAAGCGGTGAAGCAGGTCTGCAGGTGTCTATCTTTCTCTCCCCCTCTGTTTTCCCCTCCTCTCTCCATTTCTCTCTGTCCTATCCAACACGACATCAATAGCAACAACAATAACTACAACAATAAAACAACAAGGGCAACAGAAGGGAATAAATATTTTTAATAATAATAATAATAATAATGCACCTGGAGACCTGCTTTACTGCTTGTGAAGCGACTCCCCGGTAGGTGGGGAGCCTGAGGTTCTAAACGGGATCCTTAAGCCGGTCCTTGCTCTTTGCGCTATGTGAGCTTAACCTGCTGTGCTACCACCAGACTCCCAATCTTATTTATTTATTTATTTATTTATTTATTTATTTATTTCCCTCCAGGGTTATTGGTGCCTGCACCATGAATCCACCGCTCCTGGAGGCCATTTTTTTCCCTTTTTTGTTGCCCTTTTTGTTGTAGCCTCGTTGTGGTTATTATTATTATTGCCATTGTTGATGTTGTTTGTTATTGGATAGGACAAAGAGAAATGGAGAGAGGAGGGGAAGACAGAGAGGCGGGGAGAAAGATAGACACCTGCAGACCTGCTTCACCGCCTGTGAAGCAACTCCCCTGAAGGTGGGGAGCCAGGGCTCCAACCCGGATTCTTACGCCGTCCTTGTGCTTTGCGCCACCTGCTCTTAACCCGCTGCTCTATAGCCAGACTCCCCGAAAGTCTTTTATGTAGCCATTATGCTGTTTCCCCAGGCCTATAGTTTTTGGTACAAATATGTGTCATAAAACTTTTCCAACAATCCAAAAAAATGGTGAAAATGAGATGTGGCATAATGGTTATAAAGGAAAACACTTTCACAGCTGAAGCTCCAGATTCATTTCCACATGCTACCACCAGAGCTGAGCAATAACCCTGGAGGCAAAATAAAATAAAATAAAATAAAATAAAAATAAGCAAAACAAAAGGAATCGGGCGGTAGCACAGCGGGTTAAGCGCAGGTGATTCAAAGAGCAAGGACTGGCGTTAAGGATCCAGGTTCCAGCCTCTGGCTCCCACCTGCAAGGGAGTCACTTCACAGGCGGTGAAGCAGCTCTGCAGGTGTCTATCTTTCTCTCCCCTCTCTGTCTTCTCCTCCTCTCTCTATTTTGCTCTGTCCTATTTAACAACAACGACATCATCAACAACAATAATAACTACAAAAATAAAACAAGGGCAACAAAAGGGAATAAATAAATATAAAAAATAACCAAACACAAACTGAAATAAAATCAATCTTAAAAAAATACATAACATTTTATACAAAATACATTTTAGGTGGTCTGGGAGGTGGCACAGTGGATAAAGTGTTGGACTCTCAAGCATGAGGTCCAGAGTTCAGTCCCCGGCAGCACATGTACCAGAGTGCTCTCTGGTTCTTTCTCTCTCTGCCTATCATTCTTCATAAATAAATGAATAAATCTTTTTTTTTTCCTCCAGGGTTATTGCTGGGCTCGGTGCCTGCACCATGACTCCACCGCTCCTGGAGGCCATTTTTTCCCCCTTTTGTTGCCCTTGTTGTTGTAGCCTCGTTGTGGTTACTATTATTGCCATTGTTGATGTTGTTCGTTGTTGGATAGGACAGAGAGAAATGGAGAGAGTAGGGGAAGACAGAGAGGGGCAGAGAAAGTTAGACACCTGCAGACCTGCTTCACCGCCTGTGAAGTGACTCCCCTGCAGGTGGGGAGCCGGGGCTCGAACCGGGATCTTTACACCGGTCCTTGCGCTTAGCACCACATGCACTTAACTCACTGCGCCACCGACCCACCCCCAATAAATCTTTTTTAAAAAATACATTTTAGTGGGTTTTCAACTAATTACTGTACTACTGAAATATGTTTCTCCAGTGAGATAGCAATTCAGTACCAATTCTTTTCTCTCCTTTCCTTCCCCTTCCTTCCTTCCTTCCTTCCTCCCTCCCTCCCTTCCTTCCTTCGTTTTTTCTTTCCTTCCTTTCTTTTATTTTAATCAAAGTTAAGACTGAGAGTACTTGTTCATATAAATAATAAAATGGGAATGATTTTTTTTTTTTTTTTGCTTCCAGGGTTATTGCTGGGACTCGGTGCCTGCACCATGAATCCACTGCTCCCGGAGGCTATTTTTTTCCCCTTTTGTTGGTCTGGTTGTTTTATTGTTGTTGTAGTTATTATTGTTTTTATTGCTGTCATTGTTGTTGGGTAAGACAGAGAAACGGAGAGAGAAGGGGAAGACAGAGAAGGGGGAGAAAAAGACACCTGCAGACCTGCTTCACCGCCTGTGAAGAGACTCCCCTGCAGGTAGGGAGCCGGGGGCTCAAATGGGATCCTTCAGCTCGAGGTCCTTGCGACTCGAGCCACGTGCGCTTAGTCCACTGCACTACCCCCCTCCCCCCCCTCCAGGGTAATGAAATATTTTTAAAGCAATGACACAAAACAACAAGGGCAACAAAAGGGGAAAAAATGGTTTCCAGGAGCAGTGGATAGGTGGTGCAGGCACCGAACCCTGGCAAATAAATAAATAAATTAATTAAAGCAATGACACTTCTTTGAGCACCTTCTGAATTACATACCAAAAATCACAGTGAGCTACCATTAAAAGTATTTTAATGATATTCAAACTGACAACTCAATTATAGTGTCTTCTATTTTCATTGAAAGCAAAGCATTGAAAACCACCTGACTTGTAAAAGGATTCATTACTCAATCATTATAATCATTTACTTTCAAAGACAATATTTCAAATTCTTCTTTCATTTGGAAAACCAGAAGTTTTCATATTTCGCACCTTGGCAGAGTGGCAAATTGGCAATGACAAAAAAAAAAATAGAAAACTGATAATCTGCAGAACAGCTTTCAGAAAAGTCAGTTTTAGGAAAAAGACATACAGAAATAGAGCATGGCATGGTCCGGGAGGTGGTGCAGTGGATAAAGCATTGGATACTCAAGCATGAGGTCCTGAGTTCAATCCCCGCAGCACGTGTACCAGAATGATGGGTGGTTCTTTCTCTCCTCCTATCTTTCTCATGAATAAATAAATAAATAAATTCTTTTAAAAAAGAAATAGAGGATGGCAGGGCTGGGTGGGTTGTGCACCTGGCTGAGCACAGAGATTGCAACACACAAAGACCTGGGTTAATGCCCCTGGTCCCCACCTGCAGGGGAAAGCTTCATTAGCCGTGGAGCAGGGCTGCAGGTGTCTCTCTCTCTCTTCTTCTCTATCTTCCTGTTCATCTCAATTTCTCTCTGTCTCTATGCACTACATAAATAAAGACAACAAAAATTTTAAAAAAGAAATAGAGAATGTGAAAATGGATACCTACATATCTGGCCATGCTGACACATTTGAAAGGATTTTGATCATGGTTGTCTACATACTCTAGGGTTAGGACTACAGAACTAAGAAAATGCACTGTTTGTAAGCCGGCACAGAGGTCTGAATGAGCTTTATTAAAAAGTTAGTTCAAACAAGCAATATGTTTTTTTTCCCCCTATGGCTGTATTCAGCCTTGTGAATAGAGAGATGAGTGTTAACAGAACTAGCAGAGTTGGGATTTTGCCTCGAGTGCTGTGAAACGGTGGATTGGCAGGGCAGTTGAGGTTGTGTGTAAAATTAACATCAGGATTATTTGTGGAAGTCAGACACAGAGGTGCATGCTAAAATTTTGAGTACTTATGAATGAGCTTACCTAGCAATTGGAAAAAGAAAAGAGTCCAAGACCAAGCTTTGGACAACTGCAGTATTTAATAGCATAATAATAAAGGCAGTGAAGACCAAAATTGGTCAGGGAGATAGCTCAACATTAGAGCAGTGAATTAGTAGGCCTATGGCTCCAGAATCCTTCTGTTTCAATACCAAGCACCTCCATATGCCAGAGCTAAGTTAATTTATTTGTTTTAGAGAGAGGGAGAAGATAGCACAACCCCTATTCTACCATTCATAGCTTCTATTTTAAATGTTTTTATTATCTTTATTTATTGGATAGAGACAGCCAGAAATAGAGAGGGAAGGGGAGATAGAGAGGGAAAGAGACAGAAACACGTGATTACAACACACACAGTGATCTGGTCTCTTGCTCTTTTTTTTTTAATGTTTTATTTTTTTCCCTTTTATTGCCCTTGTTTTATTGTTGTAGTTATTATTGTTGTTGTTATTGATGTCATCGCTATGGATAGGACAGAGAGAAATGGAGACAGGAAGGGAAGACAGAGAGGGGAGAGAAAGATAGACACCTGCAGACCTGCTTCACTGCCTGTGAAGGGACTCCCCATGCAGGTAGGAAGCTGGGGATTCGAACCGGGATCCTTACGCTGGTCCTTGAGCTTCGCGCCATGTGTGCTTAAAGCACTGTGCTACTGCCCAGCTCCCTTTTTTTTTTAACCAGAAAACTGTTCAGCTTTAGTTTATGGTGGTGCAGGGGCTTGAACCTGGGACTTTGGAGCCTCAGGCATGAGAGTCTGTTTGTATAACCATTATGCTATCTACCCTCCACCCATCTTGCTCTTAAAAAAGGGGGGGTTGGGCCCAGGTAGTGACATACCTGGTTAAGTGCACACATTACAGTGCAAGGAAGGAAGCACCGGCGGAAGGATCCTGGTTCTTCTTCTTCTAGCGTTTGCCCTTCTTCCGTAGCCAGTCAACAGCGTCAGGTTGAGGCTGATGTAAAGTTTCGAGACCTCCTTTGAATCTGGAGAGGTGGCAGTCGTTGACTATGTGGGTCATAGTCTGTCTGTAGCCGCAGGGGCAGTTCGGGTCATCTCTGGCTCCCCAGCGATGGAACATAGCAGCGCACCGGCCATGGCCTGTTCGATAGCGATTGAGGAGGGCCCAATCATAACGTGCTAGGTCAAAGCCAGGTTGACGCTTGCAGGGGTCTGTAATGAGGTGTTTGTTCTTTACCTCAGCTGACTGCCAACTCTGTTTCCAAGAGTCTGGATCAGAGAAGATCAGTGTAGGCGTAGGGGACCAGATTGGGTGACGAGACGTCAAGTGTTGGACAGGGTGGGCGAAGATATCCGCGTATATTGGCAGGTCCGGTCGAGCGTAGACGTGGGAAATGAACTTAGATGATGCCGCATCCCGACGAATATCTGGCGGGGCGATGTTGCTAAGAACTGGCAGCCATGGAACCGGGGTGGAACGGATGGTTCCAGAAATTATCCTCATGGAGGAATATAATTTGGAATCGACCAAGTGGACATGGGGGCTACGGAACCATACTGGGGCACAGTATTCTGCAGTGGAATAGCATAATGCCAGAGATGATGATCGTAGTGTGGAAGCGCTCGCGCCCCATGAGGAGCTGGCCAGTCTTGCAATGATGCTATTCCTCGCGCCCACCTTTGCTGCAGTTTTTATGAGGTGTTCGTGAAATGACAGAGTGCGATTGAGAGTAACGCCAAGATAGTCTGGCTGGGCTTCATGCCAGATTCTCGTATCACCAAGCTGCGCATTAAGCTCACGCGAGGCCGAGGCATGGTGTAGATGGAAAACAGATGATACCGTTTTTGCAGTGCTAGGGATTAGTCGCCATTTTTTACAGTAATCAGATATCAGAGACATGTCTTTCGTGAGTGTTTCCTCGAGGATGTCGAACTTGGATGCCTGAGTTGCACAGCAGATGTCATCGGCGTAGATGAACTTCCTTGAAGAAGTTTCTGGGAGGTCATTGATGTAAATATTAAATAGCGTAGGAACCAGAACAGAGCCCTGGGGGAGGCCACTTGAGACAAGTCTCCATCTGCTAGACTTGTCACCCAGATGCACCCGGAATCTTCTGTTTTGGAGAAGAAACGATATAGTGTTGGCCACCCATGGAGGCAGGCATCTTGAGATCTTGACTAGGAGACCACGGTGCCAGACCGTGTCATAGGCTGCTGTGAGATCAACAAAGACAGCACCCGTCTTTAAATTCTTCTGGAATCCATTTTCAATGTAAGTTGGGAGGACCAGGGCTTGTTCGCAGGTAGATCTTCCTGGGTGGAAACCAGCTTGGGTGGGTGATAGGAATTTCTCTGTAAGATGAGAAATACGTGACAGAAGCAGCCTCTCAAGGAGTTTGTAACACACGGAGAGGAGAGAAATTGGTCTATAGCTGGCGGCCAGTGTTGGGTCTTTCTTTGGTTTCAAAACCCCTATAATCTTCGCACGACGCCAAACTTTGGGCATAGACTCAGATTCCAAGATGTGGGACAGGAATGAAGCGAGCCACTTCTTTGCCGCGGGACCCAGGTTAAGAATGAGTTCTGGGGTGATGTTATCATAGCCAGCAGCTGTTCCCGGTTTAACCCTCTTCAAAGCGTCTTCTAGTTCAGACAGTGTAAAGGGAGAGAGTTTTGGAGATGGACAAGATAAACGGAAGTGGGATGACCACTCATGGGAAATTTCTCTTTTCCAGACTGGGTCGATTTTAGCACTTCCAACTTGAGTTAGGTGACTGGCCACTGAGTTTGGAGATGCAGAAGGATGGGAGACGGGAGGGGGTTGGCTACCTGGGCACCCAGTCTGTGAAGAAGCTTCCAGGCCTTCCTACTTGAGTGGGTGGAGTTCAGACTTTCCGTGAGTTGTTGCCAGCAGGCTTGGTGTGCTGCATCCAGGGAGGCAATGAGATGGTCAGCCACATCTGGGTCGCCCGACTCATCATACTGCTTTAGTAGTTGCTCGCATTCAGCATCAAGACAAGGCGTATAGTTAGCACGTCTCCCACGTGGAATGGCTTGGGAAGCTGCTTTGAAGATGGCTTGGCTGAAGCGCCTGTAGGAATCTTCAGAGGGGATAGAGTTAATTGGAATTGCAGGAATAGATTTGTTGGTAAGATCATTGAACAGATGCCAGTTTGGCTTCACTGGCTGCAGGGAAAAATAAAAAGGATCTTAACAGACTACTATGAACAAAATTATGCCATTAAAGTTGAAGAACGGAGAAGAAATGAATAAAGTCTTTTTAAAATATTTATTTATTTATTTCCTTTTGTTGCCCTTGTGAATAAATTCTTAGAATAATATAACCTCTCAAGACTGGTGGCACAGGTGGTCCGGGAGGTGGCACAGTGGATAAAGCATTGGACTCTCAAGCATGAGGTCCTAAGTTCAATCCCCAGCAGCACATGTACCAGAGTGATGTCTGGTTCTTTCTTGTTGGTATGCTTCTAATTCTGCTTCTAAAAACCCCTTCTGTTTCATTTGGTTTAATCCCCCATGCTTAACACTGTATTCTATTTAACCACTGCATGGCATTGGTTTAATCCTTATTGGTTCATGATGTGTTTTTGCTCCGCCCCCTCTCCTTGTCATACCCTGATTTTCACGTCACTTTTCTCTCTACCCTCTTTACGTCACATCCTGTTCACACCCTACTTGGAAAGTATATATAAGGACAGCGTTGTTCGTTTTAGTTAGTTTTTAGTTTAGTTTAGCTCAGCTTAGATTGTACTGTGTCCTGCATGAATAAAGAGATACTGCGTACAACCCAGCCATTAGTCCCTGGTCGTCTGTCTCCTGTCAGTGAAGCTCAGCCTGACACTTTCTCTCTCTCTTTCTATCCCTCTCATTGATAAATAAATAAAATATTAAAAAAAAAAAAAAGACTGGTGGCACAGGTAGGTGACACAGTGGATAAAACACTGGCCTCTCAAGTCTGAGGTCCTGAGTTCAGACCGTTAGCATTGCATGTGCCAGAGTAATACTCTGGTTTTGGGATGCATTGGATCGACCTTCCCGTGGTGCATCCCGTGAGTACCCATTCATTGGGGAAACTGACGATCCTTCCTAGCCGACTGAATCCACATGGATCCCAGTCACTTTCAAAGCCATTAACTGGCTACGGAAGAAGGGCAAATGCTAGAAGAAGAACTCTGGTTTTCTTTCTGTTATAAGTAATCTTGAAAGAAAGAGAGAAAGGAAGAAAAGAAGAGAAAAGAAAAGAAAAGAAAAGAAAAGAAAAGAAAAGAGAGATGGGGTTGGGTAGTGGCGCACTTAGCACATGTTACAAAGTGCAAGGACCCAGGTTCGAGACACTGTCCCCAGCTGCATGGGGAAAGCTTTGCAAGTGGTGAAGCAAGGCTGCAGGTGTCTCTCTGTCTACCACTCCCCCATTTTTGACTGTCTCTATCCAATAAATAAATAAAGATAATAAAAAATTTTAAGGATAATTTTTATTTATTTATTTATTTATTTATTGGGGAATTAATGTTTTACATTCAATAGTGAATACAATAGTTTGTACATGCATAACATTCCCCAGTTTCCCACATAACAATACAATCCCCCCAGGTCCTCTGTCATCCTTCTTGGACCTGTATTCTCCCCAGCCACCCACCCCCACCCCAGAGTCTTTTACTTTGGTGCGATACACCAATTCCATTTCAAGTTCTACTTCTGTTTTTTTTTTTTTTTCTTCTTCTGATCTTGTTTTTCAACTTCTGCCTGAGAGTGAGATCATCCCATAGTCATCCTTCTGTTTTTGGCTTATTTCACTTAACATGAATCTTTCAAGGTCCATCCAAGATCGGCTGAAAACGGTGAAGTCACCATTTTTTACAGCTGAGTAGTATTCCATTGTGTATATATACCACAACTTGCTCAGCCACTCATCTGTTGTTGGACACCTGGGTTGCTTCTAGGTTTAACGATAATTTTTTAAGAATTTAATAAGGGGGCAGCAAAATAGCATTTAGTGCGTAACTCAGATTCAAGCCGGTCCCCACT
Source organism: Erinaceus europaeus (assembly GCF_950295315.1). Classification (NCBI taxonomy): domain Eukaryota; kingdom Metazoa; phylum Chordata; class Mammalia; order Eulipotyphla; family Erinaceidae; genus Erinaceus; species Erinaceus europaeus. The sequence continues at coordinate 56,651,919 of NC_080165.1, forward strand.
AAACTAAGAAAGCTTTGATGCTGTGGTCTCTTTCACTTGGTCTCTGCTGTCTGGAAAAATAAAAATAAAACAAGTCTTTTAAGATAAATAGTATCCCAAGACTGATCAGGAAGAAATAAAAAACCTGAACAGGGAGATAATGCAGTAGGTAGTGCACCTGCCTTGCATGAGAGAAATTCCAAGATTCAATCCCTGGCACTATAACAACCATTATTGAGCAGTACTTTGGAAAAGAAACAACAAGAAGCAAGCAAACAAAACTCAACCCGGACCAATTATATGTAAAGAAATTGAAACAGGGGCCAGGTGGTAGTGCACTGGGTTAAGTACAAATAGTATGAAGTGCAAGGAAGGTTTCGGGTCCAGCCCCTGGCTCCTCACCTGCAGGGGAGTTACTTCACAGGCAGTGAAGCAGGTCTGCAGGTCTCTCTCTCTCTCCCTCTTCCTCCCTCTCTTTCTCTCTCTCCCCTCCCCCTTCCCTCTCAATCTCTCTCTGTCCTATCCAAAGTAAATAAATAAATAAAAATAAAAAATAATGGCTACAGGAGCAGTAGATTCGTAGTGCAGGCACCAAGTCGCAGCAATAACCCTGGAAGAAAAAGAGGAAAGAAACTGAAATAGTAAGTTCCCCTACAAAAAAAAAAATTCCCCAAATTATCCTCATACAACCTCCCAGAATTGAATTGGGAAAGAGAATGCCAGAACAAGAACAAACTAAGAATAAGCCAGGAAATTGAAGGAAATCACTGCACCAGGGGAGATATCCTGGTTATGCAAAAGATTTATATGGGGGCCAGGCCAGGTTGTGGTGCACCAGGTTGAGTGCGCGTTACAATGCAGAAGGATCCAGGTTTGAGTCCCTGGTCCCCACCTGCAGGCAGAAAGCTTCGCTGTAGCTATCTCTCTGTCTCTCTCCTTCTCTATCACCCCTTTCCCTCTCGATTTCTGGCTGTCTCTATCCAATAAATAAATAAAGATAATAATAAAAAACTGCATGAATTTTTTCTGCATGGCTAGAAAAAATTCTAAAAACAAAAGACTTATATGCCTGAGGCTCTGAAGTCCAGGTTCAAACCGTCTGCCCTCCACTCCAGCCAGAGTTGAGCAGTGCTCTGTGCTCTGGAAATGAACTAACTACATAAATAAAATAAAAGGAAAGAAGTCACAAAATCAACAACAAAAGGAAAAAAAAATAAATGGGGAGAGTGGCTGGGGAAACAGCTCAGCTGATAGAATTTGTGGTTCCTGATTCCAAGCTGGCCACCACATGTAAAGGAGTGGTGCTCTAGCTTCTTTCTCTCTTCCTTTCTCCCTGCCTCATATAAAATTCTCTCTCTCTCTTTCATATGTAATAAATGAATCATTTCCCCCTTTTTCTTTCTTTATTGGGGGATTAATGTTTCACAGTCAACAGTAAATACAATAGTTTGTACATGCATAATATTTCCTAGTTTTCCACATAACAATACAAGTACCCCCCCACCCCCCATCCTGTCCCCTTCTGCCATCGTGTACCAGGACCTGAACCCTCCCTTCCACCCACCTCAAAGTCTTTTACTTTGCTGCAATATAAATACATTATTTTATTTTTTAAAAAATATTTATTTTATTTATTCCCTTTTGTTGCCCTTGTTTTTTTATTGTTGTAGTTATTATTGTTGTCTTCGTTGTTGGATAGGACAGAGAAATGGAGAGAAGAGGGGGAAGACAGAGAGGGGGAGAGAAAGATAGACACCTGCAGACCTGCTTCACTACCTGTGAAGCGACTCCCTTGCAGGTGGGGAGCTGGGGCTCGAACTGGGATCCTTAGGCTTATCCTTGTGCTTTGCGCCACCTGTGCTTAACCTACTGTGCTACAGCCTGACTCCCTAAATAAATCATTTTCAAAATGGGTATAAGAGGGGCAGAAAACAGCTTACTTGGTAGAGTACCATGGACAACCCAGGAGGTAGTATAAGCCACTAGCCACCTCATGGGAGCACCATGCAAAGGAGAAACAGTGTTGTCGTCACACCTCTACTCTCTACCTAAAATAAAATAAAATAAAATAAAATAAAATAAAATAAAATAAAATAATGTGGTCTGGGAGATGGTGCAGTGATAAAACTTTGGACTCTCAAGCATGAGGTTTTGAGTTCGATCCCCGGCAGCACATGTGCCAGAGTGATGTCTGGTTCTTTCTCTTTCCTATCTTTCTCATAAATAAATAAATACTATCTTTAAAAAAAGTTCCTGGGAATGATAAAATCTTGTAGGTGTGAAATATCAGGAGAAAACTCTAGCAAATAAAAACAAAAAATCCAAACAACCAACCCAAAAAAAAAAAAAAAAGAAAAAAAGAATAGAAAAAGAAAAAAGAAATTAAGGGAGAAAGGAGAAGAGCTGAACAGACACCTCACCAAGGAATACATATAAGTAGCACTGTAGGAAAATTCCCCCAACAGCACATAATACCAGAGTAATGCTCCAATTCTCTCTTAAAAATAAAATAATAGGGAGTTGACAGTGACATCAATAAAAAACAATAGTAATAACCACAGTAATGATAAGACAACCAGGACAACAAAAGGGGAAAAAAAAATAGCCTCCAGGAGCAGTGGATTTGTAGTGCAGGCACAGAGCCCCAGCAACAACCCTGGAGACAAAAAAAAAAAAGCCACCAGGAGCTGAGGATTTGTAGTACCATCACTGACCCCCAGTGATAAACCTGGTGGCGATAGATAACAATAATAATATATTAAAATAATAAAAAATCAATAGTTATATTTATCTATATTTATTTTTTACCCAGCACCTTTGCTAAACTCAGTTATCAACTCTACCTGAATTTTTTTTGGGTGTGTGCAACACATGAAGTAATTTTGTCTCTAAATACTGACTTTTTTTGTTTCTTTCCAGTGCTTATATGTTTGTTGTTTACTGACTGGCTTAGGCTTCCATTATTGTACTAAATCAGATTATTCAGAGCAGATATCCTTGCCTTGTTTCTTATCTTTTTGTTGTTGTTGTTATCCTCATGGGCTCATCATTCTGGAATGACATTTTTTTTTGTTTTGTTTTTTTTCAGACAGACAGATGAATAGATAGACAGTGCCACCAAAGCTTCCTCCAGTGTGGTAGGGGCCAGGTTTGACCTTAGGTTGAGTGCATGGCAAAGCAGGCACTCTCTCCAAGTATCCAAATGAGCTGTTTTACTAGCCCTTGCTCTTCATCTAAACAGGAGGGGGGGTTCAGTGCTCATCATTACTGTAAAGTGTTTTGCCAGGTTGTTAGGGTTTTTGTTTTTTTTTTACTTTCCCCATTAATATGAAAGGATGTTGAAATTTTTGAGTAGTTTTTATGCATTAATGTGATGAATAACATTTTCCCCTGGTACTCTACTAATGTGTCTGTCCATATTTCTTTTAGTCTGATATTTGTTTTATTTTAACTTTTTTTTTTTTTTTTTTTTAACCAGAACACTGTTCACTTTTAGCTTATGGTAGTGTGGGGGATTGAATCTAGGACGGTGGAGTTTCAGGCATGAGAGTCTGTTTGCATAACCATTATGCTATCTACCTTCCGCCCCTTTTAACTTTTTTTTTTTTTTAATTAAACCACTGCTCAGCTCTGGTTAATGCTGGTGCTAGGGAGTTGGGCGGTAGCTCAGCGGGTGGTTAATAACGTGGCGCAAGGACCCGCATCAGGATCTGGGTTGGAGACCCCGGCTCCCCACCTGCAGGGGAGTCGCTTTACGGGCGGTGAAGCAGGTCTGCAGGTGTCTATCTTTCTCTCCCCGTCTCTCTCTTTCTTTGCCTCCTCTCTCCATTTCTCTCTGTCCTATCCAACAACAAAGCAACGTCGTCAACGATGGCAATAATAACCGCAACGAGGCTGCAACAACTAGGGCAACAAAAAAGGGGGAAAAATGGCCTCCAGGAGTGGTGAATTCATGGTGCAGGCACCGAGCCCAGCAATAACCCTGGAGGAGGAAAAAAAAAAAGAGGGAAAGAAGACAAATACCTGCAGACCTGCTTCACTGCTTGTGAATCGGACCCCTTGCAGGTGGGGAGCAGAGGGATTGAACCTACGTTCTTGTGCTTGGTAATACATGCACTCGACAGGGGGTACCACTGCCTAGAATATTTATAAATAAATAATTTATTTATTATTATTATTATTTTGCGAGGAGGCAGGGGCTCAAACCAGGATCTTTATACCAGTCCTTGTGCTTTGTGCCATGTGTGTTTAACCTGCTGTGCTACCTCCCGGCCCCCTAATTTTTTTTTTAAATATTTTATTTGTGGGAGTCGGGCCGGTCGCGCAACAGGTTAAACACAGGTGACTCAAAGTGCAAGGACCAGTGTAAGGATCCCAGTCCCAGCTCCCGGCTCCCCACCTGCAGGGGAGTCGCTTCACAGGCGGTGAATGAAGCAGGTCTGCAGGTGTCTTTCTCTCCCCCTCTCTGTCTTCCCCTCCTCTCTCCATTTCTCTCTGTCCTATCCAACAACGACAACATCAAGAACAACAACAATAATAAGTACAATGATAAAACAACAAGGGAGACAAAAGGGAATAAATAAATATTTTTAAAATATATTTTATTTGTTTATTTTGGGTAGAGACAAAGAGAAATTGAGAGGCGAAAGGGAGGAGGGGCGTTGGCGTGAATGAGGAAGAATGACAAACATGTCAACTCCTTCAACAGCAAGAGAGAGGCACCTCTGCTGTGCTCAGGCAGAACTTTATAGTCTCATAAGGCTTAGATCATTAATATAAAAATCACCAAGGCTTTGATCACTAACACAAAAATTACCAAGGCTTTGATCACTAATACAAAAATCACCAAGACTTTGATTATTAAAACAAAAATCATCAAGTAAGAAAAGTACAGGTAGGGAATATTTCCTGCTTTGTGGAACATTTACATTCCAGGGGGTATTTTTCTCCCTAGAGATCACATCACAGTATCTATGTCTTTTGTTATTTCTGTACCTGTGTGCTAGGCAGATGGCCTATTGATTAAGATTAATATTCTACCTATTATGTATGTTTATACCATCTTCTTGCCCCTATGCATCAGAAGCCATGGTTCATAGAAAGTTCAAACTTGTTATGTTTCTTAAACAAGTTCAAACTTGTTTTGTTTCTTAAACAAATTGAACAGCCCAATTTTTCATAAAATTTGTTCCACTGTTTGATCAAGGAGTTTTGTTTTGTTCCTTACTGAGAAGGCACCAAGGTGGTGCTGACCTGGCCAGCCTCTCCATAAAGTTAAGCTCTCTAACTGAGATCCATCTTTCTTGTATGCTCACTATGTGACCTAGGTTCTCATGTACTATTCCTGCATACGGAAGTGGGGGCATAGTGGAGAGTGGTAGATTAAAAGGCGCATTATGGGCAAAGGGTAGATAGCATAATGATTATGTAAACAGACTTTCATGCCTGAGGCTTTGAAGTCCTAGGTTCAATCCCCTGCACCACCATAAGCCAGAGCTGAAGAGTGCTCTGCTAAAATAAAAAAATAAATACATAAATAAATAGCCCATTGTATCTAGGTGAGTACCATAACTTTCCATTTATTAATTATGCTATGTAAGGTAGCCCCTCCACTGTGGGAACCAATCTTTCTCTATATTTTTGGGGGAATACTAAAGGAAGTGGTGTAGACAAAGGGGAAACAATTCTTCCTCTTGGAGCCTCCTGAAAAATTCTGCATTACTGATATTGCTTGTTCCATTTTGATCAATCTTACAGAGTGCAGTGAAAGTTTTGTCATTACTTTTGTTATTGGTCAGGCTCCGAGCCTGGCCATAGGTCAGGATTGTTAAGACCACAGATAGCTCAATCCCAAGCCCTATACACAGCAAAAGGCAAGATGGTTTCAGTTTGGCCTGTAGAGTCCAGCCGTGCTGAACTTCCTGCAAAGCTGGTACCATGTCAAACAGCTTGCATGGTGATGCCTGTTCCAAGAAATAGGGAGGGAGCGAGGGAAAGAGAGAGAGAGAGAGAGAGAGAGAGAGACCTAATGCAGCCCTTCTTCACCTCTTGTGACACTTCCCCCTACAGGTGGGGACCAGGGGTTTGAATCTGAGCTCTTGTGCACTGTGAAGTATATGCTCAACCAGGTGTGCCATCACGCTTCCCTCTTTATTTTTATTTAATTTTTTAAGATAGTATTCTTTTAAACTTTTTTATAAAGACAGCCAGAAATTGAGAGAAGGGGTATATATATATATATATATATATATATATATATAGAGAGAGAGAGAGAGAGATATCTGTAGCCCTACTTCACCACTCATGAAGTTTTTCCTCTGTAGGTGAGAACTGGGGGCTTGAACTTGGGTCCTTGTACATTGTAACATATGTGCTCAATCAGATGCACCGCCTCCTGGCCCTCAATTTTGATATTTAAAACAATATTGATTTAAGATAGAGTGACAGAGGGAGGAAGAGAAAGACAATAGAACATTGCTCTGGCACATGTAATGCTGGGGATTGAAACCAGAACCTGGGTCCTTGCAAATGGTAACTGTGGACTTAACCAGGTGTGCCACCACCTTGCCTGATTCTAATTTTTGCAGTTTTTTTTTAAAGATTTTATTTATTCATGAAGACAGAAGAAGAGAAAGAGAAAGAAACAGACATCACTCTAGTACATGTGCTGCCGGGAACTGAACTCAAGACCTCATGCTTGGGAATCCAACACTTTATCCACTAGCCACCTCCCAGACCACTGTAGGTCTTTGTAAGGATAAAAAAATTGGAGAATGGAAACAACCAGACATTGCAAGTCTCCACAAACCTCCACAGGCAGATATGAATTGAAGTTCAAGCTCTGAATTGAAGATGGGTGGCCTGAGTTCCAGTTTTGCCAATTTCCAATCATGTACCTGATAATTTAGTTGCCAATTTCTCAGTTTTATAAATAAGATCCCTGTTCTGCCTAGTCACAGGGTTGATTAGAAACTCAGAAGGGTGAGGGAGATAACATAATGGTTATGCGGAGACTCTCATGAGGCTACAAAGTGCCAGGTTCAGTCCCCGGCACCACCATAAACCTGAGCTGAGCAGTGCTCTGAAAAAAAAAAAAAAACAATCAGAAGAATAAACTCTTCCAATGAATTCATAGTAAATTTAAAATTGTTGGGGGTTGGGGGGTATGAGATACATAGCTTGGATTTTGACACTGAAGGAATCTAGAACACTCAACCAGAATTGGGATTTTGCCTTAGTTACTTAACCACTTTAGTTTCTTTCAGCTACACTGCAGGCAAGGTGTGCGAAGCACTCAGTAAATTTAATGTTTATCAAACAACTGATGCACATAGATAACCTGAAAAGCAGGGAGAAAGAAAAGAAAAGAAAAAAGAAAAAGCTCCATGAAAGAAAGCTGTGCACCCCCCTAATGGGCTTCTGCTTCCAGGGGACCTAAGCCAGCTTCCCAGTCCCGTCATGGCGACCAGGTACACAAGTGAGATGAGGTGGGGGAGCTACAGAGAAAAATCCTGCTCCCAAAGTTTTTTTTTTTTTTTTTTTACAAGAACACTGCTCAGCTCTAGTTTATGGTGGTGTGGGGGACTGAACCTGGGAATTTGGAGCCTCAGGCATGAGAGACCCTTTACATAACCATTATGCAAACTACCCCCCTTAAAAGTTTTGGATTCCTCTTCTAGGTTTCCATGCAGCGTCTAGCCATGGAGTTATGTTTTTCTTTCTTTTTTTTTTTTAATATTTATTTTCCCTTTTGTTGCTCTCGTTGTTTTTCATTGTTGTTGTAATTGTTATTGATGTCATTGTTGTTAGGTAGGACAGAGAGAAATGGAGACAGGAGGGGAGAGACAGAGGGGGAGAGAAAAACACCTGCAGACCTACTTCACTGCTTGTGAAGCGACTCCCCTGCAGGTGGGGAGCCAGGGGCTCGAACCGGGATCATTACACTGGTCCTTGCGCTTTGCGCCACGTGCGCTTAACCCGCTGCGCTACCGTCGGACTCCCCGGAGTTATGCTTTTCAACGCCCCTCAGTTTGTGTCCAGAGTTCCTGAGTTTGGTGAGACCTGCCAAAATGACCAGGGAAGACTCCAGCTTCCACTTCCTGTTTAACTAGGAGGCAAGGGGCTGCTCCATCAGTCGGATCCAGCCTGAACGAGTGCGCTTCCTACTACGGTCGCCAGGGGGCGCTTGTTTTGGTCCGGCACCTTGCGGGGGGGGGGATGTCTTCGTTTACGCACGCGCAATTTCTCTGCTTACATTTGCCCTCCCCTTTCCCAGCTCCGTCAGTTACGTGCCTGCTGCGCGTCGGTCCTATCTTTTGACGTCTCACGCTCGCGCACGGCGCGGCGGCTGGACTCGGAAAGGAAGTCAGGGTAACACGGAGAGGAAGTCAGGGTAACAACTGCCAACGCAAGTGTGTGGGTCTGAGAGCAAAAGAGAGCCGGAAGTGCAGCTCGCCCGCCGGCCGACCGGACGGGGGTGTGGCCTGAGGAGCCGGAGGGTGCTGTGATTGGCTCTTGGCTGTGGCGACGGCGACGATTGGCTCCCGGCCGAGGTACTCAGGGAACGGCCGTTAGAATTCAAAAGTGGCGGGTGTGTGGCCACCTTGGTGGTTGTCAGCCGGGAGCTACTCGCGCTAGGCGTCGCGAGCCGGCAAGAGGACGCGGGTCCCGTGACCCCCAGATCCCCATCGTCTTCCCCGGAGTGTGAGGGACACAGCCGGACATGGAGCCGCAGGTCAGTGCGGGCCGGGGCGGGGCGTCAGCTGGTCGCCCCGGTGCAGACGAGTCCCCGGCTCCCGGCCGCTCGCGGCCTGCAGCCTGGCGGGGCGACGATCCGGCGGGAGAGAGGCGGAGCCGCCGGCCCTCGCCCCGGCCGCTCCTTCCCGGTCGTGACCCCGGGCCTCCCCACTCACGTCCGCAATGTCACCGCCCCGGGCGTCAGCGCGAGAAGGGGGAGGCGGATTCGACTGGGGAGATGGTGTCTGGACTGGTGTTGCCGGTGTTATCCTGTCTCCCTCCTCCTCTGTGCCGCTGCCTCGGGGTGTGGGGGATCTGGGGCGAGGGGCGCGCCTCTCTTCTCCCCTCGGGCTTTGCAGAGATGTGGCGCTGGTTGACATAGTCTCTTCTCTTACCAGAGCTTTGCTGCGCAGAGGAAGGATGTGTGTGAGACAGACAGACAGACAGCGAGAGTGAGTTGACGTCTAGTGTTACGGGGAGGTCCATGTTGCTGCTCCAATGCAGCCGCAGAGCCAGACCGAGGCCGCGTGGCGAGCGGGGAGTTTACATTTATTTCTCGTCGACGGCTCAGGCTCCGGGCCCATTCCGCCCAGCCCGACCGCCTTCGCTCCTCTCCAGCCTTTATCCCTTTCAAACTGGGCGCGGCGCGCGCTGATTGGCTGCCGACGGGATCCGAAAGGGCGCGGGCTGTTTGTAAACAGAATCGGAGGGCACAGCTGATTGAGGTGCCAAGTTGTGTGGATTTTTCACATCTTGTTATTATTCATTATTGATTGGATAGACAGAAATCGAGAGGGAAGAGGGAAATAGGGAGAGAGGGAGGGGGAAGATAGCATAATAGCCTCATGCCTGAGGCTCCAAAGTCCCAAGTTCAATATCCCCCCCCCCCCCGCCATAAGCCAGCGCTAAGCAGTGCTCTGGTAAAAAATAATTAAATACATAAATAAATAAAAGAGGAGAGAGACACCTGCAGCCTGCTTCCCCACTCGCAAAGCTTCCCCCCTGCAGGTGGGGACCGGGGCCTCTAAATGGTCCTTAACACATTATAACATGTGCGCTCAACCAGGTGTGCCATCACTGGGTCCCTTGGATTTTTCATTTCATTCCCTCCTCTTTTTGCACCCAGGAAATCTTTCCTATTCTACAATCTTATAGAGGTCAGTTTTTGTATTCCCTCTGTACCAGCTGTAAGTCAGCTGCTTCCAGGCACCTAGTTAATAGATTTTACAAACATGTTGATGGGTTCACCTGGGCAGAAAGGGAGAAGCCACACCCACACCTGTTATCACTCCCATTAGCATGGGAAGCATGTGTGCCTGGGGAACGTGTGCTCTGGTGTGGCACAGTAGTGTCTGTGTTCCCCCAGGTTCTTCCTGTTCATTCTCTGACCTCAACATTTCCCCTTCTAGGAGTATGGACCAAAATTCTTTTGGGGTGCTGTGGTGAGACAGTCACTATGGAGTAAGTGAATGATAAGACTATTAGAAGATGGTAAGTGCAATAGAGTAAGGGAAAAATTTGAGCACATTATAAGGGAAGAGGGGAGGGCAACTATCAGAACAGTGAAAAAGATGGTGATGGCCTTAGTAAGCTCCATTAAGAAGGTGAGAGTTGAATTAATAATTGAAGGAGATGAAAGAATAGTAAATAAATATAGAGGGAAGAGCATTTCAGGCAGGAGAACCTGCTAGAACAAAGGTCCTCAAAAATTGCAAAGGAAAACTAGAACAAAGTGAGCAGGTGGAAATTTTGGGAAGTCAGATGAAGGAGTATGGGCTTGTTGATCCCATTGTTTTCAGGAGGCTTTGTGAAGGTTTAAGTATATTTATATACTTTGGACAGAGACATAAATTGAGAGGGAATGAGAAGGTAGAGAGGGGGAGAGAAACCCCAGCAGTGCTGCTTATGAAGCTTTTACATTGAAGGTGGGGACCAGGGGCTTAAACCCAGGTCCTTGTACTCTGTAATGTGTATGTTCAACCAGGTGACCACTGCCCAGCTCCCATGAAGAATTAGACTAGAATTACTCTAGTCTCCACATTGAAAATAGAGTGCAAATAAAAATAAAGAGAACTGTCACTAGGTAGAGCAGGGCTTTTAAAAAATTATTAATTTATTTGCATTGTTATTAATTAAAAAAAATTTTTTTTATGAGAGCACTGCTTAGGTCTTGCTTATGGTTGTGCTGGAGATTGAGCCTGGGACCTTAGAGCCTCAGACAAAAGAGTCTTTTTGCATAACCGTTATGCTATCTCCCTTATCCAGAGCAAAACTTCATAGCATGTGTGAGGCCCTAAGTTTGAGTTCCAGTATCATATGGGAAGACCATGGTCAGCACCAAGAAAACTCTAAGGACTCTGGGCAGGATTGTAGTGTTTCTCCTCATACACTCTCTTTCTAAAATAGAGGATGAAAAATATTGGGACGTGGTGGACCTCTCAGTAGTGGTATAATGCATACCTGAGCCTCTGGGTTAATTCCACAGCTGTGAAGGAGGGTGGGGGACTATTAGGGGTTTGACTTTTTTTTTTTTTTTTTTAACTTTCTCACTGTTCACTTTTTCTTGCGGGGACTATCTTCTGCATTGTCTGATGTATAGCTCCTTTCTTGGACTCTGCCAGCTAGATTCCAGTAGCAATCTCCACATAGCACATTAAAATGTTTCCAGACACTGTCGAGTGTCCTCTGGGAAGTGAAATCACCTTCAGTTGAGAACCAGTGGAATATGGTTATCTAGGTGAGAGATGATTTAGGCTTGGATAAAGGTAGTAGAAATGGAAGTAAGTAGTGAATGGTTAGATTCCAGATATATTTTGAAGATGGAGTCAATATGTTTTGCTGACTTTAGATGTAGTCTATAAGAGGACCAGAGAATTATGGGTCATTTGGTTTGAGCAACTGAAAAATATCAACTAGAGGTGGAAAAAGCAAGAGGAATGAATTTGAAGGGGTTTGGACAGCGGGAGTTCAGTTTGGACTTATTATTATTAGACTTCCAAGTGGAAACAATGAGAAGGCAGTTCCATCTACATTCAGGAGGCTGGGCTGAAGGTAGTACTTCCGGAGTTGTGACCACAGGGATGATATGTAAAATCATGAGGATAGACTGTAGTGTGGATAAAGGGTAGAGGAATTACCACTAAAGTTTGGAGAGATTTAGACTTGACCAGTACAGTAGGAAGATGGTCTTCTAGGGACAAATGAAGAAAGTATATTAAAGAAGAGATGAGGTAAGAACATAAGGAATTAGTGGCTCAGCAGGTAGAGTGCCTGGGATCTTGGGGTTGAGCTCTATAATTGCGTCTATCAGAGCAGAGCTCTGGTCTCAGGAAAGTAATCTTTTTAATTGAGTTGGCAACACAGAATTACTTGTAACTTTGAGGAGAACAGTTTTGGTATAATGGGAGTTTGCTTAGGATGGTTTTAGGAGAGAAATTGGACAAAGTATATTATTGAAGAATTTTGCTGAGGATGCAGAACTCTAGTGGTGGAAGTTAATGTCGGATTGTACCCCTCTTATCCTATGTTCTTGTAGATATTTTTAATTTTATAAATACATTAAAAAAAACCTTTATTTTAATGAGAGAGAAAGCAGAGCACCAACCTCTCAGCTCTGGCTTATGGTGATGCTGGGGATTAAACCCAGGACTTCAGAGTCTCAGGCGTGAAAGTCTTTACATAACCATTATGCTATCTCCCTAGACCATGGCCTTGTTTTAATCTTTATTTGTTTATTGGGTAGAGACAGCCAGAAATTGAGAAGGAAAGGGGAGATAGGGAGAGAGACAGAGACACCTGCCACCCTGCCCCACCACTCACAAAGCTTTTCCCCTACAGGTGGGGACCAGGGGCTAGAACCTGGGTCGTTGTACTTTGCAACATGTGCACTCAGAGGTGTGCCACCACCCGGCCCCCATTACCTTGCTTTAGCACTGAAAGTTCTCACCCTGGATAAGAAATTCCTCACCCTGGACAAATCATAATGGTTGGTCACACAAGATGAGTTAACATAGATATAATCCCCAGACACTGAATTTAAGCTGCTTAAAATAGATCTCTTTTTCTCACTCCCCCACCTGATAGCTATCAGTTAATAGCACTTAAACTGACCATATTAATTCCTAGATTCTCCATGCAACCCACCATACTTACAAGTCATTATTACTCTTTGCAGTAGACTTTTTGGCATATTTTTACTTGCCTGACCAGAGATTTTAGCTGGGTGTTAGGGAGGTGGCTCAATGGGTAGAACATAAGACTTGCATGTATGAGGCTCCAGGCTCAGTTTCTCATGTAATATATTGCTGGAGCAGTGCTCTAGTCTCTCTCTCATTGTTGTTGTAGATATTATTATTGTTGTTGTTATTGATGTCATCGTTGTTGGATAGGACAGAGAGAAATGGAGAGAGGAGCAGAAGACAGAGAGGGTACCCTACTCCTCTGCAGGTGGGGATCCAGGGGCTGGAACCTGGATCCTTATGCACTACTGCCCAACCCCCTCTTTCTCTCTTTTTAAAGCTATTTTTATTTATTCATTTATTGTATAGAGACAGCAAGGAATTGAGAGGGAAGAGGGAGATAAAGAGGGAGACAGAAAGACACCTGCAGTACTACATCACCACTTGCAAAGTTTTCCCCCTACAGGTTGGGAACGGGGTCTCATGCTTGGGTCCTTGCACATGTCAACATGTGCGCTCAACCAGGTGTGCCATCACCCGTCCCCTGTCTTTCTCTTCCTTATAAAATAATCTTAAAGAAGGAAGTCGGGCGGTAGTTCAGCGGGTTAAGCGCACGTGGCGCAAAGCGCAAGGACCGGCGTTAAGGATCCGGGTTCTAGCCCCTGGCTCCCCACCTGCATGGGAGTTGCTTCACAGGCGGTGAAGCGCGTCTGCAGGTGTCTATCTTTCTCTGCCCTTCTCTGTCTTCCCCTCCTCTCTGCATTTCTCGCTGTCCTATCCAACAACAACATCAATAACAACGACAATAATAACCACAACAATAAAAAAGTAATAATCTTAAAGAATTTGTATATGGGGGGCCAAGTGGTGGCGCACTTGGCTGAGCCGCATGTATTACAGTGTGCAAGGACCCGGGTTCCAGCCCCCGGTCCCCACCTGGAAGGGGAAAGCTTTACGAGTGATGAAGCAGGGCTGCAGGTGTCTCTCTATCTCTCTCTTCTATCACCCCCCTTGATTTCTGACTGTCTCTATCCAATAAATAAAAATAAATAAAAAAAATTAAAAAAATTGTTTAAAAATATTAAAAAAGAATTTATGTATGGAGCCAGGCAGTAGTGTATTTGGTTAAGCACACATATTACCATGTGCAAGGACCCAGGTTAGAGTCCCTGTTCTCCACCTGCAGGAGGGTCACTTCACAAGCAGTGAAGCAGGTCAGGTGTCTTTCTCTCCCCCTCTCTGTCTTCTCCTCTCTCAAATTCTCTCTGTCTATCCAACAACAATAGCAGCAGCAACAACAATGGAAAAAAGATGACCACCAGGAGCAGTGGATTCTAGTGCAGGCACCCAGCCCCAGCGATAACCCTGGAGGCAAAAAAATTTTAAAGAAGTAGAGTAAAATAATAATAACAATAATGATAATTTGTATATATTTTTCCCTATATTTAGAGCCAAATATTGATAGCCTTAGACAGATTACTTCATCTCTCAGTGCCTTCCTTTCCTCATCTGCAAAACGAAACTAATAATAGCATCTCCTTAGTGGATTGCTGTCAAGATTAACTAAATTGATATAGATGAAATATATATATATATATATATATATATATATTTTTTTTTTTTTTAGTTTATTCATGAGAAATATGGGCGGAGAGAAAAAGAACCAGACATCACTCTGGTACATGTGCTGCTGGGGATTGAACTCAGGACCTCATGGTTGAAAATCCAGTGCTATATTCACTGCACCACATCCCGTACCACCCGATGAAGTATTTTATTTATTTATTTATTTATTTATTTATTTATTTATTATTTAAGAAAGTATTAATTAACAAAACCATAGGGTAGGAGGGGTACAATTCCACACAATTCCCACCACCCATTCTCCATATCCCACCCCCTCCCCTGATAGCTTTCTCATTCTCTATCCCTCTGGGAGCATGGACCCAGGGTCATTGTGGGTTGCAGAAGGTAGAAGGTCTGGCTTCTGTAATTGCTTCCCCACTGAACGTGGGCGTTGACTGGTCGGTCCATACTCCCAGTCTGCCTCTCTCTTTCCCTAGTAGGGTGTGTCTCTGGGGAAGCAGAGCTCCAGGACACATTGGTGGGGTCTTCAGTCCAGGGAAGCCTGGCCGGCATCCTGATGACATCTGGAACCTGGTGACTGAAAAGAGAGTTAACATACGAAGCCAAACAAGTTGTTGAGCAATCATGGACCCAAAGCTTGGAATAGTGGAGAGGAAGTGTTAGGGGGATACTCACTGCAAACTCTAGTGTACTTCTGCTTTCAGGTATATATTTTGCAGTAGTTTACGGATACGTGTGAACATATGCTCTCTCTCACAGAAACTGGTGTATATCTAGGTTTTGGGACTTTGTTAGAAAGTGAACAACCTGAGATGGAATTAGAGTATACTATGAAAGGAAAGGCTTCACCCGAGTAATGAAGCTGAAGGGTTGTCATTCCACACGTAAAGTCTCTGGACACAGTCTGAAGTGAAGCATGTTGAGGTGGCAATCGTTGTGTTGGTTAGGTTGTGATCGGCAGATGCAGTATTATTTGATATGGAGTGGGAGAGGCATACAGGAAGTGGGCCCTATCCAATGGTTCCAGGACTGGGGGAAGTAGAGGCTCTATAGTGGAGATGTGAGGTTCCTGCTGTCTTAGGGTTCAAAAAGGCAATGGGTAGTTAATATTATCATCACATGATTTGGTAATTGGGTTAACTTTGAAAAGTCCTTTTGTTAGGGTTTGCTGTACAGTACCCAGTATCTTGTATATAGCTGTGTATATATCTTGTATATTGCTTCTGATCTACTTGGTCTAGGCTTTTGAGAGAGTCTGCATATCAATTACACTGCATATATTGAGAAAAGATTCAGTTTGTGTTTTGAAAAACTTCGAGACATACAATTAATTTTCCCCTCTCGTATTAATTAACTAGTGATGTATATGACTACATTTTACTAGGAGTGTACATAAACACCATTCCCACCACCAAAAGACTGTGACCCATCCCTCCCACCCACTCCCACCCACTCCCACCCACTCCCACCCCCCACTGTCCCAGGAAGCTGCATGTCTACCCCTCACCTCAGGGTTATTACTTTGGTGCCCTACTTCCGATGAAGTATTTTAAACAGTTAATATAAATGCTATCAGCTCTTTCTACTTACATGTGTTTACTTACATATCATCAACTCTCTTTAAGATTCTTAGCTATAGCAAAAAAGAGCCTGGTGGTTTCCTAGCCATGTCATGTGCATGTTGCATTTTTGACTGCTTATTTAAGTACTATTCTTAAAGTTAGCTGAAGTCCAATATCCATCCAACATTTTCCTTGACAGTACTCCCACTTATGATTTATGCCCCACTTTTCTGCATGAGTTTTGGCTGCTGCAAGATTTGTGAATAGTAATTTGTGGTACAAGAGGTACTCAGTTGATGCTTATTGGTTGTTGATATTAAGAATTAGTCTGGGGAAGCCAAGAAGATAAATTCTTGGGGCATTTAAGCTTCAGACTGTTGTCTTAAATTCCTCTTTTCCCAACAGAGGTCCCCTTTGTCAGAAGTGAAGGGGAATGTAGAGCTGAAGAAACCCCTGGTCAAGGCCCCTACCCGGCTGCCTCTCTCACAAAGAAGACTTAAAAGGAGGCCTGACCAGATGGAGGATACCTTAGAACCTCAGAAGGTGAGCTGGATGTATGTTGTGTTAAAATATAAGAAAGTGAGAGAGCAACTTGGGATGATAACTGTGGACCATGTCTTTGTCTTTCCGTAGAAAAGAATACGAGGCCTAAGCACAGTGACAAAAATTGCCCCTTCCCGCCCAGTAACATCTGCTCTTAACACAGTACCACAGACACAAGGCCAGACCACAGGTGGGCTTAAGGACAAAGAGACTATGACCCAGGAAGTGGTATACTGGATGAAGTGTTCAACTCTCAAGCATGAGGTCCTAGGGTCAATCCCTGACATTGTATATGTTAGAGTGATATTCTGGTTCTGTCTCTCTGTCTCTCTTTACAAAGATGTATGAATAAATATTTTTAAAAAATACTTTAAAAAAAAGCAGGGGGGAGGGGAACAGATCAAGGACACAGAAATCCAGTTTTTTTTTTTAATGTCATATTTTCTTTTCAATTTTAGCTTATTTTGAATAGGTAATGGGCTATATACATGGTTCAAAATTCTAAAGGTACAAAAATTGTTAAGCTTAAAAAGTGTACTTCTTACCTCTGCTCCTCTAACCCCCTCACCCTTCCACCGTCCAGTTCTTTTGGAGAAGACCAGGAACAACTGTGCCATTTCAAGGATATTCTGTGAATATTCAAACAAATATGGACATGTCCCCTATATTTTCCTATACAGATAGTAATATACTATCCCATTGCTCTATTTGCTTATTTTGCAAAATTTGTTTCTTAGACTGTTATAATTTATAAAAAAGCAACTTGTATGTGCTCTGACCCAAACAGAGCATGTTCTACCCTGACAGTGATCATTGTACTTTTTTTTTTTTAAAGAGACAGCGTGAAAAGACCATAGCATTAAATATTCTTCTGTGTGGTGGGGGTTGGGCTTGACCCTGGGTCATATGGATGGCAAAGCAGCATACTATCCAATTGTTTTGCCATCTTGTGATTTTTCTACTTTTTCTCTCTCCCACTTCCCAACAGCTCCAAAAGTTACCAAGAAGACAGGACCCCGATGTTCCACAACTATTACCACAGGTAATAGTGGTTAAGAGCTAGGGTTGAGTAGAGATTTGGGGATGTGGAAAGGAGAAGAATGGTGGTTGAAGGACAGTGGTGCTATCAACTCTTATGTGAGCCCCTTGTTCTTTAGTGTTGAAGAATCAGAAGCCAGGCCCTGCTGTTCCTACCCAGAAGCCTGGTGGTAGGTAACAATCAATTTTGGGTAAGAGATTGGGTAGGGAAGAGGAGGTGGTGAATACTCAGAAAAATTAATTTGTTCTTTTTCCTCTCTGGGTGGGAGAAAAAGGAACATCAGATGTGGATGGCTCAAAAGCTAGGTGGGAAGAGAGATGGAGAGCCACGACTTCTTTGACCTTTGTCCTTTCTGTGCCCAATTTAGCAGCCACTGCTCCTGTGCTGGGAGTAAAAAGACCCAGCAAACGTCCAGCCTGGGACTTAAAGGGTCAGTTAGTTGACCTAAATGCAGAACTCAGGTGCTACCATGAGAAGACTCAGACACTGGATCAGGAGAACCAACAGCTTCGGGAGCAGCTTAAAGAGACCCAACAACAGGCCACAGCTCTGGGGTCAAAGCACAGGACACTGGAAGAGGAGCTTACCAGACTTCGAGTTCAGACTGAGCATGGCCAACAAGAGTTGGGGAATCTGAAAGCCCATGTCCTGGAGCTGGAAGAGCAGCTGGGCTTAAAGGAGGGATTGGTGCAAGAACTTCAGAAAGAACAGTTGGAATTGCAGGAAGAACGGAGGAGACTGGCTACTCGACTAGAGGATCAGGAGGTAAGGAGCCATACTCTTTCATTTTCTTTCTTCCTTTCTTTTTTAAAAAATTTATTATGATTACTTTTTAATTGGGGAATTAATGTTTTACATTCAACAGTAAGTACAATAGTTTGTACATGCATAACATTCCCCAGTTTCCCACATAACAATACAACCCCCACTAGGTCCTCTGAATCCTTCTTGGACCTGTATTGTCCCCACCCACCCACCCCAGAGTCTTTTACTTTGGTGCGATACGCCAATTCCATTTCAGGTTCTACTTGTGTTTTCTTTTCTGATCTTGTGTTTCAACTTCTGCTGTTTATTTGTGCTTTTTCTTGTTTCCTAATGTGTGCTTGTATAGCTATGAACTTCCCTCTCAGTGCTGCCTTAGCTGTGTCCCAAATATTTTGATAGCTTGTGTCTTCATTTTCATTGAAGTCTCAAAATATTTTGATTTCTTCCTTGATTTCCTCTTTGACCCAGAGGTTATTAAGAAGTGTACTATTGAGCTTCCACATTTTGGTACTATTACTAATCTTCTGTTGATTGTTAAGTGTTAGTTTAGTTCCATTGTGGACTGAGAAGATGCTTGGGATGATTTCAATGCTCTTGAATTTGCTGATGCTGTCTTTGTGGCCTAACATATGATCTATCCTTGAGAATGACCCATGTGGATTTGAGTAAAATGTGTATTCCAGTTTCTTGGGATGAATGACTCTGAAAATGGCCAATAGTTCTAATTTATCTATCTCTTCATTTAGCTCCCTTATGTCTTTATTGATTTTCTGCCTGGATGATCTGTCAAGTTGAGGGAGTGGGGTGTTCAAGTCCCCTACTATGACTGTGTTGCTATTAATGTATTGCTGTAGCTCTTTCAGTAGAAGTTTGATGTATTTAGATGGCTTCTCATTGGGTGCATAGATGTTAATAATTGTTAAGTCCTCTTGATTAACTGATCCTCTGAGCATTAAGTAGTGTCCATTCCTATCTTTTTTAATCTTATCTATTTTAAAGTCTATCATGTCAGATATGAGAATAGCTGTTCCTGCCCTTTTTTGTGGGCCATTGGCTTGTATGATAGTTTTCCATCCTTTCACTTTTAAGTCTGTGTTTGTCTTGTTGAGTTAGGTGGGTTTCCTGTAGACAGCATATTGTTGGGCTGTATTTTCTGATCCATCTTCCTACTCTGTGTCTTTTAATAGGTGAATTCAGGCCATTGACATTTATTGATATAAAAGATTGAAGATATTTTAATGCCATTCTTGTAGAGTTTTAGAGTGTTCTGATATATGTCCTATTTATGATGGTCTGACTGTTTATAGAAGACCTTTCAGAACTTCTTTCAGGGCAGGCTGGTGATAGTTGATTCCTTCAACTGTTGCTTATCTTAGAAAGTTTTGATGCCTCCATCTAGTCTGAATGACAGTCTTGGTTGAAAGCCTTTCTCATTGAGCACTCGGTAGATATCTTGCCATTCTCTTCTGACCTGTAGTGTTTGTGTGGAGAAGTCTGCTACTAATCTTATGGGTTTTCCTCTGTAGGTGACTCTTTGTTGTTTTTTTTTTAATATTTATTTTATTTATTCCCTTTTGTTGCCCTTGTTTTATTGTTGTAGTTATTATTGTTGTTGTCGTTGTTGGATAGGATAGAGAGAAATGGAGAGAGGAGGGGAAGACAGAGAGGAGGAGAGAAAGATAGACACCTGCAGACCTGCTTCACTGCCAGTGAAGCGACTCTCCTGCAGGTGGGGACCCGGGTTCGAACCGGGATCCTTATGCTGGTCCTTGTGCTTTGCGCCACCTGCACTTAACCCGCTGCGCTACAGCCCGACTCCCCTGGTGACTCTTTGTTTTTCTCTTGCAGCCTTCAGGATCCTTTCTTTATCCTTATTCTTTTCCATTCTAAATATGATGTGTCTTGGTGTCTTTAGGTCTGGGTTAATTCTGTTTGGGACCCTCTGGGCTTCTTGAATCTTTATGTCTTTGATGTTGTCTAGACTAGAGAAGTTTTCAGCTATTATGGCCTGAAGAATGCTTTCTTCCTCTCCCTCTCTTTCTTCCTCTGGTAAGCCAATAATGCGCATATTGTTTCTTTTGAAGTCATCCCAAAGGTCTCCATTGTTGTTTTCAGCATCTCTTAATCTCTTTTTGAGATCTCTTACTTCTTTTTTAGTTGTCTCTAATTCGTCCTCTTATCTTGCTAATTCTGTCTTCAGCCTCATTGATTCTATTCTCTCTGCCCTCTACTGTTTTCTGGAGTTCATCTATTTTGTTACCCTGTTCTGATACTATTTTAGCTTGTTCAGCTAGTTGTGTTCTTAGCTCAGCGATTTCAGCTTTCAGCTCTCTAATAACCTTGAGATAGTTAGTGTTTTCTTCCAGAGTCTCATTTTGTTGTTCCTGTATTTTTTTTTTAATTTATTTCTTTGTTGGGGAATTAATGTTTTACATTCAATAGTAAATACAATAGTTTGTACATGCATAACATTCCCCAGTTTCCCATTTAACAATACAACCCCCACTATGTCATTTATCATCTTTCATGGACCTGTATTCTCCCCTCCCACCCACCCCAGAGTCCTTTACTTTGGTGCGATATGCCAATTCCATTTCAGGTTCTACTTGTGTTTTCTTTTCTGATCTTGTTTTTCAACTTCTGCCTGAGAGTGAGATCATCCCATATTCATCCTTCTGTTTCTGACTTATTTCACTCAACATGATTTTTTCAAGATCCATCCAAGATCGGCTGAAAACGGTGAAGTCACTATTTTTTACAACTGAGTAGTTTTCCATTGTGTATATATATCACAACTTGCTCAGCCACTCATCTGTTGTTGGACACCTGGGTTGCTTCCAGGTTTTGGCTATTACAAATTGTGCTGCCAAGAACATATGTGTACACAGATCTTTTTGGATTGGTGTGTTGGGTTCCTTAGGATATATCCCCAGGAGAGGAATTGCAGGGTCAGAGGGTAGGTCCATTTCTAGCCTTCAGAGAGTTCTCCACAGAGGTCGGACCAATCGACATTCCCACCAGCAGTGTAGGAGGGTTCCTTTGACCCCACACCATCTCCAGCATTTGTTGCTGTTACCTTTTCTGATGTATGACATTCTCACAGGAGTGAAGTGATATCTCATTGTTGTCTTGATTTGCATTTCTCTGACAATCAGAGACTTGGAGCATTTTTTCATGTGTTTCTTGGCCTTTTGGATCTCTTCTGTGGTGAATATTCTGTCCAAGTCCTCCCCCCATTTTTGGATGGGGTTATTTGTTGTCTTGTTGTTGAGTCTGGCAAGCTCTTTATATATGTTGGTTATTAAACTCTTATCTGATGTATGGCATGTAAAGATCTTCTCCCATTCTGTGAGGGGTCTCTTGGTTTGGGCAGTGGTTTCTTTTGCTGTGAAGAAGCTTTTTAATTTGAGGTAGTCCCATAGGTTTATACTTGCCTTAGTCTTCTTTGTAATTGGATTCGTTTCATTGAAAATGTCTTTAAAATTTATGCGGAAAAGAGTTCTGCCAATATTTTCCTCTAAGTATCTGATAGTTTGTGGTCTAACATCCAAGTCCTTGATCCACTTGGAATTTACTTTTGTATTTGGTGAAATATAGTGATTCAGTTTCATTCTTCTGCATGTTTCAACCCATTGTTTCCAACACCATTTGTTGAAGAGACTCTGCTTTCCCCATTTAATAGTCTGGGCACCTTTGTCAAAGATTAGATGTTCATAGGTGTGGTGCCTCATTTCTGGGCTCTCAATTTTATTCCACTGGTCAATGTGTCTATTCATGTTCCAGTACCAAGCAGTTTTGATGACAATGGCCCTATACTACAATTTGAGATCTGGGAGCGTGATGCCTCCTGTTCTGTTCTTTCTTCTCAAGATTGTTTTGGCAATTCTAGGTCTTTTCTGGTTCCAGATAAACATTTGTAGCATTTGTTCTATTCTCCTGAAAAATGTGCTTAGGATCTTGATGGGGATAGCATTAAATTTGTATGTGGCTCTGGGTAGTATATTCATTTTGATGATGTTAATTCTACCTACCCATGAACATGGACTATCTTTCCACTTCTTTGTGTCTTTTTCAATTTCCTTGAGTAGTGACTCATAATTTTCAGTATACAAGTCTTTCACTTCTTTGGTTAGATTTACTCCTAGATATTTTATTGTTTTTGTTGCTATAGTAAAAGGAATTGATTTCTGGATTTCAATTTCTTTTAACTTAGTGTTTTCATAGAGGAATGCCACTGACTTTTGAATGTGAATTTTGTAGCCTGACACCTTACTATATTGCCTGATAATTTCCACCTTCTTGCTGTATTCCTTAGGTTTTTCCATGTATACTATCATGTCATCTGCAAATAAGGAGACTGACTTCTTCTCTTCCAATCTGTATGCCTTTAATCCCTTGCTCCTGCCTGATTGCTATTGCAAGTACTTCCAACACTATGTTGAATAGTAATGGTGATAGTGGGCAGCCCTATCTGGTACCTGATCTGAGTGGAAATGCTTCCAGTTTTTCACCATTGAGTATGATGTTGGCTGTAGGTTTGCTATATATAGACTCCACTATCTTCAGGAATTTTCCATCTATTCCCATTTTTTGTAGTGTTTTGATCATGAAAGGATGTTGTATTTTGTCAAAGGCTTTCTCTGCATCTATTGATATGACCATGTGGTTTTTGGTCTTGCTTTTGTTGATGTGGTCTTTCAAACTCTTTACTCACTCCTGTGATTATTTTCTTAGCTAATGTTTTGATGTTGAACTCATTATTTTGTGCTTCACCCTTTGGGGGGCTTTTAGCTGGACTGTTGTCCTGGTTCGTTTCTCCAGTATTTCTTCTTGTTGGTTTACCCATTTTATATATTATGTTGTGAGTTCCCTCTCTTAGTACTTTTCAAATTACTGATCACTATTTCCTGGATTGACTTGTGTAAGGTAATTAAAGGGTTCACAGTGGTGGAAGTCAACAGTTGTTTCAATAGTATTTTAATCCCTGAATTGGGGCTCAGTGATTTTAAAAGCCTTTTTTTTTTTTTTTTTTTTTTCTGTAGGCTATGGGAACCTGAGGGCTTCTCAACTATAAGTAGGCTTCTTAGCTTAATCACTGACTCCTGATCAAGAGATAAGGCAGGGTGTGGCAGAGATAGTCCAGTGGTTATGCAAAGAGACTTTCATAGCCCCACAGCTATGCCACCGAGGTATAGGTCTTCTCCTGATTGTCCTGGTTAGATCTCTGTCCCCGGTGTCCCTTCCTGCCACTGCTCCAGTCTCTGAGGGCAGTAGCAATGGAGACTCAGAGTTGCACTTAGTGAGTCTCTGGGGAGAGACTCTCCTCCCTTTAGCTGTCCTCTTGTTGGTGGAACAGACTGGAGTTGGTGTCTCAACTGATAAACCGCCAGTCTGTTACCAGCCACTTAGTCTCTCCCTAGGCTCCTCTCTGTTACCAGCCACAAGTGTTTGCACTCACCAGTGGTTTCGTGGGTTCCTGTAGTTGTTCTAGTCCTGTCTTGTTTTGGTCCCAGGTGGTCTCTTTTGGTATTCCTAGTTGATCCAAGAGAGGAGAGGAGAGGAGAGAAACAGATCTACTGCTGCTTGTAGCCCCGCCTTCAGAAGTCTCTTCTCCTTTTTTTCTCCTTTCTTTCTTTCTTTCCTTCTTTCTTTCTTTCTTTCTTTTTACCACCAGAGCGCTGATGAGCTCTAGTTTATAGTGGTGCGGGGATTGAACCTGGGACTTTGGAACCTCAGGCATAAGAGTCTGTTTGCATAACCATTATGCTATCTACCCTCTGCTCCATACTCTGTCAATTTCAAGTTACCCTGAAGTCTCTCTCAGTTTAGAATCCCTGACTACCTCACTTCAGTGATCTGCCTTCTATCTACATCTATATCAGATGACTATTGATTCTACTTATTTTCTGGAAACACCATTCCTGCCTGTCCTTAATTCTTTTCATAGCTCCCACTTAGATTGGTGTCTCCCCTTTTATATTCTTCCCTTCCTTTCTTGATCCAAACCCCCCATGGCATTTTCTTTCCCTCTTCTATCTACTGGATTCATTGGTGAGCACTGACAAGATTGAGTTACTTTCAGTCTCTCACTGATCCAGTTGTCACTTCAGGGTAATTTGTGTTTCTTTCTTTGTAGAATGTACTTTCTCTTTCTCCCTCTCTCTCTCTCTTTTTTTTCTTTAATTTTTTTATCTTTATTTATTGGATAGAGACAGCCAGAAATTGAGAGGGAAGGGTTGGATAGAGAGGAAGAGAGACAGAGAGACACTTGCAGCACTGCTTCACCACTCGTGAAGCTTTCCCCCTGCAGGTGGGGACCGGGGACTCAAACCTGGGTCCTTGTGCATTGTAATACATGCGCTCAACCAGATGCATCACCATCTGGCCCCTGTGGAATAATTTTCTCTACTCCATATTTTTCTAGGTTTAGTTTTGAATATCAACCTAGATAGCGTCATCTTTGTGCCCCTTCTAGATATTCCCCTAACAGTCTCATTTCTAATAACACAACCCCTAATTTCTTAGCTCTTGTTTTTCCCCTTAAGAGACTTTTCCCCTTCCTCTTTCTTTTTAATTTGTGATTAACAGCAGGTTACAGATTGTAAGATTACAGTGTGTAGTTACACACCACACTCACCACCAAAGTTCTTTTTTTTTTTTTATTTATTTATTCCCTTTGTTGCCCTTGTTGTTTTATTGTTGTAGTTATTATTGTTGTTGTCATTGTTGGATAGGACAGAGAGAAATGGAGAGAGGAGGGGAAGACAGAGAGGAGGAGAGAAAGATAGATACCTGCAGACCTGCTTCACCACCTGTGAAGCGACTCCCCTGCAGGTGGGGAGCCGGGGCTCGAACCGGGATCCTTATGCTGGTCCTTGTGCTTTGCGCCACCTGCGCTTAACCCACTGTGCTACAGCCCGACTCCCACCACCAAAGTTCTGTATCTGTACCCTTCTGCCTCCCAAAGATAACCACCATAGTTCTCAGAAATCTTAGTTTGCTTGCTTCTATTTTTTTTTCCTTTTTTTCCCCCCAAGTTCAGATCTCTAGATTCTACACATGAGTGAAACCATTGGTAGTTGCCTTTCATCTTTTTACTTATTTCACTAAACATAATCACCTTCATTTTTAATCCATTTTATCCAAAGGATATGATATCATCTATTTTGATTTCAGAGTAATATTCCATGGGATATATATTCTTTTTTTTTTTAAAAAAAGAATTTATTTATTTATTCATGAGAAAGATAGGAGAGAAAGAACCAACCATCACTTTGGACATATGCTGTTGGGGATCGAACTTGGGACCTCATGGTTGAGAATCCAATGCTTTATCCACTGTACCACCTCCCAGACCACTCTTGTTTTTTCTTCTCTTTTTTAATATTTATTTCCTTTTTGTTGCCCTTGTTTTTATTGTTGTTGTAGTTGTTATTGTTGTTGATGTCGTTGTTGGATAGGACAGAGAGAAATGGAGAGAGGAGGGGAAACAGAGAGGGGGAGAGAAAAACAGACACCTGCAGACCTGCTTCACTGCCTGTGAAGTGACTCCCCTGCAGGTGGGGAGCTGGGAGCTTGAACCGGGATCCTTACGCAGGTCCTTGCGCTTCGCGCCACATGAGCTTAACTGTTGCGCTACCGCCTGACTCCCCACTCTTCTTTTTTTTTTTTAAAGATTTTATTTATTTATTGAGAAAGATCGGCAGAGAGAGAGAAAAAAACAGATATCACTCTGGTACATGTGCTGCCAGGGATCAAACTCGGGCCTCATGCTTGAGAATTCAACACTCCATCCACTGCGCCACCTCCTGGACCACAAGAAATATATATTCTATGACATTATTTATTTATTTATTTATTTATTTATTTATTTATTTATTATTGCCACCATGGATGTCACTGGGGCTCAGTGTCAGCACTACAAATCTACCACTAGTGGCCTTTATTCATTTATTTTAAATTAATTTTTAATTTTTACTTATTTATTGTTGGACAGAGAAATTGAGAAAGGAGGGGGAGAGAGACAGAGAGACACCAGTAGCCCTACTCTACCACTCGTGAAGCTTTCCCTCTGCAGATGGGGACCAGAGGCTTGAACCCAGGTCCTTGCACACTGTAATGTGTGTGCTTAGCCAGGTGTGCCACCACCTGGCCCCCTATTTTTAAATTTTTTAATACTAGAACACAGCTCAACTCTGGCTTATGGTGGTGCTGGGGACTGAACCTGAGACTTAAAGCCTCAGGCATGAATTTGTTTGCATTAACTATTATGCTATCTACCCCCACCCTTATTTTTACTTTATTTTGTTTTATTTCTGTTTTTTATTTGACAGGACAGAGAAACTGGGGCAGGGGGAGATAGAGAGGAAGAGAGGAAGACACCTGTAGACCTGCTTCACCACTCATGAGTGGTGGGGAGCAGGGCCTCAAACCTGGGTCTTTGTGCATGGTGATATGTGTGCTTAACCAGGCGCACCACTGCCCGGCCCCCATCCTATAACTTCTTTAGCCAGTCATCTGTTGATGGGCATTTAGGCTGCTTCCATTTTTGGCTATTGTGAATAATACAGCTATGAACATAAGGGTTCATGTCTCCTCAAATTAATGTTTGAGTATTCATTGGATAAATAACCAAGAGTGGTACTGCTGGATCATAAGGTATTTCCATTTTTATTTATTTAAGGACTGTCCATACAGTCTCCCAAAGGGGCTGTACCTGTTTACATTCTCACCAGCAGTGTAGCAGAGTCCCCTTTTCTTCAAAACCTCTCCAACACCCTGATATTTCCTAAGTTGTTGATGTAAGCCATTCTCTCAGGTGTGAGATGGTATCTCAGTGTAGTTTTAATTTGCATCCTCTTAAAAAACTTTTTTCAGGGGCCAGGGTTGTGCACCTGGTTAAGTGCATGTCACACTGTGCTAGGACCCAGATTTGAGCCCCGGTCCCCACGTGCATGGGGAAAGCTACATGAGTGGTGAAGCAGTGCTGCAGGTGTCTCTCTGTCTCTCTACCTCCCCTTTCCTCTCGATTTCTGGCTATCTCTATCCAATAAATAAATAAATATAATTAAAAAAAATTTTAAAACCCCTATTTTCATTTTTTAAAATAGCTTCTTAATTTCATTTCTTTCATATCTATATACTTATTTTGGGTAGAGAGAGAAATTGAGAGTGGAGAGAGACGAATAGACACACCTGTAGTATGGCTTCACTGCTTATGAAGCTTCCTCACTGCAGGTCGGGGCTGGGGACTTGAATCCAGATCCTTGTATACTGTAATGTGTATATACAACCAGGTTATTGTTGTGGCTTGAGTGCCTGTATAGCTCCATTTCTCCCAGGTATAGCTCCATTTCTCCCAGTGGCGTTTTCTTTCTTTCTTTCTTTCTTTCTTTTTTTTTTTTTTCTTCTAGAGACAAAAATAGGGAGAAAGAAGGGGAGAAAGAGAGAGAGGACAAGAGAAAGCAAGACACTTGTGATATTGCTCTATCACTTGAGAAGCTTCCGTTACTGCAGGTGGGGACCAGGGGCTTGCATCTTGGTCCTCGGGCATGGTGATGTGTGGGCTCAGCTGGATGTGCTACTGCCTGGCTCCCAAACCATTCTTATAAAATTACTGCTGGAGCCTTATACCTGCATGATTCCATTGTTCTTGGTGGATTTGTTTTCCTTTCAGTTTCAGGAAGGGAGAAAGGGAAAAGAGAGAGTGGGAGGGAGGAGAGACAACATAGCATTGCTCTGTTGTTTATAGAGTTTTCCCTTGGTGCCATGCATGGTGCTCCCATGTGGTACTGGGGTACTGGGAGGTCAAACTTGGGTCCTTGTGCATGGTAAAGTGTGTTCACTGGATGAGATGACTCCCTGCTTCTTCTTAGTTTTCTTTCTCTGTCTTTTAAAAAAGTTCCTACTTTAAAGATATATATTTTTAATTTGATTAGTGACTAAATACTGATTTACACAACTATAAGATAACAGGGGTGTAATTCCGTACCATCCCCTCCACTGGAACCTACAGTAGTTCTCTCAAGATAGCTGATAAAGATTTGTTTATTTATGATAGAAAGAGTAAAGAGAAAAACATCATTCTGACACTCTAACTGCTGTGCCAACTCCTGGCTCACAGCTCATTTCTTATCAGAATCTGACATCCTTAGGGACAGAAGCCCCTCCACCTCCACTTCCCAGTCTAGCATAACTTTTTTTAGAAAATACTAATTTATTTTATTTGATAGAGATAAATTGAAAGAGAAGGAGAGGAAGAGAGAGAACTGCAGCACTGCCTTACCACTTGTGAAACTTCCCTCCTGCAGGTGGGACCTGGGGCTTAAATTCAGTTCCTTGCATATGATAACTTGTGCACTCTACCAGGTGTGCCACTGCCTGGCCTCCATAACTTGTTTATATTCTTGGTTGTCTCTCAACCTGTCCTGTTCTGTCCTGGCAGAGGAGACTGCAGGCATCAGAAGCAGCTCTGTCGTGCAGCCAAGTAGAGGTGGCATCTCTGCGGCAAGAAACTGCAGCCCAGGCAGCCTTACTGACGGAGCGGGGAGAACGTCTCCATGGGCTAGAGATGGAACGCCGGCGACTTCACAACCAGCTACAAGAACTCAAAGGCAATATCCGTGTATTCTGCCGAGTCCGCCCAGTTCTCCCAGGGGAGCCTACCCCACTGTCTGGCTTCCTCCAGTTTCCCTCTGGCCCTAATGGGCCCTCTAACCCTCCAACTCGCCTCAGCCTCTCCTGGTCTGATGAGCGCCGTTCAACCTTAAGTGGTGCACCAGCCCCCACTACCCGCCATGACTTCTCCTTTGACCGAGTGTTCCCACCAGGCAGTAGACAAGAAGAAGTATTTGAGGAGATTTCTATGCTTGTCCAGTCAGCCCTGGATGGCTACCCAGTCTGCATCTTTGCCTATGGTCAGACAGGCAGTGGCAAGACCTTCACAATGGAGGGTGGACTTGAGGGGGACCCCCAGACAGAGGGGCTGATCCCTCGGGCCCTGAGGCACCTCTTCTCAGTAGCACAGGAGATGAGTGTCCAGGGCTGGACCTATAATTTTGTGGCAAGCTATGTAGAGATCTACAATGAGACTGTCCGAGACCTGCTGGCCACCAGGACCCGGAAGGGTCAGGGTGGTGAGTGTGAGATTCGCCGGGCAGGGCCAGGGAGTAAGGAGCTTACTGTCACCAATGCCAGATATGTTCCTGTCTCCTGTGAAAAAGAGGTAAGCACTGATGGGCACAGCACTTAAATGAGAAGGAGTGAGTCTACGGCCATACCACCCTGAACACACCCGATCTTGTCTGATCTCGGAAGCTAAGCAGGGTCGGGCCTGGTTAGTACTTGGATGGGAGAAGGAGTGGGCAGAGTGACACAGAAGGGGAGGGAGGTAGATGGAGATGTAGAAAGAGAGTTGGGAGTGTTGAAGGATGAAGGAAGTGTATTTCCCTATAGTTATGACTGTAGGAAAAGAAGTAGTTATTACTGGGGGTTGGGCGGTAGCGCAGTGGGTTAAGTGCACATGGCACGAAGTGCAAGGACTGACATAAGGATCTGGGTTCCAGTCCTCAGCTCTCCACCTGCAGGGGGGTTGCTTCACAAGCGGTGAAGCAGATCTGCAGGTGTCTTTCTCTTCCCCCTCCCTGTCTTCCCCTCCTCTCTCCATTTCTCTCTGTCCTATCCAACGACAACGACATCATCATCAACAACAATAACTACAATAGCAGTAATAAACAACAAGGGCAACAAAAGGGAAAATAAATAATAATAAAAATTTTTTTTTAAAAATTAGTTATTGGGGAGTCGGGCTGTAGTGCAGCGGGCTAAGCGCAGGTGGCGCAAAGCACAAGGACCGACATAAGGATCCCGATTCGAACCCCGGCTCCCCACCTGCAGGGGAGTCGCTTCACAGATGGTGAAGCAAGTCTGCAGGTGTCTATCTTTCTCTCCTCCTCTCTGTCTTCCCCTCCCTCTCTCCATTTCTCTCTGTCCTATCCAACAACGACGACAACAACAATAATAACTACAACAATAAAACAACAACAAGGGCAACAAAAGGGAATAAATAAAATAAAATAAATTTAAAAAAAAAGTAGTTATTACTGTAGCTTGCCAATTTGGCTTTGATTGGTAGTCTGTAAAGTCAACCAGTCTTAACAGAACCAGGCGGTGGAAAGGAGTGATGCATTTGCAGAAGAGGAGCTTTTTTGGCACCCTGGTCGGTACACTGCAGGCCATATTTTTTCTTGTCCTCTTCCCATCACAGGTCTTACTTCCTGCTACTTGACTTGCTCAATCCACTGCAGCCATACTGACCCAGTGGCTACTGCTCAACAGTGTGCTTGAGACTCACACTCTCATGCCAAGGCTTTTGCACTTGCTATCTCCTTTACCTGACTGTTCCTCTCATGAAATTATTAGTCCTCTTAACGTCATTTTCTTCTTTTCCTTTCTTAAAAAAAAAAAAAAGATGTATTGATTTTGGATAGAGAGACAGAGAAATTGAGAGGAAAGGGGGAAGGAGAGTAAGAGAGAAAACTGCAGCACTGCTTCACTGCTAGTGAAACTTCCTCCTGTAAGTGGGGACAGAGAATTTGAATCTGGGTCCATGTGCATGGTAACATATTTAACCAGGAGTGCTACCACCTGCCCCCCCTTTAGTTTTTTTTTAAGATTTTATTTTTAATTTTATTTATTTATTTATTTTCCCTTTTGTTGCCATTGTTGTTTTACCCCCTTTAGTTTTTAAAGTTAAAAAAATATTATTTTTAAAAGTTTTTTCTTATATTCATTCATTTATTTATTTTTCCCTTTTGTTTCCCTTGTTTTTTTATTTTATTGTTGTTGTAGTTATTGTTGTTACTGATGTCGTCATCGTCGGATAGGACAGAGAGAAATGGAGTGAGATGGGGAAGACAGAGAGGGAGAGAAAGATAGACACCTGCAGACCTGCTTCACCGCCTGGGAAGCGACTCACCTGCAGGTGGGGAGCTGGGGGCTCAAACTGGGATCCTTAACGCCAGTCCTTGTACTTTGTGACACCTGCACTTAACCCACTGTGCTACTGCCCAACTCCCCCCAAAAATATTATTTTATGACAGGTAGATTGAGAAAGAGAGGGAGAGAGAGAGGAGAGAGAAAGAGAGCCACAGAGAGAAAGACCGGCCAAAGCAGAACTCTAGTTGAATGTAGTACCTGTGATCTAACTCAGGACCCAGTGCTTCTAAGTCCAGAGCTCTATTACAGGGCCACATCCCAAGCCACTTTGTCCCTTAAGCTCTTAAGGCAGTGAGAGGTATGCAATCTAATCTCTAAAATTTACAACCTGGTAAAATGTTACCTTATATTACAAAAACAACTTTTTATTATTATTATTAATAATAAAAATCTTAGTGGTAGCAAAGATGTCCTTGATCATCCTGTTTAAAATTCCAGTCCTCGCCCTATGTACCTTTTTAAAAAAATATTTATCTATTTATTACCTTTTATTGCCCTTGTTGTTTTATTGTTATAGTTATTGTTGTTGTTATTGATGTCATTGTTGTTGGATAGGACAGAGAGAAATGGAGAGAGGAGGGGTAGACGGGGAGAGAAAGATAGATACCTGCAGACCTGCTTCACTGCTTGTGAAGTGACTCCCCTGCAGGTGGGGAGCCAGGACTTGTGCTTTGCGCTACCTGTGCTTAACCCGCTGCTGCTACTGCCCGACTCCCCCTACTTACCTTTATATGCCTTATTTCCTGTTTCATCTTTTTTAAAAATATATTTATTTATTCCCTTTTGTTACCCTAGTTATTGTTGTAGTTATTGTTTTCATTGTTGTTGGATAGGACAGAGAGAAATGGAGAGAGGAGGGGAAGACAGAGGGGGAGAGAAAGATAGACACCTGCAGACCTGCTTCACTGCCTACTCCTGCAGGTGGGAAGCCGGGAGCTCGAACTGGGATCCTTGCGCTTCATGCCACTTGCGATGAACCTGCTGTGCTACCACCTGACTCCCGTTTCATCTTATCATTAGTGTTTCATATGCCACTTCAGAAAACTGCATCCTCCCCCATACCAGCACAATGCTCATGGTTTTGCTGGGAATTGAATATGTGACCTTGAAGCCCCAGACACTGTCTCCAGCCCAGTGTTTTACTTATTTGTTTATATTGGTTAGAAAGAAAGCTCCAAGAGAACAGGTACTGATACTTGCATTGTCATACCTGACATTACCACACACTGACTTTCTTCTTGCTTTGTCCTTTGTTGCTCTCCATCCCTAGGTGGAAGCCCTGCTTCATCTGGCCCACCAGAACCGGGCTGTGGCCCGGACAGCACACAATGAACGGTCCTCACGCAGCCACAGTGTATTCCAGCTGCAGATCTATGGGGAGCACACTGGACGAGGCCTGCAGTGCATGGCCCCCCTAAGTCTTGTGGACCTAGCTGGGAGTGAGCGGCTAGACCCTGGCTTAGCCCTTGGCCAGGAGGAGCAGAAACGCCTTCGGGAAACACAGGCCATTAATAGTAGTTTGTCCACACTGGGGCTGGTCATCATGGCCTTAAGCAACAAGGTGGGAATCAGAAGGGGCAGGTAGGACTTGTGGGTAGATTGCGGACTGGCTATGCTGAACCCTGTCTTAAATTAATTCCCTGTTTCCTTCAACCCTCTAGGAGTCCCATGTGCCTTATCGGAACAGCAAGCTCACCTATCTGCTGCAGAACTCTCTGGGTGGCAGCGCTAAAATGTGGGTGAAAAGGACAGGTGGAAGGGTTCTGATGGGTACTGTATGTTGTTAGGGTCAGAGGTGGGAAAGGGGAAATAACGGAGACCTGGTGTTGGTTCCTACTGATGTTGCAGTTTGAATCTTTTTCTGTCTCCATAGGCTTATGTTTGTGAACATTTCCCCATTAGAAGAGAACTTCTCTGAGTCCCTTAACTCTCTACGCTTTGCCTCCAAGGTGAGTTTACCACCAAGTCCAGACCCAGTGAAGTTGTAGGCTTCCCCATCCCAATTTCCTAGAGGGTGCCTTTATCTAGAAAGAATTTACATTTGATATGCATCTGGGGCACTACTTACCTGGATCAATTTTTCACTGCTCTAAGCTGGCTTTTTTAGATAAAAAGAGAGAGAGCGGCAGCCCAGGAAGTAGTGCATTGGATTAAGTGTTAGAGTCTTAATCATGAGGACCTGAGTTCCATTCCTGGTATTACATGTGTCAGAGTGATGCTCTGGTTCTGTCTCACTCTCCCTTTCTCTCTTTTTTTTTCTTTTTAAAATTTTTAAAATATTTATTTTCCCTTTACTTGCCCTTGTTGTTTTTTATTGTTGTTGTATTGTTGTTGTTATTGATGTCACTGTTGTTGGATAGGACAGAGAGAAATGTAGAGAAGGGGAGAGAAAGATAGACACCTGCAGATCTGCTTCACTGCCTGTGAAGCGACTCCCCCTGCAGGTGGGGAGCCAGGAGCTCGAACAGAGATCCTTACACCAGTCCTTGGGTCCTTGTGCTTTGCACCAGGTGCACTTAACCTGCTGCACTATTGCCCGACTCCCTCCCGTCTCCCTTTCTATTGCTCTCTTTCGTTAATAAATAAAATAAATATCTTTTAAAGGGTAAGGTAAATAGCACAATAGTTATGCAAAGAGACATTCATTCGACCATACTACTATAAGCCATAAATAAGCCAGAGCTAAGCAGAATGAGTGAGCGAGAGAGAGAATGATACCATAGCACCAAAGCTTCCTTGAATGTGGGGTGGGGGATGAGGCAAGGCTTGAACTTTGGTTGTACACATGGCAAAGCGGTACATTATCTAAGTGAGCTATTTTGCTGGATCTGAATTTTTTACTTATTTTCACGGAGAGACCATAGCACCACCCTGCTGTGTGTCTCATTTTTATATGGTTTCAGCTATTGAACGTGGCATTTCCCAAGTGTAAGATATACATTATATTGCTGAGCCATCATCTCCTTGGCCCTGCATCCTTTTTCTTTTTTAGCATCAGGGCTTTGTTGCCTGAGTGATTTCTGATAGGTCTATCCCTCCCCCACTCTACCTCCTTTTATAATTTTAGACACAGAAGAGACACAATAGCACTGAACCACCCTTTATGAAGTTTTGTCTGTGCTGTGCATGGGCCTCCTTCTATGTGGTGTTGGGGACTTGAACTTGGCTCTTTGTGCATGACAAAGCATGTGTTCTGCTTTGTGAGCTATTTTCCAACTCATCCAATTTGGGTTTTTTGTTATAGTTGTTTTAAAGATTTTATTGGGGCTGCAGGTGGTAGTGCACTGGGTTAAGTGCACATAGTGCAAAGCATAATCCTGGTTTGAGGCCCTCCCCACCTGCGGGGGGGGGGGGGAGGTCGTTTCTCAAATGGTGAAACAGGTCCCCTTCTCTGTCCTCCCCATTTCTCTCAATTGCTGTCCTGTCCAACAACAATAGTAGCAGCAACAACGACAATAATGGAAATAAGATGGCCACCAGGAGTAGTAGATTCGAGGTGCAGGCACCCAGCCCCAGCAGTAACCCTGGAGGCAAAAACAAAAAAAAAGTTTGGTGTGCAACCTCCGTGTTATCTCCTGGCCTCTGAATCTTTTTTTCTTTCTTTTTTTTTTGGTATTTTACTATGATTTTTACTATTATTATTTATCTTTTCACTTATTCTATTTTTTTTTTTTTGGCAAATACAAGCAATATGCATAAACTTATACCATTATAGAAAAGACATCTCTCTCATACATAATGTTACTCTTTTTTTTTGGCTTAACAATATAGCTCCAAATTTACTTCCCACCGGCACATACAGAAGCCATCCCACTATTTCTAGGTCCTAATATTCTACTATGAGGATACACCAAAATTTACCCACCAGTTCCCTCTATTGGACACTTGGATTGTTTCTTTTTTTCTTTTTATTGAGTCAACCTTTTTTTTTTTTTTTTTTTAAAAAACCACATTATTATTGGATAGAGACAGAGAAATTGAGAGATGGAGAGGGAGAAAGAGAGACACCTACAGCTTTGCTTCACCACTCGTGAAACTTTTCCCCTGCAGGTGGCAAGCAAGGGCTTGAACCTGCATCCTTGCGCAGTATAATATGTGTGCTCAACCACTATGCCACCACCTGGCTCCTGTTTCTATCCTTTTTCTATAACAAAGATATGTTAACTAACCTAGTATGTATGTCATTTTGTATTTATTTATTATTTATTTATTTACTCATCTTGCCTCCAGGGTTATCGCTGGAGCTCGCTGCCAGCACTATGAATCCGCTGCTCCTTGAGGTCATCTTTTCCGCCCCCATTTTTTTTGCTAGGACAGAGAGAAATTGAGAAGGAGGGGAAGATAAATAGGGAGAGAGAAAGATAAGACACCTGCAGACCTGCTTCACCACTTC
Organism: Erinaceus europaeus; assembly: GCF_950295315.1. NCBI lineage: Eukaryota > Metazoa > Chordata > Mammalia > Eulipotyphla > Erinaceidae > Erinaceus > Erinaceus europaeus. Next base: position 56,687,697 of record NC_080165.1, read on the forward strand.
CGAATCGATCCCCGTACATGTGCGGGGGGAGTCAGGGCTTGAACTGGGATCCTTGCTGCGTGTCCTTGCCCTTCACACTGTGTTCTCAACCAGGTGCACTACTGCCCAGGCCCCACATTTTGTATTTATTTAGTTGTATCTAACTATCTAGGGAGAAATTTCATGAAATAGGGTTATGGATCAAAGAAAATAACTATATATAGGTTTTTCAGAGCACTTCTTTATTTATTGGATAGAGACAGCCATAAATCAAGAGGGAAGGAGGTGATAGAGAGGGAGAGATACTAAGAGACACCTGCAACAGTGCTTCACTACTTGTAAATCTTTCCCTCTGCAGGTGGGGACTGGGGACTTGAATGTGGGTCCTTGCACATTTTAACACATGAGCTCAACCAGGTGCGCCACCAACCAGTCCCATTCAGAGCACTTTAAATAGTATCAACTCAGGCTCCAAATTCCACAAGGGTCAGCTGTAGCCATGGTCTTCAACTCTTAAGGAGATTAAAAAAATTTTTTTATTTGCTATTATAGACTTATGTGTTTATGTTTCCTACATTAAAATTTAATCAGAGTTTCTTTTTTTTTCATTTTTGCCTCAGGGTTATCCCTGGGGTACAGTTCCAGCACTATGAATCTACTGCTCCTGGCAGCCATCTTTTTTCCATTGTTATTGTTGCTGTCGTCGTCGTTGGGTAGGACAGAGAGAAATTGAGAGAGGAAAGGAAGACAGAGGGGAAAAGATAAAGATAGACACCTGCAGACCTGCTTCACCTCCTGCGAAGCGACCCCCCTGCAGGTGGGGGGGAGGTTTGATCTGGGATCCTTACTCTGGTTCTTGGGCTTTGCACCATATGCACTTAACTCAGTGCCTAACACCAGGCTCCCTCATCAGTTTCTCTACTGTCTCCTCTAGTTGATGATAACATCTTTTAAAACTTCTTTTCTTTTTTAAAAATTATTTATGTATTTATTTCCTTTTGTTGCCCTTGTTCTTTATTGTTATAGTTATTATTGATGTTGTTGTTGGATAGGACAGACAGAAATGGAGAGAGGCAGGGAAGACCGGGGGAGAGAAAGATATACCTGCAGACGCCCCTGCAGGTGGGGCGCCCGGGGGCTCTAACCGGGATCCTTATGTGGTCCTTGCTTTGCTCCACCTGTGCTTAACCCGCTGCGCTATCGCCCTACTCCCGTTGATAATATTTTTTCCTCTGGTTTCTTTTTTTTTTTCCTCCCCACTTTTTTTTTAAATTTCTCTTTTGTTGTCCTTGTTTTATTGTTGTAATTATTGTTGTTGTTATTGATGTCATTGTTGGATAGGACAGAGAGAAATACAGTAGGGGAAGACGGGGGAGAGAAAGATAGACACCTGCAGACCTGCTTCACTGCTTGTGAAGCAACGCTTCTTCAGGTGGGGAGCCAGGGACTCGAACCAAGATCCTTACGCAGGTCCTTGCGCTTTGTGCCACCTGTGCTTAACCTTCTGTGCTACCGCTCGACTCCACCCCACTTTTATTGGATAGGACTGAGAGAAATTTAAAGGGGAGGGGAAGATAGGAGGAAAGACACATGCAGACCTTTTTCACCCTTTGTCAAGCGATCTCTCTCCTCCACAGGTGGGGAGGCGGAGGCTGGAACCGGGATCCTTGTGTGGGTCCTCGCACTTTATACTATGTGTGCTTAACCTGATGTGCTACCGCCTGTTCCCTCACTTCCTTTCTTTTCTTTTTCTTTCTTTCTTTCTCTTTTTTTAAAAATATTTATTTCCTTTGTTTTTTATTGTAGTTATTACTGTTGTTATTGATGTCGTTGTTGGATAGGACAGAGAGAAATGGAGAGAGGAGGGGAAGTCAGAGAGGGGGAGAGAAAGATAGACACCTGCAGACCTGTTTTACCGTTTGTGAAGTGACTCTCCTGCAGGTGGGGAACCGGGGGCTCGAACTGGGATTCTTATTCTGGTTCTTGCGCTTTGCGCCACCTGCACTTAACCCACTGTGCTACCGTTCGACTCCTTCTTTCTCTTTCTTTTAAATATTTATTTATTTATTATTGGATAAAGAGATAAATTGAGAGGAGAGAGGGAAAGAGACAGAGAGACACCTGCAGCCCTACTTCACTACTTGTGAAGCTTTCCTTTTGTTGGTGGAGACCAGGGCCTTGAACTTGAGTCCTTGAATTTTTTTCCCTCTGGTTTTTGTATTTATTATTATTGGATAAGATAGAAATTGAGAGAGGAGGGGGAGAGGGGGAGAAAGATACCTGCAGACCTTCACTGCTTGTGAAGTGAATCCACTGCAGGTGGGGAGCCAGGGGCTTGAAACTGGATCCTTAAATAGGTCCTTGCACTTAGTATTATGTGTCCTTAACCCAGTGTGCTACTGCCTGGCCCCCATGTATATCCTTTTTTAAAATATATTTTTGGGAGTTGGGCGGTAGCACAACGGGTTAAGCGCAGGTTGCAAAGCCCAAGGACCGGTGTTAGAATACAGGTTCCGGGCGTCCAGCGGTAGTGCAGCAGGTTAAGCGCACGTGGCGCAAAGCGCAAGAACCGGCATAAGGATTCGGGTTCGAGCCCCCAGCTCTCCACCTGCGGGGGAGTCGCTTCACCTCACTTCCTTTCTTTTCTTTTTCTTTCTCTTTTTTAAAAAATATTTATTCCCTTTGTTTTTTATTGTAGTTATTACTGTTGTTGTTATTGATGTCGTTGTTGGATAGGACAGAGAAATGGAGAGAGGAGGGGAAGCAGGTCTGCAGGTGACTGTCTTTCTCTCCCCACCTCTGTCTTCCCCTCCTCTCTCCATTTCTCTCTGTCCTATCCAATAACGATGACATCAACAATAACAACTACAATGACTTCCCTGCAGGTGGGGAGCTGGAGGCTCTAACCTAGATCCTTACACTGGTTCCTTACACCGGGCCTTAAGCCTTGGGCCATGTGCGCTTAACCCTCTGTCCTACCACCGGATTCCCTTGAACTTACCTTAAATGTCCTTATTTTAGTATTCTCTGTAGGCATCCTTAGTATTGCGGATTAGGAGACAGTTTGCAGAAGATTGTTCTCTTAACCTAATCCTTTCTTTTTGCCCGAACTTTTCCCCCCTCAGGTGAACCAGTGTGTTATTGGTACTGCCCAGGCCAACAGAAAATGAAGATATCCAGATCCTCGGGTGGGGTTGAGGAGGGGTTGGGGAGCTTAGGGAGGCGGGTGGACAGGGGCTGTTAGCTGGGCTTATCAAATAGTTTGTTTTTTTTAAGATTTAAAGTTTTTTTTTTTTTTTAAATAAAGATTATGTGATCAGTTGCCTGAGTAGAGAAACTTTTTCATATCTATGTAACGGTGGGAACTGTACCGATGATCACGTTTTAGCTGGGCGAGGGCAGGTGGTCTGCCTGAGTCTGGGTTGCCTTCAGCTCAGGTGTGCCCACTAGTTGTTATCCGTCGATGCCAGTTATGTTCGCCCTCTGCCACAGTCTGCCCCAGCCCCGGGCCAGTACACGCCTTCAGTGGGTGTAGGGAGGTGGAAGCCCAGCCAAAGCCCGCGCACCCTCCCACAGAAAGGGCTCTTCCCGCCCTTTCCTGGTCTTCCTTTTCAAACCGCCAGGGCTGGCCCGCCCGCCGCCCATTGGCTGGTTCTCGGCGGCGTCAGCGCCCGACTGCTGCCCTCCCGGCCTCTGCACCCGCTCTGGAGGGGAAGCGCGGGACCGGCCGCATGGCGCTGCCCTGAGCACCGGCCGCCGCCCCGCGAAAGAGGGGGTCGGTCCTCCCAGGTGCTGCGCGGGGGAGGGGTCACGCGTGCGCAGAAGAGCGCCCGGGGGCCCCACTTGCCACGGGGAGGGCGGGGGCAAAGGTGGAAGGGGGCGGGGCGTGGGCCTGGGGCGAGTGAATGGGGGGCGGTCCTGGAAGTGACCGGGGTGGGGGGGCGGCTCAAGAATGGGGCGGGGTCGGTTCCCAGCAAAGCGGGGGATTCCCTCCTGCCCGGAGGGCGGGTCTTCCTCCCGGGAAGGGTGCAGGGGAAAGGCCGCGGAGATCCCTCTCCCTGAGTCCCGCGGTTCTCCCGCTGCGGCGGCGGAAAGTCCGCCCCCAGCGCAGCGCCCTCCAGGCCTGTGGGAGGTGAGGGAGGTGGAGCGAGGCGGTGGCTGTCCCCTCCCCTGGCTCCTCCTTCACCCCCGGCCCTCCCCCCAAGCCAGTTTGTCCCTCCCCTCCTTTCCCCCGCCGCCTCCTCCTGCCTCTACCGCTGCTTTGGCTGCTGCGTCATACGCCCTAGAGCCGCCGGGACGGAGGGGCTGGGCCCGGGGACCCCCGGTCTCCGCCTGTACGCCCCCCGACGCCCAGACCTGCCTTCCCCGTGCGGGGGACTCGCCCAGGTCTCCGACGTCTGCCCGCGCCCCGCTCCCAGCGGCCCCAGCTGTCACTGGTAAGGAGGCGGCGGAGGCGCCTGCTGGGGGCAGGGAGCCGGGGGTCGGTGCGCAGGGCGCGGGCGGGAGAGCCTCGCCGCCCCAGTGCCGGGCCGGCTGGGCCAACTCCAGTGCCCGGTGGAGTCGCCGCGGTCAAGGGGAGTAGAGACGGGGACTGGGACACGCCCCCCTCCTGGGGCACTCAGGGAAGTTCTCTAACCTGGGGGCAGGGAGCCCCGAATTTGAGGGTGACCTGACAGCTCGGCACCCGGATGATTGTTCTGAATGAAAAGAGCGGGCCCAGGAAAGCAGCTGTTTCTACTCTGAAAAAGATTTCCGGAAAAATCTCCTAAAACAGAGAACAGAACACTCCAATTATGTTACCTTTAAACAGCAGGTGACAGGAGAAACAGACTGGTCACCTTTGCTTCTGCAACCAGCAATTCTGCTAAAATCTCCAGGCCAGGATATATATACCAGGGGAGTTCTGAAAACCGGGAAACTAAAGAACTAGGTTGGGAAGAGGGGAGGGGTCTAGGGAGAGGAGAGCCAGTTAGGGGTGTTGGAGGAGCTGGAGTCAAGAACCTTATGAGCGGTTCCAAGCAATTTCCTTTGTAAATTTAGAGATATTTTTCTATTTATTTATTTACTTAACTTACTTATTTAGGATAGAAATAAAAATTGAGAGGAAAGGGGGAAGATAGGGAGGGAGAGAGAGAAACCTGGAGCACCATTCCACTTCTTTTCCTTGCAGGTGGGGCCTAGGGCTTGAACCTGGGTCCATGTGCTCTGTAATGTCTCTGCTCAACCAGGTGCACCACTGCCTGGCCCCACCAAGTAATTTCCTATCCAGGTGTCTCAGGGAAACTGGAAGTGCAGTGGTTTGAGTCCTTGGCAGAAAGGCAGAGAAAACTGGAATCGTTTCTCAGGATTAATAATCTCTTATCCCATTTCTGGATAGACACCCCCCCAGGATGCAATGGCACAGCCCCCCCGGCTGAGCCGCTCTGGTGCCCCTTCACTTTGGGACCCTGCTTCATCTGCTACCACCTCAGGCCTCAGGCCTCGGCTTTGGGAGGGTCAAGATGTTCTGGCCAGGTGGACAGATGGGCTCCTATACCTGGGAACCATTAAAAAGGTAAGACATTTAACTTCCGACCTGTCACCTGTTCCCCTTTCCAGTTATTTAGTTCTGCTTCCTATTTCATCCTCTGTGCTCACCCTTTCCAGGTGGACAGTACTCGAGAGGTGTGTCTGGTCCAGTTTGAGGATGACTCCCAGTTTCTGGTTCTATGGAAAGATATTAGCCCTGGTGAGACTCTGGAGACCTAAAAATGTGCATCTGGGGTTACCTGGTTGAGCACAGGATCTGGGTTCAAGCCCCCAGTCCCCAATTATAGGGGGGAAGCATTACAAGTGGTGAAGCAGGGTTGCAGGTGTCTCTATCTTGACCTTCCCTCTCGGCTTCTCTGCCCATATCAAATAAATAATGTGCGTCCATGGAAAACATAAACCTGGTTTAGAGCTTAAGGACAGGTTCTAACACTATGTGTTCCTTCATAGCTGCCCTCCCCGGAGAGGAACTTCTCTGTTGTGTCTGTCGCTCTGAAACTGTGGTTCCTGGGAACCGGCTGGTCAGCTGTGAAAAGTGTCGCCACGGTGAGAGGGCAGGATACTTGACTAGTTCAGCTTGCTCTGGCTTTCCTGGCTCTTCTTTCCAACACTAGCCCTTATGCCACCTGTCATGACCAAAGTCCCCAGTCTACTGCCCCAACCAGGCTTTTCAAGATCAAAGAGAAGCAACCATAGAATGAGGATGTATGTGGTGTAGGCAGAAGGGACTCAAATATATCCTTTTAAAATCATGACCTCGGGCAAATCTCTAAACCTTTAAGATTCTCTGTTTCCTCGGCTGTTGATTCATATACCCAGCCTAGTACCTTGATCTATGGTCAAGGATGAAATGAGATGATCTGTCCTATCCTAATATCTAGCACACACAGGTATGAAATACACTGCCAATACTGTCAACATCTGTCATTATTTAGCTTATCATCAGGACTGCCATGTTCCAAGGGCCCCAGCCCCTGGAGAGGGAGAGGGCACATCCTGGGTCTGCCGCCAGTGCGTCTTTGCCATCGCCACCAAGGTAACCTCCCACCCGCAGCCTACTCCCCAGCCTTGCCTCTCCCCACCCTAAGGTTCCTGCCCAATCTGTCTCTGTAGAGGGGTGGTGCGCTGAAAAAGGGACCCTACGCCCGGGCCATGCTAAGCATGAAGCTCTCTCTGCCATATGGACTAAAGGGACTGGAATGGGACGCTGGACATCTGAGCAACCGGCAGCAGAGCTACTGCTATTGTGGTGGCCCTGGGGAGTGAGTAATGAGGGGCAGGGGTTGAGAAATAAGTGTTGTAGTGACAGGAAATCCCAGGGAATGAGGGAGAAAGAATGGGGTGACTGGATGGTTATTATTATTATTATTTTAAAGATTTTATTTATTAATGAGAAAGATAGGAGAGAGAAAGAACCAGACATCACTCTGGCACATGTGCTGCCAGGGATCAAACTCAGGACCTCATGCTTGAGAGTCCAAAGTCTTATCACTGTGCCACCTCCCGGACCATTGTTATTATTTTTACCAGAGCACTCCACAGCTCCGGCTTTTGGTGGTGCTGGGACTTGAACCTGGGACTTTAGAGTTTCAGACATGAAGGTCTTCTGCCATAATCATTATGCTATCTCCCTGGCCTTGAGTTTTCAAAAGGGGTGGAGGGAAGGTAGTTGATAAAGAGAGTTTGGGCCACTAATGGGTGTCTGGAGGTCACTAGTTCTGTGTTCCCCTTAGGTGGAACCTGAAAATGCTACAGTGTCAGCACTGCCTGCAGTGGTTTCATGAGGCTTGCACCCAATGTCTGAGCAAGCCCCTCCTCTACGGAGACAGGTGAGATAACTGCTCCCTGCCAGTTGCCCTCACCTGTCTGCTCCCATGCACTTTTCTTAGCCTTTGAAACTTTCCTCACCTGTCCTATCCTTGCTTGTGAGTCCTTCATAGCTTGGTGTAGTTTTCCTGTGTGATTTGTGTTCTCTTCTTCTTACATCCAGATTTTATGAATTTGAATGTTGTGTATGCCGGGGAGGCCCGGAGAAGGTCAGGAGGCTACAGCTTCGCTGGTGAGTTGGATTGGGCACGACCTCAGTATAGCTCAACACCAACAGTATTTTACCTTTCATGCCCCAGCTATCTCCCACCTGGCTTTTGTGATACTTCCCTTATCTTGACAACCTGATGTTTCTTTAGGGTGGATGTGGCCCATCTTGTTCTCTATCACCTCAGTGTTTGCTGTAAGAAAAAATACTTTGATTTTGACCGTGAGATACTCCCCTTCACCTCTGAGAATTGGGACAGTTTGCTTCTTGGGGAGGTAAGGGGTACTGCAGCTTTGAACAGGGAGATATGAAGAAAAGGGGAAAGGAGGAATCATTGTTCCCTGATTCTTATTTTCCTTCCCTTCCTCACCTCATCCCCAGCTCTCAGATACACCCAAGGGAGAACGTTCTTCTAAGCTCCTCTCTGCTCTCAACAGCCACAAAGACCGGTGAGTTGGAAGGAAGCTCAGAAAGAACTGGAGATAGGGAAGGAAGCCTGGGAGGAAAGGGCCTTTAACCCATCTGCAAGGTCATCTATGAAGTGGATTGAATGGCATATGAGGGGCTCTTCTCCACAACACTCTCATTTCTCTCCCTACCCCAGTTTCATTTCAGGAAGGGAGATTAAGAAGAGGAAATGCTTATTTGGTCTTCATGCTCGCATCCCTCCCCCTGTGGAGTCCCTTACTGGAGATGGAGACCCAACCAGGTCACTGGTCCAGGGGAGATGGGAGAATCTGCTGGGCATTAATGTGGAGGTGGGGGGGAGGCATATGGGAATGGGGAGGTCTTTGGGGGGTATTCGGGAGGGGGCTGGGGGGATAAGGAGGCCTCTTACAGCTTCCCTTCAGGGCAGGGCCCTGGGGGAGGGGTCTCACGTCCCCCGGGGAAGCGCCGGAGATCGGAGCCAGATGCTGTGAGGAGGAGGCAGAAGGGGAAAATGGAGGAGCTGGGGCCACCCTCAGCAGTGCGCAATCAGCCTGGGCCCGAGGAGCAGAGGGAGCGGGCACGTCTGCAGAGCGCACTGCAGGTACAGGGGCAGGGGGGAGTCAACGGGGTAGATGGTGGTGTGGGAAGGAACGAAGGATTCTCAGTCCTCTGCTCCTTTTTCTAGGCCTCGGTGTCTCCACCATCCCCCAGCCCTAACCAGAGTTACCAGGGCAGCAGCGGCTACAACTTCCGGCCCACAGATGCCCGCTGCCTGCCCAGGTCTGTGCTCCTCCACCCTCCAACCAGATGAACTTCCTTGGAGCCTCTTCCAATTGTCTACATCCTCTTCACTTTCTCATCTAGAATTCTTCCTCTTTCCCTTGGGCACCCAATTCTTGTTTTAGAGGGATTTCTAAAACCCTGGCCCCCTCAATATTTTAGGGATCAAGGCTCCTTTGTGGAAGAGGGCTAGTGTTGGAGCTCTGCCATACTCAGGTGGAGAGGGTTTTATGCCCCTACTTCAGATTGTAACTTCCCCTTTCTCATCCCCAGCAGTCCCATCCGGATGTTTGCTTCCTTTCACCCCTCTGCCAGCACTGCAGGGACCTCTGGGGATGGTGAACCCCCAGACAGGTGAGATTCCACCTCTTAATCTTTCACACTTCTTTTTGTCCATGTCTTTAAGTTTCTTGGTATCTAACCATTTCTTGATTCTTCTGATCCATATGTGATCTCCATTTTTTATTAGTCTTTTAAATTTTTACCAGAGCACTACTCAGCTCAGGCTTATAATGGTGCTCAGGGTGGAACCTGGGACCTCTGGTTACAGGTTCTCTGGTTACAAAGCCTTTGTGTAACTTTGCTATCTCCTCAAGCCTGGTTTGTCTTTATCTGCATGTGGACTCCCAACTGCCTTCTCTTCTAGGTCACCCCTGGAACTTCACATTGGTTTCCCCACAGACATCCCTAAAAGTGCCCCCCACTCGATGACTGCTTCATCTTCCTCAGTCCCAGCTCATTCCCCAGGTCTTCCTAGACGCTCAGCACCCCCTTCCCCTTTGTGCCGTAGTTTGTCTCCTGGGACCGGGGGAGGAGTCCGAGGTGGGGTTGGCTACCTGTCCCGAGGGGACCCTGTTCGTGTCCTTGCTCGGAGAGTACGGCCTGATGGCTCTGTGCAGTACCTGGTTGAGTGGGGAGGTGGGGGTATCTTCTGAACAGCCTCTACCCACCCCATTCACACACAAGGCACTTTCAATACCCTGACCTCTGACCTCACCAACAGCTGGGATGTACCTGGGAAAGTAGGGGGTAGTTCTTCCTACTACCCAGGCTGGAATCCAAGTGAGGGGCTGGGGAAGATACTTCTCTACTCCTTTCATGATTCCTGACTCCTCCCCCTCACCCCATTTCCTTTGATGTTATTTTGTTACAGCTTTTTAAATATTTTTAAAGATTATTTAACCCCTGAGTAAGGAGACTTTGGAGGTGGGGGGGTGATAAAGGATCTTGACTCTGTATGATTGAAATAAAGATAAATAAATCTAACAGTGCTGGGTTATCTTGTAAGATGAAAATGCAGGTACCAGAATCCTACCCAACCAAATTCACATGAGTCTCATGACAACAGGAAAGGCATAAAACCAGACTGGACTAACAGTAGATAGTATTTATTAGTGGGCCAGCCATCACGTAGAAGCCAGACACCATTGGAGTATATGAGGAAAACATGGCAGGGACAGTTCCTCATGGCAAAACTGTGGGATCAGAAACTGACTCAGTAGCCTGGCGCACCCAGTGTAGGTATGGATAGTTCCCCTGCTCCACTGGCAATGCAATCACCTCAGCCACTTCATAAGGGTGCACAGAACTGTGAAAAGGATGGGGAATAGAACACTCAAAAGCTTTACCCAAAGAAGTCCACTTGTCAGTCTAGCCCCACTATACAGTACACACCCTTAACCCTAACTTACCGGACAAAATCTGTCAAAGCTGGAACCAAGGAACTTTGGGTTTTAATCATCTAAGAGCAAAGAAACATGACTGACATGGTTGATTTCAGGATGCCAGGTAAAGGGGTCAGGGAATTGAGGTTAAGTTAGGTGGGGGAATGTTTCTCACCATCAACACCTCACTATCTTCCTCAATCTTTCCTTTCCACTCATAGCTGAAATATACAAGAGCAGGTTGTGAGAGTAGAAAAAGTCTGCCAGTCAGTCCCGAGACTTAAGTTAACCCCCCAATTCTTATGACTCACATGGATGTAATCTGAGGAATCAGGTTGACGCAGGCTGCTAGACGCTTTTCCACCACAGCCCTGGATGTGAAGAGACAGCCCCCACTCAGAAAGCCCCATGACCTGAATTGTACTGGGAGCCCAAACACACTTTCAAAGCATGAACAGGTGGGAAGCAGGAGAAAGGGCATTCTTCTATCCCACCCATGGCTCTCCCTTCATGATCATCCTTAGTTTCACACCGAGGTGCCCACCTAGCAATTTCCTTGGCGACCTTCTCATTGGGGCAGGTGACAAAGGCTGCAGAAATTGAGCCGGGAACATAGCCGGAGCCCAAGGCTGGTGAGGGCTGGGTCGGAGGGCTTCCTGAGGCCATGGACAACAGTGCTCGGGGCAGCAACAGAAGACGGGAGACCACAGGGAGCAGCGCCGGCATCCAAAGAAGCGACAGGAGCAGAGCGGCCTGTGAGGAGGTGCATTCAGTTTCTTCCCAGCTGCACCCCGGGAAACCTTCGCTTGACTACTTAGGCTAACCCCTCCCCCCTTTTGCGGCCTGAAGGAAAACATCACTGAAGGTGGGAGTGAAACTTGGAAAATTAAGGCAACGATTCGGTTTTCCTTCGCTCCTCAGAGGCCAACCTATGGGATTTGGGGTACCCGTAGTGGTCCAGGAGTCGAGGACCGGAAGGGGCGGGGCCGGTCACTCACCCCTCCGCTGAGCAGGATTACGGGAGTTCGTTCCCCCCTCATGCAGTTTAAGCTGTTAGAGGAGGGTTGAAAATCAAAGACCACACGTAATGCCGAGCAGGACCCCTAAATTCATAAAGAACTACCACTTATTACCTGGGGGGGGGAGCAGCCACGTGACAGCAGATACTCGAAAACCGGAACCTCCAGAGCCAGCCAATCCTGGGGCTCACGTGGCCCGGGTTGCCCTGCCTCCGAGAGGGGGCGGGGCGAAGGGGAAGGTAACCAATCGTTATGGGGAGCTGCAGGCATACGCTTAAAGAAACACGCCTACTTCCGTGTAAACCGGAAGCAACCAATGGTAGGCTGAGAAACTGCGCTGCGGAGTTCCAGTGTCACGTGAGGGGATTTGGTTTTTCCCCCCCCCAGGTGACAGTATCTCAATGAGCGCTGCCCAGAAGCCAATAGCTGGCCAGCCTCGCTGGTCACGTGAGGAGAGAACTGGTGCTAGGAGAGGGGTGGTACTTGGAAACCCCCGCAGAGTCGATGCGTCAGGCTGTGGAATCATCACTAAACCCCAGAAGGTGCCTAGTAATAGTCCCAGTGCCCAGTGTTGTTCCCAAGGCTTTGAGGAGTGTGTGTCCAGTGTTGTTCCCAAGGCTTTGAGGAGTGTGTGTGTGTGTGTGTGTGTGTGTGTGTGTGTGTGTGTCCCAAGGCTTTAAGGAGTGTGTGTGTGTATGTGTGTGTGTTCTGAGAAGAGTGATCCTCAGAGGGTGAAGACAGCGCCCCCTGCCATTTTGGTTAGGACTGACAGATGCCTAGGTTTGGGAATGAAGAACGATAATGTGAGAAGCCAGCTGTCCCTGGGTAGGGGGGATGTGATTAAGCAGGTACCGGCAGGGCAAGATGATGGCTAGGAGAGAAAAGACACACTCTGAAAATGGGATAGAAGACTATGACAATGGTGTGGAGGGCACCTCTTCATTCTTAGCTGAAACCCCAAAACTAGAGACAGACTGGTGATTGTGGAGGAGAGATGAGAGCCACTGGGTGGGGATATGGCGAAGACAGCAGGAAGTAGTGGTCCTTCTGTCCCTTCTGTCCTTTTCCTGTTTAACTCTTCCAAAGCTGTTCCACCTCTCAGGTTTGGGTCTCCTTCCCTGAACCCATCCCCATAGGAGCCAGGACCTGCCCTACATAACCTCCCTGGGGCCCAAGCACATCCTGTGACCCAAAAAAGTAGAGGGGCCAGTGATAGGAGGGTTAGGTGAGGCAAGGGAATGGAAAATGGCTCTTGACACCACCACCCCAGTATTATTCTCTGCAAGTTCTGGGGTTCCTGGTCTGCTGGGTGGGTATAATTGGGCATTTCCCAAACTGATACCAAAGTTGTCTCATAACCTCTCTAGGATTAAGATGTCTAAGATCTGTCTGGGTTTGGAGTCTATATCCAAAATGTTGTGTGTGTGTGTGTGTGTGTGTGTGTGTGTGTAGGTATTTAGGTGTGAAGTTAGGCACCAACTTGCATTCCTAGGGACCCAGAGGCTGCGGGTTCAATCTATGACACCATATCATGCCAGAGCTGAGTAGTTCTCTAGTCCTCTCAATCTCTTTCCCTCCTTTCATTCTCATTTCCCCATAATAAGTAAACCATGTGAAATCGGGTGGTAGCGCAGCAGACTAAGGGCACGTGGAGCGAAGCGCAAGGACCCGTGTAAGGATCCCAGTTAGAGCCTCCTGCTCTCCACCTTCAGGGAAGTAGCTTCACATGCGGTGAAGCAGGTCTACAGGTGTCTTATCTTTCTCTCCCCCTCCTCTGTCCATTTCTGTCTGTCCCATCTTACAAAGACGACATCAATAACAACAACCATAATAACTACAACAATAAAAACAAGGGCAACCAAAAGGAAAATAAATAAATATACAAAAAATAAGTAAACCATGCTGCACCTGGTTAAGTGCACACATTACAGTGTGCAAGGACCCAGGTTGAAGCCCTTGGACCCCACCTGCAGAGGGAAAACTTCACAAGTGGTGACATAGGGCTGCAGGTGTCTCTTTCCCTCTCTATCTCCTACTCCCCTCTCAATTTCTGTCTATCCAATAATAAATAAATAAATAAAAGATAAAAAAATAAGAACATCTTTGGATGAAGACACTCCTTTAAAACCTGTACTGTAGCAGCCCCAGAGAGAGGTGGCACAGTGGATAAAAAGCATTGCATCCTGAGCATGAGGTCCAGAGTTCAGTCCCCAGCAGTGCATATGCCAGAGTGCTTTAGTCCTCTCTCCCTCTTTCTCACAAAGAAAAAAACATTTAAAAATTATCTAGGGGGCAGGGCTAGATAATATGGTGGTTTTGTAAACAGACTCATGTCTGAGGCTCTGAAGTCCCAGGTTCAATCCCCAAATACCACCATAAACCAGAGCTAAACAGTGCTCTGTTAAAAGGGAGGGGATGGGTGGTTTGTTTTTTTTTCCCCCCTCTGTTTCTGGGTCCATGATCACACTCAGAGATCTTTCAAACTATTCTTTTTTAGTTTGTGGTTGAGTTTTCCATCTCTGAGCTAAGTGTTGTAATCATCATCCCCCTACCTGAGAATTTCTCTGCCTTTAAGTAATTGGTCTCTAAATCTGTAGTTTTTTTCCTCTGAAATCTAAATCTAGGGTCCATCCTCTAGATCTAAGATATCTAAGAGCTAATGCTATGTCTGGGTTCTTTATGAATCTGGGTCTCATCCTTGCTATAAGTCACAAATCTTGATCCCTAAAATCTGAGCCTAGAGGTTAAGATTTCTGTGGCAATGAAGAAACATTTTGAGACTAGAAACTCAGATTTTGACTTTTAATCCTTGGGAGGAGGTCATCTTTTTTTCTTTTCTTTCTTTCATTTCTTTCTTTTTTTCTTTCTAAGATTGGGTCTTTTTTCCTTTAGATTTTGGTTTTGTGCCTTAGATTACCCTAGGGTGGGGGAGGGCAAACACAAGGTATCTGTGGGTATGGGGTCTCTGTCTCAGGTCTGAGGTCTTCATCTTTAAAAATTCTCTCTCTCTGGTGTGTTTTGAGTCAGGGGGTCTCTCTCAGTGATTCTCACTGAGTAGGGATGGGGGCTGCAGAGTCTCTCTCTCCTCCTCCTCCTGCTCTCTCCTCTCTCGCTCGCTCCCCCGCCCCCTTCTCTCTCTCTCTCCCGACTGCCGCTGCTGCCGTTGGCTCCTATTCTCCTCCTCCTCCTCTCTCCTCCTCTGTGCTCCTCTCTGCTCCTTTCTCCTCCTCTCTCCTCCTCCTCCTCCACCTCCTCCTCCTTCTCCCCCTCTCACTCCCCCTCTTTCTCTCTTCTCTTTTTCCCCCTGTCCCCCGCCCCCTCCCCCCCAGGCCTGATGAGCAGGTCTCGCGCCTCCGTCCATCGGGGGAGCATCCCCGCGATGTCCTATGCCCCCTTCAGAGGTACGGTGGCGAGGGGAAGGGGAGGTCCTGCTGGGGGGAGGGGGACGAGGGGGAGGGGCGGCATGGGGGGCAGAGCCGGGGCTAGGGAGGGGAGTAGCTGAAATGGAGGGAGAGAGGAGGACCGGGAAGGTTGGAACTGGAGCAATGGGAAAGGGGATTAGAGGCCAAAGGATAGGAGTAGGTAGGGGTCGGAGGGGCCAGGAAACAGGCCCTAAGGGAGAGCTGAGGGGAAAATGATGAAAGGGGAAGATATCACTAGCTAGGGTTGGAAGGTAGAATGATAGGGTTGGGGGAAGAGCTGCAGAGAAAATTTGGATGTGGGAGCTGAGAGAGGAGGAAAATATCAAGGAAATAGAAGGAAAGAATCTTAGGAAAGGGGCTGGGGGGGAATGAAAGCACAGGGGTGCAAAGAGAAGTCAGGAAGATGAGGGGTAGGATATGGTGGGAGGGGGGCTTAAAGAATGACAGGGGGTAGTTAAAGAGGAGGATGGAGGGAGAGAAGAAGGGGCCAGATGGAGAGAGAGGGAGGCAAGGGGGGGGGTAGGAATGAAGGGTCCAGATGGAGGGAAGAGAGAAGAGAGAGGGAATGGGTTGGGGGAGGAGAGACCAGGACAGGGGAGGGCCAGATTATGTGTGTGTTTGTTGGGGGTGGGGTGGGGAGGAGTTTCAATGTAAGATTGAGTGATGGGAGTAAAGGTACCCTGATGAAGGCCCTAGACCAAAGCAGATAATGCCTGAGGTCTAATCTGTTGCCTTCACTTCACCACTTTTGCCCCCCTCCCCCCATCTCAATCCTTATTTCCATTGTCCCTTCCTCCTCTGGTGTCCATCACCTATATCTTTCCCCCATATGATGTCCGTTCTTTATATGAGTCCCCCTTCTGTCCTTCCCCTATATTAGTCCCCTCTGTTGTTCATTCTCTTCCTCTCTTCTATCTGGTAGCACCCTTATATGTCTACCACTTCTGTACCCCCTCCTTGACCCTCTTGTTATACCCTGTAAAAAATCTACCTCATTCCCTGTGGCCCATGTCCAATTGGGGCCTTCTGGTATATCCCCTTGTCCCTAAGAATTGACCCTTTGCCTCTTTTTCTGTTAGGTCTCTCCCTGCTGTTTGCCCCCAGCCCATCGTCTAGTCCTTACTCCAGTCCCCATCTTGTCATCTTGTTTGCCAGTTTATGCCTATCTCTCTCTCCTTAGTAAACCAGCTCTTATCACCCATTCCTCTTTTCTTATCATGCCTACTTCCTGGTGGCATTAGATTTGTGGTGCAAAGGCACAGGTGTTGGTGGTTGGAACAGGGCCTACAAGAGCTCCCCAATTGAGCCCTCTGGGATTTTTCATCCTAGTAAAATCTTTATGCCTTCTCAATGGTGTCTCTGCATCTCTTACATCTGCTTCCCAGAATCATCCCAATTTAAGTCTAGACAATGTGTGTGTGTGTGTGTGTGTGTGTTTCTAGAGTTGCTCCCAAGTTCCTTATGTCCTTCCCTGCTCCCAGGAGGAAGGTTTCCCATCCCCAGTCTAACCTGCCTCTTTGTGGCTGCAGCCTGTACCATCCCCTCCTATAATGATTATGTGTGTCAAGAGGTTTCTGTTATGGGGGTCCTTGGAATATGAGTGCTGGGAGCACATTGCCTGCAGTGTCTGTAGTCTCAGGGCCTAGGTATTTACTGGTAATCTTGTATCCAAAGGGTTAGATTCTCTGAGATGGCACTGAGGTGGTCAAAATTTCAAAATAAGTGGGTGTCTTAAATACTTACGTTCTGACAGACTTCTGATTCCAGTTCTCAGGTTGGGCAAATTTGAAGGACATGTTTGTAGGCAGAAAGGGGCTAGGTTTTTCAAAAATCATGGTATTCATTTGGAATGAAGCTGAAAGGCCGGTTCTTGCCCTGCAATATACCCATGTTTAATTATTCTGTAAAAATGATGTCTTCCTCTAAACTCTTTCTCACTCTGATACTTTAAACCTGATTTCTGTTATTAATTTCACTTCTTTCAAAGAGCTTGTTCCCTGTGTTTGTTCCTATGACAGTATGTACCATCAGGATTTATAGAGGAGGCAATGTTCAGGGATGGGAGGCAGAACAACACAATTGGGGAAGAGAGACCCTGAAAGCATCTCTGAATATGGGAGACCCCTGTTTTTTTTTTTTTTCTCTCCTCTGGAAGTTGTGTCCCTATCCCCAACTCTAGTCTTTGATGGTTCCCTTTGTGTCAAAAGCCTGGATCTACCATTCATCTCTTTGCTTTCTACCTCTAGCTTCTCACTGGTGCCTTAGAGAGGTTCCAAAGCTATAGATTTGGCCTTCCTCTTGTAAGGAGCCTTTGTGGTGGTGGTTTGGGGTGTGGGGCTAGAGGAAATGACAGTATTAAATTTTTGGATCTGGAGTAGGGAAGAGATCAGTCTAAACTCTCTTCATTCAAAAAAGGGCAATATTTCCTATCTTCTCCTTCCCGGGCTTTTCCACAGCCAGAAGCTAATAAGATTCACCCTCCGCTTATCACCAGAAGGACCAGAACTTTGAGGGCAGGGAAGACAGCATAATGGTTGTGCAAAGAAACTCTTAGAATTGGGGCTGGGTGTTGGTGCACCTGGTTGAGCACACATGTTACAATGTGCAAGGACCCCGGTTCGAGTCTCTGGTCCCCACTTGCAGGGGGAAAGCTTTGCGAGTGGTGAAGGACTGCAGGTGTCTCTCCCTCTCTATCTCTCCCTACCCTCTCGATTTCTGGCAACCCAATAAATAAAAATAATTTTAAAAATTTTTAAAAGAAACTCTTACAGTCTTAGAGCTGAGGTTCTAAGTTCTCAGGTTCAATCTCCTGTACTACCATATGCCAGAGTTGAACAGTGCTCTGGAAAAATAACAATAACAACAACAGACTAACTCTTCTACTAAAAAAACAAAAGAAAACAATCAATCAAACAAACAAACAAACACATCAGAACTTTCCCCAAAGGAAGAACAGTGTTGGGGTAAGGGAAGAGTGAGAGGAGGAAGGAGATGGAGCAGAAAGGGAGGCATTCTCCATTCTGACTCTGAACAGGTAATTTCCTTCACTTCTTCTCTTCTCCAGTTGTTAATTAGCTCTCAAAATCTCAAGATCCAAATGTTCCTGTACCCCAACCCAATCATTCTTTCTCCAGCTGTGTAGCTGTCCTTACTCTTGCAGATGGTGTGTGTGTGTGTGTGTGTGTGTGTGTTCTTCAAAGTCCTTGTCTTCTTCATTCAAAGTCCTAGTCTTCATTTTATATGCCCTTCCCAAACACCTGTCACCAACCACTGTTTCCCTTCTGACAGTTTTTCTGTCCTTTCACCTATATATTTTTTCTAAAGTGAATGAAGAACTCCATCTTTTTCTGCCCCCAGACTTCTATCCTCTCTGTCATGCTATAATTTTCTGCCCTAAGCCACCCTCTGTATTTCTTCCCCCAAGTCTACAGAGGCCCCATGTGATGTGATTCCCCTACCCTCTTTCTCCCCCAAGTATAGAGTCTTATCTTCTGTTTCTTTAATGTTACCAGTGCCTGACAACTCAAGGCAGATGGGATCCCCTTCTCCCACCTTTGTGGACTCTCTTATCATTATAAGTCTCTTTCTTCCAAGTACATAGAGCTTCCTTACCTTTTCTGTATGTCTCTGTCCCCCAGATGTACGGGGACCCCCTATGCACCGAACCCAATACATTCATTCCCCATATGATCGTCCTGGTTGGAACCCTCGGTTCTGCATCATCTCGGGAAACCAGCTTCTCATGCTGGATGAGGATGAGGTGAGCGGGGGTGAGATGGTTGGGAGATCTCTGGGTACCATGGGAGAATGTGGAGAGAAATATGGGGAGAGTCCTTACTAATGGAGTAAGAGACACAAAGAAGGCAGGCAAAATAGAGAGAAACACTTGTAAGCAATGGGAAGAGGGTAACTGTTGAGATTTAAATTAAAATATGACAAAAAGAGGCAGGTGATTTCTGAAAGCCTTGTGTTAGTGTTGGCAGGGGTGGGAGAGGCAAAAGAAGTGGTTCTGAAGATTTAGAGATACCTTCTGCTTTTACCTGCCCATACTGTGGGTCAGGTTAGAATTATAAAAGGAAACTGAAGGACTTGGGAAAGGGGTTAAAAAGCGGGTGTGTGTGTGGGGGGGAGAAGGACGGACCATTTAGGAAGGATTATTTCCTTGGAAACCCTCTTCCCTCCCTCCACTGTGCAAAACTCATCAGTCACTAGCCATTTTCCCATCTTTTGGGCAGTGAGAGACTCAGGGGGAAAAAAAAAACAGGGAAGAATAGGTTGTTTGGCTTTTGGGAGAGATGGCATAGGTCAGTAGATCTTGGTGTGGATGGCAATGAAGACTGAGAAGGAGCTGGGTCCAGAAAGACTGAGAGAACTTAGGAAGGAGTAGGGGAGGGACTCCTGGGGATGAAGGAAACTAGGTGTTCAGAAAGTTCAGAAGGTCATGTAAAGGAATAGGAGTCTAGAAGGAGGCAAAGACCAGCCAGAGTAAAAAGGGTGAGATGAAGGGAAGGTTTCTTCTTGTGGGAAGTGGTGTCTATATAGACAGTAAGAGAGCCAGGGACTGTAGATTCTGATTTGGGAACTAAATCAGCAGTGGAGGGTCCCTCAGAAGAAATTGGGGACCTGAATATGAAGGGTGAGTGCTCTGAGAGGTGTGATTCAGAGAGTGGGGCTGATGTTGGGGGTTGGGGGCAGCCTTCAGAGAGTGATGGGGTAGCCTTTGAGACTGAGAGGTGATAAGAGATGTGTCACAGAAGCTGTTTGGGAGGGTGAGGTGAGGCAGGGCTGGAAATGAAGTTGGGGTTTAACCAGGGTTATCAGAGATCTGAGAGCACCTGAGTGCAGGGAGAAACATGGCTGTGTAGAAAATGTGGGCATTGGGTGATACACTAGTGATCACTTAGGTGGACCAAGGGTTTAGAGTCTAGGATGAAGTGGGAAAACTGGAATTAATAAGTGTTGTGAAGAGGAAGAGAGAAGACAGGGGTGCAGGGGAGCAGTGACCATCAAGCTGAGGAGCAACAGAAGCGGTCAGAATCTGGAGTAGGAAGGGTGTGGAGATGGTGGAGAGAGAGAGAATTAGGAAAATGAGCAGTGTGTAGAGCCATAGGGAGTCGAGGTGGATGGGTAATGGAACTAGGGACTAGTTGGGGGTGGTGGGAGGACTTCTGTAACGGTGAAGGAATGGAGAAGTGGAGGCTGGGAAAGAGGTGGTATGAGGGAGTTGTGGGTGAGGTTTAGGGTGAGGGTGATGACTGAAGAAGGGAAGGGAGAGGTTATATGTGAGGGGTGCGGAAGGAGATGAAAGGTGGGGGGAGGTGATCAGGCCCGGGGGGTTTGGGGGGAGGTTGGGTCTGTCTGGCCGCAAGCCGGGCTGTGGGAGGGAGACAAGCTGTGGCTCCTGATTATAAATGCAGCTTCTGCTACCCCCGTGACAGGCACGGAGGGAGGGAAGGGGGTGAGGGAGGTGGGAGGTTGGGAGGAAAGCAGAATGGAGGAACTGAAGGTCAAGGGGAAAGTAGATTCAGGGAGTGGCAAATTCCTGAGGGGTTGCGGGAGAAGCTGAATGTAGTTTTGGGAGAGAGCCCTGACGAGCGACTCTAAAGCAATGGAGGCAGGGAGGATGGAGAGTGTCAGGTAGAAAGTGCGAGTTGGGTGCTCCAGGTAGCGGCTCACCCCAGAGTCTGAGCGCTTAGGGGCCGGGGCAGAGGTGGGCGGGTCTGTGGGAAAGGAGGTCCAGCCTGCCTCGGAGGAGGAGGGGGCGAGGAGAGGTGGCACGGGCTGGAGGAGTCTGACACCCCTCCCCCCCCTCCCATAGATACACCCCCTTCTGATCCGGGACCGGAGGAGCGAGTCCAGCCGCAACAAACTGCTGAGACGCACGGTCTCCGTGCCGGTGGAGGGGCGGCCCCACGGCGAGCATGGTACGGCGGCCGAGCAGGCTCCCGTGCCCCGGACAGTGGTGGGGAGAGGGCCGAAGGGAACCCAGGCGGCAACGGAGGGGCGCCTGGGAAGCAGAGGGAGCTGTCAGGGGCTGCGAGGGGGCGGGGACAGAGCTTGGCTCCCAGGGAGTGGGAGCCTGAAGGCGCCCTCCTCTGGGCTGCGTGAGCCGTGGGTGAGTGGCCCAGCGGTCCTATTCTCTCTCTCTCTCCTCTCTCTCTCTCTCTCTCTCTCTCTCTCTCTCTCTCCCTTTGCCCTCGCCAGCAGCGAAGTTTGACTGTTTCCCGGGTGGTAGCAAAAATAGTCTCCTTAGATCTTTAGCTTCCCGCCTGTCCGACTGTTCCTGCCTCTGTCCCTCCCAGCCCTTGGATCTGGATTTTTGGAGAGAATGAATGACCTAGTTCCTTGCCCCCCTTTGCTCCACCCCCACATTCCTGACTCTTCTTCCAGACCTTCAGGTCTGAGGGCCTTTCCTCTTCTTATCCCCTTTCACCCTCTTCTCATAGACTGCTTCTATTTTCTGAGATTCTATAAACACCCCTCCCTTTCTTTCCTCTCCAATACATCTTATTTTCGCTACCACACTTGATTGTTCTCTCTTCTCCTCTGCTCCTGGTGGAACTCCATTAGACCCCCATCTCATCTCCTTTCTGTCTGTCTGTAGAGCTATCTACTCAGTCGTTCTCCAACTCTCTCCCTCTCTCCATCTGTCTCTTCCCCTCCCTCCCTTTTTCTGCCCCCCCTCCACCCCCCTCTTTAGTCATTTAAAAAAAGATTTTTGTCTTCCTGAGAAGTTCGCTTAAAAGGTTTCCATGGGAACAGTGAGGGGAGATGAAGGCAGAGAACAGAGATCTGCAGCCAAGGTGCAAAGAGACACCCACCCTCAGCCCCCGGAAGCCCCCTCGTCACTGTCCCCTAACACTGCATTTCCCTTCCAGGACCAGGGATCCAGTTCCTCCATTCCCCCAACCCTTGGTGACCCTTTCCATCAGTGCTCCTATCCCTCAGGGATCCAAGCTTCCAGCTCCTCCTCAAAGTGAGACCAGTGGCCTGTCCTCATCCATTGGCCTTGGTTCCCTCCAGTCCACTTCTGAGAGACCACCCTGCCCTGGGGACCAGCTCCCAGACCCTTAGTGGGTGGTTGTCAGGGATGTGTGTCATTGTCTTGGAAGCCTATGGTCATGGGTGTGGGTAGGTAGCACATCTCCGTGAGGCAAAGTCAGGTGGCGGTGGTGGTGGTGTGTATACAGGGAATGTGTGTGATGTCTGTCACATCTGTGTGTATGTGTGAGTCATGTTCACGTCTGAGGAAGGTCTGTGTGTTTGTGTGCACATGTGCATATCGGTGTGTCCAGGCCAGAATGTCACATGCTTATGGGACATGTTGGGTGGCTGGCTATCTTTGCCCATATAATCCTCATCTTTCTTGTTACCCTGAGTCTCCTGTGTGTGTTTGGACTTAGGGGTGATATGTAGAGATAGCCCTGTTGGGGACTTTAGGGATGGAGGGCTTTAGGGGTGTCGAGATGGGGGAGGGCTTCCTGAATGGGTAGCTGGTGAGCCTTTGGGGGTTTTCAGGGAGACATGGAAGGTCTGAGTGATGTGCACAGGAGCAGAGGGGTCTCGGGACCTTGGGGTCCTGGCTCAGCGGCGCTGTGAGCTGAGGTTGTGGATGCTCAGCCCAGGAGAGGTCGCCGGACCTTGGAGGGGCTCCGGAATCCGCGGCTCCTCCTCCGCTGGGTGGGGCCGCCGCCCCCCTTCCTTCCACGGTTTTGGGTGGTGGGGGGTCTCGCTCCGGAGGGGATGGTGGGAGGCCCGGCTGGTTTCGGGGGTCCCCTCGTCCCCCTCCCCCGTCTCTCTTGCGCTGTCTCCGGGCGACGGGGCTCGTGACAGAGGCGGCCACGGCAGCAGCGGTCGCCTAGCAACGGCGGCGGGGCCCGGGCAACGGAGGCAGCGGCGGGAGCGGCGGCGGAGGAAGCCGTCCCCGCGGCCGTCCCCGCGGCCGTCCCGGCCGTCCCGGGCCCCGCCGCCCCCCGCCCCACGCCCCACCGCGCGGGCTCGCGCCGCCCCCTCTCCCGCCGCACCCCGCCCCTCCCCCGCGCAGGGCGGGGCCCCTCCGTTCCTCCGTCCCTCCCTCCCTCACCGGGGACACCCCCGACCCCCCCGGGGGGCGGCGCGAGGTAAGGGCGGGGCGCGCGGGGGGCGGGGGCGCGCGGTGCGTGGGCGCGGGGGGGGTGGGGAGGCCGCGGCGGCGGCGGCAGCTGCTCCCTCCGCATGTTCTCGCTGCATCTTCCGAGTGGGGGGAGTTATGGTAACTGGAGGGGGGGCCGCGGAGAGGGGTCGGGGCGGGTGTGGGGGGAACGCGGGGGCGGCCGGGCGGGGTGGTCTCGGCGCCCGTGTGTCCGCGTGTGTGCCCGCGCCCATGCTCGTGTCTCCAGCGTGTCGGTGCCATGTGCACACACAGACCCAGGTCCTCCTGCACACATGTGCAGTCGGCTGTGAGCCTGTCTTAGCCTGGCTTCGCCTGTCTTTGTTGGGTCGACCACTGCCCATTCTGATGCCCGTCACCTCTGACCCTGAGAATGCACGTCCCTGTCTGGGACTCACCTTCCCTCAGTCTCCTGTGTGTGGATGTGTGGCTGTATGAGCAAGATTTTCTGTGTCCCTGGTGGCAGGTGTGTGTCTTTGCATGCGTGCTTCCATCATTGGCCTGGGTATCTGTGTCAATCCCAGCATGGGTGTCCAGGGTGTGTCTAGATGTGGGTAGTGTGCAAGTGGGGGCAGGGAGTAAGTGTGTATATGAGAGAGTTCTTTGGATTCCTGCTGTATATGATCCAGATCCACCTTTGGGTTATGCAGGTGTGGGCCCCCTGTTCCTTAAGGAACAGGGAACAGGAGGAGAAACAACCTGAGAGGGCAAGAATCTTGGGAAGAGGAAAAGTAGAAAAAGGAAGCAGAGGATCAAGAGAGGCTTGGAGAGCAGAGAGAGCCAAGGAGAAAGACTAGCTGGAGAACAGGAGTGTAGGAGATAGCCAGATTTAGAAAAGAGAGAGGGTAAGTGAGCCCAAGATGGGGAAATGGAGATGGTGGGAGAGGGGACCACAGAGCTGGGGGTGGGAGGAGGAGGAGGAGAAGGAGGAGGGAGTCAGGCCTTTTGGTACAGTGATCTCAGAAGAAAGGGGCAAGGTAGAAGAGACCCTGTAGAGTCAGCTTGGTTGGATCAGGGAGGTCACTCAGGCTTCATTAGACCTATTATAGCAAAGACGTTCTTGTCCCCAGCACAGAGTTCTGTCTCTCATTTCTCTGCTTTCTGCCCGACTCTGTTCCTCATCCTGTTTTGGCAGCCTCCTTCCCCTGGCTCCCTTTAAGAGTTGCCTGTTGGGTGTGACATGGAAGAAAAACCAAAGAGAAGGTTAGGGATTTGGGTGATTAGAGGCAGAGGGGAGATTCTGTGGGTGATGGTAAGATTAGAGAGGTTGGAGAGGCTGGAGTCCAGGCACTGGCTCTGTGAGTGCAATTGTGTGTGTACACTGGGTGTATACATGTGTGGGAGTGTGCATAATGCCTGTGTTACGGTTCTGTGTAGGTGGCTGTTATGTGTGTGCATGCGTGTATACATCGTGCAGGGTTGGGACATGGAGACCCAAGATTGAAGTGTATGCTTACCAGGTTTGTTCTTTGTGTGTACATGGGTATGTGCTGTTTTTTTTTTGTACATGTCACTGCATACAGCACTAATAACAGGATGTCCTATATTTCTGTCACCCTGCTCCCTTTTCCTGTGTGTTACTGTTATTATTTTCTTCATGGCTGTGAATTTTTGTAAGCTCTGTATGTGGCCTCTGTGTACCTGTGACTTATGTGTGAGTTCATGGATTTTTAGTTCCTGGTGATATGTGTAAGGTTATGTTACTTTCAGGAACCAAGTGAACCCATTGGCATATTTGTTCTCCTTCTGTTAATTCTTTAGTTCCAAAGTAAAATTTAGTGGATTTAAAGTTAGACTCTGTGTCATTATTAGAAGAGTTTGCATATGAAAATAATGGCTGAGCTAGATTCACTGGGATGGGAGTGAGGCAGCCATACTTGAGCAATGCAGAAATTAGGAAAAAGATATCCTGAGCTCTTAGATGTGTTGGTAAGCATATAGCAGAAGGATGATTAACTTGTTTGCTTCATTTATATTGTTTGTGCTGTTAGTAGTCATGGATGCTTGTGTTGCAGTCAGGGGAGGGCCGGATAGGTGGGTTGGCCTGAGACAGAGTGGATGTGGTTGTACTTTTTTTTTTTTTTTTCCCAGAGCAGTGATCAACTCTTACTTTTGGTGGTACAGGTGATTGAGCCTAGGGCTTCAGAACCTCAGGCATGAGAGTCTCTTTGCATAACCATTATACTTTCTACCCCTGCCCTGTGGTTGTACTTTTCATGTGAATGAAGGCTATCTGTACTTTGGGATCTGGGGATACCTTGATTTGATAGGGATCATGGTGTACTCAAGCATGTGTCTTAGAGGTTAAACTGGCTTTCCCTGTGTGGGCAATGTGTGTGTGAGGGGGGAAGCAGAGGATGGGTTAAATGACCATTTCTGTAGTGTGCTGCTTACATGATTGCCCATGCGACTCAGGCTACATGTTCACACCAGCAGTTCTCATGTAGGTGTCTGGGTTCAAGTATGTAATCCTATTGCAGTGCTCACATATGTCTTAGCATGTATTCTACAGAGTATGTAGGCTTTAGGGTCTGAGAATATGGATTCATGGCACTCTTGTGCTTACAGCTGTCTGTATATCTCAGAAGCACCTCGACCCGAATTTATTTTTTATATTGATGCTCTTATATACGTGTCCCCCCCACAATGCAGTATGTTTCCGTGCTCTACACTTATGTTTCTGAGGACTGATAGGGGTCTTGGTCTTGTGTCATGGGGTCAATATTTTTGTGTGCAAAGCTCCTAACACCTGGGTTTTAGAGATAACGGGAAGCCGGGACTGATTCTAGGGCAATTTGTGGGTGATTTTCAATTCGGGAGGCAGACAGTGAAAATGTGGCTGTGGTTCTTCCTTGTTCTGGAACTGAGAGTGTTAATAGTTAGCTCTTCCGGTCCATCCCCCTCTTGCCTGTAGCTTCTTGTTGCCGTGGAGATGGTAGCCCCGCCCCTGATGCAGCACCTGCCCCCCCATTGGCTGCAGTGGTGACTGTGGGGCTGAAGGGGGAGCCCAGGCCTGGGCAGCCATTCTGGAGCTGGAGCCGGAGCTTGGCATCCCCCCACTTTCATTCTCCAGTCCCTCGTCCCCTCAAAATTCCCAGCCCCAGAGCTTCAGCTGCCCTTCTTGGAGCTGCCGCCACTTTAGACTCTGGGCAATCTCAGCTTCACCCGCATTTACCTCCCATCCTCCTCCTCCTCTTCCTTTCCTTCACTTGAGAGTCCCCTGAACCCTCACTGCTCATCCTCTCTCTTCTCGGCCCACTCTCTGGCATTTCTTCTCTTTTCCCTTCTGCCTTCTATCCTTAGTCCCGGCTACTGCAGTGCACATGGACTGAGGCCCCTTTCCTGCCCCCCACCCCCATTCTGCTGCTTTCTTAGATTTCTGTCTCCAGGCTTCTATTCCTGCCACTCCTCGCAGGTCCCTTCCAAGACTTCCCCCTCCAGTCCTGGGAGGGGGTCATGGGAGGCAGCCCAGGCCCTCTGAACAGACAAGGGTTCCAGAAAAGGGGGGTGGGTGGGCAGGTGGACAAGTGCCCAGCTGAGGGAAGAGGAAAGTCAGCCATCGGGCAATGACCTTTAACCCAGCTCCCCCACAGCTAGCGCCTTCCTTTGGGGGTGGGCACCAAGGATCTGGAGTCTGTGGCTCTTCAGTGTCCTTTATTACTGGGTTTTACTGATCCTTTTGGCCATGTCCCTGTGCTGACTGCCAGCCCCAGTCATGGGCCTAAGGCCCCCCACCCCATCCCCCTCTGGGGGCTCCGGCTCAGTTTCCTTGCCCCCTCCTTCCCGCCGACAGCCTCTCAGTCGCAGATGCTCTTCCTGCTGCTTTCCAGGGGGTAGGTGAGGCTGTAGCTGAGTAGCTGAGTGGCTGAGGGGCTGGGGGAAGTGGACAAGTGGACCTGGGTCAAGGGTGGAAACCCTGGCTAGCAGGGCCTCCTCCCCAGCTTCCCTTCTGGCCCTTTCCTTCCCCTTCAGAATACCACTTGGGTCGCTCGAGGAGGAAGAGCGTCCCAGGGGGGAAGCAGTACAGCATGGAGGCCGCCCCCGCTGCACCCTTCCGGCCCTCGGTGAGTGAGTGAAAGCCCCAGCCAGATGTGGCTCAGCTGGGCCCCCTCCCTTTCAGTCCCAGCTGGAGCTCCAGAATTCT
This sequence comes from Erinaceus europaeus, assembly GCF_950295315.1. Classification (NCBI taxonomy): domain Eukaryota; kingdom Metazoa; phylum Chordata; class Mammalia; order Eulipotyphla; family Erinaceidae; genus Erinaceus; species Erinaceus europaeus. The sequence goes on from NC_080165.1 coordinate 56,714,847, forward strand.
GAGAAAGGGGGCAGGAGGGAAGGAGAGAGAGTGAGAGCATATGAGTGTGTGGTGTGAGTGTGCCTCCCCACCTCTTTGGTTTCCCCTTCTTGGCTCTGCCCCCCTACTTCTCAGACCAGCCCTCCTACCTTCTCCAAGCTGGTGTGTGTGTGTGTGTGTTTGTATGTGCTCACACCCGTGGGAGCAAAGGAAGATAAACTGGTAGCAGGGCTCCTGTCCCCTTTTGCTTGCCTCTAGAGACTTCCCTTTATCCCCTCATCCCACCTTTATCCAGAGGCTCTTTACCAGATGAGGATGAATAGGTAGAAGTGCCCCCACCCCACCCCACTCCTATACCTATTTCCCCTTTCAGCAAGGCTTCTTGAGCCGGAGGCTAAAAAGCTCCATCAAACGCACAAAGTCACAACCCAAACTTGACCGGACCAGCAGTTTTCGCCAGATCCTGCCTCGCTTCCGAAGTGCTGACCATGACAGGTAGATGGAGTACAGGGGCTGGAGTGGGCTGGATCAGGGTGGGATGGCTTGCATTAGAGTTGGAGGGCTCCACAATGAGATGAGGAAAGGATGGGGCTTGTCAGAGTGCATATTGACAACCTCAGATTGGTTGAGGGGTGTTAGAGCAGGCAGGAGGGAGAAGAGCAAGCACCAGGATGGGACAGGGTGCAGGGAGAGGATAGCAGAGAGACGGGAGAGGGCATGAAGGTGAAACCAAGGAGGGACCCTTTGCTGGTCAGTTGTAGGATGAGCTCCAGCCCAGGAGTAAGGAAGAACAGAAGGGAAGAGAGGGAGAAATGAAACCTGGAGGGATATTTAAGGAATCCAGGGAGGGGAGCTGTGGATTGGTAGGAGAGGGCACAGCGTGATCTCAGTGGAAGGGTGAGAGAGATGGATGGCAGGCTGGCCTGGCATTGGGCTGGCAAATGCTGATAGAGAAGAGAAGGGGCAGCATGGAGCCGAGGGAGAGAAAGCTGGCACAAGTGGGCTGGTTGGAAGGATGGGGAAGGGAGGCTGCAGAAGAGTCCCTAGGTTGAGGAATGTGCCAGAAGCCATCTGGGAAGACCAGAGGGCACAGTTTCTGACATTGGAGTGGAGGATATCTGATATTTGCTTCTCTGTCACTTTGGGGGGGTCCTTTTAGGGTTTTTTCCTCACACCCAATGCTCTCCGGGGAGGACCCTTCCTTTCCTTTGCCCATTGTCTGGCAGCCCCCGGGATGGGGCTGGTGGGGAGTTGCAATAGGTGAATCACACCTTTCCCTGCTCCCTCCTATGTCACCAGAGCTGGATTTGGGGCCGGCAAGGGGGTGAGGTATGGTATTCCTGGCCGCGGGGGCGGGGGGGGGGGGGGGGGGGGGGGGCGTTGCGCTGACGGCAACAGAGCCCAATTGGGCCCGAATGACGGGGCTGCTATAAATAGCCCCATGGAGGCTCCCACACCCGAGCTCCCCCTCCCTCTGCTGCTGCTCGCTACTCTTCATCCCCTAGCCATTTCCATACCTCTCACTGTCCTGCCGCCGGCTTTCTTTCCCCTTTCCTCTTTCCTGCACCCGGTCTCCATTGCTCTTGGCGTCCTTGCTCTTTGCCCTTGCTAATGCTTTTGTCACTTGATTTTCTCAAGTTCTCTCTTCTCTTTCCATGTCCATCTCTCCAGATATCCCTCACACTTTCACCTTCCTCTTCTCTTTGTCTTCCTCAGCCCTATTTTCAGTCTACCTTCATTCTCACTCTACCGCCCACAGCTTTCTCCTATTTCTTGTGATTCCCCCACCCTTCCCCCAATAAAGACTTTCTGCAAAAAACTTCTCTCCTCATTCATTCTTCAAATGATTTAATTTTTTAAAGGCACAAGCTGTGTGTCATGCCTAAGCATCTTTGTACTTAGTTTTTCTTATTTTTTAACCTTTCATTCCCCCTTTATGTTCTTTTTGTTTTTCTGCCATGATCTATTTCTGTGTTGAGATATTTCTAGGTGTCCACAGTCTTCATAATCCCTTGAGGTGACGGGTGAGGCGGAGAGGAGGGATGTCCTACAGGTTGGGCTTTTTTTTTTTTTTTTTTTTGTCTCTGTCCACATGAAAGGGGCTTCTCTCCTCAAGCCTGTCCTAGAACTGGACTGATGATGCAGACATCCAGGTATGTAAGAGGAGGGAGGGTCTTGATCCTGTCTTCTGAACTTCCTGCCTGCCAGGGCCCGGCTGATGCAAAGTTTTAAGGAGTCACACTCTCATGAGTCCTTGCTGAGTCCTAGCAGTGCAGCTGAAGCATTGGAACTCAACTTGGATGAAGATTCTATTATCAAGCCAGTGCACAGCTCCATCTTGGGCCAGGAGTTCTGTTTTGAGGTACTAGATCAAGCGGACTAGGGAGGGTCAAAAGGCAGGGGTGATGATGGCTGAGGGCAGAGAGACCTGGACAAAGTAGCACAAGCAGGAATGTCAGACAGAAATCTCTGGAACTGGGAGAAAGGAGGATAGACCAGAGAGGGAGAGATGATGGTGGAATCTCAAGTTCTTGAGTCATCTCCCTGCTGGAATCCCATCTCAACTTAATGCCCTGCTCTCTAGGTAACAACATCATCAGGAACAAAATGTTTTGCCTGTCGTTCTGCAGCCGAAAGGGACAAATGGATCGAGAATCTACAGCGGGCAGTAAAACCCAACAAGGTATTGAGAGTAAAGGGACACAGGTGGGCTGCTATAAGAAAAAAGTGATGGAGGTGGGCGGTAGCGCAGAGAGGTAAGAGCATATGGTGCAAAGCGCAAGGACCGGCATAAGGATCCTGGTTCAAGCCCCCAGCTCCCCAACTGCAGAGGGGTTGTTTCACAAGCAGTGAAGCAGGTCTGCAGGTGTCTATCTTTTTCTCCCCGTCTCTGTCTCTCCTCCTCTCTCAATGTCTCACTGTCCTATCCAACATCAGCAGCAATAAAACAGTAATAATAATGATAAACAACAAGGGCAACAAAAGTGAAAAAATAGCCTCCAGGAGGACACAGGTAGGACAGAAAGCTGAAGGAAGAGGAAGCCAAAGTCGAGGGGATCCATGGGAACAGAAGGTGACCTCCATTTTTTTCTGTTACTTATTTTTTTCCTTTGTTCCTGCTTCATGCTTTTTTAAATTTTAACATTTATTCCCTTTTGTTGCCCTTGTTGTTTTATTATTGTAGTTATTATTGTTGTCATCATTGTTGGATAAGACAGAGAGAAATGGAGAGAGGAGGGGAAGACAGAGAGGGGGAAAGATAGACACCTGCAGACCTGCTTCACCACTTGTGAAGCGACTCCCTCTGCAGGTGGGGAGCCGGGGGCTCAAACTCGGATACTTAAGCCAGTCCTTGCACTTTGCGCCATGTGCGCTTAACCCACTACGCTACCGCCCGACTCCCCATACTTTTTTTTCTACTATTGATAGCATAGATAAGTTGATGGGGGGGGGTAGATAGCATAATAGTTATGCAAAGAGACTCTCATGCCTGAGGCTTCAAAGGTCCAGGTTCAGTCCTCCCACTACTATAAACCAGAGATGATCAGTGCTATGGTTTAAAAAAAGGGAGTTGGGCAGTAGTGCAGCCGGTTAAGCGCAGGTGGCACAAAGCACAAGGACTGGCGTAAGGATCCCAGTTCAAGCCCCCAGCTCCCTACCTGGGGAGTCACTTTACAAGCTGGTCTGCAGGTGTCTATCTTTCTCTCCCCCTCTCTGTCTTCTTCTCCTCTCTCCATTTCTCTCTGTCCTATCCAACAATGACATCAATAACAACAACAACAATAATAACTACAACAATAAAACAAGGGCAACAAAAGGGAATAAATAAATAAATAAATAAATAAATATTAAAAAAAAAGTTGATGGGGCTGCTGGCTATCATCCCAGAAGGCAGGAAGGTCTCACTAATATCCTGACAGGTGCTGGCCTAGCCTCTGTGTGCAGTGTTTCCATAAGACAACACAATTTTCAGGGAGCCACCTCTGAGGTGTCTTTCCAGGAGAAATGTTACCAGTTCTGTCAGCTGTTTTTGTATCCCTTTCTCCAATAAATACATAGTCCTGGTGATCCTCCTTGGGGAACCCTTGTTTCTGTGTTCTTCCTAAGGAACTAGAGCTAAGATGCTGGCTGTTACTTAGTTCATACAGGGACCTTTCAACATGCTATAGCATCATCTAAGCCTGACTATGTAGTGCACTAGGTCCTTTTCACGGTAACTGTTTAGCCTCACCTCTCCTATATTGCACAGTTGTTGTTTTTTTTATGATTTACTTTAGAGGTTAGGCAGTGAGTGACACAGCTGATAGAGACTGCACATATTACAATGTGCAAGGACCCTGGTTTGAGGCCCTGGTTCCCACCTGCAGGGAGGAAGCTTCGTGAATGGTGACGTGGTGCTGCAGGTGTCTCTTTTTTAATTAAATTAAATTAAATTAAAAATTTTATTGCTGCCAGGTTTATCGCTGGGCTCAGTGCCAGCTATGAATCTACTACTCCCAGTGGCCATTTTTTTTTCTTTTTTATTTGATAGGACAGTTTGAAATTGAGAGAGTTGGGGGAGAGGGAAAGAGAGAGAGAAAAGACACCTGCAGACCTGCTTTACCACTCGTGAAGCTCCCCCCATGCTGTAGGTCTCTCTCTCTCTCCCTGACTCCCCTCTCCCTCTAAGTATCTCTTATTCTTATTAATTAATTATTAAAAATAATTAATTAAAATTGTATTTATTCATTTACTTATTTGAATTGTCTATTAAAAGGAGAGAGAGAGAGAGAGCGAGCCTGGGTATCACTCTGGTGTATGCAATGCCAAGAATTGGACCCAAGACATTGTGTTTGCAAGTCCTTCACTATTTTAAATGTTTTATTTTAAATTTAATGAGAGAGAGAGAGGAATAGGGGAGAGGGGAAGAGACACCAGAGTACTGCTCATCTCTGGCTATGGCAGTACTAAGGATTGAACCTAGGACTTCAGAGCCTTATGCATGAAAGTCTTACATTATTATTATGCTATCTTCCTAGCCCACTATTGTTATTTTTAAAAGATTTATTTATTTTAGGAGAGATAGAGGCCAGAGCACTAATTCACTCTGGCATATGTAGTTCTTGGAACAAACCAGGGGCCTTCGTTATGTATGTACTATACCTTACCCATTGAGCCTTTTCCCTGACCACTGCAGTTCTCTTCCCCACCCCATCTCCCACCCCTGATTTGATTGTCTTTGAAGGAATCTCCAGTTCTCCTCTTAATATTTTTGGGTTTAAAAATCTCTCCCTGGGCAGGGGAAGATAGCATAATGGTTATACAAACAGACTGTCATACCTGAGGTTTTGAAGTACCAGGTTCAATCCCCTTCACCAACATAAACCAGAGCTGATCAGTGCTCTGGTAAAAATAAAATAAAATTAATTAATTAAAAATTAAAAAAATTTTTAGTACCGATTCTGTGTTTGGTGTATAAGCTACTCTTCTGTTAGTTTCTCAGGATTGGTATAAAAAATTGCCACACAGGAGTCAGGCGGTAGTACAGCGGGTTAAGCACAGGTGGCACAAAGCACAAGGACAGGCATAAGGATCCAGGTTCGAGCTCCTGGCTCCCTACCTGCAGGGGAGTCGATTTACAAGTGGTGAAGCAGGTCTGCAGGTATCTATCTTTCTTTCCCCCTCTCTATCTTCCCTATCTCTCTCCATTTCTCTCTGTCCTATCCAACACAATGACATTAATAGCAACAACAATAACTATAACAATAAAAGTAGGGCAACAAAAGGGAATAAATAAAATATTTTTTAAAAAATTGCCACACACACACATACACAAAATTGCCATAATTCAGTTCACTTGAAAAAGTAGAACTTAAGACGAGGATATAGTGTAGTGGATAAAGCATTGGACTCTCAATCATGAGATCCTGAGTTCAATCTCTGGTATCCCATGAACTAGAGTGATGCTCTTGTTTTCTCTCTCCCTATCTCTCGTTGATGTGTGTGTGTGTGTGTGTGTGTGTGTGTGTGTGTGTGTATTTTTTCTCTCTTCAGGAGTCTTGAAGCTCCTCTGAAATATTGGGGGAGAATACTTCCTTCTTATAACTTCTGACACTTACCATTTTTAGTATTCTTTGGTTTGTAACAATGTATGTGCAATTTCTTCCTCTATCTTCACATAGCCATCTTCTCACTGTGTGTCTCTGGTCTCCAAATCTCCTTCTCCCTTGAGGTGCCACTCATTAGATTTAGGGTTTACTCTACTCGAGTGTGACTACATCTTAATGTGATTATATCTGGACTCTTTCTATACAAGGTTTCATTCATAGGTTCTGTTAGTGGCTATGAATTGGAGGGAGACTATTCAGTCTAGTACATTCCTTCTCAGTACACTCTTTCTCAAACTTATGACTATCTCACTGTGTCACTTTTTTTTTTTTTGGTGTCTGTCTCTCTGTCTCTTTATGTACCATGCTTACCCCACAATGCCAGGACAACAGCCGCCGGGTGGACAATGTATTGAAACTGTGGATCATAGAAGCCCGGGAGCTGCCCCCCAAGAAGCGGTACTACTGTGAGCTCTGCCTAGACGACATGCTCTATGCTCGCACCACCTCCAAGCCCCGCTCTGCCTCAGGGGACACTGTCTTCTGGGGTGAGCACTTCGAGTTTAACAACCTGCCGGCTGTTCGTGCCCTGCGGCTGCATCTGTACCGTGACTCAGACAAAAAGCGCAAGAAGGACAAGGCAGGCTATGTTGGCCTGGTGACTGTGCCTGTGGCCACCTTGGCTGGGCGCCACTTCACAGAGCAGTGGTACCCTGTCACCCTGCCAACAGGAAGTGGGGGTTCTGGGGGGATGGGCTCAGGTGGAGGAGGGGGGTCAGGGGGAGGTTCAGGGGGCAAAGGCAAAGGTGGCTGCCCGGCTGTGCGACTGAAAGCACGTTATCAGACAATGAGTATTCTGCCCATGGAGCTGTATAAGGAGTTTGCAGAGTATGTCACCAACCACTATCGGATGCTATGTGCAGTACTGGAACCCGCCCTGAATGTCAAGGGCAAGGAGGAGGTTGCCAGTGCACTGGTTCACATCCTACAGAGTACAGGCAAGGCCAAGGTAAGTGCTGTGTCCCCAGCAAAGGTGATCTTGGGGCGGTGGGCAGTGAGGCTTAGCGCTTCTGTCTTCTTGAGTTTGGATATGAGTAGAAAAGTTGACCTTTGGATTTTCCTGGGCCCCAGGATTTCCTTTCAGACATGGCCATGTCTGAGGTGGATCGGTTCATGGAACGGGAGCACCTCATATTCCGCGAGAACACACTCGCCACTAAAGCCATAGAGGAGTACATGAGACTGATTGGTCAGAAATACCTCAAGGATGCCATTGGTATGGGCCACCCTCACATCTCCCTCTTACAAATACTACCAGATGCCCACCCCACCCATAAGCCTGGCTCCTCTAGATCCCAGCCCATCCATCTTTGGCTTGATGCTGATTAACTTCCAACTACCTGATTCTCAGATCCCCTTAACTCAGGAACCCCCTGTCTGTCCCTGCCCTTAGAGTGTGACCACCCCGTTGTACCCCCACTACAGGGGAATTCATCCGTGCTCTATATGAGTCTGAGGAGAACTGTGAGGTGGACCCCATCAAGTGCACAGCATCCAGTCTGGCAGAGCACCAGGCCAACCTGCGTATGTGCTGTGAGTTGGCCCTGTGCAAGGTGGTCAACTCCCATTGGTGAGACTGGGAACGCTGGGTTGGGAGGCCGGGGTTAGGGGATTCCTTTGTTCATCTGTTCATTCATCTGTCCATCCTCTCAGAGGACTGAATACCAATTATGGGCAAAGTATGCTGGTGCCATAGGTCAGAGGAGGCTGGGGCCTGGGCACACCTTCAGAGAGCTTCCAGCAGAATGAGCAAGGGCAAGTTAGACACACACACATACACACACACACACACACTCTCTCTCTCTCTCTCTCTCACTGTCTTCCCCCCCTCACTCCCCCACAGGACAGTTTTAGGATGTGTTAAGTGCTAAGTGTTGGTCTCCCATGAGACATAAAATCAGAGAAGGCAGAGCTTTAGGTTTAGCAGGAAAGCCTTCATGGAGGACACCCCCCCACACACACACACACAAAGGACTTTAAAAACTAGGTAGGTTTTGATATATGGATGTGGTAGACAGAGAAGCATTTCAGAAAGCTGTTGGATCAGCTAGCACATGTGTGAAGGTGTAATCCTCAGGAGCTGTGAGGGCAGCACTTAGAAAGCAGGCTTAATGGATCTCCTAATGGTGAATGGTAGGAAAGAGGTGTGCAGAGAGATTAGAGTTAGAATCTGAAAGGCCCCATCAACCAGGTTAAGGAGTTTAAGTTCATTGGTAGGTAATGAGATGCCATTAGTGGTGCTGGTGCCTAGAAGTACCTCACAATTGACCATTAATCCCAAGTGGAGTTGGAGACAGGTGATTGGAACAGAGAGAATGAAGTCCAGGCTTGCTTGGGGTGATTGTAGTGGGTCAGGTGTGGAGATCAGGTCCTGAATAAGGATGATGGCAGGAAAAGCAGGAGGAGGCTATTATAAGCCCCTTCTCTGGGGGAAGGGATTAGCAGTAGATGTGAACTGATTGGGGGCATATCCTTGGGGAGTCAGGGATGACTCAACAAGCTATGAGGATGGTGTCTGAGAGACCTGTGGCCTCATTGACAGAACCACAGAAGTCAGGAGGAGGAGCCATTTGGAGGTGTGGGGGCGATAGTGAGCTTCCCTTTACAGAGCCAGGGTTTAAGGTGTCAATGGGACACTGAATGAGATGGGGAGGTGGAGGAGTGAGCTGAGGCATTCCAGGGACTGGGATCATGCCTGGGTATCTCCATCCCCATTTCCCTGGAATCCAGAAGAGTTGGGGGGTCCGAGCTCCCTGTACCTCAAGTGACCCTCCATCTCTCTCCCATTTCTGTCTCTCCCTGGTGTCTTTCTTCTCCTCTCCTTGTCTCTCTCACACACCCCTCTGTCTCTCTCCAACATGTCTTTCTCCCCTCACCCTCTCTCCCACTCCATTTCTCTCTCCCTAAGCTGTCTGTGCCCTCTGCCATGGCCTCTTCTTTTCGCAAGCTGTCTTCCTCCTGCAGTCCCTCCCTCCCTGTCTCTCTCACCTGTTTCCACACCCTCACCTCCTACCACCCCCCTCAGCATGCTCCCTGGAAGCTGAGGGTCTCTGGGGCTCAGTCCCGGTCTCTCTCTTTCTTTCTCTCTCTCTCTGTCTCCCCACCCCTTTCCCCCAGCGTGTTCCCGAGGGAGCTGAAGGAGGTGTTTGCATCTTGGCGACTTCGATGTGCAGAGCGGGGCCGGGAGGACATCGCTGACAGGCTGATCAGCGCCTCGCTCTTCCTGCGCTTCCTCTGCCCAGCCATTATGTCGCCCAGTCTCTTTGGGCTCATGCAGGAATATCCAGATGAGCAGACCTCACGAACCCTCACCCTTATCGCCAAGGTCATCCAGAACTTGGCTAACTTTTCCAAGTAAGGGAAGCCTCAGGCAGGAGGCAAGGGTGGGCTAGGGGTGGGCAGGGAGGATCTTTGAGTTCTCAGAGACCCTGAGACCGGCTGGTTGTGAGGGCATCTCTGTGTGTGACTTTTACCTTTTGGATGCCTTGGCCAGGTTTACCTCAAAGGAGGACTTTCTGGGATTCATGAATGAGTTTCTGGAGCTGGAGTGGGGTTCCATGCAGCAGTTCCTGTATGAGATCTCCAACCTGGATACATTGACCAACAGCAGTAGCTTTGAGGGTTACATCGACTTGGGCCGAGAGCTCTCTACACTGCATGCCCTGCTTTGGGAGGTGTTGCCCCAGCTTAGCAAGGTCAGCCAATGTACCCTTTCTCTGTCCCAGTTCCAGCCCTACATGTCTTCAGAGCTTCCCAGACTTTTCTCTGATTCCCAGATATGCCGCTATAGCCCCTGACCCAAAACCTATATCCTGTGAGATCTTTTTTTTTTTTTTTCTAATTTCAGTATCACTTTATTGAGAAATTAGTAATTTCTATGATTGTGTTGTGACAGAGTTAAAACATACCTATCCCTAAGATAGGTGTGACTGTCTCATAGCTGGATACTTAACTCCCAAGTAATAGTGTCACTTTTCCAGGAAGCCCTCCTGAAGCTGGGCCCACTGCCCCGGCTCCTTAATGATATCAGCACAGCTCTGAGGAACCCCAACATCCAAAGGCAGCCAAGCCGACAGAGTGAGCGGCCCCGGCCTCAACCCATGGTGCTTCGGGGCCCATCGGCTGAGATGCAGGGCTATATGATGCGGGACCTGAACAGGTGAGCACCCTGGGAAGCTCTGATACCCCCCCACACACACTGCCCCAACCCCAACTGTCCTCATACCTAGCTCATAGAAGTTCAGGATCCATTTCACTGGGTTCTATGTGCATCTCTGAAAGGCTTGAAAGAAAGGGAAAGGGGGCAGGTACTCAGAGAAGATGGCAGAGAGAGGCATAACCAGTAGTTAGGCTGAGAGCCCTTTAAAGCCAGAAAGAGCAAGAAAGACGGAACCCCAGGAAAAGTGTGGGGGTTTCTCTAGCTTTGACTTGTGGCAAGCCAAGGGGGGTGGTTCCCTCTGCAAGTTCCGATTTGTGTCCCTGCTTGAGTCCAGCCTGTACATACTGGGTTAGCATGTGGTGTCAGAACAGTCAAGCGTTTCTGCTATATCTGGTAAATAGCACCCCCTCCCCAGAACTGCAGGCTTCCCCACCCCTAGCATTAGAGAAGGAACACCTGGACCCTAGGGGGAATTGTGTATCACTGTTGCTCCTTGTTTGGTGACCACCCTGCTTATTCTTCTGCCCCTGTCTGCCTCTATGGTGCCCTACTCATTCTACTATTCCCTACTTCCACTTGTCCATTTCTTCTGCCCACCTCTCTCCTTTTCTCTGTCTGTGCTTGCCCCTCTTTCCATCTCTCTCCAGCTCCATCGACCTTCAGTCCTTCATGGCTCGAGGCCTAAACAGGTGAGGGGCTCTCCCCTCCCCCGCCCTCCTCTCCTGTCTGTTCCCCCACTCCCACGCCAGGAACCTTTACTTTCCTCCTTTCCTCTACTCCTCCATGCACCCTCATCTCCGTATTTGCCCAGACCTGCCCCATATCTCTCCTCTTGCTGCCCACATTTCCCTTTCTCTGGGCCTGTGAAGGGGTCTTGTTTTTTTCCTTGTTCCCACAAATCCACCTGCCTGCTCCAGAGCTGCCACTGCCAGCTCTTAGCCCTGCCCTGTGGGCCCCATGTCTTCCCCTAGTGCCTGTGCCGGATTATAGCTGGCTCAATCACCATAGCCTTGGCCTTCACTCTTGCTTGTGTGCCCCTTTCCCTTCTGACAGCTCTATGGATATGGCTCGCCTCCCCTCCCCAACCAAGGAAAAGCCACCCCCGCCACCTCCTGGTGGGGGGAAAGACCTGTTCTACGTAAGCCGGCCACCCCTGGCTCGGTCCTCACCAGCTTACTGCACAAGTAGCTCGGACATCACAGAGCCAGAGCAGAAGATGCTGAGTGTCAATAAAAGTGTCTCCATGCTAGACCTGCAGGGCGACGGGCCAGGTGGTCGCCTCAACAGCAGCAGTGTGTCCAACCTGGCAGCAGTTGGGGACCTGCTACACTCGAGCCAGGCCTCCCTGACAGCAGCCTTGGGGTTGCGGCCTGCACCCGCCGGACGCCTCTCCCAGGGGAGTGGTTCATCCATCACAGCAGCTGGCATGCGCCTCAGCCAGATGGGCGTTACCACGGACGGTGTCCCTGCCCAGCAACTACGCATACCCCTCTCCTTCCAGAACCCTCTCTTCCACATGGCTGCTGATGGGCCGGGCCCTCCAGGGGGCCACGGAGGTGGTGGCAGCCATGGCCCACCCTCCTCCCATCACCACCATCACCACCATCACCACCACCGAGGTGGAGAGCCCCCTGGGGACACCTTTGCCCCATTCCATGGCTATAGCAAGAGTGAGGACCTATCCTCAGGGGTCCCCAAGCCCCCTGCCGCTTCCATCCTCCACAGTCACAGCTACAGTGATGAGTTTGGACCCTCTGGCACTGACTTCACCCGCCGGCAGCTCTCACTCCAGGACAACCTGCAGCACATGCTGTCCCCTCCCCAGATTACCATTGGTCCTCAGAGGCCTGCCCCCTCAGGGCCTGGAGGTGGGAGTGGTGGTGGGGGCAGTGGTGGGGGTGGTGGGGGCCAGCCACCTCCATTGCAGAGGGGCAAGTCCCAGCAGTTGACAGTCAGTGCTGCCCAGAAACCCCGGCCCTCCAGTGGGAATCTCTTGCAGTCACCGGAGCCGAGTTATGGCCCTGCCCGTCCACGACAACAGAGCCTCAGCAAAGAGGGCAGCATTGGGGGCAGCGGGGGCAGCGGTGGCGGAGGGGGTGGGGGGCTGAAGCCCTCCATCACGAAACAGGTAGGTGAGGGTGGGAGGAAAGCCTGAGGGATATGGAACAGGGCAGGAGGGAGGATATAGTTTGGGGAGCTAGATGGGTAGAATAGAGTCTGGTCTGAAGTTGCCATTTTTCTCACTTCCTTTCACCCACCAAGCTTTATGGTTTTAGAAGCAAATAGCAGAAAGAAATACCTGCCATTCTAGAGCTCCTATACTAGAAGGGAAACATGATCAGTTATAAACTGGGGAGATAACACAGCAGTAGTGCACAGCACTTGCATGTAAGAGGTCTCAGGTTTAATTCCAGATTCTGCCCATCAATAGCTAGGGCTGAGCAGTAATCTGGTAAAAAAGAAAAAAAAAAATACCAGTGCCAGAGTAGGGGAATAGTATTAAGACTAGTATCTCATTTAACACAGCCTCTTCTCCCTCTAAATGTACCCTGCTTTTTCCTATCCCACCTTGCCCTGTCTCAGCATTCTCAGACTCCATCCACGCTGAACCCCACAATGCCAGCCTCCGAACGGACTGTGGCCTGGGTCTCCAATATGCCTCACCTATCAGCTGACATTGAGAGTGCCCACATCGAGCGGGAAGAGTACAAGCTCAAGGAGTACTCTAAATCGATGGATGAGAGCCGGCTGGACAGGGTACGCCTTACCCTCCCAGCCCCAAGCCCCCGTCCTTCCCTTTACCCACAGGGTCACTCTTAGTCACTTCCAAGGGAAACTTCCAGGGTCAGGGAGTTATGGTGAAAAGAAAAGACAAAGACCTGATCCCCTCTTGTGAGAAGTCTTCAGCCTATTAGGAGAGACCAGGTACAGTCTGTTGAGATGCCAGTTTCAACTTTATTTTATGGGTTACAGGCAGCATAGACTGTCTGGGAACAATATATTAGGCTCACCTCCATGTTCTTCCCCAGAGATTATATAAGCCCTGGCTCCTATGACTGCTCAGGCAAGGGCAAATTACTTCATGGTGTGAAATGGTTAATTGGGTGGGAACGTAGGGGTTGTAGTTGGACTGCTAGTGATGTCCAGATAGGTGATAGGGCCAGTGTTGGAAACCGGTGTATATTGACCAGGTGTGGAAAGACCATCCAGACTTTCAGCTGGTGGTGGCCTAGAGCAAAAAATAGTGAAACCTCAGAGGCACACATAGATAATTTAGCAGAAAGTTCCTTGGACTCTGAAGAAGAGGGTGACTGTACGATTAGATCATATATTAGAAAGGTATGACTACAGCTTGGAGGAGCAGAGAGAGATTTGTTGGGAGTAAGGGTCTTTGAGCATAGAAAAATGCATAGGCTGATTCAGATGAACTTGATCCAGTAAGTTCTAAGAGAGAACTAAGCCCTAAAGCCTCAAGGTGGCCATCCTAGACAGTGAATCATTGTCTCCTTCACATTCTAGAATGGGGTTGGTTATGTATGTACCTTCTTCAGAAAGTGAGGAGATAATCTTAAGTTTTTTTTTTCTCTTGTTGCATGATTTAGATGAGGAATCTGTTAAGGATGATTCTATACTATCTAGTAGAACTGCAGAACTTTCTGAAATTGTTCTACAATCTGCACTGTTACAGTAGCCATTGGCCATATGTGGCTGGTGCGTTCAAGGAACTAAATGTTTAGTCTGATTTAATTTTTAAATAGCCACAGATAGCTAAAAGCTGCTGTGTTGGATAGCTCAATACTAGACTTTAGAGCTAATAGGGGAGATAAAATGACTCTTTGGAGCCCATCCAGGTCAGAATTACAGGGTTATTATCAACAAGAGAGGCATTTCTGGATTCTCAGGCTAGCTCTCATTTAAAGCCCAGACTTCTATCCCTTGGACACAACCTTTCTCTCCCTTGTCAATTACTTTCACTCCTGAGCCTCCCTCATTTTCTGTGATTTGGGGCCAAAGAGTCACCCTATCTTTATTTTGCGGTACAGTCACTCAAGTGTGATCTTGACTTATGTATGGGTTCTCATGTACCTAGGTGCACATGTGAGCATATATGTATACATTTCAAACTGTGGGCATTCTGGCCTTTCTCCACTTTGAGGGAACTCGATTCCATTGCAGGACCTTTTCAAAGTGTGTGTGTGCGTGGGAAGAGGCTGGAGGTGTTGGGACTGACCCTCACCATGCATTGGCTGTGCTTGGCATGCAGGGGTGGAGGCTGGGCAGTGGGATCAGGGTGAGGTGCCCCTCACAGTGCGGGGTCCTTTGCCCGGCGGGCAGGTGAAGGAGTATGAGGAAGAGATCCACTCGCTGAAAGAGAGGCTTCATATGTCCAACCGGAAGCTAGAAGAGTATGAGCGAAGGCTGCTGTCCCAGGAGGAACAGACCAGCAAAATTCTGATGCAGTATCAGGCCCGACTGGAGCAGAGTGAGAAGAGGCTAAGACAGCAACAGGTGGAGAAGGACTCACAGATCAAGAGCATCATTGGCAGGTGAGGGGCGGCCCGGGGAGGGGTAGAGAGAACCTGAGGCTGAATCAAATGAGTGAGCTTCCCTTCTAGTCCTCATACCTGAACTCAGGACTCCATGAGGAAAGCCTGCCTGCCCCCCAGTTCCCACTTTCTAATCACCAAAGGGGGCTTCTTGCTTAGTGTACAAAATGTCCCTTTACTATATGTTAACCTCTCTTCTGACAGAGTAGCTTCTAATGCCCTCAGCAAGTGAGCCTGTTGCTGTGGAAACATGATTATGTGTCTGGACCCAGCAACTGCCCGTGGGTTATTTTCAACCCAGCCTGTGATGTTTAGCTCAGACCTAAGCAGGGCTCCCTAACCAGAGAATCCTCTAACCATCCACTCCCCTCCAGCCTTGGAGAGGGGTTCTGTTAGAGAGTGAGTGGCCCACACATTTTCAGCTGCTCTTACATTTTAGGTGTCGAAGGAGGTCAGTTATCTTGAGAACTGAGTAGGACCCTATGCTTCACTCCAACAAGAGCCAGCTTTTGCTGTATCCATTCTAAATGTAGTTTTGAGTAAGATTAGAAATAAAACAACTTGACTTCAGGCTTCTTTTGAGGACCACTGTTCTAATTGTTATTTCTTATGAGAAATCACTTTGAGAATCACTATTAAAGACCGGAAATGGATGCTGGGGATAATAATGATGGTAGAGACTTTTGATAGCTAGGGCAGTCCCGGGGCTGCACTGAAACCAAAATGTGGGCAGAATGGGGTGAGGGGCAGGGGTAGGAAAGCCAGTTCTTGGTTCTCAGGGTCTGTGCAAGGGGTATTGTGAATGGGAAACTGGAGGGCTCGGGGGTCTGAGGGGTGGGTGTCTGGGAGAGAGAGGTCTTAGAAACAGAGGAAGTGGTCTGTCTTTAGCACTGAGAATCCCTGAGAAGAAGGTGAGTAACAGGGAGTCTTGGTTGTGACAATGAAAGGATTCTCAGGGGTGCACCAGGCTTCTCTTAAGAGTGCTCAGGGGTTCCCCGGGATCAAGAGTCCCATGGGCAGGCTTTGAGCCCGTGCCCGCCACTAACCCCACTGAAGCCCGTCCCTTCAGGCTGATGCTGGTGGAGGAGGAGCTGCGCCGGGACCACCCCACCATGGCTGAGCCGCTGCCCGAACCCAAGAAGAGGCTGCTCGACGCTCAGGTGGAAATTACAATGTCATTTATCTTCTCCGTGTCCCATCCCCATCCATCCCACTGTCTTTCGTGCAGTCATGGCACCTGCCACCCCAGCCCCATTGCCATCTGTCTCTCCCATTGTCCACTGGGATGCTGGCAGCACCCCCCCAGTGGCCCCATCTTCATGCCATCCCATCGTCTATGCTTCTGTCACTCCTGGCAGTGTCAGCCCAACCCTGTGCCTTCCCACCCCATCTTCCCAACTGCTGTCTGCATCTCAGGACCTCTCACTGCCCTCGTGCTCCACTTGTTCTGGAAGCCCCGTCCCTTCTTTGCCTGCTTCATGCAAGCCAGGGAGTTTAACTTCCCTGAGCCTTTGGCTCAGAAGAGCTAGAAGCTGTAATTTTTAGAGCACAGGACAATCTGAATTCTGGTTTCCTTGGGCTCTGGATGGTGCCTTGGGTTCTTGGGGCACACATTACTGCTGTCTTCTTGAATCCCGAGCTTTTTTGCCTCTTTGGGCAGGTCCCAGATAGCTTCCTCTTCCTGACTCTTCAGATCATAAGGGCCTCCCTTCCTATAACTTTACTTTCCATTAATGTGTAGTCCAGCCTCCTTCAGCCTGTCTCTCCTTATGGTCCTCATACCCGACCTGCTCTCCAGCTCCCTGCTGCCCTCCCTGTCTTCTCACCAGCCAGCTTAGAGGACCTTCCTCAGCACTCTTACCCCTTGTTCTCCCCCAGTTCTGCTCACTTTCCCACCCATGCTTCTCCTTCCTCTGCTCTGACCGCCAGGCTTCCCCACCAGCACCTCCAAGGCTCCTGACCCCATGACCCCACTCTTTCCCCCTGCAGCTCCTCATCAGGTAATTCTCCTCGTTCCGCTTTGACCACGGGCGGAGGACACAGGGGGAGGTGACTCCGGACCACTGCAGGTTGGTCGTAAAGCCCACTCCCCTCCAACTTTCTGGAGCCTCTCCCCTCTCTCACTGCTGCCCTCCACACCTGAGAACCTCTGCAGACCCTACCTTCCCAACACCTCTTGCACAGACCTATCTCCCCAGTGCACTGCCCAAAGAGAGCACTTCCTGCTGCCCCCGGAACAGTGACACCTACCATTGCTGAGACAGGCCCAGCACATTCCCAGAGCATACTCCTGTTTCTACAGATACCCCCCCCCCTTGAATCAGTCCTCTTCCTTTATCTCTCCAGCGTATGTCTGTCACCCCCATTTCACCAGAGTGTTGGGGGGGGGTGGAGGGAGGTTGGGATGATGGGAGGTGGAGTTTGTTAAAAGGGTGGAGGTGACAAAGTGTTGGGGGGCCTGGTTATAGGGGCTATGCTGCAGCAGGTAGGTTGGGGTTTCCTCTTTTTTTCCTAACCTTGGTTCTCTATCCTTCCTTCCACCCCTTGCCTGTTTCTCTTCCTCCTCCCTTACACCTGTGAGTTA
This sequence comes from Erinaceus europaeus, assembly GCF_950295315.1. Classification (NCBI taxonomy): domain Eukaryota; kingdom Metazoa; phylum Chordata; class Mammalia; order Eulipotyphla; family Erinaceidae; genus Erinaceus; species Erinaceus europaeus. The sequence goes on from NC_080165.1 coordinate 56,732,262, forward strand.
GAAGGCACGTGGGGCTATTTGACCCCACTGGGTGGGAAGTGAATAGTTAACTAAGGGAGGCTTTGTGGGGGTCCTGGAAAGGATGCTACTCAGATATCAGGATAGTCAGCAAGGTATGTGGAACTAGAACAGGCAAGAAAGGAGCCTTGGACAGAGTGAGAATGTGGACCAGCTCACATGGCTTAAGAGCTGGAAATGGGATGAGGCTTCTCATGGAGAAGCTAGAGGGCATTGGCTCAGTAGCCATGTTGACTCTCAGCCAGAGACGCCAGAAAGAACATGTTAAATAGTTCTTGTATTCTTGTCAAGAGCTCATATCAGGAGTTGCTAATGCCACTCACTTCTCCTCCCTCAACACCCCGTCAGTCACCTTGCTGGACACATAATTCTACCTAAAAAGCCAGTAAATGGGAACCTGTCAGCCACTGACATCATTTCTGAACTGCTTTATTTTCTATGGGATTGATCTGCAGTGGGCAGTGGCTCCTCACACTGTAATTTTAACTCTCTGTCTGCCCAGCCTTTCTGTCAAAGTAGTTAGTGATCTATAAACAGATGCTGAAAGGCACCAGGGAACCTCAGCATTTAAAGGGCTCCTGCAGTGAATTCTTTTGTAAAATGAATAATGGCACCCTAATTTATCCACTTTCTAAATTTGGATCCATGGGGGTGTAGGGGGCATGCCTATGTGCTGTCGCCAGCAGACAAGCAGAGGGAAGGGAATCTGAGGTTTCCTCTCTCTCCTCTCCTGCCACACTCAGTATCCCCGACCATACAGAACTTCCTCTCTTGCTGATGCATGGAAAATGTGTGAGATGCTCAGCAAGCTAAGAGGGCAGCTTTGCTGAAGGCTGGGGGCTTTGTGACCATTTCAGAGGCATGCTCCTTGATCTGGAAGGGAGAGTAGAGCTGGGCGCTTCTATTTGGAATGTTTTTGAAAACTTTTCTTTTTTTAGAAATGTGCTTAAACAGATTTACAGTGCCAGGCCTGAATACCTTGTGGTCTAGGAATTATTATTATTACTATTGTTTTTTACCAGAGCACTGCTCTGCTCTGGTTTATGGTGGTATGGGGGATTGAGCCTGGGACCTCAGAGCTTCAGGCATGGGAATCTGTTTGCATAATCATTACATTTTCTCCTCAGCTCAGGGCAGGCACTTTTATAAAACCACTTTTAGAGATTGGCTGGTCCCTCTGCAGCCCACCCATTAACTTAAAAAAATAAAGTTTGTATCTTTTTTAAAGCCAGTAAATGACTGGAACTGAGATATACAGATGGCTTTCTTCTCTCCCAGCAGAGGAACAGAAGCTAGAACTGAGGGCAGGAGCCAGGAGCTGGTTCAGGAGCAGCAGGTGGTGATAGAATAGGACTAGCAGTAGGAGTGGTGTCCAGAACCCCTCACCCTCTATCTGGGAGCTCAGGGAGAGGGAGTAAAGGAATGTGGGGGTGGAAAGGAAGGAAGCCAGTTTCTGCTCCCTGGGGATGCAGAGATTTGGGCATGCTGTGTCTCTGCAGCAGCTGGGCAGAGTCATTTCTGCCCTTAGCCAGGGAGAGAGGCAACCCTCCCACAGTTATTTTTTTTTCTTACCACATCACTTCCCTGAATCCCCTTCCTTTCCCCCCAGTACAGTTAAACCTCTCTAATTTGGAATGTTATATTTGAGAAGATGGCCACTCTGAATAAGTGACAAAACTGAATGACAGTGTCTATTTAATGAAATGCATGTCTTCAAAATATATACAGTAAGTAGAACTCAATGAACAAGGCTTTTCCATCAAGGCCCTCAGGGAGCATGCGCTAATGAATAGATAGGGTTGAACAGTCTCTTTTCCAGAATAGGTTAAACATTCCCTCCTACAGACATATTTCCACTATTAATTTGCTTAGCACACTCTTTCTTCATAGATAAAGGAAAATTCATGCCCATTTTTGTTCAAATTATGAGAAAAAAAAATCCAAATCCATGGGGGTTTGGTTTAATGAGGTTTTGCTGTACTGCTTTCCCTTGTTCCTTCTACACAAAGTTCCTGCCTCAAATATGGGGTAGGGTGGGAGGGGGTTTCCAAGGGAGGGTAGGCTGGGCAGGGGAGGATGGAAACATTAGGTTGGGGGTAAAGCAGAAACTTGCTTGTTTTGAACTGGTTTCCTGGTGTGACTCCCTGGGTTGAAGGCCCCTGTTAGGAGTCTGGGGTGAGGTTCTCTTTACTCTGATCCCAGAAGAAACTTCTACTGCAGGTGAGAAACAAAATAGGAAGATGGGGTGCGGTGTGGGGCGGTGTGGATGTGGGGGAAGGGATGGGACGTGGTTTGTGGAGGGGCTGGCTATGGGGAGGCCACTACTAGGGGGCTGGCAGCCAGGCCTCCAGGAAGCATCTCAATAAGTCCGCGCTCTCCTCTTTGGTGTCTTGCAGGAGAGGCAGCTTCCCCCCTTGGGTCCAACAAACCCGCGTGTGACGCTGGCCCCACCTTGGAACGGCTTGGCCCCCCCAGCCCCGCCTCCCCCACCCCGGCTGCAGATCACCGAGAACGGCGAGTTCCGAAACACCGCAGACCACTAACCCACCCAACATTGCAGACCTTTTCCTTCCTCCCCATACCGACTCTGGAACAGCACCCATCACCAGGACTGGATATCGCCGAGGGACACTGGAATTGTCTCCCTGAATGCCTCTTGGGGGCCACCAATCTCCCAACCCCACTACACCATTTCTAGGAGGGAGAGTGGAGACCCTTAGCTACCCCTTTTCCTTCTTGTTGGGGTGCTGCCCCCTCTGTGACCCCCAGGGACCCTTGCCTGAGGACACCACCTACCCTACACAGACCCCTTCACTCTGGGGTGCTATCCCCATCCTCTGCCTCATCGTTCCCCTGAGCACTGGGGGACAGACCCTCCCCCCACCCTGGGGGTGCGGCACCTCCAAACTTTCAACTTCAGGGTGATTTTTTAGCAGTAACCAGAGCTGACAATCTAATTCCCCTCCACCACCCCATTTTGGCCTCCCCTGTCCCCCTTGTTATGGGGAGGGGACCCCAGGTGAGGGGGCCCTATTACCCCTTGATTTCTCAGGAGCGTCTGGGGGGGCTCAGCACGCACAAACTCCTTCTTCTCCTACCACTCTTAAATTTACTCCCTCCCCACCCAGAACCCAGATGGGGTGGAGGGGCCACCGGGGCAGGGAGGGGGCGGCAAGGGAGGAATGGGAGTTGTCTCCCCTTCTTCTCACACCTGATCTGCTCTTGGCTGGTCCCAGAGCGGGGTGAGGGGGCTTATGCCCCCCCCTCCCCCAGTGTGTTGGGTGGGGTGGAATTGAGGTTAGGGTTAGGGTTTAGGAGGGTGTGTATGTTGGGGGGGGTCAGACTAGTTGATCTGCTCTATCCTAACACACACAGCCCCCTCTGTCCCTCTCCTCTCTCATCTTGGTCTCTGCTCCCAGGGGGAGGGGGGAACTTACTCTAGGAAAAGCCATGTCTCTCTCCCCCAGGGTGGGGGGACCTGTGTTGGAGGAGGGGTGTTGGGGACCCCCTTCCATGACTCTGTCCCCTGGGGGAGGTAGGACAGGGCTGGGCTTCCCTCTCATCCTCCCCCACCCCCCCAAATCTCCCTCCACCCCCCTCCCTCCCGCCCGCCAGCTCCACAATTTTTCGGTGTTTCTCTGTACATAGCTCTCTGGCGGGATAGGGGAGGTAGGATGGATGGGGTTTGGGGTGGGTAGGTCATGGGAGGGGAGAAGCTCCTTCTTGGCACCCCACTTCCCTAACTGCTGTCCTCTTCCCAGCCTTGCCCCCTCATCCCTTCTTGCGTTTGGTATTGAGACTTCCCAAACTCTTCCCTTCTTTCTTTTGTATGGACAGATCCTCTTTAGTCCCACCCCCATACACATATACCCAGCTGGGGCCAAATTTATACTTATATAAAAGTTGTAAATATGTGAAATTTTATCCCTGTGCCCTTTCCTTGCTTTCCTAACCTCAGACCCTACCCCTGGGTGCCCCCCCTCCTTTCTTTGGCTGTTGTAATTATCTGGGGTTTGTACTGTACATATCCGGGGTGTGTGTGTGGGGGCTGGGGGCAACTCCTCTGTACAGAGCTTCCTGGCCCCCTCCCCCCAGGCTTCCTTTCCCACCCACTCCCCTGAGGGTAGGCAGATGCTCTTCCTACCAATTTTATTTTGTTTTCTCGTTCTCCCTCCCCATCCTGCCCCACTCCCAGCCTCCTGTCCTCTGCCACTGACCCTTTTCTCCACTCCCAGCCCCATTTCCTTTTTTTCTGGAGTGTGTGGTGAAACAGAAAAATCATGTTTAATAAACAGAGATTGTTCTTTTATCGCTGTGATTTTCCTAATCTGGGACCTCTAATGTATCAATAGGGTGACAGGCCCTGCTTTTTTTGCTGCTTCATTTTTATTGGGAGATATGTTTACAGTAAGTACAGTGTTGACACAAGGCACAATTTCCCATCTCCCCATCTCTCTACAGAACACTCAGCTACACTTAGGTCCTTTTCCATCATCAGGCTCTGCTTTTTAAAGGAAGCTGACAGCTAGTGAGAAACTGAACATCTCTGCCATACCTTAAGTCTCCTACATCACCCTGCATCTGGGGAAATGCATTATGTCTTATGAGGTTTGCACTGGATAAACTTATCCAGGCCACCTCTCCCCTGCTTCAGCTCCATTTAGCTCAGACAGAAACATCGACAAAATGTCAAGTATCTGCGCGCACACACTCAAGCCAATTGCTGGTGTGAACGCACCTATGCGGAATGGAGGGAAGAAGTTGGGTCCAATAGTGAAGCTGGCTTCCAATCCGCTGCCACCGCTTGCCAGCCTCAGTCTACCCAAAGGAAACCTAGGGCCACAGTACGTTGGGCTGAGGCACGATACTAGGTGCTGTGGACAGCGCCCGGCCCGCACAACAGGCACACACTACATCTTGCCGGTTCACACCGACCAGGGCGGCGCTACATAGAACCCTGACCCCAGCGTTCCCGCCCGCCTTCTGCTTGGGCTCTGCTCGGGGTGGGGCTAATGATCCTAGCACCGCCTCCTATAACTCCCAGCCAATCACAGTTGAGGTTGTAAGGCTTCGCTTTCCTATTGGCTGCATCTCTGTCTTCGCCCATCTCCGACGTTGGCCTGGGAGGGGAGGCGGCAGCTTCCGGCGGGGGTCTTCGGGGTTGTAGGGTGCAGCCGGGTGACTACGGGCAGGGCCGCCGCGCCCCTGGAGTGGGGACCTGTGAGCGCCCGAGCAGAGCAGCGCGGCGGGAGGCTACTCGGGCCGGCGAGGTCAGACTGGTGACTGCAGGACCTCCTCCTCAGGTCCTGGAAGTCTGAACCCTATTGGTGTGCTGTGTGTTCGCCTGTTTTGTTTTCTGGGTTTGGGGAGTGCGTAGATCCGATCTGCAGAAATCATCGCTGACTGCAAAGTTTCACCTTTGCGGGGGTAGGGAAAAGACGATATTGTTGGGGAAGACCTGGTACTCCTTATTCAGGGCTTCCGTGACCCGCATCTCTTTCCTTCACAGCCTTCCTCCCGCGTGGGGTGCACCCCCCCCCCAGCCCCTCATCGCCTGTGCTCCGTCCTCTATAATCTCTCTTTCCCAGGAGGCCATGGAGACCTCGACGCCTTTGCCTGCTGTCCCCCCGGCCCCGACCTGCAACCCACTCCCACGGACAATCCAGATCGAGTTCCCTCAGCATAGCTCACTGCTGCTCGAGGCCCTGAACCGCCACAGGCTGGAGGGGAAGTTCTGTGATGTGTCTCTCCTGGTGCAGGGCCGGGAACTTAGGGCCCACAAAGCCGTGCTGGCCGCAGCCTCTCCTTACTTTCACGACAAACTTCTTCTGGGGGACGCACCCCGGCTCACTCTGCCCAGTGTCATCGAAGCCGATGCCTTTGAAGGGCTGCTCCAGCTCATTTATTCAGGGCATCTCCGTCTGCCACTGGACGCTCTCCCTGCCCATCTCCTCGTGGCCAGTGGCCTCCAGATGTGGCAAGTAGTAGATCAGTGCTCAGAGATTCTCAGAGAATTAGAAACCTCTGGTGGTGGCATTTCAACCCGTGGAACCACACTTTCCACTACAACCTCTGCAGGAGGCTGGTGCATTCGCTCATCCCCTTTCCAAACCCCTGGCCAGTCTGCTGCTTCTACTGAGGAGCCCATAGTAGGGGAGGGGAGTGAATTGGGAGAGGTGTTACAGATTCAGGTTGAGGAAGAGGAGGAGGAGGAGGAAGAGGAAGAAGAAGATGAAGAGGAGGAGGATCAGGGCTCAACAGTACTCTCTCAAACTTCTCAGCTGCAGAGAGTATCAGGGGGTCTGCCCCGACCTCAAGGATCCCACCCGCTGCCTATATCCACCACTCCCCGCAGGCTTCCTGAAGGTGAGAGTGTATCACTTGAGCCTCCTGCTATTACTCCTACACTGTCCCCCAAAATCTTCTACATTAAGCAGGAACCCTTTGAACCTAAGGAGGAGATATCTGGGGGAGGACCTCAGCCAGGAGGAGTAAAGGAGGAAACCAAAGTGTTTCCTGGAGGGGACACAGAAGGCAGTGGGGAACTGGGATTCTTGTTGCCCTCAGGAACAGGGGCAACATCTGGGACAGGGGGGCCATCCTGGAAACCAGTGGATCTTCACGGGAATGAAATCTTGTCAGGGGGTGGAGGGCCTGGGGGAGTAGGGCAGGCTGTGCATGGGCCTGTGAAACTGGGGGGGACACCCCCTGCAGATGGGAAACGTTTTGGCTGTTTATGTGGGAAGAGGTTCGCAGTGAAGCCAAAGCGTGACCGGCACATCATGTTGACCTTCAGCCTTCGGCCCTTCGGCTGTGGCATCTGCAACAAGCGTTTCAAGCTGAAGCACCACCTAACAGAGCATATGAAAACCCATGCTGGAGCCCTGCATGCCTGTCCTCACTGTGGTCGTCGTTTTCGAGTCCATGCCTGCTTCCTTCGTCACCGGGATTTGTGCAAGGGCCAGGGATGGGCCACTGCTCACTGGACTTATAAGTGACTGCTGAAGCAATATTTTAATTTTCAGGATGGGAGAGCCACTGCTGCTAGTGGATACTTACCCCTTACTACAATGCCACCTGGGTCTTGTATTCATGCCAAGAAGATAAATACATTGTGAGTTTTTCTGTTCTTAGGTATGAGCCTCAACTCTGCAAATCTAGGAACTCAGATTTCTCATCTGGCTCCAAATATTTGCTTATTACTCTTAATTAGCATGTAGGCTAATAGCTGATTAACTATATAGGCAAACAATTTATATGTAGATTGATCATGTCCCTACCATAGACCTTTTTTGTACAGGAAACCAGACTTCAGATTAGAAGTTTTATTTCTCGAGACTTAACACAAAAAGGCGTAATGATAAAGACCCCATATCATGTCCATGAGGAATTAAAGGAGCTGGTCTCCATCAAGGGATATATTTGACTCAATATTCTACTAATTAAGAGACTAAATTTTAAGCTTTCCCTCATTATTGCTGCAGTCATATAAACAGATTTCCTTTTCTGTGCTTTCTTTTGCTGTATCTCCAGAAGCCCCTCACACCATAACTTGATTTCTCACTAGTAGGCACTTTTCCATGACCTTTTTATTTTATTTTTTTTTTATTTTTTATGTTGTAGTTGAGCACTTTAACAAATTGACATTCCATGTGTCCTTCCTAGAGCCCTCTTAATTGAGGAAGTTCCCCCCACACCTTGTGCCTCTTGTCTACCTTTGACCAACGCTGATCACTCATATGGATCATAATGACTGGGATGTAACCAGTAAACTCAGGAGATGGTTACTGATTTAAATGTTCTCAGGGTAGTACCAATGTTCTGAACATGTGGCCATGGTCAGAGGGACTCAGGTCTGAGACATGCTGAAGGTTAGAGAGTACTACAGAGTGAAACTGCACCTTTTCTGACCCTATCCTCACATGGTGGGGCCAGTTCCTTTGTTGAAAGGTAAAAGGGTAGATAATGGAATGGGAGAATGTTGTAGATTATTTAATTTCTTTAAATAAACTGCCCTGAATGTAAATTGATAGTGGACTGGATTGAATAATTTGTGTGAAAGTAGTAGTGTGAGAACAGAGCTGCAGATGTGTTCCATGTATATGTGAGTTGTATTGATTGGTGAACAATGGGATGGTTTCATACTAGTTCAGACAACACTCCTAAATGCCAGTGGGCCACTTTTAAGGCCCTGACCTGTCACTGTTTTATTCTACAAACATTTACTTACGCAAAATACTATGCTAAATCCTGATTTGTACCCTGACCTCAAAGAGTTCGCAGCAACTAGAGAAGCTATAACTACTAGTAATAAGTGTGGCATAAGTCCATGAAAATTATTAATACAAAGTAGTGGCTCAAAAGGAAGTAAGTAAAACTTCCCATTATAGGTCAGCAGAGGTTTCATAAAGAATTCCATTTGTCAAATGATGGCCATGGGTGTGCATAGTAGAACTGAGTTAGAGACATATGAATTGTCTTTCCCCAGAGTATGTTTTTTAAGAGTTAGTGGGTCTAATATCCAGAAGGGACTGAAAAATGATATTATGACTGAACCTCTCCAAAGAATCTTGCCATATTTTCATCCTCATGATAACAACTGAAAACACTAGGAAAGCGATGTGGGGAAGATCTGTCAATTTTGGATCAACTACATTTCTAGCCACTTGCCATTCTTTTTTGCACATTCTGTAGATGGCTGTATTCATTGACTGGGATACTTTGATTGTAAGTTACAGAAGCCGGCTCTAAGTCTATCAGGACACATAGAGGGTCCAGGTGGGGATGCACCTGGTTTAGCGCACATTATGATGCCTAAGGACTCAGGTTCCAACCCTGGTCCCCACCTGCAGAGGGAAAGCTTTGTGAGTGGTGAAGTAGTGTCTCTTTTCCTTTCTATCACCACCTTCCCTCTTGATTTCTGGCTGTCTATATCCAATAAATAAATAAAGATAATAAAAACAAATTTATCAAAACGCAATGTAGGTTGACTGGAATGAAAGGGAGGACTAAAGAGCCAGATCTGAAGGACAAAAACTAGATAAACTCTGGGGGTTCAGGGAGTAGGAACTTATTCTTTTTAATTTTTTTGTTAGCACTGGGACTTCACCACTCCAGGTTGACTTTTTTTTTTTTAGGTAGAAACAGAAAGACATCACATCACTGAAGATTCTTTCAGTGCAGTAGGGGGCTGGGCTTGAACTTAGGGCACTAGGAACTTCTAAGGAATATTCAGGGCGTCGATTTGGGAATGGTGACTTCATTGTTCTTATTTATTTATTTTTCCTCCAGGGTTATTGCTGGGCTCAGTGCCTGCACCATGAATCCACCGCTCCTGGAGGCCATTTTTCTCCCTTTTGTTGCCCTTGTTGTTGTAGCCTCGTTGTGGTTATTATTATTACCATTGCTGATGTTGTTCATTGTTGGATAGGACAGGGAGAAATGGAGAGAGGAGGGGAAGACAGAGAGGGGGAGAGAAAGACAGACACCTGCAGACCTGCTTCACCGCTTGTGAAGCGACTCCCCTGCAGGTGGGGAGCCGGGGGCTCCAACCGGGATCCTTACGCAGGTCCTTGCGCTTTGCGCCACTTGCGCTTAACCCACTGCGTCACTGCCCGACCCCCCATTGTTCTTATTTTTAAAAAATATTTATTCATTCCCTTTTGTTGCCCTTGTTGTTTTATTGTTGTAGTTATTATTGATGTCGTTTTTGGATAGGACAGAGAAATGGAGGTGGGGAAGACAGAGGGGGAGAGAAAGACACCTGCAGACCTGCTTCATTGCCTGTGAAGCGACTCCTCTGCAGGTGGGGAGCTGGGGGCTCAAACCAGGATTCTTATGCCGGTCCTTGCACTTTGCACCACCTGCACTTAACCCACTGCGCTACAGCCCGACTCCCCATTGTTCTTATTTTTTAATGTTTATCTCAAGACAAAATTTTCTAGGAGAGAGCTCAGTTTTCAGCAAACACCTTGATTACATGTTCCACTGAGGCAGTAAAGTGGGCATGGAAAGAATCCTCAAGGGGAAACTGAAGTCAGAGGGTAGAGGAGGTAGTGAGTGGGTGCGTGATTCTGGGTCATGTGCAGGTGAGTTCTTTTGCTGTTCCCTAGCCCCCTATATTGGGATTTTTTTGTTTGTTTGTTTTGTTAATTGCTTCAGGCATGCAGTCTTATTTTCTGACTGTAGTTAACAGAGCAAATTTAATGGCAGGATCTCAGAGTAGTTCATAGTCCACCCACTACATTCATTTATTTTTTTATTTTTATTTTTTTATATTTTATGTATTCCCTTTTGTTGCCCTTGTTTTTTTTTTACTGTTGTAGTTATTGATGTCATTGTTGTTGGATAGGACAGAGAGAAATGGAGAGAGGAGGGGAAGACAGAGAGGGAGAGAAAAAGACACCTGTAGACCTGCTTCACTGCTTGTGAAGCAACCACCCTACAGGTGGAGAGCCGGGGGGCTCGAACTGGGCTCTATACGCTGGTCCTTGTGTTTTGCACCATGTGCGCTTAACCTGCTGCGCTACGGCCTGCCTCCCTATTTTTTTATTTTTTATTTTTTGCCTCCTGGGTTATCACTGGGGCTTGATGCTTACACTACAAATCCACTACTCCTGGGAGCCATTTTTTCCCCATTGTAGTTGGATAGGACAGAGAGAAATTGAGAAAAGAGTGGAAGATAGAAAGGGGGAAAGAAGGATAGACACCTGTAGACCCACTTCACCGCTTGTGAAGTGAAGCCATTACAGTTGGGAAGTCTGTGGCCCAAACAGGGACCCTGGCGCCAGTCCTTGCGCTTTATGCTATGTGTGCTTAACCCCATGCGTCATCGCCTGGCCCTCACTACATTTTTTTTTAATTTATTTTTTAAAATTTTATTTTAAAAAGGAGACATTAACAAAACTATAGGATAAGAGGGGTACAACTCCACACAATTCCCACCATCAGATCTCTGTAGCCCATCCCCTCCCCTGATAGCTTCCCTATTCTTTATCCCTTTATCCCTGGGAGTATGGACATAGGGTCATTGTGGGATGCAGAAGGTTGAAGGTCTGGCTTCTGTAATTGCTTCCCTGCTGAACAGGGAAGCATTGACAGGTCAATCCATACTCCCAGCCTGCCTCTCTCTTTCCCTAGTAGGGCAGGGCTCTGGGGAAGCGGAGCTCCAGGACACATTGGTGGGGTCGTCTGTCCAGGGAAGTCTGGTTGGTATCATGGTAGCATCTGGAACCTGGTGGATGAAAAGAGAGTTAACATACAAAGCCAAACAATTTGTTGAACAATCATGTACCTAAAGGCTGGAATAGTGCAGATGAAGTGTTGGGGGGGGGGGTCCTCCATTTTGTAGATAGTTAGTAGGCATATTTTAGTTATATTCCAAAGAGTCTGTAGCTATAATAGTTTTTTTTTTTCTCTCTGAGTCTGAAATCTGATATGCAGGTGAATCCAAGTTATTGTCTGGGGAGATGATGTCATGGCTGGAAAAGGGACAGAAAGCTGGATCTGGGAAGGGGTATAAATATTGTTGACTGTAAACCCCATCAATTTGATTTGGTCTGGGGCCCATATTCAGCTTAGGAGTCTATGTGACTTCTGCATTCCTATAGATCTGAGCTCACATTCTGTGGTCATGAGTAGGAATATTCCAAGCTGCCCCAATATCAACCCATATTCCTCAGGTGTAGTATAGAGTATGTTGTCCATCCTCCCTTTGGAGGATGGAACATTCTCTACCGTTGTTGACCCAAGTTGAGGGCAAGGTCCTATGTGGGGTCTATTTTGTTGTTCCTGATAGAGATGACTGGTAACAATGGATAGAGGGATTTATTTGAGGTCTAGACCTACTATGTCTTTTTGGGAATCTCAGGACTCCCCTCCCCGGATAGGGCCCCAGCTGATGGGGTGGCCTGATAGTGACTAAAGAGTCATCATTAGTATGCCAGTCTCTTGTCCTTATTCAGCTTTTGCAGTTCTTGCTTTGCTAAGGTTAGCTTTGGAGTGAATGAGAGAACTGTAATAGGAAGTAGCTGAGTAAGGTATCTAAGTTTAATTAGATATTATTTTATTAGGAACTTTAAACTGACTCACTGCGGACTATTGTGTACTTTTGCTTTCAGGTATATATTTTGCCCTAGTTTATGGATACGTGTGAACATATGCTCTATCTCATGGGACCTGGTCTATATCTAGGTTTTGGGACTTTGTTAGGAAGTGAACCATCTGAAATGGAATTAGAGAATACTTTGAAAGGAAAGGTCTCACCTGAGTAATGAAGCTGAAGGGTTGTCATTCCACACCTGAACTCTCTGGACACAGTCTGAAGTGAAGCATGCTAAGGTGGTACTCGTTGCATTGATTAGGTTGTGACTGGCCGATGCAATATTATTTGGTATGAATTGAGAGAAGCATGCAGGAAAGTGCACCCCACCCTAAGGTTCCAGGACTGTGGGAAATATAGGCTCTATAGAGGAAGTGTGGGGTTCCTGCTGTCTTAGGGTTCAAGAAGACAATAGATAGTTATTGTTATAATCACATTATTTGACAATTGGATTAACTTTGAAAAATCCCTTTGTTAGGATCTGCTGTATAATACCCAACATCACCATAATTTATGTCCTTTGACATTATTTGTATATAGCTGTGCCACCGGTTGCTTCTGTTCTCCCTGGTCTAGGCTTTTGAGAGAGTCAACATATCAAAGACTCAGCCTATGGGGAGTTGGGTGGTAGTGCAGCGGGTTAAGCGCAGGTGGCGCAAAGTTCAAGGACCAGTGTAAGGATCCTGGTTCGAGCCCCTGGCTCCCCACCTGCAGGGGAGTCACTTCACAGGCGGTGAAGCAGGTCTGCAGGTGTCTATCTTTCTCTCCCCTCTCTGTCTTCTCCTCCTTTCTCCATTTCTCTCTGTCCTATCCAACAGCGATGGCATCAATAACTACAACAATAAAACAACAAGGGCAACAAAAAGGGAATAAATAAATAAATATAAAAAAACTTAAAAAAAAAGACTCAGCCTATGTATTAAAAAGACTCAGTCTGTACTTTAAAAAGTTTGAGACATACAGTCAATTTTTCCCCTCTCATATTAATTAAATAATGATTTATAGGACTAAAAATTAATAGGAGTGTACATAAACACCATTCCCACACCAAAAGACTATTTCCCACCCTACCCCCCGACCCCCCACCCCCCCACCCCTAGAAGTCAAATATCCACCCTCACCCTCACCCCAGGATTTTTACTTTGGTGTCCTACTCCATATCTTGGGATTCTTAAAGTCTCAGATACACCTGGCACTTCAAAGGTATTCAACATCTGTGACTAGGGAGATGGCTCAGTGGTAGAGCACAGGATTTACATGTCTGAGGTCCCAAGTTTATCCCTGACACTGCATATGCTAGAGTGTGATGGTTCTCTCTAAAAAATAAATAAATCTTAAGAAAAAAAAAGTTGAACTTACCCAAACTTCCACTTTGGCTGTCTGAGCTTAAGGTAGAATTACTTCCTCCCTTTCCTTAATCTCTGTAGCACTTTGTTACTATTTCTGTAAAACCAATTAAAACACTATGCTGGAGGTGTTTTAATTATTTATTTATTTATTGGGTAGAGACAAATAGAGAGGGAAGGGTGAAGACAGGGGCACCTCAGCACCACTCCAATACTCATGAAGGTTTCCCCCTGCAGGTGGGAGCCAGTGTTTGAACCCAGGTCCATGTGCATTGTAATATGTGCACTTAACTAGGTGCACTACCACCTGGCCCTGAGGTTTTTTTTTTCTTTTAAGTTATTACATATTAAATTTTTATTATCTTTATTTATTTATTGGATAGAGAAAGACAGAAATCAAGAGCGATGGGGGTGATAGAGATCGTGACAGATACCTGCAACACAGCTTCACCACTTGCAAAGCTTTCCCTCTGCAGGTGGGGACCAGGGCCTCAAACTTGGGTCCTTGCGCATTATAACGTGCACTCAACCAGGTGTGCCACCACCCGGCCCCAAGTTATTATTCATTATACAGAAGTTGAGTTCCATGATGAAAAAATTTGATTCAAACAAAGTTTACCTTTCCACCTTCATCCTTTTTTCCTTATAGTGAAAGAGATAGATCTTATAGGTATGTCAGGGTTAATAGCACTTTATGCAATAGACTTTCATTTCTTCTTTTTTAAATATTTATTTATTTATTTCCCCTTCTGTTGCCTTTGGCTTTTTAATTGTTGTTGTAGTTATTATTGTTGTTGTTATTGATGTTGTGGTTGTTGGATAGGACAGAGAGAAATGGAGAGAGGAGGGGAAGACAGAGGGGGACGTTCAATCCCCAGCACTACCACTGTGCTTTGCACCAGCTGCGTATAACTTGCTGTGCTACTGCCCATCTCCCTTTTAACATATTTTTTAAAATTCCAGAATAGAAGTATTGAAAGTATAGAATTTAAGAGACTTTAATATTTAAGAACTTAAGATAAAACTTTTCTACTGGGATTCATTTTGATAATGATGTAAAGACTTTAGAACTCTGTGTGGTTATGTTATTCAGATGATACGGTGGGCAGAAGAGACAAATTTTCTTGTCTGTGCCTCTAAGGTCTCAGGTTCAATCCCCCGCACCACCAAATGCCAGAGCTGAGCAGTGCTCTGGAAAAAAATATTGTTTAATTTCTTAAGTAGATATATAATAACCTTGATTTTGCTTCTTGGCATGTAAGGCCTAATATTTACTATCTGATCCTTTCTAGAATAATTTTGTCAACTTCTGGTCTAAAAGAACACTGAAGAAGTACATCAGCTGGCTCTTTGAACAGCTTCTAGTCAAACAAATCCCTGATCTAGGGTGGGGGTAGATAGCATATTGGTTCTGCAAGCAGATTATCATGCCTGAGGCTCCAAAGTCCCAGATTCAATCCCCTGCAATACCACAAGCCAGACTTGAGAAGTGCTCTGGAAAAAAACAAAAAAACAAAAAAACACCTGACTTACTCCCAAACTTCTATTCCTTTATTTTCCTTTTTTAAAACATTTTTCAATATTTATTTATTTTGCCTTTTGTTGCCCTTGTTGGTTTTTTTTAAAATTGTTATTGTAGTTATTATTGTTGTTATATAGGACAGAGAAATGGAGAGAGGAGGGGAAGACAGAGAGGGGGAGAGAAAGACAGACACCTGCAGACCTGCTTCACAGGCCTGTGAAGCGACTCCCATGCAGGTGGGGAGCCGGGGCTCAAACCGGGATCCTTACGTGGGTCCTTGCGCTTTGCACGACCTGTGCTTAACTCAATGCGCTACCACCCGACTCCCCCAAACTTCTATTCCTATTGCCCACTCATTAAATGACCTCTAATTCAATTGGTTGAGCAAAAACTCTAGAAATCATCATGACTTTTTAGTTTCCCATATCTCATTAATTAGTTAGAATGTCCTGTTTTAGTCTTAGCTGCAAGCATAATAGCTTTAATTCATCTATGTCATCTATGAACCATCAAGCAGATCTTCAGTCAGAGACTGAATCTGCTAGCATCTTTCATCTTGAACTTTCCAGTCTCCAAAAGAGTAAGGAATAAATTTGTGCTGTTTAAAGGCACCTAGTTTTTGTTTTCTAGTTTTTTGTTATAGCAGCCCAAATGGACTAAGAGATATTTTTCTTTCCTTTCCCCATAGTGTTAAGTTCATAGGTCTCCTTGTCAAACATGCCAGTCTTTGTGCTGACAAAAACATCTCACCTGAATAGTATGCATGCTTGGACATGAAAATAACCCAGATTTGAACCCAGCACCAATAAGTAAGTAAATATTGAAAGACAGAGCAGGGGCCGGGTAGTGATTCAATAGGTAAAGTGCAGTAGAAGGAACTGGATTGAAGCCCCTGGTTCCCACTTGCAGAGGGAAGCTTCATGAGAGGTGGAGCAGTACTGCAGGTGTCTCTCCTTTGCTCCTCCTCTGTTTCACAGTGATGGAGAAAGGAAGGAAGGAAGGAAGGAAGGAAGGAAGGAAGGAAGGAAGGAAGGGAGGGAGGGAGGGAGGGAGGAAGGGAGGAGGAAGAAAAGGAGGGAGGGAGGGAGGGAGGGAGGAAGGAAGGAAGGAAGGAAGGAAGGAAAAGAGGGAGGAAGAAAGGGAAGGGAAAGAGAAAATCCATATGTCAAACAGGTGTATTCTGCAACTGACAGGTCCTCATCCTTTCACATGATAAGCCCTAAATTACTGATAAATTTATCTACTGAGTTATTTTCTTTAATTTTTATTTATAAAAAGGAAACACTGACAAAAACCATATGATAAGAGGGGTACACACAATCCCCACCACCAGAACTCCGTATCCCATCCCCTCCCCTGATAGCTTCCCTATTCTTTATCCCTCTGGGAGTATGGACCCAGGGTCATTATGGGGTGCAGAAGGTGGAAGGTCTGGCTTCTGTAGTTGCTTCCCCGCTGAACATGAGATATTTTCTGATTTCTTTAAACCTTTAAAGAGAGAGAGATAGAAGTTGCCAGGAGAAGGTACAGTGGAGAAAGTGTTGGGTTCTCAAGTCTAGTCCCCAGCCTTCTATGTGCCAACATGATGTTCTGGTTCTACCTCTCTCTCCTCTCTCTCATTAATAAATAAGTAACTCTTTAAAACAAACAAAACCAGTGCTGGAGAACTCTTGCATTTATGAGATAATTATTAATAATAACATCCTTATTTGTATATTGTAAACTTCATTATCCTTTTTTTTGTTAAAAATACTTTCATCTTATGTATGTGATCCTTGTCTGAGAAAAATTTTCAAGTGTGGGAAACTAATATTCTCATAATATCAGGTAACAGTTATTACTGAGTACAATGCATTATTCTACTTTACATTATTAATGAACTCTCATAACCCTATAACCATGGTTAAATGATAAGGAGGAATTAGAGACAGAGAAGGGGAAGACACAGGAGAGATAGGATAATTAAAAGAATCAAGGTTCTGAGAATGGACTAGCCTTGAACAGCAGGAGGTATATTATTATTATTATTATTATTATTATTTAACCCCAGCATTGATCAGCTCTGGCTTATGGTAGTGCTGGGGATTGAACCTCGGACCTTGGAGTCTCAGGCATAAAAGTTGTTTTGAGGGAGTCGGGCTGTAGCGCAGTGGGTTAAGCGCAGGTGGCGCAAAGCACAAGGACCGCCATAAGGATACCTGTTCGAACCCGGCTCCCCACCTGCAGGGGAGTCGCTTCACAGGCGGTGAAGCAGGTCTGCAGGTGTCTATCTTTCTCTCCTCCTCTCTGTCTTCCCCCCCTCTCTCCATTTCTCTCTGTCCTATCCAACAACGACAACAACAATAATAACTACAACAATAAAACAACAAGGGCAACAAAAGGGAATAAATAAATAAAATAAATATTTTTTAAAAAGTTGTTTTGAATAACAAATAGGTAGGTTTTTTTTGTTACCAGAGCACTGCTCAACTCTGGCTTATGATGGTGGTCAATCTGGGATCTCGAAGCCTTAGAAATGAAAGTCTGGGGAGGAAGTCAGGCAGTAGTGCAGCAGGTTAAGTGCACGTGGCGGGAAACACAAGGATCCCGATTTGAGCCCCTGGCTCCGCACCTGCAGGGGAGTCGATTCACAGGCAATGAAGCAGGTCTGCAGGTGTCTGTCTTTCTTTCCCTCTCTGTCTTCCCCTCCTCTCTCCATTTCTCTCTGTCCTATCCAACAACAATGACAACAATAATAACTGCAATAATAAAACAAGGGCAGCAAAATGGAATAAATAAATATTTCAAAAAAATAAAATAAAATAATCTGGCAAGGTAGATAGCATAATGGTTATACAAAAGACTTTAATTTAATTATATATTAAACAATTATGTAACTGATGTTTTAGATGATTTATGTTAAGCATAAAAACGGCTGATTGTTATATATGTATAGATTTTTTTCAGTGTTTCAAGTACTGAAAAAATCAGTTGGCTGCGGGGGGGGGGGGGGGGGGTCGGACGGTGGCGCAGTGGGTTAAGCGCATGTGGCGCAAAGCGCAGGGACCGGCGGAAGGATCCCGGTTCCAGCCCCCGGCTCCCCACCTGCAGGGGAGTCGCTTCACAGGCGGTGAAGCAGGTCTGCAGGTGTCTGTCTTTCTCTCCCCTTCTCTGTCTTCCCCTCCTCTCTCCATTTCTCTCTGTCCTATCCAACAACGAATTGCATCAACAAGGGCAATAATAATACACAACGAAGCTACAACAAGGGCAACAAAAGGGGGAAAAAATAAATGGCCTCCAGGAGCGGTGGATTCATGGTGCAGGCACCGAGCCCAGCAATAACCCTGGAGGAGGAAAAAAAAAATCAGTTGGGGGTTAAATGTGCTGAGAATTCATTACTATTCTTTCCATTCAAAATAATAATGTACAGGGCTAGGGATGGAGCTCACCTTTATGAGGTCCTGGTTTTGATTCCTGGCACTAAGTAAATAAATCAACTCATGATACACAGTTTCCCACTATCTAAAAAACAGTCATAATCCAGCATGCTTTTAGAAATGGATTCAGTCCTTTGAGGAATGCATAAAAAGGATACACGATAAAGAAATCATAAAATCATATAGACATTATATTGTTGTGTATTGAATGCTGCATTCCGTTAAGGACACATAGATCAATCTTTAGTGATACTAAGGTAGATTCCCTAGAGTAATGTTTTGACAGTCTGGTCACTCAGTTAACAGGTAATGTTTTCCCTTTTGAGACAAAGATAATCTGTGTGACATTGTTTTAGTTCTACATGAATTTTGGCAATAACCATTCATCTACTTATTTTAATATCAATTGATTATTTTTCTATGAATCAATAATCTCATTGGAGTTTATGAAATTATGCTTTGCTAACTTGTATCTCTTTATACTTTTTAATATTTATTTGTAATTGATGAGAGAAAGAGGAATAGAACCAGAGCATCTTCTGGTACATGCAATGCTGGACATTGAACTCAGGACCTCATGCTTGCAAATCCAGTGTTTTATCCACTGTCTCACCTCCCAGATCACTAATATTTAATTATAATTACTCAAAGGCTTTCTTTAATACCCAGGCTTATTTGGTTATCCTTAATTTTTTTATTGACAAAACAAACCAAATCCTTGATATTTTACCTTTAGTTACCTCTTCACTTTTTTCCCTACATTTAGTTGTTTTCTTTCAAATGAGTTCCACATGAAAGAGAAGGCAGTATCAGGGATAGAACCAGGAGCTTCAGGTTCTTCAGTTTGGTACTGAAGTTGAGTTATCGACTAGCCATTAATCACCACATTTAAAACTAAGTAATTGTTTTGGGTTTGTAAAATAATAGCGCACTTGAGTAGTGCGCTGTTTTGCTCTATGCGAGGGCCCTGCTCAAGCCTGGCCCCTACCTCACTGATGCTTCAGTGCTATAGCCTCATTCTCTCTTTCTGCCTTCCTGCCTGTGTGCCTTTCTGTCTCTATCTGAAAAAGGCAGCCAAGAGTGGTGAAGCTCTGGAAATAACAACAACAACAACAACAACAATAAGTAAACAGCTGTTTTAACACCTACTTCACACAGTGACATAAGAGTCTAGTTGACTTAATTTCATTCGGTATCATAAACTAATGACTTTTTATTGACTCAATATGTTCAGTATAATCATTGTTCTTTTAGTTGCTCAGATTTCCACAATTTGTTTCCGTGGGGCTACCTTCAGATGGACTTCTGTGTTTTTTTAAAATTTTTTTTTCTATTTATTTACTTATTCCCTTTTGTTGCCCTTGTTGTTGTATTGTTGTAGTTATCGTTATTGTTACTGAAGTCGTCGTCGTTGTTGGATAGGACAGAGAGAAATGGAGAGAGGAGGGGAAGACAGAGAGGGGGAGAGAAAGACAGACACCTGCAGACCTGCTTCACCACCTGTGAAGCGACTCCCCTGCAGGTGGGGAGCCGGGGGCTCAAACCGGAATCCTTACACCAGTCTTTGCGCTTTGTGCCACGTGCGCTTAACCTGCTGCACTACTGCCGGACTCCCTTCTGTGTTCTTTTGACATGACATTATCTTCAAAAGCTTTCTTTTGGGGGAGGGGAGTTATTATTGCTGTTTTTGTTTGTTTTTTGTGTTTTCTGGTTTATGGTAGTGCTGGGGATTGAACCTGAGACCTTTGATGCCTGAGGCATGAACATCTTTTTGCATAGCCACTATGCTACCTCCTCAGCCCCACTTTCCCATTTCTTCACACAAAAATGGTGTGCCAGACAGCCCTAGGAATATGCCTGCTATATACCTTGAATGAGCAGTTTCTCCACGAAGTCATACTTTGTTCTAACAGGGAGTGGAATTAAATATCACAACATAGCTTAGTCATTGCTTCTAGTGCATTTCAATAAACAGTACCAAAATATATATATTCATTACAACTAATGAATTCATACCAACTTTTCAATTCAATTTTAACATTACTATGTTTTCACTTGGCTTCTTTTACTATATACCTCTATTATACAAAAATATTATACAAAAATATTGATTCCTAGTTATTAATGTTGTTATCCAACAACAGTGACATCAATAACAATAATAATAACTACAACAATAAAAAAACAAGGGCAAAAAAAGGGAATAAATAAATAGTCTTTAAAAATGTGTTATGACTTTTCTGACAGCCCAATGTAATTACTTATGTCCTTTAACATATTTTTAAAAATAATTATTTATTCCCTTTTGCTGCCCTTGTTGTTTTATTATTGTAGTTATTATTGTTGTCATTGTTGTTGGCTAGGACAGAGAGAAATGGAGAGAGGAGGGGAAGACAGAGGGGTAGAGAAAGATAGACATCTGCAGACCTGCTTCACCGCCTGTGAAGCGACTCCCGTACAGGTGGGGAGCCAGGGGCTCAAACCGGGATCCTTATGCCAGTCCTTGCGCTTTGCTCCACATGTGCTTAACCCACTGTGCTATTGCCCAACTCTCTATCTTTATTTTTAAAAAATATTTATTTATTTATTGGCTGGAGACAGAGAGGGGAGGGGAGATAGAGGAGAGAGAGAGAGAGAGAGACCTGTTTCATCAGTTATGAAGCTGGCTCCTGCAGGTGAGGCCCAGGGACTTGAACCTGGGGTCCTTGCACATTATGATATGTGCACTCAAACCATACACCAGTACCCATGAGTTTTTATTTTTTATTTTTAGATAGTGAGGGACAGAGATAGAAGGAGACAGAGGTAGAAGAGACAAACATCTAGCAATAATCCACGACTTGTAAAACATGTCCTTTGCATGGTGCTTCTGTGTGGTGACAGAATCTAAGTCCTCACACCTAGTAAAATATGTGCTCTACCAGATGAGCTACAATCTGGCCCCCACAAGGCAAAACTTTTCAACATGGTTACTGGAGATTGCAGTGTTTCCTACACTTTACAAAAGTTTACAGAAGGGAAGGTAGATGTGGAGACTGTAGTCACTGCTGCTGTTAACATTGGATGAGTGTGAACAAGAACAAACTACAGAAATGAATGAAATATTAAGTGCCTGAGGCTTACCCATGTCAGGATCCAGACACCAGTGGATATTTTACTTTCCTTGGCATTGCAGTCTGCAGGTGGACAATTATGAACCTACTCTTGAAATTTTTGAT
Source organism: Erinaceus europaeus (assembly GCF_950295315.1). Classification (NCBI taxonomy): domain Eukaryota; kingdom Metazoa; phylum Chordata; class Mammalia; order Eulipotyphla; family Erinaceidae; genus Erinaceus; species Erinaceus europaeus. The sequence goes on from NC_080165.1 coordinate 56,753,882, forward strand.
AAGCGGGGCTGGGTGGTGACATACTTGATTGAGCACACACACACACACACACACACACACACACACACACACACATTATTGGGCGAGGACCCTGGTTTAAGTTGTTGGTCCCCACTTGCAGTGGGGAAGCTTCATAAGCAGTGAAGCAAGACTGCAGCTTTCTCTCTCCATTTCTACTTATTCCTTGCTTTCAATTTCTCTCTGTCTTATCAGAAAGAAAGAAGGAAAGAAAAGAAGGGAAGAAAGAAAGAAAGGGAGGGAGGGAAGGAAGGAAGGAAAGAAGGAGAAATGGCTGCCAGAATTAGTAGACTCACAGTGCAGGCACCAAGCCCCAGCAATAAACCTGGTAACTAACTAAATAAGTAAATACAATAAAAATAAATATTAATAATAAGGGAATATTGACAAGCTCAAAATGGAAAAGTGTTTACTTTGTGTCATACAACTTCTGACAACAATGAACTGTACTAGAAATTGTAAATCTGAATGTGATGCTTCTGCTGGGGTTATGATCATGATCTCTTGTGAGCAACAGCAATTATTTTATCTACAGGGTCTAAAATCTCCTTTAAAGATTTGTTGGAGTCCAGAAGGTAGCACAGTGGATAAAGCAATTAGACTCTCAAGCATGAGGTTCTGAGTTCAGTCCCTGGCAGCACATGTACCAGTGATGTCTGGTTCTTTCTCTCTTTCCTCTTATCTTTCTAATAAATAAATAAAATATATTAAAAAAAAGTTTTGTTGGGGGTTTAGCCAAGATTGCAGAGTAAGACAGGACCTGTGTGTCTCTCCTTCTCGCATTGGCAGCAAGACTGCAGTAATACATGGAAAAACAACACACAGGGAAACTTTCCACAGTACGAGACAGAAAGGTCAACAAATGTGGGTTAAGTGAGGCAGAGTTTGTTGTAAACTTGGAAATAATGCTCTTTGCTGTTCTATAGAACCATGCTTCATGTAATTCTGACAAGTTGAGCTCAACATCAACATCAGGGAGATGTAATTCGGAAAGCAATTTGAACTTAGTGGCCAGGGTTGCAAACGTGTCTGAGCTGCTTGGGTTTCAGGTTTCATTATCTTATTTTATTGGTGACTCTTATTACTGAGAACTGAACTAGCTCTTTAAATTATTGGCCTGATGTTCTGGTATCTAGACCCAATTGTTGCTTGTTTGGGTTCATTGTGCATTTTATGCTATTGCATTCCATGACATAGTTTATGTTAGTGCATTCCATTACATAATGTTCTTGATGACCATCAAAAGATCCCTAGTAACATGGGAAACAATCCAACAAGCCATTTGAACTCTGAAATGTTTATTCAAACAGCTCTTGTCTGGAACCAAATTGACTGGAAACCCTATATGAAGATAATCTTTTGAAAACAGAAGTAGAGGACACCTTAGAGGGCCACTGCTAATTTTTACCTCAGGGAAAAAAATCTTTGTTTTCAAAACTTCAGTGATCCCTGAACACCAGAATGTTAGGAAAGCCATAATGGTCCTTCTCAAAGCTCCTTCCTCACCACAAGCATGGAACAGGGCCCTATAGACAAACTCTTAGGACAGTAAATGAGATACCTGCTATTAACAAAAAACATCTAAACTTCTAGTATTTGGGTTATTTTAATCCAATTTTTGCACAACAAACTTCAGGGCAACAATGAATTTGAACGTCTATGGGAAGTATTCTTATATGACAGCTGAATTTGATGTGGGTTTCATTCCATATTTGACACAGTTCAAGTCTTCCAGGTGAAACATATTCCCCAGTTCTATAAATGACTGACCAAGGAATCCCCCTACCTTTCTCATAGATCATCTTCCATATCTCCAACTAATCTGATGGCTTATGTTTATCATCAAAGATTATTTGATGACATCAATGTCAAGAAATTTGTTGTTGGTTTCTTATTTTTCAGCATTATTTGGAATAGTTTGTTGGTAGACTGGGTTCAGAATCAGGTAAAGATTGATGTTGAGAGAATCTGTGAATGCTTTGTCAAGAGTAGAATAGACATAGAGCTGGTGGAAGGTAAAGAACAAATAGAGGTTGACATGAGACTGAAGAAAAACAAATGAGCCTTCATCTTTAAAAAATTTTTTTATTATCTTTATTTTATTTATTGGATAGAGACAGCCAGAAATCTAGAGGGAAGGGGGTGATAGAGAGGGAGAGACAGAGACACCTGCAACACTGCTTCACCACTCGCAAAACTTTCCCCCTGCAGGTGGGGACCAGGTGCTCGAACCTGGATCCTTACTCATTGTAACGTGCACTCAACCACGTGCACCACCACCTGGCCCTCCTTCATCTTTTCACAATATAAGAGGTACAGAGCTGGAAGAGGACCCTCTGAGGTTTAGAAAAAAAGAGATTGTGCCAAGGCATCCCTCCTAGAGGCTTAACTGTTGCTTTAGAGCAACACAAGTGATCTAATCACATGAAATTCAGAGTGGAGATTTTTGTCATATCCTACCATAGGTCCAACCCGGTGCCATCATACCTCTAAACGGCATGGATATAGCCTTACTGAAAAAGAAATGTGATTCAAGTTGTGCATTTTTCAAGTGAGGAGTAGGGTGGTGAAAGGAAGTTTAGTACATCAGACAGAAAGTGGCAGTGGGTTTGTTTTCTTAAAGGGTTTAGAACAAGATTCACTGGGTTAGTTAGAGGGTAAGTGAGTGATGAGTTTAATGTGTATGCTCATATCTAATTTAAGATATAGACAAACACGGCCAAGTGGTATAAGACTTGTTTGGAGCACCAATTAGCAACAATTATTGTTAAGCAGAAGCAAAGTGTCACAGAAACATATAGGCTTCATGAGGGCATATGTGGGTCTTTATGTCTTTTTTTTTTTTTTTTTTTTTTTGCCTCCAGGGTTATTGCTGGGGCTCAGTGCCTGCACTACGAATCCACTGCTCCTGGAGGCCATTTTTCCCATTTTGTTGCCCATGTTGTTGCACTTGTTGTAGTTGTTATTGTTGTCATAGCTGTTGTTGTTGGATAGGACAGAAAGAAGTCAAGAGAGGAGGGGAAGACAGAGAGGAGGAGAGAAAGATAAGATACCTGCAGACCTGCTTCATTGCTTGCCAAGCAATCTCCTGCAGGTGGGGAGTCGGGGGCTCGAACCAGGATCCTTACGCCGGCCCTTGCGCTTTGCACCATGTGCACTTAACCCGCTGTGCTACTGCCCTGCTCCTGAGTTTTTATGTCTTTTTTTTTTTTTTTCCTCCAGGGTTATTGCTGGGCTCGGTGCCTGCACCATGAATCCACCTCTCCTGGAGGCCATTTTTCCCCCTTTTTGTTGCCCTAGTTGTTGCAGCCTCGTTGCGGTTATTATTGCCATTGTTGACGTTGCTTTGTTGTTGGATAGGACAGAGAGAAATGGAGAGAGGAGGGGAAGACAGAGAGGGGGAGAGAAAGATAAACACCTGCAGACCTGCTTCATCGCCTGTGAAGCGATTCCCCTGCAGGTGGGGAGCCGGGGGCTCGAACCGGGATCCTTACACCGGTCCCTGCGCTTTGCGCCACGTGCGCTTAACCCACTGCGCCACCGCCCGACTCCCGGGTTTTTATGTCTTATGTATAAAACTGGAAGATGTGAGGTAAATCAGTGGTGTGATTTCTGTAGGTGTTGTGCCTGAGGTAGCTCCTGCCAGGGTTATCTTTCTCTCAGAACTCTGTTCTTGTGGGCACAGCTGTAAATACATTTACACGCTATTTGAAAGATGTTAACAGTTTAGTTCAGGGGGCAAACCTATAGACTCACTGAGTCTAATATAAATGGCATCTTTATTTTTTTAAGTTTGTGTTTTTTACTGTTATTTTATTTTTTTATTATTAGATAGAGGTAGAGAGAAGGGAGAGATAGAGGGGAGGAGGGAGAGAAAGGGGGGGAGAGAGAGACCTGCAGCTCTGTTTCACCACTTGTGAAGCTTTCCCCCTACAGGTGGGGACCAGGGGCTTGAACCTGAGTCCTTGTGTACTATAATATGTGCACTTAACCAGGTGCACCACTGCCTGGCCCCAATAAATGGCTTCTTTACCAATAAAAGAGAGGGAGGGGAGAGAGAGAGAAATATATATATATATATATATATATATATAGAGAGAGAGAGAGAGAGAGAGAGAGATATCAAAGTAAAGCCAGGTGGTGAGAAACATAAAACTGCTCTCTCCCAAAAAAGTAAAAGCCGTGTCAAGTGACAACAAACGACAGGCACAAGAGATCTGCAAGGTATGAAACTATGGATTGGTGAGTGAGGGGCTGGGAGTATAAGTATAAAGGGGTGCAGAAATCCAGGCACCCCAAACCTATTCCTACAATCTTGCAAAAATGTGGAATGTAAATTTAAGGGATAGATAAGGGATAGCTTACCTTGGCCACCTATAGAAGCTTGCAACCCTATTAGAGGAAGTTCTGGGTGCTGTGGTGTCCCTCTCTGTCTCTGAAAAAGCAGTCCAGGAGCAGTGAAATCACACATACATAAGGTTTTTTGCTCAAAAAACAATAAGAACAACAAAGAAAAGAGATTGAGACTAGCATACCTAAGTAATGCATAATGGAATTCCCAGGAGAGAAAAGAGCGAATTTCTTATATTATAGATGTTATGACACCATGTGGGAAGTGCTATGGTGCTGGAGGAAGTTCCTGTTTTGAGATGTGTCTCCCTCTCTCTGTCTCTCTTCCTGAATTAAAAAAAAAAAAGGGGGGCCTTGAGCAGTGAAAATCATACCTGTATGAGGTCCTGGCTCTGGGGTGGGAAAAAAAAAGACTTCTACATCAAAATCAGTGGCATGAGGAACAGAAAGTGTCACCCTGATAGCTAAAATGGAGATACTTGTGAGGACATACTTAATACCACTGAATTCTCATGCCTCTGAATGCTCTAGACCTAAAGAAGTGCTCCGTTTGGACTGGGGAGACAACATAATGGTTATGCAAAGACTCTCATGCCTGAGGCTCCAAGGTCTTAGATTCAATACCCAGCACCACCATAAACCAGAGCTGAGCAACACTCTGCTTCCTCTCTCTCTCTCCTCTCTGATTCTCTGTATTTCTGTCATTAAAATGGAATAAATTAAAAAAATTTTAAAAAGAAGTGCTCTGTTTCCCCCTTGTTAGAAGATAACAATCCCCTTGTACTTTGTTCAGAAACATATGGAAGCCACATCTGAAGCAGATGACTTTTAAGATGTTACTTTCTGGGGGCTGGGCGGTAGCACGGCAGGTTAAGCAAACATGGTGTGGAGTGCAAGGACCCGACTGGCATAAGGATTCCGGTTGGAGCCCCCAGGTCCCCACCTGTAGGGGGGTCGCTTCACAGGCAGTGAAGCAGGTCTGCAGGTGTCTATCTTTCTCTCCCCCTCTCTGTCTTACCCTACTCTCTCCATTTCTCTCTGTCCTATCCAACAATAACAGCTATAACAACAATAAGAATAACAACCACAACAAGGGCAACAAAATGGGAAAAATAGCCCCTAGGAGCAGTGGATTCATAGTGCTGGCACCAAGACCAGGTGATAACCTTGGAGGCAAAAAAAAAAAAAGACAAGCAAAAAAGATGTTATTTACTCCTCTTAGGACTTGCCTCTAACTTCCCTCCTGGCTTCTAGATCAGTAATTTGGATTTTGCTTCTACATGGCCCAATTGGGGAATAGTGATTTACACTGGGAGGAAAGAAATTATTCATCAAAGAAGTTATAGGATATGGCTAATACATTATAATAATAATGGTGAGATTATGCTTAGGCTAGGGATGGGGGTCACAGTTGTGGGAAGAGGGATCCTGAGTGTTGGGCCAAAGGGACTAGAATATAAACCTTGATAAGGAAGATTAGAAGGGCACTTCTGTGATTTAGGATCTAATGTCTGGCAAAGATATCTTGAATTGACCTTAGTACAGCAATGAGAAAGCTTCTTGTAATTTGGGAACACAATATTGTGTAGTAATAGAGGTGGTAATGCTGGAACTGCCTTGGGAAAATTAAAGTATAGACATGTTAGAATGGATTCCCCTTAAGATCAAAGTACCCATCCATTGACTGTGTTCCCTGGGAGATGCAGAAGACACTCAGTAAAGCACTAGAAAATGTGCTATAGAGGCCAAGAGGTGGTGCAGTGATAAAGCATGGCACTCTCAAGCATGAGGTCCTGAGTTTGATCCCCAGCGTTGTATATCACCTGTACCAGAGTGATGCTCTGCTTTGTTTGTTTGTTTGTTTGTTTTATAAAAAGGAAACACTGACAAAAACCATAGGCTAAGAGGGGTACAAATCCACACAGTTCCCACCACCAGATCTTTGCATCCCATTCCCTCCCCTGATAGCTTTCCTATTCTTTATCCCTCTGGGAGTATGGACACAGGGTCATTGTGGGATGCAGAAGGTGGAAGGTCTGGCTACTGTAATTGCTTCCCTGCTGAACACGGGCATTGACAGGTCAATCCATACTCCCAGACTGCCTCTCTCTTTCCTTACTGGGGCAGGGCTCTGGGGAAGCGGAGCTCCAGGACACATTGGTGGGGTCGTCTATCCAGGAAGTCTGGTTGGCATCATGGTAGCATCTGGAACCTGGTGGCTGAAAAAAGAGTTAACTTATAAAGCCAAACAAATTGTGCACTAATCATGAACCTAAAGGCTAGAATAGTGCAGATGATGAGTTGGGGGGGATCTCCATTTTGTAGATAGTTAGTAGGCCTATTTTAGTTATATTCCAAGAGGCCTATGACTATACTAGTTTTTTTTCTTTCTGAGCCTGAAATCTGATATGCAGGTGGATCTAAGTTATTATCTGGGGAGGTGATGCCATGGCTGGAAAAAGGACCAGAAAGCTGGATCAGGGAAGAGAGTAGCTCCCTAATATGGGAAAGTTGTATAAATATTGTTGACTGTAAATCCCACAGATTTGATGTGATCTCCACAGATTTGATGTGATCTGGGGCCCATATTCAGCTTAGGAGCCTGCATCTGCATCCCTGTATCTGCATCTGCATCCCTGTAGATCTGAGTTCACATTTTGTGGTCATGAGTAGGAACATTCCAAGCTGCCTCAGTTTCAGGACCCATCTTCCTCAAGTGGAACATAGAGTATGTTGTTCAGCCTCCTTTTGGAGGATGGAACATTCTCTGCCGTTGTTGATCCATGTTGAGGGAAAGGTCCTGTGGGGGACCACAGAGGAGTCTATTTTGTTGTTCCTGATAGAGATGACCTGTAACAATGGAGAGAGGGATTTATTTGAGGTCTAGGCCCATCATGTCTTTTTGGGAATCTCAGGACTCTCCGACTAGGGCCCCAGCTGATGGGGTAGCCTGGTAGTGACTAAACAGTCATAGTTAAATTATGCCAGTCTCTTGCCCTTATTCAGCTTTTGCAGTCCTTACTTTGATAAGGACTTTGGAGTTAGCTTTGGAGTGAGTGAGGGAAGTATAACATGAAGTAGGTGAGAAGGGTATCTATGTCTAAGTAGACACACTATTTCATTAGGAACTTTATGGTGTCTTTTTAGGTCTTTTTATTTACTGATGCTCTGCTTCTATTTCTCCCTTTCTCTCATTAGTAAATAAAAACTAACCCATATGAAATAAATCAAGTGAAAAAGAAAGAAGTGTGCTAGAATGGAACACTTACATGTCAAGCATCATCATCGGTAGTAGCTAAGAAAGCTACTGATTAGCTTGGGAAGATTCATAGAGGAGGCTGTTTTGGAACAGGAGTCCCTAGTGTCAGTGGAGGATTTTGAAAAAAATAAAGGCCCTGATTGCATTGTTAGGAATGAAGTTGACATAATTACCATAACAGGCAGCAAAGTCAGAGTAACAACCAGAAGGAAGAGACCTATGGAAACTTACGGAAATGGCTAGTAGGGTATGGTGCAAGATAGAAAGCCAGTGAGACTATTGCTGAACCCATGTTCCCAACAACAACAACAACAACAACAACAACAACAACATTTAAAGTAGATCAACCAAACACTGATGTTTGCAGAAGAGGAGCTTCTCTGGCACCCTACTCGATACACTGCAGGTCATATTTTTTCTTGTCCTCTTCCCATCATAGGTCTTACTTCCTGCTACCTGACTTGCTCAATCCACTGCAGCCATACTGACTCACTTGTTACTGCTCAACAGTGTGTTTAAGACTCACACTCTCATACCAAGGCTTTTGTATTTCCTATCTCCTTTACCTGACTGTTCCTCTCATGAAGTTACTAGTCCTCTTAACATTATCTTCTTTTTTCTTTATATTTATTTATTTTCCCTTTTGTTGTCCTTTTTTTTTTATTATTGTTATTGATGTTGTCATTGTTAAATAGGACAGAGAGAAATGGAGATAGGAGGGGAAGATAGAGAGGAGGATAGAAAGACAGACACCTGAAGACCTGCCTTACAACTTGTGAAGCGACACTCCTGCAGGTGGGGATCCTGGGGGTCAAACCGGGATCCTTATTCAGGTCCTTGCGCTTTGCACCACCTGCTGCGCTACCGCCTGACTCCCTATCTTTTTTTTTTTTTCCTTCTTTGTATGCTTGGTAGTTTTAAATTCAGTGTTGGAAATTTTGTTTGAATACTTTTAGAGTATGGTGATGTTACCCTTCTCCAGAGAAGATTTACTTTTGCTTTCTCTAGGCAGCGAGTTAGAGGTAGTTCAGATAAATTTAATTTAATCAGGAATTGAATTAATTTGTGGCTGGCTTGCTCTGCGCAACTTTATCTATTTCTGGCTTCTGGCTTCCCATTAATCCTAGGATGTAGACCTTAAGAGGTTCTAATTGAGAGCCCTGGGGTTTTGAGGGAACCCTCCTACTTAATTTGCTTGGACTCCCACATTTTATGTCACTTGTGCTCTGAGACAGCCAAAAACTATTTAGATACTCATTTTCTTAGCATATGCTCTGCTCAGCTTCTTAGTCTTTCTGCCATTTACAAACAAACAAATGTCTTTATAGGGAAAGTTCATTTTTCAGAACTCTCCTCGCTAGGATTTTTATACAAGTTCCGGTTGTCTTAAGAGCTCTCCTCAGCCCAGAGCTTCTTGGTCTCTCACCCTGTGCCACCTAAAACCTGCACAGGGTGAATGGACTAGAATCTGAAAACTCATCTCAATGAGTTCCCATTTCATTTGAAAACTTGCTCTCTCAAATTCTGGCTATCTTGGTAGTTCTCCAAATCCCAAGGGTGGAAGGTAAAGGTAGATTTTCAGCTCCACTATAGGGGATGGAGGCAGAGACACAGACCTTTGGTGGCAGAAATGGTGTTAATATACATTCTTATTAACTTATAGTCTTATACATTATTATTTAATCTATATAAGAGGGGAAAATAGATTGAATGTCTCAAACTTTGATGCATAGACCCCGGTTCTGAGTATATTCCTTCAATCTGAGCACTTAAGATTTCAAATTGGTAAACTGATTGAATTTTAACAGTGGGCTTAAACTGTTAACACATTTCTAATAATGACTCTTTTTTTTGAAATATTAAATTACTCACAAACAACTATTTAATTAATATGAGGGGGAAAACAGATTGAATGTCTCAAACTTTTTGTTGCTTAGACCACAGGCTGAGTATATGTTCCTTCAATCTAAGCATTTAAGGCTTCAAATTCTAAATCAGATTGAGTTTTAACAGTGGGCTCAAATTGTTAATACATTTCTTTCTTTCTTTTTTTTTTTTTTTTTCCTTGTCTCCAGGGTTATTGCTGGGGCTCGGTGCTTGCACTACGAATTCACTGCTCCTGGAGGCCATTTTTCCCATTTTGTTGCCTTTGTTGTTGTCGTTATTATCATTGTTATTATTGCTGTTGTTGTTGCTGGTTAGGACAGAGAGCAATCGAGAGAGGAGGGGAGACAAAGAGAGAGGGGAGAGAAAGACAGACACCTGAGACCTGCTTCACCGCCCATGAAGCGACCCCCCTACAAGTGGGGAGTGGAACCGGGAGCCTGATACTGGTCATTGTTTTGCACCATGTGCGCTTAACCCGCTGCGCTACCACCCGATTCCCTGTTAATACATTTCTTTTTTTTTAATTTTTAATATACTTATATTTATTTATTTATTTTCCCTTTTGTTGCCCTTGTTTTTTTAATCGTTGTAGTTATTGTTGTTACTGATGTCGTCGTCGTTGTTGGATAAGACAGAGAGAAATGGATCAAGGAGATGAAGACAGAGAGGGGGAGAGAAAGACACCTGCAGACCTGCTTCACCGCCTGTGAATCGACTTCCCTGCAGGTGGGGAGCTGGGGACTCGAACTGGTATCCTTATGTTGGTCCTTGCTCTTTGTGCCACGTGCGCTTAACCCGCTGCACTACCGCCTGACTCCCTGTTAATACATTTCTAATAATGACTTGTTCTTTGAAATATTTTTTAAACATTTATTTATTTATTTATTCCCTTTTGTTGCCCTTACTGTTTTATTGTTGTAGTTATTATTATTGTTGTTGTATAGGACAGAGAGAAATGGAGAGAGAAGGGGAAACAGAGAGAAGGAGAGAAAGACACCTGCAGATCTACTTCACTGCTTGTGAAGCGACTCCCCTACAGGTGGGGAGCCGGGGCTCAAACTGGCATCCTTAAGCCGGTCCTTGCGCTTTGTGTCACCTGTGCTTAACCTGCTGCACTACCACCCGACTCTCATTCTTTGAAATATTGTCTCCAAAAAGCTTATACCAGGGAGAACAAAAGCAATTGGTGGCATTACTTTATATGATGCAGCTATATATAAATAGCATAAAAGGTCATCAATTATGGTAAGGTTTTGTATGATACAGCAAGTCCTAACAATGGGATTTTCAAAGTTAGCCCAATTGCCAAATAATTTGATTATAATAATAACTATCTATTGCCTTCTTAAACCATAAGACAGCAGGAATCTTCCCCTTCCTCTATAAAGCCCATACACCTCCCAGTCCTGGAACCTTTAGGGTGGGGCTCACTTTCCTGCATGCTTCTTTCAAGCCATAACAACCGACACCGCATCTGCTGATCCCAGTCTAATCAATGCAACCAGTACCACCTTAGCATGTTTCACTTCAGGCATGGAATGTCAACTCTACAGCTTCATTACTTTGGTGAGACTGTACCTAGCTCATAGGACTCCTTAATTCCATTTCAAGTGGCACACTTTTTTTTTTTTTTTACTTTTTAATTAATTTATTATTGGATAGAGACAGACAGAAATTGAGAGGGGAGGGGGATATAGAGAGAAAGAGAGATAGAGAGACATTTGCAGCCCTGCTTCACCACTCATGAAGCCTTACCCCTGCAGATGGGGACGAGGGGCTTAAACCTGGGCCCTTGTGCACTGCAGTGTGTGCACTTAACCAAGTGTGCTACTGCCTGGCCCCTCAAGTGGCACACTTCTTAACAAAACCTCAAAACCTAGATATAGACCAGGGTCCATGAGATAGAGCATATGTACATATATCCATAAGTTAGGGGAAATATATATATACTTTAAAGCAAAAGTGCACAGTAATTTGCAGTGAGTCAAAAAATGAAGCAAGAAAGTAGAAAGAACTAAAAAAGATACCTTAAAGTACCTAATGAAATAGTTTCTACTTAGACCTAGATACCCTCCTCACCTACTTCCTATTACACATCCCCCAATCACTTCAAAGCTAGCCCTGTCAGACAAAGTAAGGATTATAAAAGCTGAATAAGGGCAAGAGACAGCAATACCTTAACGATGACTTTTTAGTCAGAACCAAGCCACCCCATCACCTGGGGCTCTAGTCAGGGAGTCTTGGGGTTCCCACACAGACATGATGGACCTAAACCTCTAACAGATCCCTCTATCCACTGTCACTGGCCATCTCCACCAGGAACAACACAGTGGACCCCCTCTGTGGGCCCCTATAGGATTGCTCTCATTGTGGATCAATAATGGTAGGGAATGTTCCATTCTCTGAAGGGAGGTTGGGCATCATACTCTAGTTACTGCCAGAGGAAGATGGGTCCTGAAATTAGTGCAGCCTGGAATGTTCCTAGCCATGACCACAGAATATGAGCTCAGACCTACAGGGATGCAGAGGTTACACAGGCTCCTATGTTGAATATGGGCCCCAGATCAAGCCGGTGGGGTTTAGAGTTAATAATACTTATTTTTTGGCTCTAGGGTTATTGCTGGGCTCATTGCCTGCATTACGAATCCACTGCCCCTGGTGGCCATTTTTTTCCATTTTTGTTGCCCTTGTGCCCTAATTGTTACTGTTAATGTTCTCATTGCTGTTGTTGTTGGATAGGACAGAGAGAAATTGAGACAGGAGGGCGAGACAGAGAGGAGGAGAGAAAAGACCTTCTTCAATGCTTGTGAAACGATTCTCCCAACCCCTCACCCCCAACCCCACCCCCACCCCCACAGGTGGGGAGTTGGGAGCTCATACCCACTGATCCAACTTTCTAGTCCTTTTTCCAACTATAACACCATCTCTCCAGATAATAACTTAGGTCACCTGCATGTTAGATGTTAGGCTCAGACAAAAACTAGTAGGGTCATGGGCCCCTTGGAATAGACCTAAAATAAACCTACTAGCTATTACACTGTCTCCCAAGCCCTCTTTCTTTCTTTCTTTTTAAAAAATTTTTGTTTATAAAATGGAAACACTGACAAGACCATAGGATAAGTGGGATACAACTCCCACCACCACAATTCCGTATCCCATCCCCTCTCCTGATAGCTTTCCTATTCTTTAAACCTATGGGAGCATGGACCCAGGGTCTTTATGGGGTGCAGAAGGCAGAAGGTCTGACTTCTGTAATTACTTCCCTGCTGAGTGTGGGCGTTGACAGGTCGACTCATATTCCCAGCTTGTCTCTCTCTTTCCCTAGCCTAATCGGGGTTCCAGGACATATTGGTGAGGTTGTCTGCCCAGGGAAGTTTGGTTGGCATCTGGAATCTGGTGGCTGAAAAAAGAGTTAACATAGAAAGCCAAACAAATTGTTGACTAATTGTGAACCTAAAGGCTGGAATACTCCAGATGAAGATTTGGGGTCTCCATTTTGAAGATAGCTAGTAGGCCTATTTTAGTTATATTCCAAGAGGCCCATGACTATACTAGTTTTTTCATGAGCTTGACATCTTATATGCAGGTGGACCTAAGTTATTGTCTGGGGAGATGATGTCATGACTGGAAAAATGGCTAGAACCTCTACTATGGCCATGGGTGAGATCTAGCGCCTAAAGCCAGCGGGGCCTCAGCTCACCGCCTGCCTTCAGTGCGCTCAGGTGAAACCCAGGCCCCAACACGCCCTGAGCAGCCACTCACCTCCGCCCAGGTCCCTAACCTCCTCCCACTCTCTGCCCGCAGGACCCTGATGCCCCACCTTGCTTCAGTGAGGCTGCCAGTCGAGGGGTCCAGGAGCTGGCACAGTGCAAAGAGACATTGGACTCGAACATGAAGTCTCAAGTTCAGTCCCTGGCAGCACATGTACCAGACTGTCTGGTTCTTTCTCTTCTATAATTCTAGTAAATTAAATAAAGCTGCTGATTGATCAAAAAAAAGAAAAGAAAAGAAAAGAAAAAGGGCTAGAAAGCTGGATCAGAGAAAAACGTAGCTCCCAAATATGGGAAAGGTGTATAAATATTGTTGACTGTAAACCCCATCAATTTGATCTGGAGCCCATATTCAACTTAGGAGCCTATGTAATCTCTGCATTTCTGTAGGTCCGAACTCGCGTTCTGTGGTCATGAGTGGGAACATTCCAAGTTGCACCAATTTCAGGACCCATCTTCCTCAGGTGATAGAGTATGTTATTCAACCCCCTTTTGGAGGATGGAACATTCTCTACCATTATTGATTGAGGGCAAGGTCCTATGGGGGCCTCCAAAGGGGTCCATATGCTGTTGCTGATGGAGATGACCAGTGACAATGTAGAGAGGGATCAATTCGAGGTCTAGGCTCAACGTGTCTGTGTGGGAATCCCAGGACTCTCCGACTAGAGCCCCAGGTGACGGAGTGGCCTGATAGTGACTAAAGAGTCATCATTAAAGTATGCCAGTTTCTTGCCCCTATTCAGCTTTTGTAGTCCTTACTTTGATAAGGTTAGCTTTGGAGTGACTGAGAGAAGTGTAATAGGAAGTAGGTGAGGAGGTTATCTACGTCTAAGTAGAAACAATTTCATTGGTACTTTGTGGTGTCTTTTTAGGTCTTTCTACTTGCTTGCTTCATTTATTGGCTTACTTATTGTGCACTTTTGCTTTCAGGTATATATTTTGCCCTAATTTATGGATACATCTGCCCTATCACATGGACCATAGTCTTTATCTAGGCTTTGAGGCTTTGTTAGGAAATGAACCACCCAAAATGGAATTAAGGAATCGTTTAAAAAAGGAAAGGTCTCACCCATGTAATGATGCTGAAGGGTTGACATTTCACACTTGACGTCTCTGGACACAGTCCGAAGTGAAGCATGCTGAGATGGTACTCATTGCATTGAATAGGTTGGTATCAGCAGATGCAGTATCATTTGGTATGACTTGAGAGAAGCATGCAGGAAAGTGAACCCTACCTACCCTAGAGGTTCCAGGAGTGGGGGAAATATGGGCTTTATAGAGGAAGCAGGAGGTTCCTGCTATCTTAGGGTTTAAGAAGGCAATAGATAGTTATTGTTATAACCAAATTATTTGGCAATTGGGTTAACTTTGAAAATCCCATTGTTAGGATTTGCTATATCATACATGACCTCACCATTATTTATGTCCTTTGATGCTCTTTTTTTCTTTCTAACTGCTAGATAAGCACTGTAGCAAAGTAGTTGAGAGTGTAATGCCAGTTAATCAATTTGTTTATTTATTATTATTTTTTCTCTTCTTTTTTTATTAGTGATTTAATATTGGTTTACAAGATTACAGGATAATGGGAACAATTCCACACTGTTCCTACCACCAGAATTCTGTGTCCCCTGTATCCCCACTCCCTCCGTTGGAAACTGCAATAGTTCTCCCAAGGTCACAGATGTGGGTTGATTATTGTTTCTGTAATGATCTGTCTATCCATCTATCTATATTTTTGCCCACTTTTTCTATGGTCCTGTTTTTCCTTCCTTTTTTTGTACTTTTCTTTTTTTATTTACTAGGGGATTAGTGTTTTATGGTTGACAGTAAATACAATAGTTTATACATGCCTATTTATTATTATTTTTTTTTAGTTAATCAATTTATTAACTCTCATCTCCAACCTTACCCTTTTAGTACCTGCTCTGTAGTAGTGGGCTGAATTATATATGCATTTCTCTTCTACAATGAGCATGATATGGAAGGCACAGGAGAGACATTGCAGAGAGAAGGGAGTTTCTCTTCCCAGTAGTAGTTTGTAACTGTTTGCTTTTATTGTTTCAGCTACATGGTCTATCAGCAGTGTGTGTGTGTGTGTGTGTGTGTGTTTTCCATACAGAGTACTCTGCTCCAGCCATGTGCCAGAGAAAGTAGTCCCTCAACCCCAATGTGGGCCCAGAAACCCACATTATTGCTCCCCTTCCAGGGAAGATATAAAGCTTCCAAGCTTCAGTCATACAGTGGTGACCTGACTGCCCCTGTATGCCTACCCATCAACTTCAACTAGTGTCACCCTGAGATTTATTCTCACAATCATAATGCAAACAATACATAGTTCAGTTGCCTCATTTCTTTGCCCATTTCTCATTTCTCTATCCCAAAACCCCACCTCAGTCTGTTGGTCTGCACTCTAAAGAATTATTTCCTACGTGTCTGAAACAACTAGCTCTTGCCTAGGCAAGCCAGCATATTTCTGCCCTGTGGCTATACTAGTTTTTTTTTTTTTTTTTTTCCCTGAGCTTGAAATCTGATATGCAGGTGGATTTAAGTTATTGTCTGGGGAGATGATGTCATGGCTGGCAAAAGGACCAGAAAGCTGGATCAGGGAAGAGAGTAGCTCCCTAATATGGGAAAGGGGTATAAATATTGTTGACTGTAAGCTCCATCAATATGATGTGATCTGGGGCCCATATTCAGCTTAGGAACCTATATGACTTCTGCATCCCTGTAGATCTGAGCTCACATTTTGTGGTCATGAGTAGAAACATTCCAAGCAGCCCCAATATCAGGACCAATCTTCCTCAGGTGTAGCATAGAGTATATTGTCCATCCTTCCTTCAGAGGATGGAACATTCTCTACCATTGTTGATCCAAGTTGAGGGCAAGGTCCTATGGGGGGCCCACAAAGGGGTCTATTTTGTTGTTCCTGATAACCTTTGTTGTTTTTTAATGTTGTTGTAGTTATTATTATTGTTGTTATTGATGTCATCGTTATTAGATAGGACAGAGAGAAATGGAGAGAGGAGGGGAAGACAGAGAGGGGGAGAGAAAGATAGACACCTGCAGACCTGCTTCGCCATCTGTGAAGTGACTCCCCTGCAGGTGGGGAGCCAGGGCTGGAACCAACCGGGATCCTCATGCTGGTCCTTGCACTTCGCACCACCCTAACCTATCCTTTTAAGGTTGTATGTCCTCTCCCTCCCCTCTCCCTTCCTCATTCCCTCCCTCCTTCCCTCCCTCCCTCCCTCCCTCCAGGGTTATCACTAGGACTTGGTGCCAGCACTATGAATCCACTGCTCCTGGCGGCCATTTTTTCCCCATTTTATTGGATAAGACTAAGAAATTGAGAGACACAGGGGAGACAAAGAGGGAGAGAGAGAGACACTTGCAGATCTTCTTTGCTGCTTGTGAAGCATCCCCCCTGTAGGTGGGGATCCAAGAGCTTGAACTGGATCCTTGAGTGTATTCTTACTCTTTGTACTATGTGCACTCAACCTCTTGTACCACCACCCACGCTCCTGGTTTCTGTCTCTCAACTGGACACAGAGTGATAAAGAATTGGTACCAGGGGTGATATCAGTAACTAGATCATTGAAGTGGAATTTGGGTACTGGTTTGGGCATACCCTTGAGCTTAAACTCGGTGCTGACCTCTTTGCTGAGAGATGGGTTGATAGTAACCTCAAAATCATTTCAGTGACTTCACAGCTACTCTGTTGTTGATTGTGATATAGTGCCACCAAAGCCTTGAGAGTCCTTGTGACTGCTGCAGGAAAAGCTCATCTGAGTATACTTGAGCACTTCTGTGGAGGAAATGACAGGCTTGTTAACTCTCAGCTCATCAAGTCATAGAATAAGAATCATAGAGACTCCATGATAACTGTAAGAAGATTTCATATTTCTTATAGTTCCATGGCTGTTATTGCTGAAAACCAAAACCAAAGTTTAATTGTGTAAGTTGCTGGATGATGATTCTTGAATTAACAGTCTTGTCAAGGGGCTAGGCAGTAGTGCACTTACCTGGTAGAACACACACATTACCAAGCATTAGGACCCTGGTTCAAGGCCCAGACCCCTAACAGCAGGGAGGAAGCTCCATGAGTGCAGGAGCAGTGTTGCAGGTATCTTTCTTTCTCCCTTCTCTTGCCCTCTACTTTTCTCTGTCTCTATCAGAAAAAAAGACAGCTGTGCATGGTGAAGTCCTTGTATAGGAAAAACCAATCTTGTCAAAAAATGCTAGACCAATCAATAATCAGGAAAGCATGGGATGCTGAAATTTGAAATTGAGATATTTCAAACAAATCAAGATATCCAAGTGGAACTGATAATCCTGTACCCTGAGGTCATTCTCATCCCCTTCACCAGTACAAACAGTTTGCCCTCTGCTATCTGAGAATATTGGTTTTCTTTTGCTTGAAAATCTTGTAAGAACATTACCTGGGGCAGATGCTTTTATTTTTTAAACCCCCCCCCCCCAGAACACTACTCAGCTCTGGTTTATGGTGATGTCAGAGATTGAATTTGGGACTCTGGAGCCTCAGGAATGAAAGCCTTCTGTATAACTACTATGCTATCTCCCTGGACCCAGATACCTTTAAAGAGGATGCTCATTTTCTTCAAGATCCACTATACAGTCATCCCTTGCTGCCAGAAGATCTATAAATAGTGTCAAATCTTAGTAGAGGGGCTGGGCTGGAAGCACCAAAAGAATTACAAGACTTTGCTAATCATTTATTTGTGTAGTTACCTGGAAAAGATGTTATAGAAGTTATTCTGCAGCTGGCAGATGAAGAAAAGTAAAATAGAATTCCCTATCACTCTATATTCTTTTTTTAGTTTTTAAAAAAAATTTATTGATTATTTATTCCCTTTTGTTGCCCTTGTTGTTTTATTGTTGTAGTTATTATTGATGTTGTCGTTGTTGGATAGGACAGAAAGAAATGGAGAGAGGAGGGGAAGACAGAGAGGGGGAGAGAAAGATAGACCCCTGCAGACCTACTTCACCACCTGTGAAGTGATGCCCCCACCGGTAGGGAGCCAGGTTCAAACCGGGATCCTTATGCTAGTCCATGTGTTTTGCGCCACGTGCACTTAACCCGCTGCACTACCGCCCAACTCCCCACTCTATATTCTTTTATATGATTGAGCTTACTAAAATTCACAATGTAGTGCATTAGATTGTGTAGCTAGTGGTGGTTCTAACTGCTTATTGGTTGACCTAAACTTGAATGCAATATTCCAGTTTAATGAGGTATAATTTTAATGAAGTTAAGATGCCAGAGCTTTTCTGGCATGATGAGGAGAAAATTCAAAGGGACAGGAAAAGAGCAATGTTGGACTGGATTTTACTATGTGTGACCTATCCCCTATGTGAAAGGCCAAGAAGACACTACCTTTGAATTGAGAAATATATTAGAGAAGAGAGCATCTGGATGCATCTTTGAAAAATGTTGTGGTTGCTCTCTACTGGAAGTCAGATATGACTGTAAGGGATTCTACCTTTGAGACGGATTCCTAACTTTGGTGAGGATAGTGGTACGCCACTGTAGCATGGGCCAAGGGGAAGCACTTAGCCACTGAAGAGAAGGTGGGTGCATTCACTGTAAAGGCATCGGGGATGTTTTAGTAATCAGAAGTTCTTGGTTTATAGTGATCTTTAGTGGTAGTTAACTGATCGTGGTATTTCTAGGAGGAAATGGAAAACTAACCTATTAGAATAGTGCTTGATTGATATAACAGGAGAATCTCTAAATCCAGTATTGAAAAACCTAACCTGAATCATCATCATAGAGCACAGTGACCTCTCAGTTTTGTAAATCAGTCCACAGACCCAGGACCCTTTGAAAGACCAGGTTCCTTTCAAGAAGGACTTTGCACTTCTGCCAAAGTACACATCTTAATCTTGCTCCAGGCATTTCTCAGAGGAATTTGCAGCCAGTTAGTAGAATGACTGTGCACTGGGGAAAAGGGAATAGTCAGACCTATCAGGGATGACTAGACACTGGTTTTAGATTGATGCTAAACGGTGTCTCACCATCCAAAGTAGGGTTTGACAGGTGATAGATGGACTTTCTACTTAAGCCTGACTCACAGTGGTCCCTGTTGACCCTTGATCTCACCCTGTGGTGAATTTCCTGAAAATATAATTGGCAATTGACAGAATCCCACTTTGTCTCTGACCTATGTGGTAGGCAGGGCTAAGTGAAAGGCTCTAGAACTTTCATCTCTTGTCACGATAATTAATCAGAAACAATACTGTTGCTTCACAAGCGGTGAAGCAGGTCTGCAGGTGTCTCTTTCTCTCCCTCTCTCTGTCTTCTCCTCCTCTCTCCATTTCTCTCTGTCCTATCCAACAATGACGATATCAATAATAACTACAACAATAAAACAACAAGGGCAACAAAAGGGAATAAATAAATAATAATAAAAAAGAAAAACCTAAGGAATCCAGCAAGAAGCTTTTGGAAATCATCAGGCAATACAGTAAAGTGTTAGGCTACAAAATTAACATTCAAAAAGTCAGTGGCATTCCTCTATGCAAACACTAAGTTAGAAGAAATTGAAATCCAGAAATCAATTCCTTTTACTATAGCAACAAAAATAATAAAATATTTAGGAATAAATTTAACCAAAGAAGTGAAAGACTTGCATACTGAAAATTATGAGTCACTCTCAAGGAAATTGAGAAAGACACAAAGAAGTGGAAAGATATTTCATGTTCATGGGTTGGAAGAATTAACATCATCAAAATGAATATACTACCCAGAGCCATCTACAAATTTAATGTTATCCCCATCAAGATCCCAAGCACATTTTTTAGGAGAATAGAACAAATGCTACAAATGTTTATCTGGAACCAGAAAAGACCTAGAATTGTCAAAACAATCTTGAGAAGAAAGAACAGAACCGGAGACATCACACTCCCAGATCTCAAATTGTATTATAGGGCTGTTGTCATCAAAACTGCTTGGTACTGGAACATGAATAGACATACTGACCAGTGGAATAGAATTGAGAGCCCAGAAGTAAACCCCCACACCTACGGACATCTAATCTTTGACAAAGGTGCCCAGACTATTAAATGGGGGAAAGCAGAGTCTCTTCAACAAATGGTGTTGGAAACAATGGGTTGAAACATGCAGAAGAATGAAACTGAACCACTATATTTCACCAAACACATAAGTAAATTCCAAGTGGATCAAGGACTTGTATGTTAGACCACAAACTATCAGATACTTAGAGGAAAATATTGGCAGAACTCTTTTCCGCATAAATTTTAAAGACATCTTCAATGAAACCAATCTAATTACAAAGAAGACTAAGGCAAGCATAAACCTATGGGACTACAGCAAATTAAAAAACTTCTGCACAGCTAAAAACAAAACAAAACCAAACCAAGAGTTCCCTCACAGAGTGGGAGAAGATCTTTACATGCCATACATCAGACAAGAGGCTAGTAACCAGAATATATAAAGAGCTTGCCAAAGTCAACAACAAGACAACAAATAACCCCATCCAAAAATGGAGCGAGGACATGGAAAGAATATTCACCACAGAAGAGATCCAAAAGGCCAAGAAACACATGAAAAAATGCTCCAAGTCTCTGATTGTCAGGGAAATGCAAATAAAGACAACAATGAGATATCACTTCACTCCTGTGAGAATGTCATACATCAGAAAAGGTAACAGCAGAAAATGCTGGAGAGGTTGTGGGTTCCAGGGAACCCTCCTACACTGCTGGTGGGAATGTAAATTGGTCCAACCTCTGTGGAAAACAGTCTAGAGAACTCTCAGAAGGCTAGAAATGGACCTACCCTATTATCCTGCAATTCCTCTCCTGGGGATATATCCTAAGGAACCCAACACACCCATCCAAAAAGATCTGTGTACACATATGTTCTTGGCAGCACAATTTGTAATAGCCAAAACCTGGAAGCAACCCAGGTGTCCAACAACAGATGAGTGGCTGAGCAAGTTGTGGTATATATACACAATGGAATATTACTCAGCTATAAAAAATGGTGACTTCACTGTTTTCAGCCGATCTTGGATGGACCTTGAAAAATTCATGTTAAATGAAATAAGTCAGAAACAGAAGGATGAATATGGGATGATCTCACTCTCAGGCAGAAGTTGAAAAACAAGATCAGAAGAGAAAACACAAGGGAGTCGAGCGGTAGTGCAGCGGGTTAAGCCCATGTGGCACAAAGTGCATGTGCAAGGACCAGCATAAGGATCTCAGTTCAAGCCCTGGCTCTCCACCTGCAGGGAAGTCGCTTCACAGGCAGTGAAGCAGGTCTGTAGGTGTCTACCTTTCTCTCCCCCTCTCTGTCTTCCCCTCTTCTCTCCATTTCTCTCTGTCCTATCCAACAATGACATCAATAACAACAATAATAACTACAACAACAATAAAAACAACCATGGCAGCAAAAGGGAAA
Source organism: Erinaceus europaeus (assembly GCF_950295315.1). Taxonomy (NCBI): domain Eukaryota; kingdom Metazoa; phylum Chordata; class Mammalia; order Eulipotyphla; family Erinaceidae; genus Erinaceus; species Erinaceus europaeus. The sequence goes on from NC_080165.1 coordinate 56,775,603, forward strand.
AATAAATAATTTTTTCATATTTATTTATTTCCTTTTGTTGCCCTTGTTTTATTGTTGTAGTTATTATTATTGATGTCGTTGTTGGATAGGACAGAGAGAAATGGATGGAGGAGATGAAGACAGAGAAGCAGAGAAAGATAGACACCTGCACACCTGCTTCACCACTTGTGAAGCGACTCCACAGCAGGTGGGGAGGGGCCAAACCCGGATCCTTATGTGGGTCCTTGCGCTTTGTGACACGTGCACTTAACCTGCTGCGCCACCACCGGACTCCCAATTAATAAATTTGGAAAAGAAATGAGAGAGAAAACATAAGTAGAACCTGAACTGGAATTGCCCTATTGCACCAAAGTAAAAGACTTTGGGGTAGGTTGGTGGGTGGGTAGGTGGGGGAAAAATATAGGTCTAAGAAGGATGACAGAGGACCTAGTAGGGGTGGTATTTTTATATGGAAAACTGAAAGACGTTATGCATGTACAAACTATTGTATTTACTGTCGAATGTAAAACATTAATTTTCCAATAAAGAAATTAAAAAACAAAATAAGGACATCATCACTTACTAAATAATAGTAATTTCTTATGTCTTCTAATACCCAGTCTCCATTCATGTCTTTCCAAATTTCTGGCAATTTTTTAATAAGGTTTTAGATTAAACAATAACAGTACCATATTTGAGGTGCTATAGAACTAGAGAAAGCTCCAGTGTTGTGGTCTCTCTCTCTCTGACTATCTGGATGAAAAAGTAGCCCAGAGGAGGGAAATTATGTATTTGTGAGGTCCTGTCTTTGAAAAAAATATATATATATGTAGAGAGAGAGAGAGGGAGAGGGAAACAGAGAGAGAGAAAGAGGGATTGATTTCAGAGCAATGCTAAACCCTGTCTATGTGGTGCCTGGGAATGAACTTGATTCGGTTATATTCCCATTTAACAGAGGAGGAACTGCAAAAGGGTCTTTATATAGCCCATTGAGGAGCCCCATTTAAAATCCAGGTCTGCATGACTGTAACATTAATATTCTTTCAAATTCATCCCATTGTCTCTCAGAAGTATTATTGAAATAAACAACTATTGGACTACGTATGTACTTCCCCCCATCCCCCTCCCAGTTTCAATTTTAATTCAGGCCAGTTACTCTTGTGGACCATAAAAATATGCTAAATAATTAATGGAATAAAAATAATGCAAAAAAAGAACCTACAAAAGAATTGCATTTTAAGTAGAGAAATTTTATTTCTTCATTTTCTCTCATTTTTTTTCAATCTGGGATTTTGTTTATGTACAAAAAAGGCAATTAGCAAGAAGCTTACTTATAAGAACCCCCTAGAGTTCTCAGAATCTAATAAAAATGCATCTGAATTGAGCATTCCAAATACAGCAAAGCAAACCAATGTAAATTTAATTCCTTAATAAGGAGTTTGCAAATGTAGCCTCAATATAAACAACTTTACACCAAACCAGGAAACACTAAAGCTGGCTGGTGGTAATACGTTTTAGTACTCAATCTTTTGTTATCCAGGTCCAGACACACTGCTGGGATACAGGCACTACTCCTTTGTTTGTTTGTTTGTTTGTTTGTTTTAATTTCTTTAAGGGGAATTAATGTTTTACATTCAACAGTAAATTCAATAGTTTGTACATGCATAACATTTCCCAGTTTTCCATATAACAATACAACCCCCACTAGGTCCTCTGTCATCCTTCTTGGACCTGTATTCTCCCCACCCACCCACCCCAGAGTCTTTTACTTTGGTGCAATAAGCCAATTCCAGTTCAGGTTCTCCTTGTGTTTTCTTTTCTGATCTTGTTGTTCAACTTCTGCCTGAGAGTGAGATCATCCCGTATTCATCCTGCTGTTTCTGACTTATTTCATTTAACATGAATTTTTCAAGGTCCATCCAAGATCGGCTGAAAACAGTGAAGTCACCATTTTTTATAGCTGAGTAGTATTCCATTGTATATATACATATCTATATATCTATCTCTCTCTCCATATATATATATATCACAACTGGCTCAGCCACTCATCTGTTGTTGGAACCTGGGTTGCTTCCAGGTTTTGGCTATTACAAATTGTGCTGCCAAGAACATATGTGTACACAGATCTTTTTGAATGGGTGTGTTGGGTTCCTTAGGATATATCTCCAGGAGAGGAATTGCAGGGTCATAGGGTAGGTCCATTTCTAGCCTTCTGAGAGTTCTCCAGACTGTTCTCCACAGAGGTTGGACCAATTGACATTCCCACCAGCAGTGTAGGAGGGTCCTTTGACCCCACACCCTCTCCAGCATTTGCTGCTGCTACCTTTTCTGATGTATGACATTCTCACAGGAGTGAAGTGATATCTCATTGTTGTCTATTTATTTATTTTTACCAGAGTACAGATCAGCTCTGGCTTATGGTGTTTCTGGGAATTGAATCTGGCATATTTGGTGCCTGAAGCACAACTATCTTTTTAAAAAACTTTTTTTTTTTGCCTCCGGGGTTATCGCTGGGGCTCAGTGCTTGCACCACGAATCTACTGCTCCTGGAGGTTATATTTTTCCATTTTGTTGCCCTTGTTATGGCTGTTGGATAGGACAGAGAGAAATGGAGAGAGGAGGGGAAGACAGAGAGGGGAGAGAAAGACAGACACCTGCAGACCTGCTTCACCGCTATTTTCCCCCCTTTTGTTGCCCTTGTTGTTTTATTTAAAAATTTTTTTTATTATTTTTATTTATTTATTTATTGTATAGAGACAACCAGAAAGTGAGAAGGAAAGGGATGATAGAGTGGACGGGAGACAGAGAGACACCTGCAGCCCTGCTTCACCACTTGCAAAGTTTTCCCCCTGCAGGTGGGGACCAAGGGCTCAAACCTGGGTCCTAATGCATAGTAACATGTACACTCAACCAGGTGCGCCACTACCACCACCTGGCCCTAATTATAAGTCTTTTTGCATAATTTTATGCTGTTTCCTCAGCCCTCCCCCACAAGGTGTTTGTTTGTTTGTTTGTTTGTTTATTACCAGAGCACTGTTCAACTCTGGGTTATGGTGGTGTTGGGGATTGATCCTGGGGACTTTGGAGCCTCAGGCATGAGAACATTTTTTTTGCATAACCATTATGCTATCTCCCCTGTCCCCTTTTGTATTTTTCAGTTTTCAGGTATTATTTATTTATTTTTGTTCCAGGCTTTTTGTTGGGGCTTTGTGCCTACATGATTCCATCACTTTTGGAGGAGTCTTATTTGATTGATTTATTTTTGGCAGAAGTTAAGAGACAGAGAAAGAAAGATACAGAAAAAAGAGACACCACAGAATTGCTTCTTCAATGCTTATGAGTCTCCCTCTTTGTGTGGTGCTGAGTGGGGTTCGAGCGCAGGTCTTTGGGCATGGTAAAGTGTACACTCTACTGAATGAGCTCCCTTCCAGTTCCCTTTAGCGTTGCTCTGTAAGAAATGCATTTTCAGGGCTAGGTGGTGCACCTGGTTGAGCACCCATGTTACTATGTGCAAGGACCTGCGTTTGAGCCCCCGGTCCCCACTTGAAGGGGGAAAGCTTTGCAAGTGGTGAAGCAGTGCTGCAGGTGTTTCTCTGTCTCTCTCCCTCTCTGTCACCCTTCCCTCTAGATTTCTGGCTGTCTTTATCCAATAAATAAATAAATAAAGATAACAAAGAAATACATTTTCTAAAGACATGAACTGCCACAGATAATAATTTAAATGCTAGATCTGGGAAAAGTGATTGAAAATCTTCTGGAAGGATTTCTCATTCTAGATGTCCTTAAGAGCATTCAAAATGCATAGAAGGTGGCCAAAATATCAGCATGAATAGACATTTGAAATATGTTGACTTTAGTCCTCTTGGATAACATTGGGGGGTTCAAGACTTCAGTTGAGAAAGCAAACTACGGATGTGGTGGAATTAGCAAGAGAACTAAAATTAGATAGGAAACCTAAAGATGTGATTGGATTACTGCAATCTTATCATAGAGCTTTAATAGATGAGTTGCCTCTTATGGATGAACAACACAAATGGTTTCTTAAGATAAAATCTATTCCCAGTGAAGATGCTGTGAACATTATTGAAATGATAACAAAGGACTTAGAATATTATATAAACTGAGTTGATAACACAGCAGCAGAATTTGAGAGAATTGATTCCAATTTTGAAGAAATTCTACTGTAAGTAAAAATCCTATTAAACAGCATCATGTGTTACAGAGAAGCCTTTCTTGAAAGGAAGAGTTCATCAGTGCTGCAACAACTTTGTTATTGTCTTATTTAAGAAATTGCCAACGCCTATTGAACAAACACATTACTATACACAGGGACTTGGGTTCAAAACCCCAGTACCCACTTGAGAGGTGGGGGTGGGAGGGTTTCATGAGTGGTGAAGTGGGTCTGCAGGTGTTTATCTTTCTCCCTTTCTACCCCCCAATTTCCCTCAGTCCTATCAAATAAAAGAAAGGAAAAGAAAGAGGGTGAGAAGGAAGTAGAAAGAGAAAGGAAGAGAGAGGGGGAGTGGGGAATGGCCATTGGAGCAGTGGATTTGTCGTGCAGACATGGAGCCCTAGATAACCCTTGTGGAAATAAAAGAAAACAAAATTATGACTTACTGAAGGCTCAGATAATGGTTAACAGGTTTAGTAATAATGTATTTAAAAAATATTTTATGAGTGCGGGGGTAGATAGCATAATGGTTATGCAAAGAGACTCTCATGCCTGAGCCTCCAAAGACCCAGGTTCAATCCCCCGCACCAACGCAAGCTGGAGCTGAACAGTGCTCTGGTAAAAATAAGTAAATAAATAAATAAGTGAATAAATAAATAAAAATAAAAAATGTTTTATGAAACAGAGAGTATAACTATATCTCCACTAGCCATGGTTTTGTTATTGCTGCTGTTATGTGGTGCAGGACGTCATGCACGCTAGACAGGTATTTTACCACTGAGCTGACTTCCCTAACCATAACTTACATTCACTGGGAAACCAATAAATTACTATGACTTATTTTATTGTGGTGCTTTGTTTCCTTTCATTTTTAAAACTCTTTTTTGGATAGTGAGAGAGAGGGAAGAGGGGCTGCAGCATAGCTTCACAAGTAGTGAAACTTCCCCTCTGAGGGTGGGGACTGGGGGCTTGAACTCTTATCTTTGCACACAGTAACATGTGTTATCAACTAGGTGTGCCACTGCTCAGCCCCTTATTGCAGTGTTTTGAAACAGTCTGAAATGTCTCTGAGGTATGCCTGTGTCATAATAGCTTCTAGACCAGTCCCCTCACCCGCCAAATTAGTACAAGAACCATGTTCAGTAATTGTAAGCTGCTTTGTTTTAGTACTTTTTATTTTATTTATTTTATTTTTTAAATATTTATTTACTTACTTTCTCTTTTGTCGCCCTTGTTGCTTTTTATTGTTGTTGTAGTTATTGTTGTTGTCATTGTTAGATAGGACAGAGAGAACTGGAGAGAGGAGAGAAAGACAGAGAGAGGGAAAGATAGACACCTGCAGATCTGCTTCACCACCTGTGAAGCAACTCCCCTGCAGGTGGGGAGCCAGGGGCTGGAAATGGGATGCTGATGCTGGTCCTTGCACTTTGTACCACATGCTCTTAACCCATTGTACTACCGCCTGACTCCCTTTATTTTATTTTATTTTAATATACCTGAGCACTGTTAATCTCTGGCTTCTGGTGCAAGAAACTTGAACCTGGAAACTTGAAGCCTTAGGCTTGAAATTCTTCTGCATAACCATTGTACTATCTTGTTTACCCTATAAGCTATTTTGAATAATACCACAATAAATTATAACTGGTATTTGGATTTAGTGGAATCTTATTTTAACAGTGCAAATTCAATTAATTATTTAAAATATATGGTTTGAGTCTATTTAAAGTACTGTTCTGGATCTTTTGGTTTAGTCAATTTTCCACAAAAAGTGAGGCTTTTTTTTTTTCTAGAGAGACAATGAATGAAATATTGTAGTACTGGACTGCCCCCTGATGTATTGGAACTCCTATGAGGTGCCATGGTTCAAAACCAGGCAGTGCACAATGCAAGCCATGTTCTTTACCAGATGAGTTATCTCCCAGTTCAGTTCTTGATGTTTGATATAAATGTAATACATATGTATGTGTGTATGTATGTAGGTATGTATGTTGTGTGTATCACACTTAACAGCTAACAGAACCACATTGTCATTCTGGTGGGTTGGTCCGCTTCAGTTTGACCTCATCCTGAGCTTACTTGGGGGGAAAAGTTCTCTGCTAAGTGTCCCACCTGAAGCAGGTCCTGGGTTGGATGGAGAACTGCTCATCTCAAAAGGCCACCAGAAGGAACATTCTATCTTACCCTAGTGTTTCCCTAGGGAGAAAGCAACCTCTTGGGGCCTCCCTGTTTGATGCCAGGGTCCTGTGGATGGTGGTGATACTATCTTATCCTGTCACTTCTTTGTGGAGGATGTTCCATCACCCTATTTAGTTGTTTTCAGTAGGAAGACTGTTGGAGTGGATTATCCTGCTATTACCAGAAAAAGAAGTCCTGTTGTTTTAATTTGCATTTCTTTGATTAGTAAGTGAATCCCAGCATCTCTTGTTACACTGGTAGCAGTTCAAATTTCCTCTTCTGTGAAAAAACCTACTCCTCCCCTGAGTCCTCTTTTCTCCTGCTTTCCTACCTTTCTTTTGCTGATTTGCAGATGTGCTTTAAATACTACAGCTATTAAGTCTGTGTCAATTTTATACCCTTTACTGTCTTTCCCCAGTTTTCTGTTATCCATCCAGTACCTTTATGGTGTCCTTTACAGAACAGAAATCTTTAATTCTGATGTAGGAAAAGTTAGGATATTCTCTTCCACAAAGTTTGCAATGTGTCAATATTATCTTTAATAGTTCACACAAAGCCAGTTCTTCCAGCATCACTTAACCCGCACAAAGTAGAAGGGCTCTGGCTCCCTTTTATTGTTCCCTAAGCTTGTGCTGTCACAGATTACATCTGCAGTATTGGAGACCTGGACACATTGTTACTTCATTTGTTAGCTTGCAGTAAAAACCATAACTCCTTCGCATGTATTGCTCTTAAACCTTATTTTTTAAACTGTTTTGTCTTAATTTGTGCACACATTTTTAATACTTATTTTATTTATTTTCCCTTTATGTTGCCCTTGCTGTTGTTGTTGTTTTAATTTTTTATTTATGAAAAGGAAACACTGACAAAACCATAGGATAAAAGGGGTACGACTTCACACAATTTCCACCACCAGAACTCCATATCCCATCCCCTCCCCTGATAGCTTTCCGATATTTTAACCCTCTGGGAGTATGGACCCAAGGTCATTGTGGGATGCAGAATGTTGAAGGTCTGGCTTCTGTAATTGCTTCCCCTGCTGAAAAATGGGCATTGACAGGTTGATCCATACTTCCAGTCTGCCTCTCTCTTTCCCTAGCGGGGTGGGGCTCTGGGGAATCGGAGTTCCAGGACATATTGGTAGCGTCATCTGTCCAGGGAAGTCTGGTCAGCATCATGCTAGCATCTGGAACCTGGTGGCTGAAAAGAGAGTTAACATATAAAGTCAAACAAGTTTTTGACTAATCATGAACCTAAAGGCTGGAGTAGTGCAGATGAAGAGTTGTGTGTGTGTGTGGGGTCTCCGTTTTGTAGATAACTAGTAGGCATATTTTAGTTATATTCCAAAGAGTCTGTGGCTATACTAGTTTTTTTTTTTTCCCCTGAGCCTGAAATCTGATATGCAGGTGGATCCTATTTATTGTCTGGGGAGATGATGTCGTGGCTGGAAAAAGGACCAGAAAGCTGGATCTGGGAAAAGTGTATAAATATTATTGACTGTAAACCCCATCAAGTTGATCTGATCTAGGGCTCACCTTGTTTTTTATTGTTGTGGTTGTAGTTAATATTGTTGTTGTAGTTATTACTGTTGTTGTTATTGATGTTGTCGTTGTTAGATAGGAAAGAGAGAAATGGAGAGAGGAGGGGAAGACAAAGAGGGGGAGAGAAAAACAGACACCTGCAGACCTGTTTCATGGCTTGTGAATTAACTCCCTTGCAGGTGGGGAGCCGGGGGCTTGAACTGGGATCCTTGAGCTCTTCCTTGCGCTTTGCTCCACCTGCACTTAACCTGCTGCACTACCGCCTGACTCCCTGCTCTTAAATCTTATACTCCACACCTCTCTCACCACATCTGATGCTTATGAAGTTAAGTGTTAGACCTATAAGCAGAATACAGGCCTCTATTATTTTTCACCTTTATTCAGCCCACCATTCCAAACTGCAAGGTTATTTTTGGACTCTGATTCTATCATACAGTGTTTTGGCTGTCCCAGTTTTTATTATTTTTTTCCTTCTGAAACTCTCTGATAAATATGTCATCCATTCCCATGTCCAAATGACTAGTAAGAATGTTGAACATGAACCCTTGACCATGTCCCTGAAGTCTTCCTGCAGGCAAATATTGATTAATTACCAGATAGACAGAGACCAAAATGGTGTGACTTGTTCCTCATGGATGTATATAGTTCCCTTTTATAATTACTCATTAATTATTTGTTCACAATTCACTGCCAATTTCATTTGTGGTACATCCTCTCTGAGACACATCCTCTCACTATGCTGGGATAGAATTCATAAAGTCCAGACAATTAGTGGCTTATTTATTTAGGGTCACTAGGGTTTTCACTGGGGCTTGACGCCTGCACAGCTTTACCTTTTTCTTTCTTTTATCTTCTTTCCTTCCTTCCACTTATTTATTTATAATAGAGACAGAGAAATTGAGAGGGAAAGGGAAGAGAGACAGTGAAAGAGAAAGAAGTACTTGCAGCACTGCTTCACCACTCATGAAGCTTCCCCCTCCAGGACTTGAACTCAGGTCTTTGAGCATTATAATGTGTACTCTACAGATGTGCCACCGCCAACACTACTCTTCATTTCTTTCTTGATAGAGGTGAGACAGACAGAAGCAGAGACACAGCACTGCTCCACTGCTCAAGAAGACTCTCCGCTGAATCCAGACCCTTGTATGGTAGGTAGTAAGTGCGTTCTATACCAGGTGAGCCATCACCCAGCCGCTCAGTAAGACTCTCTTGCAGACAGTCTTCACTGTCTATCCTGGGAATCTATTTGCCCTTCACATTCTGGGGAATCAGGTAAAATCCTCCTCTGGGTGCAACCCACCCCCTCCAGTAATATGATGTTTCTCCAGCTAGGGAGTTCTGTCCCAGTAATGAATTATGAAATGCATTTAGCAGATCACAGTCAGCACTTTCTTTAAAATAAAATAGAATGAATAGAATAGAAAATAGCAAGGAACACTGTAGGTTGTAATGGGTACATGTTGTTTTATGAAATTCTCCTTTCAGTTACATGGAGTATAATGTGAATCAGGTGAAGATCTTGAATGCATCTCTTACTGTGGGTTTTAGTCCAAGCTTGAAAGCTATTGGCACTGAGGGCCTAGTGACTGAATCCATACCCTGTAGTCAGCCAGAACTGGATTTAGCCACGTGACTGGGCAAGTTCCTTAAGGTAGGAGAATTTCCTCTCCAATAAAGCAATATTGTTACACCCATGTTGGGTTGTTTGGAGGATTAAAGGAAATGAGTACAAATTGCTTACCTCAGCAATTGGGATGTCAGAAGGTGTTCAAAGGGTGAGCTTTAAAGACAAGCTTTAAAGACAAGCACACCCAGCCTAGCTTCTTTCTCACTCCCAGTGCTATTAATTTCACTTCCTGCTTTCTATTTTCAGCAGTTTGGAGCTGCAATGTGGCTTTCTAGCAATCCTAGATTTTATGGATATTGTCTCTCACATCTCAGAGGGTTTTGAGGCTCATAAACCCTCCTCTCCCAAGCCAAAGGTATGTTGCCTGAAGAGGAGTGTGTGTGTGTGTGTGTGTGTGTGTGTGTGTGTGTGTGTGTGTGTGTGTGTGTGTGTGTGTTGTGGGGAAGGTGCAGGCTGCTTTTGCTTGGGAAAGGAGGTGCTCTCTTTCCTTTTCCTCTGAAGAAAGAAAACCTTTATCTTGCCTATCCCCATTGAGGTAAGCTTTCTCTAGTTCCCTTGTAGATGGGCCTGGGGTGCATTTTTGGGCTCTCCAGCAGGCTCATGCTTGTCTCCCTCTGCTCCCTGTGTCCCTAAACCTTCTAGGGGCTAGTAAAAAGAGGGAGGGGCGCAAAGGACTTTGCAGAGGTGAGTTCCCACTTTTGAGCCCATTGCCCCATCTCATTCTGGCTTCAGCCCTCTGGGGCTTGGGAGACCAATTGTAACCCCTCCTTTGGGCTAGGAGTGAGCCTGGTGAATTGTAGATACTATCTTTTTTTTTTTTTTTCCTACTAGAGCACTGCTCAGCTCTGGTTCATGGTGGTGTGTATGCGTGTGGGGTGATGATTATTGAACCTGGGACTTTGAAGCCTCAGGCTTGAGAGTCTGTTTGCATAACCATTATGCTGTCTACCCTTTCCCCTGTCTGTAGGCACTATCTTCATCTTTCTCTCTCTTTCCCTTTTTCTTTTTTTTTTTTTTTCTGATCACTGCTTAACTCTGGCTTAAAAGCCAAGATTGCTGACACTTTATGGCCATAAGAAAGCAGCGGGTTAAGTGCACGTGGAGCAAAGAGCAAGGACCAGCGGAAGGATCCGGGTTAGAGCCCCTGGCTCCCCATCTGCAGGGGAGTTGCTTCACAGGCGGTGAAGCAGGTCTGCAGGTGTCTGCCTTTCTCTCCCCCTCTCTGTCTTCCCCTCCTCTCTCCATTTCTCTCTGTTCTATCCAACAACAACGACATCAATAACCACAACAAGGGCAGCAAAAGGGAAAATAAATATTTTTTAAAAATTAAAAAAAGAGAAAGTACAGGACCTGACCATTAAATCCCCATTCAATATTTTATTCACATCAAGTGCTAGAGATAACAAAATGACTAAGAAATGGTCCCTGCTTTGAGAAAATTCTGTTTTCTCCTTATTTATTTATTTTCCCTTTTGTTGCCCTTGTTGTTTTATTGTTGTAGTTATTATTGTTGTTGTTGTTGGATAGGACAGAGAGAAATGGAGAGAGGAGGGGAAGACAGAGAGGGGGAGAGAAAGACACTTGCAGACCTGCTTCACCGCCTGCGAAGAGACTCCCCTGCAGGTGGGGAGCCAGAGGCTCAAATCTGGATCCTTGAACCGGTTCTTGCTCTTTGCGCCACGTGGGCTTAACCCTCTGCGCTACCACCAGACTCCCAGTTTTCTCTCTCTCTTTTTTTTCCCCAACCAGGGCTATCACTGAGACTCAGACTCGGTGCCTGAATGACTAATATACTACTCCTGGTGCCCTTTTAATCTTCCCCCTTTTTTCCTTTTATTTGATCAGACTGGGAGAAATTGAGACAGGAAGGGAAGGTAGAGAGAGAGAGGTAGAGAGACACCTGCAGACATGCTTCACCACTTGTGAAATTTCCCTCTTGCAGGTAGGGAGCAGGGGCTTTGAACTCAGGTCTTCGAGCATGGTGATGTGTGTGCTTAACCAGGTGTTCCACCTCCTGGCCCCTTCCTTTTTAAAATTTTTCCTTTAGATTGTTTGTTTGTTTTGTTTTGTTTAATTATGTGTTAGAGAGAACACTTGCCAGAACACCACTCTGGCATGAATTATACTAGAGATGGAACTTAGGACCCCATGCTTGAGAGTCCAGTGCTTTTTATCTGGTATGCTATCTCCCCAACAACTATTCCTATGTCTTCAATGCCTCCTTTCAGAAAAGTCTGTAGTAGCAGCTGGTGTGGAAATAAATAGGTGGCCCCTATAGGAAATTTCTTGGGAGGGAAATAACCTATCTCAATAATAAACTTCAAATTCAAATATGTAAGAGTTTATAGAATGGGAGTGGAATTGGGATCAAATAAAATTGAAGGATTATACAAAATTTATTTTTTTAAAAGGAGTTTTTAAAAATTTTTATTTTGGTGCAATATGCCAATTCCAGTTCAGGATCCACTGTGTTTTCTCTTCTGATCTTGTTTTTCAACTTCTGCCTGAGAGTGAGATCACCAAAGTATTGCACCAAAGTATTACACCAAAGTAAAAGACTCTGGGGTGGATTGGGGGAGAGAATACAGGTCCAAGCAGGATGACAGAGGACTTAGTGGGAGTTGTATTGTTATATGGAAAACAGAGAAATGTTATGCATGTACAAACTACTGTATTTACAGTCGAATGTAAAACATTAATTCTCCAATAAAGAAATTAAAGAATGTATTTTATTAGTAACAATGGTAGGGATTGCCCCATTCACTGAAGGGTGCTGAGTCCTTCTACTCTGGCACTCAAGGTAGACTGGTCCTGAAATGAATGCACCTAGAATGTTCCCAGCTGTGACCATGGAATGTGAGTTCAGACTGACAGGGACTCAGGCTATACAAGTTCTCGTGCTAAATATGAATAGATATGGGTATATGGGTCCTGGGTCAGGTTGATGGGGTAAACAGCTAATTTTTTTTTTTAACCAGAGCACTGCTCAGCTCTGGCTTATGGTGGTGCAGGGGATTGAACCTGGGACTATGGAGCCTCAGGTATGAGAGTCTCTTTGCATAACCACTATGCAATCTACTCCACCCCAATTAATTTTACTTATAGATTTTTTTGAAGAATTTATTTACTTATTTATTCATGAGAAAGATAGGAGGAGAGAAAGAACCAGGCATCACTCTGGTATATGTGCTGCCGGGGGTCAAACTCAGGACCTCATGGTTGAGAATCCAATGCTTTAGCCACTATGCCACCTCCTGGACCACTATTTATAGATTTTTCTTCAAGTGTGGGAGTTATTCTCTGCCCCAATCCTACTTCCTAGCCCTATTCTCAATTCAGACATCATCTTTTCAGACAGTATTTTTAGTTCACTTCCATGTTAACTACAAGCTCAAGTAAAAATTACTAAAGCCATAGGCCCTAGAAAAAATATCTAAAATAGACTTCCTACTTTCTTTCCACCCTAATATCCATATTCTCATCTGCTCTATTCCTGCCTTTTGGTCCCTGTTTAGTAATCTTTTGTCTTGCTTTATATCTTACTGCCTTTCAGCTACCAAGTTGCAGATGCTATTATGATTCCATAATAGACTTCCATGGGCAGATGGCCTTACCAATATGTCACAAAGTTTCATCTCTCTGAGGGTATGGATTGATCTGCCAATGTCCATGTCCAGAGAAGCAATTACGGAAGCCAGACCTCTCACCTTTTGTACCCTCTAAGGAATTTTGGTCCATACTCTCAGAAGGAGAGAAATATTAAGGGAAGATGACTAGAGGGTTCTGATCTCCAATTCCATCAGAACCCAAAGAGAGAAGAGGACAAAAGGAAGGACACTTGGACTTAGAAAGGAAAAGAAGGAAGGATCATAGAAAAGATAGGGCAATATGTATAAGTATAGATAGGTAACTATAGAAATAATAGTCAACCAGTATCAATGACCTTGGGAGAACTGCTGAAGTTTCCAGTGGAGGGAATGGGGATACAAAGCTCTGGTGGTAGGAACCGTGCAGAATTATACTCCTGTCATGTCACAGTTTTGTAAATCAATATTAAGTCACTACTGAAATTTTAATAATTGTTTTACTTGCGATTATGGTTATTCACCCAAATTAATGTTTCCAGTTTTCAAATATGTAACTAATAAGTTGTATACATTAGATAAAAAAATAAAACTAGTTTTTTATTTTATTTTTAATTTGAGAGAAAGAGCAACTAGAGCACTGCTCAGCTATGGTTTGTGTTGGTATTAGGGATTGAAACTGAGACCTCAGGGCCTCAGGCATGAGAATCTGTTGCATAATCATTATGCTATTTCCCCAACCCTGTAAAATTTATTTTTAAAAATTATTCCCATACAAGGTGTTCTTTCTTGACAGAGACTTAATCACATTATAATATAATCAAAAGGCCTTTGAGAGGAGGAACCATCTTCTGGGCCCCTAGGTTCAGGGTATAGGGGAGTTTTGTTGGGTTAGAGAGAGATGAGGTTATGACATTATTTGTGGTGAAACTTTTAGATGGTGGAGTCCATTTGTCTGTGATCAGGTGGTAGAAGTCATTAGACAGACAGATGGCTATAGTGCGTAGGGGGGTGGGGGGGCCTGCTGTTACCGCCACATGATCTCTTGCTTTTTCTTTCACTAAATGGCTACGATGTCTTTTACCTAGAAACCTCAGTATGGCAGCTCAGAAACACAATGGAGTCTTCTGACACAAATAGGACCCCACACTCTTAAGTTGTGAAACAGCAACCAATTTTGGTCTTATTTTCAAATTACATACATACTTAGTGTGTTGGGAGAATTGCATGATATTAGAGCATCATATCTAGGTCACACTGAATGCAACATCACACCGAGAAAGCCTTTGGTTATAATGAGGCCCACTCCTCTTAGTCCCCAAGTGTCTAACAGAGATAGTCCCTTCTCTTTACAGCCAGGAAATAAATATTAAACTTAGAGAAAACTTTGCAGCTAATATACCAGTAGGCAATGAAATAGATACTGGACTTCTCAAATACCTCAAGATATTTTCTTTTCAGCAGTTCCTTTAAACTTACTTTTAATATTTCTTTATTCTTTCTTTCTTCCTTTCTTCCTATCTTTCTTTTTTTCTTCTTTTCTTTTTTCCTTCCTTTCTTTCTTTTTTTCTTTCTCTCACCAACAATCAAACCTGGATCCTCATGCATATACTATAACGCTGAGCCACCTCCTTGGCCCATCCCGTGTGTGTGTGTGTGTGTGTGTGTGTGTGTGTGTGTGTGTGTGTGTAGAGAGAGAGAGAGAGAGAGAGAGAGAGAGAGAGGGAAATTGAGATGGAAGGAGAGGGAGAGAGAGCATTGCTTCACTACTCATGAAGCTTTCCCCCAGCAGGTGGGGACCAGGGGCTTGAACTATTAACGACTCCCTTATTTTATATTTATATGTATGACAGGGAGGGAGAGACACCAAACATCTCTCCACCATCCATGAAGTTCCACTTGTCTGTCCTTGGTGCTCTCATGTGGTACCAGGGATTGAACATGCATCCTAAATAACACACAGAGGACATGAGCCCTACCCAATAAATTACTTTTCTGTTTCCTAGGTTTTAATTTTTTAAATTTTTTTATTATTTTTTCCCTTTTGTTGCCCTTGTTTTATTGTTGTAGTAGTTACTATTGTTATTGTTGATGTCATCATTGTTGGATAGGACAGAGAGAAATGGAGAGAGGAAGGGAAGACAGAGAGGGGGAGAGAAAGAGAGACACCTGCAGACCTGCTTTACTGCTTGTGAATCTGGGGAGCCGGTGGGGGGCGGGGCTCGAACTGGGATCCTTACACAGGTCCTTGCACTTCACACCACTTGTGCTTAACCTGTCAAGCTACTGCCTGACCCTGGTTTTAATTTTAAAGATTCAAAGGGCCTCATTAGGTAAGTCTCATATCTTCAATCCGTTGATGAGGCCCTGGGTTTTATCCTTGAGACCACATTAGAGCACCAGGGACAGAGATATGTGGAACTCAATAGATGGTGAAGTGGTATTTGGGTGTCTCTGTTTCCTTAAAGAAGAATAAAAATTAGGTCAGTGGCTAGGGAAATAGATCAGCTGGTGGTGATCAGGACTTGCAGCGTAGAACTACAAGTTTAATCCTCAGCGCTGCATATACTGGAGTGGTGCTCTGACTTCTCTCTTAAATATGAAACACTTTAATATAAATAATAAAATAGGGAGTCGGGCTGTAGCACAGCGGGTTAAGCGCAGGTGGCGCAAAGCACAAGGACCAGCATAAGGATCCCGGTTCGAACCCCGGCTCCCCACCTGCAGGGGAGTAGCTTCACAGGCGGTGAAGCAGGTCTGCAGGTGTCTATCTTTCTCTCCTCCTCTCTGTCTTCCCATCCTCTCTCCATTTCTCTCTGTCCTATCCAACAATGACAACAACAATAATAACTGCAACAATAAAACAACAAGGGCAACAAAAGGGAATAAATAAATAAAATAAATATTAAAAAAAAGAAAAAGAAATAATAAAATAAATACTAAAAAGTTGGACTGGAAGTCAGATCAGCATTATTTCAGGGACAAACATACAAGAAAAAAGCCCAACTAATATAACAAGATAGAAACTAATATAACAAGATAAAAATAGTTTTTTAAAAAAGATTTATTTATTTATTTATTTATTTATTTATTTATGAGAAAGATAGGAGGAGAGAGAAAGAACCAGACATCGTTCTGGTACATGTGCTGCTGGGGATTGAATTTGGGACCTTAAGTCCAGTGCTTTATCCACTGCAACATCTCCTGGACCACAGTAAAAATAGGTTTTAAAAGTCTCTTTTTCTTCTTCTTCTTTTTTCCCTATGATCTCCAGAGCTTCAGTGCTCTGGGCTGACTTTTTCAGATAAGAAGAGTAATACAGAAAGAGAGAGAAAGGGGAAAAGAAATCACAGCACCAAATCTTCCTTCAGTGTGGTGGGGGCCACACTTGAACCTAGGTTGCATACATACCAATACAGAGCACTATCCTAGTGAGCTATTTTCCAGTCCCAAAGTTGTGTGTGTGTGTGGGGGGGGGTTGAACTCAGAGCTTCATACATGTGAAACATGCATTCTCTCATTGAACTACATCCTCAGCTCCTCAGCTCAGATATATATCTGGACACAGACAGAGAGAAATGGGAGGGAGATAGAGATAGAGATACCTGTAGCACTGTTTCACCACTCGTGAAGCCTCTTCCTGCAGGTAGGGGCTGGGGGTTTGAACTGTAATGTGTGTACTCAACAGGATGCACTATTGCCCAGCCCCTCCTCTTCCAGTTTTTTTATATCTCTGCTTTACAAATCAAAGTCAACACAGTGGTTATGCAAACAACTTTCCTGCCTGAGGCTTCCAGGTCCCAGGTTTATTCCCAGCACCACTATAAACCAG
Source organism: Erinaceus europaeus (assembly GCF_950295315.1). Classification (NCBI taxonomy): domain Eukaryota; kingdom Metazoa; phylum Chordata; class Mammalia; order Eulipotyphla; family Erinaceidae; genus Erinaceus; species Erinaceus europaeus. The sequence continues at coordinate 56,792,512 of NC_080165.1, forward strand.
GACTGAGCAGAGCCCTGTTTTGTTTGTTTGTTTTGCCTCTAGGGTTATCATTGGGGTTCTGTGCAGGCATCACAAATCCATGGTTTCTGGCAGCTAGTTTTCCTTTTTCTTTTCCCATCCTATTCCATAGGATAGAGATGAATTGAGAGCAAAGGGGGAGACAGGGAGAGAGAAAGAGAGACACCTGCAGACCTGTTTCACTGCTTGTGAAGTGTCCCCATTGCAGCTAGGGAATAGGGGCTTGAACCCAGGTCCTTGTGTATAGTATTATGTGTGTACACTACCGCCCAGCCTGCAGTGTCCTATTTATAAAGAAAAAATAAGTGGATTTGGGCAGGGGAGGACTGGGGGTGGGGGGCATAGCATAATGATTATGCAAAGAGACTCCCATGTCTGAGACTCCCAGGTCCCAGATTCAGATTCAGTCCCCTGCACCACCATAAGCCAGAGCTGAGCAGTGCACTGGTAATAAATAAATAAAAGTTTAATGTGACTTTTATGTCAGAATTAAATTTTAAAAATAAATAGGTATGGGAGTCAGGCGGTAGTGCAGCGAGTTAAGTGCAGGCAGCGCAAAGCACAAGGACTGGAGTAAGGATCCCTGTTCAAGCCCCCGGCTCACCACCTGCAGAGGAGTCACTTCATAGGTGGTGAAGCAGGTGTCTATCTTTCTCTCCATTTCTCTGTCTTCCCCTCCTCTCTCCATTTCTCTCTGTCCTATCCAACAACAATGACATCAATAACAACAACAATAATTACTACAACAATAAAACAAGGCAACAAAAGGGAATAAGTAAGAGAAAAAAAAAAGGTATTATGGAATAATACGCTGAGTAAGAGCCCTAATCCTAAAAACATTATTTACAAAGGGGACTAATAACTAATGCTTAGCAAACAAAACTCTAGATTTTTTTCAACATTTTAATTTCTCATGTAGGTTACAGACTACACTAGAGGCACACAGCAGAGTGCTGACCTCTCTGCTAGTATCATTTCCAGTGGTAAGCCTCAGAAACAGTTGAAGACCTGGCCCACCTTGTTTATAATACAATAACTATGTAAAACCACTCTTCCAGAAATGTTTGAAGTATACCTGACCGTCAGAAGGACTGACTGGGATGGAGGGGCTTCTGCTGGTATTGGAGTGGCACATACCAGCCCCTGAAGCATTTTCTTCAGCTAGGGCTGACTAATAGATACAGGAGGGAAAACTGATGGGAAGTTACTGCACCAAGGAAATCTTTCGGATTGGCACTTTAGGGACCAGGTCGTGGTGCACCTCAAGCATACACATTAAAGTGTGCAAGGATCTAGGTTCAAGCACTGGTCCCTACCTTCAGGGAGAATGCTTCACCAGTGGTCTCTATCTTCCCCTCCCCTCTCAATTTCTCTATCTAATACTAAGTAAATAAAAAAAGATTTAGAGGGGGGGAGAGGGAAAGAGAATGGCATTCCTTAGCCTGGGCATGAGTATGGGGAAGGGCAATGGTATGGGGAAGGGGTATGGCTGGCAGTCAACTGCTGTGATGTTAATAAAGGAGACCAGACAGGTAAACCTGTTGGAATGGTCATAGTCACTTATCCTCAGTGACTCAAAGAGACAAAAGGTCATTCTCCTGTCCCTGTCCCCCTCTCCCCTATAGAAGAGCTCCAGAAAATGGCAGGGGGCACCTACAGCAGGTTATAGCAACTGCTCAGAGTAAAGCACTCTCCCAAGAACATTCTGGGGACAATAATTATGTTTCCCTCCCCTTCTCCAGCACATTCTCTTTTGGCTATGCTAGGCAGAGATGCTGAATGGCCCAGAACGTGGTGCAGTGGATAGAGTGTTGGACTCTCAACCACCAGGTCCTGAGTTTGATCCCTGGCATTGCATGTGCCTTTGTGCTGCTCTGACTCTCTCATAAACAAATATGATATGTATATTTTTAAAAGAGCAGAGATGCTGGGCCAGTTGCTACTGTAGCAGAGATACCTCAGATTGATGAGGGACACTGAACAAGTGAATTGAAGGAACTGGGACCCAACTTACTTGGGAGTATGTCGAGGAAAGGCTTTTTGAAAAGGTTATGTTTAAACTAAGACTTGAAATATATCCTTCCCGGAACCATCTTCCTCCAGGTGCTGTCATCTCTTCTCAGGAAGTGGTTTCTTCCTGGCAGCAATGTCTCTTTGTCTACATATCCAAGTTTGGCCTATTCTGGGCAATACCCTTCCTAAGACCTTCTGTCTAGTTCTCTTGTTCAAGGCTAAGATTACTCTAACCCACTGTTGCCATGCTATTTGCGTCCCTGTTCAAGAAATCCTATGGAAAAGGGCTGGGATGGACTCTTAGTTTGAACCACTGCAAATTCTTTCTTGTCTACCTCATTGCCATTGACCTTAACAAAGCTACTGACTTTCTGCCCCTCACCTCCACCCCAGTAAAGCTCATTTGGTCTCTAGGCATTAGAGGCCCCAGGGCAGTATGCTTGCTGCAACACCTGGACAGAAGGGCATTGCCAGGTACAGTAGCCCCAGAATCCAGTTCCTTCCCCTCAGCCACCTCTTTATCCTCCCCTGCCTCCTGAGGGTGTGTGTGGGGTGCTGCATGCGACATGGAGAGTTGGGTATAATAGGAACCTTGCTTTCATCAGGCGAGTGTGACTCAGTCTTACCCTCCAGCTCTAGACACACTTGCTGTCGGTACTCCCTCTGCCCCCATTCTCTCTAGAACTGGCGTACATGCTCCCTAACCACAGCGCCTCCGCCAAAACCTGTGGTGGGTTGAGTGGTGCCCCCACAAAAGAGAAATCTACATACTAACCCCTGAAACCTATGAATATGAAGTGACTTGGGGAAAGGAGAGAGAGAGAGAGAGAGAGAGAGAGAGAGAGAGAGAGAAAGAGGAGGAGGAGGAGAAGTAGAGGGAGAGGGAGATGTGGTTTAGAATGGTGGAACCAGGCAGGGGGTCAAGCAGTAGTGCAGTGGGTTAAGTGCACGTGGCTCAAAGACGATCCCATTTGGAGACCCTGGTCCCCACCTGCAGTGGAGTCGCTTCACAGGTGGTGAAGTAGGTCTACAGGTGTCTGTCTTTCTCTCCCCCTCTCTGTCTTCCCCTCCTCTCTCCATTTCTCTCTGTCCTATCCAACAACAATGACTTCAATAACAATGATAATAATAACCACAACAATGGTAAAACAACCAGGGTAACAAAAGGGAAAAAATGGCCTCCAGGAGCAGTGAATTCGTGGTGTAGGCACCGAGCTCCGGCCATAACCCTAGAGGCAAAAAAAAAAAAAAAAAAGGTGGAACCAGCGAGTTGGGTGGTAGCACAGTGGGTTAAGTGCACATGGCTCAAAGTGCAAGGACCAGTGTAAGGATCCCGGTTCTAGCCCTGGCTCCCCACCTGCAGGGGAGTTACTTCACAGGCAGTGAAGTAGGTCTACAGGTGTCTATCTTTCTCTCCCCCTCTCTGTCTTCCCTTCTCTCCATTTCTCTCTGTCCTATCCAACAACGATGACATCAATAACAACAACAACAACAATAACTACAACAATAAAAACAACCAGGGCAACAAAAAGGGAATTAAAAAAAAAATGGTGTAACTATGCAGGTGTCAAGCCTCAATGATAACCCTAGTGACAAAAAAAAGGAAAAAAAAAAAAAAAACCTTGAAGAAGCAAAACAAACAAAACCCTAAAGCTCTTGGACGAAGGCACTAGTGGCACTTTGAGTTTGTAGATCTGACCTCCAGAATGATAAGAGAATCTATGTCTCTTGTTATAAGCTCCCCATTTGGTAATAATTTGCTCTGATAGCCCTGGGATGCTAGCACATCACTCTTGACATGCCTAGTGGTTTACCCCTTGCCTCAGTCCTAGGTGCACTGCCCCCGAACTCAGCACTTGGACACTTCCTACACTTTATTTCCTGACTACACACCGTGTCCCTCCCCCACAGGCTGCTTTCACAATCTTTCATGCAGGACTCTCTCTCTCCCCAGACTTCCAAATGTGAGAGACTTTAAACTCAATGTTCATGAATTCCCTAAGAGAAAGCCAGCAAATTCATCTAAATGCCATCTACATGCTGATACTCCCGGATTGACCTCTGCAGGAACCTGGTACAGAGTAGGAGATGAAAAAATATTTGGAGGCTGGGGAGATAGCATAATGGTTATGCAAAGTAGCTTTTATTTCAGAAGCACCAAAGATCCCAGGTCCAGTCCCCAGCATCACCATAAACTAGAGCTGAGCAGTGCTCTGGTCAACAAAACTATTTGGACAAGGGAAATAACAATTGTTACATAGTAGACTCTCATGTCTTAGGCTTTGAGATCCCAGGTTCTAAAACCAGAATTATCACAACCCAGAGCTGAGTAGTCCTCTGGGAAAACAAGAAAAACAATATTTAGAAGGGTTGGGAAGTAGCTCAGTGGTAGAGCACATGCCTTGCATTCATACGGCCCTAGGTTCTGTATCTGGCAGTGCATAAAAATGAAAAAAAAAAAAAAAAAGACAAATAGGAAATAATAAGTGGCAGAATGGTATTCTGACCTCTCATATGAAAGAAAAAAAATTGGGGCAGGGGAAATAGTCTAGTGATTTTGTTAAAAAAGAAAAGAAAGAGAAAACTTCCCTGCCTGAAGCTCTGAGATCCCAGGTCCCTGCACCACTGCAAACTGCCAGAGCTGAGCAGTGCTCTAGTAAAAGTAAACAAACAATACATGTTTGAAGAAATTTGACTCCTTTTCACAAAAATCACCATTTAAAATGTTCCCACACTTCCTTCAAAAATGCTGATAGACATATTACCTTATCCTCATTAATGCACTGTAGCTTTTGAGTGACTGGGTGCTAGTTCTTCAGCTAATGCGTGGCAGAGTTCAATGTAAGAACCAGGTCTCTGAATCTCCTAATCTCCTGCTAAGACCTCTGACAAGGTTGGAATGTCCCTGCAAAGGTTCTGCTCTGATAAGCTTGGTCTCTCAGGAGTTTTCTCCAGAAAGATCATTTTAGAGTGCCTCTTTCCTCCACTCCCCAGGTTATGAAAGCTTTTAGAGATTGTCTTTCCAGAATAGGGGTTGGCAAAGTATCATGCATGAGCCTAATCTGGCTGGCCACCTGTTTTTGTATAGAAAATTTTACTGCAAAAAGAGACCCCAAAAAAGGTAACTAACAAGTTTCTGTGTGTATAAAGTCATGCTCTATTTTGGGAGAGCAGCTGATCACACAACTTGCTTCATAAATTAAGGTGTGGAAATGGTTGCATATGGATTAATTTAGAAAATGGTTATCAATACAGACCAACCAAGCAACAAACAAACAAGGAAAAAAAAAACCAAAAGGAAGAAACACAACTTCAAAGATTTTTTCCAGTGACAAGAATCCCCATTTGTATTTCAAGATAATGTAATTAGAGAGAGAAAGAGAGGGAAAAAAAGAAAGAAAGAAAAAGCTTGATGTAAATTCTTCATTTTCCTCTGACTTAATGAATATCACTCAGTATAAAATATTTTGTAGGTTTCAAATATAAGAATAAATGTAAGGCAGGGGTAGATAGCATAATGGTTATGCAAAGAGACTCTTAAACCTGAGGCTCCAAAGCTCTAGGTTCTATCTCCCACACCATCATCATAAGCCACAGCTGAATGGTGCTCTGGTTAAAAAAAAAAAAGGAGAGAAAGAAAGAAAGAAAGAGACGAAGGAAGGAAGGAAGGAAGGAAGGAAGGAAGGAAGGAAGGAAGGAAGGAAGGAAGGAAGAAAGAGAAGAGAATAAACATATATTAAACACTGTTTTTAAAGAGAAGGAAAGATTTACTGGAGCATGCTCATGTGTGCACTGTCTGTTGTTTTGTTCTCCAGCAGAGTGGAAGAGTGGAGTAGCTGTGACAGTGACCTTACAGTCCCCTGACATCTCTACTCTCTGGCCTTTCACAGAACAGCTGGCCGAGCTCCACTCTGGAACAAATTAGCCAGAGTGAGGCATTCCCTTCCCTGAGCGTATTTGCATTAGCTCTCTCCTACAGCAGGTCTGGAGTAAAGAGAGGTGTGATTTTCCTGCTTTCCCACTCATTGCACTCATGGGATTTGAAACTGTGTGAATTCTACTATGTGAATGAAGGTCTTCATGACTGTTAACAACCTTTCTCACTTCCTCCCTTCCTGGAGATATTTCTTCCCTGAGTGCAACACTTACTTATTTAATCAGTTTGGTCTTCCTCATACAGACCTTCCCACACTACAAACCCAGATTTCTCCTGTGTGGACTTGGATAGGCCTCGAGGATTTTTCCCTACCTCTGTAGGTTGTTTAGTTTTTAGTTTTTTTTTTTTAAGAATTTATTTATTTATTCATGAGAGAGATAGGAGGAGAGAAAGAACCAGACATCACTCTGGTACATGTGCTGCTGGGTATTGAACTCGGGACCTCATGTTTGAGAATTCAGTGCTTTATCCACTGGGCCACCTCCCAGACCACACAGTTTTTTTTTTCTTTTCTTTTCTTTTCTTTTCTTATGAGACTCTGGGGAATGAAGGGAAAGAATCTTTCACAGGTATGACATTATCTCCCTGGTCCATTCCACCATCCCCAGCATCCCACTCTATTTACTTAGAGAAAGTACACAGAAAAAGACAGAGAGAGGTGAGAAAAGGAGAGACACTAAGCACTTTCCACCACCCATGTAGTCCCCCTTGGTGCTGTCCACAGTGCTCCCATGAAGATTCCAGGGATCAAAACCAGGGTCTCAAGATGGTCAGGTGTACACTCTACCTGCTGAGATATTTATTGCCAGACCTCCACTTCTAGCATTCTTCTTAAAAATATTTATTTTCATAAAAGAGAAAGAGATTAGAGCACTGCTTAGCTCTGGAATATTGTGGTACCAGGGATTGAAATTGCAACTTCTAAAGGCTGAGGCTTGTAAATTTGGTGTGCTACTGTTGTGCTATCTCCCTGACTCCACTCCTGAATATATATGACAAAGAGCAATGAAGAGGGAAGGGGGCTATAGAGGAGGAGAAAGAGAGACATCTTTAGCAATTCTCCACTCAAGAAGCAGGTGGGTACTGGGGTCTTCAACCTGGGTTCTTACGCATTGTAACTCAACTAGGTGTGCCACTGCCTGACCCCTGTCCCTGGCATCCTTTTTTTTAAAAAAGAATTTATTTATTTATTAATGAGAAAGATAGGAGGAGAGAGAGAGAAAGAACCAGACAATCACTCTGGTATATGTACTGGTGGGAATCTAACCCAAGACTTCATGCTTTAGAGTCCAATCTACTGCACCACCTCTCCCAGATCACCATCCCTGGTATTCTTAAAGCTGAAGTACTGTCATCCATCCCTTATGTGAGGTTTCAGTTTCTGAGTCTTCAGTTATCCAGTCAGCCAAGGTAGAAAACACAATGTACAGACAGCTTCCTGCAATGAGGCTAAATAGGGAGAACCTGTGTTTACTCCTCCAGTGAACAGAGCAAAACTAAACCAAAACAGGGAACAATTTGCACGGAAACTGTTCTGAACCCTGTGTGAATAGAGTTCCCACAGCAGGAGACAAAGAGACAGCATCCTGGAAGACAGAAGAAAGACACCCACGGCAAGAAAGACCCCACCAATGTGGCAGCCAGTGACAATCAGAAAAAGATTATTTATTTATTTATTTATTTATTGGGGAATTAATGTTCTACATTTGACAGTAAATACAATAGTTTGTACATGCATAACATTTCCTAGTTTAGAAAGAGATTTTTAAGGTACAGAGCTTTCTGTGCAGGAGTTGGGGGAAGGTTTGTACTAATTCCTGGCAACCCCAACCCAACAATCCTACCCTTACAACACTGGGCTGGGGATAGAAAACTGTGGGTTTAAATTCCCTAGAAGTCACTGGGCAGGCACCATTTTGTTTCCCTCTTACAGTCTTGATGGGAACAGCTGGTGGATGTCATCAAATCTTGTTCTCCATAGTAATAGATCCTGAGGGCCCATCCCTTGGAGTGCTCCACCCATCTCTACTTAAAAGCTGAGTCCTTCAGACAGAGACACAGGATACATACTCCATAACTGGTGGGCCTGAGGTCCCAGCCTATTTTCTGACCCACTACAGCACTGGTGTTCTAGCTCCCCAGTCTACTCAAACTGTGGTTTCTCACCTTTCACTCTTTATCTCACTAAATAAAATAATAAACTCTCTCTTGGTCAAATAGATGTGACATATCTATATTGTGAAGTATAAAGAAAATAAAACAGATCTATACAGACTTGGAGAAATATTCATATTAAATTTGACAGTATCAAATACTGTCATTGGAAAAATAAGGCTCAAGGGGTGGGACAGACAGTGGCACACCTGATTAAGTGCACATGATACCATATGCAAGGACCCTGGTTTGAGCCCCTGCTAGCAGGTCTGTGGGTGTCTCCACTTCTCTCTTCCTCACTATTCCCCCTCCCTCTCAAATTATCTCTGTCCTATCAAATAAAATAGAAGGAAAGAAAAAAAAAGAATAGATGGCTGCCAGGAGCAGTGGATTCATAGTACTAGTACTGGGGCCCAGACATAACCTTGGTGACAATTAAAAAAAAAAAAAAAAAATATATATATATATATATATATATATATATATATATATGTGTGTGTGTGTGTGTGTGTGTTTGTGGATGAGTGTGTATGTAGTTCAACCTGATCCTTTAACAATTTTTTTATTCATATAAGAAGGTTGCTCTGAACTCTTGAAAGAAAGGATGAAGATCTAACTAAGATGGCAAGGAATCTGTCCCATTTTTCTTAAAAATCTGTATTTCTCTCAGTCCTGGAACCTCTGGGACTTTGCTTGTATTTCCTCATGCTTCTCCTCTTGATCCCCTAACCGTGATACTGCCTTTGCTGACCTCAATTAAATCAATGCAACCAGTGCCACCACTTCAGATTGTATCCAGAGACACCAAGCCTGAGATATCAACCTTCCAACTCCAATAATCTGGTGAGACCTTTCCTAACACATAAGACTACCTAGTTTTATTTCAAATGACACATTCCCTAACAAAGTTACAGACCTTAGATATAGACCAGGGCCTAAGGGAGAGGGTACATGTACAAATGTATCCATAAGTTAAGGGAAACTATATACCTCATAATAAAAGTGCTTAATAGTCTGCTGTAATTAGACTTAGACTTTAATAAGTTTAGCTAAGAACTGGCAGCCATGGAACCGGGGTGGAACGGATGGTTCCAGAAATTATCCTCATGGAGGAATATAATTTGGAATCGACCAAGTGGACATGGGGGCTACGGAACCATACTGGGGCACAGTATTCTTCAGTGGAATAGCATAATGCCAGAGATGATGATCGTTGTGTGGAAGCGCTCGCGCCCCATGAGGAGCTGGCCAGTCTTGCAATGATGTTATTCCTCGAGCCCACCTTTGCTGCAGTTTTTATGAGATGTTTGTGAAATGACAGGGTGCGATCGAGAGTAACGCCAAGATAGACTGGCTGGGCTTCATGCTGGATTCTCGTACCGCCAAGCTGCACATTAAGCTCACGCGAGGCCGAGGCATGGTGTAGATGGAAAACAGATGATACCGTTTTTGCAGTGCTAGGGATTAGTCACCATTTTTTACAGTAATCAGTTATCAGAGACATGTCTTTCGTGAGTGTTTCCTCGAGGATGTCGAACTTGGATGCCTGAGTTGCACAGCAGATGTCATCGGCATAGATGAACTTCCTTGAAGAAGTTTCTGGGAGGTCATTGATGTAAATATTAAATAGCGTAGGAGCCAGAACAGAGCCCTGGGGGAGGCCACTTGAGACAGGTCTCCATCTGATAGACTTGTCACCCAGATGCACCCGGAATCTTCTGTTTTGGAGAAGAAACAATATAGTGTTGGCCACCCATGGAGGCAGGCATCTTGAGATCTTGACTAGGAGACCGCGGTGCCAGACGGTGTCATAGGCTGCTGTGAGATCAACAAAGACAGCACCCGTCTTTAAATTCTTCTGGAATCCATTTTCAATGTAAGTTGAGAGGGCCAGGGCTTGTTCGCAGGTAGATCTTCCTGGGTGGAAACCAGCTTGGGCGGGTGATAGGAATTTCTCTGTAAGATGAGAAATACTTGACAGAAGCAGCCTCTCAAGGAGTTTGTAACACACGGAGAGGAGAGAAATTGGTCTATAGCTGGCGGCCAGTGTTGGGTCTTTCTTTGGTTTCAAAACCGCTATAATCTTCACACGACACCAAACTTTGGGCATAGACTCAGATTCCAAGATGTGGGACAGGAATGAAGCGAGCCACTTCTTTGCCGCGCGGGACCCAGGTTAAGAATGAGTTCTGGGGTGATGTTATCATAGCCAGCAGCTGTTCCTGGTTTAACCCTCTTTAAAGGCTGCCAGTTCTTAGCAACATCGCCCTGCCAGATATTCGTTGGGATGCGGCATCATCTAAGTTCATTTCCCACGTCTACGCTCGACCGGACCTGCCAATATACGTGGATATCTTCGCCCACCCTGTCCAACGCTTGACATCTCGTCACCCAATCTGGTCCCCTCTGCCTACACTGAACTTCTCTGTTCCAGTCTCTTGGAAACAGAGTTGGCAGTCAGCTGAGGTAAAGAACAAACACCTCATCACAGACCCCTGCAAGCGTCAACCCGGCTTTGACCTAGCACGTTATGATTCAATTGCTATCGAACAGGCCATGGCCGGTGCGCCGCTATGTTCCATCGCTGGGGAGCCAGAGACGACCCGAATTGCCCCTGCGGCTACAGACAGACTATGACCCACATAGTCAATGACTGCCACCTCTCCAGATTCAAAGGAGGTCTTGAAACTTTACATCAGGCTCAACCTGGCGCTGTTGACTGGCTACGGAAGAAGGGCAAACGCTAGAAGAAGAAGAATAAGTTTAGCAAGCAAATAGACCTAAAGAAGACACTATAAAGTGTCTAATCAAATATTTACTACTTAGGCCTGCACCCCCTTCTCTCCTACCCCCTACTTCACTTCCCTTAATTACTTTATCTACTCAATTAACTACACAAAAGAAAGTAAGAGAGATCCCCTAACTCTTCTGACAACAATAGCATTAATATCACCTCCTTAACAATCTTTAGAGGAAATTCTGTAAACAATTAGCCAAGAGATATACTGACAAAATATACCTACCAATTAAAGGGCAATTGTTGTCCCCTATGACAACCTTTATTATAATCATCAAACAAGGGGGCCATTTGGTGGTGCACCTGGTTAAGCACACACTTCACAGTACACAAGGACCCAGGTTCAAGCCTCTGATCCCCATCTGTAGGAGTAAAGCTTCATAAGTGGTGAATTAAGACTACAGGTCTCTCTCTCTCTCTCTATCTCTCTTTCTCTCCCACCCTTCTAAATTTTTTATCTAATAAATACATAGATAAATAGAAAAAGAAGTCATTAAAAATAATAATCCTTTGTTCAACAATTTGTTTGTCTTTGTATGTTAACTCTCTTTTCAGTCACCAGGTCCCAGATGCCAGCATGATGCTGACCAGACTTCCCTGGACTGACGACCCCATCAATGTGTCCTGGAGCTCCGATTCCCCAGAGCCCCACCCTACTAGGGAGAGAGAGAGGCAGACTGGGAGTATGGATCGACCAGTCAACGCCCATGTTCAGCGGGGAAGCAATTACAGAAGCACCTTCTGCAACCCACAACGATCCTGGGTCCATACTCCCAGAGGGACAGAGAATGGGAAAGCTATCAGGGGCGGGGATGGGATATGGAGATCAGGTGATGGGAATTGTGTGGAGTTATACCCCTCCTATCCTACGGTTTTGTTAATGTCTCCTTTCTTAAATAAATAAAAAAATTAAAAAAAATAATCTTGGGGCCAGGTGGTGGTGCATCTGGTCAGGAGCACATATCACAGTGCACAAGGACACGGGTTCCAGCCCTTGGTGCCCCCCTGCAGGAGCAAAGCTTCATGAGTGGTGAAGCAGGGCTTCAGGTGTTTCTCTGTCTCTTTCCCTCTCTCTGTCTCCTCCTCCCTCAATTTCTGTCTCTATCCAGTAATAAATAAATCATCATCAATCAAGTAAAATGCAGTAAAACTTAAAGTTGACTTAGATACCACTTAAACCCTAGGTCTATTCCCCCTCCAATTTGAGGCCCAAACCCATAAACCCAATACTTGTTTGGCTACAACAAATGACACTCAATGATTTAACAACTGAGAGAAAGTCTAACCTCATCAGATAAAGAAAAGGCTACAAAAGCTGGATGAGGCAGGAGACTGGCTCACTTTAATGATGGCCTTTTTTTGGTCAATACCAGGCTACCCCATCATCTGGAGTTCTAGTCAGGGAATCCTTGGATTCCCACATAGATATGATGGACTTAGACCTCTAATATATTCTTCTCTCCACCATCACTGGTCACTTCCATCAGGAACATCAGCATAAGCCCTCTTGTGGACCTCTCCAGGAGCTTGCCCTTACAGTAGAGCAACAATGGTAGGGACTACCCCAGTCTCCGAAAGGAGGCTGGGTGAGCCTACTTTGCCACTTGAGGAAGTGGTCCTGAAATTAGTGCAGCCTTGAATATTCCCAGCTGTGACCATGGACTAAAAGCTCAGACTGACAGGGACTCAGAAGCTATACAGCTTCTTGTGCTAAATATGACTATATATGGGTCCTAGGTCAGATCAATGGGGTAAACAGTTAATGCTATTTATATACCTTCCTCATGTTTGGGAGCTACTCTTTGCCCTAATCCAGCTTTCTAGCCATTAGATAAGAAGGGTACAATTCCACACAGTTCCCACCACCAGAGTTCTGTATCCCATCCCCTCCATTGGAAGGTTCCCTATTCTTTATCCCTCTGGGAGTATAGACCAAAACTATGGGGTGTAGAATATGGAAGGTCTGGCTTCTGTAATTGCTTCTCTGCTGGATATGGGTGTTGGCAGGTCGAGCCATACCTGTAGACAGTTACTATCTTTCCCTAGTGCGGTAGGGCTCTGGAGAGGTGGGGTTACAGGACACATTGGTGAGGTCATCTGCCCAGGTAAGTCGGGTTGGCATCATGGTAGCATCTAGAGCTTGGTGGCTGAAAATTATTAAGATATAAAGCAGATTTTTTAAAAAGTTTTTTTTTGGGGGGAGTCAGGCAGTAGCGCAGTGGGTTAAGCATAGGTGGTGCAAAGCGCAAGGACCAGTGTGAGGATCCTGGTTCGTCTCCGGCTCCCCACCTGCAGGGGAGTCGCTTCAGAAGCGGTGAAGCAGGTCTGCAGGTGTCTAGCTTTCTCTCTCCCCCTCTCTATCTTCCCCATCTCTCTCCATTTCTCTCTGTCCTATCCAACAATGACGACATCAATAACAACAACAACTACAACAACAATAAAAAAGGCAACAAAAGGGAAAATAAATATAAAAAAATTAATTTTCTATTTTTTTTAATTATCTGTAATATTGGATAGAGACAGCTAGAAATCAAGAGGGGAGAGGGAGAGAGACAGACATCTGCTGGCATACTTTATCACTCACAAAGCTTTTCCCCTGCAGGTGGGGACTAGGGACCTGAACCCAGGTCCTTGCACATTGTTACATGTGCACTTAACCAGGTGAGCCACCACCCAGACCTGATTTTTTTTTTTTTTTAATATATGGCTCCAGAAGGGATTTTTTTCCCCTTCCTTCCTTTTCTTGTTTTTTTTTTTTGGGGGGGGGGATGGGGGCTCATCTCCAAGGCTTCACTGCTCCAGGATGAGAGGGAAAGAGAGATAGAGAGAGAACAGTACCAGAGCACCTTCAGTGTTGTCGGGCTGGGTTCAAAACTGGATTGATAAAACACATGATAAAACAGTGCACTATAAAGTGAGCTATTTTGCCAGAGAGAAAGAAAGGAGAAAACAAGAGAATCAAATGAGATTTAATATGAAGTACTATGTTAAACACACACACACACACACACACACCATTAGTGTAAACACTCAAACAAAATTAAATTCCTTATCTGAAAGCTCATGTGTTTTTGTAATTGATTTTATCAGCAAAATGTCGATATTGGTGTTAAGAACCTGTAGAATGGAGTCTTAATTATTTACTTACAAACTATACAATTCCATTTTAGATTAACACGTACACATGTGAATAACAATGTCTGGAGGATGGAAATATCTACATCAAAATCCTCATAGTTTATGGTGGTAAAACTATGAGTAAATCTAATTTTTTTCTTTCTACCTTTCTTGACTGAGTTATTTATATCTGCATAAAATTATAACAAATTATTTGAAGGAAGAAAATGCATAAAATTATAACAAATTATTTGAAGGAAGAAAATACATGTACTCTACAGAAAAGTATACCTTTTATTAAGAAGATAAGAAGGGGGGAGTCGGGCTGTAGCGCAGCGGGTTAAGCGCAGGTGGCGCAAAGCACAAGGACTGGCATAAGGATCCCCGTGCCCCGGCTCCCCACCTGCAGGGGAGTCACTTCACAGGCGGTGAAGCAGGTCTGCAGGTGTCTGTCTTTCTCTCCTCCTCTCTGTCTTCCCCTCCTCTCTCCATTTCTCTCTGTCCTATCCAACAATGACGACAACAACAATAATAACTACAACAATAAAATAACAAGGGCAACAAAAGGGAATAAATAAAATAAAATTAAATTAAAAAAAGAAGATAAGAAGGTATATGCAGGACAGGATAAAGAATTGCTTCATCAAAGCAAAGACTGCAAAAGATGAATAAGGACAAGAGACTGGCATACTTTAACGATGACTCTCTAGTCACTATCAGGCCACCCCATCAGCTGGGGCCCTATTGAGGGAGTCCTGAAATTCCCAAACAGATATGATGGTCCTAGACCTCGAATAAATCCCTCTCTCCATTGTTACCAGTTATTCCTATCAGGAACAACACAATAGACCCCCTTGTGGTCCCCCATAGGACCTTGCCCTCAACTTGGATCAACAATGGTAGAGAATGTTCCATCCTCCGAAGGGAGGCTGGACAATATACTCTATGTTACACCTGAGGAAAATGGGTCCTGATATTGGGGCAGCTTGGAACATTCTTAATTATGACCACAGAATGTGAGATCAGATCTACAGGGATGCAGAGGTCACATAGGCTCCTAAGCTGAACCTGGGCCCCAGATCACATCAAAATGATGTGGTTTACAGTCAATAATATTTACACCCCTTTCCCATATATGGGAGCTACTCTCTTCCCTGATCCAGCTTTCTGGTCCTTCTGCCAGCCATGACATCACCTCCCCAGACAATAATTAGGATCCACCTGCATATCAGATTTCAGGCTCAGGCAAAAAACAAAAAACAAAAACAAAATAAAATAAAGACACTAGTATAGCCACAGGCCCTTTGGAATATAACTAAAATATGCCTATCAACTACCTACAAAACGGAGGGTGCCCCAACTCTTCATCTGCACTATTCCAGCCTTTAGGTTCATGATTGGCTAACAATTTGTTTGGCTTTGTATGTTAACTCTATTTTCAACCACCAGGTTCCAGATGCTAGCATGATGCTGACCAGACTTCCCTGGACAGACAACCCCACGAATGTGTCCTGGAAGTCTGATTCCCCAGAGCCCTTACTCACTAGGGAAAGAGAGATGTTGTTTTTGTTGGGCTATGTTGTTTTCGCCGGGCTGGCTTCACGGGCAGGTAACAGACGACCAGGGACTCATGGTTGAGCTGTAGGCAGTATCTCTTTATTCATGCAGGACGCAGCACAATCTAAGCTGAGCTAAGCTAAACTAAACTAAAGTACCCTAAAACTCACAATGCTGTCTTTATATATACTTGCCAAGTAGGGTGGAAACAGGATGTGACATAGAGAGGGTGGAGAGAAAAGTGACTGGTGAAAATCAGAGTGTGACAAGGAGAGGATCAGGGTGTGACAAGGAGAGGGGGTGGAGCAGGTGAGAATTCTACCACTAAACCACCAATGCCCTGGAGGGAAGGTGGTGCTTGTTAACAGAGGTTATGTAAATAGAATGAAGTGGTTATGTAAATAGAATAGTGTTAAGCAGGGGGGATTTAAACCAAATGAAACAGAAGGGGTTTTTAAAAGCAGAATTAGAAGATACCAACAGAGAGACAGGCTGGGAGTATGGATCGACCTGTCAATGTCCATGTTCAGCGGGGAAGCAATTACAGAAGCCAGACCTTCCACCTTCTGCATCCCACAATGACCTTGGGTCCATACTCCCAGAGGGTTAAAGAATAGGAAAGCTATCAGGGGAGGGGATGGGATACAGAGTTCTGGTGGTGGAAATTGTATGAAGTTGTACCCCTCTTATCCTATGGTTTTGTCCATGTTTCCTTTTTATAAATAAAAAATTAAGGAAAAAAAAAGAATTGCTTACTTTTGAGTCTGGGAGGTGATGCAGTGGATAAAGTATTGGACTCTCAAGCAGCAGGTCGTGAGTTCAATCCCTGGCAGCACATGTACCAGAGTGATGTCTGGTTCTTTCTCTTTCTTCCTATCTTTCTCATTAATGAATAAATAAAGTCTTAAAAAAAAAAAGGGAGTTGGGCAGTAGCGCAGCGGGTTAAGCGCATGTGGCACAAAGTGCAAGGACTGGCATAAAGATCCCAGTTTGAGCCCCCAGCTCCCCACTTGCAGGGGAATCACTTCACAGGCGGTGAAGCAGGTCTGCTGGTGTCTATTTTTCTCTCCCGTCTTCCCCTCTTCTCTCCATTTCTCTCTGTCCTAACAATGATGACATCAATAACAACAATAACTACAACAACAATAAAAAACAAACAAATAAGGGCAACAAAAGGGAAAATAAATAAATATAAAAATTTTTTAAAAAAGAATTGCTTACTTTTTGAGTAGGGGAGTGTAAGGAATAAACAAGATATAAAGTGAGGAGGTCTTTGCTCAGCCAATGGTGAGAATGAATCTTGAATTGCATATACTTTGGTAAACTCTTCACTATTAAGGTCCCCAAAATTCCCATGTTGTGGGGCAAAGATTACAAGGCAGTATGCATACATCAAGGATAGCTATCAGTCCATGGGATGATGATGATAGCCAATCATGTCCCTGAGAGTGATGAGAGACAAGATTACTTACCAAGAAAATCCATTCACCTTAAGGTATCTCTGAAAATGTGGAGAAGATGTTGACATATGATTCAGACAGTGTCTTTGTTGTAATATGAAAAGCTGCAGTGCAGACAACCTTGCTGGAATATGTCCAGATATGTAACAACAGTTAGTATTGAATATTGAGCATGCAACTGTTTAATCCTGTAATTGAGTATTAAAGAGCTTGCTGACACTGGCTATTAAGATCAGTGTCCTTTTAAAAATTCTGTAATATAGATTAATTCCCTACATACTGTCTTATAAGGAAAAGATGTGTGACCAATGTGCAGAAATAGTCTTATTTGCTTGCCAGATATATGCCTCATTGTAAATTTGCATGCTGGTTAACTATAACAGCTTGGAAGTTACATAAATGTCCAACAATAGGGAATCAGCTAAGAACAAAATTCATTATGGTGCATGTGTATAAGACTATGCAGCCATTAAACAGCATGATGTAAGAGTAGAGACTGCCATGAAAAAATGTTCACAATAGGGGACATTTTGCAAATCAGGTTCTAAAACAGATGTATCAAATTATCCCAGTCGTGTTAAAAACATATACTTGGGGGTGGATAAATAGCATGGCTGAATAGTGCACCTGCTTTGCCATGCATGTGACTCAGGATCCAGTCCAGCCCCCACTACACTGGAGGAAGTTTCAGTGCTCCCCGTCTATCTGAAAAAGTGAATATGGAGTACTGAAGCCCCAACGGATGACCATTATATATATAGACATTTGTTCTGCAAGTATCAGAATGGTATATTGGTTCCTTTCTCATATATGTCTCTCTAGTTAATATATAATTATATAAGCCAGAGTTGAGCAGTGCTCTGGATACACACACACACACACACACACACACACATATATATATAGTGTTAGAATAATTTTGTAAACATATTTCTATTTTTGTGTATTTCCCAGATTTTTATCTGAAGGACTAGGAGATAGCATGATGGTTATGCAGAAGACCCCATGCCTAAGACTCCAAAGTCCCAGGTTCAATTCTCAGCACCATCTCAAGCCAAAACTGAGCAGTGTCCTGGTAAAAGAAAAAAAAAATTATCTGGTGGCCAAGGAAGCAGCTCAGTGGTAATGTGTAAGAGTTGCATGAGGTTCCCACCATAGCATATGCCAGAACAATGCTCTGACCTCTTTCTTTTATAAAATAAATCTTTCCTCTTGAAAAATTAGCTGGAGAGCAGCTGTTGTTCAACTAACAAAGCATGGAACTTGGGGTCCTGAGATGCCTGACTTGATTTATTGTAGGAGGACTGGCCCTGGGACCAAGAGGAGGCCCAAGAGCCAAGCCAATTCCCTCTTGGGAGAAGTTGGTCCCTTCATCTAGTTTTAGAAGAATCATAAATGACTCCATGGCCAGCTGTACAAAGTATAAACTTTTATTTCAAAGAAATGAAGAAGATGTGCAGAAACAGCTCATGCAGTATTTACACAAAAGCCATGGAGAGAAATGGCTCCTCCTGCAAGTTCCTTCCTATATCTCCCAAGATTTAATAGATAGGAGTTCCTTCTGAAGCCAGCTTTTCATTCGTCCAGTGAGATTGTCTACCATTTCGTTTGACTTCTATTTTTCAGATATGGATACCTTTCTAAAGCTCCTTCCATGTTTCCCATTGTGTTCTTGAAAATACTTCCTCTGTGCAACTTAGAACTCTTCCCCACTCATAGGGGAAGCAGGTGACGAAAACAAAACATGGCCATAGTCTTAAGACAGTCCTGATTAACTGGGGTTCCAGGCCTTTTATCCCTTAGAGCTCTCCATAACTGATCCTGGGTTCTGCAAGTATCAGAATGGTGTGTTGGCTTCTGTTCTACATATAGATATATTGTTAATATAATGATATTGGTGTATTGCACCAAAGTAAAAGACTCTGGGGATGGAGGGGGAGCAGGGTTCAGGTCCTGGAACATGAAGGCAGAGGAGGACCTAGTGGGGGTTGAATTACTATGTGGTAAACTGAGAAATGATACATATGTACAAACTATTGTATTTTACTGTAGACTGTAAACCATTAATCCCTCAATAAAGAAATCTGAAAAAAGATAAAAAAGTTTTAAAAAGTATGTAAAAGAATCCATTTCCTTCATCAACTGCCATTTTAACTGAATGACCCACTCACCTCCCTGTATGTGCATTCATTTTCCTAAATAAAAGATTATAATACCTGAAAAAAATAGTAATAAATTGCCACCAGTGTTATCACTGGGGCTCAGTGCTGGCAATACAAATTCTCTGCTCCTGGTGGTCATTTTTCTTTCTTTTTTTGATAGAGACATAAATTGAGAGGGCTCTTATATTTATATAAAAATTAGAAGATGTCTAAATAGAGCACTAAAGTTATACAATTTATACATTAAATTTGGGGGCTGGGAGATAGCTTACAAGGTAAAATGCTTGTCTTACCATAGGGGACACCCCTACTTCAAGACAGGGAGAACCATGGTGGCGGTGCTGTGGTCTCTCTCCCTCTCTGAAATAAAAAGAATGAAGGGAACCAGGTGGTGGCACACCCAGTAGAGCACACAGGTTACCATGCTGGAGGGCCCAGGTTCAAGGCCTGGTTCCACAGTGCAAGGGGAAAGCTTCACAAGCAGTGGAGCAGTGTTGCATTTCTACTTCTCTCTCTGTCTCTCTTTCTTCCTCTCACTCTCAATCAAAAGAAAAAGGGAAACAAACAAACAAAAAAGCTAGGGCAGGGGTAGATAGCACAATAGTTATGCAATGAGACTCTCAAGCCTAAGACTCCTCCAGGTTCAATCGCCCGCTCCACCATAAGCCTGAGCTGATTGGTGCACTGATAAAATAATAATAAAATAATAATAACAACAATAATAAAATAAAAGCTCCACTGGGACTGATGGAGTCATTGTGTAGACACTGTGAGCCAGCAACAACCCTGGTGGAAAAAGAAAATAAAACAAACAAAAAAGACAAACAGAAACAAAGATAGCAAAATAGGCCTGGAGTGAGGTTAGCTATACTATATGTTACATTGTATATAAATTACAGACAATTCTACCTGTTAAGATTCACTCTTTAAGAATTTCAGCAATCAACTCAACTCAGATGCAAAACTGACAAGGTCTGCGGACCACAAAACAAACCACCTGCTGCTCTAGCGCACCCGCGGCCTCCAGCACCAGAACCAGACCCCTGATGCACCCATGGCGCGTCTGGGACCCGCACCCACTCAGCTCTAGCTTGCGGCGCCACGACGCCCACGCGCACTTTGCACTGAGCCCGGCGGTCCTCGGAAACAGTGGGGGCTGGGGGGAGGAAGCGGGCTTGCCGGGGATGGGGGGCACCGGGCGGAAGGACCTCGACCCCGCCCCAGGTGACTTCCGGGTCCTCTCTAGAATGCGGAGAGGTGCGTCTCGGTGGTTGGAGGTACCATTGGTCCAGGCTTGTGCTGTAACCCTGGGGGCATCGTGAGATGAAGTCTAATCTCTCTCGCTGAGTAGTTTGAGCTTTCAGAATACTTTTCCCTCTTGGATTTCTCCTTGGACGTTTCAAGAGAAATAGGGGAAATAAGTAGTGAATTTTATTCAGATAATTAACTTATGCATACAAAAAATTTTAAATAAAGATCTAGTTATTTAGGGCCAGTGAGATAGCATACTGATTATGCAAAATGGCTTTCCTGACTGAAATCTGAGGTTCCAGGTTCACTACCTGGCATCACCATGAGCCAGAGCGGAGCAATGCTCTGGTAAACAAATATATATATATATATATAATAAAATAAATCAGAATATATAAATATAAAACAATATAAATATAAAACAAACTTATTAGTGATATGGAGAGAGAGGAGAGAGAACCAAAGCATCACTCTGGCCACAGGTGATGCTAGGACTCAAACATGAAGCCTCATGCTTCTAGGTTCAGTTCTCTAGCCACCATAGGTTTATTTTATTTTATTTGTGCACACACAGAGAGAGGGCATTGTTTTGTTTTTGTCAGATTCAGTTTTTCCACTTAGTTAAAAAATTTAGTAAGCAAAGCTCTATCCTATGGGCCAGTGAGATAACTCAATTGAGGAGGGCTCCTGCTTTGCTATGAGCTCTACTCAGGTTCCTGCAGAAACCCCACTCCCACCCCGGTGCTAAAGCACTGGGGAAAGCTTTGGTGCTGTGGAGTCTCTCCCTCTGTCTCTGTCTTCTTCAATCTGAAAAAGGTTAGTCTGGAGCTGTGAAACCCTGTGATGACAAAAATAGATAAGCCTACCCCCCATATTGTGATAGATATTGTCATAACTGGCTAACTGGTTTGTCATCATCCATTTCTCCTGTCAACCCTGTGTCTGGATTAATCCCTAGAATATCTCTTTCCATAGAAGGACCTCATGCAATCATCTCAGGCTGTCATGTTTTCTCCCCAAGAAATATTCAAGGGTGCCACTTCTTCATTACACTTCTTCTTCTTCTAGCGTTTGCCCTTCTTCCGTAGCCAGTCAACAGCGTCAGGTTGAAAGCTGTCAGGAGCTGCTTGTTGCTGGCTTTGAAAGTGACTGGGATCCATGTGGATTCAGTCGGCTAGGAAGGATCGTCAGTTTCCCCAATGAATGGGTACTCACGGGATGCACCATGAGAAGGTCAATCCAATGCATCCAATGCATTCATTACACTAATCTATAGTCATTCAGAATAGTGCTTATGGCCTTCATATCAAGAGTTTCTTTCTTTCTTTTCTTTCTTTCTTTCTTTCTTTCTTTCTTTCTTTCTTTCTTTCTTTCTTTCTCTCTCTCTCTCTCTCTCTCTCTCTCTCTCTTTCTTTTTCCCGCCAGGATTATTGGTGGGTCTTGGTGTCTGCACTACAAATCCACTGCTCCTGGAGGCTATTTCCCCCCTTTTTGTTGCTTATCGTTTGTTGTTATTATTGTTGTTGGCTAAGACAGAGAAACATTGAGAGAGGACGGGAAGACAGGGGGAGAGAAAGATGGACACCTGCAGACCGGCTTCACTGCTTGTGAAGCGACTCCCCTACAGCTGGGGAGCCGGGCGCTTGAACCCAGAACCTTAACGCTGGTCCTTGCACTTTGCGCCACGTGCGCTCAACTCACTGCACTACCGCCTGACTCCCTGGAACCTGGATTTTTATGCTGGTCCTTACGGTCCTTGCGCTAGGTGTGCTCAACCCGCTGTGCTACCTCCCTTACCCCCAAAAAAGTTTTTTTCTAGAGCAGTTGGTTCATTTTTTGGTTCACAGATCTTGTCAGTTTTGAATCTAAGTTGAACTGACTGCTGAAAATCTTAAAGTGAATCTTACAGGTAGAATTGTTTATTATTTTATGTTATTTTTTAAACTTTTTTTTTTTGCCTCCATGGTTATTGCTAGGGCTTGTGCCTGTATTATGAATCCACTGGTCCTGGTTGCCATTTTTTTCCATTTTATTTGATAGGACAGAGAGAATTTGAGAGAGGAGGGGAAGATAGAGAGGGGGAGAGGAAGATAGACACCTGCAGACCTGCTTCACCACTTGTGAAGCGACCTCCAAGCAGGTGGGGAATTGGGGGGCTTGAAACCAGATGGTGCACCACTGCCTGGCCCCCATTGTTTATAATTTTATATAAATATAATATATTTTTTAGCTATCTCCACTCCAGGCCTACTTAGCTATCTTTTTCTTTGTTTCTGTTTGTATTATCTTTTTGTTTGTTTGTTTGCTTTATTTTATTTTTCCACCAGGGTTATTGCTGGTCTCAATGACTCCATCAGTCCTGGTGGAGCTTTTTTTTTAAATTTATTTTTTATACCTACTTTCTCTTTTGATTGAAAGTGAGAGACAGGAAGGAGAGACAGAGAGAGAGAGAGAAGTAGAAATGCAACACTTCTCCACTGCTTCTGAAGCTTCTCCCTTGCACTGTGGAACCAGGCCTTGAACCTGGGCCCTCCAGCATGGTAACCTGTGTGCTCTACTGGGTGTGCCACCACCTGGTTCCCTTCATTCTTTTTATTTCAGAGAGGGAGAGAGACCACAGCACCGCCACCATGGTTCTCCCTGTCTTGAAGTAGGGGTGTCCCCTATGGTAAGACAAGCATTTTGCCTTGTAAGCTATCTCCCAGCCCCCAAATTTAATGTATAAATTGTATAACTTTAGTGCTCTATTTAGACATCTTCTAATTTTTATATAAATATAAGAGCAGTAAACTTGTTTCTTGATTAATGTTCAATTAGCCCATGGGCTTGATATATTAAATTTGCTTGAACATGACTTGTACCATTTACAAAGTTAGTTAATTAAACACTCTAAAATATTTAAGCTATATTTACAAATGTAATATACTTGACTTTTTTTTTCCAAACACTTCAAATTCCTCATAGGGCAGATTTACAAGTCAAACAAGGAAAAATCTTCTTATGCATGTAAATAGCTCTCCTAAACCTAATAGTTCAAGCATCTAAATGAAATTAGTGGCAAATCAAGTTATCTTAAGGATTTCAATTTTGTTTACAAACATAATCAAATGATCTTCTACCTTTCAGCTTCTAATCAAGAGTCTAAAATAAATTACACAATTCAATTTGAAATCACAAGACTAATCTGTGCAATTCTCTAATATATATTTTCCCTCTATACAGATGTAACAATATATACATATCAAGAACTAACATTATGAATTTGTTTTTGTTTAGTCCTTTCTATCTTCCTTCCTGGGAGATAGGATAAACTTCTTTCTGCATCTATTTATATTATGATTATTAATTATTATTTTTTATTACCAGAGCAGCACTTAGCTTTGGTATATAATGGTGCTAGGGATTGAACCTGAGACCTCAGAGCCTGAGGCATGAAAGTATTTTTTGCTTAACCATTATGCTGTCTCTCCAGCCATCTGAATTTATTTAGAGGTAAAACCAGAGCAGCACTCCAATACCTGTGGTTTGGGGATTAAACATGTATGTAAATCTCACACTCTACCAAAAAATCACCTTCTCGGCTCCCTCATGCCTAATTTTCTTGCCACTATTCTATGATCATCATGTTGATTTTACCTTACAACTGAAAACAAATATGATAGTTGTCCTTTTGAATGCAACCTTTGACTGAAGTAAAATTTGCATGTTTTTAATTTAGATTTTTTATCTGTGTACTCAGACAAAAATCATACTTATCAGAACGAGTGATACAACTAACCACTACTTCATGCCACCAAGTTTTCTTTACTTAAAATTTACTTTTTTATTATTTCATGAGAGAGATATAGAGTTTTACATGACAGAGAGGAAGTGGAAGAGAAAGTGAGAGAGAAAGAGAAAGAAGCTAGAATATCACTTTGATATAAGTGGTGCCATGGTGCAAACTGGGAGCTTCATGCATACAAATACCCTTTATTCCACCAGGTGAGCTATTTCCCCAGTTACTCTTATTTAATATAGTAATAAGGAAGGAAGGAAGAAGGAAATGAATAGAAAAGATTGATTAGCTACTGAGAAAGTGACTTGGCGGATGGAGTCCAGAATTTGCATCCTTGGCACTGAATATGCTGGAAACTGATTTTCTCTGTCTTTAAATAAAATATTTTTTAAAAATAATGCAGTTATTATCATTTAAAACGTTTATTATTTATTTATGAGAGAAAGAACCAGAGCACCACATTCCTAGCATACTTGATGCCAGTGACAAAACCTAGGGCCTCATGCTGGCAAGATTACAGCTCTATTTATTGTGGCACTCCCCAGGTCACAATTTGCAATTAGTTAAAATAAATTAATTTATTTTATGAGAGCAAAGAGGCAGGGAATAGCTCTAGTAAATGCAGGATTAAACTTAGGACCTCAGGCGTGCAAGTTCTTTTGTCTATCTACTTCACTGGCTCCCTAGTTGCTCTTTCAAACAATTTTTTTCTTTTGATGCATCAGGGCTTCTCAAATGCTCTATTTCGTGACTCCAGGCTGACTTCTTCAGACAGAGAAAGAAAGTGACAGACACACAGAGAGAGGGAGAGATATCATAGCACCAAAAACATCCCCAATGTAGTGGGAGTGAACGAGAACCTGGGCTGTATTTGTGACAAAGAAGGTATGCTTCCAGGTGAGCTATCTTGCTGATCCAAGACTTATTTATGTAATTACTAATAAGGAGGAGAGGAGGGGAGGAGAGGGGAGGAGAGGGAAGGAAGGAGAGAGGAGAGGAGGGGAGGGGAAGGAAAAGAGGGGAAGGGAGGAGAAGGAAGGGGAGGGGGGAGAGGAGAGGAGAGGAGAGGAGAGGGGAAGGAAGTAGAGAGAAGGGGAGGGAAGGGGAGCGGAAGGGAAGGGGGAGAGGAGAGGAGGGGAGGAGAGGGGAAGGAAGGGAAGGGGAAGAGGAGAAGAGAGGAGGGTAGGGGACAGGGTAGGGGAGAGGAGAGGAGGGGAGAGGAGGGGAGAGGAAGATATCACTCTGGCACATGTGATGCTGGGAATCAGACTTGAAATCTTATGCTTTAGAGTCCAACATTCTAGTCACTGATTGCTACCAGATGATGACTGCTTCTTTTTAAAGATATTTATTTTGGGGAGGGTCGGGCTGTAGCACAGCGGGTTAAGCGCACGTGACACAAAGCACAAGGGCTGGCCTAAGGATCCCGGTTCAAGCCCCTGGTTCCTCACCTGCAGGGGTCTGTCTCCCTTTGCAAGCAGTGAAGCAAGTCAGCAGGTGTCTATCTTTCTCTCTCCCTCTCTGTCTTCCCCTCCTCTCTCCATTTCTCTCTGTCCTATCCAACAACGACAACATCAATAACTACAACAATAAAACAACAAGGGCAACAAAAGGGAATAAATAAATAAATATATTTTTAAAAATATTTATTTTGGGGGCAGGGATAATAGAATAATTGTTATGCAAAGAGACTCTCATGCCTGAGGCTTCTAAGTCTCAGGTTCAATCCACAGTACCACCTGAGCAGTGCTCTGGTAAAAAAAAAAAAAAAGAATGTTGATTAAAACATTTATTTATTTAAATTAATGGCAACTCAAATTTGAGTCCAGCAATCACTTCATTGGAGAAAGCTTTAGTGCTATGGCCTCTCTCTCTGTCTCTCTCTCTCTTTCTCTCTCCCTCTCTCCCTCTCTCTCTCGCTCTCTCTCTCTCTCCCCCTCCCTCCCTCCTTCCCTCCCCATCTCTGTCTCTGCTTTACAAAATAAGTCAGCCTGGAGGACTGGGCGGTAGTGCAGTGGGTTAGCATATGGTGCGAAGTGCATGGACTCATAGGGATCCCGGTTCAAGCCCCTGGGTCCCCACCTGCAGGTGGGGTTGCCTCACAAGCAGTGAAGCAGGTCTGTAGGTGTCCATCTTTCTTTCCCCCTCTCTGTCTTCTCCTCCTCAAAAAAGAAAGGAAGAAAAAAAGAAAGAGAAAGAGAAAGAAAATGAAGACAGAGTTTTCATATGAGAGAGCCAGAGGCCACAGCACTCTGGCATAAGTGGCACCAGGTTAAAACTGGAAGTTTCAGGTATACATGTCTTGTGCTGTGCCAGCTGAGCTATTTCCCTAGGTGTAATCTACTGTTTTGCCAATAGAAATAGCTGGGGCTGGAGAGATAGCTCACAGGGTAGGGTTTGAATACTGGCACCACTTGGAAATGCCGCGGCAGTATTGTGCAAGGTCCTGCCTCCTACCTCAGAAATAATATGTAAACTTGTCTGATTTAAATGGTACGTTAAGGATTCTAATAATGTTTTTTTAAAAATATTTATTTATTCCCTTTTGTTGCCCTTGTTGTTTTATTGGTGTAATTACTCTTGTTGTCATCGTTGTTGGATAGGACAGAGAGAAATGGAGGTGGGGAAGACAGAGAGGGGGAGAGAAAGATAGACACCTGCAGAGCTGGGGGCTGGATCCGGGATCCTTACACCGGCCCTTGGGCTTTGCGCTGCGCTACCGCCCAACTCCCTAATAATGTTTTTTTTTTTTTTAAAGATTATTTATTTTGAAGAGAAAAGACACCAGAGTACTGCTCAGCTCTGGCTTATGGTGATGCTGGGGATTAAATTTGGGACTTTGGAGCTTCAGGCATGAGAGACTCTCTGCATAACCATTATGCTATTTTCCCTGCCCTAGCAACATTTAAAAAATGATTTATATATTTCATATGGTATATATATTATAATTTCATGAGAGAAAAGTCAAAGCTCTGTTTAAGTGCATAAGGCGCCATCCATTAAACAAAGAACCTCAGGCATGTGAGTCCTACATTCCTCCAGCTGAGCTGTTTCCCTGATAACCTGGCCTGACCTGTGACCTGACTTTTCACCTCTCCGCTGACTTTTGTTTTTCTCCAGATAGAAAAATTATCAGGGGCTGGGTGGTGGCACATCCAGTAGAGCATACAAGCATTAACATGTACAAGGATCCAGGTTGAAACTTTTAGTCTCCACAAGCAGTTCTGCAGGTGTCTCTTTTTCGCTACTCTCTCCCCCTCTTTGTCTCTATCAGCATAAAGGCAAGAAAAAGGTGGGGTGGAGGGGTGACAACAAAAATGATTGCTGGGTGTTGTGTATTCACCATATAGGCATCAGGCCCCAGAGATAATCCTGGTGGCAATAAATAAATAAATAAATAAATAAATAAATAAGAGAGCCTGAGGTAGAGAGACAGAGAGAGTAACAGCAAAGCACTGACGCTTCCTTCAGTGCAGTGGGGACTAGGGTTGAACTGGAGTGGTGACCATGACAAAGCATGCCCACTTGTGTGGGTGGAGAGGGAAGCACACCAGGCAGGTAGTATGTGGGGCTCAGATTCAAATTCCCAGGCACCACAAGGGAATAGTATGGTGGGTACTGTGATGTCTTTGTGAATGAATAAATTCACCTAGAGTGGTGAAATTGCACATGTGCAAGGCCTTAACTCTGGGGATAAAAGTCAAAAGAACAAAGAAATGAAAACTAAAGACATAAGCTAAAGGAGGAATCAGGTTGTTGTTTGTTTGTTTGTTTTCCCCACCAGGACTATCACTGGGGTTCAGCACCTGCACAACTTCTCCACTTATAGTGACTTTTTTAAAAAAAAATTTTTTAGAGAGATACACAGTGAAACATGATAAATAGATAGTTATACATATCAGTACACTTCAGCTCTGGTTTATGGTGGTGCTGGGGGCTGAACTTGGGATCTAGGAGCCTCAAGCAGGAAAATCTTTTTGCATAACCACTATGCTATCTCTCCAACCCGTCAGTGACTTTTTTTTTCTTTTAGGGAGAACTAGACAGAGAGGGAGTGGAGAAAACCACACTACTGCTACATAGCAGGTGTTCCGGTGTGGTGGCTAGGGACTCAAACTGAGGTCCTCACACAGGGTAATGTGTGCACCTGCTCTGTGGGATGAGCCGCCGCCTGTTCTCTCGAACCAGTTCATTTTGCCAGCAATATTTGGAGTAAATCTGAAGGGAATAGAGTTTTCTTGGTTGGAAAACAAAACTGCTTCTCTTTCCCAGTCTTTTAGGTCAGCAAAAGATCTTTATCAGTAAGCACTGGCTTCTCGTTTATCAGATACACATACACAGTGAGAAAATGTCTTTCCGAAGTATAGCTATGTAGATCTACTGTGGGAAAGCCTGGAGCCAAGACTGTGGAAAAAGTTTCTATGACAAAGCAGAGATAGCTGGGAGGGCCCTAAGTAGAAGCCATGACTACAGTCTGTGGTGACTAAGTTAAAAATTAAAATGGAGTCTCTCCTGCTATTTCACACATCTAGCTGATAGGTATATTGATTTAATAATGAATCACACACACACACACACATACCCTTCACAGGCATCCACTGTCAAATATTATACACGAAGTGAAGGGGAATTCTATCCTATTAGTCACTTTAGTTACTGGGTAATGTTTCTCAGAAAACTCTTAGTTTCTACCTGTAAAGCCATCATCTAATCTTGTTCTTATAAAGCTTTCCCTGTGTCAGATCACTTATACAATTTTCCAGGGATTCAATTCTAATCATCAGCTCAATAGGCTGGACCACTGCTTTTTATTCCTTTATCATCTGGTATATTGAATCTCTTCTCATATTTTATGAAAGAGCAGCACTCAGCTCTGGCATATGGTAGTGCTGTGCTCTAACATTGACCTGTCTTTCCTGTCTTATATCTAGTAGTCTAGTATTCACCTTTCAAATTTGTCCAGTAATTGGTAAATATGCCCTGTGAAAACTAGGTCTTGCTAACTATCTGGCTTCAGAGCTCCCTACCTCCAGCAATTTTGGTAACTTCATTCTCATTTTCTCTCTCTCTCAGACACAGGATTCTGAACATCTGTTCTGATTAGATTAAATTTAATCATATCTATATACTTTACAAATGTCTCTGAACCAGGGGGTTTTACATCTGAGGTAGGTACAATTGGAACAGGATATGGTGGCTTCATTTATTTTAATGAACTAATGAATTAATTTTAATTTAACTTAATGCTATTCAGATGGTTAGGCTATAAAAACTTGTTCAAACTATTTACTGAATGGTGTGGGCAGGTGAAAAACTTTCTCAAATCAGTTTGGAGAGACAGAAGGACACAAAAGATCCAACAGATGAAGGTGAACTGGAGGAGGTGCTGGGCGCATTACATTACTCAACTGAGTAGACTAACACCTGACTGAGGAATCTAGACTTTCGTGAAAACGATGCTGAGATTTCAGAAAAATCAGATTTTGAGAACTTAACTTCCTTAGTATCAGAATCCTACCCTGTCCTTACAGCCCGTCTCACATGCTGTCCCTCCTAACTTCTGCATTGCGTTTTTGGGTAACTTCGAGTGCATATTTCTGTTTTGGAAACTTCATCCTGGGGGCAAAACTGAAAGTGACGAAGCGGTCTAGCCCAAACCTGGGGCTCCTCGTGGCTTTCAGGAATGCATTCAAACCGTTTTATGTACACGAATAGAGAAAAGCACAACTTCCACATCGTCAGCCTCACCAGCAATCACAGCCCAGCTCTGCCAACCAGTGCTCCTGCAGTTCCTGGGAGCTGCTAGGGAGGGGCGGGGCGCCCAGAGGCCCCGCCCACGAGAGGGCACGCACTGGCGTGCTCGACGCGGCGGCCATCTTGGGTTCGGGCAGCCTGCACACTTCCTGTCATCTTCTGAGGGTCTGTGTGGTGAGACTGCGGTTGCGCTTGGGGCTAGAGGTCACCCTCCACCCCCAACCCCCAACCCCCAACCCCATAGTGGGCCAATGTCGCGAGACCAACGGACCCAGCTCCCACTTAAAACCTCAAGTCAGTTAACGTGGAGGCGAGTGCTTTTTTTTTTTTTTTTTTTTTTACCAGGTAATTCTGGGCAGGTATCTTAGTGTCTTTATTTGTAAAGTAAGAGTTTACCACCACCTCTGCCCCACGCCCATAGGATATAGGCAGATAAATTCTCAGCACGAAGTCAGGTACAATGTTCCATGACATGGCTGTGAGCCTTTCCTGCAGAAGATGCAAGTAGGTGTCTTGTAACCATCACCCTGCCAGCTGCAGCAGCTGTGAGGACCGCGCCCCTGCATAGGTGGACTCTTTGCAGACCAAGTCGCAAGGCTAAGGGGATTGAAGACAGGGAGTGAATGTGAGTTCTTTAGGAGGGGTGTCAGAAACAGACCAGGGTGCCCAGGACTGAAAAGACGAGATTTGGGAACATTTAAACGCCCCCATGCTTGTTATTTTTATCACCCCTGGCTGCATCCCCATAGGGACTCCCTGGCAGCACAAAACTCCTTGAATAAAAAAACCTTGTGTGTGTGTGCTAGATGTGGGGACATTGGGGAGAAAGGAGCTGGGACATTGTGTCCCAGGAAGAGCCAAGTGTTGGGGGAAGAAGAGCTTTTTGGGCTACCGTGGGTAGTGGCCCCAGGAAGGGGGAGGAATTCAGGCCAGGTCTGAGGGTTTTTTTGGGGGGTCCCTTAACAGATGCAGCTGCTCCATCAGCTCTGCAGTCAGAACCCAATAGTTTGAGGGCACCCAAGCTTCCTGAGGGGGCTGGACAACTTGCTTGGAGGAAGAGGCCAGAGAGGTGGAGATGGATCAAACCTTTTTTTAGGGGGCTGGAGGTCTCATTCCCTCCAGCCCTCTACAGGACTCTGTAGGCAAAATTGAGTCCATATTCAGTAACAAACCTGGTATAGTTCTATGGAGAGAGGGGTTGCAGAGGGTACACAAATTATCAGGAGGAAGTGGGGGGTTACAGTTTATTTTCAAACACACTCAGAGTGGGGGGGGGAGGGGTCAGTGGGTTTCATCTTCATCCTTCCCTGCACTTGGCTTAATCAGGAAGATCTCTCCTCTTACCTCCCAAGCTCCAAGACTGTGCAAGACAGACAAGGTATTCCCACCATATGCCCAAAAGGGGCTTAGGCAGGTGAGGAATGTGGAGGGGTTGGGGGTTGGGTTCAAGTATTCACAGTTCCCCCATCCACAGATTACACTGTGCCCAGGCCATGAGGGAGGATCCTAACCTTGGGGTTCCTAGTGGTACTAATAGCCCTTCTCTCACATGTTAACTTCAAGGTGTACTCCCTCCCATCTTCCCCTGACAATAACAAACCACAGCCCAAAGCCCTATTAGTTTGGTAAAGGTGGTGGTGCTGGTGGAGTAGGGGTAGGGGGCTCAGCACTCTTAGTCAGCCAAGGTCTTTGCCTTCCTGATCTGGAGTGATGCAGATGGAGTGGGCTTCACTTAGTGAATGGGTTGGAGCAAGTGACAAGGTGAGGGTAGGAAGAGAGCTGAGGTCCTCAGGTGGCAAACCTGGAGGGATTTGATGGATAATTCAGATAACTCTGGTCTCTACCCCTCACCCCCATACTTCAAGCCCAGGTTCCCTGAGAGTCCAACTGTCAAGGCAATATGGGGACAGGTGGTGGTGGTGGTGGGGAATGGGAGCAGGAAGATCGGAGCAGGCCTTTAGCTCCACACCCTGAGCCTGTCCTGTCCCTGGGAGACATAGCTTAGGAAGGTCCAGGCCTGGAACCCAGGCCCATCCTCAAAGACTCTCACCTTCCAGAACAGCTGTATGACCACCCCCCCAACCCCCCAGGGCTTAGGCAGGCCTACTAACCATGATGCCTCAGACATCCTGGCCTTGGGCAGAGTAGTAGATCCACCCAAGCAGATTATAAAAAGCTTAAACCATTAAAAGTTTCTTAGGGAGAAGTAGTTCCCAGCTACTTGCTTCCCTAAGTTATCATCCTCCCCAAAGTCCTGAAGATGGAACTGAGGGGATCCCAGAAAACTAAGGGAGGAAGCTACAGCCCCTGATAGGATGGGGGTTCAGGAGGCCTGATAGCACCAAGTAATGCTGGGGTACTCCTGCAGCCTGGGCAGGGATCCTCAAGAGTTGGAGTGCCCACTTGCTAAAGCTTCTTTACTCTTGAAGGGGTACCCCTCCAGGGGAGGAGGTGAGGGTGAAAACTTGACTGAAGTCCAAGTTGGGGGGTGGTCTCCGCTGGATCCCCCAAAGCCCCTTCTGGGGATCAGGACTTGAAGAATCTTCGTACCACAAACTGGCCCAGTAGAACCACAGCTAGAACAATTAACACATTCCGGATGGGGCCGTTGCCCAAGTCGAGAGCTGCCACCTGCCAGGAGAAACAGTGCTCATAGGCAGGCAGCTTGGATTTGGGAAAACTCAGGACTAGGAGGGGATGGTAGAGGGGTAGAGGGGATGGGGGGCACTCACCCAACCACCCCTCTGTGCAATCCACCGGGCAATGCAGTTCTGCAGCATAAAGTCGACTATGAAGCGGGTCACCTGGCCCAGGAAGCCGGTCAGGCCTCGGTGGTAGACGTGAAGGGCCAAGCGATAGCCGAAGCCTAGAAGAGCCACCACTCGTCCCCAGTTGATGCCACTCTCAAACAGGCTGCGGGCAGGATGTTCCAGACAGTCAGTGCCCAGGCTCCAGGAGGCCTGTCTTCTTCTTTCCATCTGCTGCCCCTGTGTCCCCACCCCATTCCCTTCAGCTCAAAAGCGGAATGGCTTAGCTGTAGATCAAGGCAATAGAGGCTGGCCCAGATATGAGGAGAGTCTGTCTCTGTGAGAGGAGAAAGCTCAGAGGGCATGTGAGAGGGCTACTTCTAGGGCACAGCCCCAGAGCTGCAGGCACGACACAGCACAGAGAGAGGGGCTGGAGGGCAGAGTGAGATTACCTGTGGGTGTTGCTGCTGGCCTGGCAGCCCGAGGGACAGCAGGGAGAAAAGGATAGAAAAGATTAGGACAGGCTCTAGAACCACAGGGGTTGGGGGTCTGACCTCTAAGGTTACAGGCAGGACATTTCAGCTCTGAGACTAATTCTCAGTCACTCCCTGCTCCTCCCTTCACCCCTAGCTTGAGCTCTCCTGAGACTCACCTCCCTAATCCTGATGGTAACAGTGGCTGCCATCTTATTCCTGTGGACACCATTCTAAGCATATCTCCCCACTTTACAGCCAAGGAGGTGGAAGGCTAGAGAGTTTCACAAAGCCAGCAAGTGCGAAGCTGAGAGTTGAGCCAGGCTTTGTTCTCTTTAACTGCCTTACCAGACTGCCTCTGGGAGGCCCGGTTATAGCACCAGAGACCATTTCCAGGACCTGGTAGAGGTTAGCAACTTTTAACATTTTTGGTGTGAAACATGGTTCCACATCAGTGGAGACCTGTGCCCCAGCCAGGCAGCCAGGTCTGCGGACATCGCCACCCCTCCCTCTACTCTCCTGATTGAAAGAGTCAGGTCAGCCATGCCAGAGCTTATGTGAGCTGTGAGCTTATGCACACAAGAGGACTAGAGAAAGACAGCCCCAAGGCCACACATGTGTTGGCAGCAGACACGAAGCCAGCACACACATCTCCTGACACTGACAAAGAAGTATTTGTGTGTACCTCCGCCCACCCCACCCCCATCCCACAGGCAGGGCATAAGCATAGTGGGGGCAGCACAGCAGCGAGGCAATGGCCAGGGATACCTCTTAGCAATCTTGACAAAGTACTCATAGGCGTTCTCTGCTGTAGGCTGCAGCTGCTCCAGCATGGCCTGAAATTCTGAGTCGTAGCGCCGGTTGATGTCATCCCCAATAATGGCGAGCTGCCGACCCACCTGCCCCATGGTGCTGGAGGAACAGGAGACAGGTGGGTGAGCCGCAGGCAAGGCTCAGGACTGGGACTTGGGGCTGGCCTCATGGCCAAGGGGCTCTGCTTTAGATGCCCCAGGCCTTTGTGCCCCTCCTGGGAGATCCTGGCAGTACTCTCAGATTAAAGGACTGGGTCCAAGGACGAGAGACACAAGGTCTGGTCTGGGAGTGGGAGCTCAGGATGAAAAAGGAGCAACAGTAGCAAAGAGGCAGAACCGCTCTCCTCTTGCCTCTGTTGCAGGCATCCCCAGCTCCCAGAACCAGGACAGTACCATGGGAGTGAGCCTCTGTTTCCCTGAAGAAGTCCTCATGGGTCAGGGGCTGCTACTCACCTGCTAGGTTCCAGGGCCAAGGTGACCATCTCTGGGTCAACAGGCGCTGCTCCCCCCTCGGCCTGTTCCTGCTGGTGGCGGTAATAAACATAGCTGCGGAAAACCTCCTCTGCATCCAGGGCTACCTGCTCCTCTGAGGATCAAAGTTGGGAGTCAGACAGGAAGGGCTGGGCCCGGCAGCTCTGTGGAGGATTCACTCTTCTTCAAGGCCACAACCTTCTTCTCTTGATACTTCTGTTTCTGGACAGAAGTCTCCTTTCTTGCTTAGCCTTCAGTTAATGAGCTCTAAGGGCTCACTCAGTGCAAGAGAATCTTCTGCTCCCTTTCCTTTAATCCTTACACCAGCCTTTTGTTTATTTTTGCCAGAGCACTGCTTAGTTATGGTGGTGCTGGGGATTGAACCTGGGACTTTTGGTGACTCAGGCACAAAAGGCTGTTTGCATGACCATTATGCTATCTCCCCAGCCCACAACAACCTCTGGAAGACAAAGATCCCAGTTTACAGAAGGGGAAGTAGTAATCTGCATAAGACCATACTGCTGTTGTGAGCAGTGGAGCCAGGAGATAGTCTCAGACATTCAGTGTGTGATGTGGATCCAGACCTAATGTCTTAGAAGATATAGGTCCAGGCAAGTCACATAGGGAAGTAGTGACAGACCTGGGACCTGAACCGAGTCCATCCGGTAATGGGTAGTGAGCTTCCCTCGTAGTCCCCTTGGGAGAGGGAAGAATGAACGGCAGCCATCTTACTTCCTCTTCATAGCCCTAACAACTGTTTTCCCTGTTAGGAGACCTGACTGGGGATAAGGCAATTTACATCCTTATTTCTCTTATGGAGAGAGAACTGCCATTATCTACAATTCTTTCCTCCTCCTCTCTGCACCACCTCTCTGGTCTAGAATGGCACTATGCCTGCCTCAGGCTCCCTTCTCAGTTTCTCCTAAGTCAGACTCCCCCTACTCCCAGGGCTTCACCATAACTGTGCTCTGGCTTTTGAGCTCAATGGGCCACCTACATGGGCTGGGGAGATGCTATTTGGCACTATCCAAAGTAGTATACGGAAGAAGGAAAGCCTGTCCCGAAGTCCTGCCTGGCCTTTTTCATCCTCACAGATGGTTATGGGATGGGTCAGAGTATAGAAAGGCCCTCACTGAGCAAGTGGGAGAGACAGCATAATGGTTATGCAAAAAAAAAAAAAAAAAACACCAAAAAACCAAAAACTAACACTTGGGTTAACACTGGTTAACTAACACTGGTTAAACGCACATATTACCATGTGCAAGGACCCAGGTTTGAGCCCACACTCCCCACCTGCCGGGAGGATGTTTCATGAGCTCTTTCCCTCTGTTTCCCCTTCCCTCTCAGTTTCTTTCTGTCCTGTCAAATAAAAATAAAAGTAGAAAGAAAAAAATGGACACCAGGAGCTGTGGATTTGTAATGTTTTCACCAAGCGCCAGCAATAACCCTAGTGGCAAATAAATAAATAAATAAATAAACTAATGCTTGGGGCTTCAAGGTCCCAGGTTCAGTCCCTTGAACTATCTTAAGCCAGAGCTGAGCAATGCTCTGATTTAGAAAGAAAGGAAGGAAGAAATAAAGGAAGGCAGGAAGGAAGGAAGGAAGAAACCCTTACCTGAAGAAGAAGATGAGGTAGGCTCTCCACAGTCCTGCCCAGGAGGACCTGGGCCTTGCCCGGATTCCATTTTTCAGGCTCCAGCAGAGGACAGTGTGGGCCTGTGGGGATGGGTGAGGAAGAGCAGAGACTGGGATGAGCAAGGACCACTGAGGGTCCCCACAGTGACACAGGTGGGAGGGACCTCCACGGTCCTAGCTCTGGCCACTGATCTCCTTGGTGGAATGGGAGCTTCCCAAGCATCTCACTGGTGACCTTCAAGGCAGACAGGATCTACAACCAGGTCCTCAGGGAGGGCGGCCTCAGCAGTGGTGGTTCATCCACCTCGGCTAGGTTCAGAGCCGGGCATGCTTTCTGCTGCTCCTAAGGCCTCCTGCATCCTGCCTAGAATGTGCTTACCACAGACTTGCCCCCTTCCAGCCAGTTGACCCATGAAGGCCACCCTCAAAGGCCCACTCCCTCTTGCTTGGTCAGAACACACCAAGCTCAGGCTCATTAGCTGCCAGCATCTCCTGAATGCTTCTGGTGTGTGTGTACTGTGTGTGGGCCCCCCACCTCTCAGGAGGGGCCGGACACTGAAAACACCCACCAGTGCACCCAAGGAAGCCTCCTCCCCATTGTTTGGGTGGGAAAGTAAGGCAGGGAGAGGTGAGTGGGCATCACCAGGCAGTTAGTTGGGGGAATCAGATGCATTAGCTAAGTTTCCATGAGTTAACACACCCAGCACTTACGTCACATTGAGTTTCCAGTCCTTGGACCTCAGCAGGGGTCCTTTCTAGGAAACCTGCGTGTGTGTGTGTGTGTGTGTGTGTGTGTGTGTGTGTGTGTGTGTGTGTGTGTGTGTGCTTGCTCCTACACTCTCCCATGTCAGCCTGCCAGGGAGCTGGGGGAGCCTGAGCCACAGATCCCCAGCCTGCCTTCTGCAGGGACCCCTCTGCACGCCTCCTCCCTTCTGCCTCCAAACCTAACTTTTCTCTTCACCCAGTCCTGGCCACTGCGCTGGTCCGCTTGGTGAACCCTCAGCAGAGGGAGTGTTTCCTGGACTTAAAACTGTTTCACTTTCAGTTTGCACCCCCTTCATTTCCCTTCCAGCCTGAGGCTGACTCCATCACCCAGGCAGGAACTTCTGCCTTCAGTCCCCGGGGAGGGCACACCCCACCCTGGGCCAATCCAGGAGCCCCCTTCCTCCACAGGAGGTCTGTGCATGGCCTGGAGGCCATTTCTGAATAAGCCCCAAGAGTTATGGGAAAAGAATGGGAGGGATGGACAGATCATCTGTGCACCTAACTCCTGGTCTCTGGGCTGGGACAGGGGACAAGTCTTCCTCCCCTCCCCCATGCCCACCCTAATCCCTGGGCTCCCCTGGTACACATCCGGATTGGTCCTTCCAGGACAAGATGCCCTTCCTTCTTCCTGGAAACCTGGCACTCCAAGACAGGAGGGTGGGAAAATGCAGACTCCATCTCCACCTCCGGCTTCTGCTACCCCAAGGGCTCACTGCTACTGTTGGGGCCTCAGAGAGGCCCTCAGGGCCCCAGGCCTGTGCTAACTGGGGCCTATCACTGTACCCATCCTAGTGGGTCTGACTTCCTGATAAGGGGAGCCCATCTCAAGGGCTAGCTGGGCCCAAGATGCCACCCAATGGGATGCCAAGCTGGGCTGAAGATTCAAGTCTAGCGCTCCTGGAACAGCAGGAAGCCTGGTGAAAGTTTTACCCCTGGTCCTTGACCTTGGCTCTGACCTCTAATCACTGCCCCCCAACACACACACACACCCAGCTGAAATACCTGGTTCTTTGGCATCACTTCTTTTGGACCCAGGGCCAGGGTGAGAGGGGGAACTATTTGAGGAGCAGTCCAGGGAGTTCAGGCTAGAGCAAGCCTCTACTAAGGGATGGAGGGCTATCAGGGTCAGCCTGGAGGCCCCCCTCCCCACCCCACCTGGCTCCCTGCACCATCCGGGGCCTGGGATGGCAGAGAACAGGGTTGATCAGCAGGACCCCCTCCCCTTGGACTTACCCGCCGGGACCTGGGCCCAGACCTAGGGTGGCTCAGCAGGACAGAAGCCAGAGGGTCTGAGGGGTCAGCAGCTGCTCCGGGGAGGCTGGCTCCCAACAACAGGCAGCAGTATCTGTGTGCAGCCTATGCCGGCCCAGGTCCAGCACTCTGGACCCGGCTCGGCCCTCAAGGAGCCGTGAGGCTACAGTTCCTAGAGCTGCCAGTTCCTCCTGACTCCAATCAGCTCCCTCTAGAGGAAGTTCCCTCTCTGGCCGCCGGATGCGGATGCACCGGCCTGCAGCCCGGGGGTGGGGTGGAGGGCTGGCCTGGGCTTGCCCACTCCTCAGAGCTGCTCCCACCCCTGACTTAGGCCCCAGCCTGCCTCACCAGGCCAGGGCTCCCACCTGCCCTTCTCAGTCCTTGTCTCAGATCTTCTCCCTCTCCTTTCATCAGCTGATACCAGAGGGAAAGTCTGTTTCTTAAGCATCACTGTGTGTCTCACTCAATCTTGTCAACAACCCAGAAGTTGGTGCTGCCAGCTGCACCCATTTTTCAGATGAATACACTGTAGACTCTGCTGTTTGGAAGAACTCTTCCAAGGTCACCCAACTAGGTTTGTAGTCAAGCCTGTAAGTTGCATGGGGAATAATAGTATTAAATTAAGATCCAGCATGCAGTTAAGAAGTGTTTACTAGGTCTTGAGAGATAACCCTGGAAGTGATAGACAGGTAAACAGATGAAAACACAGTGTGTGTGTGTGTGGGGGGGGTCATGGTGCACTTGGTTGTGTACATACATACATTATAGTGTGCAAGAATCCAAGTTCAAGCCCTTAGCCCCCATCTTCAGAGGGGAAACTTCATGAGTGATGAAACAGTGTCTCCTTCTCTTTCCTTTTATCTACCCTTCCCCCTCTCTCTTAATTTTTAAATTATATTTACTTATTTATTGTATAGAGATAGCCAGAAATTGAGAGGAAGAGGGAGATAGAGAATGAGAGAGACAGAGAGACACCTGCAGCCCTGCTTCACCACTTGTGAAACTTTCCCTCTGCAGGTGGGGACCAGGAGCTTCAATCTGGGTCCTTGACAATTGTAACATGTGCATTCAACCAGGTGTGCCACCCTCTCACTTCAAAATAAAAATAAAATATTAATTACAAAAATAAAACGGTGGAGGGGGTTGAGCAGTAATACAAAGGGTTAAGTGCACATGGGGCAAAGCACAAGGACTGGCTTAAGGATCCTGGTTCGAGCCCCCGGCTCCCCATCTGCAGGGGAGTTGCTTCACAGGCGGTGAATCGGTCTGCAGGTATCTAGCTTTCTCTCCTCCTCTTTGTCTTCCCCTCCTCTCTCGATTTCTCTCTGTACTATCCAACAACAACATCAACGGCAATAATAACAATAACGACAACAACAAGCACAACAAAATGGGAAAAATGGCCTCCAGGAGCAGTGGATTCATGGTGCAGGCACCAAGCCCCAGCGATAACCCTGGAGGCAAAGAGAAAAAAAAAAGTTGAGTTAGACCAGTGTGTCTGTGTGTGTGTGTGTGTGTGTATGTTTGTGTGTGTGTGACACATAGCATAGCCAGTAGTGCACCAGACTTGCATACCTGAAGCTGAAGCCCTAGAAGTCCCAGGTTCAATTCCTACACACCATATATCACAGCTGAGCAGTGCTTTGGTCTTTCCGCCTCTCTCCCCATCTCCTGAAAATAAATAAATAAATAAATAAATCTTAAAAAAAGAAACTACAGGGAGTCGGGCTGTAGCGCAGTGGGTTAAGCGCAGGTGGCGCAAAGCACAAGGACCGGCATAAGGATCCCGGTTCGAACCCGGCTCCCCACCTGCAGGGGAGTCGCTTCACAGGCGGTGAAGCAGGTCTGCAGGTGTCTATCTTTCTCTCCCCCTCTCTGTCTTCCCCTCCTCTCTCCATTTCTCTCTGTCCTATCCAACAACAACAACAACAATATCTACAACAATAAAACAACAAGGGCAACAAAAGGGAATAAAAAAATAAATATTAAAAAAAAAAGAAAGAAACTACATTGGGGTCAATGCTACTTGCAGGGGACTTGCAAGCTGGATGCTGAGAGGAGAGGGAGAGATATAGCTGGCTGTGGGGTGTGGCTAGAAAAGGACAGGCCATGGAGAGAAGTGTGTAAGTCCTCTGCAACCCTACTCCTATCTCAGGGCCCTCATCCTCCTCTATCTGCTCTCCCTGCCTTCTGGAGCCTCAGCAACTGCCCGCATACCTCCTTCTCCTGCCTCACTGGCCCCCTGCCCCCCCCTTTAAAATTTGTTTTATATTTATTTATTTCCCCTTTTTGTTTCCCTTATTGTTTTATTGTTGTTGTTATTGATGTCATCATTGTTAGCTAGGACAGAGAGAAATGGAGAGAAGAGGAGAAGACAGAGAGGGGGAGAGAAAAATAGACACCTGCAGACCTGCTTCACCGCCTGTGAAGTGACCCCCCCCGCCCTCCGCAGGTGGGGAGCTGGGGTCTGGAACTGGGATCCTTACACCAGTCCTTGTCCTTGCACTTCGCCACATGCACTTAATCCCTGTCCCCTCTTTTCTCAACTAATTCCCATTCGCTTTCTCTCCTCCCTCCACTCCTGCCTTCTAGAACTCCTTGGGAATTTCCACCTGTAGGTCTTACTTTGAAAACACCTATTTCTTTCTTCATTGTGCCAGGATCTTGTTGAGGGCTTTGCAACCACTCCCAGTGTCCTCAAACAGTCTTTTAAGCAGTTGGTTTTGGGGTGGCTCCTCTAACACCTCCATCTGAGTAAGAGCCCCTCTCAGAATGGAGGCCGCAGTCCCCACCTTTTGCTTTGGAATTTTGGGTCACTCACTTCTCCATGCTACCTGTCTCCATAGCCTGATGGCAAGCAAGGGCAGCCCAGTGCACTCTGGACAAGTCTTGCTGAGCGGTTGTGTGTGCTCTTCACAAGAGCCCTCATTGTCCAATGATGGGCTGAGGGGCTGTGGGTGGAGGTACCAGAATGAGAGGGGGACCGGCTGGGGATTGAGAAGGGACACCCCCATCATGGTGCATTGTGGCTACCATTCCTCCCAGCTCCTCCTTGTGCCCCACTCCTCCTTGCCTTCCCCTCCACTTTCTTCCTCTTGGTCCCCCACTCCTATTTGGACCTGCATGGAAAGAAAGATGCCCACCTCTCCCTCTGTCAACACCCCCTTCTCTGCCCACCCCCACTTCCCCTTCTATGATGACAGTGCAGAGCAGGGACCAGTTGGGAGCAGGAATGGAGAGGCTGAACAGGGTCTTCAGCAAAGCCTTGGAGAGTCTAGGGAGCCTCTACAAACCTCTGGGCCCCATCTGTTCCCTCACCTATGCTTTGGGGTCAGGGGGTCACTGTGCCTAGGCTCTGGAGGTTGAACAAGATATCTATCTGAAATTAGAAGAAATAGAAAAAATGTCTGCTGGGAGTAGTAGGATTGTGTGGATGTGATGGACTCATGACAGAAAGGAAGAAAGGAAGGGAGGGAGGGAGGGAGAGAGAGAGAGAGAGAGAGAGAGAGAGAGAGGGAGAGAGAGGAGAGAAAAGGAAAGAGAATATCCCAGGAGGTGGTGCAGTAAAAAGAATATTGATCTCTTGGGCATGAGATCCTGAATTCAGTCCTTGGCTCTGCAAAGGGCAGAGTGATCCTCTGGTTCTTTCTTTCTTTTTTCCCCCTCCTGCTCTATCACTTAAAATGAAAAAATGAATAAATCTTCAAAAAACTGAGCAAGCAAACTCCACCCTCAGTTCAGTTATCCCAGTGAACCCACTCTTCTGGGCCCAGGCCAAGGCTGTCCCCTATGGCTGCCAGCCTGCCTATGACTGCTGCCCACCCCTTCATAGGAGGCCTCAGGCTGTCTTCTTCCAAGGAAAATGAGCTGGAATCCATGGAAGCTCCCTGGAGCTGCCTCCTTACATTGTACAAGCAGCTTCAGAAATCAGCCCTGGCCAAGGTCTGTGGGGCCAGGCTTCAGGGTGAGAGTGAGGGTGGGGGTGTGGAGAGGTGGCCAGGCTTCTGTAGCATGGCTAAGGGCAAGGAGGCAGCCCCATTTCCCAGTTGGGGACTGTTTGGAAATTGTTTGAATGGGGGGAGTTTGGGCTGGGGACTCCCAGCCTTCACTGTTCAGTGACCTGGCACATCCTCAGTTTTTCCTTCAGGAATTCTCCTCCCAGGAAGAGGAAGAGGAAAAGGAGAAGGAACTCTTACTCAAACTCTGTGATCCAGGAACTGTTGATCTCCAGTCAACAGATGCAGTGGGTGAGTGGGGTACTTGCCTGCCTGCCCAACCTGCCTTCAGACCTAAGGAGCCCCATTTTGGCCGGCAGCTCATGGCTGTGATACCAGTTCTGACCACTTGGTGGTACCAGAGGACCTACCTGTGGGTCCTTGTGTGCTGGGCTGGAGGCGAGGCATGGCTCCGTGCTGCTGTGTTCTCACTCCTACTGTGGCCACCTTATCCCTGGTTTTCCTTCCATGCTTTGTGGAGACAGTGCCCTAAAGGCTTCCTCTTTTAGTGCAGCCCCAGTGCCCCCCACTTGTGACCACCTCCCAGGATGAAGTCATTGTTGGCATTTACACAGACATTGCTGTGGGCCAGATTCTCTTCTAAGCAGTTCTCACAAGATACCACATCACAACTTGGAAGCAGGTTCTGTTTTAATTTTTTACTTATTGTCATTGTGGAGGCTTTATGTCTCCAAGTCGACTTTTTTTTTTTTTCCAGATGGAAAACGACAGAGACACAGGGAGAGAGGGAAAGATACCACAGTGCCAAAGCTAGGATGACCAGTGTGGTGGGGGCTGGGCTGGAACCTGGGTCATGCTCAGAATGGAGCAGACCCTCTATCCAGGTGAGCTATCTTGCTGGCCCAGCAGGTCCTATAATCATCTCTACAGTGAGGAAACTGGGGAACAGAGAGGCTAAGTGGCTTGCCAAGGTCACACAGCTGGTAAGTGGCAGAGCAGGGACTTGAATCCAGGCAGGTTGGTGGCTCCAGATCAGAGCTCTTAGAGCTGGTAGCCGAGGGGTGATGTCTGCTCCCGCTACGCTTGGGCTGATGTCTGCTCCCGCTACGCTTCACCTAGGAGGTGAAGAGACTCATACCCCTGCTTGTAGAAAGGAACCCATGGAAAGTGAGTTTCAGGGGAAGGCAGGTCATTTGGAAGTGTCTGGTTGGCTGCAGATGGTGGATGGAGAGAGGGTTGAGGCTGGGTGGGGGCTGGAGGGTTTGGCTCTGCACAGTGCAGGGCTGCGGTTCCCAGGGAAGAGCTGGGAACCTTCTGCTTCTGCCTGTCCTATACTCATCTCTTTGGCTTTCAGGATTTGTGGAGTTGGAGTTAAAGAAGCTTCTAGCAGCACAGCAGGATTTCTGGAAGACAGGCAGGCAAGAGGGCCAGGAGCTGCTGACCCAGCCGGAAGTCAGCCTGGGAGAGGCAGGCATTGTGGATAGCCAGGTACAACTGACCAGTCAGGACCACCCTCTGTCTGAGGTTTCTGGGGAGGGTGGGCTGGGCCTCCTCCTCCTCCTCCTCCCCCATGCCTGGGGGAGGTGGGGAGAGGCATAGACTTTGGTGGTGGTGGTGTTATTGAATAAGACCCTAGCCTGTGTACACACATGTCTATACTAGTTGCTCTGTCTTTCATTGACTCAGTGTTCAAATATCCATTTAGAAATCTTCATGAATAAGTCACTTGCTCTGTGGCTTTGGGCAACTCCTTTTCCCTTTCTGTATCTCAGTTTTCTTTTCAGGGAAATGAGATTTGTCTAGGTGGCTGTAATGCTTTTTTTAATGTAATTTTCATTTTCTATTTATTTTTTAAAAGATTTATTTGTTGTGGTCCTAGAGGTGTTGCAGTGGGTAAAGTGTTGGACTCTGAAGCATGAGGTCCTGTGTTCGATCTCTGGCAGCACATGTATCAGAGTGATGTCTGGTTCTTTCTCTTTCTCCCCTCCTAGCCCTATCATTAATAAATAAATAAAATATTAAAAATATTTATTTATTTATTTATTTATTTATGAAAGTGGGATAATGAACCAGAGCATCATTCATATA
Organism: Erinaceus europaeus; assembly: GCF_950295315.1. Lineage (NCBI taxonomy): Eukaryota > Metazoa > Chordata > Mammalia > Eulipotyphla > Erinaceidae > Erinaceus > Erinaceus europaeus. The sequence goes on from NC_080165.1 coordinate 56,836,708, forward strand.
CATGTGACACCAGGGATCCAACTCAGGACCTCATGCTTGAGAATCCCATGCCTTTGCCTTATCTACTGGGCCACAGGGCCTTTTCTTTTGACATTTTACTTAAAGGGGTCAGTCCTCATCTCTTCTTCCTTCTCTTTTCTGTTCTCTTATCTTAGGGGTCATAGCTCTGTGGTCCTGAGCAGAATTAGGAGACTGTAGGGTATTTCTGAGTGGTAACAGCCAATGAATGCGGTGTCAGCTCAGATTTCACTTTTATTTATTTTGTAGAGCTGTGACCTTGCTGTGTGTGATTTCAATGTTTCTGGGCCAACTTTTTCACTCAGTAGTGCTTTTTTATTTTGTTCTGTTACCACTGCTAAGCTCTGGCTTATGATGATATGGGGGACTGAACCTGGGGACTTTGGAGCCTCAGGCATCAGAGTCTCTTTGCATAGCCATTATGCTGTCTACCCCCACCAAATTTTTCTTTCAGATAGATGTGTTTGGGAAAGTGGGGGTGGGGGCCACCACAGCACAGAGCCCCCATGGGGTCAAGCTGGGGCTTGAATAGCATGTGCTCCACGTATATCTTATTCTGGGGACAGCTGCTCAGAACTGTCCTCCTCTGGCTGTTTCACGGCCCTGCTTCCATCACCACCTCACACCCTTGTGCTCCTCCTCCTCCCTCAGGGACACCATTCTGAGACTGAGAGAGAAGGAAACAGCTCCCCTGGCTTTGAGGAGTGCTGGGGGCCTGAGGGAGGAATACTGAAGCAGCAGAGGCACCATCCTAGGCTGGAGACAAAGGCCCAGAGCCACGTGGGTGTCATGTTGTCCAGAACAGAGGTGAGGGAGAAGAGGGTGGGCCAGGGCTCCCAACTCCTGCCTCCCTCCCCCCCCCCCCCCCCCCCGGCCCTGCATTTGATGGTGAGCCTGGGCCATGCATGCTGTGGGGACATGCAGGAGGTGGCCTCAGGATATTTGTCTGGAGGGGTGGGTGGGAAGGTTTTGGGGTGCAGAGCAGGGAAAGGGGAAAGCCTAGAGATGCTAAGGCATCTTCCTGCACCCACTTTTCTCCCTCAGCCCCTGCTTCTTGAGGAGATGGATGAGATGGGGAACTGACTTCCAGAAGAAGCAGCCGGTGATGCCCTGAGTTTGCTTGGTCACTGGGCCTCTGGAACTCACATAGGGCGGGGGGGTGTCTCCCTCTTTGGAGCTCCTGAGAGCTCAGCAGACTGTCCACACCTCTCACACTAAGGCTTGTGATGTTATTAATAAACCCTGTTTGACCTCAACAGCTTGGTTGGCAGGCTGTGGACCTTGCCACCATCCTTACCTCTAAAACAAATTCCACTTATTGGGGTCTCAGTCTGTTCCCCAGTCTGCCACGGGGAACCCAGCCCCAGGGCCATTGGCTTCAGTAGAGGGACCACAGTAAGTGTCTTAGCAGGAAGGACAGATGTTGGTGCTTGTGCCTGGTGCTGGAGCAGGACTGGGGCCCACAGTGTGGGGAAGGCCCTACACCAGTGTCCTGCCCAAGCTGTTGGAGAGGCTCCCTCCCTCCCAGATTCCCAGGCCAGGCCCAAGGCCTCACAGGGAGGATCCGGGAATTCTCCAGCAGGAAGTTCCTGCCTAGCCAGCACAGGGACAAAACCAGGAAAGTGGCCCCAGCACCTTAGGGAACAGCCAGGGGCACACGAGGGGTCCCCAGCAGTGCCAAGCTTAGTGTGGGTTCCTTCTGGGGCTCCTGACCAGAGGGAGGGGCCAGGCATCTAGAAGACCAAGTATGGGCTCTAGTTGGGGGCACGTCCTCCTCCAGGGCTTCCCGGCCCAGATGTGAATTGGGGCCAGACCTGATTTGGACACTAGGAGGTGCTGTTCTCCAGGAGGTCCTGCTGGCTCCTATGGGACTCATGGTGACTTCCCTTCCAGGAGCCCATCTGAGATGGGGTCTCGGTGACCAGTGTGCATGTGCATGTGCATGTGAGTGCGTGCGCATGCACGTGTGTGCGTGTGCTCACACTGCCCCTGTCTGTGCCCAGCACAGCTGCTATTTACAGAAGCTGGTCTCCTGTCTTCAGTTTGAGGCAGAGGCTCGTTAGCTATCACTGCTAGTCAGTTATCATTGCTATTGACGCAGCAGCTGTTTGCTAGGTGCACCGCCTGCCCTTGGGGTGGGGTGGGAAAGCTGCAGCCACCTGGTCCCAGTGGCCCTGGGAGCCCCTTCCTTCCATTTTCTGGCAGGGGGCTGGGATTGGGGGAGCTTGGAGAGAGCTGATGGTTCAATTTGGCTGGTGGCTCTCTCCCAGGTTTCCCAGTCAGGGCCCCTAAGATCCTGGGCTTTGGCTCTGGGCTGGGCGCTGATAAAGGGCCCATCTGGCCTGTCCCCCTGAGTCAGCCAGGAAGCTGCCTTGTGACCATATGACTCACCTGTGCCCTGATTATTTCCTCCCAGAGAGTTGGCTATTAAGAAGGAGGGGCCTTGCACGGTGGCCTATGGGCTCTGGTTGCTCCTGAACAGACACTGACTTCCCATAGAGAGACCTTTTTCCCCTGCTCTTCCTAATGGACCCAAAGCCTCATACTCACGCTTGAGAGGCAGGTCTCTGTGTGCAGAGCCTGGCCCTCCTTATTGCCCCAGGTGGGGCCAGCTAGTGACTCTCAGACCAGGTTGAGGTAGGCAGGGCCCCCGGAAGCTCAGGCTGGTTGGTCATCTTTGTGAGCCTAGTGGGCACTCATAGGCCCCCCAAGCTGTGGGGGTGGGGACAGGTGCATCTCACATTTAGAACAGACAAGGGCGGGGCTGCCAGGGACTCGAGATTCAGCACATGGACCTTGAAGCAGTCACTCCTCACTCTGCTCTTTCTTGTCTTTTGTCCAGTGGGGACCCTGGCAGCTCCGTGTCCAGGCCGCTGCTGAACCACAGAGAGGAAGGACCCTGGTCTGGGCAGTGTGGCTGGAGCTGGGAGGGGGGCTAGAGAGGGGAGGTCACAGCACTGGCACAAGCATGAAAGCCCTTTTCTACCTGCAGAGACCAAGTTTCTGTGGATGGGCCTGGCCTGACCCATATGAGTGAGGGGCCACAGGGTTCAGGACTCTGTGGTGGGAGAAAACTCCATGGGTCAGCCAGAGTTTTGGGGAAGGATTCTAGGAAGTACCATAGGTGCAGGCACTGTAGGTGCTGGTTTATGATTTTTTTTATTACTTATTAATGGGAGGAGGGGTGGTTAAAGAGAGAACCAGAGCAACACTCTGGCACATGTGATGCTGAGGATTGAACTTAGGAACTTATGCTTGACAGTCCAGTGCCTTTCCACCATACTTCCTGGGCCACTGGGGTGCTGCCTGAGATAGGGACTTGGGATGGTGAAGGCATCCTAGAAGAGGTCACACATAAGTGAGAATCACCAGGACAAGAGGGAGGGAGCCATGGGAGTGGGAGGAGAGGGCATGAGAGCAGGGGGAACAGCAGGTGCAAATGGCCTGAGGGAGGAACAGGCCTGGTGAGTGTCAGAGCCTGGGAGAAACCTGTGTGACTGAGGTGGGGGTAGGACTGCAGCTGGGGAAGACTAATAGGGGATCACGTACTTTACTGATCTGAATTTTTGATGAGTGGGTGGTTTGTTTATTTAGGGAGGAATGGAAGTCTCCCTTAGGTCCCAATGAGAAAGAGACAGTGGGTATGGAGGCTGAAGCAAGAAGGCCACTTAGAAGGCTGCCCAGAGGAGGGCGGACAGAGGAACATTGGGTTAAGCACACACACTTTAAAATTCACAAAGACCCAGTTTCAAGCTCCCGACCCCATCTGTAGGGAGGAAGCTTTACGAGCGGTAAAGCAGTCTGCAAGTGTCTCTCTTTTTTCTCCTCTCTCCCCAACTCTTCTCAATTTCTCTCTGTCCTATCAAAATAAAATAATTAAAACATTTTTAAAAAGGAAGAAGGCTGCCCAGGGTCATGCTCACTGGCTGACTCTTACTACCAAAGTGAGCTAAAATTAGGACTCCTCACCACTGGGGAGCCCCTGGGTCTGCACTTTTGTGCAGTGCTCCTCCCTGAGGGTGACCTCTCAGTCCAACCTACAGACCTGGGGTGTGCAGTCCAGGAAGGGCTGCCAGTGGAGGGTTGGTCCATATAGGCGTCTGTGTGGGAGGGCAGGAGGAGACTGACACCCACAGGGCTGATGAGCAGACACTGACTGTAGCCCTCTCACCCAGCACCAGGGGAAGCTGTTGAGCCTTAGGGTATTTCTGCTGCTGTGGCCAGGGAGGACTCAGGGTGGGTTTCTGGCTACACTCTGCTGAAGGCTTCCTCTTTGCAGGGCACACAGGCGGCTGATGTTCTGCTGGCTGGAGAGGATTGAGGGCCTTGGGCAGGCACTGGAATGGGCACAGAGCTAGTTGCACACCCACCCTGCCTGAAAGCTGAGCAGAGAAACAAGGGGCAACCAGAGCAGACCCTGACCACAGCCCCCACCCACTGCTCTTTCATTCAACAGATCTCTGTTGAGATCCTGTCCGGAGCACAGCCGTGAAGGGAGCACGTCCCTTCCCTGGTGGGGTTGTCGGGGGTGGGGGCGGGGAGGTGAGGGGAGAGCATACGTTGGGATGCTGGGCAGCCTTGGTTACTTTGCCCTGAGCTACTTGGCTGTGAGGTTGGGCTGGAGTCCTGGGGCAGCTTCAGGAGCAGGGGGCACAGGTGGGGCACTGAAAGGGCAGGTCAGGCTGGGGACTGAGTGCTATGACTTATCCAGGCTTCCCTGAACCCCAAGCTCTCCACCCCCTACTCTGCAAGTGTTTCTGTAGCTGGTGGCATGATGCCAGAAAGCAACCAATGGTTTCTGATAACTGATAGCCACCTGTTTATCTCTAGAGTCCGGAGCCCCAAAGCCCCAGGAGCAGATTCCAGCCCCTCCCACTCACCGGCCCCTCCCACTGGTCTTCTTATATGGTAATATGTGTGCTCAACTGGATGTGTCACTGTCAGGTCCCCTCCCATTCCTCTTGTTTTTTTATTTATTTAAATTTTTTTTTTTTTTACTATATCTATTGGATAGAGTCAGAAATCGAGAGGGAAGGGAGGGATAGAGAGGGTGAGAGACAGACACCTGCAGAACTGTTTCACCACTTGTGAAGCTTTCCCCCTGCAGGTGGGGACTGAGGGCTCAAACCCAGGCCCTTGCACATTGTAACATGTGCGCTCAACCAGGTGTGCCACCCCATTCCTCTTTTTAAAGAGTCCCTCTACCTCTGTCACCCATCACTACACTTCCCATCCCGGAAAGCCTGGAAGTCCTCCCTACTCTCTAATCTCTTCTGCTGCTACTGTGAATTTTGTCTATTGGAACAAGGAGAAGTAATGAATTATGGTGGCTGGCACTGGAATCTTCTGGAATCAGTGCAGCTGCACCCTGTGTGTGGCCCACAGGTGGTGGTCCTCAGACAGCATCATCTTTGGTGTGGAGGCCCACCTAGCTCAGGAAAGAGGGAGTGGGCCAGGCCACAGGGAGTTGGGGGGGAGTGTAGTCAGAAGAAAGACCTAGATGTCAGCTGTAGGTGGAGGCTGGAGGCACAAGCTGTGGCAGGATCCTGCCCCATAGGTGAGGCTCCTCCTTGGCCCCACCAAGGAGGTCCAGGAGATTGCTCAGCAGTAGAGAGTGAACTGGTTTGCATGAGACACTGGGTTCAAACTCACACCACACAAGGGAGCAACAAAGATAAAACAAGTGGAACTTCATGGCTGGTGAAAACTTGCTTTGATCTCTCTCCCACTGTCTTTCTCTCATAAATAAATAAAAATTAATTAATTAAAAATTTTGGACTAAGGAGGTGATTCGGTGGCAAAGCACATATAGTGCATGCATAAGGACGTAAGGACCGAGTTTACCCCCCTCCCCCCAACATACACCTACCCTACCATACTGGGGAAAAAGGGAGGAATTCAGGGCAGAATCTGTGAAGGTTACTGGCCTTTGTTTGGTCATAATTCCAGAGTGAATGAATTTATTTCCATATTTCCTGTCTCTGATTATTTTGCAGAGTAGATTTTAAGTTGACATGTTTGATATGTCTGTGCTCAGGCAGAGTTTGAATCCCAACTTTGTTACTTATTAACTGCATAATTTAAAAATAGATTTATATAGGGATGAGGAGACAGCAAAAGACTTTCATGCCTGAGACTCTGAGGTCCCAGGTTCAATCCCTAGCACCACCATAAGCCAGAGCTGAGCAGTGCTCTGGTGTCTCTCTCTCATTAAAAATAAAATAAATAAAATGTAAAAAATGTCCTTATTTATGAGAAAGAGGAGGAGAAAGGGAGAAATAGAGCATTACTCTGGCATATGGAGTGCTGGGAATTGAACTTGGGGCCTCATGCTTAAAAGCCCAACACTTACCCACTGTGTCACCTCCTAGGCCACTAGCTGTGTGATTTTGAATTTATTTTTATTTATTTACTTATGTGTTTTTATTTTTAAAATTTTATTTGTGACTTAATATTGATTTACAAAATTATAAGGTAACAGGGGTATAATTCCACCCCTTTCCCACCACCAGAGTTCTATATCTGCATTCCTTTTATTGGAAGCTCCAGTAGTTCTCCCAAGGTTGCAGATATGGGTTGGCTATTATTTCTGTCTGTCTATATTTATATTTATATACCCCACTTTTTTCCCTATGGTCCTACTTTCTTTTTTTTTTTTTTTTTAGATATTTTTACTTATTTATTGTTGGCTAGAGACAGAGAGAAATTGAGAGGGAAGGGGGAGAAAGTGAGGGAAAGAGACAGACACCTGCAGCCCTGCTTCACCATCTGTGAAGTTTTCCCCCTACAGGTGGGGACCGGGGCCTTGAATCTAGGTCCTTGCACACTGTAATGTGTGCACTTAACCAGGTGTGCCACCGCCTGGCCCTGGTCCTACTTTCTTTTCCTTTCTAAGTCATATATACACTTATTACTACTTCCAAATGTCTTTTTTTTTCCCTCCTTATCTCTCTCTGGGTCCTGATGAAGTTAGAGTTCAGAGCCCTCTGGTCATCTTCCCCTATAGTCTCTCCCTTTCTGGGAGTATGACCAAAATTCTTTAAAAAAATTTTTTTTCTTTATTGGGGGATTAATGTTTTATAGTCTTCAGTAAATACAATAGTTTGTACATGCATAACATTTCTCAGTTTTCCACGTAGCAATACAACCCCCACTAGGTCCTCTGTCATCCTGTTCCAGGACCTGTATTCTCCCCCTGTCCACCCTAGAGTCCTTTACTTTGGTGCAATACACAAACTCCAGTCCATGTTCTGCTTAGTGTTTTCTCTTCTGATCTTGTTTTTCAACTTCTGCCTGTAGATGAGATCATCCCATATTCATCCTTCTGTGTCTGACTTAATTCACTTAACATGATTTATTTTTTTTTAATTTTTTTATTTATTCCCTTTTGTTGCCCTTGTTTCATTGTTGTAGTTATTGTTGTTGTTATAAATGTCGTTGTTGGATAGGGCAGAGAGAAATGGAGAGAGGAGGGGAAGACAGAGAGGAGGAGAGAAAGATAGATACCTACAGACCTGCTTCACCACCTGTGAAGTGACTCCCCTGCAGGTGGGGAGCCGGGAGCTCAAACCAGGATCTTTGTGCCAGTCCTTTTACTTTTCGACACGTGTGTTTAACCCGCTGCACTACCGCCCAACTCCCCTTAACATGATTTCTTCAACCTCCATCCAAGATGGGCTGAAAACAGTGAAATCACCATTTTTAATAGCTGAGTAGTATTCCATTGTGTATATATACCACAACTTGCTCAGCCACTCATCTGTTGTTGAACACCTGGGTTGCTTGTAGGTTTTGGCTATTACAAATTGTGCTGCTATGAACATGGGTATACACAAATCTTTTTGGATGGGTGTGTTGTGTTCCTTAGGATATATCCCGAGGAGAGGAATTGCAGGGCCATAGGTAGGTCCATTTCTAGCCTTTTGAGAGTTCTCCAGACTGCTCTCCACAGAGGTTGGACCAATCTACATTCCCACCAGCAGTGCAGGAGGGTTCCTTTGTTCCCACAACCTCTCCAGCATTTGTTGCTGCTACTTTTTCTGATGTATGACATTCTCACAGGTATCTCATTTGCATTTCTCTGACAATCAATGATTTGGAGCATTTTTTAATATGTTTCTCGACCTTTTGGATCTCTTCTGTGGTGAATATTCTGTCCATGATGGACTAAAATTCTTTATGGGGTGCAGAAGGTGGGGGTTCTGGATTCTGTAATTGCTTCTCCACTGGACATGGACATTGGCAGGTTGATCTATACCCCAGCCTGTTTCTGTCTTTTTCTAGTGGGGTAGGGCTCTGAAGAGGTGAGGTTCTGGGACACATTGGTGAGATTGTGTGCCAAGGGAAGTCAGGATGGAATCATGATAATATCTTATTGCCTTTAAGCCACCAAGTTGCAGATGCTATGTTCATAGTCACAGCTGGGAGCATTCTAGGCTGCTTAAATATTTATTTATTTGTTAATGAGAGAAAGAGAGGTGGGGGATCACTCTGACACATACTATGCTGGGAATCAAACTCAGGACTCTGTGATTGAAAGTCTAACATTTTATCCACTATGATACCTCTTAGACCCTGTGTGATTTTTATAAAAGCTATTTATTTATTTATTTATTTATTTATTTATTTATGATGAGAGAGGAGGGAAAATTTTTCATACTTGACAGTTCAATTCTCTAACAGCTTCATCATCTCCAGGGGTTGCTGGCTCTGTTGATATTGAGCAAGTCCCTTCACTTCGATGAACTTTTCCTTATTTGTAAAATGGAGACACCTAACTTAATTTATCAGCTCCACTAACCCACTATGTAGCTGAGTCCATCTGTACAATGGAAACAATCTACTAGCTGTGTGATTGGCTCTTGTTCACTCAGCTCTGTGAGCCTCTGTGTCATCTATAAAGTGGGGACAGAGATGGGGCCCACTAAGTGCACTAGTGCAGACACAGCACCATCTAGGGGTAGGCACCAGGTATTGGCAGTGGTTGGTTATTAGTTTCCCTTTCTGGTAGGGTAGCTGACCTGAGTATGTTGCCTTGGGGGAGTTTTCCTTCCTGCCCCCCCCCAACCAATCCTGGACAAATACCAGGGCTGGCTGATAAGCTGAGGGCCCATGCTGGAAGTAGAGATGTATTTAGAAAGAGGGTGTGGAATGATGATCATGAAGGGGCTACAGAGGGTCAGCTGGGCCCAGCCCATATTTAACTGCTGCCATCAAGGGCTGGACAGGGACCAGAGGCCATGCAGCTAGGCCTTCTGGTAGCCCTGCTGCCTTGCACAGAGCCCAGCCCAGCACAGACTCATCAGCATTTATCCAATGGCTGAGTACAGCCCTCCTCCCCAGACTGCCTGCCCTAAGGTCTGGGGCTGGGTTTGCCCACTGCAAAGAAGAGACCATGAGGTCTCTTCCACAGAAAAGCCCATCCAACTTTCCTGGTCCAGACTGAATGATTTCTGCAGCATCTGGACCTTGGAAAGATAGCATTTTTTTTTTTTAATTTCAGAAAGAGAGAAGGGGGTTGGGTAGTGGCACACCTGGTTGAACACATGTTACAATGTACAAGGACCCAGGTTCAAGCCCTCAGTCCCCACATGCAGGGGGAAACTTCACAAATGGTGAAGCAGTGTTGCAGGTGTCTCTGTCTCTCTCCCTCTGTATCACCCCCTTCCCTTTCCACTTCTGTCTCTGGCCAATAAATAAGTAAAGATAATAAAAAAATTTTTTTTTAAAGAAAGAGAGAAGCAGAGTGAGAGGGAAGTAAAGAGAACACAGTGCCAACACTTCCTTCAACATGGTGGGGGCCAGACTCAAACAAGTGATACACACATGCCAAAGCAGTGAGTTGTTTTTCTGTTCTGAAAGACAGTATCTTGCTCAGCACCAAGGGGCTGCTGCCAGGAGTTCTGGTGTGTGGATGGGAGTGGAGGCTGCACCACACTCAGTGAGACTATGCTCTTTTTCTCATACTGGCCTGGGAGCTGGGTGGGGATGTGGGAGGAAGAGGCTGATTGCTCAGCCCAAGAATCCCTCCTCTCCCTCATCTACTCTCCATCCCCCACTGCCCCAGGACAAGGGCTCCAGTGTCTACTCAAATCCTGTGCAAACAGCAGGCCTTTCTCTCCCTCTCCCTCTGTAGCTCTTTGGCCATGACCCCAGCCTGCCCCCATGGAATGGCCTGGCAACCCCCTCACTGAAGGATCTCTCCCTTCAGAATGATCCAGAAGCAGAAAATAGCCAAGCTGGCAAGGGAATGTGCAGAACCTGTCTAATGGGCAAACCCCTGGATTATGCCCCTTCCCCAGCCTGGGTTGGGGCTGGCTGGTAGGGTTTCTGTCTTGCCAAGGTGGGTGTGGCGTGCTGCTGGAGGCCAGGCCCAGCCCAGGTGAACTTATCATCAGCCTGTCCCATCAGTCCAGCCAGAAAAAGGCTGCCTGTCAACCCTGGCCCCGGGAAAATTCTCTATGTCAGCCGTTGTCCCAGCAGGGTCACAGGTCTGGTGTCCCCTTCTTCTAACTAGTCTCCTATGTGGCGGGCAGGGGATGTGCAGATATGTGGGTCTACCCATGCAGGCAGATTCCCAGGTCAGGGCTCCCCTGCTGAATCTGGAGAGAGACTCACCAGAGTATATCCTCCTTCTTAGAGGGTCCTACCAGGATGCATATCTGGGCATCAGGATGGGGTTACCTCACAAAGTGACTGAGAACTATAATCAGACAACCCCCGCCATAATCTCCACCACTCCTAGATCTGACTCAGAACTGGGCTGTGTGTAGAGGGGTGCTGTTGCAGTTCAGTCCAGCCCCCCTACACTTCCTCTTGCTGACCACTGGTAAGAACACACATTCAGTAACTGTTCAATAGGGGAGGGGGCAGAGGTGTGATTTATAGATGTCTACAAAAATTTTCTTCCTCATGAATGTTCCCTCTTTGGTTATATGATAAAACAAAATGTGACCACTAGATTTGATTTCTTTAGACCTACAATCACTGTTCTTTCTTTTTTAATTTTCAAATAAAAGGAGAGGAGAAAGAGAGAAGGAGAGAAACCACAGTACCACTCCACCACCCATGGAATTTCCTCTGGTGCTATCCACAGTGCTCCCATGTGGCTCCAGGGTTTGAACCTGAGTTATCATGCATGCTAAGGCTTTGCTCTACTGGGTGAACTATCTCCTTATTGAGAAAACTTCAGGACTGTACAAAGACAGGGAGACAATTATGAGAAATATTTGCTGATTGAATTCAGCTTTACAGAGTAGTTACTTTTGTTAGACAGACTCCATTCATCCCTGCGGGTTCTCTGTCCACTCTTCTGTGCCTTGAAGGGGGTGGGGATGACCTCTACGCCTGAATTATTCAGGCTTCCTTGCCCTCTGAGCCTGAGAGGTACTGGTGGGAGAAAGAGGGCAGGAGGAGAGAGAGGCCTGGGTAGGGACACTGTTCTGGAGCTGCTAACTCTAGGATGCTACACCAGCCCTCCCACTGCCTACACTTCTACCTCTGCCAGTGGGTCCATTCATTAACCTCTCTTTAGTTATCATTGGGTGCCAGTTTCCTTCCTGTGGCAGCTTTGCATTCTTTTTCTCCTCCATCTCTTCTTTCTCTTCCTCCTCCTCTCCCTCCTCCTCCTACTGATGCATCACTGCTCTGGGCTGACTTTTTTCAGATAGAGACAGAGAAAGAAAAAGCTTCCTCCAGTGCAGTGGGAGCCAGGCTCGAAGCTGAGTCATGCCCATACCAAAGCAGGCACACTATCCAGGTAGTCTTTTTGGCCAGTCCAATAGCTCTGTATTCTTATTTTACCCCTGAGAGAATGGAGGGCCTCACAGGCCAGGCATCTTTCATGCACATCTGGTAAGCTGGAGCCAGGACTCCAGGGGTCTTGCCTCTCACAGTGAAGTTGTCCAGGGAGGGGTCACACCGGAAGGGAACTGCCAGCCACCTCCTCAGGAGAGAGGAGGGGAAGGACCTGGATTGGGGTGATTGCTGGGGCCTTCTTTGGAGAAAGACCCAGGTTCAAAGGTGGAGAGACCATCCTGTTCTCTGTGCTTCATGAGAGTTGCAGAGGCATTCTTTCATCTATCTCCACCAGCCTGGGGCCACTAGAGCTGGCTGGCTGCATTCCTGCAGTCTGTGTCCCCTCTAGTCCTCTGTCTGGGGTAGATAGCAATGTCTGAAAGCACGAACAGGGCAATGATCACTGGGGCTCTGGTGAAGGCAGGCAAGATATACTTTGTCTCCTTTCAGGCTTCTGAGAGGGTGAGTGGGTGAGTGAGAGGGTGTATGCAGGTTCCTTGGTCAAGCATGGCCATAGACAGTGGTTCTCGTGGGCTGGGTTGCCTGCCCAAAGCAGCTTATGGCATGGGGAAGGAATTCTCTGTGAACCCCAGAGGGCCTGGGCTGGCACTCCACCCACAGCGAGTGGCCCAGCTGGTGGCAGCTGCTCTGAGTCAGCTTTTCTGGTCGACCCCACCCCACGCCTCCTGGCCCAGGAGTTGGGCAGAGGAAGCTCTGTGGAACTCCACATTATCTTCCCTCACCTAAACCATTAGAAAGACAGTTTGCATGGGGCCGGAGGGGGCTTGCTCTTATTTCTCCCAATCACAGTCAGGGAGGGTTAGAAACTCCTGAAAGAATATTTAAATCTGGGAAGGTGCTGTGGAGGAACCTGAGACCAGAGAGGCAGAGCTGGAAGTGAGCCTCTAGAAGTCGGTCCTGGTGATGGTAGGGATTGGAGGGGCACTGGAAGAGGCCTCGAGTTCAGAACTACTAGCCCTTCCTTATGTATCCTTTAATCCAGTACTGTATCTCCCCTCCCTCCAACCTTTCTGCATTCTTCTCCCCACAGTGCTCCCACTTGAGTTCAGGGCAGGGTCTGAGCACCACCTTCTCCTGCTTCTTCTGGTGGGCTGGATGGAAGGCAGAAGAGATGAGTTTCCTGGGCATCTTCCCTCAGACTTTTGGAACTTTGGGGAGTAATGCTTGGAAAATCTTTAAATTTCATCTTGGTTTTGGTCAAAACTCTGCATAGCCCCAAATTTAATTTTTTTGTGCTATGGCTGGGGCTCCCATTCTTACTGAACTCTTTTTCCCCTCTTTCTTTCTTTCTTTCTTTCTTTCTTTCTTTCTTTCTTTCTCTTTTCTTCTTTTCTCTTCTTTCTTTCTTTCTTTCTCTTTCTTCTTTTCTCTTTCTTTCTTTCTTTCTTTCTTTCTTTCTTTCTTTCTTTCTTTTTTTTTTACCAGAGCACTGCTCAGCTCTGGCTTATGGTGGTGCAGGGGATTGAACCTGGGACTTTGGATCCTCAGGCATGACAGTTTCTTTGCATAACCATTATGCTATCTACCCCTGCCCTGTTTCCCTCTTTCTAAATAGAGGGTGAAAGGCAGAGAGACAGAGAGAGATGCATAGAGAAGGAGAGGCACCACAGCATCACTCTGCTGCTTGTGATGTTTCTTTCCCTTATTCAGGTGCTCCCATGTGGTGACAGGGGGCTTGCATCTGGGTGTCTGCACATGACAAAGTGTGCTCCTACCAGGTGAGCCATCTCCTGCTCAACCCATCCCCACCTACTTGAAAGTCTGGAAAAGAGATGTGGTGAAAAGTTATTTTCCAACAATCCAGCCCCTAGTCCTTTTGTCCTCCCCATGACCCCCATCCCTGCGGCCCCTAGAACCATTGAATCCTGAGGTTGGGGTCTCTGACCAGAGCTTCCCAGCCTCTCTGTTTTCCTTCTTGGAGAGGCTACCTTGGGAGATGGTTGCTGGACACACTCAGCCCTGTAGCTGGGACCTGGACAAGGCAGGCCATTTTTCATAGTCGTGACCTTTCTCCTGGGCCTCAACTTATACTTGAGGTATGACTTCGAGTGTCCCACTCAAGCCAGTTGGGAGGGGTAGAGCTCACTGATTCCTTCCTTCCTTCCTTCCTCCCTCCCTCCCTCCCTCCCTCCCTCTCTCCCTCCCTCCCTCCCTCCCTTCCTTCCTTCCTTCCTTCCTTCCTTCCTCTTCTTTCTCCTCCTTCTTCTCTTCCTCCTCTTCTTCCTTTTTTTTTTTTTTTTTTGCCATGGGACGTATTGCTGACACTACAAATCCACTGCTTCTGGTGGTCATTTTCCCCATTATTATTTTTTTTTCTATTTTATTTGATAGGATAGAGAAAAATTGAGAGGGGAGTGGGATATTGAGAGGGAGAGAGATAGACACCTGCAGACCAGCTTTACCATTTGTGAAGCATACCTCCTGCAGGTGGGGAGTGGGGCTCCAAATTGGATCCTTGTATATAGTAATGTGTGTGCTCAACTAGATGTGCCATCGCCTCCCCCGCCCCCACCGTGATTCACCTTTCAGACTGCTTAGTTGATACCTGGAAGCTCCTTACCTCCTATCTGGGGGCCCAGACAATTGACACCCTGAGCTAGGGCTCCTACCAGCTCCCTTTTATCTATTAGTATAATTGATTTACTACTGCTACCTCTTTCTCATTGATAAAATTAAAATTTAAAGTTTAAATCCATGAGAATTTATTAAGCACTTTCTATGTACTCCTCCTGACTTGGAGAAACTAAGTGAATTGGTCACAGTCTTTTCAATTCAGCAGCTCACAGTCTAGGGATTGTGACCAATAAAAGAGAAGTTCCCCTGGGTAGACAACCTTACCTATGTGTCAGAACCTCACCTCTCCAGACCCCTACCACACTAGGGAAAGATAGAAACACTATCTACCCCACTAGCGAAAGATAGAAATGGATTGACCTGCCAATGTCCATGTCCAGTGGAGAAGCAATTACAGAATCCAGAACTCCCATCTTCTGTACCCCACAAAGAATTTTGGTTCATATTCCCAGAAAGGGAGAAAATATAGGGGAAGATGACCAGAGGGCTCTGAAATCCAATTCCACCAGGACCTGGAGAAAGAAGAGGGAAAACAGAACAAAGCGATGTACACTCAGAAATAGTAGGTGTAACTTAGAAAGGAAGAGAAGGCAGGGCCATAGGAAAAATGGGCAAATATATGAAAACATAGATAGTCATAGAAATAATAGTCAATCCATAGCTGTGATCTTGGGAAAATCAATGTAGCTTCTAATGAAGAGAATGGAGATACAGAACTCTGGTGGTGGGAAAGGTTTGCAACTATACCTGTTATCTTATAGTTTTGTAAATCAATATTAAATCATTAATAAAAAATTAAAAAGAGTTCATTTCAATTCCAGGTAGTCTGTGGTGTGTTCTCTGATGGTTAAGAACAATGCCATTATATGTTAAAAAGTCTGAGCATATAAAGTACTGATGAGGGCTTGGATCAGTGGGCACACTCACAGTGACTGGTAAGAGGGTTAGAAGAGTAACTTGGGGGAGCCGGGCTGTGGTGCAGTGGGTTAAGCGCACATGGCGTGAAGTGCAAGGACCAGTGTAAGTATCCTGGTTTGAGCCCCTGGTTTCCCACTTGCAGGGGGGTTGCTTCACAAGCAGTGAAGCAGGTCTGCAGGTGCCTATCTTTCTCTCCCCCTCTGTCTCCCCCTTCTCTTTCGATTTCTCTGTCCTATCCAAGAATAATGACAGCAATAACAACAATAATAACAACGACGATGATAGACAAGGGCAACAAAAAGGAAAAAATAAAAATAAATAAAATTGGGAGTCAGGCAGTAGCGCAGCGGGTTAAGCACACGTGGCGTAAAGCACAAGGGCTTTGTAATCCATTTTTCTAATCAACTTTTGAGTTTTAAAAATGTTGACCTTCAGCCGTTAAATTGATTTTATGGCCCAGTAATAGGCCCCAATGTATAGTCTAAACAACACTGCCCTGGAGACACTCCTGTGTACACACAAGGAAGCTGCTGCCCTGTTGCAGCAATGAAATTCTAGACAGAACTTTACTAGTTACCAGTGAAATGGGCAGTTTGTGACTTGATCAGGGAGTGGACTGCCACACCACTGTTACCTGTACCAAAGGGTACTTATAAGGTGACACCACTTATTTTAGATGTAAAAGCCTGCAGAGTAATAGCTTGCATTGCTTATGAAAACGTCATGTGGGGAACAGGTATAGTATTTATCTCTACAGGGGAAGGGCAGAGGATATAGCTTGGGAGGAGTGTCAGGGAGTTTCAACAGGATTTTTAACGTTGACTTCTTGAATATACTGTGCAGCCAGTTTTGCATAATACTAAGATTTTTTTAAATGTTTTTAAAAATATATTATTTATTTATTTATTATTGGATAAAGACAGAAATTGAGAAGGAGGAGATAGAGAAGGAGAGACACAGAGACACTTGCAGTCCTGCTTCACCACTTGTGAAGCTTTCCCCCTGCAGGTGGGGACCAGGGGCTTGAACCTGGTTCCTTACACACTGCAATGTGAGCACTTAACCAGGTACACCACCACCTGCCCTCCCTTTTAATGTTTTTAAATTATTTATTTATTTATTGGATAGAGACAGAAATCAAGAGGGCAGGGAGAGAAAAGAGACACTTGTAGCACTGCTTCACTACTTACAAAGCTTTCTGCCTGCAGGTGGGGACTGGGGTCTTGAACCTGGGTCCTTGTGCATTGTAACATGTATACTTAAGCAGGTGCACCACTGTCCAACCCCCAACATACTAAATCTGACAGAGCAGGAAGAAAGGTACAGGGCATTCTTTTTATTTTCAACATATTTTCCCTTGAATATTATTTTTAAAAACAGTTCATAATAACACAAGATTGATGGTGTTCCAGTGCATCACAGGAGACTTTCTTCTGACTATGGGAAGTAGGAAGGTGGGCATGGTGGAGGAAGTCCAAGGGTGGGGGAGAAGATGAGGCACAAGGGAAGGGTCATGAACACATCTAGCCCTTCCTAATGGGGGGTGGGGGTGGAGGGCACCAGGCTCATGGCTTTTCCCCACTTCTCTCTCTCACTTTTTTTTTAATTTATTTTTTATTGGGGAATTAATGTTTTACATTCAACAGTAAATACAATAGTTTGTTCTCTTTTTTTAATGTTTTAAAACATTTAAAAAATATTTATTTCCTTTTGTTGCCCTTGTTGTTTTATTGTTGTAGTTGTTATTGTTGGATAGGCAGAGAGAAATGGAGAGAGGAGGGGATGACAGAGAGGGAGACAGAAAGATAAACACCTGCAGACCTGCTTCACTGCTTGTGAAGCGACTCCCCTGTAGGTGGGGAGCTGGGGGCTCAAACTGGGATCCTTATGCCGGTCCTTGCGCTTAACCCACTGTGCTACCGCCCAATCCCTCCCACTTCTTTTTGTTTAATCTCTTATTTATTGTATTTTAACAGGGTGGAGATGGACACACACACACACACACACACACACACACACACGGACCAGAACACTATTCAGCTTTGGCTTATGATGGTCCTGGGGATTGAGCCTGGGACCTTGGAGCTACAGGCATGAATATATATATATATATATATATATATATATATATATATATATTTCCCTTTTGTTGCCCTTGTTGTTTTTTTATTGTTGTTGTTATTGATGTCATCTTTGTTAGATAGGACAGAGGGAACTGGAGAGAGGAGGGGAATGCAGAGAGGGGGAGAGAAAGATAGATACCTGCAGACCTGCTTCACAGCTTGTGAAGCGACTTCCCTGTAGGTGGGGAGCTGGGGAATCAGGATCCTTATGCAGGTCCTTGCAGTTTGCGCCATATGTACTTAACTTGCTGTGCTACCGCCTGACTCCCAGCATGAAAGTCTTTTGCATAACCAATATGCTATCTCTCCA
Organism: Erinaceus europaeus; assembly: GCF_950295315.1. Lineage (NCBI taxonomy): Eukaryota > Metazoa > Chordata > Mammalia > Eulipotyphla > Erinaceidae > Erinaceus > Erinaceus europaeus. Next base: position 56,854,468 of record NC_080165.1, read on the forward strand.
GCCTTGTCCCATTTCTCTTGCTCATAGGAGATGCTCCTCATGTAACACGAGAGGAGGCAGTGGTGTTCCCATTTAATATGCAGGAGCAGGCTGACAGCAGGGTCACAGAAAGTGGCAGGTCAGGGACTGTAGCCCAGGTCTGAGTTCATAGCATAGGTCCTTCTTGAAGAGCACCATTGGTATCTGCTGAGAGCATAGGAGTGGAGCAGGTCAGGAACAGACAGGGTCTGGAGTACTGCATTACGTCCTGCAGACTTCATCTTGTGGGTGACCAGGTCCAGGAAAGATTCAAGAAGGGGCACAGTGGGGTGATGGCACTGGAGATGTATAACAGCTTTATTCAGTTCTCCTTTTAACTAAACTGCCCTATCTTTAAACAAATTCTAACTCAGAGCCCATAATAGGAGTTTGCAGGGGGTTGGTTTGGCAGACACAGTAAACTGTGGCCTGGACCCAGAGAGGAGAGTACAGAATGGACATCACGTTCCAGAAAAACACCCCAAAGCAGTGAGTGTATCCGGAGGCTGGCAGCTGCAACCCTATCAGGACTTCTCAGTCGCATGGGACTTGTATACTTTCCCCTTTAAATGCTCCTTGTTGGTGTTGATGGCAGGACAGAGACTTGGAATACTCCCAGGTGGCTGTGAGGCATGAACCAGTAGTGTGGATTTTGGGCAAGTGGGCCTGGTGTCTACTTCTTAGTTGTGTGACTATTTGAATGTCTGAGGTGCTGTGGAGACTGCATAATTGTTATGTGGAAAGACTTTCATGCTTGAGGCTCCAAGGTCCCAGGTTCAATCTCTATCACCATCACAAGCCAGAGTTTAGCAGTGAGCTCAATAAAAATAAAACAGGGGCCAGGTGGTAGTTCATCTGGTTGAGCTCACAGGTCATCATGCACAAAGACCTGGGTGGGGAAACTGCACAAGCAGTAAAGCAATGCTGCAGGTCTCTTTCTCTCTTTTTTCTCCCTATTTTCCCCTTCCCTCTTAATTTCTCTCTGTTCTATCAAGAAAGGGGGAGAGAGAAGAGGGGCAAAGATGGCTGCCAGGAGTGGTGGATCTGTCATGCAGGCCCCAAACCCCAGTAATAACCCTGGTGTCAATAAAATAAATCAATAAATAAATCCTGAATTTCCAGTGAAGAAGGATATGGCCTCCTGGGGTAAGAATGGCTCATATGGTCACTGGAGAGGATGCTTTTAGCACAATGCTCTTCAACCTCCTGTATGAGGAAGGGGTAAAGGCGACTGGGCTGAGACTGGTGGTTTGTTCATAGCCTGGTACCCAGGGGCAGTCTGACAGACAGTAAGCCCTTAATAAATGCCCTGGTAGGAATTCATGTGTTTCTCTCCTGAGAGGAAGTTGGTAGAGGTCTGATTTCTGAGATCAAATGAAGCTGTTGGGTGGGGCTTCCCCCCATATCTCCACTTACCTGGCTCCCTCCCCCCATATCTCCACCTACCTGGCTCCCCACCAGGGCTGGATAATAGCAGATGGAGTGCATTGCAGGGTAGTGGAGAAAGCACTAGACCCCTGAGGGCCAGAGCTCCAGGCTCCATTTGCCAGGAACCTGCTGTGTGACATCGCAGTTTGGTGCTCATCTCTGGGCTTTGGTCATCTTTTTTTTTTTTTGGCAGAGTGGTATGGATGAGGCTCTCCAAAGTTCAGTTTGAATTTCAAACAGCAACATTGTGGGTCACACACAGTATTAAAACAAAAACAAAAATGAAACAAAGCACCGAACTAGAACAGAAAATAATAGTGCATCACGGGTCACAAGGGTAAGTATTGTTTTGTGAAGCGATTGTTTGGCTTTTATATAGCAAGGTGGAGACTAGCCTGATTTAAACTTTGTGACTGGGTCTGGGGAAAAGACTGTAAAACACTGAACTCTGCGAACCTTGAGGAGACCTCTCCTCCCACCTTCTAGGGGTCTCTTGTGAAAAAAGCCGCACACGCTGTGACTCTTCTTTCTCCCCCTGGGTCAGCAGCTGTCTCCTTGCTCTGGGCTGCCTGTCCCCTCCCCGGGTCTCCTTCCTGCCTCACTCTCCTCCTCCCTTTCTCCCACAGACAAGCCTCCCCCTTCCCAGGAAGTCGGGGGTGGGGGAACGGTGGTGGTGGTGTGTGTGTGGGGTGGGGTTCGGAAGGGAGTGAATGTGACTGTGTGGGGGTGGCAGGGAGCAGACTATCAGATGAAAGGCGCCCGGGAACAGAAGAGAAAGTAGGCGAGCTAGGGACGTGAGTTTGAGGGCAGGACTTTGTGAGCAAGAACCTGGCAGCCGTAGTGCAGCGCGCCCCTCCCAGAGGGCCGCACCGGCCTCGTCACGGCGGGCGCTCGGGTGCGCTCTGGACCAGCGGAGGTCGCTCGCTCGCTGACCCACCCCCCAAGGGGTGGGGGGAAGCAGTTGGGGAAAGAAAAAGAAAGACTGAAGGAGCCAAGCATTCTGGAGCCAACTCCTGGAGGGAGCGGCTGAACTGATTCGGAAGTTGGATCTCTTTGTACACAGGAATGCGGAGAGAGAGAGAGAGAGAAAAAAAAACAAAACAACCCACCCCAATTGCTTCATTTCCCCTCCAAGCCTGAGCGCTCTCTATTGTGCAACGAGGTTTTCTATGTAGAGAAAAATGAGCCCCTCTGTGCACGGCGAAGGCGCGCGCGGGGAGGGATAGCCCTGTCTGCGCCCAGAGCGCGGGGCCCGACGGCGGCTCTGTGTGCGTTCCGGAGGCGTCTGCGGCGGGGTAGGGAAGCGCCCCAGCGGCTGGCGGGGGCCCCGGGGTGCAGGGGTAGATAGTCCCGGGAATCCAGGCGCAGGAGCAGACAGTCTGGGGACCCCGAGGGCCAGGAGCCCCCAGAACGGCTGGCCCTGCCGGGGGCCCGGAGACGCACAGAGCTGGAGCCCCGTCCCGGCTGCCCGCTGCGGGGCTGCGGCGGGCTCCAGTCGGGGGCCGAGGGCGCAGGGCGAAGGGAGGCGGGCGACGCACATGGGTGCATGCTGGCTGGCGGGCGGCGGCTGGGCGCTGGAGGGGGGCGGGGTGTGGCTTCTCCGCCTCCCGGGCGGGATTTGCATGTGTGTGGCGGCCCCAGACTTCCTGCTCCTTCGACGCGGCAGGTACGCGCTGGCCGGGTCGGGTCTGGCCGGGTGGGCGGCAGGCGGGCGCGCAGAGCCGCCGGCACTTTCATACCCGGACGCCGCCGCCAACTCCGGGGCTGCACCCCAGCCACCTCAGTCAGGGGCCGCTAGCCCGCGCCGCCGCCCCCAGTGCCCCGCGCCGGGGCGGGCGCGTCCTTCCCCGCCTCCCGAGCCTCCTGCGCCCAGCCTTGCTGCGTGCCCCTGGGCGCCCCCACAGCCCTCGGTCCTCGGAGGGCCGCAGCCATGAGCGAGATGTCCAGCTTTCTCCACATCGGGGACATCGTCTCCCTGTACGCCGAGGGCTCTGTCAATGGCTTCATCAGCACTTTGGGGTGAGTGGGCTGAGTTCGCTAGGGTGCGGGCAGGGACAGGGCGCTTTGAATCCCGGTGCCAGATACGCCCGATTGGCTGCCGGGAACCTGGGCGCCCCAGCTTCTCCGAGTGAGGGAAGGGCTCGCCTCCTTCTTTTGAGCAAGGAAGTGCAGTGTTTGCCCAGGTAGGAGTCGGGCGCCCTGCTGGAGTTGGCACGGAACGCTCCTCTCCACGAAGCCTCCACCCTCGCGGGCTCTCCTTCTTGGGGGCCGGGGGGACTTCCTCTGCAGGTGGTCCGGGGCGGGCAGGTGGGGCCCTGAGTTGGGGAAAGCATCCCGGCCAGGACGTGACACTGGCGGTAGGGTGGAACTGGTGTGTGTGTGTGTGTGTGTGTGTGTGTGTGTGTGTGTGTGTAGGGTGTTGCTGGCTCAACCTGTTGCACCTTTGAGGGGTCGCAACTTTCCCTCTTAGTTTTCTCCTGCCCTGTACCCACTTGCCTCCACCCATCACTGTCAATTTCCTGCATAGCTCCTCTGGCGCCCCTGGGTCCCTGGTCCCAGCATCTCTAGAGCACTTTACAAACATTAATTAATTCTCGCTGCCACCCCCCAGGGTCTGGGCTGGATAAGTAGAGAATCAATTCTAGTTCCTGGAGAGAGGATCCGGCCTGAAGCTGGCACAGGACAAGGGAAGGAACTAGGCCAAGTGAATGGGTTTATCTTTAGGGGAGTAGTCATGTGGGTTCTGGGTAGACAGTAGTTTCTGTCCTTCTCCAGCCATGCCCAAGGGCAGCATCTGCAGTATGACCCATTTTTAGTCTGAGGACCTGTCTTCTTTCTTCTTCCCATCACATCCAGCTGCCATTTAGGATAAACCCACCCTCTTTTGCTGATCCTCCTCATCTGGACACCAGTCAGCCACAGGGTACCTCTTCTCTGGGGGATACTGGAGGACACCCTCAGCCCAGGACCAGTTCACTCTGAGCCTGGGAGGTGGGAGTCACCTGGTTCCCTTGATCTCTCCCAGAGGTGCTGGGAATTTAGGTTTGGTCCTCTTGGAAAGGGAATCAATCCAATAGAGCTGTGGGATGAGAGGGCTGCCTTTGACAGGTGGGGATTCTGTCTGGGAATCCCAGCATTCTCTATTCCTCTTATCTTAGTACCCTCCAGGTTTTTGGCATTCTACCTGTTGAAATGTGAAATTCCCTCCTCACCATACTAGATTTGACTTCTCTTGGTCTCTTCCACAGAGAATGGGAATGGAGCCACATCTGGGCCAGCATCTGTGTAGGCCTCCCCCAGATCAATAATCAGGGCTGGGTCAGGTTCTGCCTGTTGTAGATGCTCAGTAAATATCTCTTACAAAGCTGGGAGGGGGGGTATGAGAATGCACCCTCTTTCTAGTGATTGAACAGCACTTGAGGCTTTTGGGAAATCATTCCTTCCTTCTTCCCTTCTTTTTTCCTTCCTATTGCCACCAAGGCCTTGGTACCTGCACGATAAATCTCCATCATTCCCTCTCTTTCTCTTTCTCTTTTTCATTGAGTAGAGAAATTGAAATGAGATGGGAAGATAAAGAGGGAGAGAAACACCTATAGCACTACTTCACCACTGGTGGGGACGAGGAGGTTGAATCAGGATCCTTTAGCATGGCAATGTGTGTGTGTTCAACATGACGCTCTCACTACCCAGCCTCAGAAAATGACCACTTTTTTTTTTTTTCCCTCCAGGGTTATTGCTGGGCTCGGTGCCTGCACCATGAATCCACTGCTCCTGGAGGTCATTTTTCCCCCTTTTTGTTGCCCTTGTTGTTGCAGCCTCGTTGCGGTTATTATAGCCATTGTTGACGTTGCTTTGTTGTTGGATAGGACAGAGAGAAATGGAGAGAGGAGGGAAAGACAGAGAGAGAGGGGAGAGAAAGATAGACACCTGCAGACCTGCTTCACCACCCGTGAAGCGACTCCCCTGCAGGTGGGGAGCCGGGGGCTCGAACCGGGAGCCTTACGCGGTCCCTGCGCTTTGCGCCACGTGCGCTTAACCCACTGCGCCACCGCCCGACTCCCAAGAAAATGACCACTTTATAGCTTAGTGCTTTGCTCATGGTCGAGCACATAGTGGGTATTCTTTTAAATATTTATTTGTTTTACCTTGTTGTTGCCCTTATTTTTCTTTTTCTTTTTTTTTTAATATTTATTTTATTTATTTATTCCCTTTTGTTGCCCTTGTTTTTTTATTGTTGTAGTTATTATTATTGTTGTTGTCGTTGTTGGATAGGACAGAGAGAAATGGAGAGAGGAGGGGAAGACAGAGAGGAGGAGAGAAAGATAGACACCTGCAGACCTGCTTCACTGCCTGTGAAGCGACTCCCCTGCAGGTGGGGAGCCGGGGTTCGAACCGGGATCCTTATGCCGGTCCTTGTGCTTTGCGCCACCTGCGCTTAACCCGCTGCGCTACAGCCCGACTCCCCCTTATTTTTCTTATTATTGTTGTAGTTATTGTTGTTATTGATGTCATTGTTGGATAGGACAGAGAGAAATGGAGAGAGGAGGGGAAGACAGAGAGGGGGAGAGAAAGATAGACACCTGCAGACCTGCTTCACTGCTTGTGAAGCGACTCCCCTGCAGGTGGGGAGCCGGGGCTTGAACCAGGATCCTTACGCAGGTCCTTGCGGTTTGCGTCATGTGCGCTTAACCCGCTGTGCTACCACCCGACTTCCAGTGGGTGGTTTTTAAGCATTTGTGAGTTCTCTCAGAATCAGAGAGACGTCTTTTTTTAAATTAAAGCATATTTTATTTATTTATTTATTTATTTGATCGGGCAGAGAGGAAATGAGAGGGAGTGGGAGATAGAGACAGAGAAGACGAAAGATGCTTGCAGCACTGCTTCCCCACTGCTTCCCTCTTCAGGAGGAAGGTGCAATCTGGGGGCTTGAACCTGGGTCCTTGTGGATTGTAGCATGTGGCCTTTGTTTTGTTTTTTAAAGACTTATTTACTTATGAGAAAGAGAACTAGAGCATCACTCTGGTACATGTGATGTCAGGCATTGAACGCCAATTATTTGAGCATCCAGTACTTACTGCACCACCCCGTCTTCTCTCCACGCAAGCCTCACTGACTCTGCAGAGATTCCTTCTGCTGCTTTGTGGCTTACCTCCCTCCATTCTTCTTTCCTGCTACAGGAATCTGCTTTCTCCAGTCCACTCTGATGTTGAGACAGGATCCAGTGGTCTCTAAGAGCCCTCAACTCCAGGGTGCCCATACCCTTTGCGAGACTTCCCATAGCCCCCAAGTTTCCATGGATGGACACATACTCAGGCATTGTCACCCTGCATAGCTGATCCCAACATAATTTTTTTTTTGCCTCCACGGTTATTACTGGGGCTCAGTGCCTGCACCATGAATCCACTGCTCCTGGAGGCCTTCCCCCCCCCTTTGTTGCCCTTGTTGTTGTAGTCTTGTTGTGGTTATTATTGTTGTTGTTGATGTTGTTCATTGTTGGATAGGACAGAGAGAAATGGAGAGAGGAGGGGAAGACAGAGAGGGGGAGAGAAAGATCGACACCTGCAGACCTGCTTCACCGACTGTGAAGCGACTCCCCTGCAGGTGGGGAGCCGGGGGCTTGAACTGGGATCCTTATGCGAGTCCTTGCGCTTTGCGCCACATATGCTTAACCCGCTGTGCTACGGCCTGACCCTCCCCTCAACATAATTTTTTAACCTCCCCACTCACAGTCTTCAGCACTCCAGATGCACCACAATGCTCCTCACTGGATCTTTTTACTTTTGCTTCTGTGCCACCTCCGCCTTTACCAGTCTCCACCTGGATAAATGTGATCCACCTCCTGAGACAGTGTAAAGCGGACTTTTTAGAGAGATCTACCCCACCCCATCACCCCACCTCTCCAATTATCCCCTTTTCTTCTGCTCTTTGCACAACTCCTCCTCTCTGGTGTACACTGTGTTTTGCAATTAGTTGGAGGTTTCTCTTTAGGGCCCATGGGTACTTTAGGGCTGGGTACTTTGCTGGGATTAACTAATTAATCACACCATTCATCCACTCAGCATATCCACAGGCACTGTTCTGGGCACTGGGGACCATGAGGTGAAAGAGGCAGCTGGGCTCCCTGTCTCTGGGAATTAAAGTATTGTAAGCATCAGAGTGCAGCTCTCAGTACACCTAGAAGCTTGTTAGAAATGTAGAATCTTGGGTGGGGGTAGATAGAATAGTTGTTATGCAAAGATACTCTCTAGTTTAGGGCTCCCAAGTCCTAGGTTCAATCCCTCATTCTACCATATACCAGAGTTGATCAGTGCTCTGGCAAAAAAAAAAAAAAAAAAAAAAAAAAAAAAAAAAAAAAAAAAAGAATCTCACTTGGCCAGAGAAGTGACTTAATAACTGGAACACAGACTTGCATGCCTAAAGCCCTCAGCTTTGATCCCTGGCATTACATATTGCTAGTGTAGTACTCTAGCTTCTTTCCCTCTCTTTCTCTCTCTCACACACAAAATAAGCAAATAAATATATAAAAATAAGTCTTGAAAAATGGGAATAGAGGGGACCAGGAGGTGGCGTACTGGTTAAGCGCACATAGTGCAAGGATCAATGCAAGGATCTGGGTTTGAGCCCCCTGTCCACCACCTGCAGTGGGGATGCTTGAGCAGTGAAGCCAGTCTGAAGGTGTCTCTCTCTATCTCCCCCTCCCCTCTCAATTTCTCTCTGTCCTATTGAATAAAACAGGAAAACAAAACAAAACAAAACACTGGGAGTGGTAAGTTTGTTGTGTTGGCACTGGGCCCCATAGATAACCCTGGAGGAAAAAAAGGTGGGTGGGTGGGAATCGATGGGCAGGGATATAGCTTACCTAGTAGAGTGTATACCTTACCATGTGCAGGGACCTGGATTGGAGGCCCCCTCTCCCACCACAAAGGAGAACTTTCAGAGATGGTGGTGCATTTTCTTCTCTGTCTCTCTCTCTGTATCACACTTCTTATCTGGGAAAAAATAGGTCTGCTATGAATGGTGGAATCACATAGGTGCAAAGCTCTGGTGGAAGAAAAAAAGAAATAGAGAGAGAGAAGAAAAACATATTCAAATGAAGTATTGTGGCCCAGGAGGCAGTGCTGTGGCTAGTGTTCTGGAATTATCAGCATGAGGTCATGAGTTCAGTCCCCATCATTGCATGTGCCCATCATTGCATGTGTACTTATTTTTAAAAGATTATTTATTTGTAAAGTGTTGTTTTAATTTATTGCCACCAGGGTTATAACTGGGTCTTGGTCCTTGCTTAATGTCCCCTCTTCCTGATGGCCATTCCCCTCTTTTATTTGATATGACAGAGAGAAATTGAGAAGGGAGTGGGGATAGAGAGGGAAAGAGAGAGACATCTGCAACACTGCTTCACAGAATATGAAACATCTCCCCTGTAGGTGGGGACCAGGGGCTAGAACCTAAGTCTTTGCACATAGCAATCTGTGTGTTCAGCCAGATATGCCACTGCCACTCTGTCTCTCGTATTAATAAACAAATTAAAAAAGAATTGAAAAGTATACTTGCTAATGAAAATATTTTAGTTAAAAAGCCTTATTCAGGGGGCCAGGCAGTGGCACACTGGGTTAAGTGCAAATAGTACAAAGCACAAGGACCCACACAAGGATCCTGGTTCTAGCCCCTGGCTCCCCCCCCTGCAGGGGGGTTTGGTTGCTTCACAAGTGGTGAAGCAGGTCTGCAGGTCTCGCTCTCTCTCTCTTCTCCTTCTCTCTAAATTCCTTTCTGTCCTATCCAACAACAACAGCAGCAACAATAACAATAATGAAAACAGCAACAACAACAACAATGCAAAAAAGATGGCTGCTAGGAGCAGTGGATTCATAGAGCAGGCACCAGGTCCCAGTGATAACCCTGGAGGCAAAAAAAAAAAAAAAAACCTTATTCAAATAAAGAAGTATTTTAGTAAAAATATCTTATTCAGATAAACATTTTAGTAAAAAATAATAACAGACTCTCAGATCCATCACTGTCCTATAAGATTTCAGTTTATGTTCTGATCTCAGGGGATTTGGTCCTTTAAAGTGTGAGAGGTACTGGTCTGAGCTCTTCTCTCTCTGCTTTCCAGTATCTTTTGGCCTACATTCTCAACTCTGGTCTCCTTTTTCCCTCACCCTGTCTGGTGGTTCCTATGTCTGTGAGCACTGGAGGCTGATTTGACCGAGCACCCAGGCTGTTCAGGTGCTTGGCCGCTAGTATGAGTGCAGGAAGGGTCGACTGAAGTGAATTTTGAAGATGGGATGGCCTCATTGGCAGAAGGACTGGCTCACCTGGCAGGTGGGAAGTTGGACATTGGTGGAGAAGGGAGTCTGGGGCAATCTTCAGATTCTGGCCATGTTCCACAGAGTGAAGCTGAGAAGGCCAATTAGAGCCGCCTGGATAATTAGAGCTCTTAGTGAAGACTGTGCATTAACTCTGGGTTGGGAGGACAGGAGGGTTCTGCAGAGTAGATCCTGGAGCAGGTTGAGACCTTAGCTGGGAAGGGAAAGCAGGCCCATGCCTGTTGGCAGGAGACCTGGCCAAGGTCACACCTTGCCCCTCACCCCAGGTGGGAGGCTGCAGAGGCCAGGGGTGAAGCAGCCGAGCAGAGCCAACAAAAGATGGAAGCTTTAATGTGGCACAAGCTAGTGGCTGTGGATAGTGGGCCCCATGTGTGCAGGGTGGGCCCCTCAAGAGTCTCACATCCAGTTCCTTGAAGATCTCTCTTGAGTGGCCACAGAGACTGTGTTGGGAAGTGCATGTGAACTGAATCTTGAAGATGAACCCCCAAAATTTGTCAGAATGTCTCTGCCTACTCATGGCAGGGACCTGGGTTATGATTTGAGGAATCTCAGGATCTCTGGACGTGCGTTACCGAGGGACTGGGTCACCATGGCAGAAAAAGTCAAAAGAGCCTCCTCTTGTGTCCACTTTCTAGGATGGTGGGCACAGGACCCAGATAATTTGACAGTGAATGTGGAAGATCCAGACCCCCAGGGCTTTGCTATTAACCCACTGGTTAATTTTGGCAAGGCCCTGCCTTCCTCAGAGTGTGCTTCTGTCAGTCTTGGGGTCTCTGAGGTACTGTTTATATCTGACAATCCCCTGGGGATTTAAAAAGAAAATTAAAAAAAAAAAAGAATTCAAGTCCCATGCTAGATCATCTGACATTTCTTTTTTTTAATTAAATTTTTTTTATTATCTTTACTTATTGGATAGAGGCAGCCAGAAATTGAAAGGGAAGGTGGAGATGGAGAGAGACACCTGCAGCCCTGCTTCACCACTCATGAAGCTTTCCCCCTACAGGTGGGGACCAGGGGCTCGATCCTGGGTCCTTGCGCACTGTAACATGTGCGCCCAACCAGGTGCGCCACCACCTGGCCCCCTAGATTAACATTCCTAAGGTTAGGGCCTAAGGGTTGTTCTGTTAAAGAGGTCCCTGGTTGACTTTTAATATGCAGCTGGGGCTGGAATCCCTGATCCTAAGATCCTTGGTGAGTGATAGGCTGTGAAGAAGTCCACCGGCTGGGACTGCATCCCGCTTGGGCCTGAGAGCCGATGTCTTAGCCATCATTAAGTCCTTCAACAAACATTTATTGAGTGCCAGCTGTGTGTGTGGTTCTGTGCTAGTTAGTGTACCAACTCAGTGGTTACCAAGCCAGAGTTCTAGTCTGTTCTGGTGGGTAGAGTAGGGAGTTGGGATTGATGCTGTGTCAGAGCCTTTCACTTTCTGAGGCTCAGGCAGTGGCAGACGGAGTTAGCTGGGCAGACTTCAGACTTGTCTTTGGCTTTTGTTTAATTGTGACTTCACTGAAATGAGATGTTGGACTTGATTCTGCCATACTCCTAAAGGCAGGATCTTGACCTCAGCTCGGCCAACCCATGCAATTGAATTTTTGAAAAACATATACACAGCTAACGCAGGGTGGCTGGGCAGGCGGAGCACTTGCTTGGCAAACCTAAGGCCCCCAGTTTGATTCCTGGCACTGAGTATGGCCAGGAGCATGAGCAGTGCTATAACCTTTTTCATTTAAATAAATAAAGAAGTACCTTTAAGTGATTAAAAAATAATATATATGGGCCCAGAAAGATAGCATAGTGGTTATGCAACAGAATTTCATGCCTAAGGCTTAGAGGTCTCAGGTTCAATTCCTTGCCCTACCAAAAGATAAGGCTGAGTAGTTCACTGATTAACACATAAATCTTGCTCGCTCTCTCTGGAGAAGACTTAATAAACAGAAATAAAATGTTACCTGTAATATACCTATGATTTACAGAAATATTCTATGTGTGGTTCTTCTAGCTTTCTTTCTGTAGATACAAATAAACATTTACAAAATGATATTAGATAGCATATTTGGCCTTACATCCTGTTTTTTTTTTTTTCTTTTTTGAGGGACTACATTAAGCTGTAGTTTCCCCATGGCAGTTTACCATTGTTAAAGCTACAGAGCAGCTAAGATATAATGTGCTTACATTTATTTACACAATTCTAACATCAGGCATTCAAATTGTTTCTAAATTTCTGTTGTTCTGAGTATTCTGCAATGAACATTTTAGTCCACACATGCCCAGACTCTTGTCTCAGGATAAAGCCCAGAAGTGGAATTCTGAGATCAAAGGAAAGGCACGTCTTTTGCTTCCCAGGCTGTCTGTAACTCCACTGAGTTTCTTTGGTGTTGGAGGAGTGGAAGCAGGGCCCAGTGCTCTGGCGGTTGGGGTGGTTCTGGTCCACTTCTTGCCACAAGTTTGAGAGTGTTCTACAAAGGGAGTAAGACCTGTCTCCAGCCTGGAGGTTGCAAGTGGTGACCACTATGAGGAGGGTAGAGGTGGAGAAAGGGGGAGGAGTGATCACCTAAGGTGAAGAGCAAGCCCCACAGTTTCACCATGGTGATTTAGGAACCTATGCCATGTTCAACTCCTTGGCCTAAAGAATTCTGCTGTAGCCACTTGCTCACATGCTGCCCTGCCCTACATTCCTGACCCCATCCCCTCCCGACTTGGCCCAGTGGGGCTGTGCGGTGGGTGGGGCGATTTGCTGGATTTTAGGGTGGGGCCACAGTAGCTTGTTGCTCTCAGCTTGGGGGGAGGTTTCTTGGGTTTCGGATACATTTGAGCAGTTCACCTCCTGGCCTGCTCTCCATGCTTCACTTGAGGAGGGGGTGGTTCCTCCCTGGAAGTGGGGGCAAATAAAGAGGAGGCAAGGAGACCTAGGGGGAGGGGAGGAAGCTCCAGTGAGTTCACCATAGGCCTGTGAATGTGAGCTGGGAGCCCTGCAGTTGTGCTATCATGTTAGGAGTGGCTGGGTACCTGGCATTTCTTTTTAAGTTTATATTTATAAAATGGAAACACTGACGCGACCATAAGATAAGAGGGGTACAATTCCACACAATTCCTGCCACCAGAACTCCATATCCATTCCCTCCCCTGATACTTTTCCTATTCTTAAACCCTCTGGGAGCATGGGCCCAAGGTCATTATGCAGTGCAGAAGGTGGAATGTCCGGCTTCTGTAATTGCTTCCCCACTGAACATGGGCCTTGGCGGGTTGATCCATACCCCCAGCTTGTCTGTCTGTCTGTCTGTCTGTCTCTCTCTCTCTCCCTAGTGGGGCAGGGATCTGGGGAGGTGGGGCTCCAGGACACATGGTGGGGTCATCTGCCCTGGGAAGTCCGGTTAATATCATGGTAGCATCTGGAACCTGGTGGCTGAAAAGAATTAAGATAGAAAGCAGAGGGAGTTGGACAGTAGCGCAGCGGGTTAAGTGCATGTGGCACAAAGCGCAAGGACGGACTTAAGGGTCCCAGTTCAAGCTCCTGGCTCCCCACCTGTAGGGGAGTCACTTCACAAGTGGTGAAGCAGGTCTTCAGGCGTCTTATCTTTCTCTCCTCCTCTCTGTCTTCCCCTCTTCTCTCCATTTCTCTCTGTCCTATCCAACAATGATGACATCAATAATAACTACATAAACCAACAAGGGCAACAAAAGGGAATTAATAAATATTTTTTAAAAAAGAAAGCAGAGCAAATTGTGGGCTACTCATGAACCTAAAGGCAAGAATATTGCAGATGGAGATTTGGGGTCTCCATTTTGGAAATAGCTAGTAGGTCTATTTTAGGTATATTCTAAGGGGCCCATGACCCAACTAGTTTTTGCCTGCATCTGACATCTAATTTGCAGATGACCTAAGCTATTGTCTGGGGGGATGGGGTCATAGTTGGAAAAAGGGCTAGAAATTTGGATCAGGGAAAACAGTAGCTCTCAAGTATGGGAAAAGTATGTAAATATTATTAACTCTAAAGCCTATTGATCTAATCTGGGGCCCATGTTCAGCACAGGAGCCTTTGTCACCTCTGCATCCCTGTAGGTCTGAGCTCACATTCCATGGTCATGGCTAGGAACACTCCAGGCTGTGCCAATTTCAGGACCCACCTTCCTCAGGTGATAGGTAGAGTATGCTATCCAGCCTCCCTTCGGTGAATGGAACATTCCCTACCACTGTTGATTCACATTGAGGGCCAGGTCTGATAGGAACCCACAGAGGGGTCCATTATGTTGTTCCTGATGGAGGTGACCAGTGACAGTGGCGAGAGGGATCTGTTAGAGGTCTAGTACCATCATATCTGTGAGAATCCCAGGACTCCCTGAGTAGGGCCCCAGGTGATGGGGTGGCCTGGTAGTGACTAAAGAGTTACCATTAAAGTAAGCCAGTCTCTTACCCTTATTCAGTTTTTGTGGTCCTTACTTTGTCTGACAGGGTTAGCTTTGGAGGGATTGAGGGACGTGCAATAGAAAGTAGATGAGGAGGGTATCTAGATCAAGTAGAGACTATTTCATTGGGCACTTTATGGTGTCTTTTTAGGTCTTTCTGCTTGCTTGCTACATTTATTGACTCACTGCAAACTACTGTGCACGTTTGCTTTAAGGTATATGTTTTCCTCCAACTTCTGGATATATGTACTTATGCCCTATCTCATGGACCCTGGCCTATGTCTAGGTTTTGAGGTTTGTTAAGTGTACCACCTGAAATGAATTCAAGGGGTCCTATGAGGTAGGAAAAGTCTCTCCAGAGTGATGAATCTGGTACCTGACATTTTTATCTATAGTCAGAATCCCCTCAGTGTGGAACCTCAGCTTAGCAAGTCCTGGTGCCACAGAAGACTGACCTGATGCCACAGAATAGAGGGTCCATGAAGAAGAGGCTGCAGGGCCTTTCCCATAGGAACTTCAGGGGCAGAAATGGGGTTGGGTGTTGAAAACACAGTGAGCCTGGAGTGTGGGCTTGTGGGTGGCACTGGGCAGTGATACCTTGCAAGAAGGGCTTCCACTGAGGCAGACAGGCAGGTGGCACTCACTCATTGTAGGGAATTGAGTGTATGTGTGTGTGTGTGTGCGGGGATGTGATCACAGTGGTGTGTAAAGGTAGGTATTTATTTTTTTGGCAGCAGTTTGGCAGGACCAGAGGAGGCAACAAACAGAAATCTCAGTCCAGGGGCAGCTGCAGGTGCTGGAGGCAGACACCTGTGCACATTTGGCTGGCAAATCCTTCTCCATCACTCACTCAGCCAGCAGCCCTGGCCTCTGCTCCAACCTGTGGGGCAGCCATCTCTTCTGGGGTCTGAGTCTGCAAATGGGTGGTGGCTGATACAGGTCACAGGAGGTAGAACCAAGCCTACTTCTTAGAGGTGATGGCAATGGTCATGGTATTGGGTATACTGTATCGAACACTTACAGTGGGTGGCCCTGGCCCTTACCTATGCTGCCACTTGACTCCTCCCTACCAGTCTGACACATAAGTCAGGAAAATTAGAGAGAAACTTTCAGAACACCTACATGCTGACCACCCAGACTTAGTAATTGTTCTTATTTTACCATATTTGCTGTGTCTGTTTTCTGAAATAGTTCATGAATTACACATATTGCATATTTCACATCTACTTTCCTTGACATTTTCAAGAAATAGGTACATGAGAGGCAGAGTGGTGGCGCACCTGGTTGAACACATACTTTACCAAGTGCAAAGACCCAGGTTCAAGTCCCCAGCCCCACCTGCAGGAGGAAGCTTCATGAGTGGTGAAGCAGGTCTGCAGGTGTCCCCTTTTCTCTCCCTCTATGTCTTCCTTTCCAATCAATTTCTCCCTCTCCTAGAAAATTAAAAAAAAAAAAGAAAATAAGCAAGGTGGGGGGGAGGAAGGCCACCAGAAGTAGTGGATTTTTCATGTAGCTGATAACCTTAGTGGCACTAAAAGAAATAGGTATGTGTTCCTGTGTAACTGCAGTGTGATTATCACACCACTTGGAAATTTTCTAATAGCATTCAGTGGCCAATCTATAGTCGATATACCTACATCCTAACTCTGCTCTTGACCACTGGTTTAAAACAGGATCCATTCAGAGACCATGTACCTTTTTAAGGATTTATTTATTTTATGGGACAGAGAAGAGGGGCCAGAGCACAGCTTTGGCATATATAGTACTGGAGATTGAGCCTGGTACTCAGCAATTCCTGCACTCAGTGGAGAGACTCTTGAACTTCTCTAAACATGTCCTTTATAGACCCGGAGCTCTCTGATGGAATGAGCTGTGCTTGCTTTTCAACCCCATATATTGTCTCACCCCTCAGGTGTTACAGGGGGAGAGAAAGATACACAGAGGTTAAGTAAATGAAGTTTTTGCATGGATACAAAGTGAGTTTCCTTACTCTTTCCAGCTGGGGAGCAATGGCAGTGTATCTGGGTTCCTTTCCCAACATTCCTTCCCACTCTACCTGGTGGGCATGGCTTTTAGTCTATGAAAAGGGGACTCTAAGGCTTCCCATGCCCCATCAAGCAAGTCCAGTGTCTGCCAGGGCCAATGCCTGCATTGGGGTGTGGCTAGCCTTGGGTCTGGACTACATCTGTGGGGTGGTGGCTAGCACTTTGGCCTAGGAGTCAGGACTCTGGGGGTCTGTAACTTGTTTCTTAACAATTAAGGCTGGTCAGTTTCCCTTTTAATGCTTTAGTTTCCAAGCTAGCTTGTGGTGGGGTGGGGGGGAAGAGGGACTATTTAGGGTTCTTTGGGCACTTCCCTAGTCTATAACTCTTCCTCCTGTGACTTCTTGGTGAGCAAACTGGTAGGTGTGGGTCTTGGTTCTGGCTCCTATGATAGTTAGCTGCCCCACTTCTAGCTCCCTTCTTCCTCCTCCTTATCTAATCTTTCCACACAGCACTGACCCGCCCCATTGCCTTTCCATGAGTCTCACCTGAATCTCAAAGTCCGATGTATGCCGAATGATGTATGCCGAATGGGGCCACCCACGTCCCTGGCTGCATCTGCCCTCCCCGCATCACTCAGACCAAGGCCTGAGAGCACAGATCCCATAGGCATTTCAGGAACAGGACCCTACTGGAGCAGAGCTGTCAACCAGCTCTTCAGAGGGTCCAGAGTACCCCTGCAGACAGGGTTCCTACTGGATGCTGACTCTACTTTATCTTCATCTGCTGAGGCCCTATGGGACCCCACACAGTGGAGGCTCAAACTGGTCTTCTGTCTCCCAGTGGATGGAAGACTCATAGCAGAGAATGCTCAGTGCCACTCCTGAGTGTTCACTGGGCTGGCTCTTGGGAGTCAAGGGATGCCAGGGAATGGGACAAGGCTCTTGTCCCCAGGGCACTGAGAATGGTAAGCATAGACTTCCTGAGGGTGGGAGCCACACCTATGCGCAATCAGCTGGCAGTAAGCTTTTATTGACTAGAGACCTGAGTTGTATAGGTACTATTAGTTGACCAACTGTGTGTCCTGGGTGGCCTCTTCTACATTTGACCCTCACACTTTGGGAAGAATGAAATGACATATTGGGTGTAAAGATGCCTGATAAATTAAAATGTGGTCCTTATGTTAGAAGGTCCTAAACCCTAAATTCCTGGCGACTTGCTGCCACCGGCCTTAGATGAAGGACTGACTGCCTGTGGTGAGATGTGTAGGGGACTCTGCAAGACCCAAGATGGCCTTGCAAGTGCAGGCCTTGGGCTTCAGCACGTGCATAGGCGTGGAGGTGGGGCAGTGAGATCTGCGGACTGATCAGTGGGAGCAAGGTCTTTTCTTGATGATGCTGGGAGGGGACTGAAGCACTGGAGAACAGGGAAAGCAGCTATGCAGCAGAGCTCGCCTCTGGCGATAGGGCTAGGTGCACACTGAAGCCGGCACCTGTGACCCGACAGACACACTGTCCCCACGAGGGACAGCGGTGGGGGGCATGTTCAGGACCAGGATGTGGGTGACATCAGGTGGGGGTGGGGTCTCTTGCTTCAGCTGAGCGCGAGAGGGGAGGAGGGCGCGTGCGCCCTCTTCGCCCCCTCGCGGCAGCTGCCCCCGCCCCCGGAGCGCCTGGCTGGAACTCGGCATCCTGGCAGCGACGAGCCTCTGGAGGCAGGCCGGGGCGAGGCGGCCTTAGCCCTTCGTAGGCTGCAAAGCCCGGGCTAAGGCTGCAGACCCCGCGGCGAGTTTCGCTGTGAAACTGGGGCGGGGGCGGTGGAGGGACTGGGCTAACCAGAGCGTGGGGGCGGGGCCGGGGCGGGGGCGGGGCCGGGCGGCGTGTGCTCCCCGAGGTCTCCGTGCTAGGGCTGGGCCTGGGGCGGGGCGCTCCGTGACCATCCTGCAGCCACGCCCCTTACCCTGGTTCTTGGGGAAAGCAAGTCCCAACTCCACCCTCTGCGGTTTTCCCCACCCTATACCCCTCAAGATTTACCAATCTGGTGTCCCTGGCCTCTAGTCTCCCTGCAATCCATCTGATAAGGACTTTCTTGATTATCTGTTAATAGCTTCCTGCGACACCTCTCTTCAGTCTGAAGGCACTTTATGGGATGCCTCTGTCATAATGAATATATAAGAAATGGAGAGGAGGCACTCTGGACTTTTTGGGACTCTCTAAACATACTGTCTGTGGCCCCTTCTTTGTCTACATGTTAGGTGGGGGAATGCCCTAAGTACCAGATGGGAAATAGATGAGAACTGCAATATGCCTCCTCTTAGTTCTATTCTCTTTCTCTCTTTCTCCCACTAGGGCTCGGCCTTTATGATTTTTTTTTTTTTTTAAGAATTTGATAGGAGAAAGTGAAATTGAAAGGGGAAGTGGAGACAGAGATAGAGAGACAGACACCTGCAGCACTGATTCACTACTAGTGAGGCTTCCCACTCTGCAGGTTGGGGTGGGGCCATGAACCCAGGTCCTTGTGCATTGTAATGTGTGCACTCAACAGAGAGGGTCACTGCCCAGCCCCATAGCTTTCACAGACAGTGTTGCTATCTCTAGTCTGAAGATAGAGTGGGGAATTTTAGAGTCAGAAGGAAATTCTGAATGTCTCATCCACTGACTTTGTTTTCCCAGTACCACTGGGTACTGTTTCTATCCTGCCACATGACTTCTCTGTTCTGATACCTCCTATGGTCTGTTCCTGTCCCCTCTGCTGCAAGTCTGGCATGTTTCATTCAAACTTCATTGGAAGTTCTCCTGGAGGCCACACTCTCCTCTTGACCAGTCCCTCCTCTTTTCTAAGTGGCCTCAGCTTGCATGGCTAGCATGTGTCCTTTTTGTAGACCACTGTGCCCTGGGAAGGGCTGATTTGGTGACATCAGAACTTCAGAAGTTGTGTTAGAGTGGGTAGGGATAGCTGAATCCCCACATAAGAACTTGGCAGGCTTGTCTTGTAGGATCAGGAAAAGTGCCACAGGCACCTGAATTTGCATGTCTTTATTCTGGTGTGTGATCCAGAGTGGACTTCTAGGGGAGGTGTGACAGCATTTGTTTCTTTTCTCAGGGAGTCCCCGAAGAGGGCCCCCCATGAGACTTGTGCATTGGCCAGGTTGGGTATATATGTGGGCCACTCCAGTCTCTCCTCAGCTGCTGGACTTTTATGTTGCCCTGGCAGTGCCAGTTCTTAGGCCCTAGTCATGCTGTCTCTCCTTCCTATCCCCAAAGCATCCATCCTGTGTCCCCTCCCATCAGGGCTTTACAAGAAAACAGGTAATCTAATTCACTAATGTTTTACTGGGAGTTCTATGAATTATTCAAGCACAACTCCTGCCTCTGCTTTCACACCTTCTCTGATTGCCCAAGCTCTGACCTCTCTCATTGCTGAGTTGAGACAAAATCCGTAGCTGATACTGACTGGTTGGCACCATTGCATATTCCTTATATCATTAACTCTTTTGAACATGTGACTTGTAATCCTAATGAGATTTTTAATTCCCTGAGGCAGGGGCCTTATCTTTGGCTTCTCATGTAAGTACTTTCCTCAGCATCTAGTACAATGAATTAGTTCACCCAGTGTGTATTTCTTATGTGCCCACTCTGTGCCAAGCAGTGGTCGAGGTGCTGGCAGCACAGCGTGGAGTGTGTGTGTGTATGTGTGTGGGGGGTGAGCACAGATACATCCTATCCTTATGGATCTTCTACCCCACCTTCTATTCCAGGTGGGGAGGGGTGGTGGTGGTAAACAAGTAAAATGTGCAGTAGGCCAGGTGACAAGTGGTATGGAGACTGTGAGGCAAGGAGAGTGGGAAAGAGCAGTTAACAGTTTTCAGAAACAGGAGGGAGGATGTCCAGGGAAACAGGTCATTGGAACTGAGATCTGAAGGGAGGGAGTCAGGAGGGTGTCTGGGGCAGAAAGTTCCTAGCAGAGAGAAAAGTGAGTGCCAAATTGCCTGGAAGGGACTAGAGAGATAGCTCACCTGGTAGGATGCCTACCTTGTTATGCAGGACCCATTTGGGAACACTGTGGCAACATGGGGAAGCTGTGGTCTCACTCTCACTGTCTGTCTCTCTCTCTCTCTCTCTCTTTCTCTCTCTCTCTCTGTTTCTCTGTATCTGAAAAGGCTGGCCAGGAGAGGTGACATTGTGCATGTGTGAGGCCTTCATGACACCAAAACAAAGCAACCCACCAAAATCCAAAAACCAAATTACTTGGGAGGTTTAGGGCTGAGAGGACTGTGGGCTGGAATGGAATGGCTGAGGGGAAGTAGATGGAGCCAGAATGGTGAGGGAGGTGATCTTGTGGGGTTTTCCCAACCCTTTTGAACACTTGGCTTTTAATTTGAAATATGTGGTTTGTTCTAGAAGGTTCTGAGTAGAGGAATGTCCTGGTTTGACCTACCTTTGAGAGGGATCCCATTGCTGTGTGGAGTGTAGGTTGTTGGGAGGTGAAGGAGGACAACAGAAGGCCAAGGAGGAGGCATCGCCTGTTCCAGCGAGTGCTGCGGGAGCCTGGCCTGGGTGGTGATGGAAATGATGAGAAGAGATTGGATTCTGCACATATCTTGAGGATAGAGGCAACTGGGTTTCTGGGTGGGCTAGGTGTGAAGGGTGAATAGAAGAGAGCCACCAAAGACTGGTCCAGTTTTTGGCCCCAGCAATTGGAAGGATGGAGTTGCTGTCAGCGGAGATAGGAAGGATTCAAGAGGAGCACATTTAGGTGGAAGACCAGAGCTCAGATTTGAATCGAGTGCTGAGGCTGAAGTGGTAGACATCCAGGTGCCTAATTCATAGGCTGTTAGAATGAGTCTGGATCTGGGGGAAGAGGAAGGTGGAAGTTGGTGTGGGAATCATCCTGAATGTCCAGGGTTGCCTTGACCCCGTGAGTGTGGTCAAATGAGAAATGGCAACAATGCAGATGCAGAGGGGAGGCCACAACTGGAGGCTGGGGAGAGGGCCGGAGAGAGGGCTCCTTGCAAGAGTGAGTTGCCCTCTCCCCTCTCTATCACTGCAAGACAGAGGACACCTGCTCTGGTGCTGGATACTGTTGCTTCTTGGTTGTATATCCCAGGCATGATTGTTTAACTCTGTTGTCCCTGCCTGCAAAATGGAAATAATAACAAAAGTCAGGGCCTTGGGCAGGAGAGATAGCATAATGGTTATGCAAACAGGCTCTCATGCTTGAGACTCTTAGGTTCCTAGGTTCAATGCCCTGCACTACTATAAACCAGAGTTGAGCAGTGCTTTGGTTAAAAACAAACAAACAAACAAACAAACAAACAAACAAACAGGCAAACCAAGTCAGGACCTCAAGCTAACTCTCCCACTTTGCCATATGGGACATGGTTCAAGCCCTGGCAGCATATAGGAGTGGCCTAGCACTGAGGAAACACCTATCTTTCCCCGCTCTCTATGTACATATATGTGTATATATGTATATGTATATATATCTGAAATTAAAATAAAAATACATGAAACTTCCCTCCTGCTGGTGGGGAACAGGGGCGCGAATCCAGGTTGTTGGGCATGGTAATGTGTGTGTTTAACCCAGCTGCTATTGTCACTTTCTTAGAGGCTAGAGTGGCATTTCACTATGTTACACGCAGGCATGAATGAGTAGATAGATGGGTGGATGGATGGATAGACAACGGGGTGGCTGTCTTGAAGATTAATAAGTAATTCCAGCTATGGCTGTAAAGGGGAGGTAAGTTTCAGGCCTTGAGTGGGCTAAAGTAAGTGGTATGGAGTGTGATCTGAGATGGGGAAGTCGCAAGGTTTATAGTCCTTTCACTGAGGCCCATAGACCTGTCCCTTGGTTTGGTTTCTTTTAACCTTTTCTCATCTTTCCATCTGCCCTAATCTCTCTTTGCCTATTTATTTTTCTGTTTATTTCTGTGATTCTGTTTTTCTGCTCTTTTCTCTCCCTTCCTTTCTAGATTAACTTTCTTTCCTTCCCTGTCTGTGTCTAACTTTGTATCTGTCACTTTGCTCTCTTTGCTCTCCCTGTATGGCCCATGGCCCTTTCAGGCCTGGTAAGTGGACTCTCTACCGGTGACAGGGGTTACACTGGCTTTGTGTAACAGCCCAGACTGGCAGCAGAGATCCCACAGACAGCTCTAGCTCCAGCTGGGGGGGGGTGCTCTGAGGGTAAGCTAGGGGTGTCTTTGCTCTTCTGGGGGCTCCCCCACCCCAATCCCAAGAGATTTTGCCTTTTAATAGAGGTGCTAGGAAGGGACACACCTTGATGGTGGGTGGGTGGGTGGGTGGGTGGGTGGATGGGGGGCTCTTGGTGGTGGAGATTCTTTGGAGGCCTCCCTCTTACCCTGGGATCTCTGCTGTAGGGAGGTATGTCTCTTCTTTCCACTAATAGAACTGCCTGTTCTTCTAGGCTGGTGGATGACCGTTGTGTGGTAGAGCCTGCGGCAGGGGACCTGGACAACCCCCCTAAGAAGTTCCGAGGTAAGACTTCCACATTACTACTGATTCCCTCCCTCCCCAGGCTGCTGAACCTCTGTCAGCCCCGCCAGCAGGGTTTTAGCCTTTGATGCTATCTGTGGGAACACCCCCCTTGATGCCTGCACTGTCTCCATCCTGACATGGACAGACTTCTCCCTTTATTTTTTTGAGAGCCACACCCCACTTGTCAGGAGGCCCACCCACTTCTAGCCATTCTCTCCTGGACTCCCCACCAAACACAAGGCTTTCTTTGTCTGTGTGACTGGGCGTTTTCTGAGGGAACAGAGGTGGAAAAGAATTTCCTCAGGTGTGGGGAGCCCCAGGGTGAGAGCCCTTCTCAGCACTGTAGTTTCCTCATCTGTGTGTGAGGGGGTTACACCTAGCGGTGTGGTGTCCAGGTCCCTTCTGACCCCCGTGCATCCTCAGTCCTATGTGGTGTGGCTGTGACTCTGGCCCTCTGGGAGCTGTGGAGACTGGACTGCCCTGCTGTGTCACCATGGGCTAGTGCCTTCATTGGGGTGGGGGTGGGGCACTCTGCATGCTCCTGGTCAGTGGGCTTCTCCTTCCCTCCCACAGGCCTGAGGCTATGATGGAATGATGTCCGGTCACTACCCAGCCTAGGTCCTGCGGTGCGGAATTTCTGTGATTACTTTAAAGGCTGAGCTGATAGTTAGCCAGATGGATCTTGGGTGTGGTGGGCAGGGTGGGAGCAGGCAGGGATACGCCAGCCCACTGCCACGCTGTCTGCTCACGTGGTTTTCAGGAGAGATTAGCGGGGATTATTCTCGAGGGGGATGCTGGGGAGGGCTGTGGGATTTCACACAATCTTGTGGCCTCCTGGGCTATTTGCTCAGGGCCTCTCCTGTGCACCAAGTGTGGAGGAAATTCTGCAGGACTCCCTGCAGTTTCCAGAGGGACTCGGGATCCCATTCTGCTTCCAGCAGGGGCTTCTGAAGGGGAGCTCTGCCTGGGGTCTTAGGTCAGGCTAAGTCTTGCTCCAGCCTCTGCAGAGGATTTTGCTCACTACCATAGGCCCCTCTGCCTCTCTCTTCAGTCCCCACCCTCCACTCACATGGGTCTTCCTGCTGCTCCACATGTTTGTCAGCTGGCCTCCCACCTATGCACTCACAGTTCTCTGCCTGCAAGGCTGTTAGCCCCAGTACTTGTCTGACTGCTCCCTCAGTGGCTTTAGGGCTCTTGGCCTCAGTGGGGAATTCCCCAGCCACCCAGTAGAAACTTCCCCCACCCCTGAAATCTCCCTTCCTATTTTCTTTTTCTCTGCAGCATGAATCTGACAAATGCTCCTGGTGTGTTACTTGTTTGTGTGTCATCTGTCTCCTCTGTTAGACTGCTAGCTCCACCCAGGAAGGGATTCTTTCTGGCTGTTTTGTTGACTGTGTTATCTGCAGTGCCTGTGGCTTCGTGGGTTCTGGGTACACATCTGAGGAATATGCTCAGGCCTCAGCACCTCTTCGGCTTCCTCCCATCACCTCTTAGGTCTGGCTGTTCCAGCTTCTGGTGAAGTGACTCACCCAGAGTCTCTCGTTGAGACCAGCCTGGGAGGCGTGGGTCCAGGCTCTAGGGGTCTCAAGGTGCTTGTATAGAGACCCTGCTTGGAGCCACAGTTCTGCCCACATGCCCATCCCTGAGTCTAGAAGGCTGGGAGTATGAACAATGATGACAGGGCCAGGGCTTCTCAAGAAACTAGAAATGTTGGAGGGTGTGGACCTCCGTGCTTTTACTCAGCATTTAGCAAGAGTGGGTCTTGTTGGGGCTGAGAGGGGACAGGACTGAGAGGAACAGGTGTGTGCTTGTGTCAAGCTATATGCAGTCACCTTGTAGTGTGACAGGTGGTAACAGGAGGTGGGTGTGGCAGAGGGAGATTTGCCTCAGGGGTTTCAGGAGACAGAGTTTGGGGCCAATTTTTGCAACAAAAAAGCCACTTAGCAGAACAAATGCTCCTTTGACTTCCTATCCTTCTCCATAGCTTCTCTCCCCTCCCTCCTTGCTCTTCCTCTCCATTCCCCCCAATTCTGTGGGCAGGGCTTACCTAGGAGCTGGGGCTGCCCTGGTATCCCTAGACCTTCACTGGGCTCAGTGAGCACAGGAGATGAAAGAGGGAGCTGAGGCTCCAGCCTTCTCCCTGCTCCAGGTCTCAACACTTGGTGTCTTAGTGAAGGAATTGAGGTCTCTATGAACTTGGCAGTAGTCTTATTTGGACCTAGAAGAAATAATCTGGGTCAGAAGCAGGTGTCCATACAGCCCTGTGGCCCTGTGGTTGGTGCTTAAGAGTAGAAATATTAACTAGAAACATGAGATATAGACTATAACCTCTATAGGATCTCTCTCTCTCTTTCTTCTCTCTCTCTCTCCACACACACACACACACACACACACACACACACACACACACACACACACACACACATTTTTGCACCAAGGTTGTATTATTGGGGCTCATATTGGCACTATGAATCTACTGCTGACTGAAGCCATTTTCTCCCTATTTTATTTGGTAGGACAGAGAGAAATTGGGAGAGGAGAGGGAGATGGGGGGGGAGAAAGATAGATAAGACCAGACCTGATTTACTGCTCATGAAGCACACCCCTCCCTGCAGGTAGGGATTGGGGTTTTGAACCCAGATCTTTGTGTATGGTAATATGTGTGCTTTACTGGGTGTGTCACTACCTCCACCCCTTTCAGGACTTTTTTTTTTTTTTTAACCAGAACACTGCTAAACTCTGGTTTATGGTGGTGCAGGGGATTGAGCCTGGGATTTTTGGAGCCTCAGGAATGAGAGCCTCCTTGCATAACCATTATGCTATCTATCTAACAGAAAGTTATGGTATTTTGGGGGGGGATGAGAACTAGAGCATCACTGTAGCATATTCAGTGCTACGAATCAAACTCGGAACTTTATGCATACAAGTCCTCTGCTTTACTGCTGAGTCACCTCCCTGGCTACAGCCTCTTCATTTTTTTTTTTTTTTGGCTACTGGGGTTTCACTGCTTCAGGATGACAGAGATAGACAGAGAAATACACCACATCACTGAAGGTTCCCTTAGTGCAGTGGGGCCAGGTTCAACCTGGGTGGTGCCCATGACAAAGCAAGGGTACTCACTATCCAAGTGAACTGTCTTTCTTTCTTTCTTTTTTTAGATTAATTTATAAGGGGAGTGGAAGAGAGAGAGAAAGAGAGAAAGAAAGAAAGAAGGAGAAAGGAAACACCAGAACATTATTTTGGCCTGTGAGACACCAGAGGTCAAACTCAGGAGCTTAGAGATGTAAGCTAGGCACTCTATCTTCTGTGCCATCAGACTTGCCTTCAGTTTTTTTCTTAATTTAATTTTTAATGTATTTCATCTGAAGCAGAGTTTCACAAGATAGATAGATAGATAGAAAGATAGATAGACAGATAGATGGATGGAGAGGGAAGGCAGAACACCACTCTGGTGCCTGCCATGCTGGGGAGTGAATTGAGAACCTCAGGTGCACACATCCCATAGTTGACCAGCTGAGTTTTTTCCTCAGTTTCCTTCTTCAGAGGATATCAGCTGTGTTCAGGGTGGTACAGTTGTGGACTTGGTTTTCCTCTTCAGGAAGAAATTCTTCCTTCAGGAAGGAAGAAATTTATTTATTACCAGAGCATTGCTCCACTCTGGCTTATGCTGCTGCCTGGGGATTGAACTTGGGAGCTCAGAGCCTCAGGTACAAAGGTCTTTTGTATAACCACTGTGATATCTTCCTAGCCTGTGGGGCTAAAGTCCAAAGAAGAGAAAGGTGAAACTTGACCTCAAACCCTGCAGTCCCTGCTGTCACTGTCATTGCATTTCTGCAAACACCCCTACATAAAAGAGTTGCCAGCAAGGTGTGGGAGGCATTTTAGAAGTTGACGGGAAGCTTTCAGAGATGTTTATGTCCTCCACAAGTATTGTCCTGCCATCCTGGGGTGGGCCCAGCCCTTGCTGAGAACTGTCTCCCCTCCCCTACAGCCAGCTCTCAATTCCTAGCCGGCTTTCCCTTCACCTGCTGATCCTGAAGGCGCCCAGGTTGGTTTGACAAAGTCCCCTGAAGCCTCACCCATCTCCACTAGTTTTCACTTGGCTTGTTGGAGGTTTCAACTTCACTCACCTTCCAAGACCATTCCAAGTCCCAACATGTTCTGGGAATTCTTTCCAGAGTCCTGGGAGACTCAGACTGTTGGTGCCTTGGTGTGCATGGCTCCCTGTGCTAGCCGGCTCCTCCTGACTGCCGCTTGGTGGAAAGTTTTGGGTTTATGTCTGCTAGCCTGGCCCTTTCTGTTCTTCTAACTCCCCCTCACTCCCTCTCCTCCTCCTCCATGCTAGGGAGACCTGCTACAGAAGGAAAAGAATAGCTTTTACCTCCCAGTCTACTTCAGGGAAGCTCAGTGCTCACACCCCTACTACAGTCACCCCAGGAAACTATGCAGGAGTTCACTTACCACACACACTAGGGAGAGCAGTGCTTACAAGACTTGCCCCTTCCCTACCCTCAGCCTTATGCCTCAGTTCTACCTGTCCCTCCTCCTCTAAATCCAGTTTATTGTTTTTTTAAATTTATTATTATTTTTTTTCTTTTTCCTCCAGGGTTATTGCTGGGCTCAGTGCCTGCACCATGAATCCACCACTCCTGGAGGCCATTTTTTCCCCCTTTTGTTTCCCTTGTTGTTGTAGCCTCGTTGTGATTATTGTTGTTGTTGTTGTTTGTTGTTGGATAGGACAGAGAGAAATGGAGAGAGGAGGGGAAGACAGAGAGGGGGAGAGAAAGATAGACACCTGCAGACCTGCTTCACCACCTGTGAAGCGACTCCCCTGCAGGTGGGGAGCTGGGGGCTCGAACTGGGATCCTTACGCCGGTCCTTGCGCTTTGCGCCACATGCGCTTAACCCACTGCGCCACCGCCCGACCCCCTAAATTTATTTTTAAAGACATATTTAAACTCTGTGCAAAAGCAAAGAGCAAAACAGCCATGCATTCACTCTCGAGCTCTGTCAAATCCTGCTTGCTGTGTTTACTTTTGTTCTCTATATTCTATTTAGATCTTTTAATTTAATCTGTTTTTTTTCTGGATACTGGAGATCTAACCCACAGCCACATACATGTGAGGCATGTGCTCTCTCACTGAGCCACACCCTGAACCCTCAGATCTTTTCTTTTCCTTTCTTTTTTCTTTATTTATAAAATGAGATTTTTTTCATTTTTTTTCCCTCCAGGGTTATTTCTGGGGCTCAGTGGCTGCACCACGAATCCACTGCTCCTGGAGACCATTTTCCCCCCTTTTGTTGCCCTTGTTTTTTTTTTTTTTTTTTTATCATTGTTGTGGTTATCACTACCGTTGCTATCATTGGATAGGACAGAGAGAAATGGAGAGAGATGGGGAAGAAGGAGAAGGGGAGAAAAAGATAGACATCTGCAGACCTGTGAAGCGACTCCCCTGCAGGTGGGCTGGGGGCTCGAACCCGGATCCTTGAGCCGGTCCTTGCACTTCACACCAAGTGTGCTTAACCCTCTGCGCTACCGCCCGACTCCCTCGCTGTGGTTTTAATTTGCATTCCTCTGACTGCCAGTGAGATTGAGCATCTTTTTATGTTTATTTGCCACTTAGATGCTTCCCTTTATTCTTTCTCCTCTTCCGTGTAAGAGTAATACAGATAGACACCTGCTCTGGCACCAGGATGAAAGCAGTGGTATTCCATCTCACCCTTAGTGGCCTCCTGTGCCCTCTCCAGGGGGAGAAAATATGACTAGGTAATTTATTCATACAGTTAAGACATCAAAACACTGTCCAAAACACACACTTAGAGTATGCTTCCAGAGTCTGCTTCCATTCTCCCCACTCACCTTCCAGGACAGCCCCTTCAGGGAAAACTTCAGTTTCCTCTGCATCTTCCAGTGGCCCTTAATGCAATACAAACCTCTCCTCACATCACCCCATTAAGGTAGCATCCCATATGCACTGCTTTCTTCTTTGCTGTTTCTTTGTAAATCTTTTTAAAAACAGTCTTTTGTAAAATATTTAAAAAATTATTATCTTTATTTATTGAATAGAGACAACCAGAAATTGAAAGGGAAGGGGGAGATAGGGAGGGAGACAAGTGAGACACCTACAGCCTTGCTTCACCACTTGCAAAGCTTTCCCCCTGCAGGTGGGGACCGGGGGCTTGAACCCAGGTCCTTGTGCATTGTAACATGTGTGCTCAAGCAGGTGCGCCACCACCTGACCCCTCTTTGTAAATCATTTTTTAAAATTATTTTATTTTTGGATCGAGACAGAAATTGAGAAGGAATGGGGAGATAGAGATAGACAGAGACAGACTTGCAGTACTGCTTCACAGCTTGTGACACATCCTCAACGAAGGCTTGAACCTGTGTCCTTGTATAACTATAACGTGAGTACTCTACTGGGTGGGCCACCACCTGGCCCACTGCTTTGTAAATCTGACCATTTCACATTAGTATTTAGAAATCTTGATCCCTCTTTCTTTTTTCATTTAAAAACTTATTTATTTATTTATTTTTGCCTTCAGGGTTATTGCTGGGGCTTGGTGCCTGCACCATGAATCCACTGCTCCTGGAGGCCATTCCCCCCCCCCTTTGTTGCCCTTGCTATTGTAGCCTTGTTGTGGTTATTATTATTGTTGATGTCGTTTGTTGTTGGATAGGACAGAGAGAAATGGAGAGAGGAGTGGAAGACAGAGAGGGGGAGAGAAAGATAGACACCTGCAGACCTGCTTCACCGCCTGTGAAGTAACTCCCCTGCAGATGGGGGCCAGGGGCTCAAACCCAGATACTCCTGACAGTCCTTGTGCTTTGCGCCATGTGCACTTAACCTGATGTGCTACTGCCCGACCCCCCAAAAACTTACTTTTCCCCCTAGATGCTGGAGAACTATGTAAAAAGAGTGTTTTAAACATTAATTTTTTACCTTTATTTTTCAATGGTTATAAAGATCGATAGCATAATTTTTGTCATCAGGACTATTTAAAGGTGCAGGGCTAAGTGGCATTTTATGCACATTCTCATTTTTGTGCAAGCATTGTCACCGTCAGTGCCCTGGACTTTTGTTTTTTCTTCCTGTAAGAGTGAAATTCTATACCCATTAAAAATGCTTCCTCACCCCACATCTCTGCTGTGGGCAACCACCATTCTGCTTTCTGCTTCTGTGAATTGACCACTCCAAATGCCTCATATAAGTGGAACCAGACAGTATTTATTCTTTTGTGACTGGCTGTTTTACTTAGCAAAATGGCTTCAAGGTTCATCTGTGTTGTGACCCTGTTCTTCCAGTTATAAAGCCTTCTATTGTGTGACTCTGCTATAATTTATTTAACCAGTTCTCTAGGATGGACACATGAGATGTTTTGAATCTTTCATCATTCCTGACAGCGCTGCAGTAAAGACCCTTGACCCCTGTCATTTTGTACAAATGCTGGTGTGCGCTTAGAATGAAATGACCAGGGAGTCGGGCTGTAGCGCAGCGGGTTAAGCGCAGGTGGCACAAAGCACAAGGACCGGCATAAGGATCCCGGTTCGAACCCCGGCTCCCCACCTGCAGGGGAGTCGCTTCACAGGCGGTGAAGCAGGTCTGCAGGTGTCTATCTTTCTCTCCCCTTCTCTGTCTTCCCCTCCTCTCTCCGTTTCTCTCTGTCCTATCCAACAACGACGACAACAACAATAATAACTACAACAATAAAACAACAAGGGCAACAAAAGGGAATAAATAAATAAAATGAAATATTAAAAAAAAGTATTATTCTTAAAAAAAAAAAGAATGAAATGACCAGCAGTGACTTACTTAAAAGAGCTGGAATACTGTGATTTTTAAAAACTGCTGCTCTGAGGAATGAGACCAGGGTCTTGAGCATGTGCTGAGATGCCTCCCCAGCCCAAATTTTCTATTTTGTATCCGTGGTGGTTGGTGGGTGGGGGGAGATACACTAATATGCAAATTGTCCACTCACAGAACTCCCCCAGTGCCATCCATGATGCTCCTGTGTGTTTCTGGGGATGGAGCCTAGGGCCCTGAACATGGCAAGGTCCCTGTTCTACTGGGTGAGCTCAGCATCTGTGATTCTGATTGCTCCCCACTAGGGCTGTGCTTCCTCCAGCAATGTAATAAGACAATGCAGTTTTTCTGAACTGTTTTCATAGTTTCTTCTGTGAACTACCCTTGTGTCTCTGTTTTGCTCATTTCATGAGAAGTTAGCCCTCTTTTCCCCATCTTCCCAACAGCATGCTATTGATATAGTAAATTCCCCACTGTTATCTTTATGAATGTCACAGACCTTTTATTCTCTTTTCTTTCTTCCTCCTCTTCCCTCCCTCCATCCCTCCCTCCTTTGCTTCCTCCCTTTCTCTCCCTTTTCTTTTTGCCTCCAGGGTTATTGGTGGGGCTTGGTACCTGCACTACAAATCCACTGTTCCTGGTGGCCATTTTTTCTTTCTTTCTTCCTTCCTTCCTTCCTTTCTTTCTTTCTTTCTTTCTTTCTTTCTTTCTTTCTTTCTTCCTTCCTTCCTTCCTTCCTTCCTTCCTTCCTTCCTTCCTTCTGTTTGTTTTGTTGTTGTAAGATAGGACAGAGAGAAATTGAGAGAAGAGGGAAAGATAGAGAGGGAGAGAGAAAGATAGATCTTCACCATCTTCTATACCACTTGTGAAGAGACCCTTCTGCAGATGAGGAGCCGGAAGCTCAAACCGGGATCCTTGCACTTTGTACTGTGTGTGCTTAACCCAGTGTGCCATTGCCTGACTCCCTCCCTCCTTCCTTCTCTCCTCTGTTTCTCCCTCTGTTTTTCTTTTTCTATCCCCCCCCCCCCCACACACACACGATATAGAGTAAAAATTAGACTGGGAATACTGCTCATGCATGTATTAGATTTAATTCATTCTCTAGCACTATATCAAAATATCGGGAGATACTTATTTATACACAGCTTATACATTACTGTCACTGTATATATAGCACTGCTTCCTGTGCCGTATTTTGTCTCAGATTCTCTGTTGGTGCTTTTCAGTCTTTTTTTAAAATTTCTTTATTGGGGAATTAATGTTTTACATTCGACAGTAAGTACAATAGTTTGTACATGCATAACATTCCCCAGTTTTCCATATAACAGTACAACCCCCACTAGGTCCTCTGTCATCCTTTTTGGACCTGTATTCTCCCCCCCCCCCCCCACCCACCCACCCCAGAGTCTTTTACTTTGGTGCAATACACCAATTCCAGTTCAGGTTCTACTTGTGTTTTCTCTTCTGATCTTGTTTTTCAACTTCTGCCCAAGAGTGAGATCATCACATATTCATCCTTCCGTTTCTGACTTAATTCACTTAACATGAATTTTTCACGGTCTATCCAAGATCGGCTGAAAACAGTGAAGTCACTGTTTTTAATAGCTGAATAGTATTTCATCGTGTATATATACCCCAACTTGCTCAACCACTCATCTGTTGTTGGACACCTGGGTTGCTTCCAGGTTTTGGCTATTACAAATTGTGCTGCTATGAACATGGGTATACAAAGATCTTTTTGGATGGGTGTGTTGGGTTCCTTAGGATATATCCCCAGGAGAGGAATTGTAGGATCATAGGGTAGGTCCATTTCTAGTCTTCTGAGGGTTCTCAGACTGTTCTCAGACAGCAGTTGAACCAATTGACATTCCCACCAGCAGTGTAGGAGGGTTCCTTTGTCCCCACAACCTCTCCAGCATTTGCTGCTATTACCTTTTCTGATGTATGACATTCTCACAGGAGTGAAGTGGTATCTCATTGTTGTCTTTATTTGCATTTCTCTAACAATCAAAGACTTGGAGCATTTTTTTATGTGTTTCTCAGCCTTTTAGATCTCTTCTGTGGTGAATATTCTGTCCATGTCCTCTCCCCATTATTGAATGGGGTTGTTTTCTTGTTGTTGAGTTTGGCAAGCTCTTTATATATTTTGGTTATTAGCCTCTTGTCTGATGTGTAGCATGTAAAGATCTTCTATTCTGTGAGGGGTCTCTAGGTTTGGGTAGTGGTTTCTTTTGCTGTGCAGAAGCTTTTTTTTATTTAATTTATTTCTTTATTGGGGAATTAATGTTTTATATTCAACAGTAAATACAATAGTTTGTACATGCATAACATTCACCAGTTTCTCATTTAACAATACAACCCCCACTATGTCATTTATCATCCTTCATGGACATGTATTCTCCCCACCCACCCACCCCAGAGTCTTTTACTTTGGTGCGATATGCCAATTACATTTCAGGTTCTACTTGTGTTTTCGTTTCTGATCTTGTTTTTCAACTTCTGCCTGAGAGTGAGATCATCCCATATTCATCCTTCTGTTTCTGACTTATTTCACTTAACATGAATTTTTCAAGGTCCATCCAAGATTGGCTGAAAACGGTGAAGTCACCATTTTTACAGCTGAGTAGTATTCCATTGTGTATATATACCACAACTTGCTCAACCACTCATCTGTTGTTGGACACCTGGGTTGCTTCCAGGTTTTGGCCAAATTGTGCTGCCGAGAACATATATGTACACAGATCTTTTTGGATGGATGGGTTGGGTTCCTTAGGAAATATCCCCAGGAGAGGAACTGCAGGGTCATAGGGTAGGTCCATTTCTAGCCTTCTGAGAGTTCTCCAAACTGTTCTCCACAGAGGTTGGACCAATTTACATTCCCATGAGCAGTGTAGGAGGGTTCCTTTGACCCCACACCCTCTCCAGCATTTGCTGTTGTTACCTTTTCTGATGTATGACATTCTCATAGGAGTGAAATGGTATCTCATTGTTGTCTTTATTTGAATTTCTCTGACAATCAGAGACTTGGAGCATTTTTTCATGTGTTTCTCGGCCTTTTGGATCTCTTCTGTGGTGAATATTCTGTCCAAGTCCTCCCCCCATTTTTGGATGGGGTTATTTGTTGTCTTGTTGTTGAGTCTGGCAAGCTCTTTTTATATGTTGGTTATTAACCTCTTATCTGATATATGGCATGTAAAGATCTTCTCCCATTCTGTGAGGGGTCTTTTGGTTTGGGTAGTGGTTTCTTTTGCTGTGAAGAAGCTTTTAATTTGATGTACTCCCATAGGTTTATGCTTGCCTTAGACTTCTTTGTAATTGGATTTGTTCATTGAAGATGTCTTTAAAATTTATGTGGAAAAGAGTTCTGTCAATATTTTCCTCTATGTATCTGATAGTTTGTGGTCTAACATCCAAGTCCTTCATCCACTTGGAATTTACTTTTGTATTTGGTGAAATATAGTAGTTCAATTTCATTCTTCTGCATGTTTCAACCCATTTTTTCCAACACCATTTGTTGAAGAGACTCTGCTTTCCCCATTGAGTAGTCTGGGCACCTTTGTCAAAGATTACATGTCCACAGGTATGGGGCCTCACTTCTGGGCTCTCAGTTCTGTTCCACTGGTCAGTGTGTCTATTCATGTTCCAGTACCAAGCAGTTTTGATGACAATGACCCTATACTGCAATTTGAGATCTGGGAGTGTGATGCCTCCAGTTCTGTTCTTTCTTCTCAAGATTGTTTTGGCAATTCTAGGTCTTTTCTGGTTCCAGATAAACATTTGTAGCATTTGTTCTATTCTCCTAAAAAATGTGGTTGAGATCTTGATGGGGATAGCATTAAATTTGTAGATGGCTCTGGGTAGTATATTCATTTTGCTGATGTTAATTCTTCCAACCCATGCACATGGAATGTCTTTCCACTTCTTTGTGTCTTTTTTAATTTCCTTGAGTAGTGACTCATAATTTTCAGTATATAAGTCTTTCACTTTTTTGGTTAGGTTTATTCCTAGATATTTTATTATTTTTGTTGCTATAGTAAAAGGAATTGATTTCTGGATTTCATCTTCTTCTAACTTAAGTGCTTGCATAGAGCAATGCCAATGATTTTGTGTGTTAATTTTGTGGCCTGACACCTTACTGTATTGCCTGGTGATTTCCAAAAGTTTTTTGCTGGATTCCTTCGGTTTTTCTATGTATACTATCATGTCATCTGCAAATAGGCAGAGTTTGACTTCTCTTCTAATCGGATCTGAGGGGAAATGCTTCTAGTTTCTCACCATTGAGTATGATGCTGGCTGTAGGTTTGCTGTATATAGATTCCACTATCTTGAGGAATTGTCCATCTGTTCCCATTTTTATTGTGTTTTGATCATAAAGGGATGTTGGATTTTGTCAAAGGCTTTCTCTGCATCTATTGATATCACCATGTGGTTTTTGGTCTTGCTTTTGTTGATGTGGTGGATCACATTGATTGATTTACGTATATTAAACCAACCTTGCATGCCTGGGATAAAACCCACTTGGTCATGATGAACAATCTTTTTAATATACTGCTGTATCCAGTTGGCTAGAATTTTGTTCAGTGTTTTAGCATCTATATTCATCAGAGATATTGGTCTGTAGTTTTCTTTTTTTGGTTGTGTCCCTGTCTGCTTTTGGTATCAGAGAGATGTTAGCTTCATAGAAGCTGGCAGGGAGTATTCCAGTGTCTTCAATCTTCTGGAAGACTTTTAAAAGTAGTGGTATTAGTTCTTCTTTGAAGGTTTTGTAGAATTCATTTGTAAAACCATCTGGTCCAGGACTTTATTGTTGGGAAGGTTTTTAATAACTGTTTCAATTTCATTAGCTGTGATAGGCCTGTTCATGTTATCTACTTCCTCTTTATTTAATTTTGGAAGTTCATAGGTATCTAGGTATCTGGTTTGATTTCTTCCTTTATTTCCTTTTTGGCCCAGTAGTTGTTAACATAGTGTACTGTTGAGCTTCCACATTTTGGGACTCTTACTAATCTTTTGTCGATTGTTAAGTGTTAGTTTAATTCTGCTGTGGTCTGAGAAGATGCTTGGGATGATTTCAATGCTCTTGAATTTGCTGGTGCTGTTTTTGTGGCCTAACATATGGTCTATACTTGAGAATAACCCATGTGGACTTGAGTAAAATGTGTATTCCAGTTTCTTGGAATAAATGACTCTGAAAATGTCCAATAGTTCTAGTTTATGTATCTCATCACTTAGCTCCCTCATTTCTTTATTGGTTTTCTGCCTGCATGATCTGTCAAGTAAAGAGTGGGGTTTTGAAGTTCCCTACTATTAATGTGTTGCTGTTGATATAGTGCTGTAGCTCTTTCAGTAGATGTTTGATGTATTTAGATGGTTTCTCATTGGGTGCATAGATGTTAATAATTGTTAAATCCTCTTGATTGACCCACTGAGCATTAAGTAAGGTCCATACCTATATTTTTTAATTTTACTTATTTTAAAGTCTATCATGTCATATATGAGAATAGCTGTTCCTGCCCTTTTTTGTGGGCCATTGGCTTGTATGATAGTTTTCCATCCTTTTACTTTCAGTCTGTCTTTGTCTTATTGAGTTAGGTGGGTTTCCTGTAGACAGCATATTGTTGGGTTGTGTTTTCTGATCCATCTTCCTACTCTGTGCCTTTTAATAGGTGAACTCAGGCCATTGATGTTTACTGATATCAAAGATAGAAGATATTTTAACACCATTCTTGTAGAGTTTTAGTGTGCTCTCATATATGGCCTATTTCTGGTGGTCTGACTGTTTATAGGAGACTTTTCAGAACTTCTTTCAGGGTAGGCTTGGTGATAGTTGATTCTTTGAACTTTTGCTTGTCTGAGAAGGTTTTTATGCCTCCATCTAGTCTGAATAACAGTCTAGCAGGATACAGTAGTCTTGGTTGAAAGTCTTTCTCACTGAGCACTCGATAGATATCTTGCCATTCTCTTCTGGACTGTAGTGTTTGGAGAAGTTTGCTGCTAATCTTATAGGTTTTCCTTTGCAGGTGACTCTTTGTTTTTCTCTTGCACCCTTCAGTTTCCTTTCTTTATCCTTATTCCTTTCCATTTTAAATATGATGTGTCTTGGTGTCCTTAAGTCTGTATTAATTCTGTTTGGGACCCTCTGGGCTTCTTGAATCTTTATGTCTTTGATGGTGTCTAGACTAGAGAGGTTCTCAGATATTATGGCCTGAAGAATGCTTTCTTCCCATCTCTCTCTTTCTTCCTCTGATAAGCCAATAATGTGTGTATTATTTCTTTTTAAGTCATCCCATAGGCCTCTGTTGTTATTTTCAGTATATCTTAATCTCTTCTTGAGATCTATTACTTCTTTTTTAGTTGTCTCTAATTTGTCCTCAGTCTTGCTAATTCTGTCTTCAGCCTCATTGATTCTAGTGTCTCTCCCCTCTACTGTTTTCTGGAGTTCATATATTTTATTACTCTGTTCTGATACTGTTTTAGCTTGTTCAGCTAGTTGTGTTCTTAGCTAGGTATTTCAGCTTCCAGCTCTAATAACCTTGAGATAATTAGTGTTTTCTTCTGTAGTCTCATTTCTTGTTTCTGCATTTCTGATGACAATTCTTTCAAACTCTTTACTCACTCCTGTGATTATTTCCTTAACTCATGTTTGGATGTTGACCTCATTACTTTGTGCTTCAACCTTTGGGGCCCTTTTAGCTGGACTCTTGTCCTGGTTCATTTCCAATATTTCTTCTTGTTGGTTTAACCATTATATATACTATGTTATGAGGTCCCTCTCTCAGTACTTTTCAAATTACTGATCCCTCTTGCCTGGATTGACTTGTGTCTAAGTAAGGTACTTACAGGGTTCACGTTGTGGAAATTGACAGTTGTTTTAATATTATTTAATCCCTGAGTTGGACCTCAGTGGCTTAAAAGCTTCTTTTGTTCTTTTCTTCCCTGTAGTCTATGGGAGCCTGAGGGCTTTTAAACTATAAGTAGACTTCTTAGCTTAATCTCTGACTTTGGACTAAGAGATAAAGCAGGGTGTGGCAGAGATAATCCAGTGGTTATGCAAAGAGACTTTCACAGCCCCACTGCCAGGCCACTGAGTTATAGAT
This sequence comes from Erinaceus europaeus, assembly GCF_950295315.1. Classification (NCBI taxonomy): domain Eukaryota; kingdom Metazoa; phylum Chordata; class Mammalia; order Eulipotyphla; family Erinaceidae; genus Erinaceus; species Erinaceus europaeus. The sequence continues at coordinate 56,892,021 of NC_080165.1, forward strand.
CTCCTTAGTTTCCTCGTTAGTTCTCTGTCCCCTGGTTTCAGCACAGGGCCTCCCCACTTTTCTCCAGCTTTTGAGGGCAGTAGCAATGGAGACTCACAGTTGCATTTGGTGAGTCTTAGGGTAGTCCTCTCCTTCCTTCAGCCGTCTTTTTGTTGGTGAAACAAACTGGAGGTGGTGTCTCAATTGGTAAACTGCCAGACTGTTACCAGCCACTTAATCTCTCCCTAGGCTCCTCTCTGTCCACAAGGCACAAGTGTTTGCACTCATCAGTGATTTGGTGGGTTCCTGAAGTGGTTCTAGTCCTGTCTTGTTGTGGTCCCATATGTTCTCTGGTGCTTTTTGGTCTTAATTGAGCAGCAGAACCATTTGGGGCTGGGTTGCCTCAAAATAAATATTACCAGGTCTTGCTCAGATCTGACAAGATCTATTAGTCCTTAAAATTTGTCCTTAAAAATTTGTAAGACCAGGAGGGCCTTGTGGTGGGTGGTTATGTGCACACATTACTACCGGGTTTGAGTTTCCACTCCCTGCCTGCAGGGGGGAAGCTTTATAAGTGGTGAAGCAGATCTGCAGGTGTATATCTTCTTCTGTAGCCCCTACCTCCGTTTCTATTTGTGTTATCTAATAAAAATAAAAATAAAAGGAAAAGATGGCCACCTGGAGCAGTGACTTTCTGGTGATAAATCTGGTGGGAAAAAAAAAAAAAACAGGAGACATCCCACCCTGTAGAGGACACACCTTATTGTGGGTGAGGGCCTGGGTTCAAGTCCTGGAACAACATTAGAGCACCATGAATAATGGAAGACACTATGATGTCTCTCCTTTCTTTTCTTCATTTCTTTTTTAAAAAATATTTTATTTATTCATGAGAAGGATAGGCAGTGAGAGAGAAAGAACAAGACATCACTCTGGTACATGAGCTGCTGGGGATTGAACTTGGGATCTCATGCTTGAGAGTCCAATGCGTTATACTATGTGTCATCTCTTGACCACACTCTCTCCTTTCTTTCTCCCTATTTTTCCTCTACTTTTCTCTCTCTCCCTCTTAAAAAGTAAAGAATAGGAAATTGGGCTGGAGACATGGCTCAGTCTGAGTGTGAGGTCCTGGGTTTATTCTGTCATGTAAATTTTTTCTACCAGGGTTATTGCTAGGTCTCAGTGCCTACATGATTCCACTCTTCCCTGCAACCATTTAAAAAATATTTATTTAGTTATTCCCTTTTGTTGCCCTTGTATTTTTTTATTGCTGTAGGTATTATTGTTGTTGTTATTGATGTCCTTGTTGGATAGGATAGAGAGAAATGGAGAGAGGAGAGGAAGACAGAGAGGGAGAGAGAAAGACAGACACCTGAAGACCTGCTTCACCACCTGTGAAGCGACTCCCCTGCAGGTGGGGAGACTGGGGCTCGAACCGGGATCCTTACAACACTGGTCCTTGGTCTTTGTGCTGGCTGTGCTTAACCCACTGTGCTACCGCCCAACTCCCACAACCATTTTTTTTTTTTTAACCATTTTGTTTTAGAGACAGGGAAACAGAATGAGAGAGACAGAGAGAGACCTGCAGCACTGCTTCACTGCTCATAAAGTTTCCGTTTTGGTGGGGACTGTGGGCTTGAATCTGGGTAATGATAATGTGTGCCTTCTACTGGGTGCACCACCATCAGCCCTCACACACACTCACAAAATCTTAAAAAGGGACTAGAGATAGTTCACTTTGCCATGTGTGAACCTCTAGCACCACATGGGAGCACCCTGCATGGGAGAAGCTTCACAAGTGGTGGAGTGACCTCTGGTGTTTTGCCTCTTTCTGTCTTTGTGTGATATTGAAAGGACAGCAAGAGGAGTTCTGGGAGCAGTGGGATTGCACAACTGCAAGAAGGCCCATTGGTAAAACCCAAACCAAACGATAATCAAGAAAAGTTTTCACTATTTTATTGACATAATTAACTTATTTTATGAGTGAGAGTAAGGGAGATCAGAATTCCTCTATATGTACTGTCAGGATTCAAACCCAGGCTTCACTCGTGTAAGGCGTGTGCTTTACCTGCAGAACCACTTTCCTGACCTTTTTAAAGGTTTGTACTTTTAGTTAATTGATGAATTAATTATGCTTTTCTTTTTCCCCCTTATTGGGGGATTAATATTTCACATTTGAAAGTAAGTATAATAGTTTGTACATGGATAACATTTCTCAGTTTTCCATATAACAATACAACCCCCACTAGGTCCTCTGTTATCCTTTTTGGACCTGTACTCTCCCCACCCCACCCCCCAGAGTCTTTTACTTTGGTGCAATACACCAACTCCAGTTCAGGTTCTACTTGTGTTTTCTCTTCTGATCTTGTTGTTCAGCTTCTGCCTGAGAGTGATATCAGCCCATATTCATCCTTCTGCTTCTGACTTATTTCACTTAACATGATTTCTTCAAGCTCCATCCAAGATGGGCTGAAAATGGTGAAATCACTATTTTTAGTAGCTGAGTAGTATTCCATTGTGTATAATTATACTTTTCAACACTTTAAACTGAACAGTATTAATGCAAGAAATGGAAGTAAAAAATAGGTGTCAGCAAAACTTGGTGCGATATTATTAGCATCTCTCTCTCCACCCCACCCCCCTTCTCTTTCCACCCCTCACTCTGTCTTCTTCAGGCTTTATCTCTCCTTGTGAAAGTTTCATGCCCAGGTAGACTCCCCATGTGAGTGTAAGAGCCATGTAGGGAGGGGCTAGAGGGGGAAATTCTTGTACTAAGTCAAGACGGGTTTGTAGGAGAAAAGGTCCATGCTTAATTACTTGTGTCTGGAAATTTTACGTGTCTGTCAATTTCAGAGTAAATGAGAGTAAATGAGAGTAAATGAGAGATTGAAGGTCTTTATTCCTGAACTACTGACTGGGATGCCTAGAGCAGTAAGGAAACAGAGTGTACAGGGAGGCAGGTGGCTCAGAGGTAGAGTGCTGGTGTGAGGTGCAGGTTTTATCCGTGGCACCACATAGCCACAGGCTCTGTAGTGCTGCTTTGCTTCTCTCTCTTTCATAACTAAGCATATAATACATATTTATTATTTTATTTATTTATTTTATGGAGACAGAGAAATCCAGGAGGAGAGGGAGTGGGAGAGAGAGAGAAGGAGGGAAGGGAAGGAGAGAGAGAGAGAGAGCGCGAGAGCCCTACAGCACTGCTTGACTGCTTGTAAAGCTTCCCCCTGCACATGGGGACCAGGGATTTGAACCAGGGTCCTTGTGTACAGTACCATGTGAGTACAACCAGGTGCACCACCACCCGGCCCCTTATAAATAAATATTTTTGTAAAAGGTCTCAGGCTGAGGAGAGAGTGAGTCCTATGACAAAACTAGATATTCTAGATGTTTTCTATGCCATAGATTCTCTAATAAAAATGTCATTTCTGGAGATGATCTTAAACCTAGCTAATCATTCATATATATAATATTTTTGTTTTTGAGGTAACATCGACTCACAAGACTATAAATATACATATATCTTTTTGGCCTCCAGGGTTATCACTGGGGCTCGGTGCCTACACCACAAATCCACTGCTTCTAGAGGCTAATTTTTTTCCTTTTGTTATCCTTGTTGCTTTATTGTTGTTGTGGTTATTATTGTTGTTATTGCCATCATTGTTGTTGGATAGGACAGAGAGAAACGGAGAGGAAGGGAAGACGGGGAGAGAAAGAGATACACCTGCAAACCTGCTTCACCACATGTGAAGCGACTCCCCTGCAGGTGGGGAGCCAGGGGCTCGAACCGGGATCCTTACTCCAGTCCTTGCACTTTGCACCATGTGTGCTTAACCTACTGCGCCACCACCCAACCCCCAAGACTATAGATGTTTTAGAAGTACAATTTCACATCTATTCAGTGTGTTGTCACACCACACCACACCCATCACCAAAGTACACTATCCTTCCAGCTAAGTCCACTGGGCCCCTCTGCTCTGACAGCCAGCCCTTTCCCTGTGTCCTCTGTGGCGGATGCATTTCTGTAGTCTGAGCCCAAAGGCTTGTCTTCCTTTGACTTTGCTTGTTCCCTCACTTTGTTTATTTAACCCATGAGTGAGATCATTTGGTGTTTTCCTTTTATATAAGTCCCATTAGTCTTTCTTGTAGGGCCAGTTTAGTGTTAGTGAATTCCTTTAACTGTTGTTAGCCTGGAAAGCACTTAATCTTCAAACCTGAGTAATAGCCTAGAAGGACAGGAGACTTTGGGTGGAGGTCTTTTTTCTTTTTTCTTTATTTTTAAACTTTTATTTGATAGGACAGTGGTAAATTTAGAGGGGAGAGGAGGTAGTGAGAGAGAGACAGAGAAAGACACCTACAGAACTTTCACCACTTACGAAACTTCCCTGATGCGGGTGGAGGCTGGTGGCTTGAACCTGGGTCCTTGAGCATGATAATATGTATGTTCTACCTGGTTCTCTATTGCCTGGTTCCTAAAATTGTTTATTGTTGACCGTTTCTGTCTTAATTATTATATGTTGTAGTGAGTTTAGGAGTAAGTGTACCTTCAAAAAAATGTTCATACTTTTGAAAACCTTTTCCCAGCCCAGGATAATTTATTTTATTTTTATTATTATATTTATTTATTTTAATTTTTATTTATAAAATGGAAACACTGACAAGGCCATAGGATAAGAGGAATACAATTCCACACAATTTCCACCACCAAAACTCCATATCCCGTCTCCTCCCTTGATAGCCCTATTCTTTTTTTTTGATTTTTATTTATGAATAGGAAACACTGACAAAAACCATAGGATAAAGGGGGTACAGCTCCACACAATTCCCACCACCAGAACTCCATATCCCATCCCTTCTCCTGATAGCTTTCTTATTCTTTATCCCTCTGGGAGTATGGACCCAGGGTCATTGTGGGATGCAGAAGGTGGAAGGTCTGGCTTCTGTAATTGTTTCCCCGCTGATCATGGGCATTGACATGTCGATCCATACTCCCAGCCTGTCTCTCTCTTTCCCTAGTGGGTCAGAGCTCTGGGGAAGCTGGTATCCAGGACACATTGGTGGGGTCATCTGCCCAACGAAGTCCGGTTGGCATCATGGTAGCATCTGGAACCTGGTGGCTGAAAAAAGAGTTAACATAAAGCCAAACAAACTGTTGACTAATCATGAACCTAAAGGCAAGAATATTGCAGATGGAGATTTGGTGTCTCCATTTTGGAAATAGCTAGTAGGTCTATTTTAGGTATATTCCGAGGGGCCCATGACTTTACGAGTTTTTTTCCTGAGCCTGACCTCTGATATGCACGTGACCCAAGTTATTGTCTGGGGAGATGATGGCCTGGCTGGAAAAAGGACTAGAAAGCTGGATCAGGGAAGAGAGTATCTCCCAAATATGGGAAAGTTGTATAAATATTGTTGATTGTAAACCCCATTGATTTGATCTGGGGCCCATATTCAGCTTAGGAATCTATGTGACCTCTGCATCCCCGCCTCTGGATGATTTTATGCAGTGTTAGTGGCGTTTGGAGTATCACACATCTTGGTTAGTTTTGGGAAACTGTTAAACTTCATTGAATAAATAAATACCCTTTTGACTGCAGCCTGATAAGGCTAGTACCCTCTCGCCTGCATGTTTTCTACCCTGCCCTCCAGTCCTTACTCTAGGAAGTCCCCTGTCTAGACTTTTCTCTTGACCTTTGATGTTGCTGCTGCTGCTCCTTCCTGGGCTCAGTCTCCTGGCTACTCTGTGCCCTTCTTCTCTGTCCTGTTGTCTGGTGAAAAGAAAGCTCTGGGTTTTTTTCTGGGCTTCTGACAGAAGGCTGCCTTTGGATAAAGAGCGCAGCCCGGTAAGAGCACTCAGCCATATATAGGAATCAGTCACTTTAGGGGGCTTGTCATGTATTCACTTGACATGTATTCTGGGCAAGGCTGTAAGGGAGGATCTATGTGTGAGAAGAAAATTTGACAAGTTCCAGGTAATCAATCCCCAAGAAAGATTCAGAGGAGTTGGAAGCAGGGAGAAATCATTTCCAGCTGCATCCTTCTCCTTGGATGCTGCAAGACAATGGGCTTCATTCAACACAGGTTCTGACCCATTAGCAGGCTGTAAACTCATTTTAATGGGCTCAGCCATCCTTTCAAGAATTGGATAGAACAGAATTAGAAGGCATCAACCACAGTCAGGGTTGCTATTGCTTCCATAATTCTTCTTTCAGCTCTGTCTAGTCTCCTGTTAAATATGTTCGATGAGCTTTAAATTTACTTATTGGAGCTTTTTATTTCTAGGAATTCCATTTGGTTCCTTTTCACTCCACTGTGTCACTTTTTTTTTTTTTTTATATAGTTTCCTGTCCACTGCAGAGATCCTCAAACTTTTATTGATTTCAGCAGAGGTGACATCTGTTTCACAGATGAAGTCTGCCTGGAGTCTGTAGGCAGTCTCCTCATGTCTCCTTCCAGGGTGTGTCTGTGGGTTTGTTCTTGCCCATGGCACCCAGTCCCTAAGCATTTCTGGTCATCTTTGTAAGTCTCCAAAATGGAGAAGTGTTTTTTACTTTATGGGGGGTGGGTGGGGAGAGAGAGAGAGAAAGGAGGAGGAGGGAGGGGAGGGGAGAGAAATACAGAGAGAGATCAGAGCACTGCTCAGCTCTGCCTTATGGTGGTGTTGAGGATTGAACTTGGGACCTCAGAGCCTTAGGCCTGAAAGCCTTTTGCATAATCATTGTGCTATTTCCCCAGCCCTCCTTGTCTTTGATTGTATAGCAGTCATTGTATTGGATAATTTGGGTGCTGGTAGCTGTGGGTAATGGTGAGGGTCACCTCCTCCAGAGGGGGAGTACAGGTCTCTTACCAGACTGCTGGGGCTTCCTCTTCTTCACTGCTGGGAGTCAAGCTTGAGCTTCCTGTGCCCTCCAGGAAATTCTGGTGCTGCTCTAGATCCTGACTCCCTATGGTCACTCTCTTTTTGGGGATTAGCCTTTTGGGGTCCCAGCTGATTGAGGAGAGGGTCCCTTGATAGACTTCTTACCTTCTTTGGGCCTGGTTTGGGACTTCTGCCACTGTTACTAGGTGACGTTGTCCAAAGAAAGGTTCTTGGTTTCTGAAATCAGCAAATACCCTTAGGGTGAGAGTAGCTTGGGTGTTTTTGTATCTCCCTGTTTCTCTTTTGATCTTCTGTTCTGGCCCAATGATTCCTCCTTGTTTTGTCAGTTCTTGAATACGTCTTGAAATACTATGCATGTGAAAAATCTGGTTGTTTGAGTTGTTTTCTGGTTGGGTTGGTTCAGAACAGATTCCAACCATGGTTCTCAGTCCTGCCAGCCCCAGAGCCTGCCCACGACTAACCAGGGACAGGACTCCATGTTGTTTTATGGAATGGACAGGCTTGCATATTCCCCTAAACATGGCTATTCCTGGGGAGGATATGGGATGTCACTTTTCAGGGCTCTGTGGGAAAGATGCCAGTAGGCCAGAGAAGGAGGTAGGTGTGAGCTGTTAGCCAGCAGTCCCCTCTAACGCTAGACATAGATGGGGCTTAGGATGTGGGGGCCAAGGAGCCTCTAGTCTTCCCTAGGGAAGATAAAAGAGGGCAGGCGTCCACATCCCAGGTCAGGTCCTGCTCTCAGACCTGTTTCTGGGACTGTCTACTCTATTCAGCACAATCCATCTAGGAGGCTCTGAAGTCTACAGAGTTCTTCTCACTACTTCTGTACCTGCTGCAGGGAAGGAGAGTGAAGAGGGGTGGAGAGAGCAGAAGTGGGATTTGGGGGCAGGGATGCAGGCTAGGGGTTGGGAGTTCTGAGGCCCTGATGAATCCATTTCCCTTCTTTTGTCTACCCCATTACAGATTGCCTCTTCAAGGTGTGTCCCATGAACCGTTACTCAGCCCAGAAGCAGTACTGGAAGGCCAAGCAGACCAAGCAGGACAAGGAGAAGATTGCTGATGTGGTACTGCTGCAGAAGCTGCAGGTGTGTGTGTGTGTGTGTGTGTGTGTGTGTGTGTGTGTAAGAGATCTTTGTGCGCTGTTGTAAATGAAAGGGGTCTGGGGGTCCTTGCAGAGACCCATTCAACAATGTGCCCCCTTTACCAGTCAGAAGAAGGTGCCTCTTCCTGCCACTAGCCTGGCCCTCTGCCTGGGCATATGGCTCAGTTCGTAGGATGTGGACTGAGTTCTGGCTCCCATCAGCTCTTCAGTTGGACACTGTGGTGCAGTGAATGACCTGGGTAGTAGTAGAGTTAGTTACCAGTGGCTCCAGGGACCCCAATTTGAGAATGAGTCTTAACTTCTCTTATTTTGTAGAATTGGAGCCTCTAAATTGGAATCTTAGAGGAGGCTAGGTTATCTGTGAGTTTGCAGCAGAACTCCAGGTCCCCAACTCCCCCTGGGGTCCTTAGTCACATGGACAGTTCATGGGGGTGCTCTAGGGGGCATTTCATATTCTGGGAAGTTCTCTCTGGATAGACCTCAGAGCCCCAGGCAGGTACTCACCAAAAGGAGTGTAAGAGCCTTCAGCTGTGGCCAGATTTGCAGCCTGTGTTGGGGCCCCTCCTCCAGGCCTGCTGGCATGCAGACACTGTCTGTGTCCTGCCCCAAGGAGGCAGGTGTGAATGGTCTGTGACACTGTGCCAGCTCAGGTCCTGGAGTGGGGCTGGCTGGTGGCTTGGCTGTGTGGAGTGCATTCATTCATGCATACACTTGCTCGGGACCACACTATCAGACTTACACACTGTGGGGTTTGTGGAAAGTTGAGTAGCACATGGAAAGGCCCTCTAGCCCATCTTCAGTCTTGAGACCTGGACTGGGGGGCTCTGGGAGAGTGCCATACTAATAGCCAAGACAGAGCCTCTGCCTCCAGGGCTGTTGGTCTGATGGCAAGGATAGCCTGATCTCAATGAATGGAATACAAGTATCTTTAAGGTGCCCTTAATGTCATGCAGAACAAATTCTTAAGGCTGCTGGACTTGGATCCATCAGTCTTGAATGTGGCCAGTCAGAGAAGGCTCCCTGGAGGCACTGAGCTAGCAGCACACAGTTTGGAGTGGGAGGCCACAGAGGATTTGGGGTAGAGGAGGAAGAAGTGGCACCTGGCGGCATAAGCTGTGTGTAGGGGGCTCAGGGAGCTGTACTCATGCTGCCTCCACAGGAAAGTGGGAGCAGGGCTGTGGGCTGTTTCCTTTGGCTGTCCCTTCACTCTCTGAGGTTCCAGAGAGAGTGTGTGTGTGGCCAGATGACCTCAGAGTGCACTGCCAGTGTGTGTGTGTACACACGGGGTAGGTGTGTCCCCCAGGAGCAGGCTTCTCACCTGTGTGTGTTTGCAGCACGCAGCCCAGATGGAACAGAAGCAGAATGACACTGAGAACAAGAAGGTGCACGGGGATGTGGTGAAGTACGGCAGTGTGATCCAGGTAGGGGCTGCTGCTTCCCCCCTGAAGAGGCCAGGCTGGTGTTGGGTAGGGGGTTGCCAGTTATTGGGGTGAGGGGTGGTGATCTCCCAGTGGATGGGAAGGACTGTCTTTCTGGTCGCCTGTCTGCTGCTGTGTGAGCTCCTGTGTGTGTCCTGAGTGACAGAACCTGGAGCCCGGTGGGCTTTCTTCATATCTTGGACATATGACCCTGGGATATTTACTTAACTTCCCTGTGCCTCTGTTTCCCCACCTGTGAGATAGGGCCAGGGATGGCACTACCTTCCTGGCTGTTGTGAAATTACATAAGCCAGGACTGGGGAGGTACTGCACCAGGCTTGATGCCCACCAAGCACAGCATAAAAAAGACAAAAACACCAAGAAAGACCAAAACAAATAGAATATTGTAAATGGGGTCTGGACAGTGGTGTACCTGGTAGAGTGCACATATTGCCATGTTCAAGCCCCCAGTCTCCACCTGCAGTGGGGAAGCTTCATGAGTGCTGGAGAAGTGCTGCAGGTCTCTTATTTATCTCTCTTTTAAAGGAAGAGTTGCATGTCTTTCATCGTATTTATTTTTTAATATTTATTCTCTTTTATTGTCCTTGTTGATTTATTGTTGTAGTTATTATTGATGTCATCATTGTTGGATAGGACAGAGAGAAATGGAGAGAGGAGGGGAAGACAGAGAGAGGGAGAGATAGACACCTGCAGACCTGCTTCACCACCTGTGAAGGGACTTCCCTGCAGGTGGTGGGTGAGCCAGGGGCTTGAACCGGGATCCTTACGCTAGTCCTTGTGCTTTGCGCTGCGTGCACTTAACCTGCTGGGCTACCGCCTGACTCCCAATTTATTTATTTATTATATTTATTGTTTATTGGATAGAGACATCCAGAAATTGAGAGGGAAGGAAGAGATAGAGAGACAGAGAGACACCTGAGGTCCTGCTTCATCACTTGCAAAGTTTTCCCCCTGCAGATGGGGACTAGGGGCTCAAACCCCGGTCCTTGTGCATTGTAACATGTGTGTTCTACCACATGCACCACCACCTGGCCCCCTATCTCCTTCTCTATCTCCCCTTCCTCCTCTCAATTTCTCTATGTCCCATCATTTTAATAAGTAAATTAAAAATATTTTTAAGAAGAACATCATAAATGGCAGAGCAGTGATCTACTTTCTCTTTTTTTCAATCCCCACACCCCCAAGAAAGAAATTAAAGGAGCTGATATGTTTAAAGTATTTAGAGCAGTGCTAGCTTCCTTTCTGCCATCCCCTGTGTGTGTGTGTGTGTGTGTAATTGTGCGTGTGACTGTGTGTGTCTTCTCTGTGCTTGTGTTTGCCACTGAATGTTCATCATGCTGTGACCAAGGTTGACCTGCTGTCCCTGATGGCCTGGTCTCCTGGGTTCTGGGGCCTCATTTGCACCCTATCTGCTCCTCCAGCTCCTGCACATGAAGAGCAACAAGTATCTGACGGTGAACAAGCGGCTGCCGGCCTTGCTGGAGAAGAATGCCATGCGGGTGACGCTGGATGCCACGGGCAATGAGGGCTCCTGGCTCTTCATCCAGCCCTTCTGGAAGCTGCGGAGCAATGGAGACAATGTGAGGACAAGCTCAGGCTGGAGGAGCCTGGTGCAGGACAGAGAAGTTCCTAGAGGGGCTTCTCTAGGGACCGGAGAAGGTCCTGGCCATTTTATAGTAGGGCACACTGAGGCCAGAGAGATGCCTGGAGGCCCAAGTCTTTCCAGCCTCACCCTGCTGTGCCTGTCCCCATAGGTTGTCGTTGGGGACAAGGTCATCCTGAATCCTGTCAATGCTGGGCAGCCTCTGCATGCCAGCAATTATGAGCTCAGTGACAACGCGGGCTGCAAGGAGGTGAGTGGATGCATGGAGAGGTGTGCTTACCTTCTGTGGTATCAACACTGGGGTCTCTTCCTCCAGTCCCATCTGGACGGTGGCCCTTGATGTCTCCCTCCCCCAACCCTGGGCCCCCTATCTAGCTTCAGTTTCCACCCCTTGAACTGGCAGCCTCAGGGCAGCCAGGCTTGGATCTTGGATCTGGGGTCCCTGGGTGGTGGAAGATACCCCCTCTCTTTAGTGAGAGATGGGCTTGGTCGTCCCTGCCTCCCCTGTCTGGGTCTGTGCGTGGCCCAGCTTCCCAGCCACTGGAATCTCCCTAGCTTCATGCATCTCTCTGCCTTTCTCCAGGTCAACTCTGTAAACTGCAACACCAGCTGGAAGATCAACCTGTTCATGCAGTTCCGAGATCACCTGGAGGAGGTGTTGAAAGGGGTGAGGACTGGAGCCCCTCAACATAGCCTGCTCATGCCCAGACCTTCCCTCGTAGACCAGCTCTGATCCCAGTCCGCCCCATACCATGATCCCTTTTGTGATTCTACACCCCCATTGGACAGCTGCTTTCCCAGTTACTGTCCTTACAATCCTCTGTCCTCTCTCCCTGAGTCCTGGCTAGCTTAGTTTTGTCTCTTGCTAAGGGAAGATTAGTAGATTGGGGGTTCCCATTTCCTCCCATTGGGGTGGACTTGTATCTCTTTAGCACCCTATTCCTTCCCCGCTGCTTTTGCCATGGATCTGACCAGGGTTCCTACTGTTTGTTCTGGAAATGAGGCTCCTGGGCTGGGCCTGTGTCCCGATTCCAGACCTGCAGGTGTGGCACTAGGACACGGGTTGACAGGAAGGGAGGGGACATGCCTTTGAGAGGCAGCGCTGGTGGAAAATACTACAGGAGAGATTCTTGGTGACCTCAGAGTTGGCACAGTGGATAAAGCCTTGAACTTAAAAGGATGAAGTCCCAAGTTTGGTCCTTGACATGACATCCCATGTACTGGAGTGTTGCTCTGGTTTTCTCACTGTTTCATGTCGGTAGATAAATAAACTGAGACAGAATATATATATTTATTTATTTATTTGGGGCCAGATCTGGGAAAAGGAAGGCCTGAAGAAACTGATAGAGGTCTTCTGAAAGACAGATATGAGGGGAAAGAGGAGCCCACAGAGATTCCTCAATGAGGCTGCAGGGAACAGAACCAGCCCATTGGGGGTGCAGCTGGCATGTGGAGGGCTCCCAGAGCACAGAAGGTGGGGTTTTGCAGTGAGGGGGAAATAGTAAACTTGATGCTGAGAGCAGCCATGTGCTTCTCCCACCTCCTTACTTCTTTGTGCCTCTTGCCTACTTAGAAGTCCACAGTGGCTCTTTTGCCATACTTCCACTGTCAGGCTGCTCTGTCAGGCTTTCCTGCCCTTCTCAGGCAGTCTCAGTCCCTCCCTGTCCTTATTCCACCCAGCTCTGAGCCCGTTTCCAGCCTGTCCCCCTGCCTACCCATGCTCTGGGCAAATGCTTCCTGCCTTCCTTAAGCCTACTTGTTTCATTGCCCACACATCAAGCAAGGGCTAGCCCATATGCAACCCCCACCTGGAAGCTTTCCTTCCCTACACATTCTAGCTGCAAATGTGCTCAGCATCTAGCAGAGGAGGAATCACTGGGTCCACAATCCCATGGTGCTGCCCAGAGTGTTTAAGGTGAATCTGTCAGCTCTGAAATGAGATTGAGTGTACAGAGTATACCTACTGAGGGTCAGGTGGTAGCACACTGGTTAAGCACACATAGTACAAAGTGCAAGGATCCCGGTACAAGCCCCCGGCTCCCCACCTGCAGGGAGGTTGCTTCACAAGCAGTGAAGCAGGTCTGCAGGTGTTTTATCTTTCTTTTCCCCTCTCTGTCTTTCCCTCCTCTCTCAATTTCTTTCTATCCTGAACAACAACAGCAAACAGAAAAAAGATGGCCGTCAGGAGCAGTGGATTCGTGGTACAGGCACTGAGCCCCAGTGATAACCCTGGAGGGAAAAAAAAAGTCTACCTATTTTTTGCTCTTATACTGCATTGGCTTCATGTCCATTTGTCACTAGCTGTGTAGTCCTCAGCAGTACACTTAGCTTCTCTGTGTCTGACTTTCTCCACCTGGGAAATGTAATGATGTATGTACCCTGAGGGTCAGTGTGTATAGTGGCTGGCATCTGGGTATTTCATTGTACAAATTATAAACTTCACGATGCCTGCAAGGAGATGGTAATATTCTATCATCTTACAGAAGAGGAAACTTCAGCTCAGAGATGCTAAGGAATTTACCCAAGATAACACAGCTTCAGAAAGCAGAGGCAGGGCCCATACTGAGTCTCTGTGTCCAAAACCCCAGAGAGCTATTCCCTGCACTCCATCTTCTGTCTAGAGGACAGTGAGAGCAATGGGCACAGAGTACAGCTAATCAGGCAGATGGGGCCCCGGGGAGGTACAGCCATGGGCCTGGGGAGCCTCAGGAGGTGAGGACCCAGCTGCCTTCCTGCAGGGAGTAAAATGAGAATGGCCTTTGGAAGTCATGTGGGGTATTCAGACGCAAAGATCTGGGGCAGGATTGAGCATGGGGGTCCTGGAGAAGGACTGGATGAGAGCATGTCCTGCTCAGCTATCTGGAAGTTCAGGATTTGGGATGGAGGCTGAGGGCTGTGGGCAGAATATGTGACTGAGGGCACCTGGGCCTGGCAGGCCTCCTGCGGGGCTCTGAAAAGATTAAGAGGTGTCGTGTGCCTACATCTGAGGTGGGGCTGGCCAGGGACCGTCTTGTCTGTCCTGAGCCCATGCCCCTTACCCACAGGGAGATGTGGTGCGGCTGTTCCATGCGGAGCAGGAGAAGTTTCTGACGTGTGATGAGTACAAGGGCAAGCTGCAGGTGTTCCTGCGCACCACACTGCGCCAGTCGGCCACCTCCGCCACCAGCTCCAACGCCCTCTGGGAGGTGGAGGTCAGTGACTTCTGGTGTCCAGGACATGCCCCTTCTCTCCAGCTCTAGGCTAGCCGTCCTCTCCCATCACCTGGAGAGGGGTAAGGTTGGCCCCTGTGCCTCCTCCCTGTTCTGGCAGAGCCCAGGCCCTCAAGTGCTGTCATCCCAACTCAAACTTCTTCAGGCTCTGAGCTCTTCCTCCCTGGCCAGTCTCCTTCCTATTTTCACCTCTGTAAACACCTTCTCAGGTGGTCCACCACGACCCCTGCCGAGGAGGTGCTGGCCACTGGAATGGACTGTACCGATTTAAGCACCTGGCTACAGGCAACTACCTGGCTGCTGAGGTGAGCATGGGGGCTCAAGGTATCCTGGGAGCTCAAGCTCTGCACATCTGGGTATCTGCAGTGTCTGGTGTCCATTTGCACACATGGACACATGTGCCTGTGGACCTGGGCTTGTCTTAGGCACTTATTTTAGCAATTGATGTCAAGAAGGAACATGCAAAAAGGAAAAAAAAAAGATGGTACATGCCTCTTTTTTAAAAAAAATATTTTATTTATTTATTTATTATTGGATAGATACAAAGAGAAATTGAGAGGGGGAGAAGAAGAGATAGAGAGGGAGAGAGAGACACCTGCAGCCCTGCTTCACCACTTGTGAAGCTTTCCTCCTGCAGGTGGGGACCAGGGGCTTGAACCTGGGTCCTCATACACTGTAATGTGTGCGCTTAACCAGGTGTGCCACCGCCTGGCCCTGGTACATGCTTCTTAATAAACCTGTAAATATTTCTGTCTACCTGTTGTGTGCCAGAGGCTAGTCCAGGCACCAAGGATGCAGCAGTGAGCAAAACCCCCAGATTTAGTGGAACTTGCAGCATCCACATCTGCCCACAGTACAGACTTCTGTGTGCTGGAGCATTTGTGTGTGTTAGGGTGTGCATATTAATGTGTGGGTCTCTGGGGAGAGACCATGAAGAGCAGGCCTTGAGTGGTCTCATAGGTGCCTCCTCTGGGGTAATGTGGGAATGGGAGCTTGGCTGGGCATCCCATATCTGGAAGTGTGGGGGCATGGATCTTGCTTTGGGGTGGAGGTATATGGGTATATCTACCCCATTCTGTTCCTGTATTTTAGGAGAACCCCAGCTACAAGGGTGATGCCTCAGACCCGAAGGCAGCAGGAGCGGTGAGGACCAAAGTCAGAACCAGGGCCTGGGGAACAGGGAACCCCAGCTTGCCCTGGGGGATGGGTGGGGACCTGGTAGGCCATGAACTTGGAAGGTGGGCTGAAGGGAGCAGGCCTCCCAGGTGAGATTCCAGGTAGTTTTAGGAGGGGACCTGAAAGGAAGGAGAGGCGCCTGCCTGAATTGGGGTCCTCATGGCAGGGTGCCCAGGCCCGCATAGGTCGCAGAAATGCTGGAGAGAAGATCAAGTATCGCCTGGTGGCTGTGCCTCATGGTAACGACATTGCCTCCCTGTTTGAGCTGGACCCGACCACGTTGCAGAAAACTGACTCCTTCGTGCCCCGGTGGGTGTGTACAGCAGAGCTGGCTGGGGCACAGATTGGTCATCTTGTCCCTGGGTTCCCTGTGTCTCACTTCTCTGTCCTCCTGAGATCCTCTGGCACTAGGACCCACAGACTGGTCCCTCTATGGATCAGGCTCAGAGACCATTGAGCATTTGCCACGTACGTGACCTGGGTTGAACTCATGGGTGCTGCCTCTGCTGTTTTATTGAACTGTTTTTTCAGTACTATATTCTTTCAGCTGCCTTCCCTAGCCAGTCTGGGAATATTAACCTTACCCATGACAGGGCTAGTGGGAGAATTAACTGAGTCATTATAGGCCTGCAATGCTTTACCTGAGACTCTTGGGGCTGGATGCATTTTAGATTAATAGTGTTTTTTATCTCAGCAAGGTAATTATATTTCATAATCAAAGACATGAGTGTTTCTGCTGTGGAAGGCTCACATCTTGACACTAAATGGGATAAAGAATCTAAATAGTCTTGGTCCCAAGTTTACAGACAGCCCTGGATTTTGGGGTGTTTTGAGCTTGGGAAGTGTAGAAAGGTATGTGGGTTTGGGTAGGAGTGGTGTTTAGCATGGGTCCTGCCTATGTTTGCTGGTCATTCTTCTCTGGTCTGGCCCGTTGATGGCACCAGGGCTCTGGCTGCCTGACTGCTGGGTGCAGACTCGGGGAGATGTGGAGTCTGCTGGAGTGAGTGGGGCAGACAGGTGGACACACTTGGATGCCTGCTTGCAGGAACTCGTATGTGCGGCTGCGGCACCTCTGCACCAACACCTGGATCCAGAGCACCAATGTGCCCATTGATGTGGAGGAGGAGCGGCCCATCCGCCTCATGGTGCGTGCCGCCCAGGGCTGGGGGCCATGGGTCAGGGTGGGACCCAGGCTCATTCCCTGGGTACCCTGCTTATCTTTGTCCCTGCAGCTGGGCACCTGCCCCACCAAAGAAGACAAGGAAGCCTTTGCCATCGTGTCAGTGCCTGTGTCTGAGATTCGAGACCTGGACTTTGCCAATGATGCCAGCTCTATGCTGGCCAGTGCCGTGGAGAAGCTGAACGAGGGCTTCATCAGCCAGAATGATCGCAGGTGGGCTGCACACACGGGCTTTCCCAGGCTTTCCAGGTGGCCCTGCCCTCTGGAAGGGGTTACGGGACAGACAGGCTTGGGGCAGAGAAGCAGGATGGGGATTGTCCCTGTGGGGTCCAGGCTGACTCTGTGCACCTGTCTCACTGCTCCTGCTCTTCTACAACTAATCTCAGAGCCACCTTTGCCCTTGTTTTATCAGTGATGTGATTAAGCTCAGAGGGTCACACAGCCAGTGTGTGGCAGGATAGAAACACAGATCTCTGCTTACCAGGTACATTGCTACCTGACATTTCTTTGTAGTTGGGGTTTTCTACCCGGGGACAGACGTTGTAGACTGGTCAAGTGCTCTGTGCTTTGGCAGAGCAAGTGACTTCATGTGAGCCATGTTTGGGGAAGGGTTGGATGTCCCATGGAGGACACATGATATCAGGGTCACTGATTCACATGCATAATCTATGGTGTCCCCTCTTGAAGGTTTGTCATCCAGCTGCTGGAGGACCTGGTGTTCTTCGTCAGTGATGTCCCCAACAATGGGCAGAATGTGCTGGACATCATGGTTACTAAGCCCAACCGGGAGCGGCAGAAGTTGATGAGGGAACAGAACATCCTCAAGCAGGTGCCTGTGTGTAGGGCGGGGCCTGCAGTTTCTCAGGACTTTGCTTTTAAAAGAAGCAGCATTCACTTCTTATGTGCTGGCTCTGCCCTCAGTGCTGTGCAGGCACTGACTCACTTGAGCTTCACTACCCAGGGTAGACCACTTCAGCTGGGAGGTGGGCTGAGGGTGGAGTGATCTGACTGTTAGCACACAGCTAGGAAACAGCAGGATTTGCACTCAGGTTATCAGATTTAGAAACTTTTTTTTCTTTTATTATGAAAAATTTCAAATATTGAGGAAGAACTGAAAGGCTAGTCCAATGAAAACTATATGCCTGTTGAATTTATGTGTTATATCTTCCCAGTTTGTCTCTATGTAGCTTTACTTCCATACATCCATTCTTCCATCTGTGCCTTTCAAAAGAATCAGCAGAGCATTTCGACATTTCTCTTAAAATGAAGAAGAGGGGGCAGGGGGAGAAAGACACCAGAAAGACACCACTTTATACAGTGCCTGGGACAGAGCCCAGGGCCTTACACATGCCAGGCATGTGCTTTACCACTGAGCTACCCCTCCAACCCCTAGTGTGCATCTTTTAAGAGCCAGGATATTGGGGGTCAGGCTGTAGCGCAATGGGTTAAGTGCACATGGTGCAAAGCACAAGGACTGGCATAAGGAATCCAGTTCGAGCCCCTGGCTCTCCACCTGCAGGGGGGTCGTTTCACAGGTGGTGAAGCAGGTCTGCAGGTGTCTGTCTTTCTCTCCTCCTGTCTTCCCCTCCCCTCTCCATTTCTCTCCGTCCTATCCAACAACAACAAAATCAATAATAACAACACCAATAGTAATAGCCACAACAACTTTAAACAAAAGGGAAAAAAAACCAGCCTCTGGGAGCAGTGGTGCAGGCACTAAGCTCCAGCAATAACCCTGAAGGCAAACAAACAAACAAAGAAACAAAAAAACCCAGGATATTATCCATTTAAGCACAGTATCACATTTGAGAAAGTTAGTAATAATAGCTAACCCACATCAAATTTCTCTGCCTTTTCCAAAATATCTTTGTAAAGTTTCTTTTCTCCCTTTCTTTTTTTTTCCTCCTCCAGGGTTATTGCTGGGCTCGGTGCCTGCACCATGAATCCACCGCTCCTGGAGGCCATTTTTCCCTCCTTTTGTTGCCCTTGTTGTAGCTTCGCTGCGGTTATTATTATTGCCCTTGTTGACGCAATTCGTTGTTGCATAGGACAGAGAGAAATGGAGAGAGGAGGGGAAGACAGAGAAGGGGAGAGAAAGATAGACACCCGCAGACCCGCTTCACCGCCTGTGAAGCGACTCCCCTGCAGGTGGGGAGCCGGGGGCTCGAACCGGGATCCTTACACCGGTCCCTACGCTTTGCGCCACATGCGCTTAACCCACTGCGCCACCGCCCGACCCCCTCTTTCTTTCTTTCTCTCCCTCTTTCTTTCTTTCTTTCTTTCTTTCTTTCTTTCTTTCTTTCTTCCTTCCTTCCTTCCTTCCTTCCTTCCTTCCTTCCTTTCTTTCTTTTTCTTTCTTTCTTTCTTTCTTTTTTTTCACCAGAAGCCAGCTAAGGTTTTCTTACTCCATTTGATTCTGAATCTTTGATCTCTAGAATGCTTTTTCACCTCTATTCAATCGCACCTTTAAAAGTATTTGTAACTACATTAAACTTTTTTTTTTTTTCCTTGTTGAGGCAGACTTATCTTTCTGGTCACATTAGCTTGGTCTGCCTTTTCTTATCCTCCAACTCCTGAGCTGTGGTCACTCTCAGCTTGTCCCTTACATGTGGGGGGAGGGTGAGTTGAGGTTAGTGTGGGGATTCAGGCCATAAGCTAGAACTTGGGGCTGGAATTTGGGCTTGTGGTAGGTAGTTTGTGAGTGTGGACCGGCTTTGTGGGTGTGGGTGTGGGTGTTGGTGTGGGTGGCTTTAGGGCAGGGTCAGTTTGATGTTTAGGGTCCTTGGAATCATTAGGGATATGGGTGGGCGGGAGCCCCCTCCTCACTTTCCCTGCTTCCCCAGATCTTCGGCATTCTGAAAGCCCCATTCAGAGACAAGGGTGGTGAGGGCCCCCTGGTGCGGCTGGAGGAGCTGTCGGACCAGAAGAATGCCCCCTACCAGCACATGTTCCGCCTCTGTTACCGAGTGCTGCGGCACTCCCAGGAGGACTACCGCAAGAACCAGGTGGGCCTCCGCCATCTGCCCTGGCCCCAGCCCACGAGAAGCTCCCCCACCTGCTTGCTGCTTGGCTTCCTTGTCTGTTCAGTCACTGCTCCTTGAGGCATGAGCTATGTGCCAGGCACTGTTTTGGGCCCTGGGAATACAGGAGGGAGCCAGACCAAAGAGCCAAATTCAGTGCAGGGCAACCTGGCTTGGCCCTGGGGTGACTGCTATGTGTTGCTGTCTTGGAATTCTTTACTTTTGAACTTGGACCCTGCTGTTGCACTGGGCTCCATACATTATGCATCAGGCTCCGCTAGACAACCGTTCTCCTTTGTGGAGGGATCACTTTGATGGGGAGGCAGGCTGAACTCAATCATATAAATCCACTCTCCCTACCTATGCTGGCTTCCCCTCTCAGACCTCCACCTGTGTGTGGGGCCAGGGTCTCCTGTACTGCTGGTCTGTCTCTGCCTTGTGGTCCAGGGACTGTTCTGTAGTGGAGCTGGCTCCCTATGACCTCTGGCCTCTGCCCTCTCCCACAGGAGCACATTGCCAAGCAGTTTGGGATGATGCAGTCCCAGATCGGCTATGACATCCTGGCAGAGGACACCATCACTGCCCTGCTGCATAACAACCGCAAACTGCTGGAGAAGCACATCACCAAGACAGAGGTGGAGACCTTTGTCAGCCTGGTGCGGAAGAACCGAGAGCCCAGGTGCACCTGCCTGCTCTCTCTGCTGCCCCCACTCTCTTCCTTCCTCCTCTGGTGCTGGGGGTTAAAATACCAATGGCATTTTGCCTCTGCCAGCAAACCGCCACCTCTCTGAGGCCCTGGTATCCCAGCTGCCACCTGAGCCCTGTCCCAGATGGAGCCCAGTCTGGCAAGAGGACTGATACCTGTACAGCAGGAAGCCCTAAGTCAAAGTCACAGCCTATGTTGAGCCACCTAAATATTTGGCACACCACACCTGTCCTTGCCCCCCTTTTACCTTGACCCTTTGAGGGCCTGCTTGCCCCAGGATGCTGCCCTTGGGTTGTCCCTCCCTGAGCGGCTGGGAATCAAGTCCATCCCACTCATCTCCAAATATGGGAGAGAGAGCAGGAGCAATAAACTGGCTTCAGGTTCTGGTGCTGCCAGCTGGGGAAGAAGGAGGGTGGACTTTGCCCCATCAGGAGCTAGTCTCTGAGCCCTCCTTGCACCCTTGCTGCCACCATCGCAGGTTCCTGGATTACCTTTCTGACCTATGTGTATCCAACCACATCGCTATCCCGGTCACCCAGGAGCTCATCTGCAAGTGTGTGCTGGACCCCAAGAATAGTGACATTCTCATCCGGACTGAGTGAGTGAGCTGGAGTCCTGCTACTACCTGCTGTCTGGCCTCCTCTGTGAGGCTGTATCCTGCCTGACTCTCTACTTGCTGTAGAGCTCAAACCCTGCTCTCTGCAGATATGTGGCCAGAGCCTGCTCAGTGCCCAGTCTGTGCACATCCCTGTGTGTGTATGGGCTGGGGTGGGGGCAAAGGAGAACGAGCTATGGCCCCTGCTCTTCAGAAGGGCACTGGCTGTTCAGGGCCTGCCTGGCCTGGTGATACGTTCCATGTGGGAGGCAGCAAGGGTGCCTATACTGGCATACAAGGAGGGCCCTGGGGTGACATATGCCTAGGCACCTACTTCCTGTAATGGTGTGGTGTTGGTTTGCAGGCTCCGGCCTCTGAAGGAGATGGGCCAGTCCCACGAGTACCTGAGCATCGAATATTCAGAGGAGGAAGTGTGGCTCACGTGGACTGATAAGAATAATGAACACCATGAAAAGAGTGTGAGGCAGCTGGCCCAGGAAGCTCGGGCTGGCAATGCCCACGATGAGAATGTGCTCAGCTACTACAGGTGCCCAGGGCCTAGGCTCTCCCCTACACAGACCTCTCTCTCCTCCTGAGGACCAGAACCTCACTCAGAGCCTGTTCCCTTTGGCTTTGTCACCAGGGAGACTAAGTGAAGTATGACCACTCCAAATAGTATTGGGGGGGAGGGTTTGAGACTAGGCTTAGCACAGTGATCAGGCCTAAAAGAAATGCAACCTTCTCTCCAAACATATGTTTGCATATTTGGAGCCAGGGCTTCATGCACATGCAATTTCACCATTCCAGAGCTGATTTCTTTCTCTCCCCCTTTTTAAAAATTAATTAATCTCTGGATAGATACAGAGAAAAACTGAGAGGGGAGGAGGAGGGAGAGAGAGACAGAGAGACACCTGCAGACCTGTTCCACTGCTCATGAAACTTCCCCATGCAGGTGGGGACCAGGGACTTGAACCTGTGTCCTTGTGCATGGTGATGTGTGTGCTCAATCAAGTGCGCCACCACCTGACCCCCTGACTTATTTTTTACTCAGAAGATGGGAGAGGGGAGAAAAGATATGATGAGTTTCCCCTGGTGCTGTGGTAGTGCCGTGTGTGGCCAGGACTTGAACCTGAGTTGCACACATGGCAAGGCAAATGATCTACTGGTTGAGTTATCACTCTGAATCTCCAAACACATATTTCAGAAATCAGAGTGCTACATAACAACTAAGGCAAAGCTAACTGTACAGCAGGTACTTGTTCACTTCTCCCCCCCCCCAACCCCCCCCCCCCGCCCCACAGTGGGTAGACAGGCACAGGCAGATGGAGGAACTTGCCCCAGGTTTCACAGCCGTGAGTGGTGAGCCACATAGTTCAAACCCAGGCTGTCTGGCTCCAGAAACCACACTAGGTAATGCAGGCCTCTGGGGAGTAAACAGGGCATGACGTCATCTGGGGCGGAACAAAGCTTCCTTCAGTTCTCAAATGCATACTCTACCATCAGGGTCTGACACCTTCCACCTGCAGCTCTCCTCCTCTCCCCTCCCCTCTCTCAGTCTTGGCCTGGTTCCTCTCACTCTATGCTCTCCCCTTCCTCTCCTGGCCCTTCCCATGACCTATCTGTCTTAGTTGAAGGAGAATATGTTTTCTTCATTCGCAACGAGGGGAGAGTTGCAAGTACTTATAAATCTAGACTGCTCACCACTATTACTCAGAACTGTGTCCCTATGATAGTGGCTGGTACAGCTTAATCTCAGTTCCTTTTTAATCTCAGTACCCCTCTCCCAAGCCCTCAGTAAGCCCTGATCTGAGTGCTAACAGCCCTTGCTAGTGCACACATGTTGTGCTCACCTTCTGCTCTGCCTGCAGGTACCAGCTGAAGCTCTTTGCTCGCATGTGCCTGGACCGGCAGTACCTGGCCATCCACGAGATCTCCCAGCAGCTAGGTATCGACCTTATCTTCCTGTGCATGGCAGACGAGATGCTGCCTTTTGACCTTCGAGCCTCCTTCTGTCACCTCATGCTGCACGTGCATGTGGACCGAGACCCTCAGGAGCTGGTCACGCCAGTCAAGTTCGCACGCCTCTGGACCGAGATCCCCACAGCCATCACCATCAAGGAGTGAGATGGGTGGGGAGGCTGGGCTGGACCAGGCCAGTGTGGGGGTCAAGGAGGGACTTCAGGAACCCTGATGCTTCACTGCCTCACCACAGCTATGATTCCAATCTCAACGCCTCCCGAGATGACAAGAAGAACAAGTTTGCCAGCACCATGGAGTTTGTGGAGGACTACCTCAACAATGTGGTCAGCGAGGCTGTGCCCTTTGCCAACGAAGAGAAGAATAAGCTCACTTTTGAGGTGGGCCAGGGTCCAGCAGAGTTATGCCTTCCCCCTCCTAGATCTCAGTTGTCTCGAGCAGGGCAGGGGGGGTGTTTTGTGAGATCTGTGACCTCACTTAGTGCTCCCAGCTAGTGTGAAGGCATATGGATAACCAGGGAGCCCCACACTCGAGGGCCTTTTCCTGATGCCTGGGAGAGGGCAGTCTTCCTTTCTGCCTAGTGTC
This sequence comes from Erinaceus europaeus, assembly GCF_950295315.1. Classification (NCBI taxonomy): domain Eukaryota; kingdom Metazoa; phylum Chordata; class Mammalia; order Eulipotyphla; family Erinaceidae; genus Erinaceus; species Erinaceus europaeus. The sequence continues at coordinate 56,915,469 of NC_080165.1, forward strand.
CCCTTTCCAAGCAGCCTCCCTTGTAGACTTTCCTCCTCAGTAATTGCCTCAGGTCTGGCGCTCTTGGCTGGTTCCATGGGACCTGCTCTCCCAGAGGTCAGCTTTTCCCTAAGGAATCTGCGCCCATCTACCATAAGGTCCCGCCCCAGCATGCTTTGGCCACACCCCTTCATGCCCTGGCCACACCCACACTCACTTCAGCCCCTCCCCTCTCGGCAGGTAGTCAGTTTGGCGCACAATCTCATCTACTTTGGCTTCTACAGCTTCAGTGAGCTGCTACGCCTCACACGCACGCTGCTTGGCATCATCGACTGTGTGCAGGGCCCCCCGGCCATACTGCAGGCCTACGAGGACACAGGCGGTGAGGCTCCATGGGCTGACAGACCCCTCTTGGCCTGTTGGGCTGGGACATTTTCTGTCCTGCTGATAAAGGGACCCCAGGTCTGAGCTCTCACTGGTCTTGAAGGGGGGTGGTGATGAGGGAGGAGAAGAGAAGCAGACTTTCGGGGGAGGGAGTCAAAATCAAGGTACACAGCTTTGCCAACATGGAAGGAAGCTGAGAGGGAGATCGTGGAAAGTATGAGGAAGGAGGCAATAAGAGACACAGGTTGGCCCTCGGGACACCCCAGACACCTTAAACTTACAGAAAGGAAACACGCATGGATCTTGACGCCTGACTTTAGCGTTCCCCATGTGATGTCCCCTCAGTCCTCCTTGCGCTGTAGCAGCTCATTTTTTCTCATGTAATTATTCTCCACACAATTCACCTTTGCCCTGCCCTTCCCCTCCACACCCCCAATTTGGCTTAAAACTCACCTCCCCCTGGAAGCTTCCCTGGGTCAGCCTTGCTCCATCTTTAGTGTGGTGTTTCCCTGTTGATGATGGAGAGTTTGACAGGGCCTTTGCTATGCAGCCCCTGAAGTCCCATCCTGCTCCACCTCCCCTGACTCTACAGGCAAGAATGTGCGCCGGTCCATCCAGGGTGTGGGACACATGATGTCCACCATGGTGCTGAGCCGCAAGCAATCTGTGTTTGGCGCCCCCAGCCTGCCTGCTGGGGCTGGTGCCCCAGAGCCTCTGGACAGAAGCAAGTTTGAGGAGAACGAAGACATTGTGGTGATGGAGACCAAGCTGAAGATCCTGGAGATCCTGCAGGTGGCTGTGCCAGGCCTTGGGGGAGGTGGTGGGAATAGGGCAGGAGATGTGGGGGGCGGGAAGTTATCATGGGAACCGCCCCCCTATACCCTAGTACCTAATGTGAGGTGTTTCCATGCTGCTCAGGTGTCTAACCCAGTGGTCTTTAGACCAGCAGTCTCAGCCTCACTAGGGAGTTTAGGAATGCACGTTCTCAGGCTGTGCTGTGAGAGCCTGTGTGGTTCTTGTGTGCACTGAAGTCTAGCTCTGCCCATCTCCCACAGTGTAGATGAGGGAAGTTAGAGAACAGGAAGTCTCCCATGGCCACACAGATTTTGAAGCAGACTTGAGATTTGAGATTGCATTTCCCTGTGAGGCAGCCATAGTAATGTTAACTCTTGGTCTTGTCTGAAACTCTGGTAGCAACCCCAGCTTTTGTTTTACTGCCGTCAGAAGGTGGGAAGGGTGATGCGGTCACCTCCATGGTGACCCAGTCTGGGCAGGTTGGGAAGGTGGTGGAGGGCAGTATTCTGACTCATTCTAAGAGCTGGGGCATCCAGACCTGAGTCTGCGGTGTGGCTGGAGCTTTGTACCATGAGGAAAGGGCCTAGGTGAGGTGTCTGCAGACTGCATCCCCATACCTCACCCCACTGTCACCTCTACCTGCTTGGCCAGAGGTTTGTTTGGCAGAGCAGGAAAGGAGGCAGAGTTTTCCTTTGGCCTAGAGGTGTTGTCCCCTTACATTCAGCATTTCAGCAAGGGAGAGAGGGATTGAGTGGGCAGGGTGGGCAGGGTGGGAAGACCTACCTTATTCTGAGTGGAGCTCCCATCCCTCATTTTTGTTGTAGGGCCTGGGGTGGGGAGGTCACCCTGACCTCCCTGGGGAAAGGGGGAATCTTGACTTTGTCTGTGATGTCCTGTAGTATCCTGGTTTATCTTAGACTCCTGAGTGCTTGAGCTGCTTTGGGGTGCCCTGTAGACCCTCCTGGAGCAGGAGTTGGGCCCCTGCCCTCAGCTCTGAGCTCATCCATCCTGTTCTGCAGTTCATCCTCAATGTCCGCCTGGATTACCGCATCTCCTACCTGCTGTCTGTATTCAAGAAGGAATTTGTGGAGGTGTTTCCCATGCAGGACAGCGGGGCTGATGGCACAGCCCCTGTCTTCGACTCCACCAGTGAGCCCCCACCTGCCCCTTTCCCAGGCCGAAGCAGTGTGACTCCCCCTAGGGACGGGCATATAGGGGTGGGGTGGAACCCAAGGGCAGCAGCTCCCAGCCTTGCCTGTCATCACAGGCCTCTCTCCTCTTCTTTCCTCAGTTACCATGGGGAGAAGGAAGGACAAGGCTCATTTTTTTCATATCCTAAATGGGAAGTTGAGGCCCATAGAGAGACATAGCCTCATCCAGTCAGAGGCTGAGGTAGACCAGAACTCATGTCCCTAGACCCCAGCTCTGAGCTCTGCTCACCTCAACTCTGTTCTGCATGGCACTGGGGCTGCTCTGATCCCTGCCCTGACTCCAGTTTCCACTTCCAACCTTGGACCGGGTGGGCAAAAGGATGCCACTCAATTGTTGTGGGGAAGGGAGTGACTTGGGCAGCCCCATGCTCTCCTCAATCCCCATCTGCATGTGCATCTACCATCTGCTGCTCTCTGTCCCCTCTTGCTCCCACAGCTGCCAACATGAACCTGGACCGCATTGGGGAGCAGGCAGAAGCCATGTTTGGAGTGGGGTGAGCCCGGGGGGAAGTAAGGGACTGGATGTGGGGCTAGATCAGTGATGACAACACAGGCTACAGTTTCCCTGTTGGGGTAGGTGGGGGTTCCTCAAGGCTGGAGTTGACTGTGCCCTCTGTCACCCCCTTGCAAACCCTTGGCAGACTCCTGGCTCTGCTCTGGTCTTCCCATGTCACCCTGATATTCTGCTTCCAGCCAGGGCACCTGCACTTCTGTTGGTGCTCTGGGACTTTAAGAAGTGAAATGCTAGGACATCCCCCTCTCTCACAGCAGGAAGTAGTTGTGGGGGGGCTGTGCAGTCTGCTCCACAGAGGCTTGAAGTAGAGAGGCACCCCCAGAAACTTTAAGACATTTGGTGCCATACCCTAAGCACCCAGGGAAGCCTTTGGACCCCTTCTCAGAATGGTGCCTTTATTCTTATTTATTTTTTAAATAATGTTTTATTTATTTATTTATATTTTTTTATTTATAAAAAGGAAATACTGACAAAACCATAGGACAAGAGGGGTACAACTGCTCAGCTCTGGTATATGGTGGTGTGGGGGATTGAACCTGGGACTTTGGAGCCTCAAGCATGAGAGTCTCTTTGCATAACCATTATGCTATCTACTCCCATCCAATAATATTTTATTTTTAACATATTTATTTATTTTGGATAAGAGAGACATTGAGAAGAAAGGGTGAGATAAAGGGTGAGAGAGAGAGAGTCACCTGCAGTACTGTTTCACTGCTCATGAAACTTCCCCCGTGCAGGTGGGGACCAGTGGCTTGAACTTGGTCCTTTGCACACAATAATGTGTGCTCTCTACTGGATGTGCCACTGCCTGGCCCCTAGAGTGGCATTTTTAAACTTATAAAATTAAGCACCTAAACTCACAAAGGAAATCAACAACTGTGAGACACAATTATCAAAATATTGAAGAAAACAAATTTGAACTGACGGTATATACATGCATCTTTATCAGCACGTTAAATAGTAAGCAGCTCCGGCAGGATAATTAGTGCCACTGCTTTGAAGCAGTGATGAATGCAAACGATATTTTGCGAGTTCAGCACCAACTCGGAGGTGATGTGGAAACATTTGAGGTTTTTATTGGTGGCAGAGTCACAGACACTGCTATATATTTTTTTCCACATCAAAGGTGAGGCCAGGTTTTGGTTAGAGGCCAGTGAAGGTAGAGATATGATTTCTCCCTTCACCTCTGTTCATGGCCCTAATCTCTTGGCTGAAGGTAGCCCTGCGGGATCTTAGGATACAGGGCTACTGTGGGCGCTCAGTGGCTGGTGACAGTGTCATTGTGTTTGGCGAGTGTGGCAGTGGGTGCTGCCTTCCAGGGAAGTGTCAGTGAGGCCTCCCTCCCCATGCTGCAGGAAGACAAGCAGCATGCTGGAGGTGGATGACGAGGGTGGCCGCATGTTCCTGCGCGTGCTCATCCACCTCACCATGCACAACTACGCGCCACTCGTCTCGGGGGCCCTGCAGCTGCTCTTCAAGCACTTCAGCCAGCGCCAGGAGGCCATGCACACCTTCAAGCAGGTGCTGCCCCCTGTGCACTGGCCCTGGGTGGGGCGTGAGGGGGTAAAGGGGCTTCCTGGCACCCAAAGGACCATCTGGCTCTGGGTGGAGCCCAGCCACATGCTAGGCCTGGGTTGGGCACTGGAGGTGAATGGGAAGGAAGGATCTTAAGCTCAGGCTGCTCTTTGGATGCGCGCTTTGGGCCTTGCTGAGCTCCTCACAGGTGGGGGCCAAGTCTGTGCTTCCTTCATACCTCCACTCCCCCCACAGCACCCCTGCACCCCCACACTGCTTGGGTCAATGCTTGGCATTTCTTTTGATGTAGACAGCACTTTATTATTTTCACGCTACTACATACACTTTTGTTAAGCACTTCAGATCACCCCTGGCATGCCATCAGCCCTCCCTGAGATGACCATGTCATGTTGTCACCCCACCCCCCCACCCCCACCCCCCCTGTATACGCCAGTCCTGGGCTCTCTGCAGACAGGCACTTGAGGAGTGCTCACTGTATACCTGGCCCTGAGCCATGATGGGATCATTTCACAGCCTGACTGCTGTGCTCGTAATCAACACACAGGGGAAATCAAGGTGCAGGGAGCTTTCCTTTCATGCCCACTGCACCACTCCCCAGAACAGTGTGGTGGGAGGCAAGGTTTAGGCCCCTCTTGCAGCCAGCATACAGGGGTGTCAGCATGCTCTCCATTTCCTGTGTGAGGTCTGGGTGGACAAGTGAGTGGTGGGCTGTCACAGCCTGTGATGGGAATCAGTGAACTGAAGCCAGGTGACCAGATAGCTTATATGACAGGGAGTGCAAGGAAGTCTGTTGCCATCAGGGAGGGCTACCTGGAGACAGTAGGGTTATTGCAAGGCCATTAGCACTAAGTAGCAGTTGATTCAGTGGAGAGAAGCCATGGTGGAGTAGAAATGCCAGCCGCAGAGGGCTGGAGTAGGGGCAGCCCTGGGGGGTGCCCATCTCACCAGCCAAAGCCATGCTCCACCTTCAGGTACAGCTGCTGATCTCAGCCCAGGATGTGGAGAACTACAAGGTGATCAAGTCGGAGCTGGACCGCCTGAGGACCATGGTGGAGAAGTCGGAGCTGTGGGTGGACAAGAAGGGCAGCAGCAAGGGTGATGAGGTGGAGACAGGTACCACCAAAGAAAAGAAGGAGGTAAGTGGGGCTGTGGGGAGCTGGCATGGGGCTCCCTGCTGGGGTAAGCCTACCTGACCTTACTCCCCTGTGCCCACAGCGGCCCACAGATGAGGAAGGCTTTCTGCACTCAGCGGGGGAGAAGAGTAGTGAGAACTACCAGATTGTCAAGGGGGTGAGTGGCGGGGTCTCCCCAAGGAGGGGTCTACAGCCTGCTTCTCCTTCCTGGAGCTTGCTCTGGGGCCCTGGCCTCCACTACCTCCCCACTCTGCTGGGGCTGGCTGCAAAATAAATGTCTTCCGGCTTCTCCTGCGTGTTGAAAACAACCCTGCCAAGGTCCAGATGGAATTATTTTTAAAGCTGAAAGAATTTAATGAAATTCCATTTTGCAGTCATATTGTTCTGTTTACTTTCACGGGTGGAATTGGGCTGTTAGTGGCTGCCAGGCTTGTGATAGTCGTACCCAGAGGTCACGGCCTCCTTGCCTCCCACTAACCGAGATGTCAGCTGGAATTCAGACACAATGTCAGGGTCTCTACAGCCTGAGGTGTGGCTCAGGAGTAGGGAAGGGGCTCTCAGCTCACCCCTGTCTCCTCACCCTTCCCCACACCCCTAGATCCTGGAGCGGCTGAACAAGATGTGTGGCGTTGGGGAACAGATGAGAAAGAAGCAGCAACGGTTGCTCAAGAATATGGATGCCCATAAAGTCATGCTGGACCTGCTGCAGATCCCCTATGATAAGGTGACCCCTGACTTCTGACCTTTGTTACCCCCCGGATAGTTTCACCCTGAATCCTGACCTGTCCTACACACCAAATACTGATGCTATTAACCCAGCCTCATGCTGGATTTCACCCTATCTGTTCCCAGATGCCTTGACTCCTCAGTCTAGTCTTAGCATGACCTTAACTTTTGATCCTCTTCCATATTCACTTTAAGTTGGTTTGACTGTGGTTTCATCCTGGTTCTTGGCAGAGACCCCAGTTCCTGTCTTCTTTTTTGGCCCCATTCTGATAATCTCAGCTTCATTTTAATCTCTGATCCTCAGCTTCCTTGCTTTGATCCATGTTGACACTCACCTAATCCCAGTGTCTCTGGAGTGTGATATCAGCTTTGCCTCACTCTGCTCTCTGGCTTTGATTCCCTTCTTAGCTCCCCACCTGACTTGTTATATCATCTGTCCCTGGGCCAGGTGACACTGTGACTTCTGCTCTTAAACTCAGCATCCTCTGACCCTCCACCCTCACCTTAATGGCTGTGACCTTGATAGGTCCAGAATCTTGCCCAGACTTGTGACTCTGACCCACCCCTCCCCCAGCAGACCCGACCCTGACCCTGGCCCCTGACCCTTGCTGTCCGACTCAGCCTCCTTTTAGCCCTGACCCTCACCTTCCACACTTTTCCATTTCCTAACCTGGAGGCCGAGATTTCATCTCCAGTGTGCCCTCCCTGTGCCCCCACTCTCCACGCCTGTGCACGCGGCTGCAGTCTCTCCCTTCCGTTGGTCCCCAGGGCGACACCAAGATGATGGAGATCCTGCGCTACACTCACCAGTTCCTACAGAAGTTCTGCGCAGGCAACCCTGGCAACCAGGCCCTGCTGCACAAGCACCTGCACCTCTTCCTCACTCCAGGGGTGAGGGCCAGGGCAGACACTGGGGTGGGATGGGCCTCTGAGTTCTGGGGCCCCTAGTTTGACGGATCACCCCTCCTTTTCCCTGTAGCTCCTGGAGGCAGAAACTATGCAGCACATCTTCCTGAACAACTACCAGCTGTGCTCTGAGATCAGTGAGCCCGTGCTGCAGCACTTCGTGCACCTGCTGGCCACCCACGGGCGCCACGTGCAGTACCTGGACTTCCTGCACACTGTTATCAAGGCCGATGGCAAGTACGTCAAGAAGTGCCAGGACATGATCATGACTGAGGTGAGACAGGGCTGTGGGGTGCCAAGGGGACCTGGGTGGTGGGGCTGCTGTTGGGGGAGGTTGACAGTGGTTCAGAAAGGGGAAGCTGGGGTGCTGGCCTGTGGAGGGGCACAGAAGGGGAGCTGAGGTTTCAGAGGCAGGACATGTACTCAGATAATAGGTGCCCAGTAAAACTCAGGCACAGGTCTGAAAGAATGCACTCATTCTTTCATCTGTCATTTATCACCGTTTAAAGAGCACATGAAGCACTTGCATGTGTTAAGGACCACATATGGGGAAGTCAGGTGCATGTAAGCTCTGGGGAGGAGAATAGGGAATATCCCTTTTGCTCATTGTTAGGACCCCTGACATTGGGCACATGCTCAGTAAAGGCCTGTTAACTACAGGAGGAAGGATGAAGAATGGAGCCTGGAATAACTGATTTCTGCTCTGGAGTGTCTCAGTGTGTGTCTGTGTGTGTGTGTGTGTGTGTGTGTGTGTGTGTGTGTGTGTGTTGGGGGTGGAGGAACTCAGCATTAAAGGAGATGTGAGGCTCTGGGTTTGATCCCCTGTACTGTGGGCAGCATGAAGAGAGCTCCATGAATGGCAGAGTGCTGATATCCTCTCTTCCTTTTTCCTCTCCCTCTTGCTTTTAATGTACAGAATTAAAAAAAAAATTGTACTGGGAAAAAATTGTAAAGTCCTCAGTTCATTTCTCCAGCACTGCAGAAAAATACAGATTTACACAGATACATAAGCACATAAATAAATAAATAAATAAAGATGAGAGACCTAATAAATGAGGCTTTGGGTACTGGAAGTGCTGTGCACTGTTAATTATTAATTATTATTACTGTGAAAAACATAATTGCTGACACAAGAGGGATGCATTGTGTGCTCCTAGAGAGTTTAAATTAACAACCTGTGGGCACAGGGGAGGGAGAGTGAGCCAGGCAGTGGGGGCAGACTCAAAAGGGCTTCCTGGCATGGCAAGGTAGCTCACCTGGGTGGGTGGGTGGGTGGGGATACTGCTTTGTGTCTTGCTCAATTTAGGTTTGAACCCAGCCCCCATAATACTGGGGGGAATCTTCACAGCTGGGGTGTCTTTCCTTTTCTTTACCCTCTCTGTTTCTATCTTTAAAAAGTCAGCCCAGAACTTTTTCAAAATGAATTTCATGAATTCACAGTGATGCTAAACAAAAAAATTAAGTATAAATAAATAAATAAATAACTCAGGGCTTTCTGGTGATCAGGGAAATAACTCAGTGGGTATAGTATAGGACATACATGCCTGATGCCCTGGATTCCATCACTAGCACTGTGTATGCTGGAGCATTGCTCTGATGCCTCTCGCTCTTGAAGATAAATAAAATATATCTAGAAAGCAGGCAAACAGGCAAGCAAGAATGAAAGGAAGGAAGCGGGGAGAGAGAAAGATAGAAAGGAAGGTGGGAGGGAGAAAAAGCTTCCTAGAGGAGGTACCTCTGAGACGAGCCCAGGAGACTTCCTTCCCAGGGGACGAAAGAAGATTTTCTAGCTCTGATGGTAGAGGATCTGCACATTAACCAGAAACCTGCAGAAACTGAGGGGAGGGTTTCCCTGAGTACCAGGCACAGTGTGGGCTCCCTTTCCCCGGGGGTGCAGGGCTCAGGGCCCAGGGCCTGCTGAACTGAGGTCTGTGCCCCGACCCCTCTACCCACAGCTGACCAATGCTGGTGATGACGTGGTGGTGTTCTACAATGACAAAGCCTCACTGGCCCACTTACTGGACATGATGAAGGCTGCCCGGGATGGCGTGGAAGACCACAGTCCCCTCATGTACCACATCTCCCTAGTGGACCTGCTGGCTGCCTGCGCCGAGGGCAAGAATGTCTACACAGAGATCAAGTGCACATCCTTGCTGCCCCTGGAGGATGTGGTGTCTGTGGTGACGCACGAGGACTGCATCACGGAGGTAGGGCCTGGGTGTCCTCACAGGGGCTCAGGGAATCTGGAGGAAAGTTCTGGATGAGAAGGGCTAATGGAGCCAGGCTCAAGTAGCCGTTTAGTCTGCATGGTGCCCAGAAAGCAGGAGGGAGAAAGACAGCAGGGAGATGGATGTGAACTGGGAGAGAAAGAAGTCAGGGAGGAGTTGGTGAAGGGGGTAAACCTGGGCCTGTGGTCCTGCTCGAGCTCCTGACCTCCTGGACTGGCTGCCCAGGTGAAGATGGCCTACGTGAACTTTGTGAACCACTGCTACGTAGACACGGAGGTGGAGATGAAGGAGATCTACACCAGCAACCACATCTGGACACTCTTTGAGAACTTCACCTTAGACATGGCTCGGGTCTGTCTCTGTGGTTGGGGAGCCTGGGCAGCCTTTCAAGGCTGGGGGTGGAGGAATTCTGGGCTGGGCCCCCAAACATCATTCTTTTGTACTCCAGGTCTGCAGTAAGCGTGAGAAACGTGTGGCTGACATAACCTTGGAGAAGTATGTGCTGACAGTGGTGCTAGACACCATTAATGCCTTCTTTAGCTCTCCGTTCTCAGAGAACAGCACCTCTCTGCAGGTGAGTGGCTCTTGCCCCTGGCAACTGTTGGGGAAGGACAGAGTATTGATTCCTATCTGTTCGTAGTGCATACAGATAATGCCAGAGAAGGCCAGGGGAAATAGTGAAGAGGTAGTGCACCAGACTTTCATCCCTGAGGTCCTGGATTCAGTCCTCTGACCACTATAAGCCAGAGATGAATAGTGCTCAGCTCAATCCCCTTCTCTGTCTCTATCATGAAAATAAATCTTAAGAAAGTAAAATAGGGGTTGGGAGTTCACTCAGTTACACGCAAGGACTCAGGTTTAAACTCCCAGTGCCACAGAGGTAGTGTGCAAAGGGGAAGAAGCTTCCCAAGCAGTGGAGTGTCCCATGGGTTCTCTGTCTAATATTGAGAGGAGGAAAATAATAGTCCAGTGTGGGTGGTGGAATCATGCAGGTGTGAAAAATAATAAAGTAGAAGTATTAATTTAAAAAAAAGGTGTAACAGAAGGCTGTACAATTATATTCATTATCTATGCCTTGTAACAAATTACCCTAAAATATGGCAGTTTAAAACAAACATGACTTCCCAGTTTGTGTAAGTCAGGAAGCACAATGGGAATTGTACTGTAGAACAGGAAGTCCTAAATTCACGTGGTGTGGTGGATTCCAGCTGGCAGGGGACATCTGACTGCACTTTCCATCAGTAAGGTGGACACACTAACTTAGTGGACAGCAGAGCCAGAGCAGTCACAGAGAGATCTTTGTGTTGATCAGAGTGTCCCTAGAACTGAACTAGGTAGACAACCTTTTATTTTTAAAATATTTATTAGTGAAAGGGAGGTGGTGGAGAGAAAGAACTAGAGCATCATTCTGGTACACGAAGTGCCAGGGATTGAATTCTGGACTTTGTGCTTGGTAGTCCAGTGCCTTATCCACTACACCACTTTCCAGGCCACAGTAGACAGCCTTTTAAAGTCTCATCCAAATAAGGCAAAAAGAAAATCTTAACTTCTCTGAATAAAGCAAAAGGCTTTGGGGTAGTGAAAAGAAGTTTGGCTTGAATCCCAAAGTAGCATGACCCCTCAGTCAATTCTCAGATTTTTTGACTTGTGTCAATTCACAGCCTAGAGGCCCTTGAATGAAAGGGACCAGGTTCCCTGAGGAAGGAACGTGCCACACTATATAAATCATAAAGAAACACTGGGAATGCATAAGAAGCCAATAAAAGATGCTGCCCACAGGTGGAGCACTGAGGGGAGTGGGGGTGAGGGAGTTAGTGCTTTAGAGAGTGATAGAATGTTGATTCTGTTCTCCTAGACAGCATGGGTTTATTTTGTGTCTATTCCTAGGATTCCCATGGGTAATCTACACCAATTTCCCCTACTCCCCATTAGCCCAGAGCAGAGTGTGGGGAAGGATGGGGGTGGGATTTCTCAAAGTATGCCTTTTTTAAACTTTTGATTTTGCATCATAAACATAGACTACCTTTTTACAATATTAATTTATTCAAATATATATTTGACTAGAACACAGCTGAGCTATGACTGTTGGTGGCGCCTGGGACTGAACCTGGGGCTTCTCATATGCGTGTCCAGTGTGCTACCACTGTGCTTGCTCCATGGCCTTATATTTATTTATTTATTAGAGACAGAGGCAACAAGGCAGAGAGAAATTGAAAGAGACCATAGCACCAAAGCTTTCTTCAGTGTGGTAGGGGGCTGGGTCTGAACCTGGGTCACATACATGGCAATGCAGGCACTATCCAGATGAGCTATTTCAGTAGCCTTTTTGGGCCCATTAAAAGAAAACAAAAAAGGAATGAAATGGTTAGCAACAAGGCTGTTAAATCTAGGCTTGAACCTCTGGGAGTTTTCACCAGCTGCCATGTATAGTTAGGCAAAGTTGGTGATGAGTGGGTAAGGGCTGCTTTTTTTTTTTCCACTGGTACAAAAGCACATGGTTACCCTTGAAGACCTTGTCCTCTGCCCTGGGCCATTCTCTGTGGGGCTGGGGGTGGGCCACACTGAGACAGTAGATGCATTGCCTCTCGCAGACACACCAGACGATTGTGGTCCAGCTGCTGCAGTCCACCACCAGGCTGCTCGAGTGTCCGTGGCTGCAGCAGCAGCACAAGGGCTCCGTGGAGACCTGCATCCGGACCCTCGCCATGGTGGGTGAGTGTGCTGGTCCCCTCACCACAGGACACCTGCCCTCAGTCTGCATCTTCTCTCTGAGTTCCTCATCTGCTCCCTGCTGGTGTAAGTCTTCCTTGGTGTCTAGCTGACATGCCAGCTTTTGAGAAGCAGTTTTCTCTTCTGAGTCAGCCCCAGGGTTCTGGGCACCATCCTGGCCAGAGTTTCTGATGTCTGTGCATAGTCTGGGGTGTGTGGGGCGGGTGGCCTGTGTATTGTTAGGGGGAGTGGCTAGGGGAGGGGGAGAGCAGAAGGGGAGAGAGGGGGCAGGTGGGATCAAGATGAAGTCAGGGTGAGGTCTAAGAAGTGGAAACTTCTTTTTGTACCTGAACCCAAGTTGGAGCCAGGGTGGGGGTGCCCAATCCCTTGGCCTGATTCTTCTAGCCCCATCTTGTGGTTGCTCTGAGCCTGGCCCCACCGGCTGGCTGAGCCTCTCACTGGTACCTCCACAGCCAAGGGCCGGGCCATCTTGCTGCCCATGGACCTGGATGCCCACATCAGCTCGCTGCTCAGCAGTGGTGCCAGCTGTGTAGCTGCTGCCCAGCGCAATGCTTCCAACTACAAGTCCACCACGCGCACCTTCCCCCGAGTCACCCCCATGGCCAACCAGTGGGACTATAAGAACATCATTGAGAAGCTGCAGGTGGGTGGGGTGTAGGCCTGCTGTGGGAGCTGCGCTGGATGGGCTGATGGTGGTGGTGGTGGGGAAGGGTTGGGTGTTCTGCCAGGACAGGGCTGGAGAAGTGACTACCTGCAGAGGGTCCAGGCATCATTCCAGAGAGCTCTGGGGTCTGTAGTGGGGCTGATGCTCATGAAACAGGGTCAGACGCTCCTCACTCCTGACAGCACTTTCCCATCTGAAATTATCCCCACTCAGCAGGAGACTGAGGCCTGGAGAGGACAAGGGGTTTGTTCAGGGTCACACAAAGCTGGGTGAGAGGTTGGGACAAAAGAATAAAGCCAGGCTTGAAGCTCCTAGCCAGGGGCTCTGAGCTGACAGATTTCATGCTTGTCTAGGATGGCTCTGTGGGCCCAGGCCCACGGTCACATGGCAGCGTGAGGAGTACGGGGGTCTAGCTTGGTCATGTTGTGGTCCTGGGCAGTCTGCACCTTGCCCAGCAGTGACTTTACCCTGCCAACCCAGGACATCATCACAGCCCTTGAAGAGCGGCTGAAGCCCCTGGTGCAGGCCGAGCTGTCAGTGCTGGTGGATGTGCTACACTGGCCCGAGCTGCTCTTCCTGGAGGGCAGTGAGGCCTACCAGCGCTGCGAGAGTGGGGGCTTTCTCTCCAAGTGAGTGGGGTGCTGCGGTGTGCATGCTGAGGCTGGGACAGGATGGGCCTGGTGGGGACTACGATGGGTCAGAGGACTGGGGAGGCTGCTCCGGCCGGGGTAAGTCTGAAGAAGTAGCTGCCTGTTTCCCCCCCACCTGCCCCAGGCTGATCCAGCACACCAAGGACCTGATGGAGTCGGAGGAGAAGCTGTGTGTGAAGGTGCTGCGGACCCTGCAGCAAATGCTGCTCAAGAAGACCAAGTACGGGGAGCGGGTGAGTGCCGCGTCCCATGCCAGGTGGCTGAACAGGCAGACTGGTGCTGGGAGGGTCCGGGGTGGGAGGACCTGTCCTTAAGTGGGGAAACGTGTCACTGCGGGGCCTTGTTCCTGTCCCTAGGGCAACCAGCTTCGCAAGATGCTGCTCCAGAATTACCTTCAGAACCGCAAGTCCAGCTCACGAGGGGACCTCCCAGACCCCATGGGCACTGGTCAGTGCTGCCTCCTCACCCTCCCTGCTGCACCTCTGTGTGATCTATTTGCCCATGCCTTGGCTTTCCCTTCCAAATCCGACCCCATCCCAGCCCTCAAGGGAGCTCCTGCTCTCCAGGTCTGGACCAAGACTGGTCGGCAATTGCGGCCACCCAATGCCGGCTGGACAAGGAGGGTGCCACCAAGCTGGTGTGTGACCTTATCACCAGCACCAAGAATGAGAAGATCTTCCAGGAGAGCATCGGCCTGGCCATCCGCCTGCTGGACGGTGGCAACACCGAGATCCAGGTGTGGGGCTGGTGGGGGTGTTGCATGTGCCCCTCTTTTGGGTGGGTGAGTCCTACTCAGAAGGGAACACAGTGTGCCAAACTGAGAGGCCAAGGAGATTTTGCTGAAGGGCTGGGTGCTGTTGCATACCCTCTGCCCACCCAGGGCTGGGCCTGGCTCCTCCTCGTCAGGTCCATCCATGGCCTCTCAGCCTCTGCTTGTCTGCCTCCTCCTCTGATTTTGGTACCCAGCTAGAGGCCTGGCTCTCCTTCCGTTTTCTCTTTCCCTTTTTCCTTCTTCGCCAACACTGAATGCCTTCTGTGTGTCCAGCAGTATTGTAGACAGTAAAGATTCAGCAGCAAGCGAGCAGACAAACCTGTGATCTCCTGGTACTTATGTCCTAGTAGAACCAGCAGCGCCAATGCAACCGATATATATATATATATATATATGTATATATAACATGGAGAGCATGTTGTATGCTGATGATTTAGGCAAGTGTCTAAGGGTCTGCTGGGCTGGGGGTAGGTACCTTAGCTGGAATGACTGAGGAGAGTTTACCTGAGAACCTGGAGCTGAGCGTTTGGACAAGTGGGGCAGGGCCAGCAAATAGACTTGGCAGCTGGTAGACTTGGCATCTCTGTCTCCCTTAGCCTCTGTTTAGTTTGGGTGTGTCTAGAGCCCCATCCTTGTTCCTGTGCCACAGGAAAGAACCTTTTGGGGCCTTACCAGGGTCTGCTTAAAGTCTACTTCCATGCTGAGGTAAAGCCCCATTTCACCACCCACACCTAGAAATCCTTCTACAACCTGATGACAAGTGACAAGAAATCAGAGCGGTTCTTTAAGGTGCTGCATGACCGCATGAAGCGGGCCCAGCAGGAGACCAAGTCCACGGTGGCTGTCAACATGAGTGACCTGGGCAGCCAGCCGCATGAGGACCGGGAGCCTGCAGACCCCACCACCAAAGGTCAGGGGTGGGGTGGTGATACGGGTACAGGGTGGGGGTGCTGGGCAGGGTCAGAGGTGCAGCAAGGCCTGGCACACAGGGTGGCATGTGCTGGTGGGGGGCTGTGGGTGGGAGCACAGTGTGAGTGTGCAGGCCTGTTTGCCCCTAGTGACCTCACCTCACTAGGCCTCCTCCCACAGGCCGCGTGGCCTCCTTCTCAATGCCCAGCTCCCCGTCCCGCTATTCGCTGGGCTCCAGCCTGCGCCGGGGGCACGAGGTGGGTGAGCGTGTGCAGAGCAATGAGATGGGCACATCTGTGCTCATCATGCAGCCCATCCTGCGCTTCCTGCAGCTGCTGTGTGAGAACCATAACCGGGACTTGCAGGTGAGTGCTGCTGCGAGCCCCTAGTTGCCCCTGCCATCCTGCAGTGTGCTGCCCCCAGCCCTGCATTTCACTGGCTGTGCACTGAGGCTTCATCCCTGGGGTCTGGCCAGGGCACCAGTGTCTGTGATCCCGCCACTCTCCCCCACCCCACGCACACCAGCCTGCAGGATTGTGTTCACTAGGCAAAGCTTTTCCTCCTCACTGAGCTGAGCCATGCCTGCCCCTTCGCTCTGTAGAATTTCCTGCGTTGTCAGAACAACAAGACCAACTACAACCTGGTGTGTGAGACGCTGCAGTTCCTGGACATCATGTGTGGAAGCACCACAGGTGGTCTGGGCCTGTTGGGGCTTTACATCAATGAGGACAACGTGGGCCTTGTCATCCAGACTCTGGAGACCCTCACTGAATACTGCCAGGGTCCCTGCCATGAGAACCAGGTCAGCTGCCATGGCGCCATGGGCAGCAGCAGAAGGTGGTGGGTGGGTGGAGCAGGCTGGGTTGGGGGAGGCTGAGGTCTCTGGAGCCATTGGAGCTCTGATGGAGCCCTGTGTCCCCTGCCCCTCCCACCAGACCTGCATCGTGACTCATGAGTCCAATGGTATAGACATCATCACTGCACTGATTCTCAATGACATTAGCCCCCTGTGCAAGTACCGCATGGACCTGGTGCTACAGCTCAAGGTGGGGCCTGGGTGGGTTAAGAGTGCATAGGGTGAGCGTGGTGTCGTGTGCAGGCTGCAGTGTGGACTAGGTGCATGCATGTGTGTACACTTGAATTAGTGTGTTAGCAGGCTGGTAGGAGGTGCATTTGCATAGAAGGAAACCTAGAAGTTCTCCCAGCACCTCCTGTGTGTATCTGCTGTTAGGGAGTGAGTGTGCTTGTGGTAGGCAGGGGTGAAGGTGGCCTGAGTGGGCTGGATGTACAGGATACTTCTCAGCTGCCCAGGGTGTGGGTGGGCATGGGAAGGCCATGTGGCATCCTGTGGGTTGGACGGCGATTCTACAGTAGTGCAGACTGTCTCCTGCCTCCAGGACAATGCCTCCAAGCTGCTGCTGGCTCTGATGGAAAGCCGGCACGACAGTGAAAATGCTGAGCGTATCCTCATCAGCCTGCGGCCCCAGGAGCTGGTGAGGCTGGGCAGGCCATTAGGAGAGGAGGGATGGTGCTATAGGGGTGTGTATGCGGGGGATGATGGTGGGGAATCTGGGTCCAACTTTCCCAGTGCACTAGGAAAAGGGCGCTAAGCCAGCACTGTCCCACCAGGTGGACGTCATCAAGAAGGCCTATCTGCAGGAGGAGGAGCGAGAGAACTCGGAGGTGAGCCCACGGGAAGTGGGCCACAACATCTACATCCTGGCACTACAGGTAGCAGCCCCACGCAACCACCCTGCCCCGTAGCCCTGTCTTGTACCAGACCAGGCCTGTGAGTGAGCCTGTGCTGCCCTCTCACTCAGCTCTCCAGACACAACAAGCAGCTGCAGCACCTGCTGAAGCCAGTGAAGCGAATCCAAGAGGAGGAGGCGGAGGGCATCTCTTCCATGGTGGGGCTCTGGAACCATGGGAATGGGGTAGGGCTGGGTAGGGGAGCTGGGAGTGAGGCTGGAGCTGAGGGCAGGACTATGGCGGGGGTAGCAAGGTGAGGGGAGATGGTCCAGCAGAGACTTGGTGGTTGGAACCCAGGTTGAGCCTGGGCTACATCAGGATCTCAGGGTGGAACTGAGACCCCCCCTAGGTGGGCCTGGACCTGAGGAAGGAGCTAAGGTCTTTGAGCTGGGCTCACACTGGGGGCAGGGCTGGAGTTGAGCAGGCAGGGTGGGATGATACTGGGATTCAAGAGAGAGAGCAAAGCTGGCACAGGGTGTAGGTAGCTGGGAGCATGGAACAGGACTAAGTGTGCTGGGGCAGGCTGAGAAGAGTGCTGCTGAGCTACAAGGCTGTCTCTGTGGCCCCCCTGCTCCCTGTCGTCCTCCTGGGGCTGTGTGTTTGCTGGGCAGGGCAGGGGCTTCCCTGGCTGGTGTATAGGCAGAGTTGGACTCTGGCCTGGTGGAGGAGGCAGGGAGGCTGCCGGGCCTGACCTCAGCATCCTCCCTGGCCCCCAGCTCAGCCTCAACAACAAGCAGCTGACGCAGATGCTCAAGTCCTCCGCTCCTGCGCAGGAGGAGGAGGAGGACCCACTGGCCTACTACGAGAACCACACGTCCCAGATTGAGGTGCTGCCTAGGGCCAGAGGGGGTGGCACTTGAGGGCTGGGCGCCCGTGGGGGTGGACACTGTGCAGCCATGACCTGGTGCCCGTGTGCATGCGCGCCCAGATTGTGAGGCAGGACCGCAGCATGGAGCAGATTGTTTTCCCTGTGCCTGGCATCTGCCAGTTCCTGACGGAGGAGACCAAACACAGGCTCTTCACCACCACCGAGCAGGACGAGCAGGGCAGCAAAGTGAGCGACTTCTTCGACCAGTCCTCCTTCCTGCACAACGAGATGGAGTGGCAGCGCAAGCTCCGCAGTGAGGACCCTACCCTTCCACCCCACTTTCCTCCTGAAGTGGTACCTGGCCAGACCCCCGGGGTGGGTGGGTGGATGCCAAAGCCAGGGGCCCCTCTGACATCCCCATCTCCCGCAGGCATGCCACTGATCTACTGGTTCTCGCGCCGCATGACCCTGTGGGGCAGCATCTCCTTCAACCTGGCGGTTTTCATCAACATCATCATTGCCTTCTTCTACCCCTACGTCGAGGGCGCGTCCACAGGTGAGGGCTCGGCGTTGGCACATGGGCCCCAGAGCGCACCATGACCCCTTCCCAGGGAGACACAGTTGTGCTCTTGGGGGGACAGTCAGGGATGACAGCAGCAGCAGAGGTGCAGGTGTGATGGTGTTTGGGGGGTTACAACCAGGTGACCAGAGACGTGATGGGGAGGCTTCCAGGAATCTGTGGAGGTTTGGGTAGGCCTCACTCACCCTGCGCCCTGGCCCCCAGGTGTGCTGGGCTCCCCCCTCATCTCACTGCTGTTCTGGATCCTCATCTGCTTCTCCATCACGGCCCTGTTCACCAAGCGCTACAGCATCCGCCCCCTCATTGTGGCACTCATCCTGCGCTCCATCTACTACCTGGGCATTGGGCCCACACTCAACATCCTGGGTGCCCTCAATGTGAGTGCCAGTCCACCCCATGCTCCTCATACAGTGGGCCTCCCTGTGGACATGTGACCCCACACCCATGTCTCTGTTGACATCGATCCCGAGCTTGGTATAGACCTGCAGTTAGGACTACTGGTGTGAATCTGGGGGGAGATTCTGGGTAGGTGGTGACTCCTTTATGCCCTATGATTGACCTCCAGTTGACCAACAAGATTGTGTTTGTGGTGAGCTTTGTGGGCAACCGAGGCACCTTCATCCGGGGCTACAAGGCCATGGTCATGGACATGGAGTTCCTGTACCACGTGGGCTACATCCTGACTAGTGTCCTGGGCCTCTTTGCACATGAGCTCTTCTACAGCATCCTGGTAAGGCCCTCAAGGGCTTCTGGGGCAGGGCTGGGGTGCAGGACTAGTTGGGGCTTCTTAACAAGTTGCTGGGGCCAGGCGGTGGTGCAACTGGTTAAGCGCTCACATTACAAGTTGCTAGTGGATCCCACCACCAGTTGCTCTATCCAGTCCTCTTGATGCTGGGCTGGGAGGAGTGGTTTCCAGACCCTTCTGGATGACCCCAGTCTGGCCGTCAGGGCCCTGGTCTTTACTCCTGAAGCCTGGCTGTCCCATCTCCCCTGTGCACTGGTGACTCAAGCCTGGACTCTGGAGCCAGACCATCCTTCCTTGCCTCTCATTCTGGTTACTATTATCTCTGTAACTTGGGCAGACTTCTTAACTGCCTTGTGCCTCAATTTCTCAACTGTCAAACTGATCATGAACAACACTTGCCTTCTCAAATGATTGTGAGGATAAAATGAGCTAATGCACAAAAATCACATCAGATGTTTCCTGGCGGTGGCAAGCGTATTTTAAATATGAGTTGGTCACCTTCCCCTTCCATGTGTGGTAGTTGCCTGCCCTTTGCACCCCCTCCTCAGCCTTAGAACTCAGGTTCCTCCCAGGAGTCTCCTTCATAGCCTCCTTTCTCCCTCTGCTGGGTTACTCATGCCATTGTGTGGACCCCACTGGAGGAGGCTGTGAAAGTCATTGGAGACCTGGCAGCCCTTGCATCCAGCTGTGTCCTCAGCTCCTCAAGGTCCCTTCCCTGCCCACAGCTATTTGACCTCATCTACCGTGAGGAGACGCTGTTCAACGTCATCAAGAGTGTGACACGCAATGGCCGCTCCATCCTGCTGACTGCCTTGCTGGCCCTCATTCTGGTCTACCTCTTCTCCATTGTGGGCTTCCTTTTCCTCAAGGATGACTTCATCCTCGAGGTTGACCGGTTGCCTGGCAACTACTCCAGAGGTTTGGGGCTCCTCTCCTTAGGTGGGTTTGGGGGTGAGAGGTCCTGCCTGAGCGATATGCATCAGGACCAGGACCTGGAAGTGCTTACCCTACCTGGCTCCCTGCTGGGGACAGACTGGGGTGTGTGAGGTGCCTCCTGGTGACTCACCCATTTGCCCTCCAGTCAATCCCCTGGGGATGGCACACAGAGCTGCCACATTCATGGGCACATGCAGTGGGGATGGCGTGGACTGTGCCTCAGAGATCTCAGTGCCTGAGGTCCTGGAAGGTGAGGCTAGCCAGTATTCAGCTGGATTGGGGTGGACGCAGAGGCAGATGGCCTGGCCTGGACACAAGTACATGCTTCACTTGCAGAGGACGAGGATCTGGACAGCACTGAACGGGCCTGTGACACTCTGCTGATGTGTATTGTCACCGTCATGAACCACGGGTTACGCAATGGCGGTGGTGTGGGTGACATCCTCCGCAAGCCCTCCAAAGATGTAAGCACCCCCCACCTTGAGTCCACCCAGCTGGGGCCTTGCCTGTGTCTGCCACTGCAAGTCCTGCTGTTGGCTCATAGGCAGGCAGAGGAGCCTGGCCTCCCTCAGTCTTCAGCACTGTGAGCCCCAGCCACTATGTCATGTCCTCCCGTTATCCTGCCAGTGCATGTCTGTGAGCTCTTCCTGCCCGCCCATGTGGGCTCCCCCACCAACTCTTGCAGATACTCTAAGGAGAGGCCATGGCCACCAGTCTAGGGAAGATATGAATCAGACATTGGGCAGTCCCTGGCCACAATGTCTTCATTTGTGAGACAGAGCCCAGCCTACAGTAGAGAAGGGCAGGATGAGGAAACTGAATCAGCTTCATAAAGAGGCCTTAGGACTTGGCTTGGGCAGCTCAGTGTCCCCAGGATGCCAGTGTGTGTGCAGCTTTGTACGGGTGATAAACTGTCTTCCTGAATAGAAACTGTCTTCCTCTTCCCCCTCCTCCCCCTCCTCCCTCCTCCCCCTCCTCCTCCCCCTCCTCCCTCCTCCTCCTCCTCCCTCCTCCTCTTCCTCCCCCTTCTAGAACACAGGAGGCCAAGTGTCTGGGACAGTGGGGGGTAGAGGAGTACAGAATTGGCTTTTCTTCTCACCAGAAGACAGAGCAAACATAGCCCTCGATGCATGTCTTTAGCTCTCCCATGCCAACCCCCTTCAACACAGCTCCATGCCAGCTGATGCCTCAAGTCCATTTTTTCTATTCCACACTTAGGGCTTCTGCTTGGGATTCTTGCTCCATGGTATGAGGCTTGGGACCCAGAGGCACTCGTTTCCTTCAGCTGGGGTCTGGGTCCCCTGTGCCATCACCCTGATTCCCCACCCAAGTGCTCCTTTGGGTAAATTGGGGGGCTAATGGGACTAGCCTCTGTGCTTCGCTACTGCAGGAGTCCCTGTTCCCAGCCCGAGTGGTCTATGACCTCTTGTTCTTCTTCATCGTCATCATCATTGTGCTGAACCTCATCTTTGGGGTGATCATTGACACCTTTGCTGACCTGCGCAGTGAGAAGCAGAAGAAGGAAGAGATTCTGAAGACAACATGCTTCATCTGTGGTGAGGCCTGGCTCCCCCAAGAATGTAGGTCTGGTTGGCCTGTGGTCTGGGCTAAGGGCAGCTGCAGCCTGACTTTCTCTGGGTTCCTGTGGCCACCAGGGAGGCAGGCCCTGGGGCTTGATGGCTTGATGGCTGTTGGCTTCTTTCAAAATTAGGGGGAATCAGCCTGAACATGGAATAATGAAATGGAGCAGGGTGGATCTCAGAAACCAACCCTTTAACCCCACTTAGGTTTACAAATGAGAAAACTGAAGCCTCAAGCTCAGGGCATTTCCTACTCCTGATGTGAAGTCCTGGTCCTCCCATCAGCCACTGCAGACTAAGGAGCAGGTGTCACATATTAGATACCCTCTTATCTAACTTTTCCTACTGCTTGAGCTTAGGGAACCCTAGCGTGTACCCCCCCCCCGCCAGCTCTTAGCTGCAGCTGTGGTGGGGCGGGCTCTTCACAGTTAAGTAGCTAGTGCTTTAAATAGAAGTGACCTAAATAGCCCGCAGTGGGCCATCACATGTGCTCATCAGACCTTTTAGCCCAAGAACAAATGTCCCCTCTGCATCAAGAGCAGGCATCTGCTCCACCAGGCACCCCATGATGGTGTTACCCTCACTCTCTATATCCTCAGGTCTGGAGAGGGACAAGTTCGACAACAAGACAGTGTCATTTGAGGAGCACATCAAGTTCGAGCACAACATGTGGAACTACCTGTACTTCATTGTCCTGGTTCGAGTGAAAAACAAGACTGACTACACGGGGCCCGAGAGCTACGTGGCTCAAATGATCAAGGTGTGGGCCCAGCAGGATCGGGTATATCTCCCTGCACTGCTGCGGGAGGCCTGGGGTGGGGGACAGCTGTGGAGGCCTGTGGAAGGCCAGCAGGGAGCAGAGGAGCAGCTGGACCCAGCCCTCGGCTATACAAGAGCCAGCTGCCTGGGCCACAGAGGGGCCTATTCACTCTTCCTCATGGACCTGCACATCAAGACAAAGCTCACAACAGACCTGTCAGCCTCAGACACTGTGCATGGTGTCCCTGGGCCTGTTGGTGTGTGATGCTGAGGTGGTGTAGGGACAGGGCAGATCTCTGGACGTTTAAGAGTAGAAGGGGAAGACCTTAGCTTTCACAGAATTCTCTAATTCCAGAAGTCCGGTGGTAATGCAGCGGGTTAAGAGCATGTGGTGTGAAGCGCAAGGACCAGTGTTAAGGATCCCGGTTTGAGCCCCCAGCTCCTCACCTACAGGGGAGTCGCTTCACAGGTGGTGAAGCAGGTCTGCAGGTGTCTATCTTTCTCTCCCCCTCTCTGTCTCCCCTCCTCTCTCGATTTCTCTCTGTCCTATCCAACGACAGCAACAACAATAATAATAACCACAACAATGATAAAACAACAAGGGCAATAAAAGGGGGAGAAATGGTCTCCAGGAGCAGTGGATTCATGGTGCAGGCACTGAGCCCTGGCAATAACCCTGGAGGCAAAAAAAAAAAAAAAAAGAATAGAGGAGTCATTTTGAGGAAGCTTTTCCTAGCTTGAGGAGGGAGGCTGCTTGGTCTCAGGCTGAGAGGGAACCTGGGAAAACTTTAAACTGTCAGACTTTGGAAGAGTCCAATTTAATCTGTCCAATTTCTTCAGTAACAAGGGCAGTGAATGAGAAAAGGTCTTGTAGCATTTAGGGGAAAGGAAGCCCATCAGTTCCATCAAATGCAGTGCAGCTCCAAATTACTACAGGTCAGATAAATTGCCAGTTAAAAGGAAAGACCTATGGGGTGGGGGTGCGGGGGGAGATGTACTGATTTTTTTGACCGCGTGTTTTTAACTGACCTTTGAATACAGGTTTATCTGTCGGTCTGAGAATTCAGTTTGTGACTAGGAAACAGAAAACTGTTCTGTTCCCTGCTCCTGCCTCCCTGTTCTAGGAAATGTGGCTGTGCCTCTCAGACACTTGTCAGATGCCAGCCATCTTCAACACAGCCTCCTGCATCCTTGTGTACCCTTTGACTTGTGTCTTCCTGGGGTGTGGGGTGTGCATGTTGGGGTGGGGCAGCGAGGAAGGAAGGAAGGAGATTTGGGGTCTGGGCACAGAGGCCTTCCCTCTACCTCCTGAAGGGTGTTATGAGAGTAAACAGATGGTGTTGATACCAGTGAGAGACTGGAGGCCGTCTAACGGAAGTCAGTCTGTCACAGTGCCTGCAGATGGTTCACTGCCAGCTCACTGGTCTGGGGAGGACCTGGTCAAGTCACATTTTCCCATGACACATCCCAGGAAGTACTTTTGTCAAGGGTGTGGCAGAAGACTCCCCCCCCCCCCCATGGCTGTTTTCCTAAGCAAGGTCTTTTCAGGCCCTGCCCCAGGTCACTCACTCCACTGGTGATCTCTTTCAGAACAAGAACCTGGACTGGTTCCCCCGGATGAGGGCCATGTCTCTGGTGAGCAATGAGGGGGAGGGGGAGCAGAATGAGATCCGGATTCTTCAGGACAAGCTCAACTCCACCATGAAGCTGGTGTCCCACCTCACTGCTCAGCTCAATGAACTCAAGGAGCAGGTGTGCACCCTGACCCTGCTGTTGCCCCTGCCCTGGGGCTCCCTCTCAGGCTGCCTCAGATGCTCACTGAGAAGTCAGTCAGGGGAGGTACTGGTCCTCCATGCTCCTCCACCTGGCCCCCTTTCCTGCAGACCTTTGTTAGGGATTCTGGCGGTGCAGATTAGGCTCCAAATTTCCTCCCCCTGCCCTTTTGGAAAGCTAGAGTGGGGTGGGCAGTCCATCCCCAAGAATCCTCTTCCTGCTAGCACCTGCTAGGACACCTTGAAGGGGGAAGTTCAGGCACCCTTCTGCGTCTTGAGATCCCCTCCTGCCTTGACTGTCCTCTCCATCTGGCAGTGCCTAGATGAAATTAACAGCCCCTTTTAGGTGGGTTGGTTTCCCAGCTGCATCAAATCATGGGTTTGTGACATACTAATTGAGGATGAGACTTGGGGGCTGACATTCTTGCTGCACCCTCACTGCTGAACAGCAGCTGGGTATTCTGGGGAGGGTGGGTGCCAGTCTTTCTGCAGTGCCTATGGAGAGAGGGCATGGCTGGCCTGACCTGACCTGTGGATATCTGTTTAAAACTCTAGATGACGGAGCAGCGGAAACGCAGACAACGCCTGGGCTTTGTGGATGTTCAGAACTGTATGAGCCGCTGAGGAGAGCTGGCAAAGGCCCCCATGGGGGAAGCTTACCACTGGAGGGCTATGACTGGGGACACTGCCCCTCCCCTCAGCTCAGGAGACCCAGCCAGCCCACCCAGCTTCCAGGTCCCACCAGACATCCCACCAAGCCAAGCCAGGCTTTGGTCAGTGTGGAGAGGGAGCTGCAGAGCTATTTATCCTGCCTAGAGCCCTGAAAAGACTGAAACTCACTGGGACTCAGTTTACCTTAATGCCTTAGAGGAACACAAATCCTTTTAAAGGACTGCCTTGTCTGGTAGAGCAGTAACTGACATTCCTTTGTTCTCTTCCTTGTGGGTGATTAGGAGTGGGGCCACCTCTTTTTCCGAAGCACTACGTTTGTTTGCTGCCTACCTCTGGAGGAGGTGTAGCAGTGCTCTTGCTAGTGATATTAGGGCTTTATTATTTAACTTATTCATTACCATGCCTGGCCTGCCCAGGGCTGCATGGCTCCCTCTGTGCCTCAGACCTGCAGAAGAGAGTGAGTGTGTAGACCTCACTGTTTGTGTTAGGCCCCAGGTAGATTAGTAACCCAAGGATGGACAGCTTTGTCCCCTTACTAGACCACCTGGGGAAGAACCCCATGTCCAGGTGATAGGGCTGGGGTGTGTTACAGGAGCTGGTTTTTGACTGCTTGTTTTATTTTATTTTTTCTATCGGTGTTATGTTTTACAATTCTTTGGCCAGAGAACTAATATGTTAATTGCTATAAATCAATAAAAATCTAGTCTGTTAAAAAGGGATACTGTTTCCTATACCCCCAAGTGACTGCAGGGACCACTGTGATCTAGGAGAGGGCAGACATATCTGCCCTATCTGCTGGTCTGGCCTTGACTTGGCTCTTGGGAGGTGCTCTGAGTTGACACTCTTATTTCTTAATTCTTGGGCAGACTGTATTTGAGTATGATGGGCTTCCATCGCATTTCTGTATAGTGCATACATTTCAAAACGTGTTGAGGAATCTAGGTACAAATGAGGTTAACAACTCATTTCCACATCTTCCCAGTGAGGGGTGCTATTGGCCCCTTCCCTAGACTTTCAGCTCTTCTTGAAAGAAGAGAGCACAAGTAAGGAACATGAATGAATGCCTGTGGTAGCAAGGTGATGCTGTGTGCACCCAGCCAGGGGTTCTCTGTACTCTGACTTACCGTGGGATTTGCCATCACACTAAAGCAACTGCAACCTTGCCTGGTTCAAGCCTGTCTGGAACTCCACTCTTCCTTTGTCCACTTGGAGCATGACTTTTTTTCCTCTTTCTTTTCAGAAGGTCAGGGTTAGAGGATGTGCTCCATTCTTCTGAGTCAGTGGGAACAAGGGCCAAGCTGGCTTTTCTCATATCTCTGCCATCCCACCTCCTGCTGCTTTCTGTTTGTAACAGGATGCCTCTTTCAATATTTACTGCTATTTTTGGCTATTTCCCAGGAGCTCCTACAACAAAAGAGCCTGAGAACCTTGCCAGGAGCCAGACAGACCCCTGTTGGCAGGTGGGGCTCCTGTGACTGTGCAGGAAGCACCTTCCCTTCCCAGCCCCAGAGAGACCTGTGTTTTCCCTCTTCCCAGGGGACTTCCCACCTTGGCCAGAAGGAGGGGTGGGTGTTCCAGAGGCCCTTCTCAGGCTGAAGCTTCAGAGAAAAACAGGGTACCTTTTCTGAAAACGTTAAATATGACCCCCAAACTGTGACAAGGAAATCAGGGCAGTTTTATTTATGATAGAAACATACAAGACTCCACACTCAGGTACGTGGGCGAGATAAGGTCTGAGCCCAGGCCTTTTGCTTATCCTCAGGACTTTTGGTAGCAAACTTCTCCTGCAGCTTCTTCCACACGCCTTTATTGATTTCCTTAAACTCTTTCAGGGTGTCTGCAAAGGGAAGGGAAAAAAAAACAAAAACAAAAAACAGATGGAGGCCTGAAATTTGGTTTTGTAGAATGGCCGGCCCCGCATGGGCTTTCACCACACCAGCATGTCTCACTGTTTACACGAGTTCCTGGAAAAGGGAAGTGCAGAGCCAGCTTCTGATAAGCAAATCAGATAGGGTCATGGAAGAATAACTGCCAGCATGGACCAAGTGCTCATGTACCATGACTATTACTACAGCACACGGCAGCCTCCTTACACTAAGCATAGTCAGCAGTAGGCAGGCCTCACTGCTCCGCTCCCTGTCACCTATGAGCCATGTGGCCTCCTCCACAGTTTCCAGGGCTCCAGCCTAGAGTGGACAGATGTGTGATCCAGACTGGCCACATTTCATTGGGGAAAAAATAGCACTGTGGTGTCAAGTGAGGCAGGCCCAGAGCCGGGTGAGTTCAAAACCCAGCCTGCCCCACACAAACTTCACTGCCTCTGCTTTTCAGATGTGGAAACTAAGGCAGAGGGAATTTGATAACTTGCTCAGCATGGCACCTGGGAGCTGAGCAGGCACCTGGGAGGGACACAGACTTGGGATTCAACCCCTGCTCATCAGATCTCCACTGGGTCCGATTAAGCAAATCATTTCACTCCCTGAGCCTCAAGTTTTTCACCTGTAAAATAGAGATAAAAATATCTGTCTCAAATGTTATGTGGATTTAAGGAAATAGTGAAGGTGGATTGCATGACACCCAGTCCTCAAGGTGAAAGCAGGAAGGAGCTGTCAGGGCTCTTGCTTTTTAACACACACCCGGAGGTTGCTCAGTTCTGGCACTAGTGACCATTCTTTGCTGTGGGGCTGACCTAAGCATTATGGGATGTTTAGCAGCATGTTGGCCTTTAGCTGCTAGATATCACTGCCCTTACCCACCACCCCCAAGCTGTCATAACTACAGTCCCCAGACATTGTCACATGTTCCCTGGGGTAAAGAATCACTAATCAGGTTAGAATCATTAGTCTGAAGCCGGCAGGGCTGAAAGTTGTATGATATTAAACTTTATATTTTAAATTTAGACTTTTCACATAATTTTCATTGCCCAGATTTTCATCTGGTATAACTTCTGAAGAAAAACAATAGTTTTTCTGAACAGAAAAAGTAACCTACATTGTTCATCAACATTGTCAATGGGCTCTTGATTAAATTAGAACATGCATGGTACCTGACTATGAGTCTGGCACCCCCATCCCCACTCCCACCCCGGGGGCTTTTCCAGAACTCTAGGGCTCCCTGTGGGCACAAGATGGGATATGGAGACCCCCATCACCTACAAGTCATATGACCTCCTTCAGAGTTTCCATGGCCTTAGCCTGGAGTGGCCAGTTGTGTGGTCCAGACTGTGGCCACGTTTCAGACTCACCAGGTCCTCAAATCCTCTTACTACAAACACTGCAGGGTGTTTTCTGCTCTATCAGAGGAAACATTCAGTAAGCTTATTCCACAAGGCTGTGACAAAAATTGGAGGTGTGCTATGAAAACAAATTATCAGCAAATTTTCTGGAGCTGAACTTGCAGTCAGAACACACTGCAGAACAGGTTACTGGCGAGAAGTCTTCTACTGCTAAGTCCTTCTCTGGAGCCTGATTTTCCAGCAACTCAGAGGCAACAGGGCCTAACTTACTTCCATCCTGTTTTCAAGTTTAAATTTGACTCAAACACTCCAGAGTCGGGGGCCGGGCTATAGCGGGTTAAACGCACGTGGTGCAGAGCGCAAGGACTGGTGTAAGGATCCCGGTTCGAGCCCCTGGCTCCCCACCTGTAGGGAGTCGCTTTAGGTGAAGCAGGTCTGCAGGTGTCTATCTTTCTCTCCCCATCTCTGACTTCCCCTCCTATCTCAATTTCTCTGTCCTATACAACAACAATAATAGCAACAATACCGATAAACAAGGGCAACAAAAGGGAAAAAATGGCCTCCAGGAGCAGTGGATTTGTGGTTCAGGCACTGAGCCCCAGCGATAACCCTGGAGGCAAAAATAAATAAAATAAAAACATATTTTAAAAAAACAAACCAGGGTCCTCACAATCCTACTACACATCAATGTTGGTAATTACACAGGTCTAGGGGGGCATGGGAATAAATAAATATTATATTTACATATAATGTATATTATAGTGTACATTGACCATACATGTGTTTATATACATACTTGTTATACACATACATTGAATTTTCCAATAAAATGTCTCTTAGCTAAACTATCTTTGCCCCAGTTTTCCAGAGAGTACTGTAATAAAAATAGGATCACAGTTGACACACAATAGCAGGTGACAGCACCAGGTTTTAATCTGTTCAGAAGGTAAGAGTTTTCTGGAAGGTCAGATCCCTAAGCTTAGTTTCTGAAGGTTGTCAAGGGAACAGGAAAGAGAAATTTCTAGAGTACCAGAAGGTAAATCTTTTAGGGCTATGCCCTCCCAGAAAAGGTTAGCCTATTTTTGTATATGATATCCTTGGTAATAAAAATAGCAATTTTCCAGGCTATGCCTGCTTTGCTCCAGGCTCCTCTGCTGTCACCCCCACCCTCACCACCCCCTTTTAGTGACAATGAAGGTGGGGAAGTAAGGCAGGGTTATTTCCTGTTAGGCCTATCAATGACTCCAAAACATACCCAGCTAAGCCCCTATCTAACTCACAGACTATGCCCCCTGGGTCAGATAACTCTTAGGCGGATATCCCCATAGACGTTTATTGAATGCCTTTTTGTTTTAATTAAAACCCTCATTGTTTATAATGGCCCCTTAGGACCAAAAAATAAAATTATTTCCCTTCCATCCTGATGTCAACTACTTCCATTTGGCAAATACCTATTCCCTTGTTCCCCACTGCCCAGGCTTGAATGTAAAATCTTTAAAGATGGATTTCTCTATTTTAAATAATGCCTTTGACCTTGTCCAAATCCTATGTCCAAAAAAACATGAGCCCTGCAGCTTCAGAATTTCCTCTGGTATATTTCAAAAGACTTTCCATCAAACTAAGCTGTCTTATATTAGACAACTCTCCTTGGTCGCTCAAACACAAAGGAATCATTTACAGCTAACTAGAAAGGGCAGCTGTGCCTTCCATACCTGTGGACAGGATCAGCTTATATTCTTCCACGGACAGGCCACTGAAGCTCGTGTCTCTTGGGCGAGGGTACTAGTCATGTGGCGCAGAGAGGAGGAGAGAAGGGTAAGGAGAGTTTAGTTATGCAGCACTGCCAAGACCTGACGGTTCTGTTGAGAAGCCTTATTTTCTAACCACAGTTCACTGGTTGGGAATGTCTAGAGGCCAGAGGCTCTGTGCAGTGAAGAGCAGTGCTACGTGAGAGTCCATGGCTCGCCCTCCTGAGAACCATCATCTTGAGCAGGTGGCTCCAACTTAAACATACACATGGTCACTCAGAATATGTAGGCAGTGTTCAGGAGTTCAAGGGGACGAAAAACAATCCTGCCCTTCTTATTTTATTATTAATTAATTATTATTATTTTATTATTATTATTATTTTTTACCAGAGCACTGCTCATCTCTGGCTTATCGTGGTGCTAGAAATTAAACCTGGGTCAGAGTCTCAAGTGTGAGCATCTTTTTGCATAATCTCTGCTATCTTCCCAGCCCAATTCTGCATTTTCTTTCTTTTCCCTAAAATTCTATCATTTATTTTGGGTAGAGACGGAGAGAAACTGAGAGAATGGAGAATTTAGGGAGAGAGATACCTGCAGCACTACTTCACCACTCATGAAGCTTCCCCATTATAGGTGGCGACTTGGGGCTTGAGCCAGAATCCTTGTGCACTGTAACATGTGTGCTCTAGCAGACAGATTACCTGGCCCCCCCAATTCTGCATTTCTAACCAACTCCAAGGGGATGCTTATGCTACTACTCACAGATCACACTGAACTGTGGGACTAAGAAGAAATCTGTTTTCTATGTAGGCTGAGCATTTTACCATGTGTATTTGTGGCGTTACTGGACATTTTTTAAGTGTGGGAGAAAAATAGACACTAAATGGAATTTGATAGCAATCATGTCAGGGCCAAGGGAAAACCAAACTTTGAAAGTCTCTCCCTGTCACCCCATCTTTATCACAAGTGTGTAGGGAATACCAGACCCATCAGAGTGGATGGGTATGTATGCGATCCAACAGCTGATGGATACATCTGGGAGCACACACTGGCAAATAAAATACATGGGCTTTTACTCATAATTAGAAATTGCTTTATTTTAGTGACCTAAAAGCCTCTACCAGGTACCTTTATTGGCTTGGCTGAAATTATTGGTTACATTTGAAAGCAGCAAAAGTTACTTCTTTACAAAAACATTGTATAATCACATTTTCAGTTGTTCTTATTGGTTATCTCCAATCAGAGGGCTAGGGATATGAAAGACTCACCTTGTGTTTGTAATAATTTGAATGGATTCTTGCTAAGCTCTCATACATCTGATCACAAACTTCTGGCTCTGCAATCTGAAAAACAAAGGACCCCCAAAGAAGTGAGCAAACAAGCCTGCCTCCATACTGTGAAGGTACCTGGAGGAAGGACTCCACTTAAGGAAAGCATTCACAGGCAGCAGGCCTGCAGCTTGGCTCTGGCTTCTGGCACCATGGGAAGTGAACTTGGCCTATAGCTCTTGCTATTAGAGATCACCTTTTTGGAGTAATGGCTCTAGCTCATTAATTCCCCAACCTGCAGAAAAATCTGATCAGTCATCCAGCAAACAAACATTTGTTGAGCATCTGTGCCTTGTGAATCATCCTGCCAAAGCTGTGGGGAATCCCACGATTAAAATGTAATATCGAGAGGACACAGTATAGAAAGGTAGGGCTAGAAAAAAAGAAAGAGAGTGCTAGGGACAGTGCAGGCTACAAGAAGATGTGCATTCCCCACATGCTTATTAGACGGCCAGTTATGGCAGCATGGAGACCAAGCTAGGTTCGGAAGGATGCAGAGGAACTGGGGAGCAGAAGGGAGAGAGAAAGGGCCTTCCTGATAGTGGGGACAGTTTGAGCAAGGCAGAGAAGACTGGAATGCTGCTTTTGCTTCAGAGCAGACCAGTTTGGCTGAAGGCCTGAATATGTGGGTGAAAGAGCCTGGACTAGAGAGAGCCTGGACCAGAGAAAAAGAGCTTTTTGAGTTAAATCTTCAACATGAAATATATTTATAAAAGAACCTTTTATAAAAGGCAAAAAAAATCTTGAGGTTTCATCTATGTTAAGTGGGGAGTTGTTGAAAGTTTACAAGAAAAGAAATAGGAAGAAAGCAGTGTTTTAAGATGAGATATGACTTGAGAAGTGTTAAGAAGTAGAGTCCAGTCAGGTCCTGTTAGAAAAAGACAAGGCCTAGAATACCAAGGTTTTGAGAGCAAAAAGGGGGAAAATAAAGAAATACTCAGGGTGCCAGAGATTGCAGTGCCCCTGCTGGGAATTCCAGGGGAGATGAACACCTTGAGGATGAGAGGTGTTTTTTTTGTTGTTGTTCCTTTCAGGCCTCTTTTTTAGTTTCCCCTTCCCTCTGCTATTATTTATCTGTGGTGCCACATATTATTCTGCCAAGAATTCTGAAAGCTCCCCAGAACAAAACTTTTATGCTTTTTCCCAGAATTCAAATGATAGATTTTTTCCAACTTAAATCCTTTCTCGAAGAAGGCAGAGCATAAATAAATCAGGAGTTAAGCGTTTTAATAAGGTAGCTCTGTTTTTGCCTGTGTGTGCATGTCAAACGAGGTCCCCGCTTTACTGCAAACAAAAAGATGATGACGTCATTTGGTTCTACTTGATGCTGCAAAGAAAGGATGGAGGAACAATGTGAGGCTGGAGGCTGATCTCTGTCTCCCTGCCTGTCAGCATTTCCAGGCAAATGCAGCAGGGATGGGATTCTGCAGCACACATTTTGGGCAAGGCATTTCAAAAGTTATGTTTTCAGCAGGATACACATAACCAGGGGCTAACACAGAAGATAAGACAGGAGGTACACGTCAAAAAAGGGTAAAGAGAATCACACCAACACAAAGCCTTTTAAAATATCAGATTAAAAGATAATCATGCACTTTGTGTTCAGTGTACTGTCTTCACACTTGTGTAGATGTGTTCACTTCTAAGTGTAAAGGACATGCACAGAGGACCTACCTACTCGGCCCCTGTCTGTGAGCAGGCTCCTGAGGCTGTGAGAGCTGTGGTGCCCAGCTGTCAGGTCTCATCACCTACGAGCTACAGGATGTTGGGCAAATCACTCAACCTCTCCTTACCTCCACATCTGCTTTATCATTCTCTATAGCTCCACACACACATTTTTCTGATCCATTGGAGAGAAGGCTGGAGCACAGTGCCCCTTGACTCTGCTATTTTAGTACATTTCTAAGAACAAGGATACTCGCTTACATAAGCACAGGACTATGCTCAAATTCAGGACACCTACCAACGGTTCAACACTTTCATCTAGTCAATCATCTATATTCCAATTCTGTCAATTGTCTCAGTGATGATATTTATGGAAAAAAGAAACCCCATACCCTCTTGTCCCAGGATCGTGTACTGTATTTACTCGTTATACACTTTTCTCCTTCAGTTTCTCAGCCTTTCTTTGTCTTGTATACACTGGCATTTTAGAAGCACACTGTTCAACTTAACCTTTCTTTTCAAAGGAAAGGCAATTATGGTCCCTGCTTCTGAGGGCTGTGTGAGGATATATGAGGTAATGCCTGGACTGCTCTGAATTCCGGGCTTGGAATACTGATAAGTGGGAGAGATTAGTTTTTGTTTCAACTAGTAGTAAAAGTTGTGGTATTAAACAGACAGACTCCCCACCACCCCCACCCCCACTTCACAAATGACAAGGAAGACAGCTGAGGCTAACCTTGGGGACTGGAGAGTGAACCATGCTGTAGGAGATCCAGGAAGGGTCTTGACAGGGAGTGAACAGGAGTTATGGGAGGTGGTGGTGGGTGGTGGTGGGTGTCGCTAGGCCTGGGTTCAGCTTAGGCATGTGCCCTAGGAATGCCAGAGCATCCTCAGTGTGTTGGTGTTGCCAGAAATGGATGAGATGAAGGGATTGGAAATTCCTGAAGCTTCACTCCCTGTATGACCACACCTCCAGACCTGATGGCCCTCAGTGGTCACCAAGCACTCCACCATCAGCTCCCTTGGCCTCTGTCAAGGGAGCAGCCATCTGCAACTCTCCTCCATTTGAGGGCTGCTGCAGAGCCTCCCTACCACCTGACCACCTTCTCCACAAGCTCTTAGGAGAGGAGCTCATCCCGCTGCTGTCTCTTCCCCTCAGAGCCTCTCTCCGAGGCTCTCAACCACTGCTGTCAGACCAAGACACCACTTCCTGGTCAAACCCTCAGAAGTCTTGTCAAAATAAGTTCTGGACTGCCCACCTATCATCTCCTGGTGTCCCCTTAAACAGGTGAGTAGTGTCCTCTTCCTTCCCATTTCTGACAGGGTAGAAAAGAGGGATACAGAAGGTGGGGCCACCCTCGCAGATTGTTGTTCCCATGAGAGCAAAAGGCAGATACGCTAATACTAAAAACAAAGTGATCACCTGGGTTCTCTCAACCTCTTAAAATTCCTTCAGTGTTAAAGAGACAGTCCTCACAGTATTTTATGTAATAGTTGAAGGTGAATTAAAAATGAGAGATGGAACCAAACACAAATAGTCACTAAACAACAAACTTGTCACTCAACTTCCCACCTGAGGTCAGAAAGTGTCAGTTGAGCACACACATTACAATGCACAAAGACCTGGGTATAAGCCCCTAGTCCCCGTCTGCAAGGGGGAAGTTTCAGTGCTATAGGTCTCTTTCTCTCTCCATATCTCTTCTTCCCCTCTCACTTTCTTTCTACCCTATCAAATTAATTAATCAACTGAAGAAAAACATCAGAGAGAATGTTTACATGAGGCTGAGGAAGCTCAGAGCTGATGGGTGTGTGAGGTAAGCAAATTTCTAGACAACTTATTACTGCCCAAGCAGAGACGGAGCCACAACCAGATCTGGGTAGGTGCCCAGGCACACCCAACTCAAGCTCAGCAATTATAAAAGTCTTGTTTACTACTTAGAAGGACATTGACAGAACTGTTTGTCTAATTCCAGAAGCCTTGCCACACCTACATACCACATTTTATTCAGACTTCAGCACAAACATTCCTGAATTTTGAAATACACAGTTTTCCTAATGAAACGTACTGTGCACTTTTAGAAATATTCTTCTACACAAGCCTTAAATTACCTGATTTTGCATTCACACCTAATGAGATTACGGACATTGTAGGACTAATAGCAACGCTGGATTTGCAAAAAGGCAGCACAGAGACACTATGAAAAATTCAGCTCTGCTCCCTAAGTATGAATAAAATAGATGTTCAACTGACAAAGTCCTTTATGGCTCTATTTTTGCTCCTTTTGCATTTCCCCTGCTCAGTCGTCAGTAAATTTCTCTTTACCATATTAAACTTTTATACATACAATTTTACATCAGTGCCGCAGGCGCTGATTTTGATTTTCAAAATTGAATTTTGGGTGGTGACAGCAATTGGTACAGCAGGCCCCTATTCTAGTCACACAAAGGGACGCATAAGCACTTTTGGGAAAGAGTGTTGCAAATTGCTTTGCTAATTAAGGTAGAGCTGGATTGAGTCCAGGAGGATCCATGAAAAAAGGTTTTCATGTCTTGGTAATGAACTTCTGAAATGAGTTCATTCTGTTATAGAAACTTACAGCCTTCAATTAAAACTGAATATGTATTTCATGAGCACCTACTAAGTAGAGTGCTGGGCTAGGGAACAGTGAAGAAGATCCAGCCCCATCCTTGGAGAAGCGGTCAATCAAGATGAGGTGACAAGGTATGCTCACACTAAAAATCAAACATGGTCTGACTGACAACCAGAGTTACAGGCAGTCAGAGGCTGGGTCAACAGGGCAGTCATGGCCAGGAAGGCCTTAATTCTCACTGCAGAATGAGGGAGGTAAGCAGAGTCCCTCACTTTAAGGGCATGCAGAGCTGGACCTGCCAAAGGTAGAGTGGGGTTCACGACGACAGAAAGGATGACCAAGGAGGAGGCATTTAAAGTGGGGGGCAGGGAACAAGGATGTCTCAGGAAGGCGGGGAGCTAAAGATATGACAAGGAGGTCTTTAAGGGCCTGAGGAGTCACCAAAATTTTGGCAAGCTCTGCGTGTTTGAGCTTCTGGGGGAGGTGGGTGTCCACACTGTTAGATTCTCAAGGTTAAGAAATACTTGTATGAAAATTAGTAAAGTCATGGGCCCCTTGGAATACACCTAAAACAGACCTACTACCTTTTTCCAAAATGGAGACCTCAAATCTCATCTGCTATATTCTTGCCTTTAGGTTCCTGATTATTAAACAATTTGTTCTGCTTTATAATGTAATGCTTTCTTAGCCATCAAGTTGCAGATGCTACCATGACACCAATGTGACTTCCCTGGGCAGACAACCTCACCAATGTGCCCTAGAACCCTACCTCTCTGGAGCCCTGCCCCACTAGGGAAAGATAGAGACAGGCTGGGAGTATAGATTGGCCTGCCAATCAATGCCCATGTCCAGTAGAGAAGCAATTACAGAAGCCGGACCTTCCACTTTCTGCATCCTATATTGATCCTGGGTCCATACTCCCAGAGGAATAAAGAATAGGAAACTTTTCAATGGAAGAAATGGGATATGGAGCTCTGGTGGTAGGAATTGTGTAGAATTGTACCCCTCTTATGCTATGGTTGTGTCAATCATTATTAAATGAAAAAAGGGGGGGTGCCAGATGGTGGTGTACCTAGTTAAGTGCCTGTATTACCATGCACAAGGACCCAGGTTCAAGCCCCTGGTTCCCACCTGCAGGGGGAAAACTTCATGAATGGTGAAACAGTGCTGCAGGTGTCTTTCTCCCCCCTCCACCCCTCTCAATTTCTCTCTGTTCTATTAAATAAAATAAACAAAATTTAAATTAAAAAATACTTGTATGACGGCCAATTTGGGAGATAATGAGAAGAAAGCCTTGTTGAGATGTGGTGAGGGGTCAGTTACAGGCTGGAACCAAGATGCAGAGTGCACAGAAGGTCTCACAAAGTTACCTGCCAATTGTCCAGAAGACAGCAGGCCCCAAAGATCTTTGAATGAAGCCAAGACCCACTGAAAACAGTCAATAATTTATCCCTCTGGGAGGATCACCTGTATCTTTGAATAGGCAGACACAGGCCACTGCCAGCCCTTGGTTTAAATACCAACTTGGTTCACTCTAATTCCCTCTAATCTGGGAGAGAAGAGACCAAGAGAGCTGTATGCCCTCCCTGTTTCCAGTGGGTTCAATATTATAACTAGAACAAACAAAACAACCCAAAGCAATAATCTGCTCTTAGTCTACTCCTTAAAAGCTTGACTTCAGGGGCTCCATACACAGGGTGTGACACTAGTGTCAGCCCTGTCAGCATGTGACACATGAAGGAAAGCTAAAGGCCAGGCCTGCCATGGATGACTGAAGAAAACAAAATTAGAGAAGACTTTGAGGGGCTGGGTGGTGGTGTACCTAGTTGAGTGCACATGTTATAATGCACAAGTACCTGAGTTCAAGCCCCAAGTCCCCACCTGCATGGAGAAAGCTTCACAAGTGGTGAAGCAGGTCTGCAGGTGTCTCTCTGTCTCTCTTCTTCTCTATCTCCCTTCCCTCTCAATATCTGGCTGTCTCTTAAGATAATAAAAAAATTAAAAAGATTTGTTAAAAAAAAAAGCCTCTGACTTCTGAGAAGCTGGAAATAATATTTACATTACTACAAACCAACCAAGTTTCCTTTCAGACAGGGTCAGCACTCTCAACCCGGTCACACTCTAATTACCAGGGCTCACAGGCAGGGGAGCCCTTCCTGGGTGGCTGCACTTCCAGGCCACTCCTTAGAATCCTGCCTGCTGCTGGCTAAGTGGGTGTTGTTATGCAGTCAGGGATCTTTTAGGAAGCTGCTTGTGCACCTAATGAACTCATTAGAAGGATTTGCTCCTTTCCCTGTACTTAAGTCAACAATTACAGTTGTTTTGCTACCTTCCCCCATGTTGTGATTCTTTTATTAAGCTCTGAAAGCCGCAGAGAACACATGTCCTCTTCAGGAACTGCAGTCAAAGGGTGCAAAACCATAAGCATTAACTTACAGAAAACCTGCACAGTAGGAAAGAGGGTGTAAAAAGTGTTAAGTGTGTTCCTGCTCCCCACCAGCACCTTCCTCTTGGTGGGTCTTAGGTGGACCATAAGACTCCCCAAAGGGCAATCTGAGGTGGAATGATGGAGGCAGTGGCTTATGTACTTGGGTTTCCAAGCTGAATGATTAAGCTTCTCTCTTGAGAGACTGACTTTTCTGTGCTTCTAACCAAGGGTCATCCTTTCCCCCACATTCACAGAGGAGGCAGTGGCTGGGCCAGAGAAAAGCAGGTGGATAAACACAGGAAAATGCTTCCCTCTTTATCAAAACTGCCCCTGGGCCAAAAAAGAGTTTGAGCAGGGAATGGGGGGGGGGGGGGGGACTTGATTTTCCTGGAACAAAAAGCCCCTCTAACATGAAATAACTTGGGAAGAACAGGAGTGGAGAATAGACTAGGCACTAAGAAGAGCAACTCCAGATCAGGGCCAACACAGCTGCATCCATTTCTCATCTGCTTGTCCTGCCACTGACTCCCAAGGAACCCCGGCTAAATGGTTTCGTTTTCTGATTCTGCTTCATCTGTAAAATGGGAATAATAAGAGTGAGGTTTCTCAAGCTGGAGACACCATAGGGGGAAGATGACCAGAGGGCTCTCAATCCCAACTCCATCAGGAACCAGAGAGAGAGGAGGAAAAAGGGAAGGACATTTGGATGTAGTAATAGGTTTCTGTGTGACTTGGAAAGGAAGAGAAGATGGAACCTTAAAATAAATAATTAAACAAAAGTGTAGGGGGCTGGGTGGTAGTGCACTGGATTAAACACACACAGTACTAAGCTTAAGGACTGAAGCAAGGATCCTGGTTTGAGCCTCAGGCTTCCCACCTGTGTGTGTGTGTGTGTGGGGGGGGTTGCTTCACGAGTGGTGAAGCAGGTCTTCAGTGTCTTTCTCTCCACCCTCTCTATCTTTTCTTTCTCTCTCAATTTCTCTCTGTCCTATCCAATGGGAGAAAAAAAAAAAAAAAAAAGACTACCAGGAGCAGTGGATTCATAAAGCCAGCACCAAGTCCCAGCGATAACCCTGGAGGAAAAAAACTTATAAAAAGGGCAAATATATACAAATACAGACCGATAATTGCAGAAATAATTTAACCCATATCTGCAACCTTGGGAGAACTGCTATAGCTTATAGTGGAGGGAGTGGGGATCCACAACTCTGGCGGTGGGAATGGTGCAGAGTTGTACCCTTGTATCTTCTAATTTTGTAAATCATTATTAAATCACTAATAAAAGAAAAAGAGAGACAGAAACCCTATCCTCCTCTGGTAGTGTTAAACTTTCTCACTTTCCTAAGAACCTAGTTTCTGTTGGCCTCTTGGCTAGCTGTTTTACCACTTGAATTTTGTTAGACTAAGCTCCTTGTCTGTACAATGGCAAGCACCTTGCTGGGAAGGACCAGGTGATGCCCATCCCCTCCCCCCCTTCTGCAACTCCTGAGGGATGTTCTTCCCACACAGAAAGCTCCCAAACTAATTCTCACCACTTAGGCCACAAAAATATTTCCATCTCACTCTTCACTACTTTCCCCCATCTAGTTCTGCTACCTCTGCAACTATTCTCAAATGATTTTTGTCTCATGAGCCATAACTAATCACTTATCAATTCAGTCAGACATTTGCTGAATAACTTTTATGTGCCAAGAACTATGCTAAAAACTGGGGGTAGAAATATAAAAATGGTACCATCTCTATTTGCAGAAAATCCACACTGTGAATCAGTAGGGAATAAAGTCCTCCCTAGAAAGTTTACAGGGTTTGCAGAGGTAGAACTAGATTGGATTCTTGCCTTCTTTAGACTTTGTGTCATTGAAGACCACTGTTACAATGAAAACACCCTGGAATTCCCCACCTAGAAGCCCTCAGTTAGACAACAATTATGTACACGACTCAACCATATTCTGGTTTCAATGATGCCTCTGGTATATATATTCTTTTCTTTTATTCTGGTATATTCTTGCTCCACTAGATGGGTTAGTTTGGTCCTACGTTGTGCTCAGTTGCAAAAACATGTTCTGGCTTTCACAGGACATGGATAAGTTTTTGCAAAAGTCATTTCTTCAGGTGGCATTATGTGTATCCCATTTCCTATGTCTGACCTCTTGCCTGAGTTCCAGGCTCAAATATCCCACTGCCTATTTGACATTTCCATTAGGTAAGTCCACTGGGTGTCTCAAGTTTAATACGTCTAATACCAAACTCAGGATGTTCTTCCCACACCCCACCTGTTCCTCATCTAGTCTTTCCCTTCCCTAAATGGCAGCACTGTCCACCCTGTTGCTTAGGCAAAAATAATTTAGACGTTAACCCTGATTCCTCTTTGACATAACCTTCATATTGCAACATGAATCCCTTTGCTTCCATCTACTGTGCTGCTACTCACTCAATTCACTATTTCTTGCCTGGGCCACTAGAGTAGCTTTTTATCCAGCTTGCTTCTATTCTTAACCTGCTAGAATTCATTCATCATATATAATAACAGTCACTTAGACAAATTACTAAGGGGCTGGGATGACAGCACAATAGTTATGCAAAAAGACTTCCATACCTAAGGCTCTGATGTTCCAGGTTCAATCCCCAATACCATCACAAGCCAGTGTTGAACAGAGCTCTGGTCTCTCATTCAAACAAACAAAGTTAAGTCACATCAGTTGCCCCAATGGCTTTCCATAGTACTTTAAAATCCAATCCTTACCCAAGGCCTGTAACACCTTACTGTGTCTGCCTCCTGTCCTCTGACGTCAACTTAAGCAAACTCTGTCACTACCTTCCAACAGTTCTGGCTTTCTTTCAGTTCTCTAACATGCCAATGTGCTTCCCACTTCAGGGTCTTTGTGCTTTCTGGGAAGTTCTTTCCATCAAATATACATGTCATCTGTCTCCTCCTCAGTAAGACCTTAGCTATTGTAATTAACATTACCTTTCTATCATGCTATTCTGTTTTAAACATTCATTTATTAATTAACGGAGAGAGGTGAGAGGGAATCAGAACCTCACCCTGGCACTTGGAATACAAGCGATTGAATCTGGGATCTAATGCAGCACGGCTGTATACACCTGCACACCTCCACAAAACTCCATTTTTATACTCGTCATATTACTTAATCTGGATTGCCTTATGTATACCCACTTGTGTATTGGTTCCTGAATTCAAATATAAATTTAAATGTACGTAGGCAGAACGTCATCTGTCTAATCCATGGCTGTCTCCCCAGCACCTAGCGCACTTCCTAACATATGGTGGGTCATCACTAAATGCATGTTATATGAATGAATGAACCCCAGAGCTGCAGCACCAAGCTGGTGGACTGAACACAGGGGTTTGGACTGAGGACCCAAACCTACTGCAGGGTTTTCAAGAGACCAGGATGGAAAGCAAAGAATAAGCGGGGCTTCCTTTGCATTGGCCCTTGGTAATTAGCTCCGTCAGTGCTCAACACTGAAATAAAGGCACTATGTTAGGGAAGCAGCAAGGTTCTGAATGTCACCACCTGTGACTGGTGTTGTGGCTTCTAACCCTAGCTGTACCTTGAATTATCTTGGAAGTTTAAAAAGAGATATTAAGGTCAAGGCTTCCTATTTATCCCCCTACACACACACACATATTCTATCCCCGCCGCCATGAATTCAGATTCAGTAAGGATTCATGGGTGGTCCTGGGCAGCTAAGTTTTTTAAAACAAGCTCCTTAGAAAATTGCAAGGCGCAGCCAGGTGAGAGCACCGAACAGGAGGCCGGTTCGCCTCCCTTTCTCAGTCACCGCGGGGAAAGGGGGGTCCGCGCGCACGTGGGGCCAGGTGCGCGCATGCGCCGCCCGCCCGATCCTGGCCCCGCCCCTGCCTCGTCCTTCCTCCCCGAACCCCTACCGCCTCCCAGCAGCTGGCAGACCCCACAGTCCGGTCACCTGGGTATTCTCTCCCTCCCGAAAGGCCTGTGCTACCCGCTGCCGCAGGTAAGCACCCAAGTCCCGGCCCCGTTTGGTCTCGTCCAGTGGCCATTCCTCACAGAGTTTAAGAAAACGCCGG
The DNA here is from genome assembly GCF_950295315.1 of Erinaceus europaeus. NCBI lineage: Eukaryota > Metazoa > Chordata > Mammalia > Eulipotyphla > Erinaceidae > Erinaceus > Erinaceus europaeus. The sequence continues at coordinate 56,957,274 of NC_080165.1, forward strand.
TAGCGGCTGGCCGCCATTTTGAGCCCCGCTTGGTCCCACCCCCGAGAGAGGAGTCGGAGACGCGCCTGCGCACTGAGGCTAGCAGCTCCCCCGACCGCAGCGCGGGAGGGAGGAGTGAGCATGCGCGACTAGGATGGCGCCCCACGACTCTCCCTCCAGGTAGCGGCGCTGCAGGCCTTCTTCAGCCTTGGTGCTTCTGCAGCCGCCCAGCTCCTCGGGCAGGGCAGACTGGGAGCACTCGGGGATAACTTGCTTCTTTTTCAATGACTACACAAACTCCAGACTGAAAATTTCTCCCCTGAGACTTCTGCTGATTTGCATAAACGGATGCATTTGCCTGTAAATACAGTTAGTTATTGGACGAAGAGGTTTAAGTGTTTGCACTTAATCACGTAGCCCGCACCCGCTCCTCACAGCCTTAGTGCCTGTCACTACCACTTGGTACTCTGCCTCCGTTCCAACACTGGAACTCCTCAGCTCTTGCCCTTCTCCCCAGTTCTGGTCAGTAGTCCTCTGAGCGCCTTCTGTAAGCCTTTTCCTGGGGGAAAAAGACTGCCAAACTTTCTTGTATGTCTCCAGTTGATGCATCATATGCAAAGTCCTGATTTTTCTTTTCGAGGGATATCCTTACCTTCCAGAATTTCCTTAAAGCCTTCCACTCCCTTCATCACTAATCCACTTAGCCAGGATCATCACATGTAGACATCAGTTGGCGTCCCTCAAGCCTGTTCTTTCTGACCCCAGCTCCTTTGTAAAGGTGAAGTCAGTAGATTCCTGCCTTCCAGGAAGGTGCACACGGATGCATCTGGTTGAGCACCATGTTACCACGTGCGAAGAATCAGGTTCAAGTCCATAGTCCCCACCTGCAGGGAGGAGCATTATGATCTGTGAAGCAGTGCTGCAGGCGTCCCTCTTTCTTCCTAATTCCTCCTCCCCTCAATTTATCTTACATACCAATTAAAAAGAAAGGGAGAGGGGAGGAAGGGTGCGTACAGCCAACATGTGAAAGTGACAAAAGCTTTAACTGATGTGTCAGAGAATGCTGGGGCGGGGGCGGGGGTAGGTGAAGAATGATCACTTCTGGCTTTCTAGGGGAGTCGGGGAGAAAGATCAGAGTCGGTTTCCAAAGTACAGCACGTTTGGATTGGTCCTTACAGGGTCTCTAGGGTTTGGGATTAGTGGGAATGGAGAGACATTGAGCAATAAGACTCAGGCCTGGTGCAGGAATGGGAGCAAGAAGAAGAAGAGATTATTTTGAGGAAAGGTCAATGAAAGCTTTTAACCAGGAACAGCTTGGAGAAGTTTTGAAGTTGTTAAGAGCAAAGACCTACAGGATGAACCCCTCTGGGGATCTAGGGTGTGCAATGCTTATTTGAGGTAAAATGAGTTCATGGGGTCCTCACCTGAAGTAAGTAGTGATTTAGGGGGATAGGAAATGCACTCTAGTGCCACATTCCTTGTCCACTGCTCCATCCTCACTATCAAGTCAATGGACACATGGCTACCCTGAGACCCGAGGGTTATATACCCCAGGCTCTTCAGACTGTTCTGGGTGCCACAGATCATCGTAATTCAGCCCAACGCCCCACCACAGCTGTGGCTTTGAGGAGCACCTGTCCAGTGCACAGTGTCTTCCACAAGCAGACGCAGTAAGTGACAACAAATGATTTTCACCCTGCTTGCGGCACAAGTGGAGTAAAATGATTGAGAAGGACAGCTAAACATCAGGGGAAACTCAAACCAGTGGCTCCTCCTAAGAATCTCCATTCTTACGAACAACATTTAGAAGGGTGCAGTTGTGGTTGTTCCTCGTTCTGACTGTTCTGCCCCCTCCTCTCACTGTTGGTGGCTACTTGTCTTGGCTCAGTAGGGAAGCTTTGGAGTCTGACAGACGGGAGTTGGAATGTGAACTTGCCCATTCGTCCATCCGTCCATCCATCCATCCATCCATCCATCCATCCAGGACTGCCTATACAATTTGTGGGGATCCAGTGAAAAATGAAAATGTAAAGCCTCTTGTTAAAAAATTAATCACACACAAAGTGCAAGGACCAGAATAAGGATTCCGGTTTGAGCCCCCGGCTCCCCACCTGCAGGGGAATCACTTCACAGGCAGTGAAGCAGGTCTGCAGGTGTCTCTCTTTCTCTCTCTCCATTTCTCTCTGTCCTTTCTAACAACAACATCATCATCAACGACAAAAACAATAATAAAAGAAAAACAACAAGAGCAACAAAAGGGAAAATAAATTAAAAAAATTAATCACAAGACAGTGACAGTAGAGTATTAAGGCTAGTGTGAGGTAAGTGTAAGGGCCCATGTGACTGCACAAATCACACACCTGTTAAGCCAGCCTGGAACTCTGTTGCTAAGTGAGACAGACTAGGGTGCTGATCCCATAGGTTTCACATTTAAGTGACTAAACAATATTAATGGAGCTTTATGGGTATTAGACTATTTAATTAATAATATAATTTCAGGTGTAATAAGTGTCAAAGAGAGGTCAAGGCAGGTAATTGGTTCACAATGGATGGGGCAAGGTTGGAGCTTGGGGGGTTGTGGAAGGGCTTATGTTTGAGAGAAACCTAAGTCACAGGAGGGGCTGGAATGACTTCCAGGAAGAGGAACAGCAAAGGCAAAGGCCTTTAGAGCAGCCAACCTAGGGTGAGCTATTAAATCACTGAATTTTAGTTTTCTGTCTTAAAATAAGAATTATAGTGCTAAGTGATCACTTAACTGAGGACTTGCCATTACTAGGCACTGTTCTAAACGCCTTACATATTTTGATTCATTTACTCCTAAAAGCTCTTAAAGTTAAATGCAAGCATTATCTCCATTTCTTAGAGGTGGAAGTGAAGGCACACAGAGAGCTAAGGACTTGCCAGGGTTACTAGCTGATAAATGGCAAGAGTCTGGACTTGACCCTAAATGACTGACTCTAGACTGGCTCTTACTTGACTCCTATCAAGATGCCTCTTCAGGTCTCTGTGAAGCCCAGGATGATCATTATTTTATTATATTGAATGCATTGCATTCATGGTGTGTATCTGTCAGCATTATAGTTTCCCGAGGGACTCTTGGATCCCTTCTGACCTTGTTTCACCCTCCTTCTTCCCCTCTGTGATTGTGGGTAGTTGGAGCCAGAGTCTGGGCTCACTGGCTTGTCAGTTACCCAGTACCATTCTGGGCACATGAATAGAGGCTGCTGCTTGGAATGTGGCTGTGCTATGCCAGCCCCTCAGGGAGTTGATGACCATTTTGACACCCACCTGCTGGCTGTCACTCATTCTGAAGCACAGAATGTAGCTCCCCTGGCTCCTTCAAAACCCCCATCAGGCTTGCATCTCCCCATCCATTTGGAATGGGTATTTGGGCTTTATGGAGCCCCGATCGCTCTTTATAGAAACAAGGCACCATCAGGGGGAGGAGAGGGGAGGGAATGAGTGCTGCTCTGGTTTTTCAAGTTATAATGATCCCAGTAATTGAGACACGGAATTGCACATTTAAATCGCTTGAAAGTAAAAATATCGTTTTGTAATGCTGGTGTTAATAATGTAAACATTAAAAAGGAATTAAATACTTAGCTGTATTGTGGGGCACGATTGCCTGATTTTTTCTTCTTTCAACTTATTCAACTGGAGGAAATGATTGGCTGCAATACCTAGATACGTTACCATAAAGAGTGGGTCTGGACTTGCATCAGAGTACTTAGTCATTTAATCCTCTGTGTAAAGTAGTTGAAAGGGTCACACTGGCAATACCTTTTTCTGGAGGTGAGATTTCTTTCCCAAGCCATGTAGATGTTGGAGGGGTACAGAGATGGGCCTTGGTGGGGCCTGAAAGAGTATCTGGATATAACTAAAGCCCCTTAGGTCTCTCCAGACTCTTGCCATCTGCCCCAGGGATCTGCCTCCTTCCCTTCATGCTGCTCTCTAGTCCATGTCACTTCAGAAAGGTTGTCTCAACACCTAGTCCCCATCTAAAACAGCAGTCTCATCATCATGGTTCCCATTTGTCTCACAGTACTAATCACTATTTAATAACAGACCCAGACACACAGTGGTCTCCTACTAAATGAATCAACCAGAAGCCAACAGACACCATCCCCAGCCCCAGATAACCTCCTCATCTCTAGAAGGCTGATGGTAAAAGGTGAAGGACAAATCAGGAGTAGGTAGATTTCTGGGTTTTGGTTTTGAATTAGTCCTCAAACTTCAGGGCAGCTTAGTAACAGAGGGGAGATGTTCTGAGCAGTGCTTGACAAGAAGGACATCAGCCTGCCTGGCGAGCGCTCAACTTGGTATCATCCCAGGGCTGCCTTTTCTCCTCCCTCCCCTCTAATTCTTGGCACCCATGCCTTCAGTTTAGCTCTCTCCCTCATCTTCTGCTTTATGTTTTTGGCCACAGAGGATGCAGATGTAAATCGAAAGTCAGAAGTTTAGATCATTTTGAAGAGCTGCTGCTGAGCGCTGGTGCCTTGCCATTTGTTTTATTAGACTGCTGTCCTGCCCTTTCCAGCGCGGTCTAACAGGCTCTACGCAGCTGGGAAGAGTGATGGGGCTGCCAGGTGCTGTCCAGAGGCCCCCGCTTCTTGATGACATTGCATTATGGAAAAGCTGTAATAACATTCTGCTCTTTAGCTTCCTCTTCAATCTCATAGGACACCAGAGGGACAGAGGGCTGGATGACTGTCTCCCAAGCTGTCCTTGTTCCCTCTGGTGGGGAGGTCAAGGACAGGTATCGCCTGCCTTGAGGACCAGGTTAGAATTCCCATTGGACAAATAGGGAAATTGAGGAAAGGAGGTGCTAAGCCACCTACCAGCACTCACACTCAGAGTATGAAGGATGGTTAGGACTAAACTTTGGATCAGAATGATGATCTGGTTCTGCCAGGCCTTTGCCATTCCCTCAGGCCCCCACTCAATCTTTATTTTTCCCTCCTCAAGTGAAGTATCATTTTTACATGAGGACTATAGATAAAATAGTCAAGGAACCATGTGGTGGCACATCTGGTTAAGCACGCACATTACAGTGCTCAAGGACCCAGGTTCAAGCCCCTGGCCTCTACCTGCAAGGGGGAAACTTCACATGTGGTAAAGCAGCGCTGCAGGTATCTCTTTGTCTCTTTCCCTCTCTATCTCCTCCTCCCCTCTCCATTTCTTTGTTTCTATCCAATAATAAATAAATAAATAAATAACATGGTCATAGTTAAGGTGGACTAGATTTTCATCAAACCTGTTTCCTTTTCTTTTTTAAAAAATTTATTTATTTATTTATTGGATAGAGACAGTCAGAAATCGAGAGGGAAGGGAGGGATAGAGAGGGCAAGAGACAGAGAGGCACACCTGTAGCATTGCTTCACCACTTGTGAAGCTTTTCCCCTGCAAGTGAGAACTGGGGGCTCGAACCTGGGTCCTTGTGCACTCAACCAGGTGCGCCACCACCCGGCCCCTAAACCTGTTTCCTTTTCTGTACACACAGTTAAACTATACCTCTGTCATTCAAGTAAGGCCATGTGACTGGTCCTCACACATGAAATATTGTGGGCATGCCTTCTCCACACTATAACTCTTAAACCTGTGGTTGCAGATGGTGTCACAAGAATCTGGGCACCTGACGAGCAGAGTAGAGCAGAACAGAGCAGAGGTTCCTTGCCAACTACACTGGCTTACAATGTCCCACTGCTGTGGGACTGTTGATAACAACAGTTGGTCTAACACTTGTGGTCTCTCAGCTCTGAGAAGAAGAGAGGACCACAGTCTGGGGAAGGAAGGCCAGCCCAGTGACCACTGTGTATTACTGGTTGGAAGGAGCAGGGGAGATAGAAGGTTCAGAGGTCCTTTCTCATTTCCATGTTCTGGGATTTCTCAATTCCAATTTAATATCTGTCTCTCTTCTTATACACCAACCCCTGTGATCATCTCAGATGGCTTGTGGTTTCCTGAATAGAATGTTTGGTTTCCCATTTATATACCTGTTGATTCCCCTGCTGGAACTCCTGCTCCTGCTTTCAGACTTGCCTCCCTTTCAAGGCACAGCTCAAATACTGCCTCCATGCTCAGCCTACATGGCAGTGAGCCCTCACTCTCTCTGCTCTCCTGGGTCACTCTGCACTGCTGAGCAAATGGCTCCTGTCCCCCGTTGAAGCACCCTTGATATTTTCATATGAGTGTCTCTACTCTTCCCTAAATTTTAAGGTTGCAGTTTAATAGATTCTTAGGGATGACATCACAATCTCTACACTTGCCTGTTTCTTTTACAGCTCCTAGCATGGGACTGTATGTATCAGACATTCAGGAAATATTTGCTAGATGGATGAATAGAAGAAAGGAAAGACAGATTAATTAAATCACAAACAAATGAATGAACTACTCAGCCAGATTTTCAAGTGTCTCCACCATCTGGGCTCACTCCATCTCTTAGCTCTTCATTTCTCTGCTTTCCAACCTCTCAAAAATTCCACTCTGGTTAGGTTGGTCTGTTTACACATTTATGAATATACTAAACTTTTTCTTCCTTCTCCTCCCCATCAGTCTCCCAGCCCCTTCCCTATTTCTGTTGTTCTCCAGGATCCAAATGAAGACTCACCACCTCCTGTAGCTTTTATGAAGACTGCTCTCAGAAAACCACATCAACTTGTTTATTTTAAATATGTGTCTATTAAATTTTATGGCAGAGAAGACCAGAGCACTGCTTCAGAGCATGCCATGCCAGGAATTAGACCTGAAACCTAAGGCATATAAACCCCATGCTCTACTACTGAGCTATCTCCCTGTTCCTATTCTCAGTTTAAATTATAGGATTGGTAATTTATATACCACACAGCTTAGGTTAATCCTGTGCTACTGGGTATTTTCGTGTGTATGTGTAACTTCATGAGTGTTATTCTTGCCTCCTTAACTACAAGCTAAACTCCCAAGAGCTGGATCATCCATAGATCCAGGTTAGCAAGGAGACCACTAGGAACAGCTGCTTAGTGTAAGTAGACACTTGCTAAGTGCTGGTATCTAGGTTTCCTTTAACCCATTTACCACTTTAAATCAAACTGATTGGAGATCAAATATATGTACACTTACTTATATTCTTTCCGTAACTTTCTGTGGTCCCCATTCTTCCCAGATTTGTAAAAACTGAGTGGGTTCACCAGCCCAAATTGCCAAGTCTCTGAAGCCTTGCACTGGTTTCCGGGCCATAGTGACCCCTCTCAGTCCAGTAGTTCAGTAATCATGTACTAAGACCTGTAAACATCATTGCCCCTTGCAACATGTTGCAGTTTTGTTGGCATCTTCAGGAGGACATGGGACTTCAGGCTGGGACCTGAGTGATTTGTAGAGGAGGAAAGCAGCTTCAAGTGAAGGGCACCAGTAGGTAAAGGAGTAGCTGAAAGAGGGGACATCCTATGGACAGGTGTAAGAGGTCTTCCCATAAAAGCAACTGCAGCACATTAATGACATGGGTGACCAGACCCAAGATTTAAATTGTAGCTGATCATTCATTCTACCTTCTGTTCAGGCAGGTCCCATAACACCCAGGACTGAGAACTAGGGAATGGGGAGAGAAGGATAGAGGAATAAGGGAGAAATCAGAAGTCAGGCCAGGGAACTTTGGACTTGTTTGATGTAGTACCAGGTTCTCAAGTGAGGTAGTCATCAGAAAGGGCAATATTTAGGATTCCACTTTGTCATTGGCAAGTATGCAATTTTCAGTTGATTCTTTTTTGTCCCACAACACATTGATTCAACTCCCCCACCCTGGGCACAGAGAGTGTATCATTACCTTAGCCACACATAATCAGAAAGGTTCACTTGCTTGGAAACGCAAGCAGTTTTTACCTAAATTAAACAAAAGCTTCTTGATATCCAGGCCATTGATTTCCTTCTATTAGTATGGATCTTTCAAAGTTGATGGCAGTTAGCCACCAGAACCCAAAAAAAAAAAAACCCTTAACTTTGCACTGTATAAGGTTCAGATGGAAGAACCACTTATTTTTCAGTCCTGAGACCTGTTGCTTAGATACATGGCAAACATTTTACTAGCCACTGTTTCCTACTCCAGGTTCCCAAAAGAGTGCAGGAAATTGGTGAACTGTACTTGTCATATACTCTAGTCACTCATAAATTGTAACTGCTGCAGAGTGTGATGATCAGAATAAACAAACAGAAAGAATAATAAGGTGCACCAGATAATCACTGGTGACCTCAGCAATTTTATTAACAAATTTATTTCCCTAATTGGGTAATGCATCTCAGTGCTTGACTCATGGGCATTGTAATAGGTTTCCACACTGCAGAAGAATTAATTAGGACTGTTTGCTCTTTGTTCCATATTTACACTTATCCCCAGTCATGTAAACATTGTACTGGGCTTCTTGGGTCCTCCAGGTTCCCCTCTTCTGACTCCCCACCCCACCCCACCCCACCCCCAATAAATAAATAAAAAATAGAAAGCCTAGAGGGAGGTTCAACATCAGTGACTCCTCTTCATGTGCATTTCACCTCTACCGGCAGCTCCATTTCATGGTCAAATCCATTTGGTCAGAATCTGGCAGAGTCAATTCTTCCAGTAGGTATTTGGAAATCAGTAGAGACCCTTCTCTCCATGGGAAAAAATGAAGAACTTGGGATTTGGTTGTCTGTTCAAAACCTGAGTACAAAGCTGGCAAGGTGGGCAGAAGTGTTCTGCTTTATCTTGTCCCATCTGAAATGCTTCTTTAGGAAAGTAAGAAGCATCTACTAGTTCTGCCTGCCCTTGGAGAGAGAAGCCCACATGAATGAAAAACCATGGCCTCTTGAGCTCACTCTTCTAGGCTTCTTCAAGTAAGGTTTTAGTTTGTTTTTATTGTTTCTTTTTCCTCTCTCTCTCTCTCTCTTTCTCTCTTTCTCTCTCTCTCTGCTTCATAGCTTGTGAGGACTGCAGCAGCAAGAAAGCATTAATTTTTTTCTAATGAAAATATCCCTGACTCTGACTGTAATGCTGGTCATTAACTCATGCTACATGCCCCCCCCAAGCATACTCCCAAGTACCATTTTATAGTAACAGTTCAGTCTACAATGATCAGCATTAGCTCAAGATGTCAGGGTATGTGGAATTACCTCCAGAGCTGGTTTCTTTAGCAGCTGTGAATATAGCTTGCCATTTAGAAAAATGTTTTTTGAACATAGATATGATTTTTACAAAGACATCAAAGGTATCCTAACTACTACTATAGGTCTTTTTGTAGATTACCTCTGGGAAGTCCATATGTGTCTAACAACTCTCATTCTCCCTATTGGATATTCTGCAGGATCTGGATAAGGTTTTCTAGGCCAAAAATAAAGCCAGGATCTGGTCCATCATGGGTGGTGTGCTCATTCCAGGAGCCTTTGTATGTTGTGTGAGCAAAGTCAATCATCCTAATGTCAACTTTAGCAAGATTGTCAGAAGAGCTGCCCCGGGCTGACTGCAGATCCTGATGGGGACCACCTGAGGTACTTTCTGGAAGGTCTTGTCCATCATAGACGATGAGGAGTGAACTAGAGTAGAAGCGGTAGGAACTCTGGCTCCTGATGACAGAGAGGAGGGCCTGGAGCTGGCGCTGGATGGGTCCTAGGAGCTCTGTCCGGAGGTGAGTTCCATTGTGCAGAAACTGATAGAGGGCTTGTCTGAACCCTTCGACTGATAGTTTTCTCCCATAGTACTTGTCTTTGCAGAGGAAGTGCTTCTTATCAACTTGATAAACCTTATATTTAAAAAGAAAAAAAGGTAAAATGTGAAGAAAAAAATTACATCTGCTACAGTCACCACGTCATAAGCTAACATAATACAGAAGCAGCTTTCCAGGAGACACCAGGCAATAATGGCCGAAATGAATGGGAAGATGATTTCTTATCTAGTGCAAGTATAGCTTTTACATTTTAAAATGCTTTCTGAGCAAACCTTTAGTAAGAATCCAAGGTCTAAAGATCCTTCACCCTACAGAAGTGACCCTCCATCTACAAGGAAAAGTTTTGGTTCTCTTTTCTTATGAATTTCCAGTGTCAGCCTCATGATTTAAATCCTGGCTTCTGGCCCTCTTCAATTCAAATATTAGCAAACCCAAGCTAGAAAGCTTTAGTAGAAATCTGAAATTACAGCCAGTGGCCTTGGAAAGTCAACTAGATTAAAATTCTCCCAACAAAGTTTATAGAGTATTTTCTCTGCAGATTCTGAGGAAACAGAAATGGCTCTTGGGGTAGAGTGGAGGTAGCTCTAGTGTAGAGTTTTCAGGCAGACAATCAAACTGTGGGGGACAGGGCGAGGGAGGGAGGGAGGTTCACAGCAGCTCAGTGGGGCTGGTGGCTTCTCTCCTCTCCTTGGCATCAGCTCCTCTCTCCTATCACGTTTTGGCCACCAGAAAGGAGCAGATGGGAAAGTGATGCTGATGGGGTGCGGGGGTGGGGTGAGGGGTCAGTGCTCTTTGAATTCTTTTTTTAAATCTTTTTTTTTAATATTTATTTTAATTATTTATTCCCTTTTGTTGCCCTTGTTGTTTTATTGTTATAGTTATTATTGTTGGATAGGACAGAGAGAAATGGAGAGAGATGGGGAAGACAGAGAGGAGGAGAGAAAGATAGACACCTGCAGACCTGCTTCACTGCTTGTGAAGCGACTCCCCTGCAGGTGGGGAGCCAGGGTTCGAACCGGGATCCTTATGCCGGTCCTTGTGCTTTGCGCCACCTGCGCTTAACCCGCTGCGCTACAGCCTGACTCCCTCTCTTTGAATTCTTATAAGCCCCATTTCATTTAGATGGCATAGGCAGCAGCAGAGGCTGAACAGAGGCCAGTAACTGCCATGGCAACAGAATCTGGCACACCTCTGCCTGGCGCACACCTGGGAGGGCCTGAGACAGCATCTCAGGTCTTTCTTGCCTTCAGATTATATGATATGTTTATGGAGAACCAGAGCTGAGAAAAAAGCAGAAAGAGATGATAGACTTGGTGTCACCTTTGATGGGCTGCTAAATTAGCTGTCATAAAGACATGATGGGCATCACTTTCTAAATAAATCAGATCAATTTCAGAAAGTTTGAGGTCTGGAGAGAGATTCCATTTACACCACAAATCATCACACTCCATTCTCTTGAGGACTGCATTTCAAGCCTTCCAAGGGACATCTGTGCAACAAATTTATAGACTCAACTTCCAGCTTCAAGGGGTGGCAGTTTCAATTAAGGAAAGCTATAACATTTACCGTCAAATCGGTGTCTGATTTTGCTTTGAGTAGACAGACTATAAGAACAAATGGATGGAAAAGGTTTATTTCCTCCTGTTTTACTGCAGCCGCACTGGAGCCGCAGAAATGAAGCGTGCCCTCCCGTGCAATGAAAAAGACTAGCCATCCCTTTGCCTGGCCTAGCAGATTGTGACCTTTCCAGTCTGTAGCTGAAAGGAGCAGGAAAGGTGGAGAAAGAAGGAGTGACTAGTAAGAATTCAAAGAGCAGACTGCCTTGCAGCCTCTGAGGAGTGGCTTCAGCCTGGGAGTAGTGGGATCATGCATGTGCGGGGCGGGGTTTGGTGTAGTGCTCAGCAGGCAGAGTGCTTTGGCTTTCCTGGCACCACAGGGTCAGGGGACACCAAGGACAGACAAGGGAAACTCCATGGATGGTGGGTGATGCTTTGATCTCTCTCCCATAAAATGTAAAATTAAAAAATCCTGGGGTGGGGAGGCAGCTCAGTAGCAGAGCATGTATACCAGGTTCCGGATTCAATCTTCTATACCACACTGAAAATAGAAAAGGCAGGAGGATGTGGGAGGAAAAGACCCCACATGAGAAGAATTTCCTTGAGGCGTAGGTGGTGGTGGTCCCCCAGAGAAAAGGGTCAGAGTGGACACCTTTTCTTCCTGGTATTTTTTTTATTGGTGATTTAAAAGATTATAAGGTAATAGAGGTATAGGTCCACACCACTCCCACCACCAGAGTTCTGTTGTCCACACCTCACAATGATAACCATCATAGTTCTCCCAAAGTCTTAGATATGGGTTGACTTTTTTTCCCAAGTTCATGTGTTTCGATTGCTCTCTCTCTCTTTTGTTAACTTTAACTTTTTTATATTTTAATTAATTTAAATTTAATTAATTAATTAATTATTGGATAGAGAGAGAGAAATTGACAGGGGAGGGTAAGATAGAGAGGGAGAAAGCTAGAGAGACACCTGCAGCCCTGCTTCACCACTTGTGAAGCTTTCCCCCTGCAGATGGGGACCAGGGCTCGAACCCAAGCCCTTGCTCACTGTAAGGTGAGTGCTTAACCAGGTGTGTCACCACCTAGACAGGTGTTTCAACTTTTTATGTTCCACATATCAGTGAAACCATCTGGTAGTTGTCTTTCATTTCTTTCCTTACTTCACACACAGTCACTGCCAGTTTCATCCATTTTGTCCAAAGGATAGGATAGGATAGGATACATCTCATAGCTTCTTTTTCTTCTTTTTTGTATTTATTAAAACTCAAAATGAGTAAATTTTTTTTTGCCTCCAGAGTTACTGCTAGGTCTCAGTGCCTGCACTATGAATCCACTGCTCCTGGAGGCAGTTTTTTCCCTTTTGTTGCCTTAGTTGTTTATCATTCTTGTTTATCATCATCATTGTTGTTGGATAGGACAGAGAGAAATCGAGAGAGGATGGGAAGACGGGGGAGAGAAAGATGGACACCTGTAGACCTGCTTCACCACTTGTAAAGTAACTCCCCTGCAGGTGGGGAAATGAGTAATTTTTACCCTAGTCTTAAAGGCTTCCCCCCTCCTTCTTACTCTATCAAACTGTTCTTCATAGGATTCTTTTCTTTTCAAGATATTTTAAACCTTTTAATCAGGAAAATGAAAAGGCACACACCAGAGAAGCATGTGGGCTATTTGGAGGCTGATGCCTGGTGAGCCCTTCTCACCTCCATGGAGGTGCCGAGGCTCCAGCCTCCCAGCCCCCCAGGCCCTCAGCCCAGTGCAGGTGCTGGCACCCACCTACCTGCATGCCGCAGATGCGCACACCCAGGCAGGCCGAGGTGCTCTGCGCACACTTCCTCATGTGCCGGGCCTTCTTCTCCTCGGATGCGTCATCCCCATGCTGACGGGTACCCATCTTGAGGTCCAGGATGCAGGGACGCTTGTACTGTGACACCAAGTTTTCCAACAACAGGAACCCTGGTCACGCTGAGTTAAGGGAGGCAGTGATCACCTGCTGAAGCTGGCTGCTGAGCCCTTACTCTGGGCACCTGTTCTCCCCTCCTGCTTTCTTTCATTACAGAGCTCTCATAGCTATTAGGAATTCAAGGTATTAACTTTGCAGGCTGCCTTAATAAGTCCATTTATTTAGGGGGAGTTTATGCGAGAGCTCTTTTCCTTTTTCTTTTTGCTCTGAGGTTGAGATTTAAATGTATGTGTGAAATCCCTGGTAGGCCATACCCAATTTAGATCTTATGGTGGAAAATCATAAGGCTAAAACCTCCAGTCGGCTGAATGGGGCAGTACCTTTTGGGAGAAGGGTTGATGTTGGCTTCGGAGATGAGTTGCAGGAATATTAATTTCAGTGGAGTAATTATCCTGCAAAAGTTTCTTAGGGATTAAGGTTGCAGATGTGTCTTGGTAAATACTGTGAAACCAGCCACCCATTTGTAGGGAGGGGCCTGGTGGTGACAAAAGGGCCTTTCAGGGGGTCGGGTGGTGGCGCAGTGGGTTAAGCGCATGTGGCGCAAAGCGCAGGGACCGCGTAAGGATCCCGGTTCCAGCCCCCGGCTCCCCACCTGCAGGGGAGTCGCTTCACAGGTGGTGAAGCAGGTCTGCAGGTGTCTATCTTTCTCTCCCCTTCTCTGTTTTCCCCACCTCTCTCCATTTCTCTCTGTCCTATCCAACAACGAATTGCATCAACAAGGGCAATAATAATAACCACAACGAAGCTACAACAAGGGCAACAAAAGGGGGGAAAAAAATGGCCTCCAGGAGCAGTGGATTCATGGTGCAGGCACCGAGCCCAGCAATAACCCTGGAGGAGGAAAAAAAAAAAAAAGGGCCTTTCAAGCCTAAATTTGCTTGTTGAGAATGTCCGCCTTAAAGGAAAGGAAGGGAAGGGATGGGAAGATGCCTTCCCTAAGAGCCCACCTCACCTCTTGAAAATGTCCCTAAGGGAGGAGTTATAGCCCTTCTCACTCCCTCAACTCCACAGGCAGAGGTCTGAAAGGAGAGAAGGGAGGGTGGAGGAGGATGGAGTATGGGGACCACCTTCAGTCCTCTGAACCCCCTGTACCCTCTGTATGGCATGGCAGTCATATCGACCTGCCTGAAACCCCCACCACCCCCTAGCTCAGCTAGGGGTCTTTACTGCTCAGGTGGCAGAGTTGCAGCTCTCTGTCCAGTCTGATGCACCACACTGTACACTGCAGTCATCCTCTGGGGACATCTGCTTGCTCCTAGGTACCCAGGTTTCAGGGCTGATAGGGACAGAAAGTGTCAGGCTTTTTCTCCCAACCCAGACCTCCTGTGTGCACACACACACACCATGTCCATGTTACCTCCCCTTGCTCCCCGCTATCTCCTGGTGGGTACTCAGTGTAGGTAAGGATACGATGCAGCTTGTTCTTGGGGTATTCAGCACACAGGCGGGTTAGGTGGGCCTGGTGGCAATGCAGGCCCCAGGGGTTAAAGCTGCTGCTCTCTGCCTGGGCCTGGTTCTTCTCAGCATCTTCCACCAGAGATAAGACTTGGCTGCTGAGGCAGAACTCAGACCTCAGGAGCGACTTCGCCGGGCTGTGGGAGAAGGAAGCAGGACAGTCAGGACAGCAGTCATTAATGCTGGGGGAGAGGTGCTTGTCCCTGTGATTGAGTGGGCTCTCCTGGGCTGGACCCTGAGACTCCTTGGGATGCTCACAGAGTACCCTTTCGGCTCAGCGCAGCCTGGGACCATGCTCCTGGGGTGTCAGCTGTTAGTGGGGTGTGTCCTGTCAACACCTTCTTGAGAGGGTCACAGGTCCTAGTGCACCCTCTCTCCTGCCCTCTGCCTCTTGTCTTCTTCATCTGTGAAAGGTAGGTAATGCACCACTTCCTGACGTCAAGCCAGGAGGCTTAATTAGATTCACAGTGTTCCTTGGGGAAGGGAGGCACTTTCATTGTATTAGCTCCCTTTTGTTTCCCATAAATGTTAAAAAAATTTCCAGGGATCCTTTTCATCGGAGAAAGGTCAGCTAACATGAGCAGAGGTTTAGGGAACCTCTCCAGGGACCTCGGTTGCCCTGAGCCACTTGTGAATCAGAGGCCCCAGTGGGTGCTGACCCCTGTCCTCATCCTGCTCCCACCTCCAGGAAAGATGGTCTCAGAGACATTAGCTACCCTCTCCCTTTGCATCAACTCTTCTGGGGTTTCTGCTCTACACTTGTGCCCCCAGAGACACTTAATAGCCTCAGTGAAACAGGTATCTGATTAAACAAATACATCCTGAATGCCTGCTCTGAGAGGAAACATACTGGAGTCCTAGAATACTCTCTCCTTTATTTAGTGACACTGGTTATTCTAGACAGAGCCACCCAAGGTTGATATTTCTCATTTTCTCTGCTCTGGCCCCAAAGGGGAGCTACTGGCCCTGGTGCAGGTGGGAGCACTACCCATCCCTGGCCCGGTTCCTGTTCTGCCAAGTGGCCCTCACCTCTCCTTGAGCGAGTGTGCCAGCTGTGCATGCTGCCACTGGGCGAGGGGGTTGGTGCTGCCACTGTTACTGGCGGTCTGCTGGAGTGTCTGCCATATCGCCACTGTGGACTCTCTGGAGACCTGGAAGGGCCCCTGGCTCTTCGTTAGTGGGTTGGCAACCAGGCTGATGTGGCCGAAGCTGTCTTTCCGGAGGTGCACGGTGATGGTGCCTGCAGAGCACATGTGGGAGAAGCCAGATGGAGATTACCTGAGTGGGCACATGGCAGGGGGTGACATGCCGTAGGCCTCTGGCTTACTGGCCCTGGTTACCGCCCTTCCTTCCTCTCTCCAGGGAGAGCAGTGGGGCTGGTCCTCATTCGCTGATTCTGTCCTGTTACAGAATGAGCCAACACTGTGGAGACTGCAGAGAATAGCCATAGGCTGATCTTGGCATGGCCTCTGCTCTACCACATGTCTTTTCCTGTTCTGCTTTAAACAAAGCCAGCCCTGAGGCTGGGAGGTGGCCCAGCAGGGAGAGTGTGGCCTTATCATGCCTCTGGTATCCCATGGGGATCACCAGGGGTACCAAGGGAACTGCATGGATGATGGAGCAGTGCTTTGATGTCTTCCCTCCTCCTCCCAAAAATATAGACTGAAACAAAGATTGGAGGGTGTGGGGAGATAGCATAACGGTTATGCAAAGAGACTCTCATGCCTGAGGCTTCAAAATCCAACGTTCAATTCCTCCAAGGTAAACCAGAGCTGAGCATTGCTCTGATAAACAAACAAAAAAGGCTGGGAGGTGACTCAGCGGTATGGACATGTGCAAGAACCTGGGTTCATTCCCAGCAGCACATGAAAAATAAGGGTCCAGGGAAATAGCATGGTGGTTTATGCAACAGATTTTTTTATGCCTGAGGCATCAGAGATCCCAGATTCAGTTCTTGGTATCACTGTAAGCCAGAGCTGAGCAGTGCTCTGGTTAAATACAAAAATCAAGCAAACAAATAAAGGCAGTTATGTATACTTTGTTGTTGAAATTCTAGTTCCTCTGTTCATGGTCACATGTCCCAACAGTACCCAAACTTGGGATCCCTTAGAGTGATAGCCAGGGAAGTAGGGCCCCATCCCATTCCCATTCCTCCTTCTCCTTGCCTCATTCTACTCCCTCTGTATCTGTTATTATTATTATTTTTGCCTCCAGGGTTATTGCTAGGGCTTGGTGCCTGCACTATGAATCCACTGCTCCTGGAGGCTTATTCCCCCACCCCCGCTTTTGTTGCCCTTGTTGTTATTGTTGTTGATATTGCTGTTGTTGTTGGATAGGACAGAAAAATCAAGAGAGGACAAGAAGACAGAGGAGGAGAGAAAGACACCTGCAGACCTGCTTCACTGCTTGTGAAGCGCGCTTCCCCCCCCCCCCCCCCGCAGGTGGGGAGCTGGGGACTTGAACCAGGATCCTTACGCCTATCCTTGTGCTTTACACCATGTGCGCTTAACCCACTGCACTACCACCCGGCCCCCTGTATCTGTCCTTTTACCTGTATCTGCCCAGCGTTTCTGGAATCTTTCCTCTACCAGCTTTCTGGGGCTCAGGACATGGCACCCTCCCCCAATCTCTGCTTCATTTCCTTTGGTTAGATTCACAACACATGGAGATTATTGTGGAGCATGGTTCTGTGTATAACAGCAGACTGGTGAGATTTCCCCAACTGCTAGTACCTCATAAGGGCTGCTGCTCCACTCACTGGATGTTCAAGTGATGGGTGTGAGCAGGCCCTGTGGGCCAGTGTGCTAATTGGGCTTCTCCTCTGGGCCACTGGCCAGGCTGGGCAATTGACCCTGGCTCACACATTAGTGACTCTGTGGTCACCCTCTGGTGGCATAGCCAGGCTCTCTTCTGTGGAGCTTGGCAGCCAGTGGGTGCCCAGCTGCATCAGAGTTCTGGGGAGGAATGAACACTATTCCTGGTAGTGACACAGAAGATAGTCACACAAATGATTCTGTGACATCTTTAGAATCCATGGTTCCCTGCTCCTCTGCAGCTGAAGCCATGAGCTATTTGCTCCCTCCCAGGCCACCCCACCTCCATCTGACTTCATCTGACTTTCTCCCAGGGATTCTGGTAGGCTGGTTAGTGGGGTGCATTGGTAGGAGACGGGGAGTTTGCAGTATTTATCCCATTGGCTTCCTGCTGCAGTATGCCTCTACCATACCTGTGCTCCCCTGTGACTCTGTCTTGCTGGGTCAATTCTGGCCTTCTGCTTAAATCTGGTTAAAACTTTCTAGTGATCTATGACGCTGGTCATTAGGTGCCTTTATGATGCCCAACTGGTTCCTTTTCTTTCCTTTTTTGCTACCAGGATTGTCACTGGGGCTCCTGCCTATATAATTACACTGTTCCTGCGCCTGAAAGTCATCTGTGTGCCTCTCTCCCCATAAAAGAGAAGAGACAGATAGAGAAAGAGAGACATCACAGCACTATTACAGTGCTTGTGAATCTTTCCCTGTGCTGGTATGCTCATGTGTTGGCTGGAGTCTCAAACCTGGGCCTTTGTGCGGGATACAGGGTGCATTCTACGGGCTGGATGATCTCATCAACCCAGTTAATTTTTCTTTCCTTTTTTTTTTTTACAGTTTTTTTTAACATTTATTTTTTTAAAGTATATATTTTATTTTTGAGAGAGATGCAGAGAGAAAGACACAAAGAGGAACACCAGTGCACTGCACAGCTCTGGTTTATTGTGGTACGGGGATTGAACCTGGGACTTCAAAGCCTCAGGCATGATTGTGTCTTTGCATAACCACTATGCTATCTACTCCCACCCTTCTTTCCTTTTTCTTCTCTTTTCTTTTTAGTAAAGACAGAGAAGGGAGAGAGAGAGAGAGAGAGAGAGAGAGAGAGAGAGAGAGAAAGGGAACGGGGCCAGGTGGTGGCACACCTGGTTGAGCACACATGTTACAGTGTGCAAGGACCCAGGTTAGAGCCCTTGGCCCCCACCTGTAGGGCGAAACCTTCACAAATGGTGAAGCAGGGTTGCAGGTATCTCTCTGTCTCTCTCCCTCTCTATCACCCCCTTCCCTCTCAATTTCTGACTGTCTCTATCCAGCATATAAATAAAGATTTAAAAAAATTTAAAAGAGAGAGAGAGAGGTTCCACAGCATTAAAGCTTCCTTTAGTGTGGTGGGGGCCGGGCTTGAACCTGGGTCATGCACATGTCAGAGGAGCACACTATCCAAGTGAGCTATTTCATTGACCCTCTTATTTAAAGAAATCTCTCTCTCCCTCCCCCCTCCCTCCTAACCTTTCACTCTCTTTTTCAAGAAATTTATTTATTTATTTGTTAAGTTATGGTAGAGAGGAAAGCGAGAGAGAACCAAAGCATCACTCTGGCACATACAATTCTGTGAACTGAACTCAGAATCTCTTAATTTTTAAGTCTTTTTAAGTCACTTTTTAAGTGCAGGAGCACTGACCACCCTTCCTCCCACCACCATCACTATTTCTTTAATCCAGCATGAACTTTGCAAACAGATCCTTACATTATTCTCTCCACTTAGACCTCTTTGGACACATTACTCATTCTTTGCTGGGACCCTGACTGAGAGTGGGCACAGGCTGTGTGTGCCCACATCTCCTGGGGTTTTGATTTCCTCCCTTAGCCACTTGGCTAACTTCTCAGTGTAAGTGGCAGTTTCTGCTGAGCCAGCAGGCCAGGGAGCTGATGTCCCTGCTTGCATCCTACCTGGTTCTTGGGGTGTTGGGTACAGACACTCAATTTCAAGGTTGCTCTGTAACTCAGTGAGTTGCTCTTCTGGGCTGCCTATGCCTAGCTCAGTGGTCTCCCTGGGCCAGTCCTGTCATCTCAGATTCCCAGTGCCCTAATTTTCTAGCCTGGGAGTGACATTCAGTTCTAAAAGCTCCTAAAAAAAAAAAAAGCATCCTGGGCCCTGGCATCTTGTGAGCTAATAATGGAACTACTAATAATACTGTCCGAGAATCTGGCATCATTTTTCCCTGAGCCCCCCAGCACGCAGCCCTCAGCTGGATCTCCCAGAGCTGCTCCATGTGTGAGCAGAGGGCTGAAGGCTGTCTGGGAGATGACCCCAAAGGCAGCCTACCCTGCCTGGTCTTTACACCTATTGTTTGCAGCATCACCTGTGTTTTCTTTTCCTCTAGAGTCACAGCCCCTAAGGCAGCTGACTGGAGTCCTTGAGGCTCAGAGAGCTTGCATCCCTCACCCAAGGTCACACAGCTGGTAAGGGCAGAGCTGGGAGAAGGCCACACCACATGCAGCTATGGAAAAACAGGCTGTGACGTGGAGTCGGGGACTGTCCCAGGAGACTCAGTGTGGTCACACTGTGTTTACCCGTATGTAGAGGAGGAACACTCCTGCTGTGTCCCTGTCATATTTGTTCTGGCCACTCTAGCTGTGGAGATGAACAGAGCTGTTCTGGGCCTCCACCCCATGGGGGATAAGAAGGATGAAACTCTCAGAAGGCCAAGGACATGGTGTTTACCATCTAGCCCTGTTTCCTCGGGCACAAGGGTGACTGTGCTTGTCCCAGGGAGGAGGGTCACCCCAGCACAGATTCTCCAGCTGCTTGGAGAATCTGGAATGCAGGCCAAGGTGCCACTAGTGGCCACCTAACCTTTTCCACCGTGAGGCTCTAATGACAGGTCTGCCAGAAACCCTGATCTTAGGGACTCCTGGGCCTGGGAGGCCTGCCTGGAGGAACAAGAAACCAGACCTTCATCTACTTCTCCAGGCTCCAGCTCTTGTCTGACTGCATCAGTTCTGAGTGTCTAAATAAATGGAAGCAAGTTGAGGTGCAAATAACCCAAAACCAATAAAGTCTAAAAGTCATTTCTATTTCTCATATTGTTAGAGCTACACAACCAGCCATGTCCCTGCCCTCTCACTCAGTCTTCCTTGTATCTCTGACTAGCTGTGTATAGTCTCCATCTATCTATCTCCACCCCCCTTCCTTCCCTCCCTCCCTCACACACCTCGCTGGCTCAGCCCAACCCTTCTCCCTGAAGCGTGGGGCCCAGAACAAAGCCTCCTTGCACACAGTCTCAATCTTGAATTGCCTGCCTTTGGCAGGAGCAGCACACCAATGGAATCCAGACTCTCTGGCCTGACCTCCAGCTTGCCCTGTGTGTTAGGTCCATGGAGACCAGGCTTTAGGGGCCCATGGATTCCAAGCTGCCCCCACCTAGCCAGGAGAGTGTGTGTATGTGGGGGTCTTTTCCCCAACTTCCCCTCCCCCTGCACCAGCCAGTCCTCCCCCAGCGCCCCAATCTGCCACCTTGTCTGGGCAGATGAGAGTGCTTACTGCCATGATTGACATGCCCAGAGCATCTCAGCAATTTCAGTTTGGCTGAGCAGCTTCCTCAGTCTTGTGAATATTCTGTCATGTATTTATTTTTAAGCTCATGAGAGCATTTATTCACTACTGTCTGTAATATGAGTCTGGCCCATCTGTAACTAATTGGACCTAGAGGTATGTTCTGGCTAGCCCAAAGCCGATATGCACACTTGGAGGCAGAAGGATGCAGTCCCAAGACACTGTTGTGCCCAAGGAGCCCAGCAAAAGGCCCCAGATGAGTTCCTGGCTTGGGGAGACTGCCCTTGGTAGTTGTGTTCCTGCCTGTCACTAGCTCAGTAGTCCTGAGTGACTCGCCCTATCCTCACTGGGCTTGAGCAGCCCTAGCACTGGCTCTGTGGGGTCCCACTCCTCAGTGGCAGGGGCTGGTGGAAGGGCTCTGGGGCTTAGAGCCCATATTGGGCACCAGCCCTGTGAGCTGGGTGACCCAGCTCTGTCTCTCATTGTGGCCCCGAACCAGTCAGGTAGCCTCTCTGTGCCTCAGTCTCCTCACTTGGGGTTAACCGTAGCCACCTCATAGTGTTGTGGTGATGTGAGTTAGTACATAGAGTCTACTTAGAGCTGTGTCCAGCCTTTTCTTTGCCAGGGAAATGAGAAGCCTGCTTTCATCTGGGAGCTTGAGGGTTTGGGTCCTGTACCTTTTTTCTAGCAACTCCTTAGGCGAAAATTTATGTAGGTGGTCCCTTGATTGTGGCCAGAGAGTGAATCAGCATTTCTACTTCATGAGAACCTCATGCTTGGGCCCTGCAGCCCTAGGGCCCTGCCTCACAATCACCAGGCCCTGTGGTCTTACTGGAGGAGTATCATTGAGTCCCCCCTGGCTCCACTCCACCCTGCCCTGTTTGGAAACACTTTCTCTTAAGTGATGCATGAAGGCAGAGGCTGAAGCATGTAGCTCTGACACCTCCACTGAGTTAATCTATCAAGTGAGCAGAGCCCCAAGGCAGGTGGCACCAAACTCGAGAGAGAAGCAGGGCAGGGGAGGGGTCTGGACAGCAGACCCATGTCCAGAGGTGCCTAAGAGTGATGCCAGCCTGCCTCCCCTACGGATGGGGCATGTGTGGGAAGAATGGGGTGCCAGAGTCAGAACAGCTGCTTCTGCTTTCCCATAGCTGCCCTTCCAGTCTGTCTCAGCTCCAGACACTGAAAGAGCATGAGACTGCTGTGGGCAGGGGCCACCCCACCTAAGGTCCTGTTGCCCCTTTGCTGGGTTGAGTTTGGTTTCAGAATGACAGACATTAATTCCGGTAGGTGCCTTGACAAGATGGGCAGTGACCCACCATCGATAAGCAGCTCTAGTTTGCAGTCCCCGGAGGCCACGGGAGGCTGAGCAGGCTGCACACCAACTGTCTGTCTCTGTCTTTCAGTGTGTGACACTCATTGGTCTTGTCATGGACTCTCAGGAGGCCCTGACAGGCTGGAGTTGAAGATTTGCCCAGGGCTCAAGGTCTTGGGCCCCTACTAGTGAGTCTTAATCTAGATCATGATAAATACGGATTCCTGACTTCTGGCCTCAGAGATTCATGGATGGAGAATCCAGCCTGGGGACCTGCGTTTCAAAACACACGCACACACACACACACACAAATGCACACTGCATTCTGGTGAAGCTGGGCAATTCCAGATTGCTCTTTGAAACACACTGGTGTAGAAAGGCTCTGTCCTTCGCAGTCATCTTGATTATTCAAATGCAAGTGAATTCTTACAGAGATGTTATCATGGCCTGCACTGCTCATAGTTGGGCAATGAGGGCAGAGGCTTTTAGTCAGACATCTATAGTTCTTTAAAGCAGGTGATTCTGCGGAGCACTCATCCTGGTAGGGGGCTGATGGTTGGCAGAGGCAGGCCCTGTGACCCTCACTGAATGCTGGGTATAGGCAAAACAGTCCTCTCCTTGGACTCTAGTGCCCCACCTGCAGGTTTCTTACGTGCATATGCGATCTAGTGCATGCATACCTTCCCAGCCACAACAGGAGGGCAGTCTGTCCCTTGACTCTGTCTGTCCTGGATGAGGGCAGGCATTCATATTCCATGCCCTGGCCCAGGCCTAGGCCCAGACCACACCTTTAGGTGCCCAGAGAGAGTTGAAGGAAGCCTCTACCAGCTCTGGCCTTGGAAGCCAGCCCTAGCACTCTTGAAGCACAAACCAGGATACCCCACCAGGGTGGGGTAGGGATGCCAAATGGCATTCTGGATCTGGAGGCTTGAAGAGTTTAGGTGAAGGGCAGCGTGGCTGTGGGAGAGGGGCACAACTCTAAGGCAGCTCTTGCACACACCCACAGCACAGGAAGAAGCATGAAGAAAGGCGGGCGTTAGTGTGGCCGCCCGCTCTGGGCACTCACCTTTGTACTGGGGGGTGAACTGCTTCATGGCCAGTGGCAGGGACTCGTAGAACTTCTGCTCTTGGGAGATGAGGGGCTTGCAGATGGTATGCTCATCGTACTTCAGCACACTCAGGTGCCCCCCGACCTGGTGCAGGAAGGGCTCCAGTTCCACGGCCGCCACTGCGGCGTCCCTGGCGTCCATGCCACCCTGAACAACCATGGCAAAGGGTGCCCTGCAGAGCCGGGCAAAGCAGTTCTGAGGTAGAGGAGTGGCCCTCACTGAGGCAGGCTGTCAGTGGTCCTATGGCGCTATTGCGG
This sequence comes from Erinaceus europaeus, assembly GCF_950295315.1. Lineage (NCBI taxonomy): Eukaryota > Metazoa > Chordata > Mammalia > Eulipotyphla > Erinaceidae > Erinaceus > Erinaceus europaeus. The sequence continues at coordinate 56,980,932 of NC_080165.1, forward strand.
CAGGCTGGTCTCCCAGGCCTGGGCTCTTGGCTGGGACTCTGGAAAGCAAAGGGAGGAGGTGAGGAGGGGGGGGGGAGGAGGTGGCAGGCCTCCTTGGGGCAGTGGGGGTGGGGGTGGGGGTGCTTGGCAGTACCTGTTGTCCCCAGTCACTCCCCACAGTGGTTAAACAAGATAGCACGACTTCTGCAATAATCTGTTATAAGACACTGAGAACTGTCATTGCCTCCGGGGACCAGGGCTGAGAGGGACACTTTTCACTCAGTACTGTTTTGTACCTTTTGGATTTAAATATTAGAGCCTCGAAACAATTCATTAGTATCCACAGCTGAGTTCCCAGTGTGCAGAGGGTGAGTCTAGATAACCCATGCTGCGTTCAGCCTCTGGGAACATTGATCCCAGGCCCAACTGGAAGAGAGCAGGGTTTCTGTCACTTGGGGCTTGCAGGGGCTTGCAGGGGCTTGGGGTGAGGGGAACAAGAGGCTTTGTATGACAACATTGTGCACCACCAGTTCATACCACATCTGCTCTGCATTGCTGCTGTGTAGCCTTGGGGAAGTACTAAAGCTCTCTGGGCCTCAGTTCCCCCAACTTTACAATAGGAAAATAATGAGTCACAGAGTTACAGACAGAACTGAAGTCAGTGACAATGTTAACCCAGGGGCCAGAGCTAAGAGCATAATAAACATGATGTATCGCATTGTTCCCAGCATTATTACTGGTATGTCCCCAGGAGCCCTGGGAAAGTCAGGCTGTCAGTACTACTTTGCAGATATAGAAAGCTGGGCCTGAAACGTCTTGATGTGGGCTGAGGGCCAAGGGAGAGGCATCAGTTAAGAGGGGCCCCCTCATTTCTTGGCCTGCACCTGCCTTCACTTTCAGCTTCAGGCAGTCGCTGGAGTTTGGAACTGCAAACAGCAGACACACTGCAGACAGCCACTGAAGGTGTCCTGCCTTTGTGCCAGGAGAGTGCTGGGGAGACTCTGTGAGGAGAGGCTCTTCTGGCTTTATTTGTTCCATCCCAGAGAACATTCCTGCAGTGGTGCCCGTCACTACCAAGTTATTAATACCCTCTCCTCTGCAGGACTCCTGGCTGAGGATGTGCCTGGGCTGGGCATAGCAGGCGTGGTTAACTCTCTAGTGCCCTTCAGCTGTGGTCATGGGGATGGCACACTGTCTCCTTGTACAGCAGTGCCTGTTTGTTCAAGTCTTGCCACCCACCTGTACCTCTAGCATGAGGTGGCACTGAGAGCTTCAGCCTGGCCCACTCACTCCCCACACATGGGCCTCTCCCATGTACATTAATTAATTTTGCCACCAGGATTTTGCTGGGACTTTATGCCTGACTGATTCCACCACTCCTAGTGTTTTTTTTTTCCCCTTCTTTTTTTCTTTCCCTTAGATAAAAGGTAGAAGACAAAGAGACAGAGAAAGAAGAACAGATATCACAGCACTGCTGTACTGCTCATTAAGCTTTCCCTTTGCAAGGTGCTTCCTTGTGGTGACGTGGGGGATGGAACAAGGGTCAAGTGTACTCTCTGCTGGGTGAGCTATCTCCCAGGCCCTCAGACTGCCTCTTTAAAATGAACAGGTGATATCTTCTGCCTGGTGTGTGTTTCCTTTGCTGGAAACACACAGGGGGAGGTGTCTGAGAGCTGTCTGCATGTCTGCAGCATGATGGAAGGTTAGGGTTCAAGTTTCTGGAAGCTGATGATGAGGATAGATGTGCCTGAGACAGCAGACAAGACTTCTGCACAGCTCAGCTCTGAGACCTGCCCCAGGAGTGCTGGGGGGAGGGAGGCACTGATTTGTGGAGGGGCCTCAGCAGTGACCCAGGGGTGGGTTGCTCCCTCTGGTCGAGACTTCAAAGGGGATAGCACAGTGCAAGCCTGGCCCTGCTGCAATATGGTGGTGATGAGAAGGCAGCAGGGACACTGAGGAGGCTGTGTCCTTGCCTTGCACATAGCGCTCATGTGTTGGCCTCAGCCAACTGATTGACTCACTGGGAGGGGGAGGCAAAAGCACTTGGTAATAAGAGGATAATCAGGCTATAAAATTCTTTTATAGCCTAGAAGGCACCAAGAAGGCACTCCTAGAAGGCACAAAGGCCCCGTTGCTCATACACAGACCTCCCCAGGCCCAGCATGAATGAGCTAGGTCTTGCCCATGTGCCTGGTGACACTTCAGGCTGGCTCCTGGGCTTGGCTTCCTCACCTCCCCAGCAACATCTACTCAAGGAGCTCAAAGACAAGGATGGCACTTGGAGTGATGTGTGGGGAGGAGCTGATTACAAATGGAAACAAGTGCACAGTGCTCCAGTGTTGTGAGTACTTCACACAGACTGACCCCTTTAAGCCTGATGACTAGCCCATGAGGTATTGTATAGGTTAGACTGAGGCCCAGGAAGATCAAGTAACTGACCTGTGTACACCCAGCTAATAGAAGCAGAGTAGGGATTTGGGCTCAGGCACATGAGCCCAGGACATGGTTACCAGGCTGTGGAGGAGGGAGAAGGCTGTTTTATCTACTTTGAGTGCCAGAGGAGGATGGAAAGGAGTTGCCTGTGTGTCACTGGTTGCACCGGGAAAGGAAGCCAGGTTTTGTCACTCTTTGGTTTTTCTCCATCTGTTCCCAAGTGTCGCCTGGCCTTCCAGCCCACTCACCCCAGAGACAGCAGTATATGCCCTGGTGGTGGTGGTGGTGGTGGTGGTGGTGGTGGTGGTGGTGGTGGTGGTGGTGGTGGTGGTGGTGGTGGTGGTGGTGGCTTCATACTTCTGTATACACCATCACCTGACAGGCAGATGCTCTCAGGAGCCCTGGCTGTAGTTGCTCAGGGAACGCAGAGTGAGGCAGAAGGACCCTCATCCTCCTGTCCTGGGCTTTGGGTGGGCTGGTGTGAATGTGTGTCTGCAGAGTAACAGGCCTGTGCTTTAGAGAGAGCCACACTCCACTGCTGGGAAATAGAGCCTCCTGCTCTCAGGGGTCATCTTCAGGTGTCAAGTGATGTCTGGGTGCCTCCAGCAGACCAGCTGGTGGGAAAGGGTAGAAGGGGATGCATGGGGTGTGGCTTCAGCACCTGGGCATCTGCCTGAGCTGGACAGGTGGACTTTACTTCTCCTCAGGGAAATGCTCAGTGCCTTTTCTCAGTACTGATGGTGACACTGGATTCCCAAGGAAGCCAAGACTTTCTCTCTTGTCATCTTTGTGTACAATTCCAGCTATTTAGGATACAACTAGGGATGGCCTCTATTCTTCTACTGTGACCCATGCCACCACTATGGAAGTCCCAAATAAATAACTCAAGTTGATGGGCCTTTCTCAGTCCAGACCTCCTTTTTGCCATGGGTAGGATTTCTGTCACAGCATGGATATTTCTATCAATGCCTCTATGCCCTGTTGTATTTTCTAAGTGTTCAGGGAAAGAGGTCAGGAGCCCAAGCCCATTTTAGGCATTCCCACCAACTTGTTAAGGCCCTGCGGATGAGCTGGGTGACTGCTCTGACACTTGATTTACCACCTTCCCACCGTCATAGTTTTGTGAGGCTCAGATGACAACACACTCGGAACTCCTCTGTGGAGTCTTCTTTTCATGTGTCTCCACCACCACTCAAGGCTTATCACTGTCTGGGTTATTCTTGGGTTTGACTCCTATGACTTATCCTGGGTGCTGGGAAGTCAGGGGAGGTGTTTGACTGAGGCAGGACCCAGTTCCCCTCTGACACACTTACTGTAATACCCTGGACTTCCTTCACTGCTCTGGAGGGGACAGCTGTCCTCTCTCCATCCCATACCTCCACACCCAGCACCCTGGCTCAGCATCCTTTCTTGGTCTTCCTGAGGCAGGGAGAGAGAATGTAGGGAGCAGGAGGTCATAACTGCACAGGTGAAAACCCTTCTCTCTCAGAAATAGTGGATACATGGGTCTAGGTTCTCCTATGTCCTTTTGCCTTGTCAGTGGGTCTGTCTTGAATCACATAACCCTGGGTCTCATTACAGGAGACTGAAGGGCTAATATCTCTGTTGGGGCCTGGTCATTGAGCTGGTTGGGAAATGAAGCCCTGGGCTGTCCTGTCAGTGCAAACCCTGCTCTGTGGGACCCCTGAGTGACAGCTAGCCTGCCCCCGGTGTTCTGGATACTCCCTGTCTGAAAGGACAGTCACAGGCATCAGGGCCTGTGGCTGTGTTTAGCAGTCAGAGTGGGGCCAGAGGACAATACCAGTGATGCCAGGCATAATGACAGAGGTCAGCCGTCAAGCCTGGGGAGTGAGGATGTCATGGCTCACTGCTGCTGGCTTTGCTTTGTGCACACAGCCTGCAAGACACTCTGCTAAGCCCAAGCAGGCTGAAATTTACAGGAGGTAAACCTCCTTTAGAACTCACCACTCCTAGTGGGGGAGATAACATAGTGATTATGCAAAGAAACTCTCATGCCTGAGGCTTCAAAATCCCAGATACAAGCCCCTGCATCACTATAAACCAGTGCTAAACTGGTAACAAACAAACAGACAAGTCACCACTCTCAGAGAATGGAGGGGGAACTACCAGTTAAACTGGGACTCTATAAGTCAGAGATGATATTTTATTAAAACCTGTCAGTTCCTCATGTCAGGACACTGGCCATTGGGGTGGGGGGGGCTGTTTACAGGCTCAGCTGACCCTTGGACAACACAGGCTTGGATTACATGTGCCCACTGCTCTGCTTGTAAGTAGAAGATACAAACTTAGACTATTGAGCATCATAGTATGGGGCATTTTGTCTTACGATTTTCTTTTCTAAAATAAAAAAAGTAATTTATCTATTGAGAGAGGGAGAGAAAAAGGTGGAGGGACTAGAGTACCACTCTAATCACATTCAGATTCAGGATTTGAACTTGAGGCCTCAAGTTTGCAAGGTATGTCTTCTACCTGCTGAAAACATCACCTCAGCTGCTCTCTTAGGATTTTCTCATACAAAATGTATGCCAGTCAACTGTGTTACTGATAAAGCCAATAGCAGGTGATCAACAGTTAAGGCTTTTGGTTGACATTGCACATGGATTTTTAAGCATATGAGGAACTGGCTACTCCTTCTGCCACCCCTCCTCTTCCCCAGTATTCCAGAACCAGCTATCTCTGAGGTTATCTGTGGGGACCTGATGTTGCCGTTGGATGGTAAGTGTGGCCATGTGACACAAGTGAATAAGGGTGGTGGGAGGTTTCAGAGAAAATAGCCCCTCATAGTTTTTTTTTCCCCTGGCATGATGACCTTGAAGCACAGTCACTCTGACTGATAATGTGTTCTGGACATGCAGAAAATAGAAAAATGCATCTCCGCCACACTGGGTGTGTGAGATTGAGGGTAGTTTATAAAGAAGCACACACAATCCAGTTCATCCTTATGTTGCCAAGTCACAGCCTAGTGCTCTGGATGGAGCCCTTACATTGCAAGTGACTTTGCTGGGGTTATACTTGAGTCAGGCACCCAACCCTTCCTTGCATCACTTACCCTCGTACTATAACAGACTCAGCTACTGAGCACCCCCCTGTGAGCCCCTGGCTTTGCCATCACTGTCTGCTTCTCAGAACATGCTTCTCAGATGGCGCAAAGTTAAAGAGCTTCCCTGGGGTGCAGGATTCATGAACACCAGAGCTGGGATCAGCCAGTCTGTCTGTTTGAAAGCCAGTCCATTCTGCCTCTGGGCACTCTCCCTCAGGACTCCTGGGACACAGGCCCAGCTCTCAGGTCCTGTTCAAGGTCCTGCCCTGCTGAGTGCTGCAGTAGTGGACTATCAGAAATGGGAGGCTGCGGGAGATTGCACCTGTTGGGTGGGGTGGACACCAGTCCAGGGGCAGCAGAGTCCACTGAGGGGCTTGGCTGAGTGGGTTGTGTGTGTAGGTGAAGGAGAACTGCCCGGGCCTAGCTCAGACCAGAAACCACAAGCACCATCTGCAGACTGGAGGAGTTATACCCCAGTGCAGAATTGTTCCTCAGAGGTATGCAAACTCCGGTGATTACCAAAATACAAATTCATTTAAAGGCATTATTGACTACTTAGTAGTTTTTATCATCATCCATTTCCTCAACCACCAGACAGTAAAAGTGTAATGAGCATCGAAGGGGGAAAAAATCATGCTGAAAAATGAATCTTAGCTGAAAAGATTAGAGAGATACCACTGAGGTGCAGGTGGTATGAGGGGCCTGGGAAGGTGTCTGAGAGCTGAGTGGGTGCAGTCCTGGGTGAGCGTGTGTGGGGAGCACTGGGGAAGAGTGAGGATGGGGGCTGTGTAGGCAGGAAAAGGCAGCTGTAGCTCTGGCCCTCCATGCAACTCGCAGGAGGGGCAGTCAGGCCACCAGGGGAGCCTGTCTGGTTCTCCCTCTAGGTGGGGAGGAGGGACCGCCTGAGATCACTGAGGTGTGGAAGTACTCAGGACTATATCCTAGTAAATCTGAGGTGGGAAGTGTTCTGTGGAGGAGATAATTAAGAAACAGCTTGTAGCCAAAAGAAGACTGCAATAGGAAACATTGTCAGGCTGCAGATTCAGAAGTAACATGCTTTATGGCCTGCCCTCTCTCCTCCGCAGCTCTAATGTACACTCTGTGGGCCTCTCAGAGCTAGAGGTTTGCTACAGTACCAGTCAATGCCTTTGCAATGCCCAAGGGAACATTCTTTTAATCTATTAGAGATGAGAGGACCAGAAAACCATTTAAAATCACTTAGATCGTAATGGGCAGGAGGGTTTTGGAGTTTGTCACAGGGTGGAGAGCTGTGTATCATCTGGGGTCATACTGGCTGGGAAGGCACAAGATAATTTTCTGGGTGGACAAAAAAAATCAAGTTTTGGGGGTCGGGTAGTAGCACATCGGGTTAAGCACACGTGGTGCCAAGTGCAAGGACCGGCATAAGGATCCCGGTTCGAGCCCTCAGCTCCCCACCTATAAGGTGTCTTTTCATAAGCAGTGAAGCAGGTCTGCAGGTGTCTATCTTTCTCTCCCCCTCTGTCTTTCCCTCCTCTCTCGATTTCTCTCTGTCCTATCCAACAGCAACAACATCAATAACAATAATATCCACAGCAATGATAAAACAACAAGGGCAACAAAAAGGAAAAAAAAAAAAAGCCTCTAGGAGCAGTGGATTCATAATGCAGGCACCAAGCCCCAGCAATAACCCTGGAGGAAAAAAAAAACCAGTTAAGTTTTAAAGATCTATTTTAGGAATGACTCTAGGGCTATAGGATAGTGTGTGCTCCTGCTTGTATGGCCCCTAGCCCCTGTGAGATCAACACAGATGCAGGGGGTCCTCACACATCACCTGCCTAGCCATCGTTAAAATATGGGCTTTGGAAGCCATCCATTTCCCAAGCATGGCTGGCTTTTCAGAGCCATAGAGTAATACTTCATATTCCTCAGTTGCAGGAATCTATTTCAGGACTGATTTTATCCTTTGAGAGCAGATTCCTCCCCCCCCCCCTTCTTAACATTTAAAATCTCCCAACACTCCTCCAGCTTGAGGACCAAATGCGATTTTAATACAGCGATTATTAGTTTAGAAGCCCTTCAGCCACTGACAAATGTCCTTAGCAGTGCCAGCAGTGTTCTGAGCTTGCTGTCACAGCGGGAGATGCATGGGGCCAAGATGACTCAAGAAGCCTAGCGCCTCTGAGAGGGCTGCTGTGGGGAGACAGAAGCCTCAGTCTTGTCCTGAGCATGTGGGTCCAAGGACACCCTTGGTCTCACACTGCCAGCTACACCCAGACCTGAACATTTCTGACCTGATACCCTCCCCTACTCTAAGTAGTATGACCAGCCATCAGCCTCACACAAAAGGCCTGTGAGCCAGAAAATAGCAGAAGTTCTTTCTCCCAGAAACAGGTGAATGAGGAAGAGAGAAGCACAGAGAGGGGAGACACAACAGCACTGTTCCACCATAGCTCAGGACACTTCCCCTTTTGCATGATGCTCCCATGTGGTAGCCTGGGGCCTGGGACTTGGGTCCTAGTGCATGGTAAAGTGTGCATTCTAGTGGTTAACTAGTCACTAGCCTGGCTACTTTCTGGATGCTAGAAGAAACAGCTTTTTAGGTTCCAAGCACATTTCAGTGTGTGGCCCCAGGGCATTGAGGCCACACAGCTGAGCCTTTTCAGGGAGAGGGTTTGCAAGCTTTTCCCCAGCAGAGGGCAGCAGCAGATGTACAAGGACTGCCCAGGGAGAGTTTGTCCATTCAGACCCTATGGCCAGCAAGCTCTTGGCCCAGAGGCCCTTAAAGCCCTAGGGTTTCCAGATCTGTACTCAGACTGCTCAGATCAGTGGTTGAAGTTTCCACTCCTACCCCACTGACTTTTTTAAAATTAAATTTTTATTTATTTATTTATTTATTTATTTGATGAAATAGAGGATGGGGCTCACTGTGCTTAGGAAAAGCAGCTAGCATAAAGTAAGGGGCTGCCCCTGTGGTACTTCCTGTGCCCGTCTCCCACCTCCTGCCAGCTCCCATTGTGGTGCTCTGTGCTCATAAACTTGATTATTGCTCCCTGCGGCTGCTGGAGAACAAGACAGCAACCATGGGGGCTTCTGCAGAGGAGGGGGTTATTCAAAGGTCCAGCTCAGAGCAGGAGCAGGCAGGGAGCTGCTGCAGCCCACAGGATGAGGAGATGTGCTGGGCAAAGGGTAGCGGTGGGGGGTGGGGCCAGAGGGTTCAGGGGCATCCCCGGGGCCACATTCTCTTTGCAGAGGAGATACAGGCTCCAGTAAGACCCTGGTAAGGGCCTGGCTCCGTGGGAGCAGGAAGAGACACAGGAGGGGTGCGGGGTTCTGCCTCAGATCTGTTCCTGTCTCTCTCTGAGCCACAGTTTTCCCAACTGTACTGAGAGCTGTCTGACCCAGCCACAATCTCACCTTCCTGTGGAATGGCCAGGTCACTGGCCAGCATGTCAGTGTCGGGTGGGGGAAACCGGGGCATATGAGTCCCCAAGAAAGACACCTTGAAGACACACTGCCAGTGCACCACTTAGTGGTTCCTGGTCTTAAGAGGCATCCACAGACATGGAGGGGTGGGGTGGCTGGATGTCCTGGGAAGACTTGATGCAGAGGCTCTCATATTGTGAGCAGGGAAGGCTCATATTGTGAGCAGGGATGGTGTCAGGGTTATGTAAGAACTTGCTGAGGAACTTTGAGGGGAGGTTGCTGTGATGATTGCACATTAGTCCCAGATACTTGAGCTTTAGCAAATAAGATAAAGCAAATATGGCAAAATTCAAACAACTGTTTAAATCCAGGTGCAGGATATGCAAATTCTTACAATATATTCTGCTCTGTTTCTTTTTTTTTCCTGTAGGTTTCAAGTTTTTCATAGTAAAAATATAAAATTCAGTTTAAAAATCTTGCAGCTTTTGAAAGACACAGCAACTCATACCCTGTCCATGGGACCTTGCATGAATGTTTGGAGGACTCAGGCAGGGGCAGTGAGCTCCCTGTTACTGACATGCCTCCAGTGCCTGTGGTCAACCACCCCTCTCTGTGGGGACACTGGGCCCATGGGTGCTGGTGTCATCCCAGGCCTGGGCCTGCCCAGCGGAAGGGTGGGGCTACTGGGACAGGACATGCTGTTCCAGGCCAGGGCACTGTTGTCTGCCTTTCCTGGGGCAGCAACTTGTGCTAAGGGTTAAACCCAGCCAGGAGCGGGAACCACTGGCCCCAGTCTCTACACCTGCCCCCACAGCTGCCTCTGCAAATTTCCACTCACTCAGCTCAACCCTCCCCACCTCCACACTAGAGGACCTGGGGACACCTTAGGACGGGGAGGGTTGAGATTACTATGCTGGGGGTGGGGAGGAGAGTGAAGGGACAGGAGCAAATGACAGCATTTCCGTACTACTGATGGTCCAGCCTTCTCTACACACGGGTACACTCAGACAGACACACAGACATACTGGTACTTCCCCAAAGCGGATCCCTACTTAGCCTGGATGGTGATACTATCACTTCCTCTGGCCTCCTCGATATGGTCAGGTCCTGTGGACACAAGCCCTTCTCTCCTTTTACTCCAGCATCAGAAGGGGCTCAGCCTCATGGCATCACTTACCAGGGCCTCCTTCCCAGAGGGTTCATGAGGAATGTGTGCAATTCTAGTGGGGAGAAATCTTCTCTTTCAGTGTCCACCAGCTGCAGGTGTCAGGCAAAGACGTTTCCCAGTGTCCCGTGTGGAGAGCTCACTGTCTATAAAGCACTGAGCGGGCAGGCGGGAGGTCTACCCTGCTGTGGCCTGGGGAGGGAATATCACCTGATCCTCAGGAAGGGCTGGCAGAGGCTGGCATGTCCACTTGTCAGCTGGTGTTTGACTGCCCTGGGGCAGGGCCAGAGGGCCTTGGAAGGGAGAGGAGGAGGAGGGGGAGTGTTCTGGGTCAGCTTAGCTGCCCACATGGATGTCAGACCCTGGTTACCCAGGGCAGGTTGCTGAGGCAAAGCTAAGGGGCAGGTGGTATGCTTCTTCCCCTGGTCTCCTGGTCCCCATACCACCCCATCCCTTTGCCAGTTTGTCCCAGAATATGGCTGCTTGAAAGGCAAGATATTCAATCAGTCATCTCTAAGACAGTCAAGTATTGTTGGAGGTCCTTGTGCCAGAAACCTGCCAGATAGGTGCCTGTTTTCAGGAGATTTACTGTATGTGTGTGTGTGTGTGTGTGTGTGTGTGTGTGTGTGTGTGTGTTACTTAAAGGGCAATTCCAGAACATTGTGAAAAAAACATGGGAGCTGGGGGTCCCTCACTCAGCCTGGGGGGTGGGGGCAGGGAAGGCATCATGGAGGAAGTGATCAGTAGAGATTTGAAAGAGAAATAGGATTACAGGAAGAGTATATGCACAGACCCAGAGGCATTGGGAGACTGGGGCAAGGGAGATGGAAATACTTAGGAGTTACTGGAGTCTTCAGGGAATGGGGACTGTTGGCCCCTGAGGCTGGGAGGCAGTGGACAGTCCTCTCCCATGCTTCTGTCCTTACCTCCCCAGGAAGAACTAACATCTTTATGTCAGGAAGGACAAGGTTTGTGTCCAGAACAGAGTGGATTAAGTTGGATGCCAGGTTTATGAGGCCCCAGGTACTGTCCTCCATCCAACTCCCAGCCTGGTAGGGTGAGGGAGCAGTAAAGGGAACAGGTAAGTCCCCAACATGTCTGCCAAGACCTGGTGAAGTGTGGCAGCATGTGGATGGGGCAAAATGGGGCCTCACCAGGCAGGCTTTAGGTGAGTGACTCTTAGCCAGATAAAAAGAAAGATAGAATTCAGATAGAAAATTCAGGTAGAAATCCAGATAGAAAGAGAGACCAAGAACCTGGGTTTTTGTCCTGGGCAGTGGGAAACCCACTTTCCTGGAACTCCAGATTGTTCCTTCCTATACATCTGTGTGTAGGGGCACTTGACACCCAGAGCCTCACTCAGTAGCAGCCATGGGCCTCAGCCACCTCTTTGGCCCCTGGTCTGAAGCTGGGCCATGGCTGCCATGGCCTTGCTCCATTTCAGCTTCCCTCCTCTACCTCCTGATTCTGACAGTGTCCCCCAGATCTACTGCTGCAGCACTGAGCCACGGTGGTTTTCCATCTTGCCTCCCCCATCTCCTTACTCACAGAGAACCCTCACTGTTCACTCACAGAGCAAGTGACCCCTGAGAGCTGACAGAAGGTGAAATGGGTGATGAGGCAGAACTTGAACCTTGGTCTCCTGGCCTTTGTCTTAAAGGCCCCCTCAGTGCCCTACACACCTGTTCTAGGCTCTGACACATACACACTGCTCAGTGGACATGTTACCAGCAAAAGAACTTGGGGAGACGGCTACAGGTGTGGGAGCACTGCCTGCCCACCAGCCCAGTTACCCTTCCTGAGTCTGGCCTCCTTCCCTGCCTCACTGTGACTCTCCACTGCTGATGGGGGTTGTCCCATACCCAGACAGGGCAGAGCTCAGCAGATGTGACACTAACATTATTCATTCATTCACTGGTGGAAGCAGTGCCTTAAACGTTCACCATATCACTGCTCCAGGTCACCTTTTAATTCAGATAGAAAGAGAGACCAAGCACCAGCACTTCCTCTGTAATACCTGCCATAATATGCCCCATCTGGTGCTAGGCTTAGACCTGGGTCGGATACAATGGCAAGACATGTGCCCTATGTGGTGAGCTGCCTCTCTCACCTGAGGGTGGCGTAGGTGGGTCAGGGTGCCATGTGTGCCCCAGTGGCTCCCTGGCCCACGGTGGTGGATATTTCACTGGGGAAAGTGGATCTTTAGGTTCTTTCCTGCTCCATCCCTCGCAATGCCCAGCTGTGTGTTGGGCTCCGGTTATATGGCTGTGACCTCTTTTTCCCTCCTGACTGGACTCATCCCTGTTCTGGGAACCCTAAACCACCACTTGGGGGGGGGGCAGGGAGATTTTAAGGGGCACTGGGGAAGAGGTAAGGGCCAATCCACCTAAGTTGGGGGGGCCAGGAAGGGGCTGAGCCTGAGTGAGTCCCAAGTCAATCTGGAGGTTCAGTCCTTATTCCAACACCTGGCTTCTAATTTTGTGTTTGTAAATAGCAAGGTTCCATATGACCTCATAGATGTATTTATTACCAGAGCACTGCTCTGCTCTAGCTCAAGGTAGTGCTAGGGATTGAACCTATGAACCTGGGACTTTGGAGTCTCAGGTCTGAAAGTCTGTGACACTGCATTTGGTGCTATTTCCCCAGCCCAGTTCATGTTTTTGAGCCCAAAGATGTGATCTGAGACACACAGCAGTAAACAGAACACAGGGCCTGCCCCATTGGAGGCGTGATCTGGTGCTCTGTGTTATGCAACCTGATCGCCCACTTTATTTCTGTTTTCTTGACACGGCCAAGTTCTCTTCATGGTTACTTCCTGAAACTCAGAGTCACTTCCAGTATTCCTGCTGCTCTTTCTGTGCTGCTCTGCTATAGTCACATGTGGGGCCCACTGATGCCCTGGGACACTTTCCTGTCCCACCCCCAGGTCTGGTCCCTGTCCCTCCTCCAGGAAATCAGCCCAACAGCTCCTCTGGATACAGAGCTGCAGGTCAGCTTACATGCCACCACCCAGAGGCCTGGGGCTCTGGGTCACCACCAAGTATTTGGGGCTACTCACTCCAGCCAAGGGATGGCTAGTCTGCCCCTGGCCCCTCACTCTTCCCCTCTCCCACTCCATTCTCTATTGACCATCCAGTATACTCCCTTCTCAGCAGCCTTCCCTGGCAGCTCACCTATGCCCACAGGCTGTGGATTTCATGCCTCCAGTTGGCGCCCATTCCCGCATCTCCACTACCTGGCCCACCACCCAGCCAGCTCCCATTCTGCTGACTCCAGTAGCTACTTGTGGTGTCCTCACTTCCCCTCACACCCCCACGAAGCTCCATTTTCACCACAGTGATGCTGTGAAACAATTTAGGTCATGCCACCTGCCTGCTGATGCACTTCAGTGGTTTCTGTGCTTGGAATAAAGCTGAAATCCCTGCCCACGACCCAGTCCCTCCCTGTCTCCATAACCCCATCTCAGTGGATGTTCCCTCCACTTCTGTGGGCCAGCCACACTTAGAGCAGGGCCTTTTCACATGCTGTCCCTTGTGCCTGGGACACCCCTTCTCTCACCACTCCACCTGGCATGTTTCTATTTACTCTTCAGATGCCAGCTCAAAAATTGCTGAGCTGGGGAGATAATCAGTGTGGAACTCACATGTTGAGACCTTAGAGGCCCCAGGTTCAACCCATGGTACCTACATAAACCAGAGCTGAACAGTATTCTAGTTCCTCTCTGTCTCCTCATAAGAATAAATTAATATGGGACTAGGTAGTGGTGCACCTGGTTGAGTGCACAGTACCATGCACAAGGACTCAGGTTCAAACTCTCAGTCCCCACCTGCAGTGGGTAAACTTCATATGTGGAAAAGTAGGACTGCAGGTATCTCTCTTCCTATTTCCCTCTCTATCTCCTCTCTCAATTCCTCTTTGTCCTATCAAATAAATATTTAAAAAGAAAAAAATTAATATATAAATTTTTTAGAAGTCACCTCTTCCAAGAAGTCCTCCCTGACCTAAGACATCCTACCACTTAGTACCTCTATTGAGAAGCACTAATCTCAGATGTAGTTGTATGTTTACTAGTGGGATTCACTGTTTTCTGCAGTTTTCCTTCATTGAAGATGGTGGCTGGCTCATTTTGATTAGCACATTTATCATGTAGCACAGTACAGATCTCCTAGGTTATATTTGATGAGTGAGTACTGAGTGAGTGAGTGAGTGAATGTGTGAGTGAGTGAGTGAGTGAGTGAGTGAGTGAGTGAGTGAATGAGTGAGTGAATGAGTGAACTCACTGTGGGTACCTGGCTTCCCCACCCAGCCTCTTGATTCTCCCTGGGGAGCGTTGAGGGGACAAGCGAGGTCAAGGGCTGCTTAGAGCTGGTGTCGGGGTTTCCTTTCCTCTTCCTGACCTCTGACTTGGAGGTCTTGGCCTGGTCACTGCGACCCTGCGACATGCTTCCTAAGCAGCTAGCTCCTCCCAGCATCCCCCCGCCCAGACCCAGTTTTCTCATTCCAGAGACAGCAGCCACTCTTCCCAGTCCAGGTCATGTGACCACCTGTTCCTGCACTATAAACACTCAGTGGCTGTGATGGCTACTGCTGGCTGGCCTGGGTCCCAGCAAGCCCCACTCCCCTATGCTGGGCCCTCCCTTGGCTGCCACCCAGTGTGACTTGTCACCCTCCCGTCATGCCTCCTGTGCTGGCCTTCAAAACAAATGTGGTAGCTGTTGTCTGCTCCTCTCTTTCCTGGACATGAGGAGCCCTGTTTGTAGCTGGGGTACTGAGACTCAGAGAGGGGTGTTCCTTCCACAGTCTTTCTGTCTCCCTCCTTTTCCTGCCTCTAGATTTTCCTGGACTGTCTTGTCTTTCTGTGTCTCTGGCTGACCTGCCTGCCTTATTTCTTTCCTTCTTTCCCCTTCTTCTTGACCTTTTTCCTGTCACATTCTATAACTTTTCTGTTTCTGCTGACAGCCTCGTTTTTTTCATTTTGTCATCACTGGGGCTTCACCACTCTGAGCTGACTTTTTCTACACACACACACACACACACACACACACACACACACACACACACACACACACACACACACGACAGCACTGAAGCTTCCTCTAGTGCCATGGGAGCTCGACTCAAATCTGGGTCTCTCAACTGGCAAAACAGTGCACCATCCAGGGGAGCTATTTTGCTAGCCCTCTGCTGATACTTCTTGTTCTCATTCTGCTGTGTTTAGGACATATATGAGTGGTGTATGTATGTGCGTATTCATACATGACTTGTGCATAGGTGTTATTTATGTGTCCATAGATGTGAGTACATGTATGAGCATCACACACCAGTGTAAGGATGCACCCCTGGGCCAAAGAGGAATGCGTGGCACTGGGAATTTGGTCACATGCCACCAGAATTGCAGCATGTGTCTGCTTTGCCTCTGAGCAGTTCATGTGACACATTTGTGAGGCCTCCCAGGTGGCTGACATCCAAGGCCATCAGTGGAAGGACTGCCCTCTTGAAAGCTCCAGAGAACTTTGCACCATCTAGGGTAAAGCCGCCCCCACCCCAAGAGAAATGGTAGCACCTTTCCTTCCTGGCAGGAGAGGAGGGGATGCTGGGAGATCCTGAGCTCTGCTGGCAGCTCCCCAAGGGAGGAGCCCACCATCCCTACCTTCAGGTTAACAGCTTTGCTGGCCCCATGATCAGAGCAGTGCTTTATAGAAAGAAGCAAGACTCCAAAACCCCAGGGCTGAAAGGATCCCTGAGGCGAGCTGTTACAGTGTTTCCATTTTTGAAAAATATTTATTTATTATTTATTCCCTTTTGTTGCCCTTGTTGTTTTATTTTTGTATTATGATTGATGTCGTTGTTGTTGGATAGGACAGAGAGAAATGGAGAGAGGAGGGGAAGACAGAGAGGGGGAGAGAAAGATAAACACCTGCAGACCTGCTTCACCGCCTGTGAAGAGACTCCCCTGCAGGTGGGGAGCCAGGAGCTTGAACCAGGATCCTTCCGCTGGTCCTTGCACTTTGCGCCACCTGCGCTTAACCAGCCGACTCCCCTAGTTTTTACATTTTATAGGAGAGGAGACCCAAAGTGAGGCTGCAAAGAGATGAGAGGACCTGTGGTGGCCACTGGAGGAGCCAGATTTGAACCTGCAGTCAGGGGTTGTCAGTCCCTTTGTGTTGCTCAGGGTGGAGAATGACCAGGGATGTGAATATGGATGCACACAGGTTCTGGCCTGCAGTTCCTTGGTAATGTGACTCAGTTTGACCATCTGTAAAAGACAGATTATTTTCTTGGGGCCATTGTGGTGTTTTGGTGACACAATGCAAGTAACACATTAGCATGGTGTCTGCCACATGTCCCCTTAAGCGTCAGCCATTATTAAATTGACCAATACCAGCAACATCTCACTTGGATGGGCCTCCAGTTGTAGGCAAGAGACTGTACCTTCCTTCTCTCTCTTCCCACCTCTTTATTTCAAGTATTTTCAATTGGGGGGGGTTAATGGTTTACAGTACAGTTGGTGACATTTGAGTACAATTTCTCATCTCACCATGATAGGTGTCTGCAAAATATCCTCATCCCCAGCCTAGGTTCTCTTCCACCATCATACACCAGAACACCAAAGCTCCCCTCTCCCTCCCACTCCCCTCTCCCTACCCTCCTTCTCCAGAGTCCTTTGCTTTGGTGCAATACCCCAAATTCAGTCCAAATTTTTACTGTTCTATTTTCTCAAGTCAAGTTCTGTCCATGAATCAGATAATTCCATATCCATTATTCTCTTTCTGGCTTATCTCACTTAACATGATTACTATAAACTCCATCCAGAGTGAGATGAAGAAGGTTAATTCATCATTCTTTTTAAAATATATATTTATTTATTTTTCCCTTTTGTTGCCCTTTTTATTGTTGTTATTGATGTCGTCGTTGTTGGATAGGACAGAGAGAAATGGAGAGAGGAGGGGAAGACAGAAATGGGGAGAGATAGACACCTGCAGACCTGCTTCACTGACTGTGAAGCCACCACCCTGCAGGTGGGGAGCTGGGGGCTTTAATTGAGATCCTTACACGGTCCTTGCGCTTTGCGCCATGTGCACTTAACCTGCTGCGCTACCTCCTGACTCCCTAATTCATCATTTTTAATAGGTAAGTACTGTTTCACTGTGTACATCATACTTTATAACTCCAAATTCAAATCCATGTCCTAACAAGGCTATGGTGACAGTGGCTCGGAATAGCTGAGCCTGACTCTGTTCTTCCCTCTCCCAGGGCAAGACCAGTGGATGCCTCAGAAGTGTATAGGAAGATCAGGAAGGAGAGCTTAATCTGTTTGTCATGGGTGTGTGAGGGGAGGTCTTCCAGTGGAGATGACATCTGTACTGAACCTTGAAGGGTGTATATGGGTCCCCAGGGAGAGAAATGAGTAATGGAATAGCGAGGGGGTGCACTCCCTCCCCTAAAGGTGCAGAGGCATGGGAGAGCACAGCATTTCTAGAAATCTCCAGATGGCTGGAGTAGGGCTGGGGGTATAGGGTGACTGTGGAGCCAGGCCTGCAGCCTCTTGTGAGGGTGAAAAAATTCTGTCTCAAAACCCCATAGCTTTCTATATCCACTTAAATATTTTCCTTTAAACTTTTTTTTTTTTTTTTTTTTTTTTTTTTTACCAGAGCACTGCTCAGCTCTGGCTTATGGTAGTGCTGGGGATTGAACCTGGGGCTTTGGAGCCTCAGGCATAAGAGTCTGTGTGCATAACCATCATGCTATCTATAGGTTATAGGGTGATTGTGGAGCCAGGCCTGCAGCCTCTTGTGAGGGTGACACTTTACAGTTCACACAGACCTCTGTCGTTTCACAGGTGAGAAACCAGAGGTTTGCAGAGAAGTGGCCCTCTGGAGACCCACAGATGGGTGGGTAGGACCCCAGAGGGAGCCAGCTCTGCCCATCTAGGCCTGGGTTTGGCTATTGAAGTGGGTGGTGGGTGCTAGGAGGGTCCACTGATCCTGAGCTCCTTGGAAGGCTGGGAAGGCTGGTGGTCTCTGAGAATGATGAGTGGGGACAACGGCCTGGGGCAGGTGTGGCAGACACTAGTTACTTATGGCCGTCTCTCCACCAGTCCCTCAGGGCCATGCAGGTAATTGAATAAGTGAGCATGAGCAAACACAGGCAATCATTTAATTGTGGCAGAAAATGAAGTTGGTTGCAGCTGGGGGCTGGCAGCCCATTACCTCAGCCCCAGTTTTTGCTGAGCTGGACAAGTGGGGCTGAAGTGGCCATCCATCCTGGACTGCCCCCCACCCCTCCAGGCAGCCACCCCCTCACAGCCAGGGGTTCAGGAGGTTGGTGCTCAGAGAGCTTGCTCTCTGTGTGTCCTCCCCACCACCCCAACCCTCTCTCTTTCTCTCTCTCTCTCTCTCTCACATGCACACGCACATGCACACACACCCAGGACGGCTTGGGAGGCTGCCCCCCCACACACACACCCAGGATGGCTTGGGAGGCTGCTACACACACCTTGGGAGGCTGCTACACTACACACACACACACACACACACACACACACACACACACACACACACGAAGGCTTGGGAGGCTGCTACACACACACACACACACACACACACACATACAGGAAGGCTTGGGAGGCTGCTACACACACCTTGGGAGGCTGCTACACTACACACACACACACACACACACACACACATATACAGGAAGGCTTGGGAGGCTGCTACACACACCTTGGGAGGCTGCTACACTACACACACACACACACACACACACACACACACATACACACACGAAGGCTTGGGAGGCTGCTACACACACACACACACACACACACACACACACACACACACACACACACACACACACACAGGAAGGCTTGGGAGGCTGATACACACACACACACACACACACACACAGAGGCTTGGGAGGCTGCTCCAGACAGGGAGGGGATTGGCTGGCCAGGAGTGTGAGGGATGCTTGAGGTTTACTAGCAAGACCAAGTACAAGAGTTCAAATCATCATGTCAACAGAAATATAGGGAAATCCTTTGGAGGCTGGGCAGTGACCCACCCAGTTAAGTGCACGCATTACCGTGCCTAAGAGCATGGGGGGCAGTGGAGCCCCCTCCACCTGTGGGGAGGTGGGGGTGGGGTTTCAGGAGCCTGAAGCAGTATTGCAGTTCTCTCCCTACACTGTGCATATCTTTGAGTAAAGTCCACTCCAAGTTTCCCCATATCTGGTGTAGAAATGTTCAAGTCTTCTCAGTAGTCCATTGGATTGAGAATAAACTTAAAAGATTATTATCAGGAAGAGTCTGTATAGGATTGAGTTAAAGTGGAAATATCTTCTTGTACATGAGTACGTTGAGCAAAGTTAAAAAAAAATACTGGTCAGTGTTCTATGAATTTGTAATGAGTTTAAGAGTTCCTGAGACAGTGTTGAAGGGAACATCCACTTGCCTTTTAAAAATATTGGCAACTCTGAATTCTGCTGGAGTTTCTGGTAAAATAACAAAAAACAAACAAAAAACCACATCACTGCCTGAAGGTTGGTGATAGCACATGAACAGCAAGAACAGGAGGGGAGGGAGAGACTCAGACAGAAACAGGACACTGCATTGCCAGTGAGAACTATATTTGCAATTGTTTCAGATCTATGCAGCATATTTCAAGGGCCCGTGTGGTACCATTCCAGAACTAAGTGTTTGTTTTTTTAAATTTCTTTATTGTGGGATTAATATTCTATAGTCAACAGTAAGTACAATAGTTTATACATGTATAACATTTCACATTTTTCCATATAACAATACAACCCCACACAGGTCCTCTGCCTTTTTTTTTCAGAGTTTAAGACTGCTGTCCAGAGCTACAGAAGCCATAGGCTCTTGAGCAAACCACAGGGAACCATTCCTAGGAACGAGGGAACTAACATTGCACCTTTGTGGTAACAGGGAAGCTGAGCAAACTCTAAGGTGTCCCAGCTGCCATAAATAGATACCTTGATGAACAGGGCCAAACTGCAGTTGGGAAAGTGACTTTGACCTCAAAGAAGAGTTTCTACCCTCAAGAAATAATCTGGAAAAAAAAAATCCTCCCACCTTCCCCCAGACTAGAGCTCTATTTAAAGGACATCGGGTGCCATAATGCTATGTCACTTCTTCAAAACACTACAGATGTTTTAAACACATGTATAAATTACAGTGTGAACTTAAAAGATGACTAACTATACTTTGCATATATTCTAACTGAATTCATTGCAGTTCTCCCTAAATACCATGTTGAAACTTTCAAGCACTTTCTATATAGTCTGTATTGAGAGTAAACTTGAAGGACTATTTTTCTAGTAAAAGTCAAGATAGCATAAAGTGGAAGTAAAAGTATCATTCAAAAGTATTTTAGAGTGTTGAACAATGTATGAAAACATAGTGGTCAGTGTGGTAAGAGTCTTAAAATAGGGAGTTAGTCCAAGATTTTCATCTGTAATAGTGATTAAAGGTAGTGAGATGAGTACCACCTTAGTAGCTTTCTCTCATCTATCAGGGGAAGTTAAGTGAAGAGAAGAGGGACTGGCAAGCAGAGTCAGCCCATTGGTAGAGGTCTTTTCTTGGCAAGCCACAGGCCTCAGGTTCAAATCCCACAGGATGGGAGGGAAACTGTTAATATTCAGAGTTTTTTTTTTAAACACATATATAAATCATATCATGATATCTTAAAAATTTTTTTATTGAGGATGTGTTTTATTTTATTTTTTAATATTTATTTATTTTCCCTTTTGTTGCTCTTGTTGTTTTATTGTTGTTGTAGTTACTGTTGTTATTGTTGTCATCACTGTTAGGACAGAGAGAAATGGAGAGAGAAGGGGAAGACAGAGAGGGGGAGATAATGATAGACACCTGCAGACCTGCTTCACCACTTGTGAAGCGACCCCCCTGCAGGTGGGGAGCCGGGGCTCGAACCAGGATCCTTGCTCTGGTCCTTGGGCTTTGCGCCACCCGTGCTTAACCTGCTGTGCTACCGCCCTACTCCCATTATGATCTTTTATAAGCCAATTCACAACCATACTTCATATATTTTGAAACCAAATCCACTTTAAGAGTTCCCAAAGCTAGTGTCAAAATCTTGAAGCACCTTTGGTAAAATTTGAAGGATTATTTTTCCAGTAAAAGTTCAGATAGAACAGAGTAAAGGTGGAAATATCACACAAAAGTTCTTGAGTGTGTTCACTAAAGAATGAAAACATACTGGTCAGTGTGTTGTGAGTGTCAAGAGTTGCTGACACATTGTTTTCATAGAGCAGCAAGCCAAGCTCTTTATCTTTAACAGTGATTAAGGTGAGTGAAAGGAGCACCACCTGCATGGCTTTCTTGCATGTGTTAGAGAAAATTAAAGGGAGAGAAGAATCCATGGCCACCAGAGCCAGGGTGCTAGCCTACTTGTATAGATTTCATCTAGCAAGGCAGAAGGCCTCTGGTTCAAAATCCACAAGAGAGGAGGGAAATTTTTTTTTAATTTCTTTATTGGGGAATTAATGTTTTACATTTGACAGTAAATACAATAGTTTGTACATGCATAACATTTCCCAGTTTTCCATATAACAATACAACCCCCACTAGGTCCTCTGTCATCCTTCTTGGGGGAAATTTTTTAATATAGCAACTGCTTTAAACGTGAATACATTATACTGTCATCAGTGAAAAGATGACTTCTATCCAAACTGTACATCTTTTGAAATCAAATCCACTTTAAATCTGTCCAAAGTTAGGGTTGAAACTTCTTGCACTTTATATAATCTGTTGCATTGAGAGTAAAATTGAGGGACTATTTTTCCCATGAAACATCAGATAGAATCAAGTTATTGGAAATATCATTCAAAAGTACTGTAGGTGTTGATCAAGTTATGAAGACATCTTAGTGTGTTATGAGTGTCAGGAATTGCTGACAAATTGTCTTCATAAGGAATTAGGTCAGCCTATTTATCTTAAAGAGTGATTAAGGTGAGTACAATGAGCGCCACCTGCATGGTTTTCTCTTGCTTATAAGAGACCATTTGGGGGAAGCAAGAGGCACTCAGCAGCAGTCAGGTGATAGCCCACTCTTAGTGAAGTCTTTCTTTAGCAAGCCAGGGGCCTCAGGTTCAAAACCCACAAGAGAGGAGGGGCACTTTTAAAAACTAGAATTTTTTTACACACAGGTATATACTAAATCATGGTCTGTTAAAAGTCAATCCATAACTATACTGTTATTGACCACTCTGATTAGTTCTTGAAGATCAACAGTTTGGGGATGGGCTGGCTATGTGATTTGTCAACTCTGGTGCAAAATGAAACAGTGGAAGACTTGCTCAATAATTTGTAAGAACTTCAAGGTGGTAACGACAGAGTGTTAGACCAAGTGCAGGGGCCCTTCTGAGTCTAGGTTTCCATGTGGAGCTGGGCCTGGGGTCCAAGGTGGAAGCAGGCAACCTGTGAGGAGGGTTTTTTTTTTTCTTTTGCTTCCAGGGTTATTGCTGGGACTCAGTGCCTGCACTACAAATCCACTGCTCCTGGAGGCCATTTTGTTGCCCTTATATTGTTATTGGATAGGACAGAGAGAAATTGAGAAAGGGTGGGAAGACAGAGAGGAGGAGAGAAAGATAGACACCCTCAGACCTGCTTCACTACTTGTGAAGCGACCTCCCTGTAGGTGGGGAGCGAGGGGCTTGAACCAGGATCCTTGTCCCTTGCACTTTGTGCCATGTGCACTTAACCCACTGCACTACTGCCTGTCCCCCACTGTGAGGAGGTTTTGAAGCTGTCCTGCTGGGGGTGATGGGGGAACAGAGAATGGAGGTGGACATATGTGGCCAGATTGTGCCCACTTAATCGGGAGGAATGGAGCCATAGGGAGTGTAAGGAGCCATCCCAGGACTGAATGGCCAGTAAGTGGCCAAACCAGCATGAGTACTTGGTCAGAGGTAGGTCCCCTGCTCTGTTCACCCCAACAACAGGGCACTAGAGGTGCTGGGCTGTGCTGTCTCAGTCCTATTGGGTCTGAACCCTATTGCAGGCCTTCTGAAAACCATGGCCTCAAAGGACAGGGCTGCATAGCATGGCCCTGGAGGGACAAGAACACTTGACATTGATAAATTGGGCTGGGAAAGAGATAATAACTCTTTGTGCTGTGTTTATAGAAACTGTTTTGCAGAAGAAAAAGAAAACCCATCATGATCCTGAAGGCCAGATGACTTGATGATTTCAACTCTCCATACTGTTTATCCCTAAACCCACCTTCTGTTTACTGAAAGACGGATAAGACAGAAGTTTCCAGTCACTTCTTGCACACACACACACACACACACACACACACACACACACACACACACACACACATATATATTCTATATTTTTAAAAAAAAGTGGGGTGGGGGTATAGCATTGAGTATGACTCCTACCCCCTTGTACTCTGAACTGCAATAAATGAGTCTTCAAGCTGTTGTGACAGCATTTGACTTTCTCATGCACCAGGCAGTGGAACTCACTTCTCTGTCCTGGTTTTCACTGGTGCTGCTTCTCACCAGCTGCTAGTTCCCTCAGATGGTCTCACCCTGTGCCAGGTTTAGCCACCCAACATCTTTGCCCCTCACCTCTCACATGGAACCCCACTTCTCTCAGTGCCTATGCCCTGCCTTGCACCTGATCTCTCCATCAGTAGAGTTGACTCCCCTCTCCACCAGCCTGTGCCTGGAACCTGACTGCCCAGCTATTCTTGTCCAGCCACTCCTTCCACCCTCCATGGCCCCTTACTCCGAATGGGTGGTGTGCTCACCCTGCCTACTGAATTCCTGCAGCATGTTTTCTGCTTAGCTACCTGTGGCACCTGTCTGATTCAGTCTGACATAGGCATTTGTATAACTGTGTTCCCTTCCCTCCAATCTATATCTTCCACCCAACTGGGCTATAAGCTTTCTGAGGGTAGAGGGTTATGTTTTTTCACATATTACATTTATTCACTTATCCATGTGGCATATGTTGTGGAGCAGGTGTTGTGCTAAGTTTCCTGGAATTTCTAAAGCTAGATCAGAGATGCACTTCGAGTAAATCTCGATGGGGGGAGTCAATACTGGTCCAAGATGCCCTGCCAAATCACAGCAAACGAGTAGAAGGGTGTATGATCATAGGCCAGAGTGAACAAAGGAGGACAGAACTGCAGTTGGGAAAGTCAGATGTAAGAGACAGAAAGAGAGAGATGAGTGGTAAAAAGATAAATTCAGCAGGTGGCTCACCCAGAAGAGTGCATACATTACCATAAAGAAGGACTCTAGCTAGAGCCTCAACTCACTATATAGGAGCACCTGCAAGGAGAGGGAGGAAATTTCACTAGTGATGGGGTGGTGCTGTGGCATCCCTTCTCTCTGTCTCTTTCTCTCACTCTATATCCCTTTGTCTCTCACCCTCTATTTAGAGGAAAGAAGAAAAAATGGCCGGCGGGGGGGTGGGGGGGGAGTTTAGGCCCTGGAACAGGATGGCAGAGGACCTAGTGGGACTTGTATTGTTGTGTGGAAAACTGAGAAATGTTATAAATGTACAAACTATTGAATTTACTGTCTACTGTAAAACATTAATCCCCAATAGAGAAATTTAAAAAATGGCTACCAGTGGCCCAGAAGATGGCACAGAGTATAAAGCATTAGACTCTCAAGCATGAGGCCCTAAATCCAACCCCTGACATCACTGTTGGTTATTACACCAGGCTGAGGTAAAGAACAAACACCTCATCACAGACCCCTGCAAGCGTCAACCCGGCTTTGACCTAGCACGTTATAATTGGGCCCTCCTCAATTGCTATTGAACAGGCCATGGCCGGTGCGGCGTTATGTTCCATCGCTGGGGAGCCAGAGATGACCCGAACTGCCCCTGCGGCTACAGACAGACTATGACCCACATAGTCAACGACTGCCACCTCTCCAGATTCAAAGGAGGTCTCGAAACTTTACATCAGGCTCAACCTGACACTGTTGACTGGCTACGGAAGAAGGGCAAACGCTAGAAGAAGAACACCAGGACCCCTGCATTGCTTAATGCTGTGGTCTATTTACATAATCATTGTTTTGTCTGAGACCCGCCCTGCCTACAGGGCATTGGTTTAATCCCCACTGGTTAGATGAAAGCTTTGCTACCTTCACGCTTTTTCCGCTTTTTCCGCTCTGCCCCATTCCCAGTCCCCCCCACCTGCCACTTCCATCTCAGAAGGTATAAAGGCAGATTCTTTTCTGATCAATAAAAGCATTCCATTGTTCCCGCTCAGCCATCAGAGTTCCTGGTTCCTCTCCTGTGTCGCTGAGTAAGCAGCAGCCTAGGTTGGCTCTGGCAGAGTTCTCTCCAACCCAGAGAGCACATGCCCGGGAAGAAACACCCTCAGGCTAGCCTGGCACATCACATGTGTCATGGTGATGATCTGGTTCTCTTTCTCGTCTCTCAAAAGTAAATATTTAAAAAGAAGAGAGAAGGAGAGGAAAGAAAACAAACCAAAAAAGAAAAAAGATGACTCTCGATAGCATGGGAGATGGTGCAGTGGATAAGGTATTGGGCTCTCAAGCATGAAGTCCTGAATTTCAGGTGCTAGAGTGATTCTTTGACTCTTTCTCTCTCAAATAAATAAAAAATATTTTAAAGTAATGAGTGCATGGAGCAGTAGAGTCATGTGGGCGCTGATAACCCAGGTAGCAAAAAATAAAATAAAATAAAATAAAATAAAATAGAGTAAAGGTCTTACTGGCTTTATTCAACAATTCATGCACCAGGCAGAATTTATTCAGCCACCCATGGGCCAGGCAGCCTTTTATCCAGCAGGTAGACAGGTGCTCCATGGAGCCAAACAAAATGAGATTTTGTAGGTAGAAGAAAGTGAGAACAAGGAAGTTATACCTGCAAAAGAGTGAATTGATTGTGGCAAGGTCACTTTCCCTTAAGGGATGGTTGAACCTGGCAGGCAGGTTATTTCATGAGTGTTGACCAGGTGATTCCTAATTGATTGGTTTAAGATTCTATTTCTGGGAGAAGCTGACACTTTAATTAAGTCTCAGTTTGGAGACTTGGACTTAGCATAAACTATTCCATTTGGGTCTGCTGCTTTGTTTTTTAACCTCCAGTGTTCTTCTCTTTGGAGAGGGCCTGCCATCTATGGATTCAATAAGAAACAAGGTTTGAAATTTCAGATTCAATCCCTGGAAACACCCTAAGCCAGAGCTGTGTGGTGTTCCATTAAAAAGGGTGGGCCTTAGTGCAGTGGGTTTGAGTCGCTTCATAAGCAGTGAAGCAGGTCTCCAGGTGTCTTTCTTTCCCCTTCTCTGTCTTCCTATCCTCTCTTGATTTCTCTCTGTCCTATCCAATAACAACAATAGCAATAACAACAACAAGGGCAACAAAAATGTGAAAAAATGACCCCCAGGAGCAGTGGATTTATAGTGCAGGCACCTAGCCTTAGCGATAACCCTGGAGGCAAAAAAAAGGGGGAGGATGGGGAAGATTTATTTATTTGTAATTGAGAAGGAGAGAGAGAACCAGAGTATCATGCTGACATACACAGTGCTGAGGATTGAATTAGGAATCTCGTGCATGCAAGTTTGGTGTTCTACCCATTGAACTATTTCTCAAGCTAGTGGTTGGTTACCTCTAAAGTGTTTGGAAACTGGAGGCAGGTTGTCCACCTGACACAGGAGGAAAAACTGAAAACTGGCTCCAGGGATGGACTTGTCTTAAAGTTCTGTTACTAGATCTGGGTACTAAAATGGATCAAGGCTGACTCACAACAGTCCAGACTCACAGACAGGAAAAAAAAAACAAGAAAGAAAGAAAGAAAGAAAGAAAGAAAGAAAGAAAGAAAGAAAGAAAGAAAGAGAAGGAAGGAAGGAAGGAAGGAAGAAGGAAGGAAGGAAGAAGGAAGGAAGGAAGAGAGCGTGCAGGAAGCAGGTCAGGTCTTAAGGTCAGCTTCAGAAGAGCAGCCCTCACTTTCACAAACATTTTAGTGACAGTCTTTAGGGAAGTGTCTGCAAGGTAATGATGAATTCTGACTGCCACTGTGCTATGATCACCTGGAGAGGAGTTTTAAAGTCTGGTCACATGGGCTATGGAGATAGCATAGAGGTTATGCAAACATATTCCAAAGATCCAGGTTCAATCCCTGGCACCACCATAAGTCAAGAGCTGAGCAGTACCCTGGAAAAAAAAATTCTCAGCACCCTGTTCAAAAGAAATATTTTGAAGGTAACAGTTGAAACTGTAGGTAGTATAATGGCTATGCAAATGATTTTTATGCCTGAGACTCTGAAGTCCCAGGGTCAATTCCCTGTACCACCATAGCCTAGAACTGTGCAGTGCTCTGGTAAAAGATAAACAAAATAAAATAACATAAAAACAAAAACAAAAAACTGTGGCCCAGGGAGTGGCACTAGTGGATATAACACCAAACTTACATTCATAAACTTCTGAGTTCAACCCCTGGTATTGTTTATGCCAATATTATTTTTGATTCTTTCTCTCCATCTATTAATAAATCAAATAAATTTTTTGCAACCAGAACA
The DNA here is from genome assembly GCF_950295315.1 of Erinaceus europaeus. Classification (NCBI taxonomy): domain Eukaryota; kingdom Metazoa; phylum Chordata; class Mammalia; order Eulipotyphla; family Erinaceidae; genus Erinaceus; species Erinaceus europaeus. The sequence goes on from NC_080165.1 coordinate 57,008,525, forward strand.
CTGCTCAGCTCTGGCTTAAAAATGGTAGTGCTGGGGACTGAAACTGGGAGCTTGGAGTCTCTGGCATGAAATCTATTGCATAAACCACTGCATTAGCTCCTCTTTCCGTTAAATAAAATAAATCTTAACAAAATACATTTTTTACACCAGGATTATCACTGGGGCTTTATGCTTGTATAGCTCCACTGTTCCTGGAGGTTGTTGTTTCCCTGCTCCACCCCCTTTTTTCTTTCTTTTTGATACAGAGGGAGAGATAGAGAGACACAGAAGAGGAGAGACACCTTTAGCATACTCTACCACTTCCTCTTGAAGGTAAGAACAGGAGACTTGAACCTGGGTCCTTGAGCATGGTAATGTGCACACTCTATCAGGGGAGGCATGGCCTGGCTCCAAAAATAAAATATTAAAACTGAACTTGCAAACAAAGTCCAGCAGCCAGAAACTCATACTCCCTCCACACCCAGTCCTACTTGCCCACAGTCTTGCGGGTAAGCAGCAGAGCTTCGGACCTGTTACAAGCTTTGTGTTAGGAGGAAAAACACAGAAAGTCCATGGTGACCCAGGAGGTCAGACAGCCTGAAGGTTACAAGTCTCCATTCCACTTGCCCCAGGACACACCTCCTGACTTTCCAGGCTCTCAATATTTCCTAAGTAAAGGGACACAAAGGTAACATTGAGCAGGGGTTTCTGCCCTCAAATCCTGTTCACAGCAGTGTGACAGTGTTTGGCTTTCTGTGGCCCTGGAAGCAGCAAGTTCACCTTCAGTTTCACTTGAGACAGGGGATGAAATGGTGACAGGTTCATAGAAATCACAGGAAACAAACAAGCACCAAAGGCAAACTGACTAACTTCAGGAAACAAAAATTTAATAGGAAAGGAAATATACTCTTATGACACTACGTGACTCAGCTAGAATGATTTTCACATGTTGTGACAATAAACATGGAATGCTAATTTATTATAATAAAGATTATCATCAGAATATAGAGGCAGGGTGGGGCTGAGGGAGCCAGGGTAGTTAAATGCTACTTGGAAGCTAAATTTTGATCTATAATGAAAAGTCAACAGATAAAACTTAAAACACATACTTGTGTTGAAGAGAGGCAGCCTGCAGAAGAAATGGCTGGTGGAGGTGAAAGTAGGCCTAGGATGTTTGATTTCTCTTCACAATCCATTTGATTTGTAAAGTTAGGATTGACAGAGAAAGAGGTCAGAACACTGCTCTGTAATTTGTGGGTCAGGGATAAAACTAGAACCTTACACAGGCAAGTCCTCTGCTCTTTTGCTGAGCTATCTCATTAGTGCAGGTGCTATTTTTATAAAAATTGAAATTGGACCTGACAAAAGAGCTCACCTGGATAGTGTCCTTGCTTTGCCATGCGTGTGACTTAAGTAAGAACCTGGCCCCAACCGAGTTGGAGGATGCTTTAGTGTTGTGGCATCTTCCTTATCTCTGTGTCTGACTCTGTTTCTGTCTGTCTCTCTCCTTCTAACTGAAAAATTCCCAGAGTAGTGAAACCCCACTGATGACTATATACAACTAATTTTTGCTACCAGGGTTATTGCTGGGGCTTGGTGCTGCCACTAGGAATCTACTGTTCCCGGTGGCCATTTTTCTGATAGAACAGAGAGAATTTGAGAGGGGTAGATGAGATAAAGGTGGGGGGAGAGAAAGATAGACACCTGCAGACCTACTCGTGAAGCGTTCCTTTTGCCGGTGAGGAGTGGGCACTTGAACCCAGGTCCTTGTACTTGATAATGTATGTACTCAACTGGGTGTGCAACTGCCTGGAGCCTATCTATATGTATTTTAAAATTAAATTTAATTAATTAATTATTATTTTGCCACAGTTATAAAAGCAAAAGAAAAGAAGAGGCAACCAGTATATTGTCAGTGTACCCCCCACTCCTTGCCCTGCTGAAGCCCTATGAGTGGATTATCAGATGGAGCCAGGCAGGTGGAATGGCTCAGGGAAGAGAGGGCCACCCTTCCGGAGGTCAAGGTCAAGGTTAATGTGACACTGACCCTGCTAATGGGCTAATGACTCCACTTCTCAGATGTCACCAGGGCACGTATATCTTCCTGCAGACTCTCCCTACATGCTCAGTGGGAAGCAGTGACCCTAAATCAGAGAGCAGCTCTAGACAACCTCTCTGGAAAGGCCTGGGGACAGTGGATACCCTTACCTCCACTCTTCCCTGTAGGTCACTTGGGCCAGAGTTTCATGATTTCTGGGTCCCGTGTCTTAGGCAGGACCTGGAGGGTAAGGGTTGGCAGTGGCTTCATGGTTCTTATACAGGCATGTGGATACTGCCAACTGGGTCAAAGGGACCCTTAAACGTTTTGTCTGGAGAAATGGGTCAAGAAAAATAATCGGGGTGGGGGGGAGTTTTGTTGTGGATCACACAAAAAGAGGGAGTAAAAAGTCAACATTCAAGGTTGAGTTAGATAGCATAATTGTTATGCAACCAGACTTTCATGCCTGAGGCTCCCAGGTACCAGGTTCAATCCCCCACACCACCCATAAACCAGAGTTGAGAAGTGCTCTGGTAAAATGAATTTTAAAAATATTTATGTATATATAGTAAGAGTCAACGTTCTCCCAGAAAGATGAGGAGAGGGGACACATATGCAGCATGAGTCGGGGTGGGGAAATGGGTGGGCCGAGACAAAGCTGGGGTGGGACCGTCAATGGTTGGTCGGGTGGTTGGTTGGGAACCATGGCCACTAGCTTTCCATATTTGGTCAGGTCCAGACTGGATAGGACATGCACTGAACTAACATGGTAAACATGAGAGTTTATCCTTAACATTGTAATGGAGGCAGGTGACTTCCCAGCTCATGGCAGGCATCACTGAGCATGCTCAGGAACCGGTTCCATCAGGCCTGTGGGAAAGTCTTTTTATTTGCAAGCAGATAGGCTGGTATCTCCCAGCTGAACAACCTGCCCAGTGGGTGTCCCTAAGGACCCCTCCTCCCCCCACCTCCGTAAGGAGATGCCCTACAGCCTGTACACTGGAGGGCGTGTGATGGGTGCTGTGGTTGTGCCCATGGGCATAACACCCAAATGGGCCTGTCCTGTTTGGCTCACCTCCTGCTCACCTCTGCAGAGCTGGCCCTGGGCTAAGGCTGGTAGCCAGCAAACCCAGGGAGCCCACCTCTGCTCTTTCCCCAGCCTCCTCCTGCTTATTGCCAGAACATTTCCTAAGGTGGGGGTAGAGGGCATCAGCTCCCTTTAACTCCACATACCACCCCTCAACCCCCACATTCTCCATCAGAGGGCTCTGGAGGGCTCTGGAGGGTTCTGGGAGAGTAGTCTCTGCCCCCCTCCTACATGCCTGGGGAGTCAGGTTTGCAATGATAGCTGATGTCAGCTCCTTCCTGACCTCACCCCTCTTCCCAGCCTTTGGCTACAGCTGCTCTCTGAGTGGGTGGCCTCAGCAGAGTATGGGAGAAATGAGCCCCTCTCTCGCCTTCAGCTCCAGGCAGCTCCTCCCAGTCAAGCAGGGCAGGCTGCAGAGGACACATGAGGGGCCATGTAAGGAGAGGGACCATCTTTAGGGATCTCATTTTGGCAGACCCAATCTCATCTGTCATCTGGCCCTGGGGGGCTCCCCGGGGAACTCAGGGACGATTCAGCACCTGGGGTGGTGTTCACAGACCTCACTGTAGAGATGGTTAGACCACTGAATAACCGTTCTGGGGGCCTGTACCTAGAACTTTGTCTCCTGGGGTGCTGACACCCCTCTTCTGGCCTGCCCAGAGCCTGCTTCAGGTGTTTAGCCTCAGGCCCCTCTTAGAGCCATACTCCTCTTCCCTTACCACCCTGCCTGGAGGCTCTAGGGACACTGGTCTGACCCTGCAGGGTGTACCTTGGCTTGACCACAGACTGTGGCTGCTGTTCTGTCTCCCTGAAACAGGGCAGCTGGCCCAGCTCTCACCTCAGTTTGCAGAGCGGCCCTCCCTTCCCACCTGCTGTGCTGCTGCCCCCTGCTGGCAGACTCACTCGCCCCTGGAGGCCTTCCTCTTTCCCTGGCATGTCCTGGAGCTTAGAAGCCTCCTGAGCCAGGGGTTCACCATCTCGTGCGTGCATGAAGCCGCCTGCTCCAGGCAGAGAAGCTTCTGCCTCCTAGGAGAGCTCTCTGTGACCAGCCTCAGTCTTACACTCAGCCTCCCTGCACCATCGTCTTCATGGTACAATCTACACACCTGTGTAATGCACTGTGTTGCTCAGTCCTTTAAACACCTGTGAAGGTGGCACTTGTGTCAGTCACCTCCACAGTGGAAGGGCTGGATCTGAGGTACAGCGGAAGCATGTCACTGAGCCAGGAGGGTGCAGGACCTGAGATTCAAATGCAGAGCCCAAGCCTTCGACAGCCAAGATGTGCCCACCCACCCTCACCATCTGCTTGGTTCTTCCCTCTGCTTTGTTCTTCCTTCCCTCCTAGGTCCTGCTGTCCAGTACAAACTCCTCTCCATGGCCTTGGAGCTGGATTGGACCCTCTTCTAGAAAGCCCTCCTCTGCAGATGAGAGGTAGTGGGGTCCTTCTTCCCCAGGTTTGTATCTTCTAATAGAGAGAGGAGGGAAGGGAATAGTGGGACCATGTGTGTGATGTGTGTGCGTGGGGGGGGGTCTGTGGTGACATGCTAGGGAGGATCTATCCGACCTGCTCCTTTTCTCCCAAGACTAGGCTTTGGTCAAGGACCTGAGGTCCTCCTTGGTGCCTAGAAGGATCCCAGGAGTTAGCATTTAGGAGGTGATGCTAGAGCTGGTCTTACACTGACTCCTGGCAGGATGAGAGCCTGTGGGGCCTCAGCTGAGAGGACAGGCTGGGGGTGCTGAGTTTTTTGCCCCTCAAGGGGCCAGGAGCAGGAAGGCTTAGGAGGAGGCTTCCTGGAGCCCAGTGTTCACCAGGATAGGCGCTGTGGGTGGGTGAGGGCTATTATGTAGGGGTCTGACCTGCCCCCACATGACTCTTGGCCACACTCCATGGCCATAGTCATGCCCAGACACTTTCAGTCCCAGCTGTCACCTCAAACTACACCCACTTTTCAGTTATCAAGTTCCCGGGAGGTGTCATGTTCAGAAGGATCCCGTTCTAGAGGTGAAACACTCAAGCTTGAAATGAAAGCTTCCTTTGCATCTCACTGTCTCTGTGTAAGGAAAGACCTTAAAGCTTATCTAGTTCAGTTCATCCTTGCTAACATCTCTGCTGAGGGCCAATGCAGCTCTCACTTACACACCTCCAGAGACAAGGGACTCATTACTCACCAATGACACCCTGGCTCAGAGCAGTGAGGACCCACCTTCTCCCACAGAGCAGAAGTCTTTCTTCTTCAGCCTTTACTCACAAGGCCCAGCCGTGTGTGTGTGTGTGTGTGTGTGTGTGTGTGTGTGTGTGTGTGTGTGTGTTGGGGGGGGTTGGAGTTGATGGTCATCAGGACCAATTTAGCCCTTGCTCTTAGGCTATTTGAAGCAAGAAACTATCGTTTGCTTTTCTCCAGCCATAAAGCTAAGAGAGTTGACTATTTAGAGACTGTGCAGAGAGACTGGAGGAACCCACCAGAGGGGAGGCATCTCACTTCCAGACCTCAGCTGAGCTACCAGAAGCAGAGTCCTGCTCTGTCACCTTGGGGGTGGAGAATGGGGAGATTTCTCAGTAGAACTGACATGCATTCCCCCAGCTCTGAGGGGGCACTGGAAGTCCAGGTCTGATTCTTCCTGCAGGATGTTTAAGGGCAAAGGCTGCCTGAGGTGCCCTGCCACAGAAAGGGAGAGATGTAGGGGCCTGACCACAGGAGGGTAGCATGGAGAGGGCTGGGTTTGAGTACCTCAAAGATTCCTGCCCATCAGGATGGCCTCAGCATGCCAAGCTCCATATTTAGGCTCTGACTCCCCAACTCTTGCTATCCTCTTCAACCTGGGTGCTACAACTTTGCTGATACAGCCACAGATCAACCCTGTGAAACTGACCATTATTTCTGGCCCCTACCTGAAGCTCAGCACCCCACACCCCACCGTGGCCAACTCCCTATCCTCAGGACAGGACTGCACTGTCAGATCTGGAACCCAAAGTGTAGGCTTTTCACCTCCTTCCTCCTGTGAGTGCTTGTCCCTCCCCTACTTGTCTGTGCATCGAGGCAGGACATAAAAAAAAAGTGAAGTAAACACGTTTGTCCCTGTTAAGTTTCATCTCATTAGATCCACCCCACTGCTCTGGCTTGTCAACTTCTCTTTAGATCCCAGTTCTGTCATCTGGCGTATTTGCCATCTTTCCCCCCCAGCTGTGTGACATCTGCAAATTTGATAAAGTACATGGAGCGTGTTTGTCTTAGAGAAATTTCCCTCACCCCTACTGGCTGGAGCATAGGCGTGCCTTTTTTTTTTTTTTTTTTTTACTTTACACACACACACACACACACCCCTCTCTTACCACCCTATCCCACTACTTTCAAGATATGGGTGTTGGTGGTGGGGGGGTCCCACCCTTTATGACTGAACCAGCATTCAGTTTGCTGTGCTTGTGTCCCTGTAGGGGTGAGGACACTCTGGGCTTATCTACAGTTCTTCTGACTGCTGTCTAAATAACATCTGACCGGCCAACCATAGCACTCTTTTCCAGCAAGCCTGGGGCAATGCTGACCAGCCAGCACAGGCCAGGCTCCCCTGCACGGCCATGTGGCCTTCCTTATACTGCTGGGCGTGCAGGATACACATCTGGATGCACATCACATCCTCCTGGTGGTTGCAGTGAGGCCACCCTTGAGGAGCCAGCACAGCTGCATGGAGGGAGACCTCCTTGTTGCCTTTGTACCTGCTGCATGCTATTTCTCTGATCCTTCTCCCCAGGGGACCCCAGACCTTATATTTGTGATGATCACATAACAGGGGTAGCCAGCTCAAAGAGACCCCAATCTTACTGTGGAGCCTACCAAATATTACCTTAGCACAACAACAAAGACTCCAGGGCTTGAATAGAACATCCAGAACTTTCTGCCTATCCCCTGACCTCCAGGCATTGGATGTTGGGGTTAGTCTCTTCCTGTGCCTTCCTCCCTCCCACAATGTCAGCTGGTGCTCTTCCATCTTGGGAAGGAGCAAAAGCTAGTTGTGTGCCTCAGCCAGCTAATGCTTATTGTAACGAGCAGCCTCAGATTCCTGGTGGCTTATTCCAACAAGATTTCTTGCTCATACGCCAGCATTGTAGGTGAATTGGGGCTTCTGGTTCAAGCCATCATCCTAGCAGCATCAAACAGTGGCAGTGAAAAAGAAGCAAATAGTAGTATCTGCCTCAAGTGCATATTATTTCTTCCTCATATTCCATTGGCTAGGGCAAGTCACATGGTCATGCTAGCTTTACCACAGTGGGGACTCCACTCTTTTTTCTTGTGCCAAGACATTTGGAAAATGGCCTCAGTGACTGCTCTGCTTACTTGTTCTTTGTTCTTCTTCTTCCCTCCCCTCTCCTCTCCTCCCCTCCCCTCCCCTCCCCTACCTTCCCCTCTCTCCTCCCTCTTCCCTCCCCTCTCTCCTCCCTCTCCCCTCTCATTTCCTTTCATTTTCCTTTCCTCTCCATTTTTTTTAGTCAGTGTCTGGGCTTTGCAGCTATAGGCTGAATCTTTCAAATAGAGACAAAGAAACAGAAACAGAGAGAGACACCAGAGTACTGAAACTTCCTCTAATGTGGTGGAGGCCAGGACTGAACCTGGACTGTGTGCATAAGCTAGCCTCATGCTTGTCATTTCTGTCTCTCAGAGTCACCTTCACTCCCCACTTCATCACTTGGATGTTCATTCCCTGTAGCAGAGGTGCCCTGATCCCGGGGAGACCGGAACTCAGCTCTGACCAGCCATAGTGCTCCATCCTGTGACTGGAGACTCAGGTGGCCAGCTGAGTTCTGCCTTTTCTGGAGTAGCTTGGACTCCCCTCTCCAACCCATCTTCCAGGTTGGTTTATATAAGCCGACACATTCACCTTGCTCAAATTTGTCTGAGTTGAGTTCCTGTCTATTTCAATTAATAACAACTGATTAGGTAGCCTGGGAGGTGACACAGTGGCTAAAGAAAGCTTTGGACTTGCAAACATGAGGTCCTGAGTATGATCCCCAGGATTGCATGTGTCACAGTGATACTCTTGTTCTCTCACTAATTAATAGATTTTTAATATTTATTTTATTTATTCCCTTTTGTTGCCCTTGTTGTTTTGTTGTTGTAGTTATTATTATTGTTGATGATGATGTTGTCATTGGATAGGACAGAAAGAAATCGAGAGAGGAGGGGAAGACAGAGATGGGGAGAGAAAGACAGGCACCTGCAGACCTGCTTCACCACTTGTGAAGCGACTCCCCTGCAGATGGGGAGCCAGGGACTTGAACCGGGATTCTTACACGGGTCCTTGCGCTTTGCGCCACGTGCGCTTAACCCGCTGTGCTACCGCCCGACTCCTAATAAACAGATTAAAAAAAAATACTTATTAACACACACTTTGGGGGGAAATATTAGTGATACTATATTATTTATTGAGTTGCAGACCACATGAAGCTTAGTGGTTTGGTAATAAAATTTCATAGAACTCTTCACACACACACCACCAGAACCACTACCACCACCATCACCACCACCACCACCACCACCAGCAAACAAGGCTGTGCACCTGAGTTTGTTTTGTGTTGTCTGAAGGTATCAGGCTTTGCATGTGTGCCATTTCACTTCTCCCAGGCTTATTTCTTCATTCTTTTTATTTCAGAGAGAATAAGAAAACAGAGGGGGGGAGAGACAGCATAACACTGCCTCCCTTGGTGCCATCCGTGGCACTCCCAGGTGCTGCCAGGGCTTGAATCCAGGGTTTCGAGCATGACAGGTCATGAGCTCTACCTGGTAAGTTATCTCCTGGCCCTTGTGTCCAAGTTTTATATCAAGGCTGATTTCCTTCTTTTAATAATATGCCAAAGCTACAGATAATATTATCATTGGGGAGAGTTGCGTGAAGGCACCTGAAAAATCTCTGTACCGATTTTATATCTTCTTGTGAGCTTTTATAAATTCTTTTAAATGAAAAATATTCACTCATGACTCTGTCATTTGGGTAGATCTGGACCAGGACAGCTTATCTCTGTCCACAAGTGGCCTTAGCCACATGACTGATGGAACAGCTGGGGGTTGGTGGGCACATGTCACCCCACAAGTTCTCTCCAGCCAGGCAGCTGGGCCTCTTTATGTGGTGGCTCTAGGCTCATGAGGTTGAAAGTGGACAAGGGCTCCAAGACCTCTGGCCAGAGCAATTTCACTGGCCAGAGCAATTTTAGGACAAGACTAGATTCAAAGGAGGAGAAAGAAATCTCCAACTGCTAGTGAAGGGAATGCCAGAGAACTTGGTGTGTTCAATGCCTTACCATTGCCAACCACCCTGCAGGCTTCTGAATGCGTCCCTGGGTATTGTGGGACCACCTCACATAGGCTCAGGGGTGGAGGCTGCAGAGGAGAGGGGTCAGTTGTGGTTCAAGGAGCTGAGCTTGGACACCCATGGCCATTCCCAGATCTGGGGCAGGCTTGCCTTGCCAGCCCAGCACTGCCTCTGGGAATTCTGCTTTGCACATGTTGTTGTTTGCAATCAAAAAGTTCAGCGGCCCTTCCAGTGAGCCTAAATTAGTCCCCATGAAAACCAAATCATTTCATTTGCAGAGAAGGCCTTAATTGCAAGGGGAACGAGGAGAAGGGAATTCTGTTGCCTGTTTTCAATGAAGAAAATTACTGTACTTTCCCCTGTCTCCTCCTAAACAGAAGCAGCAGAGAAATGGGGCTGTACTCACCGGTAATACCTCTTCTCCCCTTTCTTCTCTGAGCTTGTTCAGTTCTCTCCCTGTTTCCACGACCCCACTCTGGACTCTTCTGTCATCATCTATTCAGCGTGGGAAGCCCATTCCTGGCCCCAAGGTGTGCAGCACTTCTTGTGCTTCGCATGAAGTTACATTACACCCCAGCAATGACGAGGATCACCCTTAATTTCACGAGGTCTCCTCCAGAGACTCATCTCGTCACAGCCCGGGAACATCGTGGAACTCTGCTCTGAGCCCTGCTCACCAGGTTGTGCAGAAGCCACATTTCAGAAGGCTGCTCTCACATGTGGCCCCTCATCTCCAAGTTTTACGTGAATTCTAGGTTTGTCTGCTCTGGGGCCTGGAGGAAGGGAGGAAACCTGTCCCCTTGTGTTGTCCCCAGACCAGTCTCCAACACACCAGCCCAGTGCTCGAACATTGGATCCAGACTCTGGTGCCAGGTGCATGTGTCAGATGCCACAGGTGAAGAGCACTGTCCCCCACAGCAAACTCCCCCTCAGACGCTGGTCACCTGCCAATGCGGGTCATCCCTGCTCCTGACCAAGCAGCTGTGGTCAGAGGTCCCTAGCAACTTCAGGTACCATCACAAGCCCAGATTAGCTGTCCTCCTGACTAGCTAACTATGAATCAGGGCTTCCCAGGACACCCTCCTCCAGTTTGATTCATTTGCTAGACTGGCTCTCAGAACTCAAGCAACCCATGTACTCACTAGCTTGCTGATTTATTATAAAGGGTGTGAAACTAGGGCTGATGGAAGAGAAGGACAGAACAAGGAAGCAGGGGAGGGAGGAGGGTGTGGGGCTCTTTCTCCTGACAGACCAGCCTGATTCCCCAAACCTCCAAGTAAGCACCAACTAGGAAGCTTCTTGAGGCCCTTTCCTCCTTCTGAGTGTTTATAGTGGCCTCACACAGAGATGAGTGCTTAGATCATTGGCCACTGGCGATCGAACTCACCCTACATCCCCTTTCCCTACCTGGTTGGGGGGTGGGGGGTGGAGATTCATTTTGATTTCCTTGAGAACCAGCCTCTGTTCCTCTAGCTTTCCCTGCTCCAAAAGTTACATTTATTAACATACCAAAAACCACCTTCATCATTCATGACACAGGCAATTTCAAATCTGCTGGCCTGCTGTGAACCTGGAATGGTAGCTAAAAGATCAAATGTAAATGAGGAATGAGTATATGAATTTCCTATAAGTCACAATGCTGTACCACCAGACCTCTTCACCAAGGTTCTTTTTATTTATTTATTTTGCTGCCAGAGTTATTACTGGAGCTCTTATGATAAATCAGTGCCTGCATGACTCCACTATTTTTGGAGATACCCCTTTCCTCTAGATAGAGGGTAGGAAAAAGATACAGAGAGGGAGAGCAACAACCAGAATGGGTAGAGTCTATAGTCCACCTGGGATCAGGAAAGAAAGAAGGGTGGCAGCCTGTAAATGGTGCAGCAAACAAGGCATTGGACTCTCAAATATGAGATCCTATGTTTGATTTCTGTCATCACATTTGCCAGAGTGGTGCTCTGGTTCTCTCTCTCTCATATGAATAAACTTTTTTTTTTTTTTAAAGGAAGGCAAGAGAGAAAGAAGGAGAAAGAGGAACAAAGGGAGGGAAGGAGTAAGGGAGGAAAGGCTGGACTTCAGAGGGTGTGCAGGTTGAAGGGGTAGAGTTACAGCTCCAAATAATGATGCTCTTGGATGTGAGGGAGAGCTGGCTGTGACATCTGTCACCCCATTGATCACCAAGGTTGATTCAGCTGATTTGGCTGGCTAGGCGGGTGTCCCTTTCCTCCCTCACAGCTCCATGTGCATCTGCGCTCGGTTGAAGAGGACGGCCTTCCCCGAATAGAGACCAGTCTTCGGTTGAGGGTATATGAGTAGCTGCGCTCCCCTGCTAGAACCTCCAACCAAGCTCTCAAGGTCCAAATAATGATGCTCTTAAGGAGATGTGAAGGATGAGGGCACAGCAGGTAGAGGCTCAGAGGCAGGGCCAGGCCAGGCAGAGCAGGTGGGAGAAGGAAGGACGGTCAAGGAGTCTCCAAGGGCTTGGATCTTCTCGGGAAGAGTGGTTTTATTCTGTTCCCACAAATCCATAGCAGGATAACACTTCCCTCTCCCTTCCCACTCCCTCCCTTTCCCTTGCTGTCTCCCATCCTCTCTCTGGAACCAAATCACTTTCTGGAGGAAATACTGACTTACAAGACCAAGAACAATAATTTTCTAGGGGCTTCCCTTCTTTGGAGAAGGGAAGAAAGCAGAGCTAAGAACACAGCCTCTGGAGCCACTGTCTGAGTTCAGCCCCCAGCTTCACCTCTTACCTGCCTTCCCCATGCCTGTTAGAAGGAATAGCAACAGTGCCTCATGTGCCCAGGAGGTTGTGATGAGAACTCAATGAACCATGGCTCACCATGAGTTTGTCCTGATGCTGTCATTAGGGGCTAATGCTAACATTTCTTTCTTAATTATCCCCCCACCTCCACTGTTGTAGAACACTAGCCAGGTCCCAGCAGTAAAAGGCAGAGCTGGTCCTGAGGCACTGGGTCTGCCTTGTTCCTACTTCTACACCTTGTCTAGGTGCAGTATCCTCCTGGGAAGATGGCAGCGCCAGATGACATGATGCCCCCCCCAACAATTCTTTGGTTTCTCTTTCCTGATGCTCTGTCCAGACTCTCCTTGTCCCTTGACCTTTCCCAGGATAGGGAAGGGAGTCAGCTGCCCAGGGCTTTAGAATAGTTGGGTCCACTTACCACAGAAGCACTCCCCTGCCCCATTTCTTTGGGGGAGGCTGAGAGGACAACGGATTTGAGCCCATACACCTGCCTCTGAAGAGACTTCTTTTGGAGGCTCAAAGTCAATGGTGTATTAATTAAGGGGGAACAGCTGCTACTGCAGTTCTTATAAGTCAGTGACAAATGGCCGTGTTTACCTTACTCCTGAGCAGAGATTCCAGAAGGTGGCTGGAGCTCTTGGGTGGATGTCCACCAGCGAGATTTGTGGGTTATAGTCTCTTCTTCCCTCAACCCCAAAACTTCTTTATCTGTGGCCACTGAACCCAAGAGAGCTGTTTGTCACCAGAGACAGGCTGGTGTACAGCGGTGCTTAGAAGGGACTGGGTGGAGCAATGGAAACTTTTCAACACTGGTTTTCATCCAGAGACACCCTACGACATCCTCCCCCCACAATATCTCTCATGAAATAAGAGCCGCTTAAAAGTGAGATGAGGCCCTTCAAAGCTGAGGGAGGCTCAGGCTGTCTGCAGCAGGGGACGCCTCTGGCCTTTGTGCTACTCCGCACCATCAAGGAGGGGGCTCAGCTGTCAAGGGCTTTTGTTATTTCATTTATTTTGATCTTGCTCTCCAAACAGATTCACAGAAATAGAGCCCTGCATTCACTCTCTTCTCAGCATAAGACAAAACACTGAAGAGGGAGAGGAAAAAAATGTCTTTTTTTCTTTTTCTGGGGTCCTTTGTATCAATTCACCCACTACCCCAGTCTAGCTGATGGGACAGGGACTGCCCGGGGGTGCTGGTGGAAGGCAGGAGAGCAGGCGGTGAGGGTGCCAGCAACTCAGGGCTGACACCATGGACCCTGAAAGGAAGGCCTTGCTGGATGCAGGTGCCAGCTCATGCCTGCTGCTTTCCTTCCCTGATGGCAGAGCGGTAGGACCCTGAAACATACTTGGCACCTTCTGTCCTCTAAAGGCCCACCTGCTCCCACAGGTGGGGGGCCCCTGGGTCCCCCCAGATGCATTCATGTTCTTATGATGTGGACCCAGAGGCATTCTGGCATCCACATCAATCTCTGGCCTCCTCAGAGGACACCAGCTGCCAAGGAGGCGCCCCATCCTGATCCCTTGAGCTATAAGGAGCACTGGAAACCTTGAGGGGCTTGAGGGCAGGTGGGCCTAAGGAGAGGTTCTGCTGACATCCTCTCTGCACCCACTGGGACAGGCAGGCATCCTGTCATCACACCATAAATGGGAAACTGAGGCCTTAAGTCTACATGTAACCTGCCCGAGGACCCCACTGCTAAAGGGCTGAGGACCCTGGAGGCCAGACCCTTCTTGGCCCACAGCTGCCTCTACAGCTGGCCTCTCCCTGGCTCAGCCAGAATAACTCCGAGTTGCCATTCCATTTACATTGCTTTGGGCAAGAGGGAGAGAACTACAGATGAGAAACACATTCATTTTTAATAGCAGTTTATTTATCCAGCAGTTTCAACCCTGATACTGAAGCCTGCTAGTGTTTTCTTATTCTTCTGGTTGGAGCCTGATTACAAGATTGCTTCTTTGCCATGGGGGGTGCTCGAATTCCAGCCCCTCTGATTATCCAGACATCAGAGGAAATGAGAGAGTATTGCTCAAATGAGGGAGACTGGAGCTTTATTAAGGAAACAGAAAAATACCAATAGAGCCGAAAGAGATGCATGAAGCCTTCTGGAAGCAACTGTAAGCCTCCTCTGGTCCTCTGTTGCTGTGGACAAGAGCATACGGGGTGAGGCTCTGCTGGAGTGGCTGCTTGCACTTAGCTAGTAAGGCCCCTGCCAGTTGGTTTTGGAGACACTCAGGCCGTACGGTCTGGTGAGCTGGTGGGGTCAGTGGTCTGCGAGGCTGAGTATGCTCCCCGGTGGCCAGGAGGGGGCTGGGGGGCAGTCACCACGCCTCATCCCAGGCACAGAAACCAAAGCTGTGCTGGGAGCTCTGGCTCAGCAGCCCTGACGAGGAGGCTGTGGCTGCCATGAACAAGGCAGGGATCTTTGCTCGCAGGAGGAGCACGACATCTGAGGTCCTGGTATTGGCCCAGTGCAGCGCCACGGCAGTAGGTCTGGCTATGACGGTGGCTATTCTGAGAAGTGCTGCTCAAGAGGTCACCTTGGGTGGGGCCATGGAGATGGTGGCAGTCCTGGCCCCTCTTGTTCTCAGGCCCTGTGCCTACTCCAGGTCCCTTGCCAAGGTCATATCAGTAGCCCACTCCAACTGTACCCAGGGCCTCAGGGATCTGGGCCTGGTGTCTCTAGATAGTTCTCTTATAGTACTTGTTCTTATAGTACTTGTTACTTAGAATCTTCCCCCTGAAGAAGCCCAATTCCAGCTTGAGGACAGGCTTTCTCCCTTCACCCTTGAACTCCCAAGTAACACCCTCTGAAGGCACATGGACAAGCTGTATCCCTAACCCTGCTGCCCTCCCCCGCCACCCCGACCTGCCTTCCACAGGTATGGAGCCACCTCACTGTCCAGTGCTCACCGCGGAAGACCAGCTACTGCCCACCCAACCTCACACTTGCTCTGCAGGTTCTCACAGTTGTTGTGCTTTTATCTTTTCTACTCATGAAAAACAAACCGTCTCCCTTTTCCTGCTGGAAAAACAGGCGGAGAGGGTCAGACCAACATAGGACAAGCTACCACCTGACCCATGGCTTCTCCCCTCTGCCCTTCCAGGAATCCCACATTTTCCTACTGTGCTAATCTCTGGGGAGTCTTACAGAGACTCTGGAACCAGGGTAGGAGGATGGTGAAAATCAAGGCAAGTGTGAATTCAGCACCGGCAGGTTGGTGGTCCTCTCATGTCCCTGGAGCAGACTGGGAACAGGTCCCCACTAGGGACTTATCGCTCTGAGTCAGAGAAGGACGAGGGCTTAGTCCATCTCCACACCAGCATATCTTCCCCGGCCACGCGGTGGGACTCTGTCTGGATCCGGGATTCATTGGAGGCCAGGAATTCCACTGCCCGGTCCCAGACTCGCTTCATGCGCCTCCTGCAACAAGAGGAGGCAGGATCAGCTGGGTAGGTTGTGGCAGCTCTGCCCGGCACTGAGGGAGAGGAAGCTGGGCTCTGGACATCCTTTGTATAAAGGGAAGGTGGGGATAAAGTTCCCAGATCCAGCACAGAATATATCTGCAGGAAGAAAAACTGTCAGATACTAACAGGGCTCCTGCAGAGGAGAGAGACTTCAGACCACAAAGAAATGTTTCCTCAGTCTTCTCTGCTCCAAAAGCTTTCAATTAGAGGGAACTGAAAGGGGGCTAGAGGTGTCTGGAGCACCCCCAGGTGTCCACACGGGAAGGGGCTGTGCTCAGCTTTGCAGCCCTTTCTGGGATGTGCTGCTGCAGCAGCCTCACCAGGCTGGCCCCACCACCGGTGCTGTCTGCATTTTAATGCCCCGTGTGGGCTCATTAAAGAGTGGCCATTGGGCTGTTGAGTCCAAACTCCACAGCACTGCAGGGGATGGGATGAGCTGAGCATCCAACCAGGGAGGCCAAGAAACTGGAACTGTTCTTGGAACCAGAACCACCAGGTCAGGTCCCTTCCTGGCTGGCTGGCTTTGGACCTTAGGCCAGCATCCCTACTCTGCTGGGTTCCTGAGGTCTGGTATCCCCTGGGTACCAGTCTATTTCCTCCCCCTTCCAGACTAGATAGGAAGATGCCAAGGCAGCATGGAAGCTGCTTTGATGTCTGCCCTTTGATGAAGCCCTGCCTTTCGTCAGCACTGCAGACCACTTCCTCACGACCCCACGAATGGAGTGTGTAAGTATGAGTATGGATGTGTGGGAGAGGGAGGTTTAACCTGGGGGACAAAGGAAGGGGGGCTCCTGAGGTGGCCTGCAGGTAGAAGGCGGAGTGAAGGTATCAGGGCTCCTTTCCTTGGGGCTGGGGGGGTTCAGGTCCTGCCACCTACCAGACCTAGAGCTGTTCAGCAGCTCCCTTGGCTGGTCTGGCCAAGGTCATACATGCCTTGGGTACCAGTCCCACCATGGCAGGTCCCCAGGGTGGAGGCAGCTGGCACTGTGTGGGGGCCAGCACCTCACTGCAGCTCCTCCTTCCCAGCTGCCTATTAACAGGTAATGAACAAGCTTGTCGGAGCCAGCTGCTCTCCTCAGCAACCTGGCGCTCCTCACTAACATGCTCTTCAGATCCCCCCCCTCAGTCTCTCACAAGCAGGCCCTCACAGACAGGCAGGGTCTATGAGATCCAGTGTAGCCTTCCTACTCCAGAGCCTGACTGCACTGACTGGGTGGCTTGCAAGACATCAAGGAGCTGAGAGCCCACAGGGCAGGAGCTGGAGTTTGCTGATGAGGCTCAAACCCCTCAGGGTGGCTTCCCTCTTCCTGTCTCTGCAAATGCCCAGAAGCAGGCGGATGGTGGCTCGGCCCACAAACTGCAAAGCCACTCCCACTGTTATTTAAGGGAGTCTGTGTGCTGCTTGTAATATCAGCAACCCCTTGATGAGTGCTCAGGTGTGAGGCCCAGGCTTAATGAGCTATGAGACAATCCCCAGCACCCTGCTCCCACTTCCCTTGGAGCCTTTCAGTTTCCTTATACATCTTATCACGCCTTTCTCTCTAGAGGAAGGACAAGAGAGCTTTGCTTTGCACTCCCCCATGGCCTGATAAGTCTGGCATGCTGAAGGCTGGGAGAGGATGAGTTACTCAGGGCACATGCCAGGAATTACACTGGGTGTATGAATATACCAAGTGGCCAGCCTCTGAGAGCTGGCGTGTCCTGTGACTGCCTTCTGCTGGAGTCAATCACAAGTGCAAGCCCCACACCTGGGTCAGTCTACTCTCAGACAGATGCTGCCTCAGAGCAGGGCGATGTGGCAGTTTTTAAACATCTTTATACTGAAAATGGGCCCTTACTTATTTTCTTTCAATTCCTGAGGCCAGTGGACGTACATGCCTTATTGTGCCTGGTGCCTTGCGTTTGAGCCCTGGCACCACGAAGGAACAGTATGGATGGTACTGGCGGGGGGTAGGGGGACTTCATGGATAGTGAGAGTGGTCTCATGGTATCCCTCTTCTCTCATTCTCTCTAAAAACAGACTGAGAAAACTGGCTTGAGAGACGCTTCAAAGCCCCAGTGTCATATTTAAACAAATTTCTCTCAGGTTGCACAGAAGTGGTGATTTCTACTGCTAAGTCTGGCAGTGGAAGCACAAAATGCTGCCAGCTGTAGATCCCTGAGCAA
Source organism: Erinaceus europaeus (assembly GCF_950295315.1). NCBI lineage: Eukaryota > Metazoa > Chordata > Mammalia > Eulipotyphla > Erinaceidae > Erinaceus > Erinaceus europaeus. Next base: position 57,026,328 of record NC_080165.1, read on the forward strand.
GTTCCTTTATTTCCCTGTGCCTCCTCTGGAAACTGGTTTCTCACTATACCTCAAAGCCATGCGGACGGTCAAGTGACTGTGTCTGTTCTTATGAAAACTCAGAGCAGTGCCTGCCAGTGTGAGCTCTCAGCCCCATCTAGCCAATGAGATGATCCAGCCAGAAACCACAGCAAAACTTGCCCCATGTGGAGTGCTGGCAACCCAAGCTGATACCTGGTGAAGCCTGCTGGCTGCCTCCTATGATGCTCTCCCCCAGCTCCACTCCACCTGGCTTTATCAGGGACCCATCCAGCACCTGCAGCCCACATAGGAGTCCTTGGAGTCCGCACCTGTTCCGACTGGCCCCGTGTCCTGGAAGCTGACACCTCAATATACCAGTGTGGAACCCTGCTCTCAACTACATATATGTGCATTTGTTAGTGTGTGTGCATATATGGGCACTGGGCTTTCTTTTAGGTTGTAAGTGTCTTGACGGTGGGTCATAATTCAAATCCTCCCCCTTGCCAGGATTCTTTGTTTTCAAGAACAGAAAAGTAATCAAGTCTGGCCAGTGGAGCCTCAAGGAGTATGTCGCTGGCAGCTTCAGGGAACACCTCCTGTTTGCTTGTGACAGCAACAGGAAACCCAATTCTTGCCCAATTCTTACGGTGAGGCAGGTGCTGCTCCAGGCTGCTGCTGGCACCAACTTGTGACCACAGGGGGGTACAACCTCTGACAGTATTCATGGAGGGCAGGGCCACGAGGGTCACTGAGAAACAGAATTCTGGTTGTTCTGTGCCTGGAGCGCTCATGATGCTGAGCTTTGGCGTGAAGCCACTGGGGAGACAGGGATTCTGGGACATGTCGCTCCAGTCAACAACAGTACTAGTGGTGCTGCCATCTCTGTAGAGGCAGCCCCAGCTCCCACACCTGTCTGTATATTCTGCCATAAAGAGCCACACCCCCATCTGTGATTGTGGGGGCTGAGCTGCCTCCTGCAGACAAGTGACACAAGGCTGTGGATTTCCTGGGTACTCAGTAGGGTTAGACCCATGACTCACCGGCTCTGTGGAGGGATCAGGGTGTCGCGCACATGCAGAATGCCCACATACGGGTAACGCTCCATATCCTGTTCCCAGTCCACATAATGGTCCTGGACCACGTCTGCAGGGTGAAGAGCACTGTTAGGGTGAGGAGCTTCTGGTGTGCACCGGCAGCTCTTTCACCAGGGAGCCACGCACATACCTATGATCTTCTTCACCATCTCATACATGGCCTGCTCCTCTTCTTCTAGCTTCCGCCACCGATATTTCAGGAGGATTAGGAGCCCCCACAGAAAAGCCAAGCCTGTGAGGGAACATAACACTGTTAATCCCTTATATCACCTTCTGCCGTTTAAATGCTCATTGGGTCTCACTACAGAGTCTTAGGACAGCTGTGCTTGGGCTCTGGGTCAACTGCCCACTGTGTACTGGGTACCTATTGTGTGCCAGACCCATGGCTGGAATGCAGGGAAACAAAGGAGGACACGAAATTAAATGATTACCCCCCCATCCTGTTACCACACAGGCACCCCTGCAGTCCAGATCTCATCTCCTCCCTACCTCATTCTCGGGCTTTCATCTCCTCCCTTGTGAGCCAAAACAGAATGTTTCATACATATATACATGCCGGGCCCCTTTGTATTCAAGATGCTGCTGCCGATAATGATGTCTGTGCCTGATGGTTTGGGTGAGGGAGCTATGTGCATGCCCAGATGGCCTGTGATTAGTGACTGGGTTATCTCTGTAGAGCCAGCGCTTTCTGTGACTGGCCTTTCACCTTCAGAGACACCCTGAGGTCTTTGCTCAAAGGCAGCCTCTGATGTTGCGAGACAAGGTCCGCATTCTCCTTTTCAGCTCAGTACCTGGGTCCCTCATGCTTTCATCAGGGATCTGTAGCTCTACAGGAGATGTTTACATTGTTCTGGGAGTAAAATTAGGCCAAGCTCCTACTGCAATGCCTCCTTGGAGCAGCCTCCCTGGAGGCATAAAGCCTGCCTCCAACTCACCTAAGCTCCATCTCTAGGATGCTGATAAGTCTCCTGTCCTGATTTAAGGACATTTTCTATTTCTTCTCATGTTCCTGCTACCAATCTCCAAAGGGAAAAATGACCTGTAGCAGAGGCTAACTTGTCATTTCCTCTGTTTTATCAGATAGACTTAAGGTTCACTAGACAGAAATAAGCTCTCTGGGCCTGGTCTCTAGAACTGATCCTTATGCCTCATCACTGGGTTGGGCCCTGGGAGACAGTGTGAGAGAGAGTAGTGCTGAGGCTAGAAAAAGGGGTGTGGGGAGGCAAGCACTTACACCAGAAGAAGATGAGTACATGGGTGACTGCAGTGAGCAGGGCACGGCTCAGGCGACAGCCAACACCCATGCGTGGGCGGGCAGATTCCAGACAGACAATCTTGTCCACAGTTGTCACCAATTCTGATGGGTCTTCTCCTTTCAACCTGCAAAAGAACACAGGGCTATCAAAGTGTTTAAAAGCTCCCAGAATTGGCTAGAGATGGCTTAGTGGTAGAGTGCAGGGCTGCACATAAGGTCCAGAGTGTGAACTCGGGTACTGTGTATGCTAGACTTGAAAACATATTTTCCTTACTTATCCTCCCTTCCTCCCGGAGCACTGCTCAGTTCTGGTTTATGGTAATGTGGGGGATTGAACTTGATATCTGAGCCTCAAATCTGCATCTTTTTACAGACACCTGTAGACCTATTTCACCACTTGTGAAGCTTTCCTCCTGGAGGTGGGGTCCAGAGGCTTGAACCTGGGCCCTTGCACACTGTAATATGTGGGCTTAACCAGATGCACCACTGCCTGGCCCCAAATCTGAATCTTTTTGTATTATCATTATGCTATCTCCCCCATTTTACATATGCTAGACTGATGTTCTTACTGTCTCTCATGTTAAATAAACCTAAAAAAAAAAAGACAATACAAAAACAACTCAAGGAACCAAGGCCTAAAACCCATGTTGAGCTAGGTGGAGGAAGAAGAGGAGAAGCAGCCTTGAGGCTTCTATTTGCTTAAAAAGTGGACTTGGTATCCTGGTTACACTCTTTCCAGAAATTTCCTATGTTGGCTACTTAGAAAGAATAAAGCTTACAGGTGGCAGCAGGCTTGAACTCCTACTGCTAAAGTGACGTCCCCCTCTGTCAAGTCTTTGCCAGCCCCTCTCAGTGTGCAGAAGATTAAACTGTAAATTGGATTCCCACCTCCCATCACAGAGAGATGGAAATATTTACTGAATTGCTGGCTTGGTGCTGTATAGCAAAAGCTGAAGGAGAGTCTGGGAGGGTGTATTTTCCTCAGTGCTTAGGAGGCATATAAGCCGTTTAAGTGTAAAGATCATGGGTGTTGTGAAGCCCAGGGGAATGAAAACTTTCAGGGTCTCTGAGACTAGATCCCAGCCATAATGCCTTCACCCTGGCCCCCAGCAAGATGACACTGGGACACACATGGACACTAGTATCTGCACTTTCTTTCAGTGAGAGATAACCCCATGCTTTGAACTATGTGCTGGAATGGCTGAACAGTACCCAAAGGGCTCTGATTTTGCAAGACCCACTTGGAATGCTGGTTGTCTGAGCTGAGCTCAGCCCCGCAAAGAAAAGGCGAGTGTCATCATTCTTCTGTGTTAGTTAGCAGCTTCAGTGAGGCGACTGAGGATAAAATCCGCATTCTCCTCTACCTTTTCTAGCACACAGGAAAATCACTCAGCCACTCAGAAAAGCTTTATTATTATTTTTTTTCAAGTCTGCAAATTTTAATCGTGCCACGCATCCAGTTATCTAGCTTTAGGCTGAGCTGCCTTAGGGACTTCTGCTGGATGCACTGCTGATGGAATTAGTAATTTGGGTGGATTAAAGAGGAAGAGAATAAAACCCGAGAGTGTTTTATTATTAGGAGCTACAGCCTGAACAGAGACCCTAACAAGCCCCAGCAAATGGAAGGGGGCATCAGGGCAGGGGAGAGGGGGCCTTTTCCAACAGTCCAGTGGCTGGTGCAACGCTTTCCACCGGCTGAGCAGCCAGATGGGGCCTTTCAGGAGGGTGAAAGGACTCGTTATTTATGCTAAGGGTGCTCGCCAGAGATAGAAATGAGGCAGAACTGCCCTGTCAGAATAAAATCCAGTATTTCCTTTTGCAATTTCCATACTGAGTGAAACCAACATACAGAATCATTTTATCTACAAATGAAAACTAGCACCCAAGGAAAGGAAGTACAGAAAAATGCCTTCTCCAGCAAACCATGCAGGGCCAGTGAATTACAAAGGCACAGACTGAGTTATCTGAAACAGGTTTAGCTGAAACATCAGGCTAACATCCTGACACCTGGATTTTGTGTTGCATCTGAAAATACTCCTTATACTGCATTCCTAACACCACTTCCTTCCTTTGCCCCAATTCAAGTGGAACCCACCTTCTAACTTCAGACAGGAGACACCTCTGTTAGAGCTTTAGAGTCAGCTGATGGGTGAGGTCAGTGGCTATAGGCGCCCAAGGCTGTGCTGTTACCTCGTGATGCCCACCCCCACTCACCAGATGCCTACATCCTTGTTACTGCTCAGGATCCAGGTCAGTGCAGATTCAAACCTGGTGGAGGAGCTGCCGGTCACATTCTGCGGGAAGGGGCAAGAAGATTAGTTCTGCGTCTGGGTGGAGTAGCTGAAACATTATTTTACTGCTGGATTAAGGAAACCCTCTCCCATGTCCTCTGCATGCCCTGAAGCTCTGTTCTGCTAAGTGCACAGCAAACTGGCAGGCAGGAAATGTGGAACTGATGAGAGTTGAGGAAGAGGCTATAACCAGAGGAGGTGATGCGGAAGTGTACATAGGGAAACAATGCAGGTTTGAGGCAGCTAAAAGAATATACTTTACTCAAAGACTGAAGTATCTGGTAGAGAGTTGGCATTTTACCTCTTGGATAAAATGAAAACTGTGTGTGTGTGTGTGTGTGTGTGTGTTGGGAGGCAGTGGTCCTAGCTGTATGGTAAGTTCCTGCCCCTCTCTAGGCCTCAGTTTCTTCATCTGTTAAATGAACAATGAACTGGCTGACCCTGATGGCTTCTGCTAGCTCCAGAGTTCTACAGTCCTATCATTCTGAGGCCATGCGGAAAATCAAAGGGGGCCCTGAGCAATCCTTTCAGCAATTGTAAGGGGAGAGAATGGCCAAGTTATGTGTGTTCTTAGGGCTGAAAGGAAGACAAGTAAAAGGCTCACTTAAAGGTCAGCTTGTAGTGTCCTGTGCCAACTGGCTAGGACCGCTACTGCTGTCATACACAGCTGACATGGGCTGGCTCACAGTTTACATGTCCCCAATGGGCTACCTCAAGTTAAGGTGGACCAGCAATTGACTAAGTTAAAGGGGGAAATAAGAGGGGGGAATGCAGGGCTTCAAAGATCAATAGCAAAGTACCAGGCCCTCCCGGGAGTGGATAAGCACTGTAGCCTACTTACTGCTATATATTCCTGGGCTTCCATTACAGGAATGCATTTGCTTTTTAGCTTCTCTGGATTTCCACATTCAAAATTACCTAGGAGGAAAAAACAAAAAAGAGCACATATTCAAACACAAAGAAGAGGTGAAAAAAAATTACTGTGAGACAGGCTAAAAAAATGCAGTCAGAATCAAGCCATCAGCTCTGATGGGGAGCATGTGGCCCTGTGGCCTCGGCTTCTGTGGGGCATCTTCACTCTGCAGCAAGATCAAAAGCCACTTAGCTTGGATCGATTCCAGATCATTAAAACCTGACCTGCAAAGCAGTGCGGCGATTTGCATTAAATGACTAAAAAGCTGCCCAATACCGAGGCCTGCTTGCAATTGATCCCTAAAAGGATCAGACGGATAACTTTGGTAAGTCCCGGAATGGCACTATAAATAGACATAGCTAGGGCAAAAAGAAAGGCAGGGAGCCCATGGGCACTGTCAGGATTTTGACTCCTGACACAGGCAGGTGACGTGGGACACTAGGTCCACTGTTCTAAAGAGTTCACAAGAGGTATGTCCAAGAGTGGGGATTCTGTGTGCCTGGAAGCTGGGCCTGGTCATCGTGTTCCATGAGACAGCTCCCTCCTGGGAACCCTGAGCCCTCTGCTGCCACCAATAGTGGAGCTGGGAGTCATGTACTTTGTCTTGCTCAGCCCTGCAGGCCTCTTCTGCAAAGCCCTCAAAGGTGCCTCCCATCTTGGGAGCTTGGCATAGCCTTTGACTCTCTACCATCCACTATGGTTCAGATACCATAAGCTGCTTTCCACAGGACTCTGAAAGCAAGGACAGCACAGAGCTAGCAACATACAACCCTCCTTAATCTGACACAACAGTTTGGCCCTGAGCTGGCACAACCTCCGGAGCATTGCGTGGTGTGTGTGTGTGTGTGTGTGTGTGTGTGTGTGTGTGTGTGTAATGTTCCCCAAAAGGTCAGGGGTTGGGTAACTTGAAATGCTTACAATAAATCTTTTGTAAAAGAAGAGTTAACATGCTGAACTGAATCTAGAAAAAAGGTCACAACTTCAGGAAATCACATTTCCTTTTCCTGATGGCCTTGCTCTCTTGGAATAATGAAGAATCATTAAGAACAAATAAAGGCTTGGTTCTAGGAGGAAAATTGAGAAGTCATAATCCAGGAGGTGGGAAGATCTTGGGACATACAACCTCTTATTGCCCCCAGATCCAGCTTCTGGATTCTTAGCCCTTTCCTACTTCCACCTGTATAAAACGTTAACAGTTATGACCTAGGAGGTGGTGCAGTGGTTAGAACTTTTGACTTAAAAGCATGAGGTTCTGAGTTCAATCCTCAGCATTACATATACCAGAGTGATGCTCTGATTCTTTTCCTCCTTATCTTTCTCTCTTAGGTTACTAAGTAAATAAAAAAAAAATACTTTTTTTTTAAAGTTAACACTTTTGGTGGGGGGGGGGGAAGAGCATGAGTTGAGATCCAATTATATATTCAAATAGCAATAATTAAAATTTTCTTTTTTTCATTACCACCAGGGCTTGGAGCTGGCACTAGGAATCCACTGTTCTTGGTGGCCATTTTTCCCGTTAAAAAATCTATTTTATTTGGTAGAACAGAGAAAAATTAGACAGGAGAAAGACACCTGCAGACTTGCTTCAATGCTTTTAAAGTGTCCCACCTACAGGTGGGAGGCAGGGGTTTGAACCTGGGTCCTTGTGTATGGTAATGTGTGCATTCAACTGGGTGTGCTACAGCCTGGCCCCTCAAATTTTCTTTTATGCAAAAGCTGGTATAACAGAGTTTACCTAGCAGGCCCATGTTTGATTTCGTGTGTACAGTTTCAGATGATGATGATGCTGTGTATGTGTGTGTGTGTGCATGTGTATGTGTTGGGAGATGAAGAAGTAGACTATCATGTTAAAATGTTAAAATAATAATCATCTTGAGATTTAAGCCTACCTCCTGACCCTCAACACAGCCAAACCTTCCAATCTCAAAGTTGATCTGACCCTTCAGGTTCTGAGAGCAACTAGTCTTCTCCTATCTGCCTGCCCCTGCTCAGACTAACTTCCTGGATCACTACAGCCTTCTGTTTGGTGGCAGTTTTCTTTTTTCCCTTTCTCATCTAATGCTTAAAATAACTCTGCTTAAATCACACAGCACTCAAGATGATGCCATTTTGTCTTCCTGGCACCTGGCCCTCAGCATGCCCCCACTCTGCTCAAAAGCCTTCCTGGTCCTCCCAGCCTGCATCAAGTCCTGGTGGCTTGGCATCCACAGTGGGGTCCAAACGGCCTTTCCAAACTTCATTTTCTGTTTCTTCTTTGCCCATGAAACCAACTGCTTCTATTCCTGACTCTCATCTCCTGTCTTTTTGTTTCTTTCTTTTTTGGCACCACTGCTCCAGGCTGACTTTTCAGGTAAACAGAGACAAAGTGAAACAAAGAGAAAGACATCACAGCACTGAAACTTCTTTCAGTGCAGTGGGGGTTAGGCTCAAATCTGGGTTGTGTCCATGTCAAAGCGAGCATATTATCCAAGTAAGCCATCTTGCTCGCCTGATTCCTTGTCTTTGACCATGTCCTTCTTCCCACATAAACATAACTAAACCTATCTGGGTTTCAGGACCTGGCTCAGATGCCACCTCCCCTGTGATGCTTCCCTGGCTGTTCCAGTTAAAAGGTATGTGGTCACTTGGCTCTCATCCTAGGCCACCCTATACCACCCAGTGCTCAGAGCCTGTCTGGCTCTTCTTCTACTATTCCACAGCAGTCTACAAGGTAGGACTTTGAGCTGCCATCTTGTATCCTATAAAGGTCAGCACAGTGCCCTGCACCCAGATGCTCTCCCATAAGAGACAGGGAATGGGGAGTATAGTCTAGCAGAGACCCTGCACTCTTCTGCACCCCAGCTAAATGAGACTCAGACCTCCAGGGCTGCCCCTGTCAGGCTTGTTAGAGGATAGCAGGTATCAGGCCCATTGATGGCATAAGCAGGACCACACATGGAGAGTAACAGGGAGAAGAAATGTCTTCTAGGATCCAGAAATTAGGAACAGAGCTTCTCAACTTTGTTTCCACAGGGATCTTAAAGAAATGCAGATTCTAAGTCAATAGTTAGAATGGGATCAGAGATTCTGCATTTCCAATAAGCTCTTAGGTGATGCTGATGCTGCCAATTCTTGAACCACAATTAAGTCAAAGATCCAGAATATCCTCTATGGTTTGATTTTATATCCCAAGAATTTGGGCGATAGGTAAAACAAAACAAAACAAAACAAAACACCTTTTAAAACTCTGAGCTCCAACTCTGATCATGGATGCTTCCTGAGGCACCTCCAGTCTCCCACCAGTGGAGAGAGGATGGGATAGAATTGAGATAAAGACAGAGCCAAGATCAGTCTGTGAGATGGAGAAACTGGGTGGGCTGAGAGGGGACTTTCCAAAAGTTCCATATCAAATAAAGTGATCAGAGCCAGATGTGACAACAGATCCTACTGGATGAGATTGGATGGGCCTGCATGTGTCTATCCACCAGACCTTCACAGGCCTCTCTACTTGGTCTGGCTGTCAGGTGCAGGGAAGCCTTCCAGGTCAGAGGACCCAGACTCTGAGATCTGCGGCCTGGCCGCTTCCAATGCATTATGAGCCTTCCAGCCCCACTCCTCTACCAGTATTAGACAGAATGCATTCCATGGAAGGGAGAACATCTGCAGAAAGGACTGTAGGACTGTGTACATTCTAGGACTGCTTGAAAGATATGTCTGAGTGAGGAGGTGGGGAAGGCCAGTTATTTATTATGCTTGTGGATGACCACTGAGCATCTCAGTCACTTGCCAGTCATGGGTGACAGGGGCAGTGGCCCACATGTGCTCACAATCTTGGATCTCAGGAGACCTACTTACCAGCTTGAGTGGCCAGGAAGTTGTAGAGTTCATGCAGCAGCTCCAGCAAGGCCGCCTTCTGCTTGGCCTGACAGAACTGAAAGGGCACAGACAACTGATTAGCAAGGAGTAGGGGGTAAGGGGGTCTGTCTGTGTGGTTTAACCTCCTTAGTCACACTGTGAAGTACTAAGCAGCAAGGAACAACTCATACTTAAACAAATAGACTGAAAAATGGGGAGTGTAGGGATAGGGTCAATAAATAGCAGATCAACTGATCAGAGAGGAACACTGTAAATGAAGAGGCAGACTGGAAGCAGACACAGTGACTACAGGTCTGCCATTCTGGAGGCTCTCCTGCTCTGCCTCTAAGTTCCCATTAAGTGGGGCTGCAGCAGAGTTGATATACATGTGGGGGAAATGCACGACCTCTCTTCCTGGGAGAGAACAGCAAATGCTTGACAAGCATGTTCTTGTTTCCCCCTCAGGTCATTCTCGGTAATTTCTGGAGAGTCCTATGTCTACATGTGGAAAGTTTTATGTCTATGTGCAGCACGTGCTCTGTGGATTATGTGCTATGCATGCTTACTCCTAAACTGCACCTCCCTATGAAAGGAAAGCTCTATAGAGCTGTAGGAGGTACAAATAATCTGAGAAAGTAGGGAGAGAAGTATATGTAGGCTGTATCTTCCAGCACCTGTAAAAGGACTGATGCAACTGTGCTGAACTTACTGGACTTAGAGCAGTAAGTGAGAGAAAAAAAAAGACGACTCTTGGAGAGTTGATTTTGAAAAGCCAGGCATTATGCAGTGATTCATACAGAACTGTACACTGAACCCTCATAATCTTTATGGTACTCCTAATTTCTATTGAGTAGCCTGAGGGTTAGAGACCTGCTTGTAAAGGGTGGAATCCAGTCAGTTGATTCCAAGCCTACCTGCCATATTTGGGTCTCATCTGGGGTGTCTGGGGGCAGAGCCTTGAACTAGAAGCTGAGGGCCTAGATTTTTGGGTTGACTCTCAACTACACAAGGAACCAAAGCTACTTTCCTGCTTAGGATCATCTGCTGCCCTTGCCTGCAATGTGAAGAACTTGATTTCTAAAGGTCTTGGAGGCCAAAACTTTTTTCCCCCATGTTGTCACAAAAGCCTTTACAAGGCACAAGGGATAGAACCAAGGTTTACACACATCACTATCAATGTTCAGAAACAACTCTTGTATCTGCCAACCCTAACTACTATTTAAAGGTTATCAAATGATATAGAGAATGTGGACAATAAATGTTCAGTGTGACTGAGAATTCCAATTTTTTAAGCATATCTATATTAAGTCAAAGATTATGAAGGTAGACACAGGAATAGACAAGTTAGGGTACACTTCTTGCCTTTGGTGAGGTTCTTGTTGAAAGTCTCAGTCTTTGTGTAGCTACAGGCTCACCCGAAACCTAGACAGTTAGTTTGAGCTATATATATATACACACACACACATACATACATACAGAGATACAAGGCAGGAAGTGTGTTCCCAAAATACAGTGATTATCTCTAAGAGAAGGAAACAAGGGTCATTTTTTTTTGTTATATTTTTCAAATTTCCTATTCTAAACATCTAGTACTGTTAGAACCAGAAAAAAAAAAATAGCATCAACTAACAGTTATAAATTCACCAACATTTAAGCAAAGCCAGAAACCACTTGAAGGAAAAAGCCAGACAAAGCTATCAGACAACCTGATTAAGACATTATGCTCACTTGCAGTCAGTCTCCATGATTTCAGCAGCATAAGTGCAATGTGTTTTACTCAGCTAAGAATGGAAAACAACACATATCTGAAGCTCAAACTAACTGTCTAGGTTTCGGGTGAGCCTGTAGCTACACAAAGACTGAGACTTTCAACAAGAACCTCACCAAAGGCAAGAAGTGTACCCCAACTTGTCTATTCCTGTGTCTACCTTCATAAAGGACATAGGCTCCCCATGAAATAATTCAAGAGAGCTTAAGATGATGTGGCCTGCACCCAATTTTCTGATGGCTTTGATGTTGAAAGTGTCCAGTGTGTTCAATAAGCACATTCTAGCAAGGGCTGGATTGTACTAGTACAATCAAGTTTACTCAAGCAGGTTGGGAGCAGGTGTGGCTCAGAAGAGGTCCAGGAATCAAATCTGTCATTCAGTTGTGGGTCTGCTACATCTAGAGATGTAAAGGGCCAGGAAACAGAAGCCAGGTGTCTTTTACTATTTTAAAGAGGCACAACTATATCAACATAAAAAGGACTCCCTCCACCTGTTTTGTTTTCAGACTACAGAATTTTAACTTCTAGTGACCACATGCTTCTGGGTCACTTTCCCTACTCAACTGCAGTTTTTATGGTAGGAGGCAGGTTAAATTATAAATCTGTTTTTTTACAGAAAAAATTAAGAAACAAACCTGTCTGCCTGGTGGATGAATAAAACATCCACAAACATGACATAGCAGAAGCCAAAGAGAAATACAACTGGTTATCTGCACCAAGATGCCTCTCAGTTAACACAGGGGCAATCAGATGCCCATGCATTATTCCTTTTCTAGCTCTGGTGCTGCCAGAGGAAGCCTGAAATTGCACGCTTAACAATTAGACTACTAAGTCATGCCCTCTGGCATCATAGGCTCCACCTGGTAGGATTTATGACCTGAAATTTATTACCTTGTATCCTTCCCAGGGTACTACCTGTACCAGCATCCTAGCTCCTCGCTAATACTGCTTCCATGACTCATAAAATGAACAGGGCTGTACACTTCCCCAAATATTATTTGTAGGAACATTAAAGTTTCATAAAACAAATCTGTAGAGTGAAGGGCTAATTCTTCCTCAGACGTGCTTGACACAAAGCCTCCCGCCCCCTTCAAATCAGGCTGTTTTTTTTTTTCTTCTTCTTCTTCTTCAGAGGCACAGGCCTGTGAAAACAATGTGCAACTCAGACCCAGCCTCCTGATGCTGAAAAAACACTAACCCTTCCTCCTGCAGCCAGGAAACTCAAGAGGTTCTTCAACCATAACCTACTGCATCTTCCTAGATCAACTTAGGCAGAAGATCAACTCTGCGATTAATGGAAAAGCTTCCATAACAAGCCCAGGGTTGGATCTTGGGAGCTTAATTCTCTCTGTTTCAAGTACTCCTTCACTGCCACAACTGAGTTTGACACAAATATCACAGAACAAGATGTGATTTTGGTATATGACAGGGAGCACTCACTGAAAATGATTCGATTATGATCTTTTTCTAAGGAAGTTTCCCTCCCGATGGAGGCTAATATCCTCAGGAAAAATCATAATATCTAGAGAAACTCAAACTCACCTCACTTGTTTTCCTCTCACAGTCCACTGGCAATAATTTCACTGAGACCAAGAAAAAAACATAGAGGATATTAAAAAATTGGGTTGAGGAAAAGAATACAAAAAGAGATCACTCTCAAAAGTCAGGGGAAGTAGACATTACCAGACTTAGGGGTGACAATTAGAAGGATATGACGTAAATAAGGCAACTTTACTATGTAAAGAGTAAAAGGTAATTGGACTCTTAGTATTAGGTTAGGAATTAAGACAACTTGGTACTAACATCTGCTGCAAATGATGAGCTACAAGCTCTTGGGCAACTCAACCATTCTGAATCTCTTCCCTCATCTTTAAAATGAAATCAGTAAGGTCGGTCTTCCCTGTTTAGCTTAGGGAGGTAGGCTCAAACAAGACAACATATATGCAGATTTTGCAAATTTTAAACAAAGGGGATTGATAATCAACACCATCACAGAATAGAAAATCCAGGATAAACCTGGTATACATTTAGGAATTGTTGTTTTAAAGCCTCTCCAAAGTGACTAAGAGTGAAACAATTTGACATCATTGGTTTAAGTCATAGTACCAATCTGGCACCAAGACGCTCCCAGGCCTGCTTTCTTTATTTAGCAGGTGGAGAAAAATAGCTCTCATTGTTAAGAGCATATTTGGGTGTGTGTTTGAGCCTGGGATCTCCATGCCCAGAGACATGTTCATACACCCAAATATGCATCTGCTGTAATAGCTAAGACAATTTAGCCTTTCCTTGCATTTTGGCTGTTCTACTAGGCGTGGAAAAGAGGAGGCCTTGGCTTGAGGCTGCAAACAGCATGAAAGATATTCATGCTTGGACACAGCACAGAATTCTGGTGGCAGGTGCAATGTAGAATTATCACTCTGTAATCTTATAACTTTACAAACCATTATTAAACCACTAATAAAATCATACAATGTGAGAAAAAAGTATGCTTGCAAAGAATATTCAAAGTTGATGAGCTACAGTGTCACTTTAAATTTATAAAGAAGTACTTTCTATGTTGTTAGACTGCTGTCCAGAATCACCAGAGGCAAGCTTCCTCTTTAGGACACACAAGTCTTCACCTCTTGAGAAAAAAACTGTCATCTATGGACCTCTTATTGGTTTGTCTAATGACATAACTAGACAAAAGCCGAGCTGAGAGCTCTAGGAAACACAGGACCCTCTCTCTCTCTTTCAACATACTCCATGCGAGTTCTGCAAGCAATGACAACCGCCTCTGGTTATCATATACAGGCCCAGTACAATCTCCTTTTGAAAAATAAATAAGGGCCCTGAGGTCCAGAGTGGAGGACATGTCCTTTTTGGTGCTACAAACTAGGAATCTGACTAGATTCCCATGTGTGAAGAGAAACTTGGGGTGCCCTCAAATCAACATTGATGTGTGAATGAGCAAGAGATCTAAGAGGGGAAGAAAAAAAAGAAAGAAAAGAAAAGAGCTTGTTTGCCCTGTTAGAGGGAGGGGGTGTGGCATGTTCTCCAGCTGGAGAAGCAGAGGTTGGGGTAAAAGCGGTAACAAATGAAGACTGCTTCCAGCACGTGGTTGAAAGAGAAATTAGAAAGGAGGGCTAGGGAAGAAAAGGAAAAATGAAGACAGAAATCAGCACTGGTGAAGGAATCCCAGCCCTCTCCTCCCTCAGTTGGAGGAAGGAAAGTGGAGGTCTGGAGCGAGGTAGGCGAGTGCTGCCCGGCGCGGCGCCGAGAGGGTCGGAGGTCGCTGGGGCCACGCGGCCCGGGGCCCCCCCTGAGCCGGCCCGGGACGTACTTTTGTCCTCCGCCTCCTGCGGCGCCGAGGGCTTGCCCATCTTCACCCAGAGGATGCCCAGGAAGACGAGCAGCAGCCCCAGGCTGGCCCAGAGAAGGAGCCGGGACAGGCAGCGCTCCAGCCGCCGCCCCACCTCGGGCCGGGGCCGCGCCGCGCCCGCTGGGCCCGCTCGCGACGCCCGCAGCCCGGGCCGCAGGTCGGGGCCGAGGCCCGCGGAGGGCGGCCGCGCCGGGGACGGGGCCCACCAGCGACGCGGCCCGGGGCCCGGCGCGGTCTTGTCGAGCGGCCGGGCGTCCTCGTCCTCCTCGGAGCTGCCTCGTACCGAGGCGCGGCGCCGGAACGGCAAGGGGCGGGCAGGGTAGGCGAGGCCGCGGCTCCCGGACCAGGAGGCCCCGAGGTCGCAATAGGCCCCGGAGGTCGCGTACGCCGAGCCCGACGCCACCGGCGAGAGCCAGGGCTCCGCCCGCGTAGCGGCCGCGGCGGGCCGGGCGCGCAGCGGCGCCTCCTCCCGCAGCCGGGCCTCCTCTCGCAGCTGCCCGTGGCCCCGCGGTCCGGCCTCCTCCCGCAGCCGCTCCTCGCCACGCAGCCGGGTCTCGCCCCGCAGGCGGCGCAGCTTGTTGCGGTAGACGTCCCGAGTGGTGTCGGTGATGGGTCCTGGCTGGAAGCCCAGGGCCTGCAGCTCCCGCCGCAGCTCCAAGTCCGACAGGCCAGCCATGGCCAGGACGCCGCCCCCCGCCCGCCCCCGGTGCGCACCGCACCCGGAACTGCTCCCGCTGCCGGCGGCTGCGGCGGAGCGGGCGGGGTCCCGCGCCATGATGGGAAGGTCTTCGGTGGTCGCCATGTTGAGAAGGTCAGTGCCTGTACGGCGGGGCCGCCCATGATGAGGAGGTCAGAATGAGCGTCTAGACCGCCATCTTGGGGAGGTCACATGCTTCCCTCCCCTTTTATTTTATTTCTTAATATTCTTCAGTGGGTGCGTTGTCTCTGGCACGCTCTCGAAACTCAATAAAGTCGTGCTGATTTAATGGGTAAGTTACTTAACGGTGAAAAACAGACCATGTTGAGAGTGCGGAGACATCCTTTATGTGCTGCGTACTTGAAGGCTGTGTGTTGCTCCCTTCAGCCCTCAGGGAGGGGATTTGTTTTGGTTCTTGAACTAGACCCCAGGCGTGCCCGACTGGTGGTGGTGACTGGCTTCTGTTTGTGTGGCCATACACACACCAACATTGAGCACCAAGTGAGTGTGGCCCCTTGTTGGCCAGCAAAGGACTCCAGCTGGTGGGAGAGGCCACCTTGACACATCGCATCCGCTGTGGGTGCAGAGAGCCCAGTGATCCCGGGCTGGGGGAAGGGGGGTAGTTCACCCTTTGGAGAAGAGACCAGGTAGTTGAATGGTGGGATTTCCATAAGGAGAGATGTGAAGGGCAAGACCCCAGAGACACAGCATTATGCCTTTTGTGGTTGAAATTGAGAGATCTCGCGTCCCACCTCCACCACTATTACATGTGCGACCAGGTTCCAATTAACGTTTGCAGCCCGCTTACAAATAAACCTTGTTGGGTTGCTGTAAGGATTAGTAGAGGTATAAGGTGCTTAGGACAATATCTGGCATAGGTTTCCAGATGTTTATGCTTAACCCATCTATATTTCTCAGCGTCAGTGATGTGGAGAACCTCCCACAGGGCATGCTGCTTGGTTACAAGAGGTTCTTAGTGAGAAACCCCTAAGGGAAACATTAGGAGAGGTGGCAAACAGGACCGAGCCATGGTTCACGTTCACAATTTTTCTTCTCCCTTCCTTTTTGTATTCCTTCCACATCTGTCATCGACTGTCTTTCCCAAACATTTATTGCCAGGCTTGTAGGTTCCATCCCATTTCTACCCCTCCACATCAGTTCTCCAGGTTTCCCTTGGGTAAAGCCCCTCTGCCAGTGGTTTGCATTCCTGTCACTTGCTCTTCCACAGGGACCTTCAACTCCGGCCACAGTTGCTGGGAAAATTACAGCCTCAGCTTGGTCAGGCCTCTGCTGTTAGCCTCCTCATCTCCCCCAACTTAGCTGCTCCCATGTGGTGCGTTTCTCTCACCAAGTGTTGTTTTCCTTTTCTCTGCCTGTGTTTGCACGGAATGCCATGAATTTGATATAGTGATTGCCTAACACATATACCACATAATAGTATTTTATTTCTTTCTGAAGCACTGTTTGCATGACAAATGAGTTGGTAACATTTGTGCAACTCCTTGCAGCTGTGCAGTTCAATATATAAAGAATGAGCCTTTCAGCATCAATACTGGCCCTGTGTATTCTAAGAGGGCTTGAAACTGATGCTTAAACAAAGTTAACTGTTACAGCATTTCACAGAGTTATGGTCTGTTTCATCACAATGGATCTCTAGGCAATTTAAAAATATGTACCAAACTGGAACCACCCCCAGTGGTGGTCCCCAGTGTGAGTTTTGTGCCTTGTCTGTGTGTGCCTTGTCTTTGGGGCCACTGCTGCCGCTATAGCACTTTGGTCCAGACGACCCGTGGCTGTCTCCTGCCCCCAACCCTGGTGTCTGTTGTTTCTACTCTACAACCAAATGAATCTGCCATTGTTTCCTCTCTCTCTCTCTCTCTCTGTGTGTGTGTGTGTTTTCTCCCCCCCCCATCCACCTATCTGCCTCCAATGATTTCTGGCAGTCCCTGGATTTTTCTTCCTGGGTCTAATTAATAGGTCACTGGGGTAGCAAGCCACTGCTTAATGGCATATCTGCCAACCAGTGCTTCTTTTAGTCTCACAATCAGATGGAGAAAGTTACTCCTTCTAGCCGTGGACTCTGCCATTTCCTCCTGAAGTTCCTATGACAGACCTTTTCCCTTCCTGCATATAGCCTCCCCCTGGTTGGTCCTCCATCCATATTCCCCAGCCCTTGTACCACTGCCCCCACTGATCCTCCTTGGGAGCTGTCATGGGCCCTTTTGGGAGGAGCCCCTGTCTTGTTCTGTCTCCAGCGAGCTTCCTCAGCTGGCTCTTTCCTGAGTATAAGATTGCTAAGTCAACAGCTGCTCTTCATGCCCTCTTTTTTCATGACTCTGTTGTGAGGCTTTAGTTTTTTAATTTTTTTTTAAACACGAGTGGCTCAGACCATGGTCAGTCTTCCTGATGTATTAAAGGCAAGAGAGGAAAAACAAAATGCAACATCTAAATCTACATAGTGACCACATGCCCACAGCTAGTAAGGTGGGGGCTGCTCTAGGATGCTCTGGGATGCTCTGGAACCCCGAAGGGCTGCCACACTCCCTGCAGTCCTGCTGACCTCTCTCTGTCTCAGCAGAGCTTTGTAATAATAACAGCCATAAATCTTTCAGTGGGTTCCATTCTCCTTCTCCTGCAGAAAGCCCTGCACACATTTATCAGGTCCTTAAAGAGACCCAGGGACTGTGGATTTGTCCTTGAGCCACTTCTTCATTGCCTCATGTGTCCCTCTCTGGCATTCTGAGCTTCCTTGGGCTATTTCATGGGTGGTGTCATTCCGGTGGGGGCAGAGGGGGACTGAGGAGTTGCCAAAGAGGGGACAAGATGAGTGCCCTCTTGGGCTCATGGACTCCAGCTTCCTGTTGTCTGATTTCTTACTTCTTTTTTTTTTCTTACTATTTTATTTATTCACTTATTGGATAAAGGCAGAAGCTGAGATGGAAGGAGAAATAGAGAGGGAGAGAGAAAGGGAGATACTGCAGCACTGCTTCATAGCTTGTGAAGCTTCTCCCCTACAGTTGGGGACTGGGAGCTTGAACCCTGTATCCTTATGGATGGTAAAGTGTGTGCTCAGTCAGGTGCGCCCCCACCTGGCCCCTCTGTTGCCTCTTTTCACCCTCCTCATGGGAAGTGAAGGTCTGCTTCTCTTTTTGGGTCAGTGAAGGGGCAAATAGAAATGTCAGGACACATAATGGGTAGTGATATTACCTTCTTGTCCCACTGTGCTGAAAACTAAACAAACTCTCACTTTGCGGGGGGGGGGGGTTCTCTTATGCTTTGTTAGTTGTGAGCTCAAGTTCCTGCAATGGCACATGAAATCCACGCCCCCCCCCCCCCATGTCAGTGACAAATTGTGTATGAAGAAAAATGAAACACTTTTAGAACATTTTCTTTTGGGCTTTGTCCATGATTAGATTATACTAAATTACAGAGTACAGATATCAGGCAATTACTCTTTGCTTTTAACTATTCAATTCATGGCAAATCCGTGTTGCTCAGCAATTATAAAATCACACCAATGTGGTTACTGAGAAAGTACCTCATCATCTCCATCTTGTGGAGCTCGACACAGGTCGCCCTCTAATTACTGGTGTCCCTCTGAAGTGGGAATGAAAAAAGGGGCAGTCAGCGGCTTTCCCCCATAACTGCCAGGTGTCTGTGGAGAGGATTGCAGAGTTTGCCTGATACACATCTGTCACAGGTGAGGAATGGCACTGTTCCCAGCTCAGATCCTGGCTGGGTCCTGCTCCAGGCAGGCCACAGTCTTGCCATGAGTCTCTCTCCACAGTGTTTTGTAAAAGCCTGGCCATTTTCTCTTGGCTCAGTGCACAGAATCCTCCCCCACCTCAGTCCCCCGAATCTTAATTTCTTCCAGGGTTGTGCATGTCCTGTAAGCAATCAAGTCTGCTGTCCTGGAAACTGAAGAAACTCATTGGAGAAAAAGAATTATTTGAGCTGATGGTGAGAAATCGAACAGTGGCAGGAGGAGGAAAAAGAGAGAAGAAAAGAGCCGACACATCTAAACAGGCTGCTGGGGCACCATGCATACAGATGTGGGTGGTGGCTGGGTCCCTGTTGCGGCTCATTACCAGCAGCACATCAGAGGCCGCTGGACAAGGGTCAGGGACAGCTGGCTGCAGTGGGCTGAGTTTTGTACAGGGCTCTTCTGCAGGACGGACAGCACTCTCGTGCTTCCCGGTGTTGTGCTGGCTGAGCCAGTCCCTTCTGTAAAAGCTGCAGCCCACCCGAGGCACAACTTGTCAGTGGTCTCCTTTCCTTCCTCTGTCTCAAGGCTGCTTTTCAATCCTGGAGTGTAAAGCAAATCCCCCAAGACGGTGCTGGGGTCCTGCTACCCCAGAATGCCAGTGATGAAGGAAGGTAGTCTCGGGCAGGGGCAGGTCATAGCAGAGATTGGGGAAAAGACAAAAATGTTTGTTTTCCACGAGAAAAGAGGCAGGGAGGGAACATTTTGTTCTTCTGCTCCTTGTGGTGTGTTACAGATAATGGGGTGAGTGAACTGGGGTGGTGGAGCTCAGAAAGGTGAGGAGTCTTGGATCCAGTTCCTTCCAATCTCATGCTTTGTTGGTTTCTGCATCTTTTTCCTTTGTATCTGTCCCTGCTGCAGCCCTTTCTCTTCATTTGCTACTGATATCTTGGCAGCATTTCCTGGAACCTGCAGCTGAGCTTTGGCTGATCAGTTTTTATTTTTTCATTTTCTTCCTTCCTTTTATTTGATAGGGCAGAGAGAAATTGAAATTGAGAGGGGGTGTGCTGCTTGTGAAGCTTCCCCCAGGTGGGGACCGGGGTCCTTGCAAATGGTAACATGTACTGTCAACTGGGTGCACCACAGCTGGGCCCAAGCTTGGGCTGACCAGTATGTGCACTGGAAATGGTGCAGCATGTAGGGTCTGGGTGTTCCTTAAACATTCGGTACACCCCAGTCAAGGGTCCTGTGTGTGCACCTCTTGGAACTTGTGAACTTTGCTTTTCCTTTTAATCTCAGGGAGGAAGAAAGAGATACACAGAGAGAGGAGAGACTACAGCAGTGCCCTACCATTCATAGAACTTCCCCTTGTTGCTATGCAAGTTGCTCCTGGGTGGCACTATGTGCTGGAACCCAGGATCTCAAGCATAATAAAATGTGCACTCAACCAGCTAAGATATCTCCCAACCCCAATGCTACTTTTTTTTTTGGGGGGGGGGCCGGTAGGAGGGACACCACCGGATCATCACTGCTCAGGTCTGACTCTTTCAGATAGAAAGATAGAGAGGAGAGACACCACAGAATCGAAGCTTCCCCCAGTGGGGCTGGGGGGCTCAAACCTGGCAAAACAGGTGCCTCTCCAGGTGAGCTATCTTGCTAGCCCTAGGGGTCCTTTCTCAGTACTGAATTTTTCTAGTTCTGGTAACTACTCACTGAGGTAAGCCCTGGCAGGGATCAGGGTGCTGGGTCTAATTGCTGGTAACCTATGGATGGAGGGAGCTTCAGTTCCTGTGTGGCCCCAGTTTATAAATAAATGAACATTCATTTATGTAAAATTAAATTAGAATGAAATCTCCCATCCAGTTTTGTTGAGAAGGCAAAAAGAAGTGGTTGGCTGTGTGGTTTTCCTGCGGATGCTGGAACTTCTAGTCACAAGGTAGTAATAATAGTAATTTACTCTTTGCTAGTGCCTGGGTCCCCAGATCTCTAAGCAGATATCACCTCCTCGATTTTGCAAAGGCTCATTGAGGGTAAAGGGCTGGCTGAAGTTACCCAGCAAGGGGTGGAGTGTAGAGGCCTTAAAGCTCTCTGGCCCATTAGACCTCAAGCTTATCTGTAAACTGAAAATGAATCAGGATCCAGGAGACCTCAATTCCAGTCCTTACTCTGCCACTAATTCAGGTTGGGGGTCGGGGGAGGGAAAAACAACAACAACAACAACAAACATATCCTTCTAGGCCTGTCTCCATATCCAGAATGGAAGGACCAATGCAAGCTTCCTTATTCTGTGGATTAAAGTCACTATTTGAAGGTAGAAGTTATAAAAGGCGCACACAACTCAAAGCTGAATCTGACTGAGTTTGGAGTATTTCACCAAAGTAAAAATCTCTGGGTGGAGGGTGAGGGTAAGTGTTCAGCTTCACTGTGGGGGGAGGGGGAAGGGACACAGACCTTTGGTGGCAGGAGTGGGGTTAATATATACTCCTATTAACGTGTAGTCTCACAAATCACTTTAATTAATATGAAAGAGGAAAAAAGAAAAAGGCACACATTTTGCTAATCCATGCACCACTAATGGACTTTCCTTTCCCTCTTTATGGCCTGACCTGAGTTTGTCCCCTGGGAAATTAAGATATTAAATAAAAGGGCCGTAAGCCAGAGTTGAGCAGGGCTCTGATCTGTGTGTCCCTTTCATTAAAATAAACAACTGAAAATCAAATATTTTTAAATAAAAGAGTCATTTCTCTTTATTTTCACTCATGCTTTATTTGCTGGACGGGGTTCACTTGAGAGAGGCTCTTTGCTTCCTGAGCCCAACTGATGGTCCAGGCAGGTTTCTGGGCCCCTGGGAGGGGAGGAGGGAGGGAGGGGCCCCCCAGCTCCTGTTGCTGCTTCCTGGAGTATCACTTGGCCGCTGGGGAAAGGCAAAAGAAGTTTGCAGTGAGTTGTTGTCAGCAGGCCTGCTTATGAAAATGCTTCTGAACCCTCCAGTGGGTCGAGGGCAGGCTTTAAGGGTGTCAGAGAACTCAGCCTCTCTTTCTTTGCAGCCCAAGGCAAGCCATTTAACCTCCCGGTGCCTCCACCCAGAATACACTTCATCTCAGCCTCTCTTCCTCTCCTGGGGACTCAGAAGTAATTAGCAGCTGTTTGCTAGACAAGACCTAGCTTTACTCTAGTAACTTGGCAGCGACCTTGAACTTGGCAAGTCCAAACGGGACCTGGGACTTTGATTTGCAGAACAGATGAGGGAAATGCAGGCTTTTGTGACCACTCTGCATCTGGGCTTCCTGCAGTAACTGCCCAGTCATGGCGGTGGTTAGGGAGGAAATGGACACATCTAGGGCAGGACAGGG
The DNA here is from genome assembly GCF_950295315.1 of Erinaceus europaeus. NCBI lineage: Eukaryota > Metazoa > Chordata > Mammalia > Eulipotyphla > Erinaceidae > Erinaceus > Erinaceus europaeus. Next base: position 57,048,597 of record NC_080165.1, read on the forward strand.
TGGGCTGGACTGTGGCCCTGTGATGCCTTGGCTAGAGAGTCAGTTCTGAGGCTGCCAGCAGTCCAGAAAACCTGACCTTTACTGCAATCAGGCTCTCCTTGGAGACAGACATTTGGGAGAGAAGGCACTTTTGTGTTCTTAAGTGCAAAACAGAATAACAAACCTCGCTGAGATGTGCTCCTACAATATTAACACCAGGGTGTGGGGAGGCCAGCCTTCCCTCCCCCTATGCAGAGTGGACCACACTCCCTTACTGTTCTGGGTGGACAGCAGCGCCTCATTCAGCAGCCGTTCCAGGGCGGCTCGGTACTTTTCCAGCTGCCTGGAGTTCATCCTTATTCCAATTTCCACAGGAGCAGTCAGCTGTGAAATAAGGCAGCGTTAACAAGAAGGGAGAGGTGCAGAGAGCATCAGCCCAGGGCCCTACAGGTGGCGGGAGGGCTGACCAGAGTTGCGCTTCACTGCTTCTCCTCTGCGTTGGGTCCTTTGGGATCGTGGGGCGCCTAGGGCCCACTGGGCATTCTGGCACCTCACCCCAACTCGAACCTGGGTCTGGATCCTGGAGGTTACTCAACCCTGCTGGGGGAAGGTCCCTAGCAGGGAAACCAGGGCAGAAGCATCTTGACTTTTCACAAGGGTGAGGGACTCTCATCTCCCCTTCCCTGAGTTAAAGTACCTGCACCTTCCAGAGCCAGGATTCATTCTAAATTGTGCACGAAGTCTTTCACTAAGGCTATGGCGTAGATATCACTATCCCTATTTTGCAAGGGGAAGAAGCTGAGGATACAGAGGTTGGACAACTTGCTCAGGGACACACAGGTACATAACAGAGAAAGAAGCAGTGAACTTCAGGGGGCCTGATCCAGAGTCTGTGACTGTGACAGCAGATTGCACTTGAGTCCTGGGGGGAGGGGGTATGGATGACACTTTGGAGTAGCTGTCTATGGCCTCTCCCTGGGAGGCTGTGTGCGGGAGCCAGTGGCTGGGTTGATCTGACTGACAGCTCACGCTTGCTCCCCAGAAGCCTGGCCCAAAGGTCTTGCTAAACAGAGTGAAGGTTTAGATGTCCACATTTGAGCACCAGATTGTCTCCTCCTCACCTACCCGCTGGCCCCTGGATTTCGCCAGGGTAGGAAATAGGCATGAAGGTGCTGAAGGGCAGCCTTGAGTGGGTCTCCGAAGGTCTGGCACCCAACCATGCCTGCCTATGCGGCTTCCTCGCTGTGCCTGTGCCTGTGGACTAGATCCAGAAAGGACCTCTTGGCTCTAGGAAGATGGAAAGGGACCAGAGGTATGTCAACTCAAGTCATGTGAGCTCTCACAGCCTATATTATGTGAGCCACGGGACCCTCAGAGTTGGTGTCTTAGACGGTGCATTGGGGCCCCACTGCTGAGTAAGCTCCATACTTGCCAGCAGCAGGGTTCACTTCCAGCTCTTTCCTTGAGAGCCCAGGGAACCTGTGGGAAGGAAAGAAGGCCCACACCCAGTGCTGGGACACGTCATGAGGTTGTGTCCATAGGCTGCCTGCTGTAGCAACCCACAGAGGGATGGGGAGACACAGAACCCAGTGTGGTTCTTCCCTGGCTACTGTGTGTGTGTGACCTTGGCCAAGCCCTCACTCTTCCCAAAGATAGCAGTCTACTCCCTCCCCCCTCCACACCCTCCCTTCTAGGACCTCTTCCTTCTTCTTTCACACTTGTCCCATCTGGGAACTCACCTTGCCCTGCCTTGAAATTCCATCTCATCGCTGATGATTCCTCACCTGAAATCCAGACTCTACATAATCTACCTGCCCATGCAGCATCCCCACTGGATACCAACAGGCATCTCATGCTTCCCAGGCCCTGTCTGACCTCCCGACCTTCCTGCTAACCTATAACCAACCCCAGGTTTTACTTATCTCAGTGGCAAATCCACCCTTGGCTGGTGTGCCAGCCCCAAACCTTAAAAAACTCAGTGTTCACTTTTTTTCTTAATTCAAATTCTCTATTATTCCAGCAAATCCTGTGGGTTTCTACATCTAGAACATTTCCAAAACAGTAGCTTTGTTCTGCCTCCGCCATGACACTCTAAGCTGAGCCACTCTGTCAGATGCTGTGGCTGCTTATTGACTCCTTGATCTGTCTGCATGCCTTCAGTTTGTTCTCCACACAGAAGCTGGGAAGACCTTTTTACAATGTAAATATGAGGCTAGAATGCTAGCTCATCAGGCCTGCTTTGTCATGCATGTGGCCCAGGTTCAATTCCCAGTGCCACATGGAAGCACCACCAAACTTGGGGGGAAGCTCCTGCACTATGTTGTCTCTTCCTCCCTGTCACTTTATCTGAATGCAAAGGAATGGTGAATTGTGCACATATAGAGCTAGGACTTAAACAAACAAATAAACAGCTGGGAATATAGCATAATGGTTATGCAAAAAGACTTTTATAGCTGAGGCTTCCAAGTCCCAGGTTCAATTAACTCCCCCCCACACACACACACATATTAGCCAGTGTATAGGGAGTGGGGGGAAACATTCAGTGCTCTGGGAAAAAAAAGTAAATCAAATCATGTTCTCTGCTTAAAAGCCCCCAAGCACTCCCACCTCAGCAGAATGAAGGTTAAGTCTAGACAATGACCAATGAAATCCCCAGGTCTTACCCCCAACCTTCTCCCTTGGCTCCTTGAACTGTAGTCATTGCACCAAGCCCACTCCTGTCTCTGAGCCTTTGCACTAGTTGTTTCCCTGCCTGGACTGTTCTTCTCTAGACAGCCTGTGGCTCACTCCCTGACTCTGCAGGGCTTTGCACTGACCCTGCCTGCTCATGATTGACTCTGATAACCCTGCTCATCCTGACACCCCACCTGTCTCATTTCCCTGTCTGATTTTTCTCTGGAGCATCTGGTGAGCATCTCAGCCATGCTGTGCATCTAGCTGATTTACCCTCACTGTGGTCTCTCTGCTCCATCCAGTACCTGTGTGAGATCCCAAGGGTAGAGGACTTGCCTGCTTTTCACAACTCTATCCTTGGGGCCTAGAATGGTGCTCCCCACAGCAGGGACTTGGTAACTAACTGCTCAGGGACTGACTGCCTGAATCTGTGAAAGTGAATAGCTGTGGTGAACATACTCAAGCTTTTTCCAGATGGCACTCATATATTCTAACTCAGGACTGAGGGGCTGTAGCTATGCCCTGGCTTCTGGTCTGGGGGAGGAAGTGGTTCCCGCTCCATCTCTTCTGAGGACCGCAGCTACTTCTTCACTGGCCTCCTTCTTGGACTTGTGCTGCTCCAGATCTGGGTTGGGTACTGGCTCTGAGCACACAATGGCCTTCTTGACCCCTTGTCTGACCCACCATCTCTGCCGACCTCTTGCTTGCTCTCAGCACACCCTGGCCTTGAGGGTCTCAGACCTACCTTACTCTAGTTTTTTACATGAGGCTTCCTTCTCAGGATTCAAGTTTCAAATCAAATGTTACCCCATCCCTAGAGGTGCCATCTGCCTCCCCTAAGCCCCCCTCCAGCCAAAACAGTATCCCCAAATCCTACCCTATCATTCACTATTGTGCCTTTTTACTTGGTGTTTGTAACTGCTTGTTGTCTCACTGCTGATATCTGCCTTTTCCAGTGAAGCTCACTGTCTGAATGTGTGGTTCAGTGCTGTGTTCTAAGAATGCTCTATAGCTGGTCGGGGGAAGCATCTCCCCCACAAGGTTTCCTTGCACTGCCCCCTCCCCTGCCTGCTTACCCTGATGGCTTGGTTGTCTTCATTCTCTGCATGGTCCAGTGGGCCCACCTCCTCAGATCTCTGCTGCACACTCAGGGATTTCTTTTGTCCTCTGTGCTGCTCCTTTTCCTAGGGCAGAGCATGAAATCACACCAGTGCCACCCTCTCTCGGCCCACTCAGATGGCTGCTTTTCTCTCTCTGCCCAGGATATGGAAACAAGCTTCCGTAGATCCAAATCACCCCCCTCTCCCCAGGGGTCTCTTTCAGGAGACTCAGACACTTGGCGGCTAACACACAACCCTCAGAATTGCCCACCAATGGGTCAACTTGCAAAGGAGTCTCCTCACTTGGAGTTCAGACACTACACCCAGATTGTTACTGTTAATTAAATTAAAACGCTGAAAAGAATGGCTGCCCTTCATCCACATTAAGTGTGGAAATGTGTTTTTCTTAGCAGAGTGCCCATAAACAAGGTGGTGAACCAGCCCATCCTGTGAGGACGCCGTGGGGTGGCCCAGAAGCTCAGAGGCCCTGGGAGGTGATTTATACCAGCCAGACAGGGAGATGAATTGTGAAGAAAGGAGTTTGCTGTTTCTTCATAAAAATCCCAGTGCCTGGCAATTATGAACAGAAAAACCACAGAGCAGATTAATGGAAGGTATCCTTGGGTTGCTGTTTTTGTTTCTGCTGGGTTTGACTGTTTCTGTCCGAACTCAAAAGCTTGCCTGGTGTCCTGCTGGTCAGGTCCTTGAACTGTGACATCAGGTCTATGACCTATTCCTTTGGTTTCTCCAGTGACACATGTGGGATTCAGTTCTGGGCCTGCTCTGAGATGGGGATTTGAGACTGACTATTTGGGAGGAGCTGGAGCAAGGGAGTGAAGAGGGTGTGTTGAGAGAGCCTGCTTCCTCTCCTTGGCACCTTCCAAGGATGCTGGCTGGGTCCAGCCCTGCCTTTGCAAAGGATGCTGTTCACCAGGCAACTGGGAGTGGCCCCAGAGAGAGTATACAAACAGAGGCTGAGCCACAGGGCCCCACCACCTCCCAGACACCTCACTTGGGTGTTTGCTTCTATTGGGGTGTGGATCTCAGACAGGTGGGAGACCAAAGTCGTATTCCTTCATGTCCTTGGACCAAAAAGGAAACAGATACTCAGAATGCCTTGAAGGTTAACATAAAGTTAAGGGAAGGCAGTATAAGTACCCAGTTTTTCTCTCAGCCCCGTTGCCTGAACACTGCTGAACCTTCTTTCTTCCTTCCTCCCTCTCTCCCTTCCAACTATCTTTCTGCCCCCCCTTATTTCCTTCCTTTTAAATGCTTATTTATTATTTAATAGTGATAGAGGGAAATTAGGAGGGAAGGTGGCAATAGAGAGGGAAAGAGACAGACACCTGCAGCCCTGCTTCCCCCTGGAGCTTTACCCAGGGGCTTGAACGGGCATCCTTGTACATTGTAATATTTGTGCTTAACTAGGTGCCTGGCCCCAGCCTACCATGTTTCGTTGGGTCTCTAATGAGAAGTGTGTTTTGGCACCATAGAGTGGAGAGCTACTTTCTTTTTTTACTCAGGACCTTTGCTTCTTTCAGGTCCCCCTTCTTGTCTTGGGGCCCCCAAATCATGCCTCACCTTTTCCCTGTAGGCTTCTAAACACATTCCAGCCTACAGTGATTTCTCTCTCTTCTAAGCTGGAGCTCTTAAGATCAGCATCACTTATTGGGCAATTAATCATGTCCTGTCTGGTGACATCTCCCTTTGTCTTCTATTGTTAGTCAATTTTTCATATGTTTGTGTCTTAACATCCATACTCCTTGAAGAAAGCAGCCAGGAGATTTGCTTGTGTCTGGCCTCTCACTCAGGGGGGCCCTGTGTGGGCCTAGATACTCAGCAAATGTTTATTGGTGTGTTACTTGAAAATCCCCTCTGAACGGCAGTTGGGGTGGGGAAAGCTTCACTCTTGGGAGTCGGAGGCCTGTGCGAGCGGTGCTAGTGAAGGAATGAAAGTGGTCAGGCCACCCCATCATCTGGGGCCCTATTTGGGGAGTCCTGAGATTCCCAAATAGAAGATGGGCCTAGACCTCGAATAAATCCCTCTCTCCACTATTGCTGGTCACCTCTATCAGGAACAATATAATAGACCCATCTGTGGGCCCCCATAGGACCTTGCCCTCAACTTGGATCAACCACGGTAGAGAATGTTCCATCCTCCGAAGGGAGGCTGGACAATATACTCTATCTTCCACCTGAGGAGGATGGGTCCTGAAATTGGGGCTATTTGGAACGTTCCTTCCTACTTATGATCACAGAATGTGAGCTCAGATCTATAGCGATGCAGAGGTCACATAGGCTCCTAAACTGAATATGGGCCCCTGACCAAATCAAATTGATGGGGTTTACAGTCAACAATATTTATACACCTTTCCCATACTTGGGAGCTACTGGTCCAGCTTTCTGGTGGAGCTACTGGTCCAGCTTTCTGGTCCAGCTACTGGTTCAGCTTTCTGGCCCTATTTTCAGCCATGACATCATCTCCCCAGACAACAACTTGGGTCCACCTGCATATCAGATGTAAGGTCACACACACACAAAAAAAGCACTAGTATAGTCATGGGCCCTTTGGAATATAACTAAAATAGGCCTACTAACTATCTACAAAACGGAGACCTCCAAATCTTCATCTGCACTATTCCAGCCTTTAGGTTCACGATTAGTCAATAATTTGTTTGGCTCTATATGTTAACTCTTCTTTCAGCCACCAGGTTCCATGATATCAACCGGACTTCCCTGGGCACAGACAACCCCACAAATGTGTCCTGTAATCCTGGTTTCCTAGAGCCCTGCCCCATCAGGGAAAGAGAGAGGCAGGCTGGGAGTATGGATTGACCTGTCAATGCCCATGTTCAGCAGGGAAGCAATTATAGAAGCCAGACCTTCCACCTTCTGCACCCCATAATGTACTTTGGTCCATGGTCCCAGAGATATAAAGAGTAAGAAAGTTATTAGGGAAGGGGATGGGATACGGAGTTCTGGTGGTGGGAATTGTGTGGAGTTGTACCCCTCTTATCCTATGGTTTTTGTCAGTGTTTCCATTTTATAAATAAAAATTTTAAAAAATTTAAAAAAAAAGAAAGTGGCCAGGAGTTGGCTGGAGTTGGGGGGGGGCAGGTTGTGCTGAGGCCAGGTTGGCACTCTCTCCTTGGTGTCACCTGCATGGTCAGTCTAGTTTGGATTTGCTAAGGGGATGCACATGCCTCAGAGGGACTAACATGTTCTATGGTCAAACATGGTGGTGGATCACTGTGGCCATATGGAGAGGCAGGTGTTGGGGGAAGCTCTTACCTGCATCCTCTGGAGCTCGCTATACGTGAAGATGGGCATGAAGGCTTCTGTCTGGGAGGCCAGCATGGCAGCCATGTGCACCATGAGCAGGACAGCCATAGCCTTGCAGGACACCATCTTGGAGCTGGGTAACAACAAGGCACTCCGGTCACCTAGTCTGGAGCACAGTGATGGAGCACAGTGGCCCTCTACTCTGGTCCACACTCTGACCTATAGCTGTGTGACCTGAAGTGAGTTCCTTGGCCTTTCTGGACTCAGGCCTGGTATGGGGTTTTACCAGGTGGCTTCAGAGTCTCCTCTCTGCCCCAGAGCTGTCAGAGCAGCCAAGTGACTAGGGGAGACCATCCAGATCAAAGCCACACATCAGGAAGGAATGACTCTACTTCTTAACCTCTTTCTATGTTACAGTGGGGTCTTCTGACATCAGCTAGGCGTGTGAGGTGGGGGAGACCTTGGATCTCAGAGAAAAATGTCTTTTGGATTATCTGCAGAAGAGATCCAGGAGCCCTCTCTGCTCCCTGAGATGACCAGACTGACGGAAAGTTTGACCCTGGGGCCGGATGACCCTAGCTATGCCAGGGAGCCATGGGCTAAGCCCCCAAATTGAGAAGTGAAAAATCTGAGACCCATGTGGCAGCGAGCTAAGTGACAAATTTCAGTGTGGAGCAGCACCCAGGAGCTGAGTCAGGGGCCCTTGTCTTGGTGGTTGTTTTGGCTCTGAAGCAAACCCCTCCCCAGCTCTACCACATCTGCCTGTTGGCTGCCTAAGTACAGCAGCAAGGCACCTGAACCTCCTTCCAGCATGGGGCCCTCCTGCACCCTAGAAAGTGGGGTATCTGGAGTGGCTGGTAGACTGCAGAGGTTTTCCTGGCTCAGGGCCTGCAGGGGGCTGCTGGATTCAGTGACTGCAGGACTGCTTGGCCTTTAGGCAGGGGGTCAGCTGGGCAGAATTGGACAAGATTGGGACGGTCCTAGGGGCAGTGGCCTGTGGGCTGTCACCCTTGGCTGAAGACTTAACACTGGTGCAAAGTGGTCCATTCTAAGCTCTCTACAGACAAGCCTCATGTCCCCTAGGAGCTGGAGCTGGAGCCAACTTGGGAGGCGTAGTGACCTATCTAAAGGCATTGGGAGCTGGAGCCTGGCTTCCTGAGGCCTGAAGCTTTCCCCAGTTCTCTACTGCATGTTGCCTTTGTCCACAGGAGGTGGGGCTGGTGGTGGAGGAGCAGAACTACCAAATGCATCCTGAAACCAAGGCTTCTGTGCTGAGTAGGCTATTGGACACAGGGCCAGGACCCCAGAGCAGGGAGGAGAAGCCAGGGGCATCTTCTGCTGAGGTGGGATGGGCTATTTGAAGGGTTTCAAATGAAGAAATTTTGGAGGTCAGTAAGTCTCCTAAAGGCCTCAGGAAACCTGGATCTTGTTGGCCAGAGTGGGCGCTGCTCTGGACTGGCCTCTAAGCTTTTCCCTTTGGCTAGAATCACCCACACCTGTGGATTCACAGCTTCCTCTCTATCAGTACCTGCCTCCTGACTCACCTGAAGCCACCTCCTATTTACCTTGTTTGTTATTTTGTCATTGCTGGGTTTTTTCTGCTCTACTTGACTCTTTTGGATAGAAAGAGACAGAGGGAAAGTCACCACAGCACAGGCACTTCCCACAGTGCAGTGGGGGCTGGGTTTGAACTTGGGTTGTGCATGTGGCAAAGCAGGTGACTGCACAGGTGACCTACCTTGTTGACCTATGAAACCACTTTGATTAAGTAGGACTTAATCTCTCTGCCTTCTTGCAATTCTGGTACTCTCCACTAACTTTCTTCATCTGGTTGAAACTTCCTGAGCAAGAGCTCAGAAGCCACAGTCTCCCATGCCAACTGCATGCAAATTCCCATAGGGTAGGAAGCCTCTCCCCCCTCTCCCACCCTCCACTAAAGACCCCCTCTCTGAGCCTGGGGGGATATTGAGGGAGCAGAGGGCAGAAGGGAGTGCTTGCCTGCTCTCTGTTCACATACTTTCCCTGCAGAGTCTCTGGGCACCCCTCCTTCCCTTCCCAGTAGAGACAGATATATCACATTCCCCGTGTCCCATTTCCTTCACAGAGATGCAATGGATCCCTTTTCATTCTGCTGTTTACATTTAATTCACTCCATAAGAATCAATAAAACTTTAAATAAAAAAAAGGCAAAATCCAATTGCTGTTCATTTCCCTGATCCAGCTGGCAGTTGGCATGTCACCTACATTCATTTGTGTTCTGGGAGCTTCGAGTGGAGAGAGAGAAGTTTTCATCTGTAATGAGGTACTGGCTTCCCTTTTTCATCACCAGGGATGAGGCTCCAGCCTTCAAGTGCTCATCTCTGGATGGGAGATGCCTGCCTTTCACCCCCTTCCCAGGGCAGCTGAGAGTCCTGCCTAGCTGTGCATGCTCCCTTAGCTTCCCTGAACACAGTGCCTCCATGGAGCCAGGCTTTCATACCCCGTGGAGACTAATATTAATATCCATGCTGCGCTCCTATCTGGGTTCCTGGTCTGTAGCTGCTGGTACTGCCCATCTCAAACAGCCTCTTTTGCCAAGAGTTGTTCCCCCTGTCAGGAGTTGCACCCCTCCCTCTCCTCCCGGATTCCATGCCTCAGGACTGCACAGTTTTGACTCACAGCATGAGGCTTTAATCTGCTACTTGGTAAATCAGCTCAGGAATCTGAAGTCCAGCCAGCTTTTTGAAAGTGACAGGGGCCAGGCATTGGCACACCTGGTTAAATGCTCACAACACAGTGTGCAAGGACTCAAGTTCAAGCCCCTGGTCTCCCTCTGCAGGGGTAAGCTTCATGAGTGCTGAAGCAGGGCTGCAGGTGTCTGTCTCTCTGTTTCTCTCCCTCTCTATCTCCTCCTCCCCTCTCAATTTCTCTCTGTCTCTATCCAATAAATAAATAAATATTTGAAAATGAACCGGGGCACATCAGCCCCCGAGAGCTCTGCAATGAGATGGCTATGTTCCCCACACCCCCATCCCAGGACTTATGCTATCATCCCCCACCTCTCTGGCCCCTATCTCAGCCCCTTTGTCAATAAGGCTACTTACTCACAGTTAGGCGTGTTCTGCGTGAGCCAGAGGAGTCTGTCTCCGCTTGTCCTCTGGTGTCTGGCTGGCCTGTTCAGTCCTTATATACAGCCTGTCCTCCCTCTGAAGCCCATTAACCTTTGACCACACCTTTGGGGGATTCCAGGTAGGAAGCCTGGATTCTCCGGGCTCGTGGAAACCAGCACAGGCCCTGCCACCTGTGGATTTCTGGGGTTTTCTTGAGACTCTCTGGTACCAACGAGGGGATGCCTGCTGCCTTTCAGACTATCATTTTAATGAAAGGCTTTTCTCCCTTTTTGCTTAAATATATGGCACTGTTGAGTTTCTCGGGTCAGCTCTTTAGTGATCTGATTCTCTCTCAGCCTGTCGGAGCTGTGTATTGGAAAGATGGCTTGTCTTCAGTCTTCCCCATGAAGCCCCTGGTGAGAGCCAGAGCTCAGGAGCTTGTGGCAGTGCTCTGATCAACAAAGGAGAAGAAAATTACATTAGAGACCCAGGATGGGGCACCCCGGAGGCTCCATGGAGCCAGGGAAATGTGTAGGGTGTGTGGGACAAAAGCTTTTATGGGTTTGTAACCTAAATGGGGAGAAAGGACACCTGTCCTGGCAATGTTCCTGGCAACGGTGCTATTTAAATGCTAAGTGTAAAGATGCTGATGAACCCCACTGGCCGTTAGCATCTTCCAAAGAACTTCCAAGGGAGAATTAATTAGAACAGTAGTCGCCAGGGTTTGGAGCTGAGTTGTTGACCCTTAACCTTGACCTGATTGAAGTCTACAGGCTCCATTTCAAGAGAACTTTAAAGATGAGTTGCAGACCTTGGCAGAGGAAAACAATTTGTAGCCAGGAAGGAGCACCCTGGCTGCCCAGCTCTGATGGTAGAATGTGTCCCTGCAGCTCCAAAATTTGGCCTACCACTTCTTTCTTTTCTTTCTTTCTTTCTTTCTTTCTTTCTTTCTTTCTTTCTTTCTTTCTTTTTAATTCTTTATATTAGTGATTTGATACTGATTTACAAAATTATGTGCCAACAGGGATAAAATTCCACACAGTTCCATTCCTACCACCAGAGTTCTGAATCCCAAGTTCCTCCATTACAAACCACCACAGTTCTCCCACCTGCAGACCTGCTTCACTACTTGTGAAGTGACTCCCCTGCAGGTGGGGAGCCGGGGGCTCGAACTGGGATCCTTACTCCAGTCCTTGCGCTTAACCCTCTGTGCTACCACCCAACTCCCTAGTTTTTTCTTTTTAAGATTTATTTATTAATAAGAGTGAGAGGAGAAGAAGGCAAGGGAACCAGAGCATCCTGACACCTGTGCTACCAAGGATTGAACTTGGGACCTCATGCTTGAGGGGTTATTGCTTTATCCACTGGGCCACTCTAAAAGTAGTTATTACATTTTAAAAATCAAAAAAACATCAAAAGGAGAGTAGGATTTATCAATACATAAGTTTGTATGGAATTCAAATTCCTTTGCTTATATTACAGGAACACAGACACTGTTGTTCATCTAAGTAGTGTCTATGGCTGCTTTGGGGCCACTGCAGCACAGCTGAATATTGTGACTGTCACGAAGTCTAAAATACTTACTCTCTGGACCTTGTAGCATAAGTTTGCTAGGGGGGTTGGACAGTGGCACACCCAGTAGAGCACACACATTACCATGTTTAAGGACTGGGGTTCCTTGGTGTCCATCTGTAGTAGGGGAACTTCATGAGTGGGAAGCAGGTCTGCGGGTGTCTCTCCCTTTCCTTGTCTAACTCCTTCTCCCCTCTCAATTTCTCTCTGTCCTGTCAAATAAAAAGAATTAAAAAAAAAAAAAGAGTAGGGAGGAAGGCCTCCAGGAGAAGTGGATTCATAGTGTAGGCACTGAGCCTATGGTGGAAAAAAAAATAAAAAGAAAGTATCAGGCAGTAGCGCAGTGGGTTAAGCTCACATGGCGCGAAGTGCAAGGACCAGCTTAAGGATCCCGGTTTGAGCCCCTGGCTCCCCACCTGCAGGGGAGTCGCTTCACAGGTGGTGAAGCAGGTCTGCAGGTGTCTATCTTTCTCCCTCTCTGTCTTCCCCATCTCTCCATTTCTCTCTGTCCTATCCAACAACAGCAACAACAACAATAAGAATAATAACCACAACAATGATGGAACAACAAGGGCAACAAAAGGGGAAACAATGGTCTCCAGGAGCCGTGGATTCGTGGTGTAGACACCGAGCTCCAGAAATAACCTTGGGGGCAAAATAAGAAAAAAAGAAAAAGAAAAAAGTTTGCTGACCTTGACTGTGTCTAGGACATTGTATTGTTTGATCTGTAATAAATAATTTCCAGACATCACATATAACAGCTTTTTAAAACAAAACAAAAAAACTTCACACAGACCTTACAAGGTCCATGTGGCAGTTCTGTTTTCTAGGTGGGAGATCTGAGGTGAAACAACAGGTATTAAAATGAAAGGTCCAGGACCAAGCTCAGGAGTCCAAATTCTGTTTTTTTTTTCCCCTCCAGGTTTATCACTGGAGCTCAATGTTGGCTCTATAAATTCACTGCTCTGGATGTTATTTTTTTCTCTTCATTAAAAAAAAATTATTTATTTTTCCCTTTTGTTGTCCTTTCTGTTTTATTGTTGTAGTTATTATTGTTGTTATTAATGTCTCATCGTTGTTGGATAGGACAGAGAGAAATGGAGAGAGGAGGGGAAGACAGAGAGGGGGAGAGAAAGATAGACACCTGCAGACCTGCTTCACCGCCTGTGAAGCATCTGCTTCTGTGAAGCGCCTGCTGTTGGGGAATGGGGGCTCAAACCAGGGTCCTTGCAAATGGTAGTATGAACAATTAACTGGATGCACCACCACTAGGTCCCTAGGAGTCCAACTTCTCAATACCCTGTGCTTCTTGTTTTGAAACGTTTGATGAGTAAGGAACTGAATGCCAACAACTGGGGAAGTCCCTGAACAGGGACAAACTCTACAAACCTGCCGTCCTCTCCCTCAGCCCTCATCTGATGAGGTGTCTGAGCACAGCACAGTCTGAACAAGTTGGTCTCGTGTGCACTTGCATTTGGAGAGGTCACACCTGGACCAGATAGGGCTATAGAGGGTAGGTTAGGCCATTTAGCAAACACAGGAGAGAACTTGGAGCTGATTCCTGCCTCTCTTCCCCACCAGGGCTTTGAGTTTGGTGCCCTGCATTTGCGAGACCAGATTGGGCTCTGATTCAGAGATGCCTTCAAGACACTCTGCAAGATGATTAGGAGTCTCTAAACCCAAGTTGGGTCTGTAGTGAGAGATAGGAGAAAAAGATGCAGTGGGAGCAGTAAATAACCTGGGGTCAATTTTCTGGGCGTGAAGAGCTTTATCCTAGCCTGCTCCCACAGTTTGGAGCAGTTTGCTCCACAGTTTTGATCCCAGTGATTTGCAGCATTAGAGTGTGATATCTGCAGTCTTCTGTGGACAGAAGGCAAACCAGGGACCACAACGGGCTCTTCCTCATACTGCAGAGGGGAATGTGGACTCACAGGGGGTGTCACAAAGCTTGCCATGGGTCACAGTGTTAGCAACATGAGCTGCAAGTGAGGAAGCTTGCCTTCCAGCCCCTTGCTGCACATCTCCAGGGCTGGTGCTTCAGGAATTGTCTCACCAGGAATGTGTCTTCTCTCTACTTTAGGCCCATGGTCTGAGTTTATCACGATCATGGTGAGTGCTTCAAACATGGAGAGATGGGTGAATAACAAGCCTAATAGTCTCCACTCTGTCTTTGCCATGTACACCAATTCTCCCTGTAAGTACTCAATTAGTGGCTGTTCCTCCTGCTAGGAACTGGACAGAAATGAAAAGAAGGCATCATTTGCTGTGTCTGCTGCTATGTGCATTGGCCAAGGTGCAGGGGAGGCACCAAAGCCTTGCACAGCTCTGGGAAAGGAAGTTCATCAGATTCCAAGGAAATGACTCAGATCCCATGTGGGCACTTGAATATCTTCCCCCCCATCATGGACAGAGGTTTTGGCCAGTTAGTGCTCCTCTACTCATAACCTTGAAAATATTATTGACCAGCTACTGCTGTAACATCTCCATTAATGGCCTGGAACAGGGAGGTGATGGCATGTTAATGAAATTTGCTGATGATACTAAATTGGAAGATGTAGCAAATATCAGAGAGGACAGAGACCTAGTACAAGGAGGTGTTGGAGATTGGAGCAGCAAGCTGGGAGAAGACTACGTCATCGAGACCCAGACGACTCAGGATGGAAGGCATGAGGGGCTGCAGAGAAGGAAAACTGACTTGGAGGGAGTTGGGGGGTGGTGGCAAGGCAGCCCAGTTTCCAGATGGTTCCTTCAAAGAGGTAGAGGATGGTGGGTAGAGGAAGATGGAGCTCACAGGAGCTGGAAAAGCCCAAGATTTGCTGGGTATGCCAAAGCCTAAGGCATAAAAATGGAAAATGAAAGGTTTTAAAAGATTGACTTGCCTAGAACACTGGTGGCGATGAAATGTGCATGGCTTCTGCTAAGCAAAGGCCAAGGAGAGGCAAAGATCCAGGTTCTCAAGGACAGCAACAGTGGGGAAGGGGAGGGAGAGTTGCTGCCCCACCTTCAAAGTCCTTGATGACCCTCACAGGGCCTCTTAGAGGTGTGCAGCTGGGCTGGGGAGCAAAAATACTAGTTGATGGTGATGACATTTAAAACTAGGGCAAGCAAACACTGAGAGGTGTATTTTAGGCAACAACTATGACCTCGATCAGGGGACACGGGCTTTGGCGACCCTGTGGGGTATTTTTATTCTTTTCTTTCTATGGCTCAGTGTCTTTTTTTGTTTTTTTCTCCAGGACTCATAAGTGATTCATTGAGACAAGATGTGCAGCAGAGGCTGTGTACCAGTAACCCCCTAGTATAGAAATAGCGCAAGTGGAAAGGAAAGGCTGCTGACAGGGCCAGAGTCCATCCAGAATGGATTCTCAATTTGTTGAGTTTCTTGGGTGTGTCTGCTACTTGAATTAGCATTCCTGCATCTCCAATTTCCTGTTGAGTTCATTCAATGTGCCCCAACAACCCAGTCTTCTGGTCCTGAAACAATCCAATAAAATGCTTTCTTTTTAGTTTCAGTCTCATGGACTATTGACAGCATGCATGGAACTTGGGAACTTGGCTGAATTTTGCAATAGCATTCCTGCCGACTTCCTGATCAATACTTCCCCAGGTGGTTAATCCTCTCCAGTCACCCGTTAGCTTCTGGGTTCCCTTTCTATTTATGGGGGTCTTATCATGTAAATAGCAGTTGTAAAACTTCAAGAAGAGGTCACATAACTTCTTCCCCAGGCACAGGATGTGATGCTAAGAGATAGGTCTGTGGGATGGATAACACTGGGACTTTTTTTTCCTGTTCTTTCTGTGAATTGAGCTGGTGATACTAGGTCTCCTTTTAATTGAATTTTACACACACACACACACACACACACACACACACACACACACACACACTTTTGTGGAGATAACGGATGTGTGTGAAGAGAAAGCAGATGGCTTTGGAAGTGATGAATTAATTACAAGAAGAAGCTGGTCTCTCATAAGCCAGATTCTCTCCTTTCTCTCTGCCTCCTCTGCGAAGGGCAGCTCACAGCTCCCTGATTTGAGGGCAGGAGGCCCTCAAGGAGGAAGCAAGGACAGCTGACACATTTTCATAAATGATTAAGGAAGCCTGTAGTAGAGAAAAATTTGAGCTTTCATGTTTAAGGAGAAAAGTCTTGGTAGAGCCTCTACACTGTGTGCATGGGAGACAGAATTGTTTCAAATGTCAGCCTAACCCAGGCTAGAGCTGGGTAAAAGGAGCTAGCTGTCCAAACTTTTTCTCTCCCGTTGCATCAGTGAGTCTCCTTCGTTGACTTCCCCACATCTGCTGGGCTGATGGATTATGGATTTGGGGGGCTGCCAGCAGCTGCTAATGGGAGCAGCAGGCTGCACACAGCTTCTTCCATTAACAGCTGTGGCAGTGACAATGGCTTCTTCCCACCAGCACAAGAGACCGGGAAGGGGAAGATTCCACTGCTGTGGTTCTGGGCTAGAGCTAAGTAGCGGGGAGGTGGCAGGGCCCAAGAAACCATGCAGGATGGTGGAAGAGGATCAGTTTACCCAAGATTTGAGATAGTCTGCTGCTTGGTTCTGGTGTTCAGAGCCATTCCCAGCTCCAGCTCCTTCCCTGACATCCAGCTGAACAGAGACCTGGGCATGCCACCAATATGCGTGTACCTTAGGTCCTTGCACTATAAGGTAAGCAGGGAGAAGCACCTTGTGTTTATGCCAGGGGATCAGGGCACCGACAAGATGAACTTGAAGGGAGCGGGTTAGAAATCAGCAAACCTGGTTTCTCTTCCCTGGATTTAAAATGAGGTTGACAGAGCAGCCCTTAAGATGGGTTTTACAACTCATTCTTCCCTTCTGTGTCTGTGACCATTACTCTTACCTTTCCCAATATTTTATTTATTTGTTTATGTTAATGAGAGAAGCAAAAGAAAGAGTGTGAGAAAGAGAAATGTCAGAGTATTGCTCAGCTTTGATTTATGGTGTTGCTGGAGATTGAACCTGGGATCTCAGAGTTTCAAGCATGAAAGTTTTTTTATATAGCCACTATGCTATCTCCCCAGCCCTCCTTTCTCACCTTTTAGAATACTGTTTTTCTTGAGAGTGCAACTAAGTTATTGGGGGAAATGGCAGCCCCAAACACTGCAGGACTTTGAGAGAGCATCCCCCGGTCTCAGGCACGCCCCAGTAACAGAGCTAACTCATCTAATCATTATTCACTCAGAGCCTATCTCATGAGTGTTTGACTGTCAGAACTGAATTCCACCCCAAAGAAAATCTATCCTTAGAGAAGATTTGCAGTTGTTCTTTGTGAAAGGGAGAGAAAAAAGGGAGAATTTATTTAAAATAGACACATGTAAGCTCCCAAGGGACTGGAGGCATAAATTGCAAGAACAGCTCCAATCAAACTGGAGCTAAACCTCCTGGTTTAGGATTTTACAAAGAAGGATGGAAAATGAAAGGAAACCAAGTATCCCCACTCACTTCCAAGTCACATCAAGGCAGTCAGCTTGTGACAGGAAGATTACCTGCAGGAGGGCTTTATTTGATGTGAAAAGAGTTAACATCATTTTAGCAGATTAGAAATTCTCTGGGTTTCTTAGGAATGAGAAGCAAATTCAGAGTTTTCATTATGGAACCTGATGAATCTTTTTAGATAATAGGAACAAAGACGGGGGGGCAGCATTAGGGGGGTGGACAAACTGATGTGCTTTGTGTTGAGCATAAGAGTTCATGAGGGTTATGGGTTTCATCATTCTTATTTTAGGCTTTTGGGGAGATAGTAAGGGGCCAGGGTAGCACTTTGTTACAAGATTCATGCAATGAACAAAGCAATGAGTGATTAATCATCACCCACCCAGCATTGCTTTGTGCTGGATACAGATGGGGGTAGTGACAGACATAGTCACCCCTGCAGGACATAAAATCATAGAGAAGGAAACATGGAGAGCCAGAAATCAATGATGAATGCCACGAGATGGCAGGAAGCTCTTGACATCTCCAGAGGATGGAATTTCTTAAGGAAAGCCAGTGTCATCATGGAGGGCTTCCACGGGGTAGCTGGGAAGCCTACCCCTACCCATGCCACCATCTTTTCCCTTTCCATTTCATTTTTCTCCCTTGTTGCCTCATCCCTCTGCCCTCAGCAGCTCTCCACATCGCACCTCCACCCTCCCCAGGGACCGAGGACACATTTCAGGCCAGCCGTGTTATTAGATTTTAAATGATGCTATGGCCTTTTAATTCTTGCTTTAATTGCCTTTCCATGCAGAACACTGATTACCAGGCAACTGGGTCCAGTGGTGACATTGCTTATTCCATGTCTCTTCATACTGCAGTGAAAGGGGTGTGCCCTCAGGACCTCAACAGTGGAGTTTGCTTAGTTCTACCACTTCCCCCCACCTCTTCTGGCCTATGGGCACCTGGGGGCTTCTTGGAGCTTGGGGTGCTGTCCATCAAGCTGACAGTTCTAGACCATTCCAGCTCACCAGTGAAAGACTTGTATACTGAAAATTATGAGTCATTTCTCAAGGAAATTGAAAAAGACACAAAGAAGTGGAAAATATTCCATGTTCATGGGTTGGAAGAATTAACATCATCAAAATGAATGAATGAATGAATACTGCCCAGCGCCATCTACAAATTTAATGTTATCCCCATCAAGATGCCAACCACATTTTTTAGGAGAATAGAACAAATGGTACAAATTCTTATCTGGAACCAGAAAAGACCTAGAATTGTCAAAACAACCTTGAGAAGAAAGAACAGAACTGGAGGCATCACACTCCCAGATCTCAAATTGTATTATAGGGCCATTGTCATCAAAACTGCTTGGTACTGGAACATGAATAGACAAACTGACCACTGGAATAGAATTGAGAGCCCAGAAGTAAACCCCCACACCTATGGACATCTAATCTTTAACAAAGGTGCCCAGACTATTAAATGGGGAAAGATGAGTCTCTTCAACAAATGGTGTTGGAAAAATGGGTTGAAACATGCAGAAGAATGAAACTGAACCCTATGTTTCACCAAACACAAAAGTAAATTTTAAGTGGATCAAGGACCTAGATATTAGACCAGAAACTATCAGATACTTAGAGGAAAATATTGGCAGAACTCTTTTCTGCATAAATTTTAAAGACATCTTCAGTGAAATGAATCAAATTACAAAGAAGACTAAGGCAAGAATAAACCAATGGGACTACATCAAATTAAAAAGCTTCTTCACAGCAAAAGGAACCACTATCCAAACCAAGAGCCCCCTCACAGAATGGGAGAAGATCTTTACATGCCATACATCAGACAAGAGGCTAATAACCTAAATATATAAAGAGCTTGCCAAACTCAACAACAAGAAAACAAATGACCCCATCCAAAAGTGGGGAGTGGACATGGACAGAATATTCACCACAGAAGAGATCTAAAATGTTGAGAAACAGATGAAAAAAATGCTCCAAGTCTTGATTGTCAGAGAAATGCAAATAAAGACAACAATGAGATACCACTTCACTCCTGTGAGAATGTCATACATCAGAAAAGGTAACAGCAGCAAATGCTGGAGGAGTTGTGGGGTCAAAGGAACCCTCCTGCACTGCTGGTGGAAATGTAAATTGGTCCAAACCCTTGAAGAGCAGTCTGGAAAACTCTCAGAAGGCTACCCTATGATATATCCTAAGGAACCCAACACACTTATCCAAAGACATTTGTGTATACCTATGTTCATAACAGCATAATTTGTAACAGCCAAAACTTGAAAGCAACCCAGATGTCCAACAACAGATGAGTGGCTGAGCAAGTTGTGGTATATATACACAATGGAATACTACTTAGATATTAAAAATGGTGATTTCATCATTTTCAGCCCATCTTGGATGGAGCTTGAAGAAATCATGTTAAGTGAAAAAAGTCAGAAACAGAAGGATGAATATGGGATGATCTCACTCTCAGGAAGAAGTTGAAAAACAAGATCAGAAAAGAAAACACAAGTAGAACCTGAACTGGAGTTGGTATATTGCACCACAGTAAAAGACTCTGGGGTATGGGGGGTGGGGCAGAGTACAGGTCCTGGAAATGTGACAGAGGACCTAGTTGGGGTTGTATTGTTATGTGGAAAACTGGGAAATGTTAAGCATGTACAAACTATTGTATTTACTGTCGACTGTAAAACATTAATCTCCCAGGAGTCGTGAGGTAGCGCAGGGGGTTAAGCACAGGTACGCAAAACGCAAGGACCAGCATAAGGATCCTGGTTTGAGCCCCCAGCTCCCCACCTGCAGGGGAGTCCCTTCACAAGCGGTGAAGCAGGTTTTCAGGTGTCTATCTTTCTCTTTCCCTCTCCGTCTTCCCCTGCTCTATCCATTTCTCTCTGTCCTATCCAACAATGATGGCATCAATAACAATAATAACTACAACAATAAAACAAGGGCAACAAAAAAATCTCCCAATAAAGAAATTAAACATATTATTTATTTAGTGTGTGAGAGAGAGAAAGAGGGAGACGAGAGCATGAACCTAGCCTCTGCAGTACTAGATGAAACCCAATCATGCAAAGCATGTACTCTATAGCTGAGCCATCTTCCCCAAACAACAAAACTTGTTTTTATTCATTTAATTTATTTTAAAATGTTTACATGTTTACTCTGTGTGTGTGTGTGTGTGTGTGTGTTATGTGTGTTAGAGAGAGGGGGGAGAGGGAGAGGAAGAGAGAAAAAAAAGAGAGGACTAGAGCACTACTCAGCTCTGGCATAAGTTAGAGCCTGGAGTTGAAGCTGTAGTTCTAGCAGGGGGCTAAGATGGGCAAATTGCTTGTCTAACAGACTGAGTGAGGTTGTTCTTGGGTTGCAAGCATTGCTTTTAAGAGACCATTCTGGGTGCTGTGCAGAACATGGGTTACAGGGAGGCAAGAAAAGAAGCAAAGATATCAGCGAGGAGGGCACAGGCATGGGAGAGATGATGATGGTCATGGAAACCAAGGAGTCAAGACAGATTCTTGGAATTGGAGTTGGTGGAAGATTGGAAGCACAGGAAAGATAACTAAGGCTGGGGTTCAGGTTTCTGATTTGAGTGTGTGGTATTTACCGAGTTAGGGAAAACTGAGAAAGGAAGAGCTATGTAGAGGGGACCCACTAGAGAAAGAGAGGCACTAGCAGAGATAAGACCACACAGAGAGACACCCCATATTAGAGGGAGGGGAGAAATACCTTGGCTTCTCTTCTCTCTCTCACCTGTCTCCAACAGTGGCTTCCAGTACCAGCAGGTGAGGGGGCTGAGAAATGTAATTTCTAGGTGGTAGCTGCTGAGAGTGCTGGGAACAGTGGCAAGGACTACACAAACATTTGCTGGAAATCACAGTGACAGTCTAGATAATAATTTCAGGGCCATTTGTATTTCTAGTGTACTCTTTTCAAAGGGCTGACTCTCCTGTAAGGGGACTCAGGCATCAGGGAAAGACAAATTGGGGGCTATATGATGGTGTCTCCTAGTTTTACTGCAGGAAGATAGGCTGGGACCTATTCCATCCTGGACCAAGCCACCACCTGAGAAGCTGGTGCATGAACTGAGAAAGCTACCCCACTCCATCCTTGTCTCCAACACCTTCAAAAATGGAGACAGCGGACTTGTCAGAAAACTGCCTCCAGAATAAAGAGAAGGAGAAATGTGATTAGGAGAGCCGTGAATTGGTGATGACAGCAGCTGCTTAATATGAGGGAAAGGATCCTAGTTATTGCTTGGACAAGCAGAGAAGTAAAAAGTCAATCAGAGCTGTGTTAATGGGGAGACGTGTGTCAGTACTGGATGGCCTGCAGAGGCCTGGCTCTCAGGGCAAGATGGTGGAGCCAGGGATTGAGTGGTGAGGAGACAGCAGCTGAGGGAACTCCATTACAAACTCCAGCACAGAGGGGCTCTGATTCTAGTGAGAAGCAAGGAGGCTGAGACGAGGGGGCCACAAGAGCAGGGGTCTTAAGGAAGCCATTTGCTTCCTGAGGGTTCATTTTCCTCTTGAATGGTGACCAAAAGTTTCCCACTTTTCCAGCATGCGTTCAGAGACTGGGCTTCCTTCATTGTTTGATGGTTTTGGCCTCTTCTGACTTGTGTCTATTTCAGGTTCCCTGCCTAAGCAGTTCTGCCCCCCCCCCCCAAGGAGTTCTTGCACATTCCCCCAAGCCCATGGTAGTGACTGACCCAGCATCTCACTGTGAATGATGGCTATTTCTGAGCTCTGCCCATCTCCTCACTTTGGGTGTCTTTTGACCATGTTCTCCCTCCTCAATCCTCTGCTCTCCACACTGGGAGACTGGCCTAATTTCTGCAATTTGTAGTGTTTGGCTAGAATTGGAGGGTAAGCAAGTCCATCATAGGACTTAGCTAGCAGTCAATTAACATGAATTAACAGGTGCCCTGGTCCTGGGATCTTGAGGGGCTTCCAAGGACACCATCCCAACACCTCCTTCTAGGGTAGTTCTCACCTGAACTTGCACCTAATCTTGTGGGTTCTGATCATTATTCATTAGGGTGCTTTAGGCCTTGACATGTGACCCAGAACCTAATTCTTCAACTTCTACTGGAGAGAAAGGGAGATAGAGATAGAGAGAGAGGGAGAGAAAGGAATAGAGAAAAAGAAGGAGGAGGAGAAAGAAGAGGAAGAGGAGGGGGAGGAGGAGGAAGAGAGGCCACACAGCTTCTGAAATCATGTGCTTTTCATGAGATCATCCTCTCTAGATAAGAACAGTAGTTTAGTTGTGCTTTTACACACACTACACACACACACACACACATACACACACACCTGCTAAATTATTATTATTTTTCGTAGACAAAAGAGGTCTCTGTACAACACGGATCAGTGAATTGCTGCTGGTAGCTTTGATGTAGAAGCTCCCCCCCACTTCTGGCCATTGAGGTTGTAGAAGTGTGGAGGCTCAGCTTGGCTAGAACCCCTTTTCATGTGAGTAATGGGAAGGCACATTTGCCTTGTTGGGGTGCTGTGAGCACTAAATAGCTGAGGATATGAAGGGTCTGGTTGGGATGGCAGGTCTTACTAAATGCAGAGGCATTTTCTCCACCTCAGCTCAGTTACTTCAGCTATAACTTAAGGAGCTGGGGAATACAGGCTGGATTGAGGGGTTCTGAATGCCCCTTCCAACTCTGAGTGGCAGAGGTAGGGGAAGAGGGCTTTTCAGAGTCATGACCCAGAGCCCCATTTGGACATAAAACTTTGCTGTACAGAAGGTGGCACAGCAGGCAGAGCACTGGACTTGCAGGTCAAGCAGGTTGGTGTGAAGCGGGTGTCTCTGCTGCACCCTGGAGGTCTGCTTTGTGAGCCATGGAAAAGCAGGGAGAGCTGGTTCTCATCTCAGCCTTGCTGTGTGCCCCTTGGTCAAGGCACAATCTTGCAGTCCCTCTCCCAGCATCTCACCACTTGACCTGTAAACGTCACCAAATTCCACTCCACTCCCAGATTGGCCTGGGATTTAATGGGATGTGGACATGAAAATATCTGCCCAACTTAAGTGTCATTCCTGCTGGTGCTTGGCTTGATGATCTGACTCAGGCTTGAATTGCCACTGGGATATAAGGGGCATCCAGGCTTTGTGGGGCTGTGGGAGTGGAGGAGTCTCAGGGCCCACCCTGAGTGCAGAGGCTTTGAACTGCTGACTGCACTCACTCCTACTGATACTTGATGTCATCCCTGTCACTGATCCCTGCCACCAACCTTGCCTTCTCTCTCCCCTGAGGGCTTAGCCTTGGGCAAGTTGGAGTTTTTAATCTGAGTTTATGTAAGAGATGGATTTATAGGAAAGAAACTGGTTTAAAAAGTAAGAAAATGGACCTGAGCAGTGACACAGTCAGGTAAGCACACACATTAACGTGTGCAAGCCCCTGGTCCCTACCTGCAGGGGGGAAGCTTCACGAGCAATGAAGTGGGGCTACAGGTGTCTCTCTCCGTCTATCTATTTATCTATCTTCCCTTTCCCTCTCAATTTCTCTCTTTAATTTAAAATATATAAATAAATTAATTAAAAACAAGAAAATTGTGGCCTGGGAGGTGGAATAATGGCTAAAATGCTGGACTTAATAAGCATGAGGTCCCAAGTTCAACCCCTGGTATTTCATATGCTAGAGCGATACTCTGGTTCTCTTACTATAGTAAATAAATAAATAAATAAAATTTTAAACAGAGGAGGAACTTAAAATATAAAACACAAAGCAATAAAATGGCCAAAGGAGTGATGAAAATTTGATTTTCAAGTTGAATGGAGAGGGAAGGAAAAGGAAGACCTCGGGTAAAGAACTACTCTGCTTCTTGTCCATCTTTAAGAGATTACCAAGAGTTTAAGGGTAGAGACCGTGGAGATGAACAAGGCATGAATCCTGCTTTTGGGGAGCACACTCAAAGGTCCACAGGAAAAGATGGGTCAGGCACTATCAAAAAGGCCAGAAACTATAAGTGCTGGAGAGGGTGGGGAGCAAAAGGAATCCTTGTGCACTATTGGCTAGAATGTGAATCATTCTAGTCCCTGTGGAACTTTCTCAAAATTTTAAAAATAGAAGAACACAAAGATACAAGGCTGAAAAGATATATGCACACCTGTGTTCATTGCAGTGCTATTTACAATAGCTGAGCTATGGAAACCATCCAAGTGCCCTGTGACAGATGAGCAGATAAAGAAGATGCGGTGTGTATACACAGCGGAATCCTATTCAGCTGTGAGAAAAGATGAAACTTTACTTTTCGCTACCACAGGGGTAGATCTAGAGAGGGTCATACTGGCTGAAACAAGTCAGGAGGAAGACAGATATGGACTATCTCACTCCTATGTGGGATATAAAGACACAGAGTAAAGGAACTGACAGAGTGAGACAGAGTGAGAGGAGCCCGGGACACCTCTAGGGAAAGGCAGTTGGAAGGGTGAGGGGCCCAGTGACCTGTGGTGGGGGAAACTGCTACTGTGTGGTGGTGTGGTGATACATACTTTGAAGATGTGAAAAATGAAATTCTGCCCTTAATATACACAGTCATGGGGGTTGGGCGGTAGTGCAGCCAGTTAAGTGCACATGGCGCGAAGCACAAGGACTGGCGTAAGGATCCCGGTTCAAGCCCCTCCGGCTCCTCACCTGTAAGGGAGTCACTTCACAAGCGGAGAAGCAGGTCTGCAGGTGTATATCTTTCTCTCACCCTCTCTGTCATCCCTCCTCTCTTGATTTCTCTCTGTCCTATCCAAGAACAACAACATCACTGGCAACAATAACAATAACGACAACAAGGGCAGCAAGATGGGAAAAAATGGCCTTCAGGAGCAGTGAATTCATAGTGCAGGTACCAAGCCCCAGCAATAACCCTGGAGGCAAAACAAACAAACAAAACCCAACCAGTCTTATTATTAGCCAATATTACTTCAATTATAACAAAAAAGGTGAAGCTGGGTGGTAGCAGACATGTTAGCATGCACAAAGACCCAGGTTCAAGTCCCTTCCGTCACCTGGGGGAGGAAGCTTTACAACTGGTGAAGCTGTGTTGTGGATGTCTCTCCTCTCTCACTCTCTATCTCCTCCTTCCCTCTCAATTTCTCTCCGTCTCTATCCAAAAATAAATAAATAAATAACATATGTTTTTAAAAAGTGAGTCTGATAAAGTCTAGAGGACAGTGGTCATGGCTCTTTTTCATGGTAGGTGGGCTCTCAGAAGACTCCCATAGAAAGTCTACTTATTAATTAATTAGCTGGTTAATTAATTTTAATAGAGCACTGCTCAGCTCTGGCTTGTGGTGGTGTTGAAGATTGAACCTGGGACCTTGTAGCCTTAGGCATGGAAATGTTTGCATAACCATTGTGCTGGCTCCCCCTTGTCCAAGGAACATTTAGATACAGAGTGCAGCGCAGGGTGCTCAGGGGCACCTTTCCACAAGATCTGGTGAAGTTGGGGAGAGGTTAAGTGCCCTTTTAGGAGAAGGCCGGAAATGGGGACATTGCTTTGTAAAACTAGACTCCTCTGGACTGTGCTCCCTTCTTCCCCCTGCCTGGACCTGGATCCTCTCCTGATGGGTCTACTCCTGCCGGGGTATTGTCAGTCTCTGCTCACTGCCTGCCAAGCTCTGTGGCCTTAGATCTGAAGCTGTACTTCAACCTAAAAGCCCAGCCCAATGTAGCTGAACAAATGTTTGTGGAGCGTCCTCCACAGAGCCCATGGTTGCAGCCCTGAAGCACCTTTTCTTGGGGGTGTGGGGGTAGGTGGGTGGGTGGGGAGGAATAGGGTCTTCACCTGGCTCCCAGTCTGATTTGTGTCATTAGAAATGGGGACTAAGTGACATCACAGCTACAATTAAATGAAAGGAAGAGTGCCACCACTGGCTGATTTGTCAAGGATAATAGGTTCAGTACAGCCCTAGATAAGGTCTCAGAAACTTAAAGTCAAGGTGAAGTAATGTACAGCAGAAGCAAGTCTTTGAATGGCTTTGTTGGCATATGTGTGTTTTTAGTAATATTATAACAAAGCAATACAAATGAAATCATGTTATATGAGGCCCTGCTGTGTAAGAATCCATGTTTGATTTGAAGAAAAAAGATCCAACGACTTTGAACACTGATTAGATATGAAAGAATTACCATTATGATAAGGGTATTTTGACTCTGCTTAAAAATGAAGAGTCCCTCTCTTAAGATTTATCTGGTGAAATAATGACAGGGAGACTAATCCCATAGCTGGATTTACATTAGAGTAACTGGTGGGGAGTGTGTAGAGGGTGTAGAGGCTGAGACTGGCCCTGATTCTGTGACTGTTGATGCTGACTGATGGGGGAATTAGCAGACTATCCTTTGTACTTTTTTGAAATTCTCCATAATAAAAAAGTGCAACAAAAAGAGAATAAAACCCGGTATCATGTTTTGTTTGGAAACAAATAAATTTCAGCTGTGCTTTCAGTAATCTGTCATTGTGTAGGAAATTCTCAATGGCAGAAAATATTCATGATGGATTCAAGACATGTTGGGCAAATTTCTGTTTTATTAATGACAATAGCATCTGAGGTGTGTGAATGGCAGTGAAGGTATATGGGGCCAAGCATTCACTCAGTAGATGGCATGTGGCTGGTGTACCCAATAGGATATCTTTGCACGTCGCCTGGAGGCTGGGGTGAGGTTGAGGATAGCCTTGGTGGGATGGATAGTTGAATGGAGGCTCCCCAGAAGTGGACTTGGGGTGTCTCTGGAGATGTGGCAGGAGGGGTGTTGGGTGGTCCTGCTTACTCTGTGTGATATGTAGTGGGAATAGCCTCATTTGTATTTTGTGACCTAATTTCAGCTGCTGCATCACACTAGGCAGGTGAATGAGTCTTTTAGACCCAGGAATGGGGAATAGAATGGCTCTCCAGGCCCTAGCCCCGGGCTCTGCCAGGGTAAGGCTCTGAAGATTTATGGGATTGAAGTCTGAAGTAAGCCTGGTTTTCTACAGGCAGTTGCCAATGCTTTTCTGGCTTTCCTAGCCTCCTCATTCTTGGCCCAGCTTCTTCTCCCATTACTGTAATGCACAAAGTCAGGTTTAATGGGCTGGTCCCAGTGGACTCTTAGACCCTGCTGAGGATGGATTTTCACCCACCCACCCCTTTTGTGTTCTCACTTCTCTTCTTCCAAGGCCTACTATGCCAAGTTCTCTTTTTGCCAGTAAGAAAGTCACTGCTATTCCTTCAGAACCAACCAAGGGGTATTTAACAAGAGGACACAGGAGAGCAAAGCTGAACTCACAGAAATAACATCTGTGGAGAAGGGAAGGGGCAGGGCCAGAAGAAAGAAAAGGATTGAAGGGGACAGAGGCAGACAGGGTGTGTGAGAGAAGGGTGGTCTGGTGGTTTCAAGAAAGAACATGGTTTGGTACAGAGGGAGGCAGAAAATGGAAGCTGCCACCCAGGTCTGGAACATCCACCAGAGGGGGCTTAATCCTGGTTTGAGAAACTCCAGTTGGAGACACCTCCTTACTCTACTGTAGGTTGCTGGACTGACCTGCAGGTTAGGTACCTGTGCCTGTCACCATGGTCCTTTTATTCAGATCTCTTCCACTGAGGAGAGGTCACTGCCTGACATTGGCAGAGCCTCTCTTTACACATCCACTCATCTCCCTTTTTTTGGACATCTGCCCTCACTTCCTTCTGGGTCACTAGCCTCTCTTCTCCTTCCCCCAGCCCACTAGCCTGACCATCTAGACATGCAGCTAAGGGCCTCATCTTTCTGCTTGGGGATTTGGAGGACTTTCTGAAGTCACATACACCAAGCTCCATGGACAGGGGCCTTTACTACCTATCTGCTCACTACCTGCTCCTGCTGGTGCGCTTCCAATGCTTTCCATGCTTTTATCCCCAAGGCCTCCTACCACCCCAGGCTTTCAGTCCTGTTTCTTTAAGGATGTGGACACTATGTTTCTTTGGTCTCTATTCATGGCACTGCCCTTGGCTGGAACCCTTCAAGGCTGAGCAGAAGGGCTCCCTCCTTGCTGACAGCTCCCTCAGCTCCTTGGGTAGAAGTCAGTGACTGCTACCTGCAGTACCTGTGAGCACCTGGTGTGCCAGTCCTTTCCCTCTCCCTGAGGGCTCTTTGTTCTGTCTGAGCCCCCAGCGTGACTCTTCAGTGTTCATTGTGCTGGGCACACAGTAGGCTCCTCACAAATGCTTGTTAGGCTGAACAGGTAATTGCCATTCATACCTTGTATGAGTAGCATACTTTCCTTCCACATTACTGCAAAGAGAATCCCTAAGGACTTTTCAACATTCATAACCATATGGCCATGGATAAACGAAAAGCAAATGTACCTCATGCATCTCCAGCCCTCATCTAATTCCCCAGTGGGAGCCTATGACTGGCCTGGGGGTGCTTTCTCTACACCACTGTTTCCTCAAGCTGATGCCCCTCCTAATAACAGCAGTGACACTTGCTAGAAACTCATTTTCTGGGATGAGTCCCAGGACAGGCTTGCTGGAGCTGCAGCTTAGAATTCAGAGCCCCGGAGTCCAGCGCCTTGTCTGCAGGTGAGAACCACTGGAGTTCTAGTCATAACTTTTCTCACACTGAAGCCCCCAAACCCTTGGCTCAGCCTTCATCATAAACATTTAAATTTTATTTTGGAGTGAATCCTAAAAGTCAGCCCATTTCCTCTGTTTCCTTGAGCATCAGTGGGTGGCAGAGGGAAGTCAGTGAACCTGTGGCCAGTGCTGTCCCCAGGGTCAGGTGGGGCTCTGGCTGAGCCTCTAAGGTGCTGTGTGGTGTTTGGCAAGTGGCTATACTTCTCTCTTTTCCAAAGGCTGTTCTCTAGATACTCTCCAAGGTGTTCAAGGAAAATACCTGGGGGAAAAATCTCTTCTGAATGCTCTGAATTTCCTGTGGTCTAGATAATGGGAATTTTATGAGGAGATCCCACCAGTTTCCAGGTTTCCAAAGGGAAAGAGAAAGACCCTGTGATGGTATGGAAGAGCTCACTTCTCCCCTGAGCATGCCCAGTGGAGGGTGAGCTCTGCCCCATCACTTGTCCTGTGGCCTATGCTTGTGAATCAAGGCAAAAAACAAAAAACAGCACAAGTTCACTCTTTTGAATAAAAAAAAGCCCTTCAAAACAGGCCTTGACAAACATTTTCAACACCTAGCAGCACTGTTCTGGATACCAGGAACACAGCAATAAAGCAAATAGGCAAAGACAGCAGCCTTGGAGAACTTTACATTGTAGCTGAGAGAAACAGGTGACAAAATAAAGAACTAAGGTATGGAGATTGTCAAGGAGAAGGGCTATGGGGAGGAAGCAAGCAGGGCAGGAGAGCAGCTCTTAGAGCACAGAGCCAGGAGACCAGGGGCACCCCCAAAAGATCCCACGTGCACAAGAGCAAGAGGGAATTTCCAAATGATCTTCCTGCAGCCCTTAAAGGACCCAGCTATATGCAGAGGAAAACACACACACACACACCCACACAAAATAAATAAATAAATAAACAAGCAACAACAATGAAAATCTGGTTGGCCACAGAGCCCTGTGTGTCCGCAGAGTCCTTCTTTCACAGATGTGACTCATTTATTGCTTGCCTGTTTATGTTGTCACTGGGATTCATGCCCCTGAGATGTCTTTTGCAGACAGATAGAGGGAAAGATATGGCTGAGCTTCTACACCATGGCTTTCTCCATTGTGATGGGGGCCGGGTTTGAACCTAGGTTGTGCAGGTGCATTGCCCAGATGAGCTATATTGACAGTCCTTAACATTCTTGCTATTTTATTTTAATTTATTTTTTCTTTCTATTTTGTTTGATGGGACAAAGAGAAATTGAGAGAGGAGGGAGAGATATAGATGAAGAGAGACATCTGCAGATCTGCTTCACTGCTCCTAAAGCATCCCCCCTGCAAGTGGGGAGTGGGGGTTCAAACCTGGGTTCTTGTGCATGGTAATATGTGCACTCATCTGGGTGTGCCACTGTCTGCCGCCTCCCTTTTATTTTATATTATTTTTTTGTAGTTATTATTGTTGTTGATGATGTCATTGTTGTTGGATAGGACAGAGAGAAATGGGGAGAGAAGGAGAAGACAGAGATGGGGAGAGAAAGATAGACACCTGCAGACCTGTTTCACTGCTTGTGAAGTGACTTCCCTGCAGGTGGGGAGCCAGGGGCTCGAACCGGGATCCTTATGCCTGTCCTTGCGCTTTGCACCACCTGTGCTTAACCCACTGCACTACCGTCTGACTCCCCTCCCTTTTATTTTAAACCGAAGTACTGCTCAGTTCTGACAGAGATTGAACCTGGAACTCCAAAACTTAGGTGTGAAAGTCTTTTGCATAACTACTATGCTCACTTCCTTGATATGGGACTCCACTTAGGCGCTGATGATGGACAGGTCAGGAAAGATAAGAGTTAGTAGGGTTCAGAGTGGACTTCTTAGAGAAGGTGACTGTGTGTGTTTGTGTGTGTGTGTGTCTACGAATACACAGCTGCATGGGAGGGAGAGGGGACTCCAAGCCACCAAGGCACAATGTGAGGCAAGATGGCTGCTCAACTCATCTCCACCCCCCCACCCCTCCCCTCTGCCCAGGGGACCTGCTGCCCCTGATTTGTGGGCTGGAAATGGAAGAGTCCCACCTCCATTCTGAGCTTGGCAAATGTTGCCTGCACAGAGTTGTCACTAATTATACCCTGTGCCAGCACTGAGCCCTCACTGCTCTGGCACCTTACAGAGGCCTGTGATGCCAGCCTTTACCCTTGGCACTGTGCTGACATCATTCCTTTATTCCCTCTGGGCTACTCCTCCTTTCCACAGTCAGTCTTACTTGACAAAGAGATGCTCCTGGCAAAAGTCCAAAGACGAATTTTCCACTTGTGGGTGGGTCACAAGAAGGCACATATTTCCCAAACTGTCATTCTATGAGACCAAGAACAATTCTGGTTCCTTATAGCTCCCTGGGTGGGTGGGGAGAAACAGTAGTGAGTAGCTCTGCAGGTCTAGAAAGGGACGGAGAGTCTTCTGGTGCCTCAATTTCCCTACTTTGAGCTGGGGTAGGACACTGGACACCTGGTGAGCTCTGGGTCTTGCCAGAGGGATGACCAGTGGTGGGTGTTTCACATCTGTCCTGCAGCTCATTACAGGTAAGTCAGGGCCCTGTGGCCCTGGGGTGAAATACAGTCCAGGAGAGAGCAGTCTTATGGGCAGCTAGCTGAGCCTGATGCTGGCAGCCAGAAGATTATTTAACCACCCTGATGGATTTTACAGTCCCAGACGTAACATTTATTGTGAAATTGCTTTAAAAAAAAAAGGAGTGGTAACTCCCCTGGTTATTTTTCTACTTTTCCCAAGGAAATGAAAAGGCAGATGTTTCCCAGAAGGGTTGCATCTAGAATCTCATTTGTCCCCCATGCCTTAGAGCTGGAGATGAGATGAGAGAACCTGCCACCCCCTGGGCCCACATTCAGGGCATCCCCCCACCAGGTCCCATCTCCCACCCTTGGTTCTCACTCCCTCCTGCTTTCTGAGTACCAGCTTCTGCTGGGACTCCCAGGAAATACTTTATCTTCAAGCTTCCATACTCATTGTCCCTTCCCCCTCTCTTCTTCAGTCCTCCTGCCCCCCCCCCCCTTTCTTTTCTCTTTCCCATTTTCCATGCCTCTTCATTTTTCAGGTGAGCAGAGACAAGGAGAGCTAACTTGCAGGAAGTCACATAGTTCAGCCCCTGGATGGCTGGTGAATTCTGCTCATGGCATCCAGCAGAGAGGCTGGCTGGTGGTCCCTCCAGCTAGGATATCTGTTGCAACGTCCATTGGGAAGCCACAAGCCCAGAGCCTCCAGGCTCTTGCTTTGTGGACTAGGAGCTCTGGTGTCATTGAGGAACTGTTAGAAATAGACTTCTGGGGAGTCCGGTGGTAGTGCAGCGGGTTAAGCTCATGTGGCACAAAGTGCAAGGACCAGTTGGAGCCCCCATCTCCCCACCTGCAGGGGAGTCGCTTCATAGGCGGTAAAGCAGATCTGCAGGTGTCTATCTTTCTCTCCCCCTCTCTGTCTTCCCCTCCTCTCTCTATTTCTCTCTGTCCTATCCAACAACGACAAAATCAATAACAACAACAATAATAACTACAACAACAATAAAAACAAGGGCAACAAAAAGGAAATAAATAAATATTAAAAAAATAGAGTTCTGGGCCCCTCAAAGGCCTTTGGAACCCCATTCAGCATTTTAACACCTCCCACACCCTATTCCCCAGTCACAGATGCATGAGGGTTAGTGCTGGAGTGTTTCCAGGGAAGAGTTCACATCCACTCTTGCTTCTAAGTCACAGACCTGGCTCAGGCTTGTGCTTACAGCCACCACGGCACACACACACACACACACACACACACACACACACACACGCACACACACACCTGCCTGCGCCTCTCCTGTTTAGACTAAGTGAGTCAGAATCTCCACTCCTGTCTGCTGGGCCAGAGAGGGGCAACAGAGATCTGGGGCTTGAAAGATGGCCTCTGGGTCTCCTGGTGCTTGGCCACATGCTCATGAATAAGGGTCTGGAGACATTCAGAGACCACAGCCTGCCAATAGCAGGCTTGGCCCTCCCTTCTTTCCTGACTGTTGGCCACTGCAGTGAGTGGCTGCAACCTGGGCCAGGCCCACTGGCAGGAGGGATACATCTGAATGCAGCATGGAAGCAGAGGCAGGTGGGGGGGGAGAGACACTTGGGGCCTGGGTCCCTGCTCTGTGCTGCCTTCACTGTCTAGCTGCCCTAGCTCGAGTCTCAGGCCCAACTGAGGGCCAGAGAGCAGCCCTGGATGGAAAGACACTCTGACTTGGGGACCCACAGAGAGGATTCACACCTGGGCTGGGAGGACCCCTCATCTGATGGGAAGAAACAGCTTGGGAGGAGGGCAGGGGCTTGGCTAAGGTTGCATCAATTTTTGTCTGGAGGATCAGATGACTAGAATGTCAGTGGAACGCCAATGAGGATATCATGGCCAGCCCCCTACACTAAAGTGACCTCCCTGCTCTTCTCCACTCACCTTTTCTCACATCTATGTCAGAGCGATTATGGCTGAACTTTCTTCACTGGTTGGTGTTTATAGCTTCCACCATGGCATCCTGAGACACCTGCTGTCTAACCCAGTTGCCGTGTTACTTGAGGCCCAAGGAGCCCCAAGAGAAGTCCCAGTGAAGAGCCAGGACCTCATGCCAACAAAATTGGCTAAGCTCTAGCCTTGAGTGTGCACACTTGCTGGGACTAAATCTGGAAGTGGCCCCAGCAGCTCCATCCCAGTGACCCCAGCAACAGTGGCCCCATGAGCCTGGCCAAGTTGCAGACTCACAAGCGAAAATGGTGACTGTGGTTGCTTTAAGCCACCTACTATTGAGGGTGATTTATTGTGGAGCTAGAGAAAACTGGAACACACACATCCAGAATCAATCTGTTGGGAAACCTTGTCAGTTCCACCTTCTAAATATACTCAAATTCCAACTTCCATAGTTCTTGCTTGGAAAGTGACACTAGTCTCCTTACAGCACTTTCCTTCCTGCTCATACCAGCACCACCTTCTTAGCATCATTTGTCCCAACCACTGGTATCCTTTTGTTGTTTTGTTTTTCTAGGTGAGATATCTTGCCGGCCTTTTCTTTTGTTCTTCTTTCTTTTTAAAAGACCATCCACTTTTGACAATCTCAGACTAATCTGCACAAGGTTAAGAGGTCTTCCCAGGATGAGGGACAGAGACGAGAGGGAGAGTCAGACACAGAGAGGAAGAGAAGCATCACAGTAGAATTCCACCATCTTGGCGCTGTCCTTGGTGTTGTGCAAGGTAAGGTATGCATTGTTCCAGTTGATCTATCTCCCAGCCCCATTCCAACTTCATTTCTACCTCAGGCCTTTTCCACTTACAGTTTTTTTGAGCACTGCATGCAGATACCCTCCTGGTATATTAATTTAAGTATCAATTTAAAAAGCTTCCAGAGTGACTTCCCTGCCCATATGACAATGCCATACCCATGTTCTTGCCCTTTTTACCTTGTATTTTTCTCATGGGACTTAGATTCCCTGTGTTAATTTTGGTATCTTCGTCTCCTGACTAGAACAGAGATTGTGGTGAGCAGGGGTTGTTACTGTGTGCTTCACTGCTGACCCTCAGTGCCCAGCACTGTGTCTGTTCTGCTGTGTGTGCTCAGGACATGTGAATGGGCTGCCAGCACACCTCAGAGCCCTCTGACTTCTCTTTGGCACACTGTGCTTACCTCCGTGGTGGGCTTCCCATATGAATAAAAGGTGAGAGAGGGCATGGAAGGGATCCCAGGACACACCTCCTAGCCTCTTTTCTCTACTTTTGGTCTTATTTCCACCTGCCTCTGCCCTGCCTGCCCCCACTCCACAACAGTCTCTGGTTTATTGAGATTTCAACTTGATCCCAATACCATCCCCTGTCATATCCTCACCCAGGATCTTCACAGGTACCCATATGAACATCCACAAAGCCCTCTGGGGAGCCACCAGAGTGCCTGTGGTGCCATGTCCAGGGGCCTGCAGCCAAGCCTCGCTCACAGTCCATATCACCTTCACAAGCCATGGCTCCCAGCCTTTCCCACCCTCCACTGTGAATTTTTTTCCCCCCTTAATCCCCAGGGCTTCAGCATTTGCCCCTTATATCCCCAGCAGGACTGATCTCTCCCCTGACCTTATCATGTATTTTCTTTTTTCCTCCAGGGTTATTGCTGGACTCGATGCCTGTACCATGAATCCACTGCTCCTGGAGGCCATTTTCCCCCCTTTTTGTTGCCCTTGTTGTTGTAGCCTCATTGTGGTTATTATTATTGCCATTGTCGATGTTATTCGTTGTTGGATAGGACAGAGAGAAATGGAGAGAGGAGGGAAGACAGAGGGGGGAAAGATAGACACCTGCAGACCTGCTTCACCACCTGTGAAGCAACACCCCTGCAGGTGGGGAGCCAGGGGCTAGAACCGGGATCCTTACGGAGGTCCCTGCGCTTTGCACCACATGTGCTTAACCCACTGCGCCACCGCCCGACCCCCATCATGTATTTTTTAAGATTTATTTTCTCCTCTCCCTTTTCTTCTTGCCACCAGGGTTATCACTAGAGTTTGATGCCTATAACAAATCCACCACTCCTAGTGGCCATTTTTACCCCTTCTCTTCTTTCTTTTATTGATTGAACAGAGAGAAATTGAGAGAGGAGGGGGAAATAGAGAGGGAGGGAGAGAGGGAAAGAGACACCTGCAGGTATGTGTTACTGCTCAGACCAGGGGCTTGAATTCAGACTCTTTTGCATATATACTCTACCACATGTGCCATCACTCAGCCCTAAGATTGACTGCTGAAAGATTTCTCTCTCTCCTTCTTTCTTTCTTTCTTTCTTTCTTTCTTTCTTTCTTTCTTTCTTTCTTTCTTTCTTTTTTTTTTCTTTCTCCTTTCTTTCCTTCTTTCTTTTCTCCTTTCCTCCCATGAGAGAGAAAAAGAAGAAAGGAGGAGGAGAGTATGAGAGAACCAGAGAATTACTTCGGCATATATGATGCCAGGAATCAAACTTGGAACCTCAAACTCCCAAGTATAATGCTATAGCCACTATACTACCACCCAGATAACTATTTAAAGACCAGAGCCATGACTCCCTCTGGCTTATAATACCAGGGATTGACCTTGGTTGGGATCCCTGGGGTCTTTCATGTGCAAGTCCTGTGCTCTGGTGCTAGGCTACCTCCCTGGCCCCATTAGACTAAAAAGCCTCACCTGACTCCGCAACCCCAAGCTTTGCTCTCCAAATGCCCATACCCACGCCCCTGTCTCTGACATCCCCTAGGTGCTCACTGCAGACCTGCCTCTGGCTATTCTCCTGCGGTCTTCAGATGGAAGTCTGTAGCTGCCAGCAGATGAGGTCTGCAGGGTGCTGGAAACAAACCTTAGCCCTGATTCTCTAAAAATAACTTTCAGTTTGGCTCCAGAACCTGGTTCTGCTCGTCATCTCTCTGCAGGAGGGCTTGGGAGGGCTGATTGCTGACCTGCCCAGGAGGGGCTAAACAGCTGTCCAGCTCCAGTGCCCTCCCTCCAGGAGTAGAGGGGGCCACATCTCCTAGGTGGAAGCCAAAAACAATAGACTGCACTCAACCTGTGGTGTGATCCATTTAGAACACAGCCATTATTTTAAGGACCATGAAGGGAAACGAGTGCTGCTGATTAAGCCAGGTTGCGCCATCGATCCTTAGACACATCTCAGTTTCAGGGATGTGAAAACAAACTTAGATGCAATGTGGTCTCAGTCTAGGTGAGACAGCCTCCCACCTGCAAGCTAGTCACTCTCTGGCTTACACCTTCTCTGGAAAGGAAGGAATGAAAAGTTTGCCTCCCATCCAAAGACTTAGTTCCCACTCTTGCCAGAGCTGTCTGTGCAAGGGGAAGTGAGATGGAGGTGATATCAACAAGGGGTGGGGGTGGGGGTGGGGGGGAGTGGAGAAAGGAATCCTGTCACCAGAGAATGGAAAGCAATCTGCCACCCACAGAGCTTGCTGAATAACAGCCACAAGCCCACGAACTGTCTTGTCAGCCAAGCACCAAAGGATGACCTCACTGATCTGAGTCAGGGAGGACAAGCAATAGGAACAGAGAGGACTGTCCTAACCTCTCCCCGCAACTCAGCTCTTTGTTCAGATGCAATCTCCCAGCCCAGGAAAGGAGGGGGAGAGGGCACTGGAAGGAGCCTCTGCTTTCTGGAGGGGAAACCACTGCAACCTGGAGCTATCAACACCATGCCAGGGAGAAGGACAGATAGGGAGTGGAGCCCAAAAGGACTGAGAGTGTATGTGGGGGGGGGGGGGGGGAGAGGGACCTACTACCTCTTCCCAGCTGTAGCAAGAGGGATGTGAGTGAGACCTGCAGTGGGAGGAGGCAGTAGGTCCCTTATCCTGTGCAGACCACATGGCCTTGATGCCCACCTCTCAAGATGTCAGCGCCAGTCCTCCCAGCATCAGGGAATGCTGGCAGCTGACAGCACCAAGAGTCTCTCCTTTCCCCTCTGAGTGTCCTGGCTACAGCTAACCTCCCCCCAAGGTGACCCTATTTTCTGGGGACAGCATGCACCCAGCAACTGATAAATGCACATATAAAAGATGGCCCCCTCACCCCAGATGGGATCACTTGCAGGGCTATCCCCACTCTACTGGGTGGCTGAGGCTTTTTCTGGGACTACATCACGGCCCAGTTCCCCCTGCCTGCCTCTCTTGCCCTGGTGCTGTGCCCAGGAAGTCTGTACATCAATGACTCTTTCAGGATCTGTCTTGTAGAAACCTGACCTGTTGTAGAGACCCAGAGTAAGAGGGAGACAGTGAATGGCTGCCAGGATCACAGTCCCACTCAGAAGCTATGGTGTAGACCAGACAATCCCATCCCTAGACTCTCTTGCCCAGGGCATGGGTCCTCCAGGGATGAGGGAGATATAAGGGAGTTTCTTGAGCATGTCTTCCAGGTCAGACCCAGCTCCCTCCCCATGTGCAGGGTAGAGGAGAAGCCGCAAAAACATGGAACATGTGCCTGCACCATGGCAGGGACAGGGGATGCAGATGGAGGGGGTGTCCAGAGGATGCTCAGAGACAAGTGATATAGCCACCAGGACACCCAGGTGTGGCTGGGAACAGTGCAGGGCACATCAGCTGTGTGCAGAGCCAGAGCAGATCTGAGCTATGTATAAAGCTGGATTGGCCAATATAGAAGACTATATGTTCTTTCATGTAAAAGTATACATACAAAAATGCAAGTGTGCATGTGGTGTGTGTGTGTGCGTGTGCGTGCATGGAGTCGTGTGTTTATATCTGGCAAGGAGTGTGCATGAGACTTGCCTCCTTCCAGCCAACAGTATTGAAAATAGACTCCTCTCTCCTTCCTCTTTCTTCCAGATTGAATTCCTGGTGAGAACCTGAGAAGGGGAGTTGGGGACCACTCCCTGCCTAGTTTTTGTCTTAGATAATCTATTGGGGGGGCTTGTCTAATAAATGAAGTGTGACCAGGGGTTGGGACATCTGGGTTCTCATCTTTTTTGCTTTCGTGACTCCATGAGCCTCATCTATAATGTGAGAGGTTAGGCTGTAGGGTATTTCAAGGCCCTGCCCCTTGTTTACACAGCTGTGGTGACTCTCAGTCCCTAGGGTCCCCTGTGGGCCCCTGTCCTTCCCTCTGGCTCCTGGAAATCTATCCGCCCTGCTTTAGGCTCCTCTGTTGACCTGGTTGTTTGCAGCACCCACCCCCTCAGCAATGGGGAGGGATGAGGAGGGTCACAAGGCCCTATGTCCTGGGTTATTACATTGGATAAGCTGACAAAAGCCATCAGAAGATATATCGTTTGGCAGGAGATTAAAAACCAATGAGAGCAACTGGGGTTCTGACCCTGAGTCTCCACATTTTTAATTTAATTCCTTTCGCTGCTCAAATCACAACATTCTAAAATGATAAAAGTAGCCGTGTTTGCTCAAGGGTTTTTATCATTAATTGATTTGGCTGAAATTTTCCCAGGAAGCACACCTTTTGGAACCTGCTTCTCATTTTAAGCCTCTAGATTTAGTAAGAAAGAGATATGCTGCATTCATAGGGGTAGGAGAGGGACTGAGGGCAGCTCCCCCTGCTCCCAACTGAGCAGTGTACCACTGGGCAGCAGCCTTGGTGGTGACTGCCTGCCTTGCTGCTCCAGCACCAGGATCAGGCTTCCCTGCAAACCTGGGTGCAAAGACTCAGAGCCTCTGAAGTCTTCCCTGGCCCCGGGCAGCCAAAGCCTGAGAGGCATCCTAGAGAAGACAGGGAACCTTTGGCTGTAGGTTTCAGGCCAGCTCTCATTCCCCAAGTCCATGCAATTCAGTAGTGGCAATAGCCCAACTCAGCCCTCATTTCCCAAACAGATATCCCCTTCCTGAGTCACTCTCTACCCACTTCCATCTCTGTTGGGACCCTCTCCCAGGGAGAAGCCAGCTATTGACTAACTGACACACTTCCCCACAGCTCCAGGTTGGGCTCAGCTGGTTATGGCTTTGGGCTGGGTGATTAGAAAAGCCTTCCTGTTCCATGTGTCCCATGACTTTAGTAATTTTTGTCTGAGTTCAATAGCTAACATGCATGTGGTTAAAAGTATTGTCTGGGAAGATGGTGTCAGAGTTGAGAATAGGACTCGAAAGCTGGCTAAAGGCAGAGGGTAGCTCCTAAATATGAGGAAAGTATATAAACACCATTAACTATTAACCCCATTGATCTGATCCTGTTTATTGAATAATTTTCTTTATATTTTACCACCTTTCAGCTACCAAGTTGCAGACACTAACATGACACCATCCTGACCTTCCCAGGCAGACAGCCTCATCAAGGTGTCCTGGAACCTCATATCTGCAGAGCCCTACCCGGCTAGGGAAAGATAGAAACAGGCTGGGAGTATGGATTCACCTGCCAATGTCCATGTTCAGCAGAGAAGCAGTTACAGAAGCCAGACCTTCCACCTTCTGCACCCCATAAAGAGTTTTGGTTTATACCTTCAGAGGGATAATGAATAGGAAAGTTTCCAGTGGAGGGGATGGAACACAGAACTCTAGTGGTGGGAACTGTGTGAAATTGTACTGGTTATCTTAAAGTCTTGTTACTTATTATTAAATCACTAATGAAAATTATTTTAAAAAAAAGAAAAAATTAGCCTTCCTGAAAAGAGGCATTTGTATTTACCCTTGAAAGGTGAGTGAGAAAATAATGATTTATATCCCTTTCCCATATTAGGGAGCTACTCTC
Source organism: Erinaceus europaeus (assembly GCF_950295315.1). Taxonomy (NCBI): domain Eukaryota; kingdom Metazoa; phylum Chordata; class Mammalia; order Eulipotyphla; family Erinaceidae; genus Erinaceus; species Erinaceus europaeus. The sequence goes on from NC_080165.1 coordinate 57,088,532, forward strand.
TTCCTTGATCCAGCTTTCTGGTCTTCTTTCCAGCCATGACATCATCTCCCCAGACAATAACTTAGATCCACCTGCATATAAGATTTCAGGCTCAGGGGAAAAAAGAAAAAGAAAAAAAAAAACTAGTATAGCCACAGTCCCTTTGGAATATAACTAAAATATGCCTACTAGCTATCTACAAAACAGAGACCCTTCCCTCAACTCTTCATCTGCACTATTCCAGCCTTTAGGTCCATGATTGGTCAACAATTTGTTTGGCTTTGTATGTTAATTCTCTTTCCAACAATCAGGTTCCAGATGCTAGCATGATGCCAACCAGATTTCCCTGGACAGACAACCAACCCCACCAATGTGTCCTGGAGTTCTGCTTCCCCAGAGCCCTCCCCCACTAGGGAAAGAGAATGACAGGCTGGGAGTATGGATCGACCAGTCAATGCCCATGTTCAGCAGGGAAGCAATTACAGAAGCCAGACCTTCAACCTTCTGCATCCCACAATGACCTTGGGTCCATACTCCCAGAGGGTTAAAGAATAGGGAAGCTATCAGGGAAGGGGATGGGATACAGAGTTCTGGTGGTGGGAATTATGTGGAGTTGTACCTCTCTTATCCTATGGTTTAGTCAATGTTTCCTTTTTATAAATAAAAAATTATAAAAAAGAAAATAATGATTTCATTTCTGATTATAAGTAGTCACCAGTACCATTCAAAAAGCTATATGAAACCCTATGATCATAGCTGTATAATTCACAATAGTCAAAATATGGGATCAATTTAAATGTCCAATGATAGATGACTGGATAAAGCAGTTACAGAATACATACTCAATGGAAAACTACTCTGCAATCAACAAAGATGAGACTGTATCATTTGGAACAAAATGGATGGAACTGGAAGTGATTATACTAAGTGAAATAAGTGAAGAGGAGAAGGACAACTACCAGATGTTTTCCTTTCATATGTGGAATATGACATATTTTTTTCCATGCAGAAATATGTTGTGACTTTTCTAACAATTCAGTTGATGAATAAAGCAAATAAGCTGGTAAAAAAATGTGGTAACCGGAAGCCGGGTGGTAGGTAGCTCAGCGGGTTAAGTGCAGGTGGCACAAAGTGCAAGGACCAACATAAGGATCCTGGTTCAAGCCCTATCTCCCCACCTGCATGGGAGTCTCTTCACAGGCGGTGAAGCAGGTCTGCAGGTGTCTATCTTTCCCCCTCTCTGTCTTCCCCTCCTCTCTCTATTTCTCTCTGTCCTATCCAACAATGATGACATCAATAACAACAACAATAACTACAACAATAAAACAACAAGGACAACAAAAGGGAAAATAAATAAATATTTTTTAAAAAAGAATACATCTTTAAAAAATATGGTAACCAATTGTTTCTTGTACTTTGTGAGAACTATGGTGTTGGTGGGGCACAGAACTTTGGTGAAGGATGTGGTGACTTGTACACACTTATGTGTGAGTGTGCAGACACATACCTGAAATCTTAAACATCTGTAAAAAAACAATTAAAAGAAATATAAATAAATATAAATTACCAAAAGAAAATAAAAAGATAGCCATTACCTATTGTAGAAAACTTGAAAAATGCAGCCCAGTTTTATGTTAGCTGAGTTCTTGTGTTGACACAGCAGGGGGCACCAATGAGAGCCCACTTAGGCATTTAGTCATTGCTTGCTGACTGAGGGCTGGTTGAAGTGGATTATATCTATAGGGTTAGACCCGTCTGCTCACAGGCCTTTAGCTACCTTCAGCCTTTCCCCTCGGGCAAATGCATTTCCAGTTCTCAGGCTGCTTGTCTCCTGAGGGCAGAATGTTGACCTGACTATCCTCAGAGCTCCATGATCCTAGAGGAGAGGGTGCTCTCCAACTCTCCAGTGATTGGAAGCCCAGAGAGGGCACTGATTGGCCTGGTGCCCACTCACTGTGGCCTCTAAGAAGCTCAGATGAGAGAGAGAGGCTGGCAGCTCTCATGGGTCCACATGGTTTTCGTGGATAGAGGGCCAAGAGCAGGCGGCTGGGTGTGGCGGTGTTTCTGAAAGTAGGGAAGAAGGACCGAGCCACCTCCCCAAATTCAGCTTCCTAGTACTAGAAAGAGGAAAATACAACTTATTTAGCCACTATTGACATTTGGGTGTAGTTCTTTTTTCATGCAAAAGGCCCACAGCTCAGCAGAATAGCTGTGGGAGACACACAGATGGGGAAAGATGATGGACCCCACTGCAGACAGGGGAGTGTACATGAAAGACACAGTGAGATGCAATTTCCTAGCTTCAGATCAACAAAAATGAAAACATCTCTCCATCAAGGATGTGGGATGCAGGGACTCCCTCCTCACCTTTGGAGTCATTACTGAGGAGCACACTCCAGCAGCACCTTGTAAAGAAGACGATTATCATGCCCAGTGACCTGGCCACTGCACATGAAGTTGTAATTCCCCTTGTGTGCACAAGGACACATAAGAGCTACAGCTTTTAGGAAGAAAAGTATTGTCAATAATCTCAGCACCTATTAACCAGAGAAAGGATAAGTAAAGTATGGACCACTCAGAAATGGAAGTCTTGACAGCAGCTAAAATGAATGTTATATGTTAGCACGATGGACTAAATGCACAGCATACTATTGCTTGAGAGAAAGCAAATTGCAGTAAGTCTCATGCTATTTATTATAATGCAAAAACATTTACAAATGTTATACATTATGCACAGATACATAGAAAGGTGGTAAATGTGGAAAATCATGTGTGGGCATACCAATTTAGAATGACTACCTTTGGAGAGGGCAGGGGCTGTGTAGGGAGAGGAACACAAAGGATTTTAGCTGTATGTGTAATGCTTCCTTTCTTTAAAGACAATCTAAAACAAAATAAAAATAAAATGGGGAATCATTCTGTTTATGTGCTTATTTGTCTATACACATTCAAGCATAAAAGTGTATGTTTATTTTTGTGTGTGTGGATATTTTTAATGTCCTTCTGCTCATTTAGCACATTATAATGAGCATGAAAACATGACTTTTAATGACTGCACAATATCCCTCCATGGGGATGTACCATAACTTATGACCCTATGTCCTCTAGTTACAGATAGAGGTTTTTTTTCTTTTTTCTTTCTTACACTGCAGTGACTGTCCTTATACAAATTATTCCCTTAGGGCAGAAATCTGGGCTTACTGGGTCAAAGATTTGAGCTATTTTAGGACTCTTGGTAATTACTGTGTGAGAGTGTTAGTCAGAACTCTTTAGGTTTCCAGTGACAGAAAACCAGTTCAAACCAACTAAGAAAGAAGTGATATGTTTCTGAAAAGACCAGGGAAGGCTGCCTTCAGGGTTGACCAGTGAAGGAACCAAGAGAGGTCCACACTAATTTCAAATGCTTGCAGGCCCTATACCTTAGGCCCTTCTCTCCCTCCCTCACCTCAAAGAATCAACTGTGGTAGGTAGAGAGGTCCCCTCCATAGTACAAGATGGTGCCCAGAAGTTCTGGGCCCTCAAGGTTTATATTGGTTTCACAGGCTGCTCTCAGTAAATGGCATCAAGCTTCTATCCATTCACAGAAATGGAAGCTTAAAATGCAGTGTTGGCAGAGTTCCCTGACTCTGGAGACTCAAAGAAGAAGGTATCTTTTGCTCCCTAGCTGCTGGTGACTATCAGCTCTCCTTTCTTGATTTTCACATGACTTTCTGCTATGTGTGTCTAATTGCTCTTATTGGGATAGTTGGTGGTGACTTTCTAACCCAAGATAAATTTCATTAAAAACATATTTTATTTATTTATTTATGATAAAGGAGGAGAGAGAAAGATCTAGACATCCTCTGGTATATGTGCTGCCAGATTGAACTCAGGACCTCATGCTTGAGAGTCCAGTGCCTTATCCACTGCACCACCTCCCGGCTATGGATAGGGGAAGGGTGACTCTCTACTCCACCCCACCCCACTCCAGAAATGGATCATAGGCAGTCAAAACACATGTTCTGAAGGAAGGGGAAGGGAGTTTGATGAGTATTCTAGAAAGAGATACACAAAGATTCAGAATTAGCAAGATCACAGCATAAAGCTGATAACACCTGCCTAATTTTACTGAGTACTTACATGTACCACATGCTGTCCTCAGCAGTTTGCATGCACCACCTGACTCATTCATGTCTTACAATAATCAGGGACAGACAGATGACTGTTATCTCCATGTTTATGAAGCAGAAACAGAGGCACAGAGATTAAGCAACAAGTTCTCAAGGCTAAAAAGTATGAAGGCTGAATTTGTACATGCCCTCGCCTGTGGTCATAACTGCTATTCTTGAAGTGCTACATACAGTTTGGCAAAGAGGTAGTAGATGAGGGACAAAGCCTCTAGAAGCTTGTTGGAGGCAGCTGAAGAAAACCTCTAAGGTCAGGCTAGGCAATGGGGCTCTAATCAGGAAGTCACAGGCCTTTGGAGTTCTAGAGAAGGGGACCCAGGCAGGGCTTTAAGCCAAGACTGCTCTCAGGGTGGGAGAGGGGGACACTGAGGAGGGTGTAAGCAAGGGAGCTGGTGGAACAGAAGAGGGTGGGCAGGGAGTCCAAGGGTGGGTTGAAAAGGAAAATCTTGAAAATTGGAGATTTGGGAATCCCACTGGTACAGACAGCACAGTTGGGAGGAGAAGGCAGTGGGGGGCCAGAGGAGGCAGGCTATTCCACAAGGTGTAGACAGAGCGGAGGTGATGAGTCTTCCTCTGAGCTGCTCTTGTGGGTGTTTCAGGGCCAGGACTTAGTTATTTCTGTCAGGGAGTTGGGTGGGAGAGGGTGTCTTGTCTGCTTCTTAGCAGGTTATCTTCCTGCATAACTGGTTTACCTCCTCAATGGCTTTGCCTTTCCTTGGTGGTGGCTCCTTCATCTTCCCAGGGAGCACTGAGAGACAGCACGTAAGTTATTCAATATTTACAAGAGACAGAACAAATAGTTCTGCTGAGGAAGCCACAGCTGAGATAAGGTCCCCAGCTCTGGTATCTCTGACCTTCTGGTCCTGCCCTAAGATACCACTCTTTGGGGTCTGATCCCCAAGGACTCTATTCCTCACCTCATTAAAGGTTCCCTCAGGAATTGGAGGTCATTCCATTTGTGCCATAGTTTGAAAAAAGAGACACTCTTGGTAGCGCCCCCCCCCCCGAAATGCTAGAACCCCCAACTAATGTAGCTCACAGAAAGACAAAGAGCTTGTTTATCAGAAATGGCTGTAGTGACCCAAGGGGACTAGAGAGAGACCTGGAAACTCACTCGGTACATCCCCTGCCTTTGACTCTACCACTTAGCATTCAATGCCTTGGCTGCTCCTGTTATCAGAAGCCTAGTGAAGATGTGGGCAGTGCTGGGCTTGGTTTCCTAGCTTCTAAGATGCACTCGATTATTCTGTTCCAGACAGGGGTGTGTATGCATGTGTATGTACATGTAAACACACACACACACACACACACATACACACACATACACACACACACACACACACACACACACTCACAGACATAAGCCTGACTTTTGAGGCCCCTGCTCCAACTTTTCCCATCTGTATCAACAGCTCCCTCATGGCCCACCTTCACAGAGGGCAGTCAGCGTGTATTGGTAAAAGGATGGGATGAGTCAACCTGTGGGTTCTGTGGGGAATGTGCAATTATTCTCTGCTTGGTGCTCTGACTCAGAGTCTATTCTACTCCTTCTGTAAAGCAAGAGGTTCTGCTTCCCATACTGCCCTGTACCCAGGGCTTTGCTCACGAGTTAGGTCCTACTAAATGGATGCACCTGCATGAGATTTGGGAGGCAGACATGGAGCAAAGCCAGCCTCCTGGTCCTTTGGCTATTTGGGGATGGCACGCAGGCTTGCCTCAGCAGCATTCCCATATCAAGTCACCAGCTTCTGAAGCCAGATGCAGGTGTAGTGGTGTCAGTTTTCAGACCCCACGACTGCAGCTGTGCATCTGTGACCCAGCGGTGGCTTCAATTTTTCCCCCATCTTACTGAGGGGGCTGGATGATACCACTCTGGAGAGGGTGGGGTTAGCAGTGTGTTCCCAGTCATTCCTGGGTACCTAGCTTAAGCTGACTCACTCAGCACTTGCTGTGACTTCCTAAGCATCTAATTCCTTACATTAATCCCCCTCTGCTTCAAATCCCTACACAGGTCCTGTTTCCTGCGTGGGACCCTGATTAGAACAGACACAGTTGTGCTTTGTGCTTCCTGTGTGTTCAGATTTTCAATATGGTATGAGGGGCCAGGAGTAGGATAGACTGCAAAGGACATGCCAAAGTGAAATAAGAAGAAGAGTCTGTACAGGTCTGGGGAGATAGCATAATGGCTATGCAGAAGATTATTATCCCTGAGGCTCTAAGGTCCCAGGTTCAATTCCCCACACCACCATAAGCCAGAGCTGAGCAGTGGTCTGGTTTAAAATAAATAAATATATAATAAAAAATAAATAGTCTCAGAGACAGACAGGCAGATAGACAGACACACCCTGTGAGGAAGCAGAGAGGCATTTTTCTCCCTACTTGACTCTTCAGTGTTTGATGTCCCTAGCCACAGGGAGCTTTCCCTGTGTGTGGCAAGAAGGCATGACCTTGATTCCTCCCCAGTCCCTGACCCTGGTTACTTCCCCTTGAGGACACAGCAGGAGAACTGTTGTCTCAGGGAAAGATGACTGAGCATAAAGAAAGGCAAGCAGCCCTGCTCTGGCCTTCAACTTCCAGACTCACTGCCCTCTAGGGGAAGGCAGTGATTCATGGCTGCTCAGTCCAGGAGGTCTGGGCAGGTGGGACAATTGAGCAAGCTTCCCACCCACTCTTGTCTCCCCCATCTTGCACATGGTTTTGGGGGAGAGAGGCAGAAAGCAAATAGGGCAGAGATCTTTGGGCTCCCCAGGAAAAATGAATTCCAAGACCATATGTGGTCTTTCTGTTTGGCCTATTCAACTACTTAGTTGAGCTGCTCAGAGCTCTGATTCTGATTGTCTCAGATGGACTTGGTTCATCTTTTTCAGCCTGGCCCTGAGTTAAGGCCAGGGACCAGCCTATGAGAGGAACTTTGGCTCCTGTGGCCACCTCTGGTGGAAACAGTGGAGGCCAGGAGCTAGGCCACACAGATCTGGTTTCCAGATGTCACACACCCGGGGTTTTTCAAGGGCTGCAGGCAAGGATGCAGCAACCACACCTGTCCCTAGATCCTACTACCTATCTCTCAACAGCAAGCTCCTTGAGGCAGGGCCTGTGGGTTATTGAGCTTCTGTGGTTTCTTCCCTATGTTGGTCCATTGTGGGGTCACCTCCAGGAACTAGGGATTTTGCCAGATGGACAGTTGATTTACTGCTGATTGTTTTTTTCCACATTGCTGTCTTTAAAATTCCAGGCATTCCAGCAGTGAATTCCATGCCCCTGTTTCAGATGTAACCTGCAGTATAGATCTGTGACCTTAGTGCACCAAGCCTCAGTTTCCCAATTTCCTCTCAGCAAGGGATGTGACATTTGGGCTAAAATGTAACAGATAAAAATCTGTGGAGGAGCTAAAGAAGACCCTGAAAAGTAAACCTGTGGGCAAGGGTGGTCTCTGTCCTCAGCCTGTCTCTCCCTGTTATAACAGTGTCCCCAGTCTGGGCCTCCTCCACCCCCTCTCCCCAGGTCACTCAAAGCTGAGATGGAGAAAGAGGAGCCTCTGCACCCCCTGTGTTTGAACACTGAGGGGCAGGGTCCTGGCCTGGCTAGTGCAGTGTGGTGCTGACGGAGCCTTCCTCCCATGATGAATGGCCTGCTGGCCAGGGCTGCAGTTCCAATTTGCTCCCCATTTGGTCAGCCACTTTACCCACAATTCAACTTGTCAAGGCCACAAATCACTCTTTGCAATCAGACCAAGGGGAAAGCCAGGGGACAAGAGGCTGGAGGCACAGTGTTCCAGGGGGTCCCTGGACTGCAGAGAGGGGCCGTGGGAAGGGGAGCTGGGTTAGAAAGTGGGGTTGGGGTGCTGATGAGGTAAGATATGGCTTCATTCTAGGCTATTCATCTCATCCCCAGCTACCTCGTGTAATCTCCAGCCACCCCCCACAGTTCCAGGTGAACCATCTAAGGTCTATTCCTATCTCCTTCTTAGTTCTCTGCCTTCATCCCCTCATAAACAAACACTGTGCTTGTTGTCCCACTGCCCCAAACTGTTCTCTGCCAGCTCAGCTATGACATCCAGGACTCTGCTGCCTTCCAACTCTTCCATGGCATGGACCCACTCCACTTCGAGTCAGCATGAAGGTTAGAGCCATTCATGCATGCATTCATTCATTCATTCATTCATTCATTCATTCAATATTCATTGAGCATTCCCGATGTTGCAAAGGTGAGCAAAACAGCAAGTCCATTGAAGATGGAATGGACACTAACAGGAAAACTAGAGAAGTGTGCCACCTCAAACTGAGATGCAGAGGAAAGACTCTAGGAGCAAGGAGGGTGTGGAGCTGAGTGGTCTGCTAGGTCTGAGATGTCTCTCCATGCCCTTTCTCTAAAGTTCTGCTTAGGCTCACTTCCTCTATGAAGCCTCCCTGACTGCCCACTCATATGCCCCACTAATGGGCACTTCATGATGGGTCTCTGAATTCAAGACTTGTTTTGGTGGTGTCTTATTCCTCTACTAAGTTCCAGGGATAAAGATACACCCAATTAAGGTGTCTGCCTATCCTAACATGACCTGGATAGTGGAAGTGCCTTATCAGGACTCATATTGGATGCTTCCACCTCCAGGAAGCCTTCCTTGACATGTGTCTTGAACCTGGTGCCCTTCCTTTGGTTCCTGCCACATCCTGGGCTCTGAGCTACCTTCCCTACCTCCAGCAAGTGCTTTTGTGGACCCAAAGATCTCTTCTTCTGTTCCCAGCCCGCCTCCTTGCCTGCCCTTCTCACTCCACCCAGCCCCTGCTAATGATGATGTAGAGGCAGAGAAAGCAGGCTTTGATCTACAGCAACTGCCTCTTCTGTGATGGATTCCCCAGCCTCAAATAATACTTTCCCCGGTCTGATCACAGTGTTCCCAGATTCATCTTGCCGAAGGAGCTGGTGCTACTGTGCTTGAAATGGACTGGGAAGGTGACTCTCCCTGTGCCCCAGTAGGACCAGGATCTAGGAGACAGCAGTTGGTGAGGGAGTCAGACTCCACAGATGGCAGTGCTGGGTGACGAGCAGGCCTAAGGGCCCTCTAAGAGCTGACCTGTTGGTGTACCTCTCTGCAGAACGGGAAAACACACACACATTCTCAGAGTGATCAGAACATGGAATGGTGAAGCAGAGAGGGAGGTGTGTGTGCCTGCAAGCTCCTGGCAATCCTGGGGGGTCTGGGAGGCACACATGGCTTATCACCCATCACCCATCATCCATTACCCATCCCTGGAGCCAGAACAGCCCCCTGATGAAATTCTATTACCAGCAGCCCCACATTCAGCCACTCCAGTGTGCGAACATCTGCTTTTAGACAGTAACTAAAATGGGGGTGGGGTGGGGAGGGAGACAACAGTTTCTCTCTATGGAGAGAAACTCACTCTAGGAGCCTCTGTGATGTGTTTTCCTGGTGAATTTCAATGAGGATCCTTTTGCCTGGCATTGATTTATGCTCCCAACCTTTCAGGTGCTTGTGGCTTGTATAAAGGAGGGCTGCACACATCAGAGGCAGGGCGTGGAGCTGATCTCAGTGGAGATCCATCCACCCACCAGATCTGTGGGAGCTGGCAAGAGTGGGGGGGGAGAGTGGGGAGGTAGGGACTGCACTTTATCCCTCTGTAGGGGCGCTCATACACCCACCTCCCAGGGTGGGCTATTCTGATCCTTAGAAATCTGGGGTTTGGACCCTGGCAACATCCTATGCTTCCAGGAGCACATTGAGCAATGCTGCTTCCTCCCCAGAGGCTCTTCCTGCTTCTTTCAAGCTTCTCTCTCTTGAGGGGGCTGCATTTTCATCTCCCTTCCCTCCTACTTCTCTCCTCTCCCCCATCCTTCCTGTGCTGGGAAGTCAAAGTCTCTCAGCCTAGCTCCCACCAGCACCTCCCTACCCTGGGGTGGCTGACTGGGTTCTGCCAGTGGGAGGCACCAGGAAGCTATCAAAGGGCAAGAGGACAAAAGAAGGGGTGTTTGTGGGCTGTCAGCACCAAAGGCCCTGGCAGCTCATCTGCACCCTCCTCTCTGGGCATGCTGTTTCCCTCCAGGTCCAGGGGTGCTCATAGCTCCCTATGCTACCAGCCAGCAGCCAGGTACCACACTTATGGGCTTCCCAGATCCCAAGCACACCTTTGGCAGACCCCCCTTCCCCCCTTTTTCCAGACTAATCCCCATCACCTCTGGTCCTCTCCCCTTTTTTTCCCTCTCTTTGTGCCTCTCTGGGTTTGTTCTTGTTAGAAGGTGCAGACTGGGCAGATACAGGACCCAAGGGCCAGGATCGTGGAGTGACAGTGGACTGAATCCTCAGGTAGACAGAGTGATGTCCCCCAGTCAGGTGACCTCTGAATTCTGAAATTCAGCTATCGTTAAATCATTTCAAGGTTTGACCTGTCCAGGGGAGTGAAACTTTCAGGAAATGGATTTATAAAATGGACTTCCTTTCTCTTTGCATCTAACAAACGGTTGGAAAGAGATCTGTATACAGTTCCATTTGGGGGTGGTGGTGGTGGAGGAGGCATAAGATAGAGGTCCTGGGGGAGGGTCTCCTTAACAGGATGCCTACATCCTATTTAAGAGAAAAACAACTATTATGGGATGGACAGAGATAGATCTTTATGCAAATGAGGTATCCTCGAATGACCAATCACTGCTGGTCAGTTGCAGACATCAGTAACAGAAGGGAATGACCAGTTCTCATTTAGGTCTGTCAGCTGCCTAATGTAAGTACTCTACCCTGGCAAGCCAAGGCCATTCACTGTCTGTGCATCTCTTCTGCTTTTTTAACTGCAGATGAAGATGGTCTTACCTAACATATGAGATTCCACCCTGAAGGACTTGGCACTAAAAGATATGTCACTAGGTAGCTCTGAGCTAAGTCACTGGGTGTAGGAGCCATCCCTTCCTCCCTGTTCCCCCTCAAACTGGGAAGGCTAATGAGGATTCTCTTAAGAGAGTGGAAACCTGTTTCCCCCACAACAGTCCCATACCACCGAATAGTTCTCCAGTACCAGCCGGGTGTTCCATAACACAGCTCAGTTCTGATACAAACTACCTGGTGACAGCACAGGGCAAGAGTATGGTGCTGCCAGAGAGCTGCCGGTTGTAAGAACTTTTCAGCAACTAGCTGTTAATCAAAAGTTCCCACAGTCCTTTCCGTGGGTTCAATTATTTTGCTAAAGCAGCTCTCAACTCAGGAAAAACAATGTATTCTCCACATTACTGGCTGATTAGAAAATATACTAAATGGTTAAAATCAAGAGCATCCAAATGGAGTGGTGGGCAGGGTGAAGCCTTCTGTAGAGCTTCCATACCCTTTCTGGGGCTGTTCTTTCAGCGCCTCCCCTTCGCGCATAGCCTGGGAGCTCTTCAGAGTCTCTCCTTGGGTTTGTATGGGGATTCCATTGTATAAGCATGACGAATTAAATCCTTGGCCTTGATTGATTCAAACCACAACCCCCTCTGGAGGTGAGGAGTGGGGATTAACTTTCCGGCCTTTTGTCAGGAGGTTGGTTTTCCTGGCAACAGTTCCTTTCCCAAAAGGCAACTTCCAAAAGTCCACTCACTAACATAACAAAAGGCCTTATCTGCTCTCACCACTTAGCACCTCTCAAGGTTTTAGCAGCTTCATTCTCCTATTACTTGGATCCAAAACCAAGTAGATATTTGTTAAACAATTCACTGCCTCCTTATAAGAGGGTGTTTCATGGTCAAATAAGTTAGAGAAACTCTGCCTCTTGTAGATTCCCAATAGGCTCCATTCTATTAAAGTTTAAAAGGTAAGCCTAACATTTGTTTGACCTACTGTCTCCAAAGCTGGGACAGGGAACTGAAACACTTCCCTTAGCCACCAAGAGCTCATTTCCTGAGCAGAGAGTGTTCTGTATGGGAAACCTCAGTCTCAGATCCAGTGTGCATTGGACTGTGCTACTGAAAAACAAACAGACAAACAAATCTAGTCAGCTGTGTGCAACCCAGATTCAAGTCCATCCTTCACCATATTGGAAGAAACTTCAGCCCTGTAGTGTTTTTCCTTTTCTTCTTTGTCTCTCTTTCTATTGAGATCTGGGGGAAAAAAAGTTGGCTCAGAGTAATAGAGTCCCAGTGAAAACAAGAGCAACAACAACAACAATAATAACAACAAATCAAATCAGACTTTGAGCCATGTGAAACAAGATTGGAGTCCTGACTCTGGTTTTCTCATCTTTGGAAAAGGAGATAATCCATTTGTTAGAGGATTAAATATGATAATATTTGGAGCCCCCAAATTTGCCACCTCTAAAATATGACTTGTGCAAAAGGATTAGTTTTATCAGAAGGGAAGCTAAAGCATAATATAGATTGGGATCTTATTTAAAAGTGAATAGCATATTATAGATTGTGAGATAACAATGTACAGTTCCACAACACACCCACCACCAGAGTTCTACATCTTCATCCTCCCACCATCCAAAGATAACCACTATAGTTCTCACAAGTCTTACAGTTTGCTTGCTTCTGTTTTGTTTGAATTTCTCTTTTGTCGGCTTCATGTAAATCAGATCTCTAGGTCCCACATATGAGTGAAGCCATCTGGTCTTTGCCCTTCATCTCTTCACTTATTTCACTAAGCATGATCACCTTCATTCCATTCATTTTGTCCCAAAGGACACAATATCATCTTTTTCGATTGTAGAGTGGTATTCTGTGGAATATACATACCACAGCTTCTTTAGATAGTCATCTGTTGATGGGCATTTAGGCTGTTTCTACTCTTTGGCTCTTGAGAATAATTTAGCTATGAACATAGGGGTGCACAAGTCCCTTTGAATTAGTGTTTAAATGCCCTTTGTATAAAGCCCTAAAAGTAGTATTGCTGGATCATAATGTAATTCCATTTTTATTTATTTAAAGACTCTCCATACAGTCTTTCAAAGGGGCTGTACTAGTTTGCATTCTCACCAATAATGCAACAGTTTGGTGTCTTTTTCTCCTCCTCCTCTTTCTCCTTCTTTTGCTACCTGGGTTATAGTTGAAGTTCAGTGCCTGCAGGACTCCACTGCTTCAGGCAGCCATATTTTTTTCCCTTCTAGATGGAGGGGAGTAGAGAGAGACAAAGAGAGAGACAGACACACATCACAGCACTGCTCCATCATAAAGCTTCTTTCCTGCAGGCACTCCCACCCGGGCCTCGAATCAGGTCCTGAGCCACCTGCCAATCCCTGGAGTCTTTTTCTTAAATTTAATCAAGATTTCTTCCAGAAAGAATCCAGTTGGTGGAGAGGGTGGAGCCTTGGTGCTCTCCAGAGTTGCCTGGCCCAGATCTAGACAACTCAGAGCAGAACTACAGCCTGGAACTAATCTGCTAAGGTAAATTCACCTTAACTGACCCCTTCTTGCTTCTCAAAATATCCTGCACTAAAACACTTTTTTAGGTTGGTGCTGTCATCAAAAATGCACAGGGACAGCTGAATAGAAAAGAAGGGGCTTACTGGCTTGAAAGCAACATAAGCTGAGAAACTGGTCTAAGACCACATAGGCTGCAAAGCAGGCTGAATTCAAAGAGAAGCAGGGTCTGGTTTTATATCAGGTACAGTTAGGGCTATGCTACAGTTATACATGTATAGCAGTTGGGGGGTGGTGGTGGAATCATGAGTATTTATAAAGGGGAGGGATGGTTCTGTGCATTTGAAGGCCTCTCCCTTTTTCTTTCTTGTCCCACCCTGGATACATTCCTGCTGGAAGGCGTGAGCTGTCTATATATGGGTAGGAACACAATGAACATACAGTCATCCACAGCATATGTAAAAAAAGGCCAAGGAAATTGTCATCAGGGGTGCTGTTTTTAGGGTGGCAATGAGGAGGACGACCACACATGAAAGTGGCCTTAGCATACAGTGCAGACTCCATGGACCAGTTCTGTCCAGCCAAGGAGTCCGAAGTCCTTACCAGATAAATATAGAAGGATTTCCAAGGCTCTGTCTTGATTAGATCAGTATCAGAAGAATGTAACATTGTTCTCACACTCTCCAAGTCTTAGGCCAGCTTGATCTAGTTCACTTTTATGAAGAAAAGAATGGGTGTAAAGCTGCAAAACCAAAAACAAACAAACTACAATTGAGCTGGTAAAATAGCTCACCTGGATGGTGCAGTGCTTTGTCTCATGTGTCACCCAGGTCTGAGCCCAGCTCAGACTGCATTGAAGGAAGCTTTGGTACTGTGGTCCTCTCTCCCACCTCTTCTCTGACTAAGACCACGTGGATGAGCTTTCTTAGAATTCCTGGGACTCTTCCATTTGTACTGGAGGTACACATGTTGTTAAAATATTTCACTTTCACTTTTTCTCTTATCAGCCTACTTCAAGCTTGTTTATTTGCCTAGCTTTGAAGAATCTAAAAAGATAAAAGTTGATTTCTCTCCCTCTCCTCCCACAATAACCAAATCCTAGTTAAGATTCTCTTGGTTCTACAAATAGGATGTACATTACATAAAAGGACAACTGATGGAAAGACATTGGCTGTCTCTGGGAGCTCCCTGGGGTAAGGAGCACAATGGGAGTGTCAAGAACCAGGAGCTGTGTAGTCACCTTGTCAGTATCCACACTCCAGTCTTCACCTCCACTTCTCTGCATATCTGCGGCCTCTGTAGATGATGCTTGAGGCTTCAATTATGTGGGGTCAGATGTACCCACCCCCAGCTCAAAAGCAACCTAAGATTCCTGAACCTGCCAACTCCAAATTCTGTCCTCTCACTCCCAGTGTCCTGAAGGGACTGCATGGACTGCAATGAAGAGAAAGAGTAAGAGTAAGAGTAAGAGTAAGAGGAAGAGGAAGAGGAAGAGGAAGAGGAAGAGTGACAGTGAGAGAGAGAGAGTGAGTGAGAGAGAGAGTGAGAGAGAGAGAGTGAGAGAGAGATAGTGAGAGAGAGAGAGAGGAAGAGAGAGAGAGAGAGAGACTGAGATTGACTGTGCGTTAAACTGGTTCAGCTGAGTGTCTGCTCCCGTCCAGTTACCTGTGGCCAGGGTGTGATGTATCAGCACGACAACACCATGGCCCAGCAGTCACTGAAGCAGTACACACAGCACAAGGCTGACCACATGTCTACAAGGATGTCCACTATACAGAGGAAGGCTAAGGACTCGGTAAATGTAACCAGTGCCACAGTGGGAGTGCTGTGGCTCTGGTGGAGGGAGAACTGTTTGGCAAAAACAAGGATTATTGTTGGTCTGGAAAGAACGATTTCTAAACTACAAGATTCCATGTGCACAGCATCACAGGGGCATAGGGCACAAGACACACTATTTCCCAAAAGGAAAATTTGGACTATATTCAAATTTAAAATGCTACTCATCCAAAGACATTGTGAAAAGTGAAAAGGACAAGACATCAAGTTGAAGAAGACACTGGCAATACATGTAGCCCACAAAGGACTGGTCTCCAGAATACAGAGTTGAAAGAACTCCTATAGGTCAGCCAAGATAAGACAGATAATTCAGTTTTGAAAATTGGCAAAAGATATGAGTAAGAACTTCACAAAAAGAGGGGATGCCCAAATGGCCAATAAACATACGAAGATGTACCCAACACCATTAGTCATCAGGGAAATGCAAATTGAAGCATAAAATGGCACCACCATCCACCCACTAGAGTGACTCAAATGAAAACAGAAGTATACCAGTTATCAATGAGGATGTGGATCAACAGGGGCTCTCCAAGGCCGATGGGGGAAGTAGAAATTGGTATAACCACCTCAGAAATCAGATAGCAGGATCTATTAAACTTCAGCACAAACAATTCTTGTGATGCAACGATTTCACTTGCATCCCACTGACCCTTCTAAAGTGCATTCCAGTGTCCCCAGAGTTACATGGAATAGAATTTTCATCGAAGTCCTTTTTTTCTATCCTAAAGCTGGAACCCACCCAAGTGCCCATCAACAGCAGAATACAGACAAATTGCAGTACAATCATATGCTGGAACATTAGTCAGCAGAGAGAATAAATAAAGCATAACTGCACATAACAATATGAATGAACCTTGCAATGTTAAGCAGAAAAAATCCAGAAACAAGTGTCTGTATAATTCCATACACACGAAACTCAAAAGCAGGTCAGACTGGTGCTGAGCTGTTAGGAGTCAGCATAGCAGTCACCTCTGGGGAGGTGGGCAACTGGAGGGAGCCTGAAAGGGGGCCCCTGGCAGGGGGGTCTATTGATACCCTGTCTTGATCTCGTGTAGATAAAACAGATGTGAAATTTGTGACAATGTATTAACGGGGCAGATAGCTCACCTGGGAGCTTGATCCAGGCTTGAACCCCCAGTACACTATGTGGGAGCATTACAATAGTGGGGACTTCAGGGCTAGGTGTCTCTCCCTTTCTGTAAATAATGCTTTAAACAGTGTATGTGTCAATGCTTTAAACAGGGTGGGGACACTGGAAAGCTTATTTTTAGCTCTGTTACCCACTTGTAGAAATTCTGATCATAGCGTCTGGGATGAGGTCTGGGAGTCTGAATTTGCACCGGTTCCCCTGGGTCACCTGGAGCTCTGGTTCTGATGCAGGTTAGGTCTGAGCAGTCAGACCAAGCCCTTGTCAGACTGGGAAAGCTGAGTGGCACTTGGCTATTCTTGGTGGCATGCCTAGTCGCCTGAGGTACTGGGGCTGGGGGGTGGAGGAGGGAGGAGCCTGTACACCCAGAAGGGCTGAGGGACCCACTGCCCCCCCAGAGCTCTCTCAGTAGAGAATGTAGAAGACATTCTCTGAGGAAATGCTTGTGTGTATGTGTGTGTGTGTGTGTGTGTGTGTGTGTGTGTGTGTGTGTGTGTGTTGTGCACTCTCGCGTGTGTGTGCGTGGTATGCCAGGCCTCATGCCTACCTGATTCTACCAATCCTGGGGATATTTTTGTCCACTTTTTTTTACTTCAGATGTTTCAGACAAAGAGGGAAGAAAGAGAAGGAGGGAGGCAGGGAAGAAGGGAGAGGCATCTTCCCCTAGTGCTGTGATGTTCACAGATGTTACTGGGGCTTTACATGTGGTAAAGCATGCACTCAGCCAGATGAACTGTCTCTAGGCCCAGAGAGTAAGCTTGCTATAAGCATAAGAGGTTAAGAGGCAGAATGATGCTCAGAAGGTCCTTCTTACCCAGGGCAGGTCCTGGATGCTGGAAGGACGACATTCAGTCTTTCCATTGAGATTCTCTGGTCCTCAGTTTGCCTTGGTTACAGTCACATTCTTTATAGAGTCAGAGATGGTTTCTGACTTTCATCCTGGGCCCTGTCTGTCCCCTATAGCTGTGTGACCTTTGGGCTTTAGGTCACTCACCCATAAAACAAAGGGTGGGATTCCATGACTTTATCATCCTGGCCACATCTGGACAGTTCTCCTGCCTGTGACATTGATGTAAATGGCACTAGCCACAGATGCTGTGGTGAGGGTTAGAGGTCTATCACCTTCCCACTCCATGCTGCTCCAGCAGACCTTGAGCTGTGTGTGTGGGAGGGGGCAGGCCTGGGTTCTCAGTGTCAGGAGCAGTAACTGCTGGAATAAAGCCTCTCAGGGGCCTCTGCTCTGACACATTGGGGTCCTGCTTCCTTCCATTGTGAGACTAGGACTAGGACGCAAAGGTCCCCCAGGAAAGTGGGTCCACCATACCACCCCATCTCCAGCTGGCCTATGACATGACTCCTGGAGGATAAGGTACCTCCAGTCCTCTCCTGCTGGAGCCCCGCCCGGCAGGCAAGAGCCAGGTGGGGGTGTGGAGCTGGTTCTCTGCTGACTTTATTAGAGGTTGAGTTATTAGTTCCTGGCTTGGGCAGGGCATCTGGGGCCCTGGGTGGCCCTCGGAGCTGACATGGGCAGGCCTGCACTAATTGAAGGCTTAATTAATTCTCCCAGCGGAGGCTGTAGCCGATGCCTTCCTTCCGCCATCTGGCCGTTTGTCTTCTCCCTGTGGGATCACCCTCTGCCTGGCTGGGGGCGCAGGTGGCTCCTCAGTCTGGTTCTCTGCCTGGTGCTTCACTCCAGGGCCTTCCCACCTTGATCCCTTTGCTGAGTGTTGCCTCAGGGCCTCTCACACCTTGGCCCTCAGAGTTGCTCCAAGTTTTGGACTTTACCACATGGGTCCCTGGGGCTCACCAGCTCTATCTGAGAGGTTTACCAGAATGTTCCAGAGTGAGGGGGGTGAGAATAAATTTGGGCTAACCTTCTGGATCTTCCCTGAGGATCTGGGGTGTCAACCTGCACACCCACCACATCATGTGAATCAGGCCTTTCCTTAGGCTCAATTCCAGAACTAAGTGGATGGTCTTAATTGTTTGCAAGCTATAGAGGCAGATAATGTGGTGGTGGTGGTGGGGGCAGGGGATACCTATGCAGAAGTGACTTCCTAGAGCTGGTGGGGGAGAGAGCCTGAGGGGGGGCTTAAGGTCAGGGGGGCCCTATCAGGAGTCAAGCATGGAGTCAGAGGCCAGCATCCCTCTTCTACTTCTAATTTTCAGCCACATATTGAGGTAGAGAATGGTGGTATTGTAGAAATGGGTAATAGGCACACATGTTAATTAAATTATCTGCCACTAGTATTGTCACTGGGGCTAGGTACCTGCATGACTTCACTATTCCCAGTGACCATATTTTTTCACCTACCTACCTACCTACCTACCTACCTACCTACCTACCTACCTACCTACCTACCTACCTTTCTCTCTTTCCTTCTCTCTCTCTCTCTCTCTCTCTTTCTCTCTTTCTTGCCACCAGGGTTATGGCTGGGACACAGTACCTACACAAAGAATCCACTGCTCCTGGTGGCATTTTTTTTCTCAATAGAACAGAGAGAAATTTGAAGGAGAGGAGAGAGACACCTCAGTACTTGCTTGATATCTAGTCTAGTGAAGCTTCCCCCCTGCAGGTAGGGAGCAAAGGCTTTCTTTCCCTTAAACTCATTTGCATTTTCAAAAAATATTTCTTAAAGTTACTATTTATTAGAGACAGAGAAATTGAGAGGGAATGTGTGAGAGAGAGATAGAGAGACACCTGAAACACTGCTTTACCACTGAGAAGCTTCTACCCAGCAGCAGGGATTGGGATCTTGAACTGAGGTCATTGTGCATTGTAATGTGTGCTCAGCCAGGTGCACCACTGCTTGGGCCCTTCCTTTCTTTCTGACAAAGGGTGAGGGACAGAGGGGAATATATATATGGGGAGAGAGAGAGAGAGAAAGAACAGAGAGGCCTGTAGCACTGCTTCACTGCTCTTGGAGCTTTCCCCCCTGCAGGTGGGGAGTGAGCACTTGAACCCAGGTTGTAATGGTTGGTATCCTGTGTGTTCTGCGAGGTGTACTACCACTGGTTCCATGTGTTAACACTTCTGATCAACTCCCACCATTAACACTTGGGGTCTCCATGCCTGGTAGCTCTGGAATCTCTAAAGTTTCCTCCTCTCCTCTCCTCTCCTCTCCTCTCCTCTCCTCTCCTCTCCTCTCCTCTCCTCTCATCTCCAATGTCAACTAGGAACATCTAAGGAGACCACCTGGGACCACAACAAGATAGGAATAGAATGACATTGAGAACCCACCAAGTCACCTGTGAGTGTAAACACGCATGGCTCATGGACAGTGGGGAGCCTAAGGAGAGATGACTGGCTGGTGACTGTCTGTGAGTTTACCAGTTGAGGCAACACCTCCAGTCTGTTTTACCAACAAAAAGACTGCTGAAGGGAGGAGAGGACTTGACTAAGTCTCACCAAATGCAACTGTGAGTCTCCATAGCTATTGCCCCTCAGAGGCTGTAACAGTAGCTGGGAGACCCCGTGATGACACTGGAGGCGGGGGGGGGGAGAACTAGCTCAGAAACTCAGGAGAAGATCTATATCCTGGTGGGCTAGAGGTGGGGCTGTATAGTGAGAACTTTCTACACTGTTCTGCTGATGAATTGAGGAGACATGGTAAATCACTGCCACAGAACCCAGAGAGTATAAATGGGACTTGTTGGAAACTCACAGGACCAAGTACTTTCAGCTGAAAGAGCAGCTGAATTGAGCCCAGTGCTTTGGATCCTAGGGTATGGGAGTCTCTGTGCATAACCACTGTGTTATCTCTCCCCCACCCTGATTTATATCTTGGTCAGGAATGAGTGATTAAGCTAAGAAGCCTACTTATAGTTAAAAAGCCCTCAGGCTCCCATAGCCTACAGGGAATAAAAAGAACAAATTAACAGCCACTGTGCCTAAACTCAGGGACTGAAATAATATTGAGATAACTGTTAATTTCCACAACTCTGAACTCTCTAAGTACCTTACATAGACACAAGTCAATCCAGTCAAGGGTGATCAGTAATTTGAAAAGTACGGAGAGAGGGACCTCATAACATACTATATAAAATGGTTAAACCAACAAGAAGAAAGATTGGAGAACTTAACCAGGATAAAAGTCCAGCTAAAAGCTCCCCAATGGTTGAAGCATAGAACAATGAGGTCAACATCCAAATTCTAGTTAAGGAAATAGTCACAGGAATGAGTAAAGAGTTTGAAAAAATTGTCATAAAGATGAGGAAACAACAAATGAGACTCTGGAAGAAAACACTAGTTATCTCAAGGTTATTAGAGAGCTAAAAGCTGAAATAGCTGAGCTAAGAACACAACTAGCTGAACAAGCTAAAATACTATTAGAACAGGGTAACAAAATAGATGAACTCTAGAAAACAGTAGAGGGGAGAGAGAATAGAATCAATGAGGCTGAAGACAGAATTAGCAAGATCGAGAATGAATTAGAGAAAACTAAGAAAGAAGTAAGAGATCTCAAAAAAAAGATTAAGAGATACTGAAAACAACAACAGAGACATATGGGATGACTTAAAAAGAAATAATATACACATTATTGGCTTGCCAGAGGAAGAAAGAGAGGGAGGGGAAGAAAGCATTCTTCAGGACATAATAGCTGAAAACTTCTCTAGTCTAGACAACATCAAAGACATAAAGGTTCAAGAAGTGCAGAGGGTCCTAAACAGAATTAACCCAGACTTAAAGAAACCAAGACACAACATATTTAGAATGGAAAGGAATAAGGATAAAGAAAGGAAACTGAAGGGTACAAGAGAAAAACAAAGAGTCACCTACAGAAGAAAACCCATAAGATTAGCAGCAGACTTCTCCACACAAACACTACAGGCCAGAAGAGAATGGCAAGATATCTATCAAGTACTCAATGAGAAAGGCTTTCAACCAAGACTACTGTATCCTGCTAGACTGTCATTCAGACTAGATGGAGGCATAAACACCTTCTCAGACAAGCAACAGTTGAAAGAATCAACTATCACCAAGCCTTCCCTGAAAGAAGTTCTGAAAGTTCTGCTATAAACAGTCAGACCACCATAAATAGGCCATATGTCAGAACACTTTAAAAAAACTACAGTAATGGAGTTAAGATATCTTCAATGTATGACATGTCAATGGTCTGAATTCACCTATTAAAAGGCACAGAGTAGGAAGATGGATCAAAAAACACAACCCAACAATATGCTGTATACAGAAAACCCACCTAACTCAATAACACAAACACAGACTGAAAGTGAAAGGATGGAAAACTATCATACAAACCAGTGGCCCACAAAAAAGGACAGGAGCAGCTATTCTCATGTCTGACATGATAGACTTTAAAACAAGTAAAATTAAAAAAGATAAGAATGGATATTACTTAATGCTCAGAGGATCAGTCAATCAAGAGGACTTAATAATTATTAAGGTCTATGTACCCAATAAGAAACTATCTAAATACATCAAACATCTACTGAAAGAGCTACAGCAATATGTCAACAGCAACACAGTAATAGTAGGGGACTTCAACAGCCCACTCTCTCAACTTGACAGATCATCCAGGCAGAAAATCAATAAAGAAATGAGGGAGATAAATGAAAAGATAGAGAAACTAGAACCATTGGACATTTTCAGGGTCATTCACCACAAGAAACTGGAAAACATATCCTACTCAAGTCCTCTTGGGTCATTCTCAAGGATAGACCATATGTTAGGCCACAAACACAGCATCAGCAAATTCAAGAGCATTGAAATCATCCCAAGCATCTTCTCAGGCAACAGTGGAATTAAACTAACACTTAACAATCAACAAAACATTAGTAATAGTCCCAAAATGGAAGCTCAACAGTACACTATTTAACAACTACTGGGTCAAAGAGTAAATAAAGGGAGAAATCAAAATGTTTGGAAAGTTCAATGAAAATGAAGACACAAGCTATCAAAATATTTGGGACACAGCTAAGGCAGTTCTGAAAGGGAAGTTCATAGCCATACAAGCACGCATTAGGAAACAAGGAAAAGCTCAAATAAACAACCTGATTGCACACCTTAAAGACCTAGAAGAAGAAGAACAAAGGAACCCTAAAGCAAGCAGAAGGACAGAAATCACTAAAGTTAGAGCAGAAATAAATAACATTGAAAATAAGAAAACCATACAAAAGATCAATGAAAGTAAAATTGGTTCTTTGAAAGAGTGAAAAAAATTGACAAACCTGTAGCCAGACTCACAAAACAAAAAAAGGAGAAGACCCAAATAAATCGGATAGTAAATGAAAGAGGAGATATCACAGCAGACACTGCAGAAAATCAACATATCATGCAAAGCTTCTATGAACAACTATATGCCATCAAGCTAGAGAACCTGGAAGAAACGGACGATTTCCTAGATACCTACAAACTCCCAAACTTAAATAAAGAGGAACTAGATAACCTGAACAGGCCCATCACAGCCAACAAAACTGAAACAGCTATCAAAAAACTTCCCAAGAGAAAAAGTCTTGGACCAGATGGTTTTACAAATGAATTCTACAAAACCTTCAGGGAAGAGTTAATACATCTACTTTTAAAAGTCTTCCAGAAGACTGAAGACACTGGAATACTCCCTGCCAGCTTCTATGTAGCCATCATCACTCTGATACCAAAAGCAGACAGGGACACAACCAAAAAAGAAAACTACAGACTAATATCTCTGATGAACATAGATGCTAAAATACTGAACAAAATTCTAGCCAACCATATACAGTAGTATATTAAAAATATTTTTAACCATGACCAAGTGGGGTTTATCCCAGGCATGCAAGGTTGGTTTAATATATGTAAATAAATCAATGTGATCCACCACATCAACAAAAGCAAGACCAAATCCACATGGTTATATAAATAGATACAGAGAAAACCTTTGACAAAATACAATATCCCTTCATGATCAAAACGCCACAAAAAATGGGACTAGATGGATAATTCCTCAAGATAATGGAGTCTATATATAGCAAACCTATAGCCAACATCATACTCAATGGTGAAAAACTGGAAGCATTTCCTCTTAGATCAGGTACTAGACAAGGCTGCCCACTATCACCATTACTATTCAACATAGTGTTGGAAGTTCTTGCCATAGCAATCAGGCAGGAGCAAGGAATTAAAGGGATACAGATTGGAAGAGAAGAAGTCAAACTCTCCCTATTTTCAGATGACAAGATAGTATACATAGAAAAACCTAAAGAATCCAGCAAGAAGATTTTGGAAATCATCAGGCTATACAGTAATGCCTCAGGCTACATAATTAACACACAAAAGTCAGTGGCACTCCTCTATGCAAACACTAAGTTAGAAGAAGTTGAAATCCAGAAATCAATTCCTTTTACTGTAGCAACAAAGACAATAAAATATCTAGGAATAAACCTAACCAAAGAGTGAAAGACTTGTATACTGAAAATTATGAGTCATTTCTCAAGGAAGTTGAAAAAGACACAAAGAAGTGGAACGATATTCCATGTTTATGGGTTGGAAGAATTAACATCATGAAAATGAATATATTACCCAGAGCCATCTACGAATTTAATGTTATCCCCATCAAGATGCCAACCACATTTTTTAGGAGAATAGAACGAATGCTACAAATGTTTATCTGGAACCAGAAAAGACCTAGAATTGCCAAAACAATCTTGAGAAGAAAGAGCAGAACTGGAGGCATCACACTCCCATATCTCAAATTGTATTATAAGGCCATTGTAATCAAAACTGCTTTGTACTGGAACATGAACAGACACACTGACCAGTGGAATAGAATTGAGAGCCCAGAAGTGAGCCCCCACACTCATGGACATCAAATCTTTGACAAAAGTGCCCAGACTATTAAATGGGGAAAGATGAGTCTCTTCAACAAATGGTGTTGGAAACAATGGGTTGAAACATGCAGAAGAATGAAACTGAACCACTATATTTCACCAAACAAAAGTAAATTTTAAGTGGATCAAGGACCTAGATATTAGACCAGAAACTATCAGATACTTAGAGGAAAATATTGCAGAACTCTTTTCTGCATAAATTTTAAAGACATCTTCAGTGAAATGAATCAAATTACAAAGAAGACTAAGGCAAGAATAAACCAATGGGACTACATCAAATTAAAAAGCTTCTTCACAGCAAAAGAAATCACTACCCAAACCAAGAGACCCATCACAGAATGGGAGAAGATCTTTACATGCCACACATCAGACAAGCGTTTAATAACCAAAATATATAAAGAGCTTGCCAAACTCAACAACAAGAAAACAAATGACCCCATCCAAAAGTGGGGAGAGGACATGGACAGAATATTCACTACAGAAGATATCCAAAAGACCAAGAAACACATGAAAAAATGCTCCAAGTCATCAATCACTGGACTGCTGACTTCTCCAGATACTATGGAGCTCCCATGAGGTCAGGTACCCAACCTTCCTCATATGAAAATGTCAGAGCTTCAGGGCCCTAAGCTCCTGGCTCAGCTCTGCTGTCCACAATGTGCGATCTTAGACCAGCCACCTGACCTCTCTGAGCATCTTGTCACCTGCTCTAGGGCAGGGAAGAGATGCCACCTTTCCCGAATAACAGAACCAGTGTGTACAGGGCTGGGACATCTGGTAAGGACTGGGGACAACTATGGTTAGGGCTACTTCAGGTACTGAAATCTGATCTGGGATTGGAGGAGAACCAGGATTCCTGTTAACTCAAAGTTATAAATAAAACTTTTGGTCAGGGCTGGACTGTGTGCTCTGAATGCTGCTTGCTCAGGCACTGGCATCAAGGTCAGGGTTGGGATCTGTACCAGGGACTCTGTGCTCAAGGTCAAGACTGGATCTGTGTCAGCATGGGAGGTGGGAGTATGCACTGGAGTCCTGACTCTGCTCTGACCTGTTGAGCCTGCGCTGGTCAATCTACTTTCTGCCTCATCTGTGAACAGTGTGGGCACCATGTCCTGTGTCCCTGTAACTCTCATAGAACAGCACTAGCCACACATTATGAGTGGTGTCTACATTATGCTTGCTGCTAGTGTTCTCTGTGTTACCTTCTTTAATTACGACAAGCAAAGGAGAAAATTGCTGCAAAATTATCATAACAAGCTGCACACTACTAGAGGCTAGAAAATATGTGAGGTTCATATCTGTGCTCAAATTGTGTTTCTCCTGCTTCCTGTGTGAGATTAGTCCCCTCCAGGTGCAACCCCCAACACACACACAATGGCACAGACATTGGTTCTCACTAGCTTCCGGCTGTAGACTCTGCATGTCTTCCTGTCCTTCTGAGTCTGGGGATAGGGATCAGAAGCCAGAGTCTACCTCACTCCCCTCTAGAAACCTTGCTGTGGCCTGTGCTATGTCTTGGGGACATCACAGTGCCCAACTCAACACTTCTTACTCTACCCTGTCAGAACCTAGCTAGGCAACACCACTCTGCCTTCTCCACTGGGCAGCTTCCAGCCACAAGCCTGGGGACCCCGAAGGTGAGGAAGGGAAGCTGGACCAGGTGTTCATTTCTTGTCCCAAGTTCAGAACCTTGTTCAGTTACTTGGAGACCCACTAGCCGTGTCAGAGCCTGTCATCCCCAAAACCATTCTTGTAGTCATATGACCTTGGGCTCCACAAAGCCATAAAGAGGGGGAGGTTCTTTCTTTCTGGTCTTGAACCCAAAGTTGAAGGCATTAAATCTTACCCCACAGCCAACCTTTATCTGTATAAGGCTTTAGATCTGTCCTAGCTTTACAGTGACATAGATGGCATTGTTGCTCACAGGCCACTGTGGGTTTGAATTTCCTCTCCCTCAGCTTAAAAGCCAGGGAAGACAAAATTCCCATCTGCTAGGGAGTGGAGGATGGGAGAGTGATATTTTTACTTCGAGAGGCGCTTCTAAGAGTCTGCTACTGGGCCCAGATAACTCCACTGTAGCTCAGAGGCCTCACAATGTCCCTGTGCAGGTCCCACACCTGCTGCAAGGGTCTGATTCCCAGCCCCCACCTGGGAATTAGCTCTTCACAGACTCCTACCTGCACTGGCACTCAGGGTCTCCCCACACCCACAAGCCCCAATGTGGCCTGGGTTCTAGGGCTCCTGTTCCTGAGACTCTGTCAGCCAACTGAGCATTCTCATTGTGCTAAGGATACAGATCTTGAAGACAGTTCCAGTCATCTCTGCCTTCACACCAATGACAGCAATGGGTCACTGCCCCTCTTGCCTCAGGGTGGTAGGACAGAAAGATTGGGATGGAGAGTAAGAGGTGGATAAGGAAGTGATGAGGATTGTAAAGAGCAGGTGAGGGCAGGAACATACGCTGTTCTCACCACTATTTTGGGGCCCACAGAGACTCTCTCGCCCTTGTTCAGAGTGGATGAGTGGCTTCAAGCCCAAGGAGCCTGGCATGTGCTCATGAACAGAGCTAGAAGGTCCAAGGAAAGCCAATGGTGGAGACAAGAACAAGGCCCCAGGGTGGAGGCTGGCCCTCTCTAACCACTGGTCTCCCTGAGCACTTGGCCAAATTTACTCTGGGAAGGGGTGGGGACACTGATAGGCATATCCAAGCCCTGCTTTGTGGGATGGAGCAGGGGCTGAGCTGGCTGCTGAGTGATGGGAGCAGCAGGGCCTCAGCCACCAGGGTCTGTCACGCCTGGGTGGGAGGGTCTAGGTTCTTCCCAGCTGCCTGGAGGCAGTAGCCATTCCCAGTGGGGATGGAGACCTTGAGGCTTGAGGGGGTTCAGAGAGGGTGAGGAGGGTGATAGGGCTGGGGCTGTCACCCCAGCTAGAAGGTATCCTCCCCATCCCCTTGCTGTTGGGGCATTAATGTTTGTCTGTTTTTGTTATCCCCAGGAATTCATCACTCCAGACAGAGAGGCAGAGAGGAGAGAGACCACAGCACCAAAGCTGCCCCTAGTGCCTTAGTGCTCCCATGTGGTGTACCAGGGGCTTGAACCTGGGTCAATCTTATGCCACCCATCCCTGCAACACTGAATGGCAAGACAGAGGTTTCCAGCTGACTGTGAAATAGGAGATCTTTTATATCACTCTTCCCAAATATTGGATCTTTCAAGTCATAATCTTGAGCTTGGGAGTTAAAAGGGGGAGGGGAGGTTTGCTTCACAATTGGAGTGGAGCAGTCTGGGAGACAAAGCCTGAGTTCCCAGTGTTGTTGGCACTGCCAGGGAAGCTCAGAGGTGATGAAGGGTAGGGTGGGAATACTGAGGGCTCTCACTGAAGATGTGGCCACTGGCTCTCTGCCTCCAGGAGCACCCTCCCTGCTGAGGCCAAGGGACTTTCTTCTCCAGCGATGGAGGAGAGCAAGGCTCAGGTGGCCATTCACATTATAGAGAAAGGCAGTGCCAGATCCCTTCACTGCTTCGAAATCAGCTGAGACAACAGGTTGGAGCACACACTGCCAGCTGTAGAGGGTTTGGTACCAGTGTGTGTGTGTGTGTGTGTGTGTGTGTGTGTGTGTGTGTGTGTGTGTGTGTGTGTGTGGTGGGGGAGCTATGTGTTGCTTGCATTTGACACAGAGCCAAGAGGACACACCTATAGTCCCAGAGGAGCCCTCTTGGCCCCTGACCTGCTTCTGTCCTGGCCTGGAGGCTACTCCCAGTGCATGCTCTTGCTTCTCTATTCCAAATGCCATTTCACCCCCATCTAAATGCCATTTTCCCCATCTGGGTCAGAACCATTGCCTGCTGTCTGGGTCGGCTGGAAATTTCTCAAATGTCGTTTTGATTTATGGTTCTAGTTAATTCTTGAGGAGGCCTGTGAGATGCCCTAAGCTCTGAAGCCTCAATGGGATAAATCATTTATCAGGTGGTTAAATATTCTTTAAGGTCTGAGGAGCACAGTCTGGGTCTAGGCATAGGGGGGCAGGCCAAGGTGTGTGTAGGGGGGAGAACTGGCAAATTTCTAAGCGGAAAAAGGAGAAACTACACAGTCATTTCAGAACTCTTGAGAGGCAACCTGTCATAAGCTGAGGGCAGAACTGGTGCCTGAGGGTCCCTGCTACCTTGGGTCCCAGGAATCTGGGGTGCTTAGGTAGTTGAGAGTATGGGAAGCAGGCAGGAGTCAGGGCAGCTTGCTGGGCCCCTTGCCAGCTGTGTACTCCAGCTGTGTGCTCTCCCTGCCAGGAGGTGCTCATATGACCCCAGAGATTCTGGCTGGTCATAAGGGCTCTGAAACATGAGCTCAGGGCCAGAACAAAGGTGACAAGGTCAGGAAGTCCAAGAGAGTAGACACAGGGAGACTAGTGGACAACTGGCCACCACACTACCTGACTAATTTTTTCTTTTCAAAATTTCTTTATTGGGGGATTAATGGTTTATAGTCAAAAGTAAAATACAGTAGTTTGTGCATGCATAACATTCCCAGTTTTCTGTTACTCTGCCTAATTTTCAGATCTGCCATCACTCTTGGCAGCCAAACACAAAGTTAGGCTTCACTCTCAGGTGACTGAGCCTCTGAGAAAGGAAGAGGAAGGTCTAAGGAAAGCCAATGGTGTAGATGAGAACAAGGCCCCAGTGTGGTCCTCTTTCACCATGTCCCCCACTCCACCCCTGGACTCAGTCTCCCATCAATGAGGCCAAAATGTGAGCAGCCAGCTGCATCAGTGAGTCTCACAAGCATGGGTGGGCTGCTCTTGCCTGCAGTCACCCACTTCTTGCTGTAAAGCTACAAGCAGAGAGGCTGCTCAGGTCAGCAGGCTGGACCTGTGGCCTATGAGGACCCTGGGAGCCTCGAGTGGGAGGTGTGCAGGCTCCTGAATTCAAAAAGCTGTAGCTAAGGGAGTGACACTTGTTTTCAGGATGGAGGCCTGTACCTTCTGCTCAGACCTAGCCCTCAGGGGACCCTTGGGCTGCCACAGAAAAATGCTAGGGCAGGAGACATTCCTAGTGCTGTCTCTGGGGCCCTCATTTTATTTCCTGCGCAGTACCAGGGGTAGAACCTAGGGCCTCCTGTGTGAGCGCATGTGATCTATCTGCTGGGCAGCCCTTCAGCCCCCCCAGATCTAGGTCAGAGCATGCCATCTAGTTGACAGCACTGCCAGGAGTGGGGGGTGGGGTGGGAGGGACCCTGACACCCTCCCCCCTTTAATCTAGCCACACTAGGGTTGGGATGGAAGAGAAGGAGCAGGTCCTCTGGGTTGTGCAGTGAGGCAGTTCTGCAGCTCCCCCACCATCTGGGGGCCGCATCCTCTGAGCCATTCCATCACTCTTTCTCTTGCAAAAAACGAAGGATGAATGAATAATTCACAGGTGGCTCTAGCCTTATGAAGTATTCATCACTCCCGGCCTCCGGAGTAATTAACTCTCACACCAACCCAGAGGCATACCTTCAATGGCCCATTAGTACCCTGTCCCCAGCTTCTCTGTCACAAGCCTGTCCAGGTGGGGTCCTATGGGGGGGTTCTGGAAGAAAGTGGGAAGGAATAAATGTTTTTGCCAGGTAAGCCTGGGGTGCATGGGTTCTTGTAGTAATACCTGAGCTCTTGGCCTGAGCAATTACTGCTCAGAGCTCAAGAGTTACAGGGGAGACATGTAGAAGGACTTACAGCAGGTCCTCAAGCCGTTGACTGGGTATCTAGACATCTTTGTTCTGTGTAACTGGGACACATGGTATCCAGAGTGGGGAAGTTACTGGCTCCAAATCTTGTGTTTATCAGTGGTAGAAAGGGGATTCCCAGTCCAGTGCTCTTGACATTAACTGGGTTTCCTGTCTTGCTTCAGTCAAAGAAGGTCTCCATGGTTTGTCAAGAGATATCAGAGACCATCTATGGACTTAGTCCACCCTCTCCAAGCCACTCATCCTTAGGATGTCTGGGGGGGGGGGGGATCTGGCCTTGGGGAGAGGAGTGTGGGGTACAGGAAGCATGAGAAATGCCCGTCATTTCCTCCTCCACCTCTCCTATCCCCTCCAACTCCTGCCTCAGGGCTGGGTCCAGGAAGGCATCAGGCCCTACAGACCCAAGTCCACTCACCTGCCAGGTCCTATGGCACAATCCTTGTCTCCTCAAGCATCCCAATTGACAGGAAATGGACAGCTCAGATGTCTAGAGTGTACAGGAGAGGCACAGGGGCCTGTGGGAGCCAGGGGTCAGACCCAGTAAGGAAGCAGGCTGACAATATTTTGCTTTCAGTATAGACCTGCAGTCATTGGCTTGTTTGGGGTACTCTCCCTTCCCAATTGAAGCCAGAGATGGGTAATGGGGATGAGTAAAACAGACACTTGAAATAGATCAAACTTCACAAAAGAATCAGTGAATCCTGAAGTGAATCCCCCCAGTCTCAGGCTATCATCCTCTCCAGTCCCACTAAAGACAGGCACCTTGCACCCCTTTTCCCTTTCTTACTTTTGTCCTCTAGAAAAGATTCACTGGGGCCCTAATCGGGGAGTCCTGAGATTCTCAGACAAGATGGGCCTAGACCTCGAATAAATCCCTCTCTCCATTGTTACTGGTCATTTCTATCAGGAACAACACAATAAACTCCTTTGTGGGCCCCTATAGGACCTTTCCCTCAATTTAGATAAAAAAATGGTAGAGAATGTTCCATTCTCTGAAGGGAGGCTGGACAATATACTCTATGCTATACCTGAGGAAGATGGGTTCTGATATTGGGGCAGCTTGGAATGGAACACATTCCAAGCTACTTATGACCACAGAATGTGAGCTCAGATCTACAGGAATACAGAGGTCACATAGGCTCCTAAGTTGAATATGGGTCCCAGATCACATCAAATCGATGGCGTTTACAATCAACAATATTTATACCCCTTTCCCATATTTGGGACCTACTTTCTTCCCTGATCCAGCTTTCTGGTCCTTCTGCAAGCCATGACATCATCTCCCCAGACAATAATTAGGATCCACCTGCATATCAGATTTCAGGCTTAGGCAAAAAAACAAACAAACAAACAAACAAAACAAACAAACAAACAAAAAAAACCCCCACTAGTATAACCACAAGCCCTTTGGAATATAACTAACATATGCCTAGTAGCTATCTACAAAATGGAGACCCTCCCCAACTCTTCATCTGCACTATTCCAGCCTTTAGGTCCATGATTGGTCAACAATTTGTTTGGCTTTGTATGTTAACTATCTTTTCAACCACTAGGTTCCAGATGTTAGCATGATGCTGACCAGACTTCCCTGGACAGACAACCCCATCAATGTGCCTTGGAGCTCCACTTCCCCAGAGCCCTTCCCCAATGGGAAAAGAGAGAGACAGGCTGGGAATATGGATCAACCTGTCAATGCCATGTTCATCGGGGAAGCAATTACAGAAGCCAGTTCTTCCACCTTCTGCATCCCACAATGACCCTGGGTCCATACTCCCAGAGGGTTAAAGAATAGGAAAGCTATCAGGGGAGGGGATGGGATACGAAGTTCTGGTGGTGGGAATTGTGTGAAGTTGTACCCCTTTTAGCCTATGGTTTTGTCAATGTTTCCTTTTTATAAATAAAAAATAAAAGAGAGACAAGATTCACTTGGCAGCTCTTTCCATTTGATAAACAAACACACATCTGACCACTCCATCTTCTCCTCTAGGACCTTCTCTGATCCTCTCTCCTGTCCTTTTTCAGTGTCCTGTTCCCACACCCCACCTGGAACTGTGCCGGTCGGTATCCCTCGGAATCCAGCATACTGCTGGTGTTAAAATGCATCTTAGTCATCCTTAGTCACCCAGCAGTTCTCTTTCAGTAACTAGCAGGTGCCCAGCCTGGGGCAGGTGCTCTAAAATCAGTGATGACTCAATGGGTAAGCTGGGAGACCTTTGTGTGGAAGACTTCATGTCCTTGTGCAGATCACTTTGCTTCTGTTTTGGGTCACACTGAACTATTATTTCCCCAACTTTTAAAAAAGGTATTCAATATCAAGACCCATACACACAATATGTGTTATTTCTGAAACTTGAAAACTGAGACAAAATTTTATGAGCTAGTGCTTTCTCTTACAACATATGTTGTCTTTTGATACTTTATGTTATTTCCTTTTATCTCTAAAAGGCTGCTACAATCCACAAGATGACTCTCCCACTTGTGGGTGGCACCATCCAGCTGGAAAATCCTGAGATAGCCCTGTGCTGCCTCCTCCAGAGGCTTCCCCAGTGGTCATCCCCACCAGCCCAGGATTTCTCCAAGAAGAAAAGGGACATGTCATAAATAACACTGTAATGTCTGGCATAAACCAGGGTGAATTATAAGCCTGTGGGGCCTGTCCAGCCCTTCTGATCTCCTTAGGCTGGGAAGAAGTCAACTGGCTTGCCCTTCTTTGCCTTGCTATATGATTTATTACTCAGAACAAAGTTAAGACTTCTGCTGACCACTATCACTCTCCTGGTGGACCATCCAAATATTCTACTAGTCCTCAAGTGCAAATCACACACATTAACTAACAGTGATTGGTTGAGGGGGTGGCCATATGATCCACTTCTGGCCAATGAGATGTGAGAGAAAGTTGGCTGAGGGCTTGGGAGGGGCAACCCTGTGTCCTTGGATCTGAGTTTGCTCTTTTTGAGGTTGAGACCTCAGTGAGGAGATAGAGCAAGATGGGGGTGTGGTGGGGTGACTAGGTCTTGGCAACAAAGTTCCTGAGGTCTTTGAGTAGCCTAGGATGGTGACTTGGTGTGAATTTGTTCCAGAAAGCCTAGTATGGCAGGCCCTGCTATTGCTGCCTGTCCACTATTCTCTCCATAGCAACCTAGGTCCCAGGATATTTCTGTGGGCTCTGGGGAAGAAAAGCCTAACCTTACACTGGGGACTTTATGCTGGGACTTGTAGAATCTGGCTGCCATTTTGCCACCCTGAAAAACAAACAAAACGCAGAAAACACTAGCCTATGTACATGAGCCCTGCTAATGACATTTGCATCTTCCACAGTTAGCCTTTCCCTGGATGTCTCAGTGATGTCAATCAGTAAATGTCACAACAGATTTTGAGGAGGAGGGCTTATAAACTGGCAATAGCGTGTTTGAAAACAGGCTTGGGGAGGGGGGAGAGGGAAGCTCTGACATGGAATGTTTGTGTTTCCTGTAGTGTCAATACTCCTACCATGGCTGATTCAAGCTACCAGCCAGAAGTCACAAAACAGCGAGCTGGGGAGAGAGGCTCTACGAGTGTGTGAAGACCAGCTCCTGCACACTGAGGGGTTTAAGCCACTCTGGTCAGGCTGCCTTTCACCTATTATGAGAACACTCTAACCTCCTAATCAGTTTCACTATTTTGGAACAAAACTCCCTCTGTTGTACTTGAGTTTCCATTCAAGGGGTCTGGCACTTTTACTTGGGTTTCTATTCATTATCACATGAGGAGTACCTGTGGTTTCTTGGTCTGTGCTCTGCTTCTTTGGGGCACTTGGGGAAGCCATGAGCACCTTCTAGATTTCCTACAGCTGTGCCAGAGCTTTCTGTCCCCTCCTCGGCCTTTATCACATACTAGTTCTTTTATTTTTAGCTTGGGCTCTGACAAAAGGTAGACAAAACTGACCTTTAGTAAGTTTTTGCTTTCTGCCTCACTACATGGGAACTGGCTGCCTGAGCTTTGCTTGGATTAGATAAGGTTGAGGATGTCCTGTGTGTGTGTGTGTACGGGATGTGGGGGGTGGTGGTGGTGGCATTCCTATCAGCCAGGATCATAACTGTTGCTGTTATGTTCTCACATAATTGCAACTATTCCCCCACCCCCTCCCACAAGCTGGGAAGGTGGAACCCCTGCTCTGACTGTGGCTTTCCTATCTCACTTAATGACAGCTCATCCATCCAGTCGGACCCAATCATTGGCGCTGTCCTCGACTCCTCTCTGGCATCCCACACCAGCTAGCCAGCCAGTCCCCCTGTGGTCAAGATGCTGACTACTTCTCTCCATCTCCCTACTTCCCCATCCAGGAGGGCAGAGACACTGGTCTGGCCTCACTGCTCCTGCCCCTGTCCCATACTCAAGACAGCAGCAGAAGTGCTCCTGCTCACACCTAAGTCAGCTCATGCCTCTTCCCTGCTCTAAACCCTGCACTGGCTCCTGTCTGCACTCAAGAGTCAAAGCAAAAGTCCTCTTCATGGTCCACTGGATGCCACCCTTACCTAGAGCTGTTCCTCAGCCACACATGGCACTGCCACCTCCAGGAGTGTCTACTTTGAGGTGCTGCTTTCTCTGACTGGAACACCCCCCCCCCCACCATCTACACACACACACACACACACACACACACACACACACACACACACACACACACACCATATCCTCTGGAGTGATGCCCTCATATCATTTTAGAATGGCACCTTTCTGTGTCCCTAATTCCTCTTCCTCATCCTGCTGTGCTGTACCTGACACTAACCCCTTTTCTTTCAACTCCTCTGTCACCTCTCCTTACTGACCCAGGGGAAAGGACAGGGTGGCCTAGTCAACTCACTGAGATGACAGGCTTCTGGCAGCCCCAGGAAGGCCCAGCCTGGGGCTGTGTTGTATTCCTCACTCTTCCCAGTGCCCGGAGCATAGTGTGCACAGAGCAGGTGTGCTATGCACACATGCTGGCTAATGGCTCAGCACTCACAGGAAAGGCTCATTGCAATTTGCCACTCAGCTGCAGTTGGTGGTGGGAGGTTGTGATTGAAAAGCAACATAAGGGAGCTTTCTGGGGTGAAGGAAATGTTCTATACCTTGGAGTGGTGCCTACATAGTTATATGTGTTTGTCAAATTTTGTTGACCTGCTCATTTAAGTTGCTTACATTTTATTATGTATAAATTATGCATTGATATTTAAATTTTAAATATTTTTAAGTTACATTTATTTTTAAAGATTCACTTATTTATGAGAGAATAGAGAGAAAACCAGGGCATCACTTTGGCACACATGATGCCTAGGAACAAACTTGGGACTCCAGGCTTGTGAGTCCAGTGCTTTATCCACTGTGCCATTTCCTGAGCCACCAATAAATTAAATTTACACTGAAACTTGGCCCTGTACCATTACTTCCAGGAAGCTGTCTTGGGTGCTCATGCTGGGCTCAGTGCCTTCCAGTCAGCCACAGGAAGAACTTGAGCCACCTACTTCTTAGTTCTATCCTGCACACAGAAGATGACACCTAAAAGCTTTCCTCTTCCTGCCACCAGGTTGGCTCTAAAGGCTGTGTACCAATGTAAGCTTCATGCATCACTTTGCTGTGCCATCTTATGGGGAGGAAATTGAGGCCCAAGGGGAGGGAAGCAATTTGCCCAGGCTGGGCTGTGGAGGAGGTGGCGTGTACACTCTGCAGTTTGACTCCCATTTCCTGCACGGCCACTCTACTACATCTGACAAACATTGGCTGCTAGCTGGATTCTCTTCTCACTCTTCTTCTTCCCCAGTGACCAGAATCATCACCCATCTCCAAGGTCATGGTGAATGTTGACAGATAGCTTGCAAATGAAAGATCTCACTCTCTGCAGTCCCTGGATGGAAGACAGGCTGGCCCCCATCGCCAGACAAAGGCCTGTGTTGTGTTGACAGGAGCCAAGTGGATTAACTACACAGACAGTTTAGCTCAATTCACAAGCATTTAGCCAACACCCACGACATGCCAGGCAATGTGCTGGCACAGGGAACAGAGAAGGGCTGATAAGATGGAGAAGGAAGCATCCAGACTGGAGGGGCAGAGCAGAGGCTATGAGGTTGAGTCCAGGGTGAGAGCTGCAATCTGCCCACCTGCTTCTGTTACCCACTTTCCTGGGTTAACACTCATCCGGTCCAGGCTAAGGGATACTGCCTTTCTCAGTGCTCACCCAGACTCTACAAAGTTGGGGGAGGGGACATCCTATTATTATTATAGTTACTGTCCTTTACTGTAGAATCCCCAAACTTTCTTTTCCAGACTTTCCTGCCACCATGATACAAGTATGTAGCCCATGTCTTATCAAATAGAAGCTTCTGAGAGGTGGGAATTTGAACAACCTGTTGTGAGGTTGTGAACAACCTGCTGCTTCCAGGATCTGTAGTAGCAGGGCTTTGGTGTTGTATCCTTGGTGGGGGGTGAGTTAGGGTGCTATACTAGTAGGGGTTTCTGCGCCCAGTGCTGCAGTGTGCTTGTGGCCCATGCTTTTGACTGACCGGCTGCCAAGCCTGGGGTCCTCCAGATGGCTCTGCCTTACCACAGATCCCATTTTACCTTTCTGGTTTGATATTAATTATTACATTTTAATACATAACCTATGTGTCGATACATAAATTGATTAATGTAACCAATCATGTCAACAACAGGGAAGTTTAAAAAATCGCATTATTATTTCATTAGATAAAGAGAAAACTTTTGATAAGATCCAACATCCTTTTATGATTAAAACTCTAAAAAATGAAGATTGAG
Source organism: Erinaceus europaeus (assembly GCF_950295315.1). NCBI lineage: Eukaryota > Metazoa > Chordata > Mammalia > Eulipotyphla > Erinaceidae > Erinaceus > Erinaceus europaeus. Next base: position 57,125,300 of record NC_080165.1, read on the forward strand.
GGAACATCCTCCAATATAGTAAAGGTTATAGTACATGTGAAGCCCACAGCTAATGTCATACTCAAGATCAGAAATGTACTTAGATCAGAAACAGGAAAAGACTACCAATTAGCACTGTTGATATTCCATACGGTTCTAGAAATTATAGTCATAGCAGTCACGTTTTCCTTAAGAAATAAGAGGATTCAAATGGAAGAAAGGAAATATAATATATATATTATAATATAATATATCACTTTTTACATATGACATGGCATTAGAAAATACATAGAAAATCCTAAAGAATTCAGTAGCAAACTCTTAAATGTAATATGGAAGACAACCGTGTACAATTAATATAGAAAAATCAGGGACATCTTCCATGCAAACTATGAACTAAAAGAAGAAATCAAAAAAGTAACCTCATTTAAAATAACATAAAAAAGAATTTGGTATCTAGGAATAAATTTAACAAAAACTTTGGGTCACTATGAAATAAGTAAAAGAAGGCACAGGATATAGAAAGACATTATGTACCTCTGGATTGGAATAATAGTATTAGTATGGCTATCCTATCCAAAAACAATAGAGATTAAATGTAATCCCTATCAAAATCCCATTGGAGAAAACTTTTTTTTTTTTTTGTCACCAGGCTTATTTCTGGGCTCCACCACTACAGGCAATTTCTTTTCTTTCTTTTCTTTTTTTTTTTCCTCCCCAGCAGCGTTATCCCTAGGGCTCGGTGCCAGCACTACAAATCCCCTGCTCCTGGTGGCCTTCCTTTTTCTTTCTTTCTTTTTTTCTTCTTTCTATTTTACTGCATAGGACAGACAGACATAGAGAAGGGAGGGGAAGATAGGCATAGTTAAAAAGAGACACCTGCAGACCTGCTTTACTGCTTGTGAAATAGTTACTGGCTGCAGGTGGGGAGTGGGGGCTCAAACCCTGATCCTTGACTAGGTCCTTGTGCATAGTACTATGTACCCTTAACTGGGTGAGCCACTGCCCCGCCCCACCCCACCCCCTGCAGACATTTTTACCCCTTAATTTGCTTCTCCTCCTCCTCCTTCTCCTCTTCCCCTTTCTCCTCTTCTTCCTACTTCTTCTCCTTGTTCTCCTCTCCCCTCTCTTTTTGATAGAGAGGGTAAGAGTTAAAGAGAAGGAGAAATACCTGTAGCACTGTTTCACTGCTGGTAAAATTTCCACCTCTGTAGATAGGATTTGGCTTGAGCCTATGTCCTCATGCATGGTAATGTGAGCTCTCTAACGTGAGCCACCACTCAGCCTCTCAAACAAATTTTTAAGGGGGTAGGGCATATACTACAGAGGTTTGTCTTAGAATCACAAGAGATCCAGAATTGCCAAAGCGACTCTGAGGGGAAAAGAAAACACAAGAATGGAGGAATCATGCTTCCTGATTTCAAGCTATGTTACAGGGCTACAGTGATTAGAACTGTGTTGTACTGATACAAAAAACAGACATACAAATCATTAGAATAGAATTGACAGCCCAAAGCCCAGAAATAAGCTCTCACACATATGGACAGTTAATTTATGATAAAAATATCTCCCCTCGGCTAGAAGTAGACCTACTATTATTCCTCTCCTGGGGATATAACATAAGGAACCAAACATACCCATCCCAAAATATTTGTGTATACCTATGTTCATAGCAGCACAATTTGTAATAGCTAAAACCTGGAAGCAACCCAGGTATCCAACAACAGATGAGTGGCTGAGTAAGTTGTGGTCTATATACACAATGAAATACTACTCAGCTATTAAAAATGGTGATTTCACCTTTTTCACCCCATCTTGGATGGAGCTTCAATGAATCATGTTAAGTGAGATATGTAAGAAACAGAAGGAAGGATATGAGATGATCTCACTCATAGGCAGAAGTTAAAAAACAAGATCAGAAGGAAAAAAATTAAGCTGAACTTAGACTAGAGTTGGTGTATTGTACCAAAGTAAAAGACTCTGGGGTGGAGGTGGGAGGGTTCAGATCCTGGAACATGATAGCAGAGGAGAACCTAGTGGGATTTGTATTGTTATGTGTAAAACTGGGAAAAGTTATGCATGTACAAACTATTGTATTTTATTGTTGACTGTAAACCATTAATCCCCTAATAGAGAAATTAAAGAAAAAGTCTCACATCATTCAACAAAGTCTTTTTTTAAAAGTGGTGTTTTGTTAGGAAAATTGTAACTACATGCAGAAGACTGAAACAGGATCACCAGAAGTCACCATGCACAAAAATCAACCTGAAATGAATTTAAGACTTAGATATTAGACCAGAAACCATATAATACATAGAAAAAATAAACACCAGAGCAATATATGATGTTTGCATTAGAAAATGCTTTAGAGACTTGAGTCCACAAACAAAAATAAAAAAAACACAAACAAAAATAAGCCAATGGGACTACATCAAAACAAAACGACACTCTACTGAATATGAAAAGACATTTGCACTCCATGCATTATTAGACAAAGGGCTAATAACCAAACCATATAAAGAACTTAAAAAACTCAATAACAATAAAATAGCCCCATTAAAATAAGAGGCAGGAAAGATCTGAACAGACTTCAAAAAAGAAGACACTTAGATGGTAAATAGGCATTTGAAAAATGCTCTAACTCACTGGTTAGGGAAAAACGCAAATCAAGACAATAAAGAGTTGTCACTACACCCCTGAAGTGAGAATGGCCTCTAAACAAGTCATGGTGAAGATCTGGGGAAAATGAACGCGTCTACACTGTAAATTGACTTATCTCCTGTGGAAAACAGGCTGGAAATACCTCCAAATATTAAAAATAGACTTCCCATACAATCCAGAAATTCCTCTCCTAAGTATCTATCCAAAGAACACTAAAACACGAAGCCAGTACACCTGGCAGAATGCATACGTTACCATGCAGGAGGGCCCAAGTTCAAGACCCTGGTCCCCATCTGTAGGGGAGAAGCTTCACGAGCAGTGCTGCAGGTATCTCTCACTCCCTCCCTCTGTATCACCCCATTTACTCTCAACTTCTGTCTCTATCTAAAATAAATTTTTTAAAAGAACACAGAAAAACTTATCCAGAAAGGACTATTACAGCACTATTTGTAATAATAAAAATTTGGTAACAATCCAAGCACCCAGTGACAGATGAATGGTGAATGGATATGTGTGATATGTATACACAATGGAATACTACACAGCTGTAAGAATGTTTAAATCTCTTTTGCTGCCATGAAGGTGAAACATGAGAAGAATCATGCAAATGAAATAGCCAAAGAAGGATGATTGCCAGATGATCCTATTCATAAGTGGAACTTAAAAAAAAAAAAAAGCAAAGCAAGGGGAAAAAATTACAGGGTAAAACTTTAGTAAACTATGACTTATCAAAGTAGATACAAGGACTCTGAAGTGGGGAAGGGAGGAGTTTGAGAGGAGGTTATAGACCCAGTGTTTTATGGTGGAGGGGGATGACAATTTGGTGTGCTATTGTGTGGGGTCCAGGCAAGGAAGACAACTCGAGATTAAAGTCTAATTATGAGAGTCTTTATTTCCCGACCTGGGAATATCTCGCCGGCAAAGTGCTGTTCAGAGAACAGTACCGGCCCTCACTATACAGCTGGTTATAAAGGCAAACATCACAACTTTTTAAAGCAAGCTGGGTACAGAAGCTAATATAGGCAGTTAATTTTAGAACTTCCCCTTGTGACCCTCCACATCTTCTTTTCAGAGAAATCCACACTCGCCACACACTATTTCTTAAGAGTATTTCATAAGTGCACTGGTACTCCAGAGGGGCAAGAATTTTCCTGGAACTGACTGATACTGGCAGGGTCACTTGGGGGCCAAGATGGAGCTCCTCAGATCAAGCCTTTACACTATCTTGGGGAGGTAAGAAACCACTCCATGGCATGACAACAGCACTGTACGTCACTTTGTTTCCTCAATAAAGTGATCTTAATAAACATACTGTTCTCTGTAAAGGCATGGATGTGAAGTAGAGACTCAGAAGCTGGGGTGGTATTTCCCTTATCAGAGAGGGTCTCCCATAACGCTCTTCACAGAATTGCCTTCCACGGAGGCACTGGTTAAACCACATGGAGGAACTGGAGAACACATGCCTTCTCTCCATTAGTGTGCTTGGCAGGACTGTCGGGAATGAAGAGACATGGAAGGACTCTGGTGTGTACAGTAGGTTGGTCCACTCAACTTCCATTCCCACTCTCTCTATTGCACTTATTTATTTGATAGGACAGAGAGAAATTAAGAGGTAAGGGGAGGGGGCTGGGCGGTAGCGCAGTGGGTTAAGCACACATGGCTCAAAGCATAAGGACCTGCATAAGGAATCCCGGTTCCAGGCCCTGGCTCCCCACCTGCAGAGAGAGTCACTTCACAAGCAGTGAAGCAGGTCTGCAGGTGTCTATCTTTCTCTCCCCATCCTCTTGATTTCTCTCTATCCTATCCAACAACAGTAGCAGTGAAAACAATAATAACAATAACAACAACAATAAACAACAAGGGCAACAAAAGGGGGAAAAATAGCCTCCAGGAGCAGTGGATTTGTAGTGTAGCACAATAACCCTGGAGGCAAAAAAAAAAAAACAAAAAAGAAAAAGAAAAGAAAAAGGTCAGGGGATATTGAGAGGGTGAAAGAAAGACACCTGCAGACCTGCTTCAACATTCGTGAAGATTTCCCCCCTCCCCCAAAGATGAGGATGAGGGTGTGAACTTGGGTCCTTGCACATTGCAACATGTGCATTCAACCAGGTGCACAACCATCTGACCCCCACTCTCCCCCCCCAGTAGTTTTAACAAATTCTTGAGGTAGGGGATGAAGGGCAGGTCTGAAGTGCTTAGAAACAGAGAAGCTGGAGGGGGTACCACTATCTGAAAAGGCTGCATCTCCAAGGTGAGCTCCTTTGGACATCTGACCCTTGGGGGAGGGGCACCCTCACTCATGCACCCCTCATAAACCATCTGGTGCAATGTCTTGACCCACTGCCAGAGCATCTCACAGATACCGGTTCTCACCAGAATTGAACTAGGGTGTTGTAGAGCAGCTTCTACCTTGGAACCTCTTCACCCCAGAGGACCCTCTCCAGTCCCCAGAGTACCACAGTCAAAAAGCTTCATTCATCTTCTAGGCTGCTGAGGCCTCAGGTAACTTCCTACTCCACTCTGGGCTGGGAGATGCCAGGCTTCTGTGCATTGTGCTATCCTCCAGCAGGTGTGCTCTTGTGTCTGTCCCTTCCTCCTTGGCACTCACTGCTGTCACAGCCTGCTTTCAGCCTTACACAGAGGAACCAACTCCCCCACCCCAGTCTATCTTGCTGTCACCATTGCCTGACCTCTCTCTCCCAGTAGGACTCCAACTGGAGGTCAGAACTAAGTTCCTATGTCTCAAAAGCCCTTAAGACAGAATAGGGCTCACAGTTAAGAGCCAGAAGGCTTGGTGAAGAAATGAATATATACATGCAACATTGCACAGTAAAGACTTACTCCAACCAAAGCCCTTTTCACCCTTGTACCACCTACCCCCACCACAGGTGGCCCTTGAGCTGACACTATGGCAGCAACATGAAGCTCCTGCTTCATCTGCTGTGGGTGGTTTACACATTTGTGAGCATTTAATGAGCACAAAACCAGTGCCTGCATTGTCTCTTTGACTTAAGTTCTCCTGTAGTGGTTGCATGGAGCAAAGAAATGCACAAGGAGAATGTGTCAGCAGAGCACAATCTGCGGGTATGTGTGTATGTGGTTTAACTTGCTTTCATACCACCATACTAATCTGGGCCCTTGGGAACATATCCTGCAATAAAAATAGAAATTAACAGGGCTTACAAGGCTGAACATACTATTTTCGCCCTCCACTTTAGAAACTGGACAAATTTCTAGAGCAGCAAACAGGCTTCAGATTGCTTTGAACACAACACATTATACAGCTTTCAGAGATAACTTAGACAAGTTTCCATAAAACCTTAGACTTCATTGTTGGTCATGCACTCTGGTGCATTCTAGGTTTTACTTTGTTTTATAATTCTGGTTGCAGTCTGTGAAACTGACCTCAGTGCTCATCAGTGGATCCCTGTTTGCAGTTTGAAAATCATCTTAGAGGGTCTCCCCAGCTTTAATGGTTCGTTAAGGTGAACATGAGAACTCAGCTGTCCTGTGTGTTTGCAGAAATGAGGGCAGAGACAGGAGTACCTTTAGGGGCTAAGTTGATGAGACAGGGCCTGGGCTGCTGAGAGGAGGCAGCTGGTTCTTATAAAGCCATCAATGCATTGGCCATGATTTGCCTCAGAAATAGTGGAGGCTGGCATTCAGCTGTCATCCTGAAAGCCAGAGCTTTGTGGTCATAGAAGACCAGAGAATTTCCCAGGGCAGAAATTCTGTTCCCTCCCTTTTTTCTTTCTTCTTGGCTCTTCCTTACTCCCTCCTGCACCCCCCCCACCCCACTTCCTTCTATGCTCCTTTTCTCCTCCAAGGCCATCAAGAATCCAGCAGCTCAGGACCTGGCTCCACCTGCTTCATGGGAGTCTTGCCTCTCTCTGGCTTATGGCCCTGGCTGAGCCCTATCCCTCTTCAGGGCTCTGAGATTATGGTTCTCCCCATACCTGTCAGCACTGATCACCCCCTGGGGCAACTGATGGCTGGAGCGGCTGGGCCAGGAGCCACCTCAGTAAAGAGTCCCACAGGCCTGTCCATTGGCAACTGGATAATTAATATGGAGCTGGGACAAGGGACAAGAGAAGGGAATCTGCAGATGCTGGTATTTGTTGTAATGTTTTCTAGAGCACAGCCTATCCCAAGCATGTAATTTTCATTATATGATATCAACATTTAGCTTCAGCAGTGGAAATGTCAACTTTAATTATTTTCAAGGAGTCTTGATGGCTCTGGGAATAAATCAATATAAATAATGTTTTCATAAACTCTGAATCATGCTTCTAATAGTGTTATAGCTATAATTTTAATATCTAAAACAATTTTTCTCTGCATCTTGGCAATTAATTGATGCCATGTGTTCATTTTTCTGTTCCTTGTTGTTGTCACCTAAAGAACTAGGGGTAGAGGTAACACATAGGCTCAGGGGCTGCATCCCCATGACTGAGGCCATCCCTAGCCCTACTATGCACAAAGGATAAGACTCAGTATAAAGTCTCTGCCCCAGAGAACTGTTCCCCTTTCTCTCAGACCATTTAGTTTACTTACCTCTCTTGTGTATCATTTCCAAGTCCCAATGCCTGGAAGGGGTGCATCACTACTCCCCACCTAATCTCCCTGGGCAGACAAGGAGGCAGATGTGACAGCATTGCTAGCTGGGCTACCCTCCAGTCATGACTCTGAACAGTTAACAGGTGGCAGCACCAAGGAGTCATCTCTCAGGCCAGGTTCTTTTTTTTTGCAGGCTGTAGAGAATGATGCCAGTGAGAAAAACGAAGAAACAGAATTTACTGAAGAACACTAGAAATCACAGCCTTTGCCAGAGCCCAAGTCTGTGCTCTAGACAGTTGACCAAGAGCAGCCCACAAGACCCCGCTATTCCCCCAAGGTCCTAGCATCTGTAGTTCGCACAGAAGAGAGGTGAATCTGGAGGTGGGGCTGCTGTTGGATGCTCTTGGAAGAACAGTTGCCTTGGGAAATCAGGCATGGCCAGATCACTGTGATTGGCAAGTGGCAGCTTCTCCAATTCCCAGACTCTACCTCAAGGTCTGAGTACAATGCTCCATGTTGTAGCCTGGGCCTCATGCCACAGCCAAAGGAACATGCAAAAGCATCTTTTATTTTACATAATGTGAGGGAAGCAGACATTCTACTTAGTATGGGGAGACATAAGAAGAGAGTCCAGCTGCTGGTTAGACAAGAATAGCAGGCAGCCCAACTTGGCCTCCCTCTCCCTTGTCTCTAAATCCACTCCACAGCTGCTTTGATGCCAGCCAGTTCTCGCTGAAGAACTCAAACAAACAAATAAACCTACAGCTCTAAGAGCCTTTCCTCCCACCTGATTTCTGCCCCACATTTCCAGTTGTGATTCCTCTACCCACATTGACTAATCTGCAGGGCGAAAATGCTGATGGGCCCCAATAAGAAGCTCTGAGATCTGTGGGTTATATTTCTCCATGTAAGGAGGTAACTGGCATTCTGGTTTTTAGAGCTGGTCCCTAGTGAGGTTACAGTCTATGAAGCAATGCCATAGGCCCAGGTACTTCCAAGTCACCAGCTATTTAGGCTCCCTACTGCTAAGGAAGATTGCTTGGCCCCAGTTCCTGGTGATAGGCTATCTGTCTGTCTGGACATTGCCCGGCACATCACCCCTACCTGGAGGCATCTTCCCATTCAATACCTCAAAGCTGCTCCTACCTCCCCCTCCTCCAATGACTATGCTTCTTTTCTTAAGGGACACTTTACAGTAATTCTTGCAAGGAAGGATTGGTAGTGGTGAATTACTTTAGTGTCTGTATGTTTAAAAATATCTTTACTTATCCCTCATACTTAAAGGATAATTTGTCAGGATGGAGTATTTGTGGCTGGTAATTCTTTAATATTTTAAATAAGCCATTCAATTCCCTCTTTGCCTCTAGAGTTTGTGATGAGAAATCCAATGATAGCTGATGGTTCTACCTCTGTACACCAGTTTCCTCCTTTCCCTGATATTCTGAAACATCCCCCCTCCCTGGCTTTGTTTTAAAATAATTTTACTTTGATGTGTCTTGGTGTGTGCCACTTTGGAATCAGGAGCTTGGGTGTTTGTTCAGCTTTCTGGATGTCTATAACTTTGAGTGTTGCCCAAGTGTAATTATTTTTTGCTATGATTAACTTTGACTCATATTGAATTTTCTAAATTCTATCTATGATATTTTCCCCAGATCTGATCTTCTTTTGTACATTCTTTTGTCTTTATGTCGAAGCTCAGGCATTTGGTGTGGTTTCTATTGTTAAGCCAGCAGGTGGCACTGTGGCTACAATGTTAATTTTCCTTTTTCTATATTATAGTGGGGGAGGGGAGATTCTATTTTATTTTACTTTATTTTATTTTATTAGGAGAGAGAAAGATCAGAGTACTGCTTGCCTTTGGTTTATGGTGGTGTTGGGGATTGAATCTGGGACCCTGAAGCCTCAGGCATAAAGTTTTTTGCATAATCACTATGCTTTCTGGGAGGGGAGATGTTATCATTTGTTTCAAGACTGATATAGTGTCTATGATACCAATATAGGGTCTTTTTTATTAATTTTTTTTGGGCATAAACAGAGAGAAATTGAGAGGGAAGGAGAAGATAGAGAAGAAGAGAAAAAGACACCTGAAGCACTGTTTCAACATATGTGATGTTCCCCCTGCAGGTGGTGACTGGGAACTTGAACCTGGGCCCTTGTGAACTAGAATGTGTGCACCCTATCAGGTGTACCACTATCTGACTGCCTTAATATTGGGTCTTGCTGCAGTATTTCCAAATTCTGGGAAGTGACAGCATGGGAGAATTGTTTTCTCCTGAGAGCTTAAAGAACAAGAAGATTTTATATTCCTATCCAATTGCTGGGGCCTGAGCAGACCACATGGCTTTAGTTCTCATCCAGGTTTCTTTAAATATTGGTGAGTCTTCTGGTCGGATTCAGCCGACCAGGAACAGTAGTACCTGGAGAGGGCTCTAGGATTGAGAAAAGAAAGAAGACAGTGCAATGGGGTTGGGAGGGCTCCAGCCCAATGACTGAGTGCCCAGATTTATTTCCTCACAGTCCTTTTATAACATACAGAAAGAAGCTTAATTATGCTGACTCTGCATAAGGTTTCTTAAAACATAATCCAGGTACATAAACAAAGTACAGTTTCTCAAAACATGAGCAAGATACAGTTGAGGCAAAAGTTCATGTAGTTAGACAATTATCGTTTTCCCAGAAAGTCTGCAAAGTCTTTATCATTTTCTCAGCTTTCTCTAATCATTCTAAGAGAAAGGTCAGGGGCTCGCAGAAGGCCTACTTTGCCAGCCTTCTGCTCACAGACCCAGGAGTCTTGCCTTTCAAGGACCTGCTGCCTCCGACATGAGTCCTTGTAGGCAGTTCAATATTCTGATGCCTCTGAGTTTACAGGTTAAGTGCCCAGAAATTCCCTGCCTTCCTATCACTGACAATGTGCTTCACTGCATAGCTACCAAGATGGCACTGACTGCCACTAAGAATGGCTTCTTAAGTCCTGAGAATCTTTCCATCACCCCTTTTCCATTCACTGACTATGTGCACCTGCACCAGCTGTGGTTAAGTGAATTTCATCAGAAGTCCCAGATGTAATTTGGTGCATTTTCATTACTTTAACTACTTGACCAGGGAAGCGATGTATAGCAGTTACTACTCCGTGAACACAACTCCACTCATTTCCAGAGACTATGCATTGAAAAGCAGACACCAAACTTATTGCCTTTGTGATTTCATTTATACAAATGTTTTAAGATGTGGAACCCATGAAGAATTGTTATAAGGACATCATTTCCACTTTTGGAACTCTCAAAAAAAAAAATCCCAGGACCTTCTAGATCCATTCCACCTTAGTGCTTATCTGCTGAAAACTAAACACTTACCAGTTCTACACTGTGAGATGGGCAAAACAAATGGATAGATAGATGCATGAATGGATAGGTGAATGCATAGATGGAACCTGTCCTCCTAACCTAGGGCAGGTAAGAAGACAAAACAGTGTCAGTCTGGGGGAGGGAAAAGTAGGAATAAATGAGTCTCAGCTGTGGAGAGCTTTGAACACAAGATTATTTCCCCTTTGTGTAAGATGACTGAGGGATAAGCTGGGGTCTACTAGGGAGATACATGGGATGATTTTCTGTGCCCCTTTTGGGACTTTCCTCTGAAGGATTCTGCCAAGGGCATAAAATTATTTTCACTTTGGTTCATGAAGAGCAAAGAAGGGAGTTTGAAAGCCTTTCAAGCTGTGTTACTTCTAACAAAGACAGAACACAAGTATTTGCACTGTAGAGCTATCTGTGTGACTACACTACCCAGGACAATAATTCACATAATTCCTGAGCAAGATCTTCAGAGATAAGCTTACGTCCCATTGGCTATTAATCTCTGACTTCCAGGGGCTGGAGGAATGCCTTTGCTGTACTGGAGAATGTTACTGACCTCTGACTTTACCTGAATACGGTGGCTGTATAACTTGAGTTTCACCTGTGTCCCCAGCCCAGTTCTTTTCCCTTCTTCCGATCTTCCTGGACTTCCCACCAGGAGCAGCAATGAGGAGTACCTGCAGGAGAGAGATCCCAATCAAGAATTCCTGGTGACATGAAAGCCTTACCCTGTGAAGGTGGGGAAGGGCATAGTATAAGTTGCTATCCCTACAGGGGAAAGAGAAGCATGGAGGGGACAGAAGTGGACACAATGGGAGTGATAGAGAACTAGGGGGAGGGGTACAGCACTTTGACCAACACTGATCAGGGGACTTTGTCGAGGCTCTGGGGCCATAGGAAGGCTGGAGGCAGACTTTTTCCCCCCCTGGAACAGGCTTGAGAGAGTTGCAACCCCAGAGGTGGAATGGGAGGAAGCTGGAATAGGCTAATAGGGTTGGGGATGCTCAGTTAAGGTTCTCAGAGTAAAATCCCTTGTACCTATTGGCTGGGCATAAAGAAGCTATGGGGCAGTGAAGGGGTATAACTGGGGACATAGTTCCTCACCTCAGCCAGTCTGGCTTGGTGGCAGGCAGCCCAGGAAGAAGAGCCTGAGGCGAATGTGGCTGAACCTCTGGTGGGTGGTCTAGAGAAGCTAGCAGGTGCTCCACAGAGAGAATGGCTCCATGCCCTTCTGCCAGTGTGAGGGCTTGCCCAAGGAGAAAGCCTGGATCCTCCTGGGAAAGGGCCCTCTGCAGACTGCACCCAGCTGCCTCTGTGGCATTGGGTGTGGGTATGAGTACCAACTATTTCTGGTGACTGCTCCATTGGGCCTCCATAGGCTCTCTGAGCTTCTCAGAGGCCCTTGGGCCCACTGCAGTCACTCAGAGAGAGGTCCTTGGGGGTGATACTATGTACAGAATGGGGGCACAGTGGGTATTCTGTCCACCACACTCTGTCAGGCAGCCCTTTTCGGCATCAGTGAGGTGGAAGAAGAGGTGCTCCCAAGCCTGGAGTGAGGATCTCCCTGTGACTATGGCAAGGGTTTTTGGCTCAGGAGCTGTGCTGATCTGAGTCTCCCTATAGCTGAGCAGATCCCCACAATAAGCACCACACTGGCAAATTAACGTACCCACCCCAAAGCCTAGCTAAGGCCATTGGGCCTTCAGATGCCCAACCTCAGTGAATGTTAAGGGCCGAGACCCTTGTCTCAGGCCTAGGCCTGACTCTGAGCTTTCCTCTGCTTCTTCTTCATGGCCTCATTGCCCACCCTCTACCCACTCCAAACCCTGACTCTGCCTTTTTCTCCCAAAACATTCCAGCTGGTGAGGAAAAGTATGTCCAAGGTTGTTCTGACCTCAGGCTTATGAAAAAGGGTTATTCTTAAAAACACAGCAGCCATTCTTTAATTCCTGAAGACCCCTTTGTTCTGTCCTGGTAAGCCACCTTCCAGTGGTAACCAGAAGCAGGTTTTGCTGTCCCTGTGAGTTCTTTACTAAAGCCCCAGGCTCCTCTGTTTCTTCATTGTACCAGGCCCTGCACTGCATTCTTGCCCGGGGTCCCAAGGCAGGATACTCCCCCGTAGCCCCACTGCTCTTCCTGACTCTCCTTAACTATAAAGTGAGGGGGAAGTAGATGACATTGTCTTGGTGATGACATCCTACTAAGAATCTGTTACTATGATGACTGTGGGGGCCACCAGGCCCCAGTTTCCTTTGCTGGTGACATGCAGTATGTAATGAATCCATGGAGACAAAGTGTTGGATGTGAAGAGAGTCTACTCAGCCCTTTCTGGGCTGAGCACTGTCATCCACTCTTCAAAGGAAGGGAGGGATTGGTGGATGTGTGAGGCAGGGTCTGGCCAGTCTCCTATGACTTGGCTATCCCCTACCCTCTCTCCAGCTTGTTGAGAGGGCAGGAGGATGCAGTGGGATGCTCTCTGACCAAGGGGCCTGTCCATTGGAAAGGCTCAGACAGATACTCACATTCAGTGCAACCCTACCTCCCCAGGGTGCCTGTGTAGAAGAATTAACACAGGAGATGTCCCGCAGTTCCAGGAGAGGACCAGGGAGCCAGCATTCAGCTCAAGGCAATGGGAGCCTGAGAGTGAGAGGGGCATCCATGTGCTATGGGCTATGGGCCCAACAGGGGATTTTCTCAGAGCACATGTGGAGTGAAAAAGTCATTTGTCACTAAGTTCAATGAATGTCCCTTGTCAGTTAGAAGGGACCCCATTCACCTTGGAATTCTGAAGAGAATAGCTGGGTTCTGGCCTTGGTCAGTAAAGAGGACAGTTCTGAAGTAGTGGACTATATGGGGTGTGGGGACATCCCCATGCACAGGTCACCATACTTTGTACTATGTGATCCCACTCACAGGGGCAAAGATGAGCATGAGAACAATGCAGGCCCCTATTCCTGGGGTAGTGATGTACTCTGAATGGCCCATTCAGGTCAAGGAGGGGGGAAGCAGGTGGCCACAAGGGTTTCTGTGAGCCTAGGCAGAGAGGGCAATGAATGGGGGTCAATCCTCAACCCCAGAAATCATGTTTCCAGGAAGCCAGTCAACTTTTTTTTGAAAGAACAGGTATGTTCTGTATTAAGACCCACAAGCTATAGCCATAAGAAAGAACCTGAGGGTCCAGTGGTGGTGTACCTGGTTGAGTGCACATGCTACAATGCACAAGGACCTGGGTTCAAGCCCTTGTCCCCACCTGCAGAGGGAAAGCTTTTATAAGTGGTGAAGTAGTGCTTCAGGGGTCTCTTTCCCTCTCTCCCACTCTTTTTCTTCCTTCCCTCTCAATTTCTGGCTGTCTCTGTCCAATAAATAAAGATAATTAAAAAGAGAAAGCGGAACAACAGAACAAACCCCTTTGTGGGCCTGCATAGAACCTTGCCCTCAACATGGATCAACAACTGTAGAGAATCTTCCATCCGCCAAAGGGAGGCTGGACAACATACTCTATGGTACACCTGAGGAAGATGGGTTGATATTGGGGCAGCCTGGAATGTTCCTACTCATGACCACAGAATGTGAGCTCAGATTTAGAGGGATGCAGAGGTCACATTCCTCTAAGCTGAATATGGGCCTCAGACCAAATCAAATTGATGGGTTTTACAGTCAACAATATTTATACCCCTTTTCCATATTTAGGAACTACTCTCTTCCCTGATCCAGCTTTCTGTTTCTTTTCCAGCCATGCTATCATCTCCCCAAACAATAGCTTAGATCCACCTGCATATCAGATTTCAGGCTCAGGGGAAAAAAAAAAACAATTGGTATAGCCACAGGCCCTTTGGAATATAACTAAAATATGCCTACTAGCTATCTACAAAATGGAGGACCCCCCCAACTCTTCATCTGCACTATTCCATCCTTTAGGTCCATGACTGGTCAACAATTTGTTTGGCTTTGTATGTTAACTCCCTTTTCAGCCACCAGATTCCAGATGCTAGCATGATGCTGACCAGACTTCCATGGACAGACAACCCCACCAATGTGTCCTGGAGCTCTGCTTCCCCAGAGCCCCACCCTACTAGGGAAAGAACAAGACAGGCTGGGAGTATGAATCGACCTGTCAATGCCCATGTTCAGTGAGGAAGCAATTACAGAAGCCAGACCTTCCACCTTCTGCATCCCACAACGACCTTGGGTCCATACTCCCAGAGGGATAAAGAATAGGAAAGCTATCAGGGGAGGGGATGAGATTCGGAGTTCTGGTGGTGGGAATTGTGTGGAGTTTTACCCCTCTTATCCTATGGTTTTGTCAATGTTTCCTTTTTATAAATTAAAAAAAGAAAGAAAAAGAGAAGGAAAGAAGGAAGAAAGGAAGGAAGGAAGGAAGGAAGGGAGGGAAGGAGGGAGGAAGGAAGGAAGGAAGGAAGGAAGGAAGGAAGGAAGGAAAGAAAGAAAGAAAGAAAGGGCCTGAGTTCATGAACAAACTCAGGCAATTGAGAAGATGGCTTGGGGCCCACTCTAGAAGTCTCCAAAAATGTTGCTTCAGGCACCCAAAGGTAACAGAGGGTCAGGCTGATCATTCTGAGTCACAGCTCTAATGCTATCTAGTCAGCCCCTTGGTGTGTGTGTGTGTGTGTGTGTGTGTGTGTGTGTGTGTGTGTGTGTGTGTGTTCATGTATAAAGGGTTTGCCCTGAGCAGAAGGATGGGTCATGGTCATACACTGGGTCAAAGGCCAGTCCCTTTTGATCCTAAGAGATCCATCTCCAAAGTGGGGCCCCACTTCTTTCAGCTGCTAGTTTCTGTATGGGCTCTTGAAGCAGATTCTCACCATATGAGCAACAGAATCTGGAAGGCCCTTAGACTTGAAGGAGCCCCTTTTACTCTGGTCCTGTAGACCTCCGCCACCCTCCCCAGCCTTTGGTCTCAACCCCTTCCTGCAACCCCTACCACCAGCAGCACCAACCAATAAAGACCCAAATTGAGCCCATTGCTCTGGGTTGGCTACTCTGCATCACCCAGGATGCAGCTCAGGGCTTAAGTAAAAACAAAGTTGTTCAGTAATAGGGCTCAAGTAGTTATTAATATTAATTCCATTCATAGGTACTCACATCTTTTAATAATTTTTTGTCATCCTGAAAAGGTCTTACATTATCGTGGTTGAAAACTAGTTAACAAGTCAGCAGGGAGTTGATAGTTGAGAAAAAAGGGAGCTGGCAACACCCCCATTGGTTTGCCTCTCTTAAGACTTTAGGTTTTCAGCTCCGCACACAACCTGAAGGGATTGTTTCAAAGAGGAGTTCCTCACAGCCCTTGACTCTGCCACTTTAATGTGCCTTTTGTGCCATTAAGGACAGAGGAACAGCAAAGGGACTCCACAATGTTCCTGGCAAGGCCACCCACCAGCAGCGGTCTGCAGCTTAAACCAGGACCACAGCCTTGCCAGCAGCACTGCCTGGCCCCTCCTTCATCCTTACTTGGTCCCATCAACTCATTTTCTGCACAGAATGAAGATAAATCGCTCTGCTCCAGAAAAATGCATTTAACATCTCATTCTTTGTTTTGTGGGGCAGGGAAGTTTCATCCACAAAGCATCGGCATTGCAGATGGCTTGCCATATGCCATGTTCCCTCATGCTATCACCTTATAAGCAGATTTTGTCAGGTTCTAGGAATAAAAGCTTAATTAACAAGTGGTGTGTACAATTATGTACTTAATTATCTACTGCTTTTATTTCTTTGTTGTTTCTTAGCTTTCTAAAGTTTGGTAACAATTGCAGGCAACTGTTCCCTGGTGCAAATCTTTCCGCATCTCTTTTTATTTATTTATTTGTTCCAGTTTGGAGACTGGCAGCATGCTGGGAACAGGTCTTTTTCCTCTTTTCTCCCCATGTCCACTGCCTACATAGTCAGCTAGACATGGGCCCACCCCAGTCACTGGTGGAGATTCTGGGTGTGGGTGTGGGGTGGTGCACTAGTGATGTTTGTCTGCAGTCCAGCCTAGGAACCCAGGCCTGGGCAGCTGTGTCACTAAGTGGGTCATTTTCTCTCAATTTCACCTTGGTGGTCCGCCCTGGGGACTCTGTTGTACCCAGCCTAGGGCGGTAGGAGGACAGTACTGGAGGTAGCAGGTGAGGGGGACAAGGGACAGTCTGCTATAGGGTAAAGACAGGTAACTTTAGGGAGTTGAGCACAAAAAGCAAGAAGACTGGGAATGGAAGCACATAAGGTAGCAAAGGGATGGGAGCTTGCTAGACAGAAGCCAGACCCATGCTTTGGGTCTTAGAGGTGACTGCCTTCCCCTGGAAGTGTGTCTCCTTACATTTCATGATCTGAATGACAAGAAGCTCATGTCTCCAGTGCAAATGTCTTTTGTAAGTCTTGGTACAGGGGGGTTACTTAGTCTAATGGCCTTTGGAGAGAGAAAGAGACAGAGAGACTTGCAGCTTTGCTTCACCACTTGTGAAACTTTCCCCCTGCAGGTGGGGGAGGGGGTTTGAACCTAGGTCCTTAAGCATGATAATGTATATCCTAAACTGGGTGTACCACTGCCTGGCACCCAACTCAAAATTCCTTCTAAAGAGAATGGTGAGAGTGTCATAGTTAGATGTGCCAGTCCTGTGCTGACCTAAGAGCAGCCCATGGATGCACTGAAGCATGAGGTGTGGTGTGGGTCAAAGAGGTGACACAGGACAGTGGCTCTGCTTCTCAGAGGGTTGGTCAGGTCTGTACTCAATGCACAGGGTGGTTTGTAGTAGGAGCTGAAGCTGGAGATAACCTTTGGCAGGAGGCGGGAGGAGTATGGAATGAGGTTCAAGGGCAGAGGGGTGGGGCTGGTGGGCAGGTGGCACTCTTCTCCAATCTCCACCTAGCTGAGTGTCTCTCAGAGCTCCTTAGAAACCTGTGTGATAGCCCCTAGTCTCGTTGACCTTGCCCTCCAGTTTCAGTCAGCCTCGGGGCAAGTCTGAAGAAGAAAAGCTTGAAAGGATTGAAGCAGGGCTAGAAAGTGCCTTCTCCTCATCACTGGACCCAGAAGCCAGACTCTGACTGGCTTCAAAGGAATAGCAGTACTTAGTACACAAGAGAGGGGACTGAGAGTCAGGGAGAAGCCCTGAGAGGTCAACACTGGGAGCCACTTCCCCACAGCTGGCCCTGCTTTACCACTCATGAAGCTTCTCCCTGCAGGTGGAGACCTGGGGCTTGAACCTGGGACCTTGCACATGGTAATGTGTGAGCTTAACCAGATATGCCAACACCTGGCCTCTTCCCCTCCCACTTTTTTTTTCAGGTTCAATATCACTTTATCCCCACACCACACATACTCATCAGAATACCTCCAGCTGTTTGTGGTTCACCTGTGCCTGGAAGTTTGTCTGTGGGCCAGACCAGCCAGGAAGGTGGATGAGAGCTTGGTGAGAGGGCAGAAGGGAAGGAGAAGGGTTCCCTCCCAGAGGAGCAGCTCAGCACCTGCCAGGTGGGGGGACCTGCCTGTAGGGTCAGGTCAAGCGCGGCACTGGGAGTGTGCTCCTCTGCAGAGAGTTGCTGAGCCAGGCAAGGCCTAGGGAGCAGGTTCTGAAGCCAGGGTGCAAGGGGGTAGGGGACAGGCAGTGGGTTAACAGTGGGATGACTGATTTCCCTGCTTCCTTGCTGATCAAATGTTCTAGGGTTCCAGTCAGTTTTACTCCAGGAATTATATGTTCAGAGAGATCTAACATCCAGATGTTGGAAAGTACGATGGTGAGAAGGGAGGGGCTGGTCTTCCCAGTGGGCAAGATCAGGTCACCTGAGAACATTTCACAAGATGGAGTGTAGGTCCAGTGTATGAAGATGTACTTGATGGATGTTGAGGTGAAGATTAGAGTTCAAATCATTCTATAAGGTCAGAGGTAGAGGTCACAAGGAGGCAGAAGCACCTGGTGGTGGAGACAGCTCTCAGTCCTAGATGTGTGCAGGTGACAGCCACAGAGTTCGAGTAGAGAAGGGAAGCCCTCTCTCTTTTTCCTTCTGACCTTGCCTGCTTGGTGCCTACATGGCAGGTGGGGCTTCCATGGAAAATTCTGACTATATATATATTTCTTCACAGAGTTGAATTGAAGCATGATCAAATGGGTCTCCAGTGTTCTTAAATCCTGGAGTGTTGGAGCCCAAGAAGAAATTCTGGAATCCCAGCCTGGAAGGAAGCCAAGGCCCAGAATCATTAAGCAACTGCTTACCTTCTTAGTGCTGGTAGATGTGCAACTAACTTCTTTACACCCCACTGAGATAAGAACACCTACCTCCTGTCAGTGTCTTAGTGAGTAGTGTGCATTTATGCATGGGGTTACCAAAACTGATGACAAGCCATTCTATAACATCCAATGGCCAAGGCAAATCTCATCATCCCAGTCAAGGCCAGTAGGTCCCCTTGAGTGGAAAGATTGGGGCCAGGGAAATGTTTCAAGGGGACAAAGGCAGATTAAAAAGAGAGAGAGGAAAAAAGAAGGATCCCTTTTTTTCACTCCCTGCCTTCAGCCTGCCTTTAGTCACATGCCTGTTGGGAGTAGGTACAGACACGAGAGACTCGGCAGGATGACTCTAGATGCCACCAGATGGAGGCTGGTTAGGATGCTGGCATTAGGTGTGGAGCAGACAGAGTGCATCTAACCTGGACAGAGGAAGCTACTTTATGGCCCTGTGGCTGTCACCTGGCCAGGCAACTGTCAGGGAGAGAATTTTGCTCTACAGAACACATGTGGCTACACTTCACAAGAGGTTTTTTGGTGCTGGCATCCAGGAGCCATGGCTCAGATTCTATTCCTTTAGCATCTCACAGACTGTATAACACACTCCCCTAGTCTTTTGGGCCTTCTCTTAGTCATGGATGAACGGTAAGGAGAAAAACCCTCTCTGTAGGTGGGGGGTTGAGTATATGCCCATTGAGTACAAAGACCCCAGACTGGTGTGCACCATGTCTCTTTCCCCAAAGGATAGCCACAGCCAGATAAACAAAGGAGTTGCTTTGCTGACTTTCGTCTTTACAGATACCTCTTCCTCTGCTTCCTTGAAAATGCTCACCTCCACCCTACTTCCTCCTACTCTCTGTATCCCTGGCACTCCCACCTCAGTCTATCCTCAAGCCTGGCACCAAGGGGCTTCAGTTGGCTGTGCCCTCTCCCCCTAGCTGAGCAGCGAGCATTTTGAGCAAAAATGTTCCTAGGGAGCAGATATCATTAAGTCAATAAAAACACCAGGCCCAACATAAACGAAGGCTAGGGGTGAGGATGGGTATGGAGAGGTGAGGGAGGAGTACAAGGACTGGAGCCTAAGTGGGTTCTGGAAGGAAAAGAGCCAGAGTCCCGTCTGGGGAAAAGCTGAGCTTCAGTAAGCACCTCACCTACATTGTCAGTGAAAGAAGAAAGGCTCATTAATTCAGGTCTCTCCAATTAAAGAGCCTGTCACGATTAAGACCCCAACTATACTGAGCTTTGCCTCTGATTCAGGTCTACTGGGAAGGGATGTCTGAGCTGGTCACCTGCAGGCAGCCTTGTCACCCCCTCCCACAGGTGCACTATGTCTAATGATTCCCCCACTCCCTTTACACTGCTTGTCTGTCTGTGTCCATTACCACACTATCAGCTCTGGGGAAACTGGGAGCCCCATGCACTTCCCACATTACTTCTGGGCCACTGACACCCAGAAAAGAGTGGAAGAACTACCTTGGCTGACTCCAAGTAGCCCAGCGAGGAAGCACTTAGTCACTGAAAAAGCAAACATTGGAATTCCTTGTATGTGAGCAGAAGATGACCACATTGGAAGCCCAACATGTTGAGACACATAGTGAGACTAGTTCTGGCTTGAAGCATCCAGTAGGTCTCCAGAGGCTTCTGTCCTGGTGCCTATGGCTGGCCCAGGTGGGGGGAATCTGAATGACCCTGGGATAGTCTAGTCTGCAGAACTTTAGATGAGTGGGAAGGAACAATTTGTTAGTCTTTGGGGGCTGTGAGGCAGCATCCCCATCAGCTGTGGTCTTAGAGCTTCATCTATGTTCCCAAGTCTTTTGTTGAAAATTTGGGTGGTGTTTGAAAACTCAGTCCATCAAAGTGAGTGATCAGAACAGGTTATAAACTTGAGGTAGATTTATAGGGTGGAGAGCAATGGGTCATGGGCAATAGACTGAGTAATAAAAAAGAATATATGTATGTGTGTGTGTGTGTGGGGGTTATCTTGTATCAATGACCTTCATTTCTTCACCGGACCTGAAGTAGAATTGTATTTACTTTCCCTGATGCAGCAGGGACATGGTGGCATCAATAGACCTGGGGATGTGGTAGGCAGGAAGTTTGTTGGCTTTCCTTAGGACTGCCACACCTGCCTTGAGGTTCAATAGGCCAGTTAAATTGGGTGTACTCTGGCCTGGGATTGGGGTCCAGCCTTTGGGGATTTCAGGGCTGGAAGGATGTAGGACAATGTGAAAGCATGGTAGAGTATAGGGGAACTCCCCCATCCTTGAGATAGAGGTCTGAAAAGACACCCCACCTGTCAGTCTCTCCCTTTCAGGGATAGATCTTGGAGGGAAAAGTTTTCCTGACTCAGTTCCCCTTCGTCAATATCCCAGGCTTCACAAAGGCCTGCAACCTCCAACACTTAACTCATTTCCCTGCTACTTCTTCTTCTTCTAGCATTTGCCCTTCTTCCGTAGCCAGTCAACAGCGTCAGGTTGAGCCTGATGTAAAGTTTCGAGACCTCCTTTGAATCTGGAGAGGTGGCAGTCGTTGACTATGTGGGTCATAGTCTGTCTGTAGCCGCAGGGGCAGTTTGGGTCGTCTCTGGCTCCCCAGCGATGGAACATAGCGGCGCACCGGCCATGGCCTGTTTGATAGCGATTGAGGAGGGCCCAATCATAACGTGCTAGGTCAAAGCCAGGTTGACGCTTGCAGGGGTCTGTGATGAGGTGTTTGTTCTTTACCTCAGCTGACTGCCAACTCTGTTTCCAAGAGTCTGGAACAGAGAAGTTCAGTGTAGGCGTAGGGGACCAGATTGGGTGACGAGACGTCAAGCGTTGGACAGGGTGGGCGAAGATATACACGTATATTGGCAGGTCCGGTCGAGCGTAGACGTGGGAAATGAATTTAGATGATGCCGCATCCCAACGAATATCTGGCGGGGAGATGTTGCTAAGAACTGGCAGCCATGGAACCGGGGTGGAACGGATGGTTCCAGAAATGATCCTCATGGAGGAATATAATTTGGAATCGACCAAGTGGACATGGGGGCTACGGAACCATCCTGGGGCACAGTATTCTGCAGTGGAATAGCATAATGCCAGAGATGATGATCGTAGTGTGGAAGCGCTCGTGCCCCATGAGGAGCTGGCCAGTCTTGCAATGACGTTATTCCTCGCACCCACCTTTGCTGCAGTTTTTATGAGATGTTCGTGAAATGACAGAGTGCGATCGAGAGTAACGCCAAGACAGACTGGCTGGGCTTCATGCCGGATTCTCGTACCGCCAAGATGCACATTAAGCTCACGCGAGGCCGAGGCATGGTGTAGATGGAAAACAGATGATACCGTTTTTGCAGTGCTAGGGATTAGTCGCCATTTTTTACAGTAATCAGATATCAGAGACATGTCTTTTGTGAGGATGCATTGGATCGACCTTCCCGTGGTGCATCTCATGAGTACCCATTCATTGGGGAAACTGACGATCCTTCCTAGCCAACTGAATCCACATGGATCCCAGTCACTTTCAAAGCCAGCAACAAGCAGCTCCTGACAGCTTTCAAGCTGTTGGTCCTGCTCTTCCGAGTCCTCCAACTTAATGTTGAGGGGCTGTCCTTTGCCAAACGCGTTCTTATTGGTCAATTGGCGATACAGCATCAGGCAGATGTTATCTGCCTACAAGAAACACATATAGCAGTCGATGAAGCTGCTCAATTCACCATCAGTGGATTCGATTTAATATGCTATAATCTCCATCCTAAACACGACCGAGCCATCTACGCCAAATCGTGTCTTGCAGACGTTTACCATACGGCCTCTTCGACCTTCTATGACTCCATTACTATTGGAACTATTCAGCTCGTCAACGTATATAAGCCTCCCAGTGCCTCATGGGATAATGAGGTCCTGCCTAGCCCAAATCACCCAGCCATTTACGTTGGAGACTTTAATAGTCATCACCAAGACTGGGGATATTCCTCCCTGCTACAAACTGAATAGTTGCCTGCTTGATAGTTCACTATAAGTTCACCATCTTTGATCACATACAAACTCTACTTCATCTCCCTGCCTTGTCAGTAACTTAACAGTAAGACCCCCTTCTGTTTTGCACAATCTCTTGAATTGGCAACGGGGAAGTCAGTTGGCTTACCTCTGTTTCGAGGCCACCACTTACACCTTGACTTTCAGCATCTTCTGTTTCCAGCATGAAGAGTGAAGTGGGCTTGAGAAAGACTTTGAAGCAGACTTGGTTCCAGGGCTTGGATTTGTTACTGAGTAGCTGTGTGACCTTAAGCAAATCCCTTCATATCTCTATCAAAGCCCCTCACAGAGTTTCTGCAAGAATCAAATGAGGTAATGGGTGGGAATGCACTTCATGAGCTGTAAGGTACTGTGCTGTGGAAGGGGCTGAGGACTCTGTGGACTAAAGGGCAGATGCCCCCTATTGAGGGAGTTCACACAGCAAGGGCTATCTGGCACCTGGAAGACAGACTTCACTGCCTGTGCCACCTTGATGAGGGGAACAGGGACTCTGCAAGATGTAGGGGCTTCCAGATGTTCCAGGGTGGGCCAAGAAAATGCTCTAGTGGGTAGAGACCCATTGCATAGAGAGAAGTGAGCCTTCACTGGCTGCTCAGCAAGTCTTGATCCTTTTACTGCACACCATAAATTATCATCCTGTTTTATCTCCTTTTTATAGCATCTTTTAGGCCATTTCTGGCAATTTACTCTCTGCTCTTGGCCAACTGTGCTAGAAATAGTTTCCTGGTCTCTGTCTCTCTCAGTTGACACCTCAGATGTCTGACAACTGACCCAAGTAGCAGAGCCACTTCCATGACCACCTGCTGGTAGAGGGGATTGTGGAGGGACACACACTTATTCACTTCTGCTAGCTGCAGCGAGGAATACTCAGAATCCTCCTGCTCCTGGGGGCTTGTGAGTTGCTTCTGGAGAGGAGTCTCGCCTCCTGGGGCTGGCAAGAGGTGGTCACAAACTTCTCAAGTGGAGATGGCTCTGTTCATAATCACTTTATTGTTCTTATTATTATCATCATTATTATTTAGAAGAAAGTATTTAGAAGACCTCCAGAATCTTTTCCATCATAACCATCCCAAGGTTCTACCATAGGAGGAGGAAGGGGTACTGACTGGGAATGAGGAGACTCAAGTTCAGTTCCAGGTCTTATAGTCCTAGGAAGTCCCACTCTCTTGCTGGAAATCAGCTTCCTCATTCGTAATGTTGCTGGGACAAATCAGATGACTTCTTGAATTCCTTCTATTGCTGTGGAGTGGAAGAGGAGTGGGGGAAGAAGAGGGGAGAGAGAGGCGAGAGAGAAGATTTTCTATGCACACACATTTGTTTGAAAAGTGACCACACAACAAATTAACGCCCCATCAAGTGTCACTCATAGCAGCACTGTTTTTAATGAAATTCTGGCTTTTCAAATGAAGGTGGTTGATTAAGAAGGATTTTTTTTTATTACTTTCTTAATCCTGATTAAGGGGAAGCAAACTAGGGGCAAAGTTGTCTTTCCCGTCATTATTCAAGTGGATGAGGATTTGTGTCCAATTTTTATAGTAAATCACCAATGAATTGTTTTCCCTGATCTCTTTCTACAAACGTGACCCTGTTGCAGCCCTTTGGTAGATACAAAAGTTAAAGGCAAAGTTGCACATGGTGAGTTGGTGGTGACTGGGATGACACAGGTGGAGAGCAGTGATACAGTATTCCCAGTTGGGGAAGGGGGGAGCGCTGTCTGCAGAAGACAAAAGTTCTACCTTTGCCCATGCCGATCAGAAAATGGTGACAGGTGTTCTGTTCTAAATATCCAAGAAAGAAAAATTGCCCGGTGTGGGGAAGATAGCATAATGGTTATGCAAAGAGATTCTCATGCTGGAGACTCCAAAATCCCAGGTTCTGCCTCCTGCATCACCATAAACCAGAACTGAGCAGTGCTTTGGTAAAGGAGGAGGAGGAAGTAAAGGAGGAAGAGGAAGTGAAGTAGGAGGAGGAGAAAAAGGAGGAGGAGAAGAAAGAAGAATGCCAGATGCAGGACCAGGGAAGAGGTAGGGATGGTGGTTCAAGAATATGTCAGGAGTGGGAAACGAGGTAAAAGATGTGGAAGGTGTGGGATTGGGTGAGGGAAACCCCTCTCTGGGTCTCAGTTTCTTCATCTGTAAAGCAAGCAGACGTACCACATGGGCTCTATTCTTCTGATCCAGCTCAGGTGGGAGGAAGCAGTCAGGGGAAGGGAATATAGACCAAGGGCTCAGAATATATAACTGTGTATGTACATGTGTCTCAGCATTAGGAGACACTAAGAAGCAAACTTTGTCTTGTTTTGTTCCATCTTTAAAAAATTCTTTGAAAGGCTATTGTCAGAGTCACAGTGGTAGAAGGAGGAAAAAAGTGTGGGGCAGGAAATATTTTTTACTATTTATCAAGATATAAGAACAGGTCCCTTAAAAAATAAAACACTCCAGTTTGAACTTTTTGAATTAGCAACTACATTCTTCCTTTCTTTTTTTACTCAATAGGACTGAAAGAAATTGAGAGGGAAAGGGAGAGAAAGAGAGACACCTGAAGTACAGCCTCACCACTCATGAAGCTCCCCCTGCAAGTGGGGATGGGACTCAAACCTGGGTCCTTGCGCATGGCAATGTGTGTACTCAACTGGATGTGTCACTGTCCAGTCTCCACGAAGTACATTCTTAATAGCCATGCTTCCTAAAGAAAAACTGTAAAGATCTGAACCACTGACATGAAACTAAATTCAGGTGGGTCTAATGTTTGCTAGAGGCTCAAGCATGCCTGACCAAGTTGAAAGGTGGGAGAGATATTGGGGAGGGGGCACTGGCTGTGTTTCAGAAGAGGTCTGCCTTGGCAAAGCTTAGCCCCCTCAGCTCCAGACTCCTGTTGCCTTACTGAGGACCCAATAACAAACTCCTGGTAAAACTCTGGTTCTTCTATTTGGACTTTCTCCACATTGCATCCACCTGATCCTCCTACTTCACTTCCACTTCCTCCTTCTCCTCCTTCTTTACCAAAGCACTGCTCAGTTCTGGTTTATGATGATGCAGGAGGCAGAACCTGGAATTTTGGAGTCTCCAGCATGAGAAGGACCTTTAGTCCTTCTGGGTTTGGCAGAGAATAAATTCACTATGATCAAAGATGTACAGAAAATGATAGCACATTTCCTTCACGTAGCGCTTCGCCCACACTCAGAATACATATACATGTCTTAGGAGACAATGTTCATGTTAATTCTGAATAGGATTAAATATCCCACTAAACCAGCAAGCTCCATTTCCTGAGAATTCTGGAAGGTTCAAATCCTGTAAAATCAATCCTCCTAGTGTTAGAGGGTCTGAGAGACTGGAAGTGTGTGTGTTGGGGGGGGGCCTCTGGAAAAATCAGCTAGCAAAATACACCATTTAAAGCAAATTAAATATTTGAAATAAAATTCAACTTTGTACACCAGGCAGTGAATTAAGTACTACTGGGACTAGAAAATAAGGCAGCTGCAGCTCCTGAGGGCCTGAACAGTCTAGCTAGAGAGGTCAGATGGTATGCAAATTCCTGTGACAAATCAGAGCTTAAAAGAACGGCCCGTCATGACTCTGCTGCTTACTTGGTGCCTCCTGGCACCCAAGACCTCCAAATAAAATCTTCTATCCCTAGGTGTGTCTGTTTGGACATGCAGCCCACCCCAGCAATACTTTCAGGGATCTGTTCTGAGCCTCAAATTCCCCCTGGACTGTTTCTATCAGAGGAGCATTTGTGCCTACTTCTCCTACCTTGCATCTTCCTTCATTTGCCTACTTTACAATGCAAGCCCCAAGGGCTCAAGCTTTCCTGCTTTGAGATGAGTCTGGTTCTACTTAAAACTAAGCTGTTGAGAAGTCCTCTCTCTCTCTCTCTCTTTCTCTCTCTCTCTCTCTCGCCAAGGGTTTAACTACAGAGAAATAAATCGGCCATAACAGAAACATTAAGAAATGACAATAAAGGACCGGCAAAAGGATCTGTGTTCGAGCCCCCGGCTCCCTACCTGCAGGGGAGTCCCTTCACAGATGGTGAAGCAGGTCTGCAGGTGTCTATCTTTCTCTCCCTCTCTCTGTCTTCTCCTCTCTCCATTTCTCTCTGTCTTATCCAACAAGGACGACATCAATAATAACAATAATAACTACAACAATAAAAAGACAACAAGGGCAACAAAAGGGAAAAATTAAAAAAAAAAGAAATGACAATAAGCAGGGAGTTGGGTGGTAGCGCAGTGGGGTAAGCGCACGTGGCGCAAAGCGCAAGAACTGGCATAAGGATCTCGGTTTGAGACCCCAGCTCTCCACCTGAAGGGGATTCCCTTCAAAAGTGGTAAAGCAGGTCTGCAGATGTCTATCTTTCTCTCCCCCTCTCTGTCTTCCCCTCCTCTCTCCATTTCTCTCCGTCCTATCTAATAATGATGACATCAATAATTACAACAACAATAAAAAGACAACAAGGTCAACAAAAGGGAAAAATAAATAAATAAATGACAATAAACAGACTCTTTCAAAAGATTCCATAAGTTCTGGCCCCTAGCTCAAGAGTTTTGGGGTTCCTTCTGGAAGAACAATTGGAATTTGACACACTTTGCTTTTTATGCCAAGAGTGTACAAAAGCTCAAAACCAAATTTGTCTCTGTACCCAGGATTTCCTCACCATGTTTCTTTCAGGAGATGGGCAGAGAGTATGGGAGGGTAAGCAAAATGAAGTTCAAGTGTTCTCTGCATTCTGAGGCCTCCTCGAGAGATCAAGACCTTCTTGCTCTAGCAACTTTACCATCCCTGACCATCTCCCAAGACTACTTGTCTGCTATTGGGTCCCGGTTAGCCCTACCACATGGCTTTTGCCCTTTACCAAGTGCCCAAGCATACCCACTTGGGAATGTGACACAACAGAATCCAGAATCTGCCCTCAGGTGAATTTGGGAAAATGTGAACTTCCCCTTTCAAGTGCCAGACTCTCTTGTCTGGCTCTCCACCACATCCTAGTACACACACACAAACACACAAAACACACACACACACCTCTGAGTGAACTGAAAACACAGCAGAGCACAGGCAGGAACCCCTCCCAGGCCCACCCACTTCCTCCTCCTCTGACACTGTGTGTGTGTGTGTGTGTGTGTGTGTGTGTGTGTGTGTGTGTGTGTGTGTGTGTTGGGGGTGGGAGGGGCTCCACCCCTGTAACTTCTGATGTGGACCACCTTACCCTGTCACAATGTCATAGACTCCAGGGAAGAGTCCACAGTGTTTTCATGTTACCTCACTCCACTTCAGACCATCAAAACACACATCTACAGTTTAAAGCTAAGTCCCTCTATCGTTTACTACTTGAAAACCCCAGTTCTAATCAAAACCAGACTTTTCCTCTCTACTTCTCTCTTTCTGGGTACGTTTCCTTATAAGGGACCATGGCCTTCTGTAAGGGTAATAATTGTTGTAGATGGATTTGGTGGGAGGGTAGGGAGGTTATGTACTCATGTACAGCATGAGTTGGAGCCATTAATGAAAGCATGCATGATTACAAACTTCCTATTTTAATGGGTTTTGGACTAACATAAGTGGTATAATCTCAGAGCTACCCTTTGTTTGCCTCAAGAAATCTTCGATTTGCTTTACATTTTTAAAAAGGTCTTCCATTGTTTAAGAGGAATGATTTGGGGGTGAGGAAGGTGGGCGTGTGGCAGAGATCGGCTGCTACCACTTTAAACTTATAAAATGCCACAGATCCTCCAAGTTCTTGTTAGGTCCTGTTCCACAGAAAGGTAATTACTTTTCACTGGGCAAAGAAGAAGAGCAGAGTGGGAGAAAGGAGCTGCAAGGAGTGGAGGGCGGACTAATTATCCAAGACCCAGTCTGGGCTGGAATAGGAAGAGAAATGCAGTCAGTAGAGGAGGTAGCTAGTGGGAAAACTCTGAGGCCTGTAATTTTTCTTGATGAATCTAAGATCCTAGCACTTCATAGTGGATAGAGAAGAAAGGGAGAGTTAAGGAGAGGACTGAAAATTGAAGACACCCCACAACTTCTGGACAGGGCTTTTAGTCTAATTAGGTGAGGTGCAAATAGTAGTTGCAGGGTCACCCTCCCCCAACTCCTGCACATTCAAAACCCCTGGGGAGGTGATGTATGTAGTCTTCTTCTCTCCTGACATCAGGAACCACCCGATGGATCAAGATCCCGGGACCTCGTCCCACAGGCACCCTCCACCAGTGTGGTTCAGCTCAGTAGGAAACCCCACAAAAAGCACAGGGATTTAACACCCTTCTCCAAAGCGCAGGGAGGACTGCTCATTCGGACAACAGAACAGGATATTTGATATCAGGGATGCCAGAGGAAACGCTCCAAATCGGTCCTCACCCAGGGGCCCAAGGAATCCTGAGAGCTGCAGAGACGCACACAACCAGCCCCAGGGGTTCTTAGAGGAGAAAGCCGGTGGTGGGGCGGGGCTTGCGGCAGGCCGGGGCGTGGCTACGAGGCGGGGGCGTGGCGCCGCAGGCTCCACCTCGCCCCGGGGGAGCTGGGGGCGGCTCCGGCCGTTGGAGGCGGGCGAAGGGCGGGGCGTAGAGGTGCTCGGGGTCGTCGCTGCGCCCCGCCCACTGCTGGGCGCGGAGGTCGGGGTAACGGTCGTTCCCAACGACCGCCCAGTCCGCCCCGCGGGTTCCACACCCGGCGGGCGAAAGCGGCACTTTGGCTTCAGAGGGCTCCGAGGACGGGCGCTCAGGAGGGAGCGAGGCTGGGGGCGCCCTGTTGGAGGCGGGAGGGCGGCGGGAAGACGCCCCCGGGTTCCACGCCCCGCTCGCCTGGAGCCTGGCCCGGCCGGGCGCGAGTGGGTGCCGCGCAGCACAGAGGACTCGCGGGTTGCGGGGAGGGGAGGCGCGCGGGATGCCCCGTGAGATGGGAGCCCAGCATCCCAGAGATGCAGGGTTTGGGTCCCGAGTGGATGGCAAGCTATTGTGCTCCTCCCCCCCAAAAAATATGGTTTTTTTTAAAGTTGCGGAGGCTCCTGCCCACGGGGTCCCTCGGGCTGAGCTCAGGCCCGTAGAGCCCCGCGTCTCGTCCCTGTGACGCGGAAAGGCCGCGCCGCCTCTTGGGGTGACAGTGGGGGGCGGGCCCGGGCCCGGGGGTATAAAAGGCCTGAGGCGGGTTTGGAAGGGAAAAGGGTGCGAGGTCCCCAAGGCACAGGATTTCAACTGTGCTTGTTTTCTATGAGTCTTCAGCTCTATGGAAAATAATCTCCTGCCCTTGGAGTCTGTCGGTACAATGGGGATGGGGATAGGGCTCAGGGGCCTTGATCCTCCCTTCACGGTCGGTCATCCATCCACAAGAAAATCTTTGGAGTCTGACTCTGAATTTCTAAAGGTTCTAGATGTACTCAGAAGACTTAACTGTGCCTAGGTTGTCCATCATGAACACCTCAGAAGGGAGCTCTTTCCATATCCTAATACTTTGTCAGACTAGAATCCAGAGGGGCGAAGAAACTGCTATTATTGTCCCTGGGGAGAAAGGGCCCCTGGGCTGTGGACTGCCAGCAGGCGTTTACAGGTTTCTATCCTCTGGTGTCTGGGAGGGTGCCAGAGGGTCAGGAGGCGTGAGGCCAGGACTCAGGTTAGCTGTGGTTGAAGACTTGGGCTGCGTATTTTCAGTGGATACATACAAAGACATCCAGGCAACAGCACTGTCACTGGCATCCACTTGATTTTCTAACTGGAGGAGTCAGATTTCTTAGAGACAGGGCATGTCCTGCTCACACCTCTGGACCCTGCAGCCATGGTGTCTCCCTGGCGTGTGGTTAGCATTGGCCATAGGCACAGTCACACTTTCATAAGGTCCACATCAGCAGTGGGGTGGTGAGGGGCTGGGAAACAATAAAATAAGGATCTGAGGTTAAAGATTAGATTAATTTGAACTTTTATTGATAAGTGGAGCCTGAGCAGGCCTTTTTGCTCCCACTTTTAGATAAGTTGGCTGTGCCTTCTAAGAACATAGGAGCCAGTCAGAAGTTTGTTCTTTCTGAACCATGTTGGTTTTGTGGGTAGGTGAGCACAAGGGCACCTTCTTACTCTATTTTTAAAAATATGTATAGAGACAACACATTCTGGCTTGCCTGATCAGTCAGCAAATTTTCTGAAAATGGGGAGCTAAGAAAATCCTGGTTCAGTCTGCATGCCTGGCCCAATGAGATCAGAGTTGAAAGGGAACTGCCTTTGAGGCAGGTGACAAGTTATCCCAGCAGTGAAATCTTGGGAGTTGGGAAGGAAGTGAAAACCCTGTACTCTTGATGGCCTATTTGACCCTCATCTTCAGTGTCCACTCCATTGTGCTCTTCAGAGCTGTCCACTCCCCAGGGGTGACCTGAATGCTAGGCTAGTCTCTGTGTGGGATTACTTTGGCTCCCAAAGCTTAGGAAGCAAGAAATGTCCTGCTGCTTCAGAGCTCTAAGAGCATGTGTACTGTGAGGACCCTTGGGGCTCTGAAGTGGGTGGCTTTCAGGTATGGATAAAGCCAGTGAGCGCTGATGCCATCGTCAGCCACACCTAACAATGGTGTGAATAGAAGTGCTTCAAGTGCTCCCAGCCTCTTCTCCCAGGCAACTCCCCTGCATCTTGCTTATTGTATGAAATTCCCTGTGTACACAAGCAAACTCAGAAGGCTTCCCCACCACTACCACCACCACATCCCTAGGGTAGCCCTCAACCATGCTGCCTAGGTCTTCCCCCTCTCCCCGGAACAATGTCTCCTCAGTTGCACACTAACAGGCCCCCAAAAGGTGAGATCACTCAGAAGAAGAGCAGATAAGAACAACAGAATGAGGCTCCCCAAATACTTGGAAAGTAGCAGAGCATTCTAGACAGTGGGTTGGGAGCAGAAGCTCATTTCACAGGGACCTCTGCAAATGGCAAGTGACCACCATCCAATATTGCACCAGGCCAGCAGAGACTGTCACATCTAAGACATCTGAGATCACAGCCATGGTTTCTTGTGGACTTTAACCAGAGACAGAACCCTGGTCCCACCCTGCGAAGAAGTGGGGAAACTTATTGCTCTCCTGATCTAGGATTTTAAGCCCACCTTTTGGAAAACAAAAAAAGTACATGATTGAAGTCTTATCCTTACCTATATGTAAGGTCATATGGAGCCTGGATGCCAACTATTTGGGATCACTCATTCTGTTTGTGTGGTCATTGTACGTCCTCTGTGCCTAAGACCACTGTCTTTGCAGAGCCTTCTTTGGCCTCATTTCATAAGGTGGTAAACCCACATCTCTAGTTATTACAAAGATGTCCTTTTCCCTTGGATATATATGCAATATTTACAGTGTGTGTGGGGGAAGTTCATAGATGTACTTTAGTCACAAATACGCAACACTGAGAAATTCACCTCAGAATTGCTCAGGGGCAGGGACAACCAGCACAAGTAAAAGCAAACCTTGTCTGGGAGCCCCCTCTCCCTAGGTCTACCACGGAAGTAAAGGTGGACTTAGAGAAGGAGCTACTGTCTCCCAAGAAGACAAACTCTTAGAGACAGAATATAGAGACAGAATTCTGGACCATGGTGGCAGGTGGGATTCATGCTGCGGATAGATTAACAGGGTGGCAGAGGCAGGCAGTTAGGCCAACCTTGATTTTCCTGCCCTTGATCCTATGTTTGCTCTAAGAAGCCCTCTCTCTGCTGTGGCTGAGGTCCTAGATCCAGAGAGCAGCTTTTGGTGAACAAATGGGACTGGCTGGCATGGGAATCCTTATGGACTTCCAAAATACCTTCATTCCTGGAGCATATCCCTAGCCCAGGGTGGCCCAGAGGTGGGGCTGGCAGTTGGCAGGAAAGAACTCTCTCTCAGGGACAGAACTTACTCTCCGTTTTAACTGATTGAGAAGAAAAACATGAGGTGCAAGTGTCACCAACCCCCTCCCTAGACAATAAATCTCCTGGAAAGCAGGGCCTTTTCCTGCTTGGATCATTTATTATCTGCATCTTTTGCTCCCCCACTTAACCCTCATATGTGTTCAACTCCCCCTTCTTAGCAGGCCTGCTATCAAGTGTGCTATGGGCTCAGGACTAGAGTGGCCAGAGTACCATAAAGTTGTCTCTACCTGCACCAGTGAGAAGAGCCACTGGAGAAAGAATCAGTTAGTCCAAAAGCCTGGTTCCTTGAGTATTTCAGACTCATGTGCTCCAGAAACCAATATTTTGGGGAACACAACCTGGGAAAACTCACCTCCCTGCTCAGAACAGTATCCCCAGCCCCCACAGGGTGACCATGGGGTCTGATCAGGACAATGGTGCTGGCCTTTTCTGGCAGGAGAGGTAAATGACATGATTCTTTCTAATTAAAATATAAATAGGAGATGACCTCTTGACCAAGTTGAGGGGTGGGGGCAGCCAAACAGGCAGGGGGTGGAGTAAAGATGGGGGAAAGGCCAGGAATGACAGCCATGCAGGCTTGTGGGAGCACAGGCTTCTAGCACCAGGAAAATCTCCAGTTTGGTTTGTAGGAGATTCATAAACCCTTTAGAATAAATTGATTATCAAAGGATCTCTGCTCAACACTTTTAAAACTCTAATAGCTCTTCCCATCAAACAGTTCACATAGTAGATTATTAATTAGAAGGTAAGAGCAGGGGAGTGGCAGCTTAAAACACAAACTGCCCTTCTGCTAGAAGTGTACCCTCAGATCTACACCCAGATGTGAAGGAGCAGCTGCTGTCACAGTATTGTCCCCCTTAGCTACAGGCTGCATGCATTTTCCTACTCCTGTCCCCAGTGGGCAGGCAGTATGACAGCCGCTTCCTGCCCCAGAACAGCTGATCCAGTGCAGCTGGCTATGGCTCTCAGCCAAGAGGGGGGTCGGGGGAGCCAGCGTCAGTGATGTCCTAGAACTATTAAGAAGTGGAAATCTGGGCCTCCTCTCTGCCCAGTCACATCAACCCCCCACCTCCCACCCTTCCAGTGTACAGATAGCTGCTCCGGCCTCTACTGGTGACTAGCATTGAGTCCTGGAGGCACCTAGAACCTCCACTGGAGTCCTCCCACTGGGACCTTCCCCCACCCCTGCACACAAACTCATGCTCTCTGATAATGACCAAAAGTCAGGGGTCAGTGATGGGCAGGTCTTAGACCAGCTCAGAGCAGAGAACCTGGGAATACCTTGGCCTTTTGGAGAAGTACATACCTCTTGCCTCCTTTTCTCAGTGGTATCCTTTGGAGTCTTGGCTTTAGCAGATTATCATTGCTTTCAATTTCTGGGACACCACACAGAGGTTCTGTACTTATATTCTTGGACAGAAAGCGTGACTGGTTTCTGGAGGCAGGGCAGCCTGTTTCTCTTTCCATGGAGTAGGAGCAGACCT
Organism: Erinaceus europaeus; assembly: GCF_950295315.1. Classification (NCBI taxonomy): domain Eukaryota; kingdom Metazoa; phylum Chordata; class Mammalia; order Eulipotyphla; family Erinaceidae; genus Erinaceus; species Erinaceus europaeus. The sequence continues at coordinate 57,159,429 of NC_080165.1, forward strand.
GTCTCAATCAGCTGGGCTGGTGTCTACTCTCCATCAAATACCAAGAGTTCAAAGACTGGGGTACAGAGCAGCTGGGGGTGGCTTGGCCCACACACCTCCCATCAGCAGACACCAACCTCAGGGCTCCACTTCCCTGGAGGCAGAAGAGATTCCCCAGTGTTCTGCTGTTGAGCTGAGGTCATCATGTGCCCAAACCACCCTTTAGGTGGAACCCAAAACAGCAGGTAGGAGGCTCTGGCTGAGAGGTATGGGGCTGCCCAGAAAAAAAGAAGTCCAGAAATCACCCATACTTTTCTCCATGAGATAATGTATGTTTAATTCTGAAAACTCTGATCTCCTAGAGTTTGACTTTTTTTTTTTAATTCCTTGGCATTGTTACTCAGATAGCCATTTTCTTCTGATGAAGTCTTTAAAATGGAATGGAGCCTATGTGGAGCTTTCTCAGGTCAGGAAGGAAGAGTTCTGGGCTCTCTTATCTATGTTTTCAGAAGCAAAGTTCAGAAAGATGGGTCTCTAAAATATGTGTGTCCTTCTGAGAGTGCAAGGACCCCTGCAAGCTCCCAGATAGAGGGCTAGTCCTGGGTGAGGCTCCTGTGACAAGACTTAGTGATTGGTGACCAGTGTGGACAGCAAGAGGATAACCTCAAGTGATACCACAGTTGACTCACTATTATTACCTGTAGGAATGCTGAAGATGCCAGCAAGTCAGGAGGAGGAATTTCACAAAATCCATATATCTATCCTTGCCTCTTCACCAAAGCCCTCCTAAGTCCTCAGCTAAATGCCAGACCCTGTGCTTTCTTCTGAGGTTCCTGAAATGTGCCTTGCTCTCCTCTCTGTTCCATTGTGGGGAGCTCTCCCCAATTTGCTTGTCTGCTCAAAGCCTGCCCATTGTTCAAATCTCAGTTCCAATGTCATTACTCAGGAGCACTTTCCTGACTCCTTATATATGCAGTAGCTGTCAGGGTGACCTCATGGGTCATCCCCTTGTAGCACTTAGCATACTTTAAAATCATACATTTATTTGCATGACTATTTTGTTAATGTCTTTCTCCTCTCTAAGACTGACCTTGCCTGGTTTGGCTCACCATTTTTCCCAGTCCCTATTACAGTATCCTGGCATTGAATAAGCACTCAATAAATATTTGTAGAATGTATGAATGCCTGGGATGATATGAACTCTCACATTCAACTACATACCCTCATTCATTGAACTGCTTGACTGCCGGCTCCCAGGGATGCCTTGCAGGAGGGTCTTGTGTTGTAGGAGTCATAAAGATCCTTACGAGAGCCATGGGCACAGATGACATATAAGGCACCACTATAAATGCTCAAGAAACAACATTTAAGGAGTAGGCAGAGTAGGCTAGATCAGCCCTGTCGATGGTGGAGTCTGAGAAGAAGGAATCCAACAGCACAATTTGACAACAAAGGGGGCCAGGGTTGTCATTGCATATGTCCAGAGGGAAGGGTTCCCAGGCAGTGACCCTGGCACAGGCAAGGGGCCACCCATATGTGCTGTGGGTAGGCAGGGGTGTGAAGATAGCATTGAGGGTGACTATTTAGCAGAATTTCATATTTCCACTTTTGATACTCTCACCAGTGGAAATATCCCTGTAAGACTGTGAAGTTGCGGCAGTATTGAAATAGATTTTTAAAAGGAGCGGGGTTGGGTGGGTGGAGACTGATGTTAGAAATTCTTGAAGAGTAGTTGACTCTGGGGCACACCCATGTGATGAGTTACAGTGTGAGTGTGATGGGGATGTGTGTGTTGACATGGAAATAGTGTGGATATATGCTTTGAAATAAAGCAAGTTACAGAAGTGGGCACTGAAATCCCATTTATGCTTTTACACACACAGAGAAGTTTGTTTTAAAACTACAGATGTATGTGTAGGAAAAGTCTGGATGGATACACACATATTCTACCTTGAACACCATCTTCTCTAGAGAGAGGGACTTAGGGTAAGGTGAGAGGGGAACACACACTGTTTGACTCTGTAGAATGGCTCAAACAAGCACATTCTGTGATACAAAAGGAAAGCACTGGTTGTAGGATGTGGCATGAAGGACTCTTGCCTCCTGGGAGCTGGGAGCTCAGCATCATAAGGCTATGGAAGCAGAACCCAGGTACACTGGTAGAGTAGATAGCACTGTAAAGGCCTACCAGAATGGTTCGGTGAGTGGTGTTTTTGAGAAAGGATGCTAAGGAAGAAGCATGATGGAAGGCAGGTTAATGTCTAATGGGAGGTGGTGGCATATTGTTAAAGCTGGAGGGAGGGAGATCAGAAATAATTTAAGAGAATTCCAGGAAGAGCTAAGGATATTTGACTAGAGGGTCAGTCATACCAAGCCTGAGTGAAGGAATTATCCTTAAAAGGAGCAGAAAATGAGAAAGAGAAAGAGAGAGAGAGAGAGAGAGAGAGAGAGAGAGAGAGAGACCACAGTGCTCCAAGACTGGAGATTAGCAAGCCCAGTCCAGTAGGAAGGGAAGGGAAGCAGGGACTTGACAGCGAGGAAGAAAAAAACTTTATACACAGGACAAAAGAACACCATCCTATGAAATCAGATCTGGGTTAGCAGCCACGGAGGAATTTTCAGAGAAAGAAATTGTGGAGAACCAAAATGGGGTTTCTAGGTGATGTCACCTTCTAGGTGATGTCGAGATTTGGCTGTGCAGATGCATTGCTGGGTGCCAGAGAGGTGAGTGGGGAAGGTACCTTGGGTGTTGTTAGAACTGTTTAGGTTGTGGCAGTGTAGGGGGTAAAGATGAGGCCCTTACACTTACCAAAACTCTCCATTCACTTAACAAATATTTATTGAGCACCTACTATGTGCCAGGCACTCTTCCAAGATTTCTTAGGGAGGTGATTGTAGGAGTCTTCAGGTTGCTAATAGATGAAGGTAGGAAGAAGGGGGAGGGTCATAAAGGATTATTATGTTGTAGGGTTTTGAGGGCAAGAAGAGGAAGTGACACCAAAGAAAGAAATAGAATGGTCAGGAAGAAGAGGCAAGAAGCCAAGGGGCACTGGAGAGCTGGGAGTCAACAGGAAAAGGATAAGACTATCTTTTGGAAGAGTTGCAAGAGGAATGCTTTCAGTATGAGACAGTCTTCAGAGGTGAGGAAAGCAGAAAGCAAAGGGGAAGGGGTGGGCACGCTTGCAGTGTTCTAGCAACAGGGCCTACCTTGCCCCTAGTGAGGGGTCACAAGAGGCTGTGGGGCTGATGGAAGAGGGTATGTCTTAAGACAGCCAGGATGAGGCCCCATGCCTGTGACTTTAGCCCTCACCCCCCTTGTGTGGATTGAAGAGAAACAAGGGCGGGGGGGGGGGGGGTCCAAGTGAGACCACATAAAAAGGTAGGCAAGCAATGACCTGGAGGAGAGAGAAGTGAGGGCCATTAATCAGAAGTCAAAAGGTGTTTCTGAAAGAAGAGGGAGAGCAGCTCCCTGCCACACACACACACACACATACACACACAAACAGAAGACAGCCCTAGCCCTGCACAGAGTTGACTTGGCTTCCTGTTCAGCGACTCTTTTTTCCTTTAACTCTGCAAATTCTGGGATGGTAATGAGGGCTGGGAAGGGCAGGGAAGGATCCTGCCCCACCAGCCCTTCTCTTGGATTCTGCAGGAAAAAGCCAAGGCAGCTAAAATGGATAGTCAGAGAAGGGTGTGTGAGCAGGAGCTAGAGCCACTGGGCAGGGGCACTGCTGGCCCTGGGTGAAGGGGGCCAGGAAGGAGACTGCCCTCCCAGTCTGCAGGCAGCCATGAATACCAGGAGAGGGGACAGAGAAAGTTTTCATCTGCTTACTAGAAAGTTTGAGATAAAGAGTAGAAAACAAAATCCCAGAAATAAGATCTACTTCTAGGACTGGAGGGGCAGAGTGTGTCACCAGCTTGCCACAGCCTGAAGATGAACCCTAAGGGAGGCTCCTTAGAGGGAAGGAGAAAGGGCTTAGTTGTGTGAAGCAGGTAACCCTGTATGCCCCCTTCTTGTCCCTGCCTGGAGCCTGGGTACAGCATAAGGATTGCTCACTCCTCCTGTCTGACCACCCCAACTGCTACCACCACCCCCTCCACACATACACATGGACTCCCAAGCTTTGGGCTCAGTTCAGAAACCACAGGCTGAACCCAGTCCGGTGTCTTCCAGAGTAGGACTGCTCACCTTTGATGGCCATGTGCCCCAGACACCTCTTGATGCACCTGTTGGGTAGTGTGAGAGCCCCCACCACACAGGACTGGGCACTGTGGGTGGTCAGGAAGGACATTTACCCTACCACCCACCTACCTAGGTCTTGCTGAGCTTGGCATTGTGTGCTCTGTCTTTGGAATATACTCAGTAGGTGCTTTCCTTTTTTATTTTTATTTGTAAAATGGAAATATTGACAAGACTATAGGATAAGAGGGGTACAATCACACACAGTTCCCACCTCCAAAACTCCATATCCAATACCTTTCCCTATTTTTTATTCCTCTGAGAGTATGGACCCAGGATCACTATGAGGTGCAGAAGGTGGAAGGTCTGGATTCTGTAATTGCTTCCCTGCTGAACATGGGCTTTGGCAGGTCGATCCATACTCCCAGACTGTCTCCACTAGTGGGACAGGGGTCTGGGGAAGCAGGCCTCTAGGACACATGGTGAGGTCATCTGCCCAGGGAACTCAGGTTGGCATCATGGTAGCATCTGGAACCTGGTGGCTGAAAAGGAGTTAAGATATAAAGCAGAACAGACTGTTGACTAATCATGAACCTAAAGACAATAATATTGCAGATGAAGATTTGGGGTCTCTGTTTTGGAAAACGCTAGTAGGTCTATTTTAGGTATATTCCAAGGGGCCCATGACTTCACTAGTTTTTGCCTGAGCCTGACATCTGATTGCAAGTGGACCCAAGTTATTGTCTGGGGAGATGGTGTCATAGTTGGGAAAAGGACCAAAAAGCTGTATCAGGGAAGAGAGTAGCTCCCAAATATGGGGAAAGTATATAAGTATTGTTAGCTGTAAACCCCATCAATTTGATCTGAGGCCCATATTCCACACAGGAGCCTATGTAACCTCTGCATACCTGTACATCTGAACTCACATCCTGTAGACATGACTAGGAACACTCCAGGCTGCACTAATTTCAGGACCCATCTTCCTCAGGTAGTAGGTAGAGTATGTTATCCAACCTTGCTTTGGAGAATGGAACGTTCCCTACCATCGTTGATCCATATTGAGGGCAAGGTCCTATAGGGGTCCACAAAGGGGTCCATTATGTTGTTTCTGATGGAGATGACCAGTGACAGTGGTGAGAGGAATCTGCTAGTGGTCTGGGCCCATCTGGACTCCCTGACTAGGGCCCCAGGTGTTGGGGTGGCCTGGTAATGACTAAAGAGTCATCATTAAAGTATGCTGGTCTCTGGCCCTTATTCAGCTTTTGTTGTCCTTACTTTGCTTGACAAGTTTAGCTTTGGAGTGATTGGGGGACATGTAATATAGGAGGTAGGTGAGGGAGGGTATCTAGGTCTAAGTCGAAACTATTTGATTAAGTATACTTTAAGGTGTCTTTTTAGGTCTTTCTACTCTACTTGCTTGCTGCATTTTTTTTTTTTTTTGACTCACTGTGAGCTATTGTGCACTTTTGCTTTAAGGTATCTATTTTGCCCTGATTTATGGATATGTGTGTACATATACCCTATCTCATGGGCCCTGGTCTATATGTAGGTTCCGAGACTTGGTTAATAAGTGCACCATCTGAAATGGAATTAAGGAGTCCTATGAGCTAGAAAAGGTCTCACCAGAGTAATGAGGCTGAAGGGTTGACATTTCACGAAGCTTGATGTCTCTGGACACAGTCCGAAGTGTAACATGCTGAGGTCGTACTGGTTGCATTGAGTAGGTGCTTTTCTACCAGATTCTAGGAGGCTTCTGTTTGAAAAGCATCTGAAACTTTGAAGTTTTCTTGAGGGTGTCCTGGAACCTCCAGAAGGCACGGCTGGGGAGAAAGCCTGAATTGAGGAAGAGGGCAAGTGCCGCCAGGGTTGAGACAGCTGAGTAGGAGGAATGCCACACCTGGGCTTCTGCCAGGGCAGAACCTTCAGGTGCTGACCTGAGTTGGGGTTCCTGGTTCTCCCTTCTGTAACTCTTACAGGGTGCTCCTGTGCTTGGTGTAGCTTAACCCATTCAAATATATTTTCCGCTTAGGAAATACTCCTGAGTAAAGCAGCTTATTCTGTAAACTGCAGGTCCTTAACCAGCCCCAAGGTGGGTGATAGCCCCAATTTGAGCAGGATTTCATAAACTGACTCATGATCTCTGCTGACATACTCTTAACTGGACAGCTAGTTCACAGCCCAGCTCGTGCTGTACCTCCCAGAGTCCCCTGAACTTCCTGGCACCCTTCTCTGAACTAGAAAAAAAGTCTCATAACATCTTGATTAAGGTGGAGTGAGCAGAGAATTCAAGCCAGTATTGGCATGGAAACAGACTTGCTCTGTGTTACAATCACATGAGGTTCAATTTTGCTCTGCATTAATGATATCACCTGTTCACTGGCCTCAGGTACTCAGAGCACACTGGAAGGTCATGTTTCCCTTACGGGCATGATCACATGTCTGCCTAAAGTTCAAGTCTACTAGTTTCCAACTCCTCTAGTTGTGGCTGCTGCAGCCTCTCTCTCTCTCTTTCTCTCTCTCTCTCTCTCTCTCTCTCTCTTTCTCTCTCTGTGGTGGGGAATTTAGCCATCTGCAAAGGATGCCACTGTCCCATTTCTCCATCAAGTGAGACAGGTCCCAGCTTGGCTCAGACCCACGTACTGGTAAGAGTTCTCTGTTTACAAATGTGCACATTCAGTTCTGCTTTTGAGTTTTGTGTTTGGTGATCGGTTTCGCATATCCATACAATGTTTAGCACATGTTTCTCTTTGTGGAACAAAATACATGTTTGATACATAGTACTATAAACCAATTTTATTGACTTACCATTGGTTTATAGTACTATGGAGTGTTGGGAGCCCAGCGGCACGCTTGACACATCTTCGTTCTGCTCAGATTTCTTCCTCCTTTAAAACCCAGCCTCCAGGGACCTACCTATAATATCTATTCCTGCAACTATCAGCTTTCTCACTTGGGTAGCGTTTTTCAAAGACATATGGATGGAGGAACAGAAGGAGTGTAACTGATCCTGCCCTCCCACCATCCTCCTCCTCACCCTTAACTTTTTGTGTTGGCACACATGTGCATAGATTCCCTGTCATAGGGTGGCCATTCAGAACAGGGCAGAAGGAGAATATGAAGAAGGGGCAAAAATCTTTGCTGCTGGTTAATTATAGAGTCCATGATGCCTTCTGTCTTCTTTCTCGGTCCCAGCCAGAACTGATGCATGAAACATCCTGTTTCTGCTCTTTCTCACGTTCTTCTCTGGCACCAAACTCCAGCCCTTCCCAACATGAAAGTACACAGGGACAGCTCCTGCTTCTCTGTGGGGTGGAGAGGCATGGCCTCCCTCCGGAGGAGAACGCACTAGGCTGTGGCCCTCAGTGAGAGTCACAACACTATGGCCCCTACCTGCTGTTGGTCCTTCTTGTGACTATGTGCTCTCTTGCTTTAGGTCAGCTCTTTCTGAAATGTGTTAGCCCCCAACCCTGTATATAGGCAGATCACTGGGCTACGCAAGACTGTTGCCTTGTGTCCAGAACTTAATTCCTGCTGCTCCCTGACCAATGCAGGCTTTCTCTCCAGTGAGGTCTCTAAGCTTCTGAGCTCTGCTTTGTCTTGGCATACACACAAATCTCCCTCTCATAAGGGATTCTGATGTACCTCTTGGATAGTGTGGGAGCCCCCACCCCACAGGACTGGGAACTGTGGGTGGTCAGGAAGGACATTTGCCCAGCCACCCACTTACCTAGGTCTTGCTGAACTTGGCATTGTGTGCTCTGTCTTTGGAATACACTCAGTAGGTGCTTTTCTACCAGATTCCAGGAGGCTTCTGTTTGAAAAGCATTTGAGACCCTGAAGTTTTCTTGAGGGTCTCCTGGAGCCTCTTCCAGAGGGCATGGCTGGGGAGAAAGCCTGAATTCAGGAAGAGGGCAAGGCCAGTGGTGAGACAACTGGGGGTGAGACAACTGGGGTGAGACAACTGAACTGGGCAGTCAGTGATGCTGAGAGAAAGGGTCCCATACTTTGTGGGAGAGCTGATATTTTAAGGAAATGTACAAAGAGAAGGTCTCAAGGACTATGAAAGAGCAGGTGTGGATGAAGGGAGAGCAGCAGGTAAAGGGAAGAATCTCAACAGAGAGAACCCAGTGGCCATGCCCAGCAGTGTCTGAAGGCTAAGTCTGAAAGCCTGAATGGTTGCCTGTGGACTTCTCTGAAAGGCTGGCAGTGAGCCTCCTGGAGCTGCTGCTGTGGGGGTGGGGAAGGGAGAGGGGAGTCACTGCATATGGACCTGGAGGGGGGGATTCAGGCCAAGATAACTCCCCACATTTAAATATTTATCACTCAACAAAGAACTGAGGAGAAAGCATGATTTCAGGAATTTTAAACTTTATTCAGGAAAATTGGGAACACCCACATGTTGGAGTTCACTTGCGCCAGGAGAAAGAAAGAAAGGAGAGAAGGAACAAGAAAGCCATTTACTCACATGTTGGCAGGCCCACCTTGGCAAAGAGAGAGCCTGGCCACAGGAAGGGGCCTTCCTGTAAGCAGCCTGAGGTAAAAATGCCTTCCTAAAAGGAAAAGACCCAAGGATTATGTTCCTGGGGAGGTAGGGAAGGGGTGGTACCCAGGTCTTGGGAAAGGGATCCTGGAAGTGGTGAGAGGGAAGCAGGTTTGGTCCACAGGCTCAAGAAGATCAGGGACCTCCAAGGCAGGCCAGTGGAGGTCCCTGATCTCCAGGCCTTTCCTTTTTCTTTTCCCATGAAATATCTGCTCAGGGCATTCTCAAAGTCTATTGACTGCAGTAAAGTTGGATAAGGCTCACAAATGGGTGAGGCAACTGGTCACAGCTCTGGGGCCTGTGCTGGCATGAACTGCAGTTTTCATGAGGGCCTTTGAGGTTTACATGACTGAGGCTGGAAGACAAAGTAGAGGCCATTCTCTTATTGGGTATCTGTGAGGAGACTGTGGAGAGGAGCCCAGAGTGCCAGTGACAGGGAGTCTAAGTAGCAAAGGAAGGAAGGCCATGAAGTCTGGATGTTGAGAACCCAAGAGAACTCTAGAAGCTAAAGCTCTCTGTAAGATAAAAAATGTAGGGACATTTTACATAATTATCTTTTGATTACTTCTGTCATTTTAAAACAGTCAAGCTGCCCAAATCCCTACCAACATATAGAAATGGATAGATAAGGTATGGTGTATTTTTTCAGGGAATATGGGATGTTATTTATTTCCATGCAAGGACATACATGCCTCTATTGAGCAAAAGAAGTCAGGCTTAAAATAGATGCTGGCTATAATCACGTATATAAAGTTTGAGAAATACAAAAAAGTAACCTGTGGAGTTAGATTTCAGGATAGTGATCCTGAGTATCAGAAGATGTTTGGGGACAGTTACTATTCTATTCACTGGTCTTGATGTGAGCTCCACTCCACATTTCCATTCAGTTGGTAAAATACCATAGATTATTTGTGGCAGGTGCATTTCCTTTTATCTGTACTAAAGGGTTCAAGAGAGAGAGAGATAGATAAATCATCAAATGACACCATTCTATTGAGTCTCAAGTTCAATCAGCTTTGAAATCTCCTTCAAAAGATGTTGGGCTTCTTTCTTTTTTTTTTTAATTTATAAAATGGAAATACTGAGGGACCTATGCAGTAGCACAGCGGGTTAAGCACACATGGCGCAAAGTGCAAGGGCCAGCATAAAGATCCCAGTTTGAGCCCACAGCTCCCCAACTGCAGGGGGGTTGCCTTGCAAGCAATGAAGCAGGTCTGCAGGTGTCTATTTTTCTCTCCTCTTCTCTGTCTTCTCCTCTCGATTTCTCTCTGTCCTATCCAACAACAATAGGTATGACAATAATAACAACTACAACAAGTGCAGCAAGGGTAACAAAATGGGAAAAATGGCCTCCAGGAGCAGTGGATTCCTAGTGCAGGCACCGAGTCCCAGCAATAACCCTGGAGGCAAAAACAAACAGAAAAAAAGGAAATATTGATAAGGCTATAGGATAGGAGGGGTACAATTGCACACAACTGCCACCTGTGGAACTCCATACCAATCCACTTCCATATTTTTTATTCTTCTGGGAGTATGGACCCAGGATCACTATGAGGTGCAGAAGGTGGAAGGTCTGGATTCTGTAATTGCTTCCCTGCTGAACATGGGCTTTGGCAGGTCGATCCATACTCCCAGACTGTCTCCACTAGTGGGACAGGGGTCTGGGGAAGCAGGCCTCTAGGACACATGGTGAGGTCATCTGCCCAGGGAACTCAGGTTGGCATCATGGTAGCATCTGGAACCTGGTGGCTGAAAAGGAGTTAAGATATAAAGCAGAACAGACTGTTGACTAATCATGAACCTAAAGACAATAATATTGCAGATGAAGATTTGGGGTCTCTGTTTTGGAAAACGCTAGTAGGTCTATTTTAGGTATATTCCAAGGGGCCCATGACTTCACTAGTTTTTGCCTGAGCCTGACATCTGATTGCAAGTGGACCCAAGTTATTGTCTGGGGAGATGGTGTCATAGTTGGGAAAAGGACCAAAAAGCTGTATCAGGGAAGAGAGTAGCTCCCAAATATGGGGAAAGTATATAAGTATTGTTAGCTGTAAACCCCATCAATTTGATCTGAGGCCCATATTCCACACAGGAGCCTATGTAACCTCTGCATACCTGTACATCTGAACTCACATCCTGTAGACATGACTAGGAACACTCCAGGCTGCACTAATTTCAGGACCCATCTTCCTCAGGTAGTAGGTAGAGTATGTTATCCAACCTTGCTTTGGAGAATGGAACGTTCCCTACCATCGTTGATCCATATTGAGGGCAAGGTCCTATAGGGGTCCACAAAGGGGTCCATTATGTTGTTTCTGATGGAGATGACCAGTGACAGTGGTGAGAGGAATCTGCTAGTGGTCTGGGCCCATCATGTCTGTGTGGGAATCCCAGGACTCCCTGACTAGGGCCCCAGGTGTTGGGGTGGCCTGGTAATGACTAAAGAGTCATCATTAAAGTATGCTGGTCTCTGGCCCTTATTCAGCTTTTGTTGTCCTTACTTTGCTTGACAAGTTTAGCTTTGGAGTGATTGGGGGACATGTAATATAGGAGGTAGGTGAGGGAGGGTATCTAGGTCTAAGTCGAAACTATTTGATTAGGTATACTTTAAGGTGTCTTTTTAGGTCTTTCTACTCTACTTGCTTGCTGCATTTTTTTTTTTTTGACTCACTGTGAGCTATTGTGCACTTTTGCTTTAAGGTATCTATTTTGCCCTGATTTATGGATATGTGTGTACATATACCCTATCTCATGGGCCCTGGTCTATATGTAGGTTCCGAGACTTGGTTAATAAGTGCACCATCTGAAATGGAATTAAGGAGTCCTATGAGCTAGAAAAGGTCTCACCAGAGTAATGAGGCTGAAGGGTTGACATTTCACGAAGCTTGATGTCTCTGGACACAGTCCGAAGTGTAACATGCTGAGGTCGTACTGGTTGCATTGAGTAGGTTGGGATCAGCCAATGCAGTGTCACTTGCTATGACTTGAGAGAAGTATGCAGGAATGTGAGCCCTACTCTAAAGGTTCCAGGACTGGGAGATATATGGGCTTTATAGAGAAAGGGGAAGGTTCCTGCTGTCTTGGGGTTTAAGAAAGCAATAGATATTGCTATAACTATATCATTTGGCAACTGAGTTAACTTTGAAAACCCCATTGTTAGGATTTTTCTGTATCATACAAGACCTCACCATAATTTATTGTCCTTTAATTATATTTGTATATAGCTGTGTCTTATAAAATAATGTTTCTGTTCTCCCTGGTCTAAGCTTTTAGGAGATTTAATATTTCAAAGAACAAGTCATTATTAGAAATTTGTTAACAGTTTGAGCCCACTGTTAAAATTCAATCTGATTACCAATTTTCAGACTTAAGTGCTTAGATTGGAGGAACATATACTCAGAGCTATGGTCTATGCATCAAAAAGTTTGAGACATTCAATCCATTTTCCCCTCTCTTATTAAATAGTGATTTGTGAGACTATAAGTTAAGGAGGTATACATCAGCACCATTCACACCACCAAAAGTCTTTGTTCCTCCTCCTTCCCCCCACCCCCAGTCCCTGCACCAGTGAAACTGAACACCTGCCCTCACCCTCAACCCAGAGATTTTTTACTTTGGTGTCATACTCCAAACTCAGTCAGATTTTGCTTTGAGTTTCCCTTTCTATTCTTCTTTCTCAATTTCTATTTATGAGTGGGATCATTCCATACTCATCTTTGTCTTTCTGACTTATCTCACTTAACATAATTCCTTCTAGCTCCATCCAAGATGGGTTAGAGAAGGTGGGTTCACTGTTCTTAATAGCTACATAGTATTCCATAGTATTCCACAGTATTCTAAATCTGCTAAAGCTTTCTCAGCCATTCATCTGTTGTTAGGCACCTGGTTTGCTTCCAGGCTTTAGTTATTACAAATTGTGCTGCTATAAACATAGGTGTACACATATCTTTTTGGTTGGGTGTTATGGAGTCCTTGGGATAAATGCCTAGGAGAGAAATTACTGGATCATATGGGAAGTCTATTTCTAGCTTTATGGGGGTTCTCCAGACTGTTCTCCACAGAGTGGACCAATTTACATTCCAACCAGCACTGTAGGAGGGTTCCTTTGTCCCCACAAGCTCTCCAGCATTTGTTGCTGCTGTAATTTTTGATGTATGACATTCTCACAGGGGTGAGGTAATATCTCAGTGTTGTCTTTATTTGCATTTCTCTGACAATCAGTGACCTGGAGCCTTTTTTCATGTGTTTTTTGGCCTTTTGATTCTCTTGTGTAGTGAATATTCTGTTCATATCCTCTGCCCATTTTTTGATGGGATCATTTGCTTTTTTGTTGCTAAGTTTGGTGAGCTCTTTATATATTTTGGTTATTAGTCTCTTGTCTAATGTATGGCATGTGAAAATCTCCCATTCTGTGAGGGGTTTCTTTGTTTTTTTTTCTCTTGTTTCTCTTGTTGTTTTATCATTGTTGTGATTATTATTGTTATTGATGTCATTGTTGTTGGATAGAACAGAGAGAAATGGAGAGAGGAGGGGAAGACAAAGAGGGGGAGAGAAAGACACCTGCAGACCTGCTTCACCGATTGTGAAGCGACTGAGGGGTCTCTTTGTTTGTGTAATAGTTTCTTTGGCTGTGCAGAAGCTCTTAAATTTGATGTAGTCCCATTGATTTGTTTTTGTTTTAGTCTTCCTTGCAATTGGCTTTGTATCATCAAAGATGTCCTTGAGGTTTAGGTGGGAAAGTGTTCCACCAATGTTTTCCTCTAAGTATTTGATAGTTTCTGGTCTAACATCCAGGTCCTTGATCCATTTGGAGTTGACTTTGTTTCTGATGAGATAAAGTGGTTTGGTTTCATTCTTCTGCATGTTTCAACCCAGTTTTCCCAGAATGATTTATTAAAGAAAGCCTCCTTCCTCCATTTAATACTTTGGGCCCCTCTATCAGAAATTAGATATCCATAGGTGTGGGGGGGTGGCCTTCTTTGTGCCCATGGATTTTTCCCATCTGTAGCCACAGATAGAGAAGCTGCCACCTTTGCCCTCTCAGGACCCTTACCCATCATGATGATAGATATTCCAGATAACCAACCACATCATAAATATTGAAGGCCATTGCCTCCCCACCCCTACCCCAGCCCTCATATCCAGTACCTCCATAGCAAGACCTTCAACTATGCTTCTAAAAGTTATACCCAACTGGATTGACAGGCTGTGAAAGGCCCAGGATTTTTGGATCCACTCAGAGGGGTGCCTTTTTCTAATTTGCCCAGAAGTGGTCAAGAGATTCTCAATATCCATGCTAAAGTTGTTGGGCATTTGTAAGGTCCACTGTCTAAAGAAAGGAATTTGAGGGTTTATTCACACTGTTACATAAATAATGATAAATTGGAGAAAGAGCCATCTGTATGGGTGTAGAGCCTTTTATTTTTTCAAAGAAGCACTTGTGTGTGTTATGTTAATTACTAATTTGCTCAGATTCTCACAAGAAGGCTAGGAGCATCTTTCCTGGTCATGGTACTGGTGGCCATGGTTGAGGTAAAGCTAGTTTGGATAGTATCTTCCCTCTGTGTGCCTGGATATCTGTCATTGGTATGCAAGATGTCTATGTCCTGCTGTCATTCTACTGCTGGTAGAATCTGCCTGTGGCCTCAGCCACTGTTCCACTGCTATTGTTGTGTGTGCATATCCATTGAATGTATGAGAGGAGCCCAAGTTCTAAGAATGTATCCTCTCTACCTGCAGGTGTTCTGCTTCTGGTGGCTTTGCATTTTGACACCTGATCATAGGTTGAGACATTTTGGTTTATAAGATATTCCCTCCCTTTCAAATATTCTGCAAGCTTTCTGTAGGAGGTTGTCTTTAAAGCAGTCCCCCCCCATATGACCACATGTCATCATAGTTAGTTTTCCTGCAATTGAACACTAAGAGAGGCATATATATCCTGGCCTCCCCTCTGCTACAAGAATCAGATATCCTCATGTGGGCAGTAAGAGCCTCCTGTCACCGACAGGTCCTTCACACTCCAGGGTCCGTGGATTTGAAGAACAAGCCCTCCTTTCTCTGAATAAGAAAATTCTGGGAGTCGGCGGTAGCACAGCAGGTTAAGTGCAGGTGGCACAAAGCACAAGGACTGGCATAAGGATCTTGGTTCGAGCCCCCGGCTCCCCACCTGCAGGGGGTTCACATCACAGGCGGTGAAACGGGTCTGCAGTTGTCTTTCTCTCCCCCTCTCTGTCTTCCCCTCCTCTCGCCATTTCTATCTGTCCTATCCAACAACAACAACATCAATGTCGACAACAATAACTACAACAACAATTTAAAAAAATTAACTAGGGCAACAATAGGGAAAATAAATAATAATTTTTAATTCTGTGTTTGAGAAGCCAGTCATTTTCATAACCAATATCC
Organism: Erinaceus europaeus; assembly: GCF_950295315.1. Classification (NCBI taxonomy): domain Eukaryota; kingdom Metazoa; phylum Chordata; class Mammalia; order Eulipotyphla; family Erinaceidae; genus Erinaceus; species Erinaceus europaeus. The sequence continues at coordinate 57,174,536 of NC_080165.1, forward strand.
ACACCTCAGTGTCACCCTGAGGAACATTACACTCATTGGTTAGACCCAAGAGAGAGGAGTTTCGTCCTGAGAAATGAACTGGCAACTGGCTAGTGGGGTAGCATGAAACTCAACATCCAGGAAAGTGGTGCAACTGGAAAAGATAAAGTTCTGGAAAACTTTAGGACCATCTCAGGGAAATAAGAGGAATGAGATTCAGCTAGAGAAAACAAGTCCCTTGCAGCTTATTATACAACTATATACTTCCTGTGTGTTGTAGGCTTGTTTGTTTAAACAGCTCATGGGTTGCAGCCCCGCCTGTTTTTCTCCTTTCTGTAGAATTTCCAGACTGCCTCCTGCCCTTGGTTAATTCACTTGCACCTAGTCTTCCACCCATTTCTGTTAAGCATCTGGGGCAACCATTCTAAGTCATTACTTTTATTTTCTAGGCTGGTGATAGGCATATATTAACAGGTACATACTTTGCCTTTGCTTAACTTCCACTTTAAGGCCTGTCAGTTGAAAGATTAAGGGGGTAAATTTCATTTTAAGCCCCATTTCCTTCAAATCCCTTTGCATGCCTTTACTCCTAATCATGGACTGTCCCTAGGTCAGTAGCCACCAGCACTCAGACATCTGAGATAGGATTGACTTTTTCTCTTAGTCTAGTAGTAGAACCACTCCCAGAAATTGAGAGCCATTCATCTAGCTGCTCCACTCAGACTTAGCAGCTCTGCTTTGATTTGTGTCCTGCACCTAAATGAGGACTTGAGGTGAGCATACCTGTAGCATGGAAATGCCTGTGTTGGAAAAAAGAGTCTTACAGGCATGGAGTGAGAGGAATCAAATGAAACTATGAAGCCCACCTGGAAGGCCTCGCAGAAAGGAAGCAGCAAACACACAGTGTATGGATTGGTTCACCAGGCATCAAAGATTATAGAATCCAGGAGCAAGTTAATAGGGGGTCTGAGGAGGTGGAAAAGATGAAGCAGAGAGTGGAGACTAAAGAAGACTCTAATGTTTAGGAGCATGAGGGAGAGGTGTGAAGGCTCTTGCTGGTTCAGGATGTCCTGTTAACATGGGTAGGCTGGAGGGCAGGCATCTGGATCAGGACACAGAGAAGAGAGTCTGGGGAGCAATGGCCACCCATTCTGACCACATATGAAGAAACTGCTGACAATCTGATAGAAGACTCTCTTCCAAAACTGCTCTCGGACTGCTCCACAATAGCCTCACGCCTCCTCTGGAGGGCTGTTCTCCGGCAGTGGTCTTGGCTCCTCTCCACCTTCTCCACCTGCACCAACATCAGAGTCTTAGGCCTACCCACTCCTGGCTAAGCCTAAAGAGCTTCTTCTTTGGACACATAGAGTGATACTGCCCTTTTCTCCTTCCTGCAAGCCCTGCCCCCAAATCTTAATGACCAAACATTTCTGTGTCAAGCCTGATCCCTTATCCCTGGCAAACTGATTGTCTCCAGTCTCAGGTTGGTTTGTCCACTTGAATAGGTCAAAGAGGATCAGCTGCTTATGCCTTTGGATCCAAGTTCTACATGCCTTTTAGAAAAGCAGCAAGGAAATAGCAAGAGCTAGACTTCTTCTTCTAGAGCTAGACTTCTTCTTCATGTCTCCCATTGTCCTAAGTCCAGGGAACAGTCTCCCCAATAGTTCCATTAAAGGGGCCACCCTCCAAGGTTTGGCAAGGGAACTTCCCTGGCCCATGCCAGCTCCCTCAGTCTCTCCATTCCTCTGGTGACAAGAACTTTGTCTACAGCCCAGATTTTACTCAGTGCTTCATGACACTGCATTTTTGGCTTAACTCTGTTTTAAGTCTTTTTTTTTTAAATATTTATTTTATTTATTCCCTTTTGTTGCCCTTGTTGTTTTATTGTTGTAGTTGTTATTGTTGTTGGATAGGACAGAGAGAAATGGAGAGAGGAGGGGAAGACAGAGAGGAGGAGAGAAAGATAGACTCCTGCAGACCTGCTTCACCGCCTGTGAAGCTACTCCCCTGCAGGTGGGGAGCTGGGGTTTGAACCGGGATCCTTATGCTGGTCTTTGTGTGTTGTTTTTGACAGGTTATGTTGTTTTTGCTGGGCTGGCTTCACAGGCGGGTAACAGATGAACAGGGACTCATGGTTGAGCTGTAGGCAGTATCTCTTTATTCATGCAGGATGCAGCACAATCTAAGACGAGTTAAGTTAAACTCAAAGTACAGTAAAACTCACAATGCTGTCTTTATATATACTTGCAAAGTAGGGTGGAAACAGGATGTGACATAGAGAGGGTGGAGAGAAAAGTGACTGGTGAAAATCAGAGTGTGACAAAGAGGAGGCAGATTAGGCGAGAATCCTATCACTGAACCACAAATGCCCTGGAGGGAGGGTGGAACTTGTTAACAGTGGTTATGTAAATAGAATGAAGTGGTTATGTAAATAGAATAGTGTTAAGCAGGGGGGATTTAAACCAAATGAAACAGAGGGGTCTCATGTATACCAACAATTCCCCCTTTCTTTTTAACTAATGGCCATTGTGGGGTGAACAGAAACGTATATCGTACAGGCATTTTCAAAAGAACTGGCATATGACATGGAAAACAAAATAGGCAAGCAGCAATAACCAGTGTGATGCCAAGTGGAACGTTTCTTGCCTCAAAGGGCAAGGCCTAGCAGGCGAAAGGACATTTCTTGCCTCTGGGAACGCTTCATGCCTCTGGGGGCATCTCTTGCCTCAAAGGGCGTTTCCTGCCTCTGCGGGCATCTCTTGCCTCTTGGGGTGCTTCATGCCTCTGTGGGCATAACCTAATAAGGAGGGGGAGTTTTCTGCCTCTGGGGAAGAGCCTGCAGGCGAGGGGACATGGTCTATAAAGTCTCAAGGCAATTGGCTGAAGTTAGTCTTTGAGAAACACAGCAGTGTGCACCAGTAAATCCGATGGAGGTGTCAGTCCAAAGTAGCTGACCACAGAAGAAAATGCTGGAGGATGAAACGCTGCACGTCTGTCTCGATGGGGAATGTCGGCCACCAGAATTCTGCTTTTCTGTAGAGAGTGATTTTTGGAGTCTGTGAATCTGTTTCTTCAGGTCGTGCCAGGTCACCTCATTGGTTTCTGGGGGCGATGTCAGAGAACAGGATCCAAATGGATTTCCAGGAATTCCATTTGAGTAGATGCTTTTTCATGTGAAGACTTTGACAGCTGAAATTCACTTACTTGTCAAACAAAACTTGTAGCAGATTAGAAGTTTACTATAATTGATAACTCCATTATAATTGGAAGTCGTTTCTAGTATGATTTTAAGGTTGTTTAAACAGTCTAAACTCAATAAAATGTGGAAAGGTAAACAGAAGAACCACGGTTAAAAGCCTCAGGCATGAGAAGATTTAACATAATCATTGCACTATCTGCCCCAACCATAACTCATACAGTTTTCAGGATTAAACGTTTCAGATTCATGTCAAGACGTAAAAGAGAAATCAAAGGAGGAAAAAACAATTTTTTGGATTGTTTCTGGATGTCTCTAGAAATCATGGCTGCGTCCAGCATTTTTTTTTTAAGTCAATGTCAAACAAAAATTCAGTCATTCAAATCATTCTCTTATGAAACGCAACTTGAACCATATTATCAAGATCTCACAATGTAGGATTAAGAATCCCCGGAGGGCATCCTAGTCCAAAAAGCTCCTCAAAATTCCATTTAGGGTGCTTCTGACTGTTCCTGCTGGATTGCTTCAGGCACCCATTTTTAAAAGTGTCTTCCCATTGAAGAAAGAATCCAATCAGGAGAGTAGAACTAACCACGTGTCTCCATACTTGGGAACTGCCAGGGTACTTGAGAATGTTCTTCAAATTAGAGTAGTCCTTCTCCATGGGAAACATTCGAGAAGAAGTCCAGAAAGTCCCAGTGGAAATCCCCATGCATATCCCAAGGTCTATGATCACGGTCATAAAGAACCAAATTGTGGCCCGGAGCAAAATGTAGTCCTTTTCCTCAGGAAACATGGGAGAGGGAATCCAGAAAGTCCAAGGAGAAATCTCCGTGCATCTCCCAAGCTCTATGATCCCGGTCATAAGAAACCAAAGTTCCCAGTCAGGGAACCGAAGTGTGGCCCAGAGTAAAATGTTCCAGAGACAGAGAAACTGTCTCATAATGAAACAGTAGAGACTTTGGCAAACCTCTTCATAAGTAGAAGAGAAGACCATAGTGCATAGGTAGGCAAAGTCTTCACTTATCTGGGAGTTGCGCAGGCCCGGTCCCACGTTGTAGGCGCCATATGTTGTTTTAGACAGGTTATGTTGTTTTCGCTGGGCTGGCTTCACAGGCGGGTAACAGATGACCAGGGACTCATGGTTGAGCTGTAGGCAGTATCTCTTTATTCATGCAGGACGCAGCACAATCTAAGACGAGCTAAGTTAAACTCAAAGTACAGTAAAACTCACAATGCTGTCTTTATATATACTTGCGAAGTAGGGTGGAAACAGGATGTGACATAGAGAGGGTGGAGAGAAAAGTGACTGGTGAAAATCAGAGTGTGACAAAGAGGAGGCAGATTAGGCGAGAATCCTATCACTGAACCACAAATGCCCTGGAGGGAGGGTGGAACTTGTTAACAGTGGTTATGTAAATAGAATGAAGTGGTTATGTAAATAGAATAGTGTTAAGCAGGGGGGATTTAAACCAAATGAAACAGAAGGGGTCTCATGCATACCAACATTTGTGTTAACTCCGTTTTAATCTCCAGGAGTTTCCTAGGCATCCCTTTCTCTTGCCAGCCCTTGAAGGTAGGCCTGGAATCAGGTGGTGTCAGGAGAAGGTATAGTGGCCCTGCAGCTCACTACCTGGGCAGGTGGCTGGTGGCTCAGTATTAAAAATGACTGAGTAAGTCCAGACTCCTCAGTAAACTGCAAAGATGTTTGCTTCAACAACTGATGCTATCTTGGAGGGTGGGGTAAAAGGGATGAGTTCTCAAAGGGCACTTGGCACCATCATGAGATCAATGTACAGGAAATACAGGCAAGGCTACAAGAAAATATAAGAACAGTTCAAGAACTGGGTATGGTGATGATGCAGTAGAGTTGGAGAACAAGGAGGCCTGCTTGGGAAGGATGTGGACTTGGGAACTGGCCTGCTGAAAACAGCCCCAGGGTCTTCTAAAGCCTGCACTATCTCAGTAGGCAAGGTGGGCTTTGGAATTGCTGCCTTGCTGTAGGATCAGCAGACCTCATATCAAGCTCTTCCCAGCCAGGTCAGCTCTGAGAGAGGGCTATAGAAAGGTTTGATAGGTGATAAGATTTGGGGCACATGGAGGGGAAGGAAGGAAGCATCTGTTCCAGGGGCCAGAACCAGGGGTCTACAGCTAGGCTCCAGAGTGGCTGGGCAGAGCCCAGGTGGCCAGGAACACATGTTGAACTGAACTGAACAATGGGAACCATCAGTCACTGTCAAATGTCCTCAGGCCTTGTGAAGGGGACAAGAATTGGTGGTGAGGGAGGAGGGTCATGTGATTCTAGCCAAAGCCTAGTTTAGGTGGCACTTACCCCCTCAGTTTGCAGTACTAATTGAGTTGTGATAGCAGGGAAAGTCCCAGTGGGTGATGGGAACAGATTCCCAAGAGAGACCAGATAGCCAGTGGGCTTTCCTTAGGGAGCAGGCCTCTGCTCCCCACCCCCTACTTTGCCCCCTGTAGTGCCTGCTCCCATATACATGTGTGTCTGGTTCTCACTCTTTAGTCCCCAGAATAGAAATCAGCTGGCTTCTCCTGAAATGTACTTTCTTCTGAGCTCTGCTGACTCCCACCCCTAAGCTCAACTCAACTCGTCCCTTCAGAAAATTCTTCTTAGTCCTGAGGCTCCTATCCCTGCCCAGAGCCTATTCCATCACTCTGTGAGTACTGTTGTCTTCATAGCACTTATCATTGTCTGAACTTATTTGGCCCATCCTCTTTCCTTGTTCGTTGTCTCTCCTCCCTAGAAGGTTAGTTCCATGGAGACAACATTCTGGTCATTCTTGATGCTGAATATACCTTCTGCTTATAGAAGGGCCTGGCACAAATGGGTACTCAATGACTATTTGTTGAATGGATGAATGGGTAGATGACAACAGATAGGCAACTATCAGGTCTCAAGTGAGCTGGGGGTCTTATCAGACCTCCTTGATGCTCACCCCAGATTCCTCTCTGGGGAACAGGCTAGCTGAGGCAAAGCCACTAGTAGAGAATGCCTTCTGGGCCAGGCCTGGCCTGTGTGTGCTCCCTGATGGATGGATGGCCTGCTGAGAGATTGATGGAGTGGGATGCAGCTCTAGTCCCATTTAAGTCTGAACCACATCCCCCCTCCCATCCCACTACCACCAACACACACACACACACACACACACACACACACACACACACACACACACACACACACATCAGGCCTCTGGATGCTTGGGCAATTGAATTGAAGGTTTCAACCTGGATCACTCTCTAACTTCAACACAAGCCATTCCAGCTCTTCTTTTCCAGATGATGGTGATGCCACTATCGAATCTCAGCCCACCAATCCTACCAGCACAATGAGAAACAAAAGGAAGAGAAAGCACCTCTGATTTCCCACCAATCAACAGGGTCCTGCCATATCAAAATTCAGGAAATATTGGACAGTGGAATCAGGGCTAGGTAAGGCAAGAAAAAATTCAGAGGGGAACTCCAGACCATCTTTAAATGTAATTTCTAGATAGGTTGATGGACTTTTCTCTTTCTTTCTTGTAAAATATTATTTTCATCTCTCTTGCCAGTGAGTTTTATTTTAAATGAGAAAGTATTTGAGTGTGGGAAAGAGGCACCCAAGCTGATGCAGGTCTGGATGGAGATAGCTGGGGAGAGTCCTCTCCTTCTGCACAGTTTGCTGCATGAAGCTTAGTACATAAAGAGCAAGGTTAAGGACTGCAACCTACCCATGTCCTCCTTGTCTGTTCAGCCTTGTCCAGCCACCACCTCTCAGTAATGAAAAATCTACAAACTTGCCACAATGACCCAAAGAGTACTCAAGTATAAACCTAGGAGTATTCTCTGGAGTTTGGTGCCAGAATCCAGAAGATAGGGAGGCATGGCTCTAGATACCCCCCCATTCTCCCTGGGCTATGGTCTGATGAGCTTTTGCAGCCTCCATACTGTGGTCACCACAGAGCATAGTGTCCCTTTGGCCATTTCCTCTACACAGACCTGCCATGCTCCAACCTTCCATGTTACCCAAGTCCCTCACCTCACTCTCTTCCTGGTCTTGTTTCCTGTGTGTGTAGTCAGGCTCTGGTCAATTCAGTGCTATCTTGCTCCCTGGTAGTGGGTCCATTCCCCACAGGTCCTTTTTTATGCTTATACCTGGGTCCTGGTGCAGCTTCCTCTTCCCTTCACAGCTGCGACCACCTACCCTTCCTTCTGAAGGGCCTTTCTGCCCTCAGCACCAGCTGCTTAGAGCCAGAAGACTTTCTGGTCACCTCCTAGTCATAGGCTGGATCTCTGACCATTTTAAGAACTTCTATGCTGAGAATAGAGTTGACAGGATAAGAATAATCACAAGCAGATGAGCAAGCAGAAATCACAGTGCCAGGGGAGGGCCTCTTCCTCCTGTAGAGTTATTCACAGGCCCTCACACTATCTTACTCTCTGTCTCTCTGTCTCTCTCTCTCTGTATTTCTTGAGTCTTCTGCAAGTCAGCTGAGATCTAGTTTGTCCAGGATATTGGGCATGAATCCACTACATGTAGGAAATTTGGAGGGCCTGGTCTGGGCTTGGAATCAGCCAGTGTGAGTAACACTGGAAGATGCCACTGAGAGAGGGTCCAGTTACTCCAGAGGGGAGAGTTGAGGTCATGAGGACAGGTCCTTAGGTCAGCATCATGTGTCAGACACTAAACTTCCACACCAGCCCTGGCTCCCTCAAAGACCACAAAAGGTCTGATGTCAAGAGTCTTAGGCTTCTCTCAGTGGCAGCATGGGGGATGGGTCTTCCAGACAGAAGTACCCACACTAAAGACTCCCAAATGTAGGAACATTTTTGGGCTGATATGGCCTTATGGTCTGGCATGTAGGTGAGGGTTATGCAATCCACACTAGGGGGATCTGACCACAAATGCTTTGAGGAGATCCATCTGTGTAAGGATGGGTAGTAGGCTTTCTGAAGTGTGACATCAATATTGTTCTGGCTGGGGCATAGGGAAGAAGGTAATATAAAGTTAAGGAAATTGAAGGCTAAGAATTAGCCCTAGTCATAAAACATAAAGGTGTCAATGGTCTTGGGGTCCAGACAGTGGAGAAAGTGGAGCAGTGGCAGTGGATACTGGGGGGGGTCTATATACAGAAATGGGCAGCAGAGAGAGTAGTTGAGTAGCTTCTAAGAGTCTGGGATGGATGAAGAGAGGGACTAAAGCACTGTTCTGGTTGAAGATCTGGTATGAAGGAGCGGTGACAGGCCCTCAAGTGAGGGTTGTCTGTGAATCGTGGCCTGCCCTTGAACTTGGGATGGATGGCCAGAGACTCATTGGCCTCCATCAGGGATTTGTACTCTACTATCTTGAACTTCCTGGGAAGAGAACATACACAAGAACAGGGACTGGGCAGTTTGGGTATGGAATGGAATTTTGGAATCTTCAAGAACTACTTACTTAATAAAGAATTAGCCAGCTTTAATACCCCACCACACCCACCCTGCCCCACCCCCCCAAAAAAAAATCTAGGAGCAAAGGAAAGCACTGAGAAATAAAAACCTGGATATAAAGCCGTGCATTGCTCTGATATAAAGAAAGAAAAAGAAAGGAAGGAAGGAAGAGAAAAAGAAATGAAAAAAGAAACAAAAAGGTGGCCTAGCATTATGCATAGGGTTGGAATATGAGAACATTCTCATTTGTTCTATAAAGAGACTGTAGAAGTGATCACTAGCTGCTGGTTCTAAGCAGCTCATTAGTCACAATTGCAGGAGGTAGCAAGTTTGGCTTTGGTTTTGGAAGAAGAGTGTTGAAGTGCCTTAACCAGCTTCAGCAGTATGTATGTTGAGAGTCAGGTTTGCTGAGCTGGACTATGGCATTTGCATTTATAGCCCAGGAAGAGGATGAGGGGGGAAAGCTGGTTCATTTGTACCAGAGGACCCTGGGAAGAGAAGACAGAAGGCGAAAGCTCCCTCCATGTGCAAGCCCAGAGCAAAGGAAGCACTGCTAGCTGAGGAAGGTCAAAACAAAATTGGAACAGCCTGTGGCCCACCTGGGCATAGATCTGCCCCAACCCACCTTTTGGGGACATGGGAAGGCATCACTGAGCCCTTATGTTCTTGACTTGTCCTGGATCATGTGCACTGTAAGCAAGACCAAGAAGAGGTCATAGAGGTGCCTAGAGTGGGTGCCACTCCAATGATCAGAGTGCCTGCAGAATCTGTTTGGGCCACAGGAGGTACAGTCCTGCACCACTCCAATGTGTACAGCAGTCTGGATCAGAGTGCCTGCAGTGTCTATGTTTGGGCCATAGGAGATACAGTCCTGCATCATGGAGACAGAGTCCCACTATGGAGACAAAAGCAGGCCACATCCGGGGCCTGGGAGAGATACTCCATTACCCACATAGTCAACGACTGCCACCTCTCCAGATTCAAAGGAGGTCTCGAAACTTTACATCAGGCTCAACCTGACACTGTTGACTGGCTACGGAAGAAGGGCAAATGCTAGAAGAAGAACTGAGTAGAACTGAACTTTAAACCCCAAAGTGAATGTTGCTTTGCTTGTTTTTTATAACTGTAAATCTAATAAATTTTGTTTTCTGTGCTCAGTGTTTGTGCTGGTTAGATGTCACAGTCCCACCCCACAAGCCACCATCATCAAGGACACAGAACTTCAAGTTCCTAAAGGCCTTCTTGGCTGTCAGCATCCTTCACTCCTCTCCAGTGTATTTTCAGGATCATTCATGTTGAGAGCCAAAGGTCAAAGTGTTCACACTGGCAGAGTCCACAAGTGGCTTTGGCCTAAATTCCTGGGTCCTGTAAGGTGGTGCTGAGACAGCATCTGCAACAGATGATGGGACATGCATCTCTATCTGGGCTCAGGCTCTGAGGAGCTTGTCCTGGTTGCCCCCCCTCCAGTGCCCCCAGTTCAAAGATAAGATGGTACCTGGAGGCTGGTGAGGAGAGTCTTCCCCAGGGTCTCCTTGTCAACTCTCTAGGGGAAAGGGACAAGTCCTGTGGGCAGAACAGTTCTGGCAGTCATATATCCAAGCTGGGCAGAGGGAACAGACTGTACAGCCAGAGACAAGACAACACAGTAACCCTCCTTCTCCAGGGGTGAAGAGGACTAAGAAAAGCTCAATTCAGACTGAGGATTTAAAAATAACCAATGCAAAGCTATATGAACTAGGTAATTCTGTTGGTATGCTTCTAAATTCTGCTTCTAAGACCCCTTCTGTTTCATTGGTTCAATCCCCCCTGCTTAACACTGTATTCTATTTACATAACCACTGTTAACTAAGCACTACCCTGCTTCCAGGGCATTGGTTTAATCCTCACTGTTTTGCATGCTTTTTCCTTCTCCCCACCCCCATCTTACGTACATCCTCTTTGGACCTGACTTTTCCGCCTCAGGATATATAAGGACAAGATTGTGATTAGAGATAGCTTAGATTGTGCTGCATTCCACATGAATAAAGACTGAACTGCATACCACTCAGCCATGAGTCCCTGGTCATCTCACTCTCCCGCCCGTGAAGCTAGCTCGACAGGCTCGAACAGAGACTGGCACCAACGTGGGACCTAACCCACCCATCCCCCAGATAAGTAAACTTGGCTACCCATCCGCCATGGGCTGCCTTTCTACTTATGAAGAGGTTTCCCAAAGCCTCTACTCCTTCTTCATGAGACAGTTTCTCTGTCTCTGGAACATTTTGCTCCGGGCCACACTTTGGTTCCCTGACCGGGAACTTCGGTTCCTTATGAGCATGATTGTAGAGCTTGGGAGATGCACGGAGATTTCTCCTGGGACTTTCTGGACTTCCTCTCCCATGTTTCCTGTGGAGAAAGACTATTCTAACTTGAAGAACATTCTCCAGTACCCTGGCAGTCCCCAAATATGGAGACACATGGTTAGTTCTACCCTCCTGATTCAATTCTTTCTTTGATGGGAAGACATTTTTAAAAATGGGTGCCTGAAGCAATCCAGCAGGAACCGTCAGAAGCACCCTAAATGGAATTTCAAAGAGCTTTTTGGACTAGGACGCCCTCCGGGGACTCATGATGCTACATGGTGAGATCTGGATAATCTGGTTCAAGGTGAAAGAAGCAAAAGCTGCCTACAGCTTTTCTCTCGATTCCCCCTTCGTTGTTCTCTCTGAATATCTTAAGTTTGCTGTCTGATTTCAGTTGCGTTTCATAAAAGAGTGATTTGAATGACTAAATTTTTGTATGACATTGACTTTACAAAAAAAAATGCTGGACTCAGCCATGATTTCTAGAGACATCCTGAAACAATCCCAAAATTGTTTTTTTCTCTTTTAACTTTTTTTTTACGTCTTGGCATAAATGTGAAATGTTTAATCCTGAAAAATGTATGAATATGGGTGGGGTAGATAGTATAATGGTCATGCTAATGATTATCATGCCTGAGGCTTCTAACCATGGTTCTTCTGTTGAGTTTATGCTGTTTAAACAACCTTAAAAAGTTTTGTTTCACAAGTAAATGAATTACAGTTGTTGTCTTCACATGAAAAAAACATCTGCTCAAATGGAACCCCCAGAAATCCATTTGGACCCCTGTTCTCTGACATTGCCCACAAGATGGCATGACTACAGCCCCCCGAAATCAATGATGTGACCTGGTACGACCTGAAGAAACTGATTCACAGACTCCAAAGCTCACTCTCTACAGAAAAGCGGAATTACAGTGGTTGACCTTCCCCATCGAGACAAGACATGCAGCATTTAATACCCTGACGTTTCATCCATGGTCATCTGTTTTGGACTGACACTTCTATTGAACTTACTGGCACACTTCTTGGACACTTTACACAACTTTACAGCAGTTTCCCTTTACACTGCTGGGTTTCTCAAAGACTGACCGCAGCAGTGTGTGGACTTTGCAGCCAAAGCCTTGGTACTCTATAGGCCATGCCCCCTCACCTGTAGGCTCTTCCCACAGAGGCAGGAAATGCCCTTTGAGGCATGAAATGCCCCCAGAGGAAAGAGATGCCCTCAGAGGCAAGAAATGCCCTTTCGCCTAATAGGCCTTGCCCTTTGAGGCAGGAAACATCCCCTCAGGCCTCCCCTTGGCATCACACTGGTTCTTGCTGCTCTCTTACTTGTTCCTCCATGTCTTCTGCCAGTTCTTTTGAAAATGCCTGTACGATATAGTTTTCTGTTCACCCACACTCCTGATACTATAGCCATTAGTTAAAAAGAAAGGGGGAAATGTTGGTATACTTCTAAATTCTGCTTCTAAGACCCCTTCTATTTCATTGGTTTAACACTGCTTAACACTGTATTCTGTTTACATAACCACTGTTAACTAAGCACTGCCCTGCCTCCAGGGCATTGGTTTAATCCTCACTGTTTTTGCATGTTTTTTCCTTCTCCCCACCCCCTATCCTATGTACATCCTCTTCAGACCTGACTCTTCCGCCTCAGGATATATAAGGACAAGATTGTGATTAGAGATAGCTTAGATTGTGCTGCATTCCACATGAATATGACTGAACTGTGTACCACTCAGCCATGAGTCCCTGGCCGTCTCTCTCTCCTGCCCGTGAAGCTAGCCCGACATAATTCTGATGAGCCATCCAGCCCAGCAGTGTATGTGTGTATGTGGTGTGTGGTGGTGGTGGGGGGTGGTAATGGGATGTGGCTGTCTCCTAAACAGAGGTGACAGCATGAGGCAGTGCCTTCTTCAAGTCCCAGTGGGAAGTCAGAACATCAGAGGAAGACAGGGAAGTACCACCAGTGTTGTGAGGGAGCAGAAGAGGTTTCCTCAGCTGGGTAGTCTAAGCTCAAGCTTGGAGGACAAGATGGCAGATGTAAGTATCTGGTGAAGCACCTCAAAGGGTCAGTGTCCTCTTCCTCCAGCTCCTTCTTCCTCCCAGCTGGCTGGCAGAGAAGTGATGGCTGCTGTCTCTGACCTCAAAGTGGAAGCCACATTATGAGAATAGAGGCGAGGGTACCATCAGGAACCAGTACTAGGTGTCACACGTTACCGGTAAGAGGAAATTTTTCATTTTTGTTTAAGTTGCCATCATGTCTGTACAAGCAAACCTGGTTCTGATGCAGATTACTGCGCTCCTTCCTTCCACCATGAAGCACCTACCTTCCATGTACCTAGCAGAAGTGCTCTACAAAGAGCCAGGATGTCAGGGAACAAGAAGATAGAGGTGGTGAGTGCAGAGGACAGAGCTTAGGGAGAATTTATCAGTGCTGGGGCAGTGGGAAGAACCTTCTAGAAGAACAGAAGTAGCCAGAAACTTCCCATTCACCCCATGTCTTCCTTATTCTCCTCTGGAGGACTCAGTGATCTTTCTCTGCCTTGCATTCTGAGGCTCTATTGATTCCCCTCCAGGAAGGCAAGGGTGCTGGTCTGGTGGGAGGTTATAATGGAGTCTGAGACTGGGAGGTGGAGGGAATGTCCCCCCTAGACCTGGGGGATTTTCCCAAATCAAGACAGCAGGTCCAGAAGTGACCAAGGGCTCTCACCTCGTTTCAGAGGCAGTGTGGCTTTAGTCTTAAAAGTGGGCTTCCTCTCCATTCTCTTTGAACTCACTTCATTCAACATGCAGAGTCCTCCTGTGTCCCCTGCCAGTCCATTAGGTCAAGTGCTAAGAACAAAAACTCAAAGAAGGCCTTACATTCCAGCCCCAGGGTACTCTGCCCTGACAGGCTGACCCAGGACAGGAGTGTGCTGTGAATGTCTTAACAAGCAGCTCTCTGGAGAGCAAAGCCCTGGTTTGCAGTGTCTGCAGCTTTTTGCAGTCTAATTTCTCCACCACAATGATTCCAGACTGCAAGTGTGAAGTTCCTGAAAGCAGAGCTGGAATGGCCCAAAAGTAGTGCTCAAGAGAGGGTCCCCATCCTACCATAGTCTTGCCCCCCAGTCCTTGGGCTTGCTGGGTCCAGGTCTGATTCCTGGGAAGGAAGGCACTTGATCCCAAAGCCTCCCCAGCAGGATGTGACTTCTCCATGACAGGCAGGCCCTAGTCACTGGGTGGAAGAGAACTGGGGACATTCAGCTCCAAGAGCAATTTCTTGAGGTGCCCACACCCATGACTTCTCCCCACCACATCTCTTCCCCTACTTTCCCATGACTTTCCCTTACCTTCAACCTCTCCTGATCAGAAGGGACTGCTCCTCAGTTCAGGAAGCTCAGGGCACCCTCCTGAGTTCAGGTTAGACCCTGCCCCCACAGAGTGCTGCAGCTATCTCCTTCCTGGGTTCTCTTCCCCTCTTCCCTTCATCCCCACAGCCCTGCTGCCAGCCCCCTGCCTCTCCCAGAGAAGGCTTCCTTCCATAGGGTTTGCCTTCTGCTGCTAGAGGGAAGCTGTGCTTCTGTCAGCCTTCTGGTGGCTGCCACAAATTGCTGTCTTCAGGGAAGGGCAGAACGTCCCCCTCAGCCTCTCCTGTTTCTACCCACCCAACCCCCAGCCAGCCTGGCATCTTCTGCTCCCCTTCAGGCAGCTCATAGTTGGCCCCCATGTGCCTGGCAGCCTGGGGTGCTGAGGCTTTCTGACCCCCAGGTAGGACAGGATCTGGGCCCCCAGCCCCATGCTCCAAGGTGCCAGCCCTGCAGGGGAGTTGCTTAATGACCTTGTGAACAGTAATTACACCCCAGGGCCTGTTCTTAATAACCACGTATTCTCCCTGTCAATGTGCCTTAATTGAAAATGAGTAGGCGACACAAGTTGCTGTGAAGTTGGCTGGCAAGCCCTTAACGTGATATTAATTGTAGTAATTAGTAGTCACTTTGTGTTGGAGTCATCTATAAATAGGGGGTCCATTAGTTTAGCAAAAGAGCGTGATTTAAAATGCAAATAAAAGCCCAATTAGACAGATAAATCACTCGTTTTTCCCAGCGAATTATCGTCTCTGGATGTGGGGCTGCAGTCACTTTGTGGGCACATTGGTCAATTCAGGAGCTCAGGACTCTTAGGCCACTTGAGTGGCCCATCTGGGACACTGTCCCTTTAAGCAAATTTCCTAACCTCCCTCAGGAGGCTGTCACTCTTAGGGTTTGTTTCCTTGCAGATTGTTCATTGGCAAGACTGGTGGACAGGTCCCCAAGTAGCTCCTCCCTCTGTTTGCTGATTGGTTCCTTCTAGCAAAAGAGCACTTTTAAAGAACTGGTAACACAAGTGCCTCTAGGCCCAGGAAGAATGGGAGGGGTGTGGGAGGAGCCCCTTCTTTGACTACAGCTCTTCACAGTCCAGGCAGTGTGAATCTAATGTTGACATGTGTTGTGCTGTGACCTACAAGAGTTAAATAAAATGATTCTAGGAATAGGAAACTCACTCTCTACTTCTTATTCATGTCTACAAGAAGACCTGTGGAGATTACTAGGATCTCATACACACACACACACACACACACACACACACACACACACACACACACACCACAATACACCACATACATCACACCACATACTCAACACACAGAGCATTTCTCATAGGCACTGGGTTAACACTGGAAGTGGAAATGAGAAAGTAGGAGGGGACAGCTAGGAAGCTGTTAAGAGGCCTCTGCCTCAAGGCCAGAGGGACAGTTGTCTAGTTTAGCTATCATTTGATTAGTGCTTCTCTAGTTCTCAGCACCTTCTCCCACACACATTTCACAATTAGAAAGACCCTGGAGATGTGTGTGCTGGTCCTTCCTTCTCAGATCAGTGGAGATGCCAGAATTTGACCTGGTGTTGAGAGCTCAGGCCTGAAATCTTCTCACCCCTTCTTCTACCTATCCCAGCCCTCTACCCCAAGAACCCTTTCGAATGGACAGTTGAGGCTGGCACTCTAATGGTATTTACATCTTGGTGAATCAAAGCCACAAGAGAAAGCAAAAATTTCCATGCACTGGTAATAAAAGCAGTGGTCTATTCTAACAGGGATTTCCACCACTGTCTAATAAATGAAGGGGGTATAGACAATTTGAGTGCATTGTCCTTTTCATATTTCAATTTACTCTTTATTTTACTATATATTTTTAGGACATGATGCTTACCACAGGTGGGCTAATACTTGTGATTTTTCCCATTTAACAGAATAAAGTGTTAGCAACTCTGTATATCTCACAAAGAGTTTTTGGGAGTTGTGGCAAGTAAAAACAGACAAAGGTTGAGGAGTTTCTGAGCTTCTTCTTCTAGCGTTTGCCCTTCTTCCGTAGCCAGTCAATAGCGTCAGGTTGAGCCTGATGTAAAGTTTCTGAGCTAATTGAATGTATCAGTTAATAGAATGTATGAATAGAATGACTAGATGAGTCAGGGTTTTCATTTTGGGGTGGGTGGGAGGTGTTGGGCTGTTTTATCAGCAGAGATCTCTTCTCTGAAATAACTTAAGAACATAACTAGATCATGGGTAAGGGGCTGAAAGGAAGCCACTCTTAGTATAGGAGTGAGGAAACAGATGCAGGGAGGGAAAGCTACACAAGGAGTTAGTGGTCTAGACTCTGGCCATCACATACTGAAACAGTACTGCTGACCATCAGAACAGAAGTTCCCAAAGGAATATAGTCAATTCTCAGCACAGAACACATACTAGGCCACTCTGGATTTGAGTGACAGATACTTCCCCACTAGTGACAGTTCTAGTCATACTTGGATCTTTCTACAGGCTAGATTAAAATGAAAACCCCAAACACCGAATCTCCTCATGTTGTGGAAGCACCCAACCCCAGGCTGACATCTGCTTCCCCAACCTCTCCTCAAAATCACTCAGGACCAGCCTGTACCTTCTAATGGTCACCTCTTAAAGCTCTCCTTTTAAGATACTCAAGAGGTTCTATGAGGCATGCTCTTTGTTGCAGCAAAACCTTTTTGATTACAAGTGTGTTCCTGGTGGTATTCAGTTGTTAGACTTTGAATATGCAACAAATATTGGAACCACACAGTCTTTTAGGTGATGTCATGATAAAGAAAAGCAATCGAATTAAGGACTGTTGAACTTGAACTGGAGTTGGTATATGGCACCAAAATAAAGGCCTCTGGGGTTGGGGAGAGTGTTCATGTCCTGGAACATGATGGCAGAGGAGGACCTGGTTGGGGATGGCGGGGGTGGGGGAGGTTGAACTGTTATGTGGAAAACTGAAAAATGTTATACATGTACAAACTACTATATTTTACTGTCAACTATAAACCATTAATCCCCCCAATAAAGAAAAAAAAAGGAATAAGGGAACTAAATTCAGTGAGAGTTCAAGCACTCTAGCCTTCACCCTAGGACCTAAGAGCCTGGCTCTCTGCAGGTATTGGAGAGAACCAGTTTCCCAGGGATCCCTGCTTCCACTAAGCAGCTCTCAGATTAAACTGTATTTAAATAAGACTCTGCAATCCCCCAATACAGTATTAAATAATGTACACAAAGAGTTTATGCAACTTATAAGTGAAGAATAATGTTAAAACATATATCTGTGTGTCTCCTCACCCAATTTAAGGGAGGGTGGTTTCCAGCTGTTTGTTCCTGGGGTATTTTTTGTTTGTTTGATTGACTGATTCCTGATTTAAATGTAATATATGCCCACAAGATCCAGATGACTGAGAAAATTAAGAGGGCACCAAAATCCCAGGAAAAAAAAAAAAAGAACTGTTTAGTAGAAGCCTAAGTACAGACATATAATGTGATCAATGGAATAGAACTGAGAGTCCAGAAATAAGGTAATAGAAACTAATTTTCAGCAATGGTGTCAATGCCATTCAATGAGGAATAGTTTTTGTTGTTGTGGTTTTCAACAAAGGGGTTTGGAATGCTGTATGTAAAAGAATGAGCTTAAGGGGCTAGGCAATGGTGCACTCAGAAGAGTGTACACATTGCCATGCATGAGGGTCCAAGTTCAAGCCCCCAGTCCCCACCTGCAAAAATGAACCTTCAAGAACAGTGAAGCAGAGCTGCAGGTGTTTTTCTCTCCCTCTCTGTCTCCCCCCTCAATATCTCTATGACTCTGTCACAGAGCATCAAAAAGCATCAAAAAGAAAAAACAAGGGGCAAATGCCCACAAGGAGTGGTGGATTCATCATGCAGGCACTTAGCCCAGTGATGACCCTGATGGCAATAAAAAAACATTTAAGAATGAACTTGAATGAGAATAAACTTGAACTCTTGCCTCACATCACATACAACAATTAACGCAAAATTGAGCAGAGACCTAAATTAAGAGTTACTGCAAGGAAATATAACTATTCAGGATCTCAGATTTGGCAATGAAATCTTGGACATGATACCAAAACCCCAAGTCACAAAAGACAAACTGAAGTTTGTGAAAATTAAAAAACTAGTATGATTCTAAGGACATTATCAAGACAGTGAAAAAGCAATAAATACACTTGGAACCCAGCCCCTACCTCATTGAAGGAAGTTTCCATGCTGTGTCTCTTTAACTTTCTCTCTGCCCCTCTATCTTAAAAAATAAAAAGAGAAAGAACAAAAGAAAAGGAAAAAAAGAATGCACAAGATAGGAGAAAATATTTTCAGATCAGTTATTCAGTAAGGCACCTATTACTAGAATAAAGAATTCATTAGACAACCAATTTTTAAAATGTGCAAAAGATTTGAACAGGTATTTTCTCTGAAGATACACAAATGAACAATAAGCACATGAAAAGATGCTTAACATCATTAGTCATCAGGGAAATATAAATTAAAACTACAATTAGATACTGCTTCACATCATCCCCACTAGGATGATGAGGATATGGAGAGATCTGAAGCTTGAAACATTTTTGACAGAACTGGAAAATGGTGCAGTCAGTCACTCTGGAAAGTAGTCATTTAAAAAAGTGACCACGGGGGCTGGGCAGTAGTGCAGCGAGTTAAGCGCACATGGAACAAAGCGCAAGGACCAGAGTAAGGATCCCTGTTTGAGGTCCCAGCTCCACACCTGCAGGTGGGTCGCTTCACAGGCGGTGAAGCAGGTCTGCAGGTGTCTTTCTCTCCCCCTCTCTGTCTTCCCCTCCTCTCTTGATTTCTCTCTGTCCTATCCAACAACAATGACTGCTATGACAACAATAACAATAACAACAAGCACAACAACAAGGGCAAGAAAATGAGAAAGGTGGCCTCCAGGAACAGTGGATTCGTAGTGCAGGCACCCAGACCCAGCGATAACCCTGGAGGGAAAAAAAAGCTGACCACATGACTTAGCAATTACGATCCAAAGTACATATACAAAAGAAAAGCATAGTCACGGGAGTCGGGCAGTAGCACAGTTGATTAAGCGCATGTGGCTCAAAGTGCAAGGACCCGCGTGAGGATCCTGGTTCCAGCGCCCGGTTCCCCACCTGTAGGGGCATCACTTCACAGGCGCTGAAGCAGGTCTGCAGGTGTCTTTCTCTCCCCCTCTCTGTCTTCCCCTCCTCTCTCCATTTCTCTGTCCTATCCAACAACGACGACATCAATAACTAAAACAATAATAAAAACAAGGGCAACAGAAAGGTTATATATATATATAATATATATATTTTATATATATAAAAGAAAAGCATGGTCACATAAAAATATGTACACTAAAAGATTTACTAATGAGAGGGACAGTAAGAGCATCCCTCTGACTCGTGTATCAAACGTACTTATAAGTCACAGGCGCTGAAGCAGGTCTGCAGGTGTCTTTCTCTCCCCCTCTGTCTTCCCCTCCTCTCTCCATTTCTCTGTCCTATCCAACAACGACGACATCAATAACTAAAACAATAATAAAAACAAGGGCAACAGAAAGGTTATATATATATATGTATAATATATACATATACATACATATATATTATACATATGTACATATATAATATATGAAACATATATACATATATATTATAAAAGCTTATTATATATATATGTATATGAAAAGCATGGTCACATAAAAATATTTACACTAATGAGAGGGACAGTAAGAGCATCACTCTGACCCGTGTATCAAACATGTACTTGTAAGTCCATTGCTCGAGTTCCATGGTACTAAATGAATTTGTTAATAAACATAAATACATTATATATAATGTAATAAAATAAATACATAAATTATCAAAAATACACACAATATCTACAACAGCATTATTCATAACAACTCAAATGTGGAGGCAACCCGAATATATGACTGATGGATGGAAAAAAAGAATGTATGTCCATAAAAAGGAATATTATTTAGTTAGAAGGAGAAGTTAAGTATAGGCATGCCTCAAATATATTGTGAGTTTCCTTCAAGAACCACTGTAACAAAGCAAATACTACAATAAGCTGAGTTCCATTATTTTAGTGTTCCAGTGAGAATAATGCACGTAACTTAATTACCTTTGACTTTCTTTCTTTCTCTCTCTCTCTCTCTCACCACAGTATTATTCAGTTGTAGCTTATGGTGACATGAGGGATTGAACTTGAAACTTCGGACCCTCAGGCTTGAAAACCTTTTTGCATAACCATTATACTGACTTCCTCGCCACGTAGAGCTTAATTAAATGTGACCCGGAAACACAAAGTGAACACATGCTAAAATGACATGTCTAGACTTGATGCAGGGTTGCCACAAACCTTTAACCTGCAAAAACTACAGTGCCTGCATAGGACAAAGTGCTGTGCAATGAAGTGAGGCTTCCCAGACTGACACATGCTGCAACATAGATGAGCCTTCAACACATCATGCTATATGAAGATCACAAGAGACTATTCAGCTGTGACTCCATTTGTAGGACATGTGCAAAAGAAGGAAATCTGTAGAGACAGCTCAGTGGCTACTTAACGCTGAGGGTAGTGGAGGGGTGGAAGCGTGAAAGCTACAGGGTCTGGGAATCCTTCTCCAGGTAATTGCTGTGGTGATGCGTGTACTTATCTGTGATCATACTAATTAAATAGACTATTGAGTCGTGTGCTTTAGGTAGGTGAATTGTATGGGATGTAAATTATTTTTCAAAGCTATTTAAAAAATAGGCAAGACCCTTCCTCAGGGAAGCACCATTTTAGAGGAATTTTGCATAAAAGAGGTGACCCCTACCCTAAATATACAGTTTCACCCTGACAGGGGATAGGCAAAGAGAGCAGAGCCTGACGACATGGTGTAAGAGGAAGCGTTTGGAGTGGCTGGGGAGCAGGTGTCATTGAAGGCTGCTCTGGGAAGTGACTTTTAATATTTTTTTTCTCATACAGCTTTAGTGAGTTATATATCAAAATCCACCCATCTCAAATGGACAAGCCAATTATACTTAGTAAATGTACTGGGTTGTAAAATCATCATCATAATCCACTTTTCACTTTCATCACACCAAGAAGATTCTTAAAACCCGGATACAGTTCATCTTGTGCCTGGCGACTGTTTATCTACTTTTTGTAGATTGTCTTTTCTAGAAACTTCATATAAATAGGAACTTACAATGTGATATTACATATCTGGCTTCTTTTACTTAGCATATTTTGAAGGCCCATGGTATAGCATATTCCAGTAGTTGGAATTTTTTCTTTTAATTCCTAGATAGTATTCCACTATAAGGTTAAATCACATTTTGTACTTCCATCAGTGAGTAGACAACTGGGTTGCTACCAGCTTGGGAGTTATAATGAATAAAATCGCAATTAAAACTTCACACAGAAGTCTCTATGTGAATGTATGTTTTAGTTTCCCTTCAGTATGTTCCTAGGAGTAGAGTTGTTGCGTCATATGGCAAACTGAATTTTTTTTTAAATGTCACACTGTGTTCCCCAAATCTCACCTTTTTATATTCTGTGGAGAAGTGACATTTAAGCTGAGACGTAACAGATGAGAAGAAGTCAGTCAAGCAGTGACTGGGAGAGAGCTCCAGGCAGGGCAGCTGGAGCAGTTATGAAGCTCCAGGCCCTGGGCAGCCTCAGGCTCCACAAGACAACAGCCCACCTGGCTAGGGGAGTGGGTTCCTTTAGGGAGGGGCTCCTCACACTGAGCCAGGTGCGAGAGATTAGAATGAGTGTCAGCAGATGCACAGCCCAGGCTGGGCTAGCACACTCACTGAACATGAATCAAGAACATCCGTGGTGTGAGGGGTGCAGGCCATTCAGTGTCCTGAGGAGCAAAGCACCAATGTGAAAGAGAAACAGACCTTGGTTCAAATTTCAACACACCCTCTGAGAAACTGGGTGCATTTCTCAGCTCTCTTGAGCCTCATTTTCCTCAGCTGGAAAATGAACGTTACCTTTACCCTCTCCCTGGAAGTTCTGAGAACTGGCAAAATGATCTGCTGATATATTTTGCCTTTTACTTTACTTGCACAGGTTTCTATCTTTATGTCTCACAAGTTCCTTCCAGGGCCCAGCAAAACTTTATAACATTATGCTCAGAACCTGACTGGAAGAGGCCAAAGACAGCAGGAATGAGGGGGGGGGGGAGTAAGCAGGGAGAGTCCCCAAAACAGCTCAGTGCAGTCGGTACCATGGGCTGGAAGAGCTGAGCAGAGGAAGACTTGAGACTTTGGGGGGCCCTTTGTCCTGGGTGCTGCAACTGCATTTCCCCTAAGAGGCAGAGAGAAAGCACCAGAAGACTGTGCAGCTAGTGATGGGTGGGAGCCCCTGGTGATTTCAAGAAGAATGATTGACAGCAGGGCAGATAGGGAAAACAAATCAGCCCAGCCCAGTCATTCTGCCCTGGTGGCAGTAATCCCTGTAGGATGGTGGGAATCCAGGAGGAGGCAGAGGGAGAGGGTGGGAAGGCATGAAGAGGACAGCTCTGTGACAGGTGCTGGGAATGAGAGGGATGTCCGAGGTGTCTGGTCTGGGCTGAACACCCCCAAGAAGAAGATTAGGACAACAGCCTGGACAGGAGAGAGAAGGCAGAAGGTGGGGAGATGGACACAATGCTTTGAGGTGCCCATAGAGAGTGCCCATTGCCCCAAACAAATTACCAGGGAGAGGACCCTGTTTTCAGGACACAGCAACTCCCTTGGGCTCCTTGGCATGGATTTGTCTGTCTTTATGGACTTCAGAGAGCCAATAAGATAGCTCACCTGGATAGTGTGTCTGCTTTGTCATGCCTGATCTAGGTTTAAAATCAACCCTCACTTTTCCAAAGGAAGTTTTAAAACTACCTTAACTCTCTCTCTCTCTCTCTCTCTTTCTCTCTCTGCCTCTCTGTCTATCTCTATCTAGAAAGTTGGCCCAGAGCAGTGAAGTCCCTGTGATGACTGAAAGAAGTAGAGACCGAACAGGGGTCTCTCTAGCATCCATATTGTTCCTTGTCCACTCCCACACTTCCCTGTAGGGTCTCAGCTGTGACTTTCAGAAAGACTCTGAAAGTTCAGGAATAACTGTCACCTGACCTCACCAACAGGCATCTTCTAAGTCTGGCTTCCTACAGCACATCTGTCCCTGCTTCTCTCTGCCTGGGGGCCTCTCACACACCCCTCCCCAAGCCTGGGTGTGCAGGTCAAATCCACCCTTGCACCCAGAGAGTAAGACCTCCCCTTACCAGAGTCTGTGGGTATCACCAGTATTCAGGCCCCTCCCTGTACTCCTGATCTGCAGTTAGGCATTCAGGTCAGCATGTGCCCATGGGATGAGGCCTAGTTAACAGGATGCACATGTAAATGTCATCCTCAAGATGTTTTTTGTTTGTTTTACCAGAGTATTGCTCAGCTCTGGCTTATAGTGGTGCTGGGGATTGAACCTTGAACCTTTGGTGCCTCCAGTATGAAAGGCTTTTTGCATGATTATGCTATCTCCCCAGCCCTCTCAGGATGGTTCTATAAAGGAAGGAGGTGTGGCCATCATCATTTCTGCCTTTTTATAGCCCAAATGCAGAAGTAATGTCTGGAGTTCCAGCAGTGACACTGGGTCATGGGGTGGGAATGGAAGCCACACATAGTGCAGCAACAAGAAAGAAGGCTGACAGCAGCTCATAGGGCCTTACTCCAGGGGAGTTGGCACTGAAATGCAGTTAAACAGAATACAGACTACAGTGTGAAGGGCTTCTCTGGAATTTGCCAGCCAGCGTGCAAACCAGCCTCCATTGCCTACCTCAGGACACTCTATAGTAAGAGATAAACGTATTTCTACCCCAAACAATTATTTGAGCATCTTCTATTGTCTGCAGCTGGAGCTGCCCCTGATATCCTTGGTCTAACACAGTCCCACATTCTCCTTTCCTTTGCCTACATCCACTTATACCCAGAAGGAGAGACTGTTAATTCCCACCCAAGATGGTCTCCTCACAAAGCCTGCAGGTGTGATATCTAGGAGCTCAGCTGGGCTGTCCATAGGAGCCCTACCCAGTCTTCTCACAGCAGAAGTCTAAGAGGTGGCCCAGGAATGAGCATTCCAGGAGATGCAAGCCTTCAAAGTCATACAGGACCACTTCTGCCCCATGGTTCGGGCCAGTCTGAGTTCAAGAGTAGAAGACTTTTGGAGTAGGGAAACGGCACACCCGGTAGAGTACATATGTTATCATACTTGAGGACATGGGTTCAAACCCCTGGTCTTCATATGCAGGGGGAAGTTTCACAAGCCATGAGGTAGTGCTGAAGGAGTCTCTTTCTCTCTCCCTCTCTATTCTCTCCTTCCCTCTAAATTTCTCTCTGCATCTATTTAAAAAAAAAAAAAAGATGGGTGTGGAGTGGGTGGGGTGGCCACCAGGAATGGCAGATTTGTTATGGAGGTACCGAGCCCGAACAATAACCCTGGTGGCACAAAAAGGAAGGAAGGAAGGAAGGAAGGAAGGAAGGAAGGAAAAAAAAAAAACAAGAGTAAAAGGATAGAAGACTTGAGGAGAGAGATTAGAGGGTATGAATACCAGAAGACCTGGGGGCACAGGGGACCTGACCTGCTTTTAATCATTCCTCAGCCTCCACTCACTAAGGGCAACAGATTCTCATGGGGGGCTCCAATGAGGCCCCCCCTCCCAAGCAACTCCTAGGGACTTCCACCACTGCCTTAAGCCAGGAGGTCTCTGGGAGCATGTGTGGCACTATCATCCTCTGAGGTCTGATATACAAGGTCACTCAGAGAACTAGGGAGCCCTATGTTAGACTCCCACCTGGGGACTGCAGGTAGATCTCCTGCATTCTCTGAGGCAGAAAAGGACTGAATAAGAACCTTCAGGACTCCATGCAGAACCCTGGGAGAGAACACCACTCCACTCAGCCTTGCCCCTCGCCCACTCACGCTTCCCTGCTTTCTCAAACAGAACCTGGCAGGGGTGGAGGAATCATGGTAATGCCTAAGCCACAGAGTCATCTCAGGCAGTCCTCTGTCTGTGTTCTGGAGTATTCTTTCTTGGAGCCAGAGGCCCTCATCTGTCAGGCGGGGCCCAGCGGCTGCATGGGAGGGAAGGGGGGAGGGGGGAGTTAATCTTCCCTGGAATATTAATGGCCCCGTCAGGAGTGCTGGGGATGAACTGAGCAGCAATCTGCCTTTATTAACGAGGCGGGCGCCAGCTGGAGCGCAGGGCCTGGGAGACAGAA
Source organism: Erinaceus europaeus (assembly GCF_950295315.1). Taxonomy (NCBI): domain Eukaryota; kingdom Metazoa; phylum Chordata; class Mammalia; order Eulipotyphla; family Erinaceidae; genus Erinaceus; species Erinaceus europaeus. The sequence goes on from NC_080165.1 coordinate 57,200,095, forward strand.
ATGGGAGAGCAGAGGCAGCTGGGAGGAGTTGGCATCCTGGTCAGGAAGGTGGGGCAGCACAGAAGGCCTGCTCCACCTCTGAGCCCCTCTCCACCCTAAGCCACTCCAACACCTACCCTTTCCCCACCCCCTCATCTCTTCTGCTACTTCCAGGATGCACTCTGGAAGTCATGCTTGGCTGTTCTGCCAGGGTGGCCTCTGTCTGGGCTGTGCCTATCACCCAGATGTACTCCCTTTCCTGCAACTGTCTGACCTGGTGGTTCTCAAACCTACTGCACATTGAACCACCTGGAGACTTCTAGCAGGCCCGCAAGTCCTGTCCACACTCAGAGGCCTTGTTTCAGTGTTCTGCAGAAGGTCTTGCTATGAATATTCTTATGTTTAGTATTCATATGTTCATATGCTGCTGCACCTTCTCCTTCCTCTTCCTTTTCTTCTTTTCATAGCCTTCTATTAGTTCCACATGTATTTGTTTCTTCCTCTTTTTTTTTCTGGATAGAGACAGAAATCAAGAGGGAGAGGGAGAGGGAGAGAGAGACATATATAACATTGCTTCACCACATAAGAAGCTTCTCCCCTGCAGGTGGGATGGGGGAGGCTTGAACCTGGGTCCTTGCACATTGAAATGTGTGCTCAACTAAGTGCATCGCCACCTGGCCCCCTGGGTACTTCTAATGTACAGTCAGGGTTGAAAAGCCCAGCCTTGGGGTAGGGGGACTCCCCTTCAGTCCACTTTTGCTCCTAACAGCTCTAACACTGGTGTGCATTCCTGGGCACGGTCCCACCTGTTTTCTCTGTTCATTCACTGAACCCCACAAAGACTCTACGACCCAGTTAGAGATGCAGAGACTGAGGCACAGAGAGGTTAAGTAACTGACTCCAAGTCACACAGATGTAGGCAGTGGGGTTCTAGATTCAAGTTCTGACCTGGTGCCTGAGAAAGCATCTGATGAGAGAAAGGCTCCAGCTCCCCTGGGAGAAGAAGCAGAGCCCGTGCAGCAAGGCCATCGGGGGCCCTCTTCTGATAACAAACACAAGTTAGGTGCAGGGGAGCAAGAGGTGCCACAGCAAGCCCAGGCATGCCTTGGGCAAAGGGCTGAGCAGTGCACCTGGAGGCCCTTGGAGGCTTCTTCCAGTGCCCACATTAATGATGGGAAAACTAAAGCTGGGAGCTGTGAGGGGCCAGGCCTCAAGCCAGTGTGGATTGGGGCTGTGTGGCCTTGCACATGAGAGTGCGTAGGGGGCTGGGACTAATGCACAGGTGTTGGGTTGTGTGGGGTGCAGGTGCGGAGGCACGCACACAGGGCTGTATGTGTGTGTGAGCTCCAGGTCTGGCCCACATACATCCCCATGTCTCCTAGCTCAGGAGTGTCCACACTTGGGGAACAGAGTACTCCAACTCTGTGGACCATTAGCTCCTCTCTGACTCACCCAGCATGGGGAAGAGGTGTCTCTTCCCTAGTCCTCACTCCACTTAATTATTGAAGCCACCACTGGGACAGGGTGATGCAGCTGAGATTAACCACTGGCCTCAAGACCAGAAGCAATACATATTTGCCTTTCTTTTGCCTTTTTTTCCCCCACTAAATTGAATCAATTTATTAAAGCTGCTCACAATCAATTTGTTCTTATTCCCCAACAGTAAAGAAGAGAAATGAGGCACTGGGGCCCCAGGGTCAAATTTCACTCATTTAAATGAACCATGCCAATCAGAGGGGACTCAGCCTACTACAGGCCTTCACCCCCTCCAGCCTCAGTAAACTGCCCCGTCCCCAAACTGAAGGTTGTGGTTGCCCCAGAGCTGAGCAACATAATACACCTCAGTCCCACCCCCCTCAATACACACACACACCACCACCACCACCACCACCACCACCACCACCACCTCCACCACAGACCTTTCTAATTGAAACCAGGCCTCCACCTTCTCCTCAGGGCATGTCATATCTGGGCCACACAGGACAGGGGCACAAGAGACACCTCACCTCCCACGCTGTCACTGTACCTCAGGTGCCATCACAGTACTCTCCCCCCTCCCCCTTTGCAGACTGTCTTCCTGCAGGGGTTGATCCTGGGAACATTCCTAAACAACTCTCTGTGAAAAGCTCCATTTCAAAGCCAGCATCTCCCCTCAGGACGCACAGCCAAGAGGTCCTGAGACATGGCTGAAGACAGGCGTCCTCATCTGTGAACTGAGACAAGAGGCCAGAACCCAAAGGCAGGAGAGACAGGGTATAGACCACACAGCCAGGGAAGAGGGGGCAAAGCAAGTGTGTTCACTCCTCATATGTCCCAGCTCCTGCCCAGTCCCTTGGGTTCTGAAAGACACCTCCACTTCCTCATAACCACCACCTTATGTGGAACATGCTTAAGTGACTTGCTGTTTCCTGCCACCAGAATATTCTTGAAGACTTGCTACCATTCTGAATTTTTCAACTTGATTTTTAACTGCCACGAGGGTTATTTTTGTGGCTCGGTGACTACATAATCCACCATTCTCATGACCATTTTTTTCCTTTTCCTCTTACTAAATAAGGCAGAGATAAATTGAAAGGGGATGGGGAGACAGAGAAAGAGAGACACTCTGTAGCACTGCTTCACTGTTCACAAATCTCCCCCACTGCAGGTGGGAAGTGGAAGCTTGAGCCTAGATCCTGTACATGGTAATGTGTGCACTCAGCTGGGTGCACCACTGCCCAGACCCTCTACATTTTATTAACTAAAGTGTCTTAGAATAGAAGGTCCTTCCCCAAACTGAGAGCAGGCTAGCAAAAAAAAAAAAAAATCCAGGTCTTTGCCCCTTTATGCATGTAGCAAATAGCTACTGAAAGACATGCTGTGCAGTGGGGGTTATCACTGTAAGCAGAAAAACCTAATCCTTCTACTGTCACTGAGCTCACCATCCTGTGAGAAAGACAGGAAAGAAGACAACTACAACACAGGGAGCAAAAGAGTGTGAGGTTGCTGAGGAGGGGCACATGTCTCAGGTGTGGAGCTTCATGGAAACTTCCTGGGGGGGGGGGGTGACATGCATGCTGAGGTCTGAAATAAAGTAGAGGTTCCCCTCCCACACCCACAGAAAAGGAAACAGAATGTGAAGGCTCAGAATTGTAAGGCAGTGGTGTGTGGAATCCCCATGCTGGCTTTGTCCCTACAGCCTCCTTTGCCTTGTGTGGCTTCTGGGAGGTGGCCAGTCACCACCAGACGTCTCTCACCATAGGTCAGGTCCATGACTCATCTAATCCAGCCAATCCAGTCTCTCAAGAGACTGTATCTAGGGGATGGATGGTGGAGTACCTAGCAGAGCGCACACATTACCATGCACAAGGACCTGGATTCAAACTCCTGGTCCCCACCTGCAGGGAGAAAGCTTCATGAGCAATGATGCAGTGCTGTTGGTGTCTCTCTGTGTCTCTCCTTCCTTGTCCTGCCCTTCAGTCTCAATTTCTCTGTTTTTATTAGTATATATACATATATATATATATATATATATATATATATATACTAATAAAAGAGAGAAAAGAGAGAGGGAGGGAGAGGGAGAGGGGGAGGGGAGGGGGAGGGAGAGGGAGAGGGAGAGAGAGAGAGAGAGGGAGAGACTGCATCTTGAATGAAAATAGGCAGGACAGGAAAGTGGTGGGAGCTGGGGCATCTAACCATGACACTCAGATGTCCACACAGCTCTGGGTTCTGTCGGTGCTGAAGCCCATGCTTTAGACATTCCTTCCATTCGGTGGCCTGCTTTGATATCTTTTTTTTTTTTTCTAACAAATCCTGTTCCTGTTCAACTTTCTCTAAATCAATTTCTGGTGCTTGCAAGCAAATAAGCACATTTCAGGAGTGGGATTCCTGAAAAATCCTTAGGGGTATACGACTTACTTGGAATTGGTTTTCACAACTTCATGGGGCCCAAACCAGCAGGACTCCAGATCATATTGCAGGACACAGAAGTCGTTACCTACGGCACATGGTGGCGAATGGCTAATCATGTTATACCTCCCGTCACCTGGGACCATATGCCAACTGAAAGCAGAGGTCTCACAGCTGCCAAGGACCAATTTATAAAGGACAAGGAATGCTGGGACCATAGGCTGGACGGTTGTTCCTAACACTGGATAATTTAAAGTCAGGAAATGACAGCCTCAAATCAAAATGTTCACCTCAAGGCACAAAATAAAGTTCAGGGCCATTATATGACCAAGCTGAAAGACTCCTTTATTGCATATAGCCATGGAACTGAAATTGCTGAAGACTGAACTTAGAGATTGATTTTGAAGTTATATACTGAATTACAGTGTCTGTTGAATTCACAACCTCCCCGGGTCCCTACTGTAAAAGGGAGGACATTGGCCAGGAAGCATTAGCATCCTGCTGAAGTGGTGCCACCTGAAGGGGAATAATAAGGATTCAGAAGACCTAAGCCCCAAGTAAAGAGATCATTGTCCCAGTCACTGACCCATCATTAAGTTCCCTTATGGCCACCCCTCCCAGTTGCTCCCAGAACATTCAGGATTCAGATTCCATATGGGTTGATACACAGCAAGATCAGAGGATGAGCAGAGCTATGCCCAGAAAGGACTGCAGAAATTCACCTCCCAAAGATATGAGAGTAGTATGTGTGGATGTGGGTTGTCATCTTAATCAAGCTGAGAAGGATATAAGTGTGAACTGGCCTGTGTTTATTGATATGGACAAAGTTGCCAGAAATTTCCATGCTGGGTACTCGCTCAAGCAGCTGGCAGAAGTTCTGACATTTTGCAGAAGTCATTAATGGGAATCAGGACCAAGTGATGATCCACACTAATTGGCAAAAGGGAACCAGAAAATTTCCTGGCATAATTAAAGTGATGAAGGCAATATAACCAGAGACAGGAGAGCTGAATGGATGTATAAATAAATTTAATAAATTCCACATAAATTCCAGAGAGATTGGACCATAATCTTGTCTTTTTACCATCAGAAATTAAGTAACACTTCAGACATACAGCATTTTAAGGAGAAATGTAATTAACATCCATAAGTCTCTTACTTCACTTAAACCATGAAATATCGACCAGGAAGTTGACTTGGTAACAGAGAACATATGGGACCCTAGCCTCAACACCCAGCACCACATGGAAATGCCAAGGACAAAACTAAGTGAAGCTCCATGGGTGGTGAAATGGTGCTTTAGCCTCTCTCTCTCTCTCTCTCTCTCTCTCTCTCTCTCTCTCTCCTCTCTCTCTCTCTCTCTCTCTCCTCTCTCTCTCTCTTCCCTCTCCCTCTCTCTTCCCTCTCCCTCTCTCAATATGGAATAAAAATACTGAGTTGGGAAGGCAGCTCAGCAATGTTGCTCATGGACAAGGTCCTGTGTTTGCTCCCTTGCACTGGATTATTTTTAAATTAATATACGAAATTGTGATATGAAGTCTTCTGAAAGGCACACCCCAAAACGGGACTAGGAAAGATCTGTGAGTGCAAGTAGGAGAGAGGCAGAGGGCTGGGGAGGACCATTTAATCACAATACAGGCTAACCACAGAGGACAGCCACAGAAAGAAGGTTGGGTGGGAGGACTCCCAGAAGCAGAGCAGGTCTAAGAAAGTTTCAGTAAGACACATGGAACATTTTGGAGCCAGTCACCTGTGAGCAGACACCTGAGCCTAGACAGAGGTCAGAACTGCCAGGCATCACTGCCAGGGCCAGTCAGGTTGAGAGCAGGCGAGGGAAGTGGGACCCTGACACAGAGCCCACAGAGGCCTCCGGGGGCAACAGTGGGACCAGAGGCCAGCTATGTGCTCCGCAGTAGGAAGCTGCAGTAGCAATGGGCATGGTCATGGGCACACAGGAAGCACAACTGATTCCAGTTAACCCTTCTATTCCTTCTTAACCATTACTTCTTCCCACCATCTTTAAAGTAGGTTCATCCAGATCCTTACCCCCCACCTAACCCCCACCCCCAAAACAAACTTGCTGTCCTTTACCTGGCTTTTCCTTTACCTGAGCACCAGCAGTGCAGGGACCAGTTAGATACACATCTGTACTAACATGGCCCCTGGCATCAGGCTAGCCACAGTGACCTGCAGGTTGGAGAGGCACTTTAGAAGCTCCGGAGTAGCTGTGGTCTCACCTCCTCCTCCTAGCGTTTGCCCTTCTTCCGTAGCCAGTCAACAGCGTCAGGTTGAGCCTAATGTAAAGTTTCGAGACCTCCTTTGAATCTGGAGAGGTGGCAGTCGTTGACTATGTGGGACATAGCAGTGCACCGGCCATGGCCTGTTCGATAGCGATTGAGGAGGGCCCAATCATAACGTGGTCTCACCTGAATCTACCCTATGCTAGGCCAATGGGTCTTCAGTACCCTCCAGTTCTCAAGTTCCCAGGAAACTGAGCCCCTCAGGAGTGACAAGAGGCCCTATTATAACAGGAGACATTTCACCTGCCACAGTGTAGAAATACAAGGAACCAGATGCAACAAGGCAACCCCATGAGACAGTAATGCTCTACTACCACACTACCACACACCAGAAGGCTGAAGTCATGATGTTCCAGACAACACCCCTACCCCAACCCACAGACTGGCCAGCATGAAAGCTAGCAAGATCTTAGCAAACAACAATAGTGTGTTGTGAACTCAGTCAGTAATGACTCTATTTGCAGCTGCTATCCCAGATGTGTGGTCACTGTAGTAGAAGAAATTAATTCAGCCCTGGTTCTTGGTATTCGTTTACTGACTGATCTGAAAAATAGAATGTTCTCTGAGAACAGAAAGCACAGGAAGCAGTTTGCTAGCACCTGACCTGGTCAATAGCCCAGAGATGCAGGCTTCCTGCCTCTTCCCATAGCCAGGAACACCCCATCCCACATGCACCACCACCCCTGCCCACAGGCTTGTGCTTTATACCAACAGCAGAACACTGGCAGGTGCTGCTGAAGAGGGAGTCGTGGTGGCCTAAATATCTCAATAAGGTGCCTATGTTACAGAGTCCAGCACTGTGGTCTGAAGTATATTGGTATAAAGCAGACCTTCTCCACAGGAGGTACACTCCAGGACACCCCCCGAATGCATAAAATTACACAGAATACCTGCATAAACTGCATTTCCCCTGTAGCTTCCACCTATGATAACGTTTCATTTGTAAATTAGGCACAGTAAGAGATTAACAAGACAGTAAAATAGAACAATTAAACTATTTTCTAAAAAAAAAAATATGTGAATGTAGTCACAAACACACACACACACACACACCTATTTTATTGCATACAATAATTCCTAACCACTGTTATCCAGAACTGTGGAAAGAGAAACCATGGCTAGGGGATTACTCTGCCCTCTTCGAAGTGAAAACAAATTGACTGTGACTTAAATACTCCCCCCTCCACTACCACCACATACACACACACACACACACACACACACACACACACACACACACACACACACACACCACAGCCTCCACTACCCTAAATAGGAGACACAGTGCTTGGTGGTCTCTTCTGAATTTTGGGAGACTCTTCCTAAGAGATCAGGTTTTCTGACACCTTTGCTAAACTACCTGGACATTTGTAGCCAATCAATGAAGTTCTCCACCATTTTAATTAGTATACCTCTGGGCATATAGAACCAGTATATGGTTGCATCCTGCTCTAAAGAAAGACCCTGAGCAATCTCTCTTCAGTATCCCTGCATATGACCCTGGACCCTTGGAACTCTGTAACAGAAAGCAGGAGTACCAGGGAGGAACACTTTAGTTCAAGCTTAAGAAGTAGAAAGGCTTGTGAAATCTTTATTTATTATTTATTTATTTATTTATTTATTTTTATCTTATTTTAGTGACTGGGATGATGGTTCAGAGTTATAACACAAGACTTACACATGTGAGGTCTGGGCTGGGTCCCCAACACCACAAATGTCAGAGCAGTGCTCTGGCCTCTCTTATATATCAAATATATTAAATGGATGTATGAATACAAAGGTAGCTGCTTGAGGTAAACTGGATCCAGCTGCCCAGTGCTATTCCAAAAGACCTTGTTTGTACCCTTCCTCACTCCTCCCATAGAACCAAACTTATCCTAAAATCTCCCTCTCTGCCCCCTATCGGGTGGCTCCACTGTTCCTGGTGCAACATCCTATAAGTCTCGTGGCACCGAGCACTACTCAGTGGAGAGCTGCCTTTCTCAGACTCCTCTGACTCCATACATATCATTGACCTAACTGGTTCTTGTATGCCCACAAGTGTACTAATTCAAATGGTGGAGAGCTTTGCTGACTGGCTACAAGTGTCTAGGCACCTCCCCTGGGGCCCAGGGGAGCCAATCCTACTCAAATAGAATGAGCGTGAGGAGGGGTGTCCTACGTAGAGGAAGTGGAGGGAGGGTGGTTATTGCTAGAAAGTTGGGAGCATGGCACCTGGATTCTGCAAACAATATACCTTGTGAGACAGGGGAGGGGAGAAGAAGCAGTCAAGTTTGTCCTCGTAGTTCCCTGTCCCCACCCATGTCCAGGGGGGACATGGATCTGTAAAGGTCACCTACTAATAAAGGTCCTCTATCTTATGAGCTCTTGAAAAAAATACATTTTTTAACTTTTTGGACAATATCTTCACTTTCTTGTTATTAATAAATAATTTTACCCGAAAACCTGCTAATTAAACATACTCTAAAATATTTCTGATATTTCTGCATTGCAGTTCCAAACAAAGATAAACTAACCATCTGTTTACTTGACTCTGCAGTGTCTACACAGAGATTGTAGGTGGGATACAGCTGAGCCGAGTGACATGTTTTCATGGACCAAACTGTTTGCTTTGCTGTCATGCCGAGTGGATGCAAGGAGAGGGAGAGCCATCCAGGGCTCCTCAGGCTGCTCCCTGAAAAGCCACACCAAGCTCTCTGGCAAGCCTTTACTTTGCCCCAAAGTGATTTTTCCTCTGCTGTGACTCTATTTTTTCAATGCAAGGTGACTGCCTAAAATTCAGTCCTTAATATGCACACCCTACATGCCTGGCTGTACCAATATCAGGGCATTGCCCTCTCCTCTGTGGGAAAGAGAAACCTTCATTACAGTCATTTTAGTTACAAAACATATTATTTAATTTCCATTAATTGTTTATAACTTGCACAAACATGTTTTCCTTGTTCAATTGCATATATATATATATATATATATATATATATATATATATATGTCTGTGAAAAACTAGGTATCCTTGGCATGGGACAGAAGCACTATAATTATTTCCCTTGAAAACTAATGAAGGTATTTCATCCCTTTATGGCTTCTCATCCAGGGGCAGGGCTTTCAGAAGTTAAATCCAGTCATTGCATAAAAGATAGGTGTATTCCTCCTGTCTTTTGAGATTCACCTCCTTCTCGTGACAAAGAACTCATTATCTTTGCTTAGCAGGCCTTTAGGAAGGCAGATGCTTCCCCCCAGACCCTCATACCCCGCCCTCCATGTCATGAGGGTGCCAGTGATCCGACCCCTTCAGGCCTCAAGGGGTGAGTGGTAAATGGGACCCAATAAACTCCAGTCAAATGTCCCCCAGCACCTCACCCCCCACATACAGCACCCCAGCTGAATATGAGATACCTCTGCACAGGCCCACCTACCAGGGCATCTCCAAGATGACACTGGATTAGCTACAGCTTTTTCTGTTCTAGCATCTCCTTGACTCCCCCTCCAGGACATTCAGAGCAGTCCCACCAGATCACAGTTCCCAAGTGAGACAGAGAGAGACAAGCTTGAACTCTTTATCCTAATTCCCTATACCCTGTGAATCCTGACAAAGAAGTGTCTGGACGCTTATCGCCCTTGAGCTAAATTCACAGTCTCACTGGGAAAATTCCGTGCATAGGGCCTGCTGGTGACCCCTGTATGACCTTCCCAGATAGCAACGAAGAGCCTCAACCTTCTGGAGCAAATGACAAAGCTTGATCCATGCTGACCATGAGGGTGGAGAGGAGAAACTCCTGCTGGCCATGCACGCAGCTTGTGTGATGTCAGGAAGAGTCAGCCTTGTCACTAACCATCCACACACTGACTGGAGGGCCTTATCTGAACACCCGTGGCCTGCATGCTGACTGGAAAACCCTCTAGTGTGCACACTGGCTGCACGTGTACCTTTAATGCTGTAACTTGGTTCCCGCATAGGGAGACAGCACCTGCTCCTGCTGCAAGGGTGCTGGTCTGCCTTCTCCAGATCTTGGTTCCTAAAAAAAAAAAGACCTGGCTTCTCCAGAAAGAGATTTTGAATCACTAGAGATGGTGACTGCCGGGCCTTGAGAACCAGCAAGGCTGTTCCCCACAGTGACATAATTCTCAGGTGGTCTGAGGCCTCCCTGTCACTTCACCTCTTTAGGTGGACTCTGATGGTCACAGCAAGGTGGGGCATTATTATACAGTGACACACAGGCTGGAGCAGGCAGAAAAGGAAGGACACAGAGTGCAGAGGTGGAGCTGGGTCCCTCCCATCTACTCCTTCTCTTTGGAGCAGTGGGGCCAGCAGCACAGTGCTCTGCACATCCAGGACCCATGTGCACCAGGAAACGGGGCCAGTCATTTCCTCTCTTTAGACTCCAACACCCTCATCTATCAAACAAGGTTCATAAATTGGACCTACTAATTTCCCTTAGGAAGAACTCCTAATGACTCCCTACTGCTTATGACCCAGAGACTTGCAAGACTTTGGGGAGCCTGGTTCAGCTGCCCTGCCAGCCATGCTCCCCATCTTCCTATACTCGCATCCCCTCTTCCAGTCATGGGGATTTCTTAGTTTTCTAGATATGTTGTTGCTCTACATTCTGCTCTGCCCTCTGTCTGGGTTGTGCCTCTGCATCTAGTGAAATTGAATTCGTTCCCTGAGACTCCGTTCTGCTACTCCCCTCAGGTCCTGCCGACACCCCACCTATGGGACTCCTGCCCACCAACACCCCAGCACTCCAAACACCTCTTTCTGGAAAAGCCGTGCCTTAGCTCCATACCCTCAGGACCTATAGAGAGTCTGTACAGTAGTTGTTTGCCCAAAAGTGGGGTGGGGGCAGGGGAGATTCCTGGGGTCCCCTCCTACTGTGTGGGTGGAAGAGAAGTTCAGAATCAGCAGTCCAGGGGAGTGAAGGAGGCTGTGCTTTGGGGGGACAGCTTCAGGCCTTGGAGTTACAATATGGTTCCTGTACCCCACTGTAAGTATCCTTATTCTAGGCCCAATACTAGAATAAGATTGGAGCATTAGGTTAGTAAGATTGGCTTGGCTGGGAGTAATAGAAAATACTATGACTACATTAAACAAGATAAAAGTATATTTATCATGTAATAGCCCAGGGTAAAGTAGTCTAGGAATGATACAGCAGCTCTGTTCTATAGTTTTCAGAGACCTGGGCTCCTTCTCTTATTGCTCATCTATACATGGTATCAATTCCAGGGTCACCCCCATGGTCCAGGATAGCTGCTACAGCTACAGCCATATCATCCTCATTCCATTGACAGTAAGGAAATAGGGGCAAAAAAGAAGGAACAAAGTGTATGTGCCCTGTCTTCAGACTTCACATCTGGCCAGACTTCAGTTTTCATTTGGAGACTTCCTCTTCTTAATCCATGTGGACTGAGTGGGCATGGCCTCACCCCTGCTCCTACTGAACACATGACCCCAACTTAAGCAAACCCATCAACACCACTAAGGCTTTGAAGAGCTATTTCTTCTGGTGGTATTTTCCAGCCAGTTAGGAGGGAAGACTACGTGGCCAGTGATCATCCCTGCCTGCCTGTGAGAGAAGCCAGCTCCAAGGAGTCCAGACAATTATTATTATATATTATATTATATTATATTATATTATATTATATTATATTATATTATATTATATTATATTATTGTATTTGGTAAGACAGAGAGAAATTGAAAGGAGAGGAAGAGAGGCACCTGCAATAATACTACTTCACCACTTGGCCACTGCAGGTGGGGACAGTGGGCGTGGAATCTGGATCCTTGCTCATTGTAATATGTGTACTCTACCAGGTGTGTCACTGCCCTGCCACCCAGACAATGTGTGTGTGTGTGTGTGTGTGTGTGTGTGTGTGTGTGATTCAACAATGATTGACAAGACTGTGGGACAAGAGGGGCCCAATTCCTACCACCAGAGTTCTGTATCCCATCCCCTCTACTGAAAGGTTCCCTACTCTTTATCCCTCTGAGAACATAGACCAAAGATATTTATGGGGTGCAGAAGGTGGAAGGTCTGGCTTCTGTAATTGCTTTTCTGCTGGATTTGGGCACTGACAGGCCAATTCATACTCCAGCATGTTTCTATCTTTCCCTAATGGGGTAGTCTGGATAGTGCTCCTACCCAGACAATTCTAATGGCATTGCTGGAACACCTAAGTCTGACTAGATCTGAAGCTCTATATTTTCCCACTGACTTAAGTCATTAAATTAATCCCCACTGTTATTTTAGCTTAAGCCAGTTGTAATACAGTTTCTGTGATTTAAATCTTGTTTAATGCATGGATTCTGGATATCACCCCACTAGAAGTATCTGGTTTAAATAAAAGAAATCCATAAGCTGAGTGTGTGTGCATTTTTTATTGCCACCAAGGTTATCACTGCCTACACAATGAATTCACTGCTCCCAGCAACCATTTTTTCTTTCCTCCCCACCCCCACCTTTTTTCCTTCTTTATTAGCTGGAACAGAGAGAAATTGAAAGGGGAGGGGAAGACAGAGAGGGAGAGAGAAAGAGAAGCACCTGCAGACCTGTTTGACCACTCATGAAACTTCTCCACTGCAGGTGGGGAGCAGGGGTTTGAGCCCAGGTCCTTGTGCATGGTAATGTGTGCTCAGCTAGGTGCACCACCACCCAGACTCCTACTCATTTATCTTTATTTGATAAGACAGAGAGGAACTGAGAAGGAAGGGGATGTATAGAATGTGAAAGAGCACTGCAGCACTGCTTCACCATTTGTGAAGTTTCCCTCCTACAGATGGGGGTATGGGGACTTGGAACTGTACCTCCACTCAGCCTCAACAGAGATACATTTAAACCCCCCAAAATGGGCTCATGAACACAACACCTCAGAATCTTTTTATTAGTGACTTAATATTGATGTACAAAAATGTAAGACAATATGAATATAATTCCATACAACCCCCACCAGCAGAGTTCTGTGTTCCATCCCCTCCACTGGAAACTGTAGTAGTTCTCCAAATGTCACCAAGATGGGCTAATTTTATAATTATCCATCTATGTATATATTTGTATACATATATGTATTACCCCCTTCATTTTTCAATAGTCCTGTCTGTATCTATATTTATAGATATTCAGTAGTCCTGTATGTATATGTATTTCCCCCCTCCGTTTTTTCAATAGTCTTGTCTTCAGTTCCTTTCTAGTTCACACCCCTACACCTATTACTACTTCCAAGCGTCTTTCCTTTTTCCTTCTTCTCTTTCAGATGAATGAAGCCATTCCTGACTTCCTCTGGTATTTTCTAGATTCAATTTCCTTTTATTGATGGTATAGAAACAAGATGCTGGGGAGTGGGTGGTATCGCAGTGGGTTAAGCGCATGTGGCACGAAACGCAAGGACCAGCATAAGGATCCTGGTTCGAGCCCCCAGCTCCCCACCTACAGGGGAGTCGCTTCACAGGCGGTGAAGCAGGTCTGCAGGTGTCTATCTTTCTCTCCCCCTCTCTGTCTTCCTTCCTCTCTCCATTTCTCTCTGTCCTATCCAATAACGACAACATCAATAACAACAATAATAATAAAAAGGGCAACAAAAGGGAAAATAAATATTTTTAAAAATTTTTTAAAAAACAAGATGCTTGGTGACAAATGCTTTGGATCCTGATGGAATAGGGGTACATAGCCCCCCTCTGGTTTACCTCCCTTATGGTTTTATTTTTTAATTAAAAAAATCCTTTATATTTATTATTGGATAGAGACAGAGAGAGGCTGCGAGGGGGATAGAGAGGGAAAGAGACAGAGAAACATCTTCAGTCCTGCCTCACCACTTGTGAAGCTTTCTCCTTGCAGGTGGGGACCAGGGGCTTGAGCCTGGGTGCTTGCGCACTGTAATGTGAGCATATAATCAGGTGTACCACTGTCTGGCACTCCTTTCCCCTATTGTTTACCCCTCTGGGAGTATGGACCAAAATTCTTTTTTTTTTTATTGTTTGACCTTATTTTATTCTTTTGACAGGGAACTTCCAAAATCTGACCGACAAGTGTGATGCTTATATGTGATATTTTGTCATACTGAGGAACTTCCTATATATACTTATTTTCTATGAAAAAAACTAGTATTGTTTAACAAATACTTTAACTTATATGAGATAGTAATAATTTTCTTTTCATTGTGTGTGTATGAATAACAGCAACAGCAAAAAGAAACTTAGAAACAAACTGAATTCCTATTCAACAAAGAATGAAAAATTGTAGACTATTTATACAGTAAAGTACATAAAGAGGTAAAAAAAAATGGCCAAATTGTTCTACATCCATAGTCATGGGTGAATTTTAAAAATATAAGTTTGATTGGGTTAAAATATGTCAATACATTCAAAATAAGTGACTCCATGATTTATTTTACCCTAATATCATTACTCTAGTTTTCAGAGGCTATCACTGTTCTAAAATTTTAAAAAATTACCCAGCTTTATGTCTTATAGCATACATATACATATATGTATGAATCAATCATCTATCATTCACTTTTGCTTTTTTTTTTGAATTACTATAAATAAAATTAGGTTTGGTGTTTATTTCATGGACCAAATTCTTTATGAGGTACAGAAGGCTTCTGTTAATTGTTTCTCTGCTGGACATGGGCATCGGCAGGTTGATCCATACCCCCAGCCTGTTTCTATCTTTCCCTTGTTGGGCAGAGCTCTGGAGAAGGAATGTATCAGTATCTTTTTTTTTTTTTTTTTTTGCTTCCATAGTTATCACTGGTGCTCAGTGCCTGCACTACGAATCCACTGCTCCTGGAGGCTATTTGGCTTTTTTTTTCCTTTTGTTGCCCTTGTTATTTATCTTTGTTGTTATTGCTGTCTTTGTTGTTGAATAGGATAGAGAGAAATGGAGAGAAGAAGGGAAGACAGAGAGGGGGAGAGAAAGACAGATACCTACAGCTCTGCTTCACCACTTGTGAAGCAACCCCCCTCAGGTGGGGAGCTGGGGGCTCAAACTGGGATCCTTGCATCAGTCCTTGCACTTACAGCCATGTGTGCTTAACCCACTGCGCTACTGCCCGGCCCCCTACATCAGTATGTTTAGACTTGGTCCACGTAAAGTACATGTGCAGTAGCTCTGTGTCCAGTCAAGTGGGTCGGGGCATGGTCTGCGGTCTCCTGCTGTGCACTCCAGGTGGGCAGGAAGTCGGAAGCACAGAGCCACACTTCCCAAGCACTATGGTAGCAGGGGCAGGTGATGGAACTATCCCTGCCAGATCCAGGTGGTTCCAGCCCCTGGCCAGAGACATAGAACTTGAGAAGCCCATTCCCACCTAGAGGACTGAGCAGAAGAAGCCAGTCATTAAAGTGACCTCCTGGCATCAATATGATTGTATCAACCCACAACAGCGTATGTAGCCTCTTGTCTTCTTACAGAAGGCCCCATCCTGAGGACACCCCAAAGGGCAGCAGCTTCTCAGGTCCTGGCAGATCCAGGGCCACAACCTGGCTTTTCCCGCATCTAGAGACCCATGTGTCTCTGAAGAAGCTGCCCCTTCCTCATATGTGTCCCCGTGAGGTTCAAACCCAATGTAAGGGCCAAACAGACCCCAGCCCATTTCCACCACTGTCCCCATAAAAAGGCAGCAAACAGGATGGATGGGAAGTATCTGGGCAGGCAGAGACAACCCCAGGAGCAGCTGACTGAAGGCAAAAGGAACATGGCCAGTGGGGTGGGGGTGGGGGGGCGCTCAACTTGCCCGAAGCATAAATACACATGACAGAAGGAGGATGGAGGAAGGGGGCAAGCTCTGGGAGAGGAGACTCTAGTCAGCTCATACATGTAGAACTGAGATATCGGTAATGGGGAGCCATTGAATGTTATCTGGCTTAAAATCACTGAAACCCAGCAGGCCCTCCCAGCTCCAGACCTCACTAGCTAGCAAAGCTCTCCCTGCTGCCCAGTGACAGAAGCCCAGTCACCCCGGGAGTGTGAGTATGGTAGGACATTCCCTAAGGACATAGCTCCATAGCCTTAGCAGATGGAGCCAGGCAAACATGTGCAGCTGTGGTATGTGACCCCAAATGGGAGGGATGCAAAGCTGAAGGGACTGGAAGGTCTTCTCCAGTTGCCCACCTGCTTTCTGAGAGTCCTTTCCTTCTGGCCTCCACTGCAGCCACAGAGGTCTGTTTGGCACCTGGCTGCCAGTGTGCACACCCTAGACACACACAGACACACACAGACACACACACACACACACACACACACACACACACACACACACACACACACACGCGGCTGTGTTTTCCTCCAGGGCAGTGGCAGTTTACTGTCACATCCTCAGGGAGCACAGCACCTGGCAGGTGGTAGGTGCATGCAAAATGCCTGTTGAGTGCATAGTGTACTCTAGGATGGCACAGGCAAGACTGTGGGTCCATCTACGTGTGTGTGTGTGTGTGTGTGTGTGTGTGTATGTTTGTGTGTGTTCCCATGTATGTGGGGTATACACCATACTCAGCGTGGTCTGGTCAGCATCTCACCCCCAAAGTTGCTGGCAGGGTCAGGAACTGGAGCTGAATATTTCTTTATTTCTCCTTCCTCATTTGCATGACAGGTGTTGGCAGTTTATCTAACTGTGATAATGAAGAGGATGGGAGTGCTAATTCCTCCTCACTTTATTGAATCTACCAATCCTTCACAGCCTCAGGGTCCTGAGAGGGGGTGATTAAAAGACACTTCAGCACATTGGTTATTGCCAATTAACAGACTCCAACATAAACAATTAATACAGACACCATGGAGGCAAGGCACATAGGGAGGGACCTCGTGCCCCAGGCCAGGCTCGCTCACCAGCTCCCAGGCCCCTGGAACTCACCACACTGCTGGCCCTGCCATGGGGGCAGGTGGCTAGCAGGAATAGATGCCTAAGAGGCATTAGAGATGGCAGGGAACAGTACAAGAAGGCCTGCCCCACACAAGGCCAAGGGAGAGCTTCCAGTCCACCCCAATGACGCTAATGGGCCGTAGTGACAAGAAGAGCGGGGGCTTGCCCAAATCCCTAGGAAAAACTTGCCTGATGCTCCTTGGACACATAGCCCTTGGCCAGGCAATGGCATTAGCCTGATGGAGCTCCTCCCCCACACATGTGCCTCTCACTGCACCTCCAGGGGCAAAATTGTGTGACTCCATCCTGCTCAACAGGCCTGTCCTAGGGAGGCCCCCACAGCTTGCCTTCTCTGGGATGATCTTGCCTGCAAAGGGCAACCTTCAGGGGCTGCTGCACAAACAAGCTTCTAAAAGGTGATATAATACAGCCAAGAGGCAGAGTATTGGGGAGGGAGCATGCTTTGCACTCTGCTCTCTGCTTTAAACAAATGCATACATCTGAAAATAATAATAGTACTGACCTGTACCTACTAGTACCAAAGGATACCACCCAAGGGAATGTTGGGAAATCCTCAAACTGACCTCAGCTAGAGGTGCCAATTAACAAGTAGAGAACACACCTTCAGAGGTGCAGGAAGGTGCTTATGTAACCCCATCAGTCTCATGGAAAAAGTGGTGGGTTCTGGATGAAACCTCAAGCCCAGGCTATACAGGCCTCATGGGATCTTGGCCGCATGTTGCAAGCTCAGTCTATAAAGAGCAGGCTAACAAACCCCTGTGCTCTACCAGCCCCACACAGCCTGTGACACATGCACCTGCCAACTTAGTGCAAACCAGCCACAGAAAATGCAGAAATAAAGGCTTCTGGGGGGGGGGGGGGAGAGAAACACATAGGTATGACCTGTAATATCTCAGTTTCATGTGTTTTTCATGTCCTAAAACATTCTTACTTTTATTCTTGTCACTTAGTTTGCCAAATATGACCACAAACTATTGTTTGCTAGTCCCTGGTAAATCTTCAGGAATTTGGGGGACTCCCTAAGAATCCCGAAAGGAACTTGCCCGAGGTATGGCCCATATGGGGGGAAGGAGTCTGAAGTCACACCATGCAGCATTGCAGGTGGGGGTACTTCTGAATGCCAAGGTCTGCTGCTTACCACGAAAGCCAATATTCAAGAGACTAGTATTGGTCTCCAAACACCATCCTGCTCTCAGGGTGGGGATTTTAGGGTTTTATAGGAATAGAAAAAGAGGGTGAGCTTGGAACAGAAAGGAAAGGTTGAAGAGGTGCTGGGAAAGCTTCTGTGAAATTGAGGCAAAAACTAGTGAAGTCATGGGCCCCTTGGAATATACCTAAAATAGACCTACTAGCTTTTTCCAAAACAGAGATCCAAAATCTTCATCTATAATATTCTTGCCTTTAGGTTCATAATTAGTCAACAATTTGTTTGGCTTTGTATCTTAAGTCTTTTTCAGCTGCCAGATTCCAGATGCTACTATGAAGCCAACCTGACTTCCCTGGGCAGACAACCCCACCATGTGTCCTGGAGCCCTGCTTCGCCAGATCCCTGCCCCACTAGGGAAAGAGAGAGACAGGCTGGGAGTATGGATCGACCTGTTAATGCCCATGTTCAGTGGGGTAACAATTACAGAAGCCAGACTTTTCACCTTCTGCACCCCATAATGACCCTGGGTCCAAACTACCAGAGGGATAAAGAATAAGGAAGCTACCAAGGGAAGGGATTGGATATGGAATTCTGGTGGTAGGAATTGTGTGGAATTGTACCCCTCTTATCCTATGGTCTTGTTGGTGTTTCCATTTTATAAATAAAAATTATAATAAAGGGGAGGAGAATGCAGTTCCAAAAAGGATGACAGAGGACCTAGTGGGGGTTGTATTGTTATATGGAAAACTGGGAAATACTATGCATGTACAAACTATTGTATTTACTATCAAATGTAAAACATTAATTCCCCAATAAAGAAAATGTTTAAATTATAATAAAATGTTAATCATTATTAAATCACTAATACATTTTTTTAAGTCTGTGTGGTTATTTAGACTTTAATATTGGTTTTAAAATTAGTATAAATTCAAACATTGTTTTTATGGGTACCATGCAGTTTAGAATAATGAGCTATTAACAACCTTTATGTGTATTTTGTAAACATTTAATAAATGAGTAAAAGTAATATATATATGGTTGTGCAAGGTTTGCATGAGAAGGTTGAATAATTATCCTCCTGTGAAGACATTTCTACTCTACTCTCTGCTTTTCATGTGGCTGGCACCCTGGTTTATCAGACATATAAACATAATTAGTGAAATATTTATTTCCTTAGTTATAACTAAGTAGAGAGAATGTGAGAAAGTGCAAAGTGCAAGCCATTGATTGAATGGTTGCCGTGGCAAAGTAGAGACAGCTGAGAAGGCCCAAAGTGAAGCTCAAAGATAGTGCATGGTGGTTAAGTTAGAAATTGAAATGGTGGGGCCGAGTGGTGGCGCACCTGGTTAAGCGCACATGTTAAAGCGCATAAGGACCCGGGTTCAAGCCCCCGGTCCCCACCTGCAGGAGAGAAGCTTCACGAGTGGTGAAGCAGTGTTGCAGGTGTCTATCTCTCTCCCTCTCTATCACCCCCTTCCCTCTCAATTTCTGGCTGTCTATCTAATAAATAAATAAATACAATAAAAAAATTTAAAAAAAAAAGAAATGGTTTGCAGACACCTATCACAGGAAGATGGAAAATTGTACCCATGTGCCAAAAACTGTACTGTAAACCATTAACCTCCCCAACAAATCAATGATTTAGAAAAATGGAGGAGGGGGCAGGCAATGATGCATCTGGTTGTATTGAAGTCAGAAACTAACAGGAAGCCCCTGAGAGAGCACAGACACCACACCAGAACACATGTTCCCTAGGCACACGGGTTTCCCATCCACTGGGGAAGGAAGAAAGTATTGCATGGAGAGCTGGGATTGGTAACAGGTGTAAGCGTGTCTTAGAAAGGAAGTGAAGATGAAGGTTAAGAGTTATGAACTGGTGTTATGGGCGTGGTCTCTCCCTCTCTTTCTCTGTCTCTGTCTCTCTCTCTGTCTCTTTCCAGAAGTGGACCTGGCCAACATATGAGTAAATGGCTCTTGTTCATTCTCTTTCTCTCTTCCTTTCTCATGGCCCACATGTACTCCAACATGTGGGCATTCTCAAGTTTCCTAAATAAAGTTTAAAATTCCTGAAAATCATACTTTCTCCTCAATTTTTTGTTAGGTTTGTGTGTGATGAGCCTTTAAACGTGTGGGGAGGGGGTTGGGCGGTAGTGCAGTGGGTTAAACACACGTGGTGCAAAGAGCAAGGACCAGAGTAAGGATCCTGGTTCAAGCCCCCGGCTCCCCACCTGCAGGGGAGTCGCTTCACAGGCGGTGAAGCAAGTCTATAGGTGTCTATCTTTCTCTCCCCCCGCCCCCGTCTTCCCCTCCTCTCTCCATTTCTCTCTGTCCTATCCAACAACAAATGACATCAACAACAACAATAATAACCACAACGCTACAACAAGGGCAACAAAAGGGGGGGGGGGGGAATGGCCTCTAGGAGCAGTGGATTCATGGTGCAGGCACTGAGCCCCAGCAATAACCCTGAAGGCAAAAAAAAAATGTGAGGAATGATCTCGGCCCAATTCTTTCCAATGCAGTTAGTTGAGTGCTCTCATTACCATGTACAGGACATAGGTTTGATCTTTTGCTCCCTGCCTGCAGAGAAGGATCACGAGTGGTGAAACAAGGTTTCAGGTGTCTGGCTTTCTCTTTCCCTCTCTATCTCACCCCCTCTTCTCAATTTCTCTCTGTCCTATCAAGCAAAATAGAAAGGGAAAAAAATGGCCACTGGGAACAGTGAATTCATAGTGCTGGCACTGAGCCCTGGTAATAACTCTGCAGGCAATAAAAAAAAAAAAAAGGAAAGACAAAAACAAGTAGAATTTCATAAATGGGAAAAAACCCAGAAATTAAAATGGAGCTTTTCCTGCTTGGTTACAGGAGAGGGAAGGAGGGTAGTGAGGCACCTCATTTGAGAGCCAAATGGCACAAAGTGTGGCCAGGGAGGAGCAGAGCTCTGAGAGGCAGATGTGAACAGGTTGTCAGTGCTAAGAGACAGGCTGAGACAGAGGAAAGGGTGTAGCCAGCACTGATGGTCTGAGTCAAGAGTGTGAACAATCCAAAACAATCCTCGAGAGCTTCCTATTCTCACACCCTGGATATATTTGATATCCAGGACTTCTAGGAAAATGACAGAGGATCCACTCAGGGGGCATTGAGGAGCTGTCTTTCTCTTCTCACCCCAATCAGCTCAGTCATTCACTCATCATTTGCTGAGCACTCCAAGCTAGCTTGGTTTTCAGCTTGAGACAAAGCCTCAAGGCCTCCCCAGTGTCTTTGGAAATAACCCTGGAGGCAGAGGAGTGCAGTGCAGGGGTTGCCAAGGGCATTCCTGAGAATAAGTAGGGAACATATGTGTCAACAGAGCAGATAAACAATCTCTCCAGGGAATTCCTGGCCTCACAAAGCCAGTGTTGTGTAGAGACAACGGGAAGGCATCCTCAAAGGCTTCATGGAAAAGATGATATTGATCAATGAGAAAGTGAGAGCATTATCTTTGAACAGAGATGCTTTTACAATCTGGCCCCTGTGGTGTCCCCCCACCCCCGCTGTCCTTGCCTCCTATGCCCACTTCCACAGGGGACCTTGTCTGCTGGGGCCAGGTGACAGAGCAAACCTGGCTAGAACTCGGAGAGGCTGTGGATGTAGATGTGAGTGGGAAAATCCCATCTGAGGCCAGCAAGGTAGCTCATCTGGATAGTACACCTGCTTTGCCATGCACACAACCCAGGTTCAAGTCCAGCCTCTATTGCAAACTGCAGTGCTGTGGTCTTCCCCTCACCCTCTCTGTATCTTACTCTGTCTAAAAAAGTCAGCTTGAAGCAGTGAAGCCCCAGCCATGACAAAAAAAGAAAAAAATCCATCTTGGGAGTTGGGTGGTAGTGCATCAGGTTAAGCGCAGGTGGTGCAAATGCAAGGACCGGCATAAGGATTGTGGTTTGAGCCCCCAGCTCCCCACCTGCAGGAGAGTCGCTTCACAAGTGGTGAAGCAGGTCTGCAGGTGTCTATCTTTCTCTCCTCCTCTCTGTCTTCCCCTCTTCCCTACATTCTCTCTGCCCTATCCAGCAACAACAACAATAATAACTACAACAATAAAAAAGTGGGGGCAACAAAAGGGAATAAATAAATAAGTATTTTTTAAATCCCTTTATTCTCACTTGACATTGGTTGGGATTCAGCATTTCTTTTCATTGGATGTGTCAGCAACAAGCCACAGTCGTTATCACAGAACGTGAGGCTCTGTCACCCACAGAAAGAGCAGATAATTTCAAATCACATTATAATTGCAGCAGGAATCTTGAAATATCATTTATGCTCAACCCTACTTCAAAATGATGGTAGTTTCATTAGTCCCACTGCTCAGTCTTATTATTTAGTGCATTAATAAAGAAGCACATATATTACTCCACTGCAATTTTTTCTTAATATTTTGATAAGTGCATTTGAATATTGGTTTCTTTGGGATCTTATAAATTTTACTGTGTGAATTTATAAGTGTCATTCCAAGAAGGGGTCAGCAGGTTTCCCCAGATGCCAGTGGGGTCTGTTTTACAATAGGAGTGAGGAGTCTGTGACCTGGAATGTTCACTCTGTGCAGAGAGGCCCAACCAGAAAGTAGAGGCCCAGAAATATGGGGAGAAAAAGGAAGGAGGGAGGAGAGTAGAGACAGAGTGGGGAGAAGAAGGGAGTTGCAGAAGTGAATGTAGAGGGCTGGCCAGTGGCATACCCAGCCCCCACCTGTGGGGCGGGGCTAGCTTCACAAGTGGTGAAGCAGTGATGCAGTTGTCCCTCTTTCTCTCTCCCTCTTTATCTCTCCTCCCTCTCAATTTATCTTTGTCTTATCAAACAAAAAAATTTACAAAATAAAAAAAAAATTAAAGAGTTTCTTTCTTTTTGCCTCCAGGCTTATCACTGGGGCTTAGTGCCTGCACCATGAATCCACTGCTCCTGGAGGCTATTTTTTTTCCCCTTATGTTGCCCTTGCTGTCTTTTTTTGTCATTGCTGTGGTTATTATTGTTGCCATTGATGTCACTGTTGCTAGATATGACAGAGAGAAATGGAGAGAGGAGGGAAAGACAGAGAGAGGGAGAGAAAGACAGACACCTGCAGACCTGCTTCACCACTTGTGAAGCAACCCCCTGAAGGTGGGGAGCTGGGGGCTCGAACCAGGATCCTAAGTATGACATGTCTTGGTGTCTTTAGGTCTGGGTTAATTCTGTTTGGGACCCTCTGGGCTTCTTGAATCTTTATGTCTTTGGTGTTGTCTAGACTAGAGAAATTTTCAGCTATTATGGCCTGGAGAACGCTTTCTTCCTCCCCTTCTCTTTCTTCCTCTGGTAAGCCAATAATGCGTATATTGTTTCTTTTGAAGTCATCCCATAGGACTCTGTTGTTGTTTTCAGCATCTCTTAATCTCTTTTTGAGATCTCTTACTTCTTCTTTAGTTGTCTCTAATTCATCCTCAATCTTGCTAATTCTGTCTTCAGCCTCATTGATTCTATTCTCTCTGCCCTCTACTGCTTTCTGGAGTTCATCTATTTTGTTGCCCTGCTCTGATATTGTTTTAGCTTGTTCAGCTAGTTGCCTTCTTAGCTCAGCAATTTCAGCTTTCAGCTCTCTAATAACCATGAGATTATTAGAATTTTCTTCCATATTCTCATTTGTTGTTCCTGCAGTTCTGATTACAATTTTTTCAAATTCTTTACTCACTCCTGTTATTATTTCCTTAGCTAATGTTTGGATGTTGAACTCGTTGTTTTGTGCTTCGCCCTCTGGAGGACTTTTAGCTGGACTCTTGTCCTGGTTCGAGTCTCCATTATTTTTTCTTGTTGTTTTAACCATTTTATATAAGTTAACAGTTTTTTCAATCCCTGAGTTGGAGTTCCTCGAACCAGGATCCTGATGCCGGTCTTTGTGCTTTATGCTATGTGTGCTTAACCCATGCGCTACAGCCCAACCCCCAAAGAGTTTCTTAAAATAAAAAAATGAGTGTAGTTTCTGGTGAGAGAGGAAACAGTCTGAGTTAAAGTCCTCCCACTGCTCCCACCCCCACCCCAGGTGAGTTCTCAGGTAGGATGGCCTCAGCCTGGAGCCTTGGGACAGTGTGCCATCTCCTAGGGCTGGACTTCCTGTCCCTAAGATGGAGGAGACACCCACACCTGCTTCAGATGGTTGTCATGAAGATCAAATAGAATTGACCCTTAAATGACACAAATTTGGACTGCATAGTTCTACTTATTCACATTTTTTCTACTGTCAAGTCCCACATCCACAGATTCCACCAAAGTGATCTAGCACTTTGGTATCCAAGGGTAGTAGGCAGGGATGTCCTAAAAGCCATCCCCTGTGGTGATCAAGAGATACCTATCATTATTTTTTTAAGGAGTCTAAAATTATGGAGGTAACTGGGGGCATATTTTTATCAGTGCAATGTGACTGCCCCAGTCCCTAGCTTTTGCCCCTGCACTTGGCTTCTTATCCAGGAAGACGAAGGCACCCCACAGACCCACCCCCAGCCCCACAGATGTCCAGGCATTTATAGGAGCTGCAAGTCCAGAAAAGGTAGAACTGTCCATCACAGCTGGACTGGGGGAGGTACCTGCAGAGGCATTCTTGTGTAGAGGTGCAGTGAGATTTCAGTGGCACTTCCAGACAGGAGACACTTTCACATTTCCTAAATGAATCATATATGTACTTCTTTATGCCCAGGTTAAACTGATTATGAGTCTGGAAGCATTTATGAGCATGGTGATGCCAAAGAGGTTCTGAGACAGGTCATTAGGAGCAGAGAACATGGGCAAACTGGTATTCACTACCAAGCTCCACTCCCATTGCCCCCCAAAGTCTGAGTTCCCTATCCCCACCCTAAGACTCCACACCTCCGGGACCAGCAGCCTTTGCCTTTCCAGTTCAGGGAAGCCCTGGTTGGCTCCTCTTAGTTGTGGACCTGCTTTCCATTACAGTGCATGCAAGAAAGTGACAGCTATTTTGAGGCACACTGAGAACAAGAAAGCCAGAGAATGTAAACAGGCGGTGGTATAACCAGTAGAGCACACACACTACTATGCAGAAGGACCCAGGTTCAAACCCTCAGATCCCACTTGCAGGGTGCAACCTTCATGAAAAGTGGAGCAGTGCTGCACTTATTTCTTTTGTCTCTATAAGAAAAAAAAAGTCATTGGGTACAGTGGATTTGTCATGCAGGCACTGAGTGATAGCCCTAGCTGCAAAATAAAATAAAATAGAGAAGACCAGCCTTGACAGGACCCTTCAGAGCTGAGGACACACCTGTCATCCCTCCTTACTCCTAAACAGGCTGGCATGCTCCTACCTTGGGTCCTCATCCTTGCCAGGCCCTCTGCTCTCGGTCCAAATAGTCAGGTAATTTGTCACCAGCACTATTTCTCATCTCCACTCAAATTCCAGCTTTCTCTGTGGCCCACCAGGAGCTAATGGAGAGACCCTGGCATTAGAGTCCACTCATCTAGAAACAGGACAACACTAGTGGATTTCAGGGGGTGGCCCTGAGGACAGACATGGTGTCTGAGGACATGGTGAGCAGGCCATGGAACTGGGACCCTGTGGTGTCCACTGCAGGTAACAGAGCAATGGCTCTTGTGCTGGGCCCTCCCTCCTGCACCTTGAGTGGGCTCGGCCCATATGTCCATATTACCTGAAGCTTACTCAGCACAGAGCACAATTTTGCTCAGCAACACTCTTCCTGCCCTCCTGTCTTCCTGTCATCCTGTCCTTTGGGAAGGCAGGGCCATTTTGCAGATGGAGAAATAGAGGTTGTCTTTATGTCCAATAAGGCAGGCTATGTGACTCGAGGGTCAGCAGTGAGACCAGATTTCTATTATTGATCCCTGGCTGTGTGCCAGGAATGAGTCCTTGCTGGTATTTACAAGCCAGGGATGGATTCAGCTGTCCCCCACATAATGAGGAAACCAAACCAGCACCCGGAGCAGAGCCCAGGCTGTGTGATGTGAAAACCTGTACTCAGGCTGCACTGGCTGGTGGGGCAAGAGGACCTCCAGGCCGTCACCACTCACAGTGGACTGTTTCAGACAGAAAGAGACAGATAGAGGCAGAGGCAGCAGGAGAGGCAGAGGGCATTTTCCTAATAAATTTCTAGAGACAATTAAGTTTAATCGGGAATATCTTCCAAAAGTACTTGAACATGTTGTGCAAGGTGTAAAACCAGACTAGTGAGCAGCCTTGGAGGTGGTGCAATGAGCAGAGTTGGACTTCCAGTCTTGAAGTCCCAAATTTGTTCCCCAGCATTGCTTAGACTAGACCGACATTCTGTTTCTCTCTCTCTCTCTCCCTCCCTCCCTCCCTCCCTCTTTCTCTCCAACTATCTATCTATCTATCTCCTCACATCTTGTGAAATAAATAAAAACAGACTGGTGAGAGCTTCATATGAGTGTGTAGTCGCTGTTGAGTGCAGTGTTACATGTGTAGGAGGTACTGGCATGCTGCCTTGACAGAGACATAGACCCAGCTTCCCTCAGTCTTTGGTTAAGGTCAGTGAAGGGAACCTTCACAGGTTTCTCTCCTCTCTCAGAGGTCACTAAGAGAAGAAGAGAATCACTTGCTTGCAGGCCCAAAGTGATATCATCAGATTGGCAAGCCTGAGGCCCTAGGATTAAATCCCTTCAATTCTCTGTGATATTATTTGAGCCTGGGACTTTGACTGCCAAGCCAATGAGGGAGGGTAGAGAGGTGATAGAGGCCTGGAAATTGTTATAGTAGGCAAAGTATAGGATCCTCAAGGATGAGGTCCTGAGTCCAATCCCTGGCAATGGATATGAATATGGATTGGTGCTCTGGCTCTCTCTCTCTCTCTCTTAATTATCTTTATTTATTGGATACAGACAGCCAGAAATTGAGAGGAAAGGGGGTGACAGAGAGAGACACATATTTGCAGCACTGCTTCACCACTTGTGAAGTTTCCCCCTTGTAGGTGTGAACCAGGGCTTAAACCTGGGTCCTAGTGCATTTTAACTTGGGTGCTCGACCAAGTGAGTCGCCACCCAGCCCCAGTGCTCTGGTTCTCTCTCTGTCTCTCAATAATAAAGTAATCATTAAAAAGAGAGAAAGAGGTGGGGAGGTAAGAGCTAGAGGTCACACTAGGGTGATTGGTGACAGGCCCTGAATCCATCTTCCCTGGCTCTACCTTCCAGGCCCAACCTCCAGGCCTAAGCTCTCTTCCTCAAGCTGCCTACCCCACTGCCCTCAAGTACCTCAGCTCCTCTGACACCTAGCCCTGCACCTGAGACCTCACAGAGGGCCAGCAACCTCGGGTGCAGCAGGTTGTTGGGGCTGCTTTGCAGACTTACTTTCTGAAAGCACCATCTCCTGGGGTTGGGCAACTGAGAGAACAAGGCAAGGAGGCATTTTTGTCATTTTTGGTGGCTAGGTGCTGGTGCATAGTTGTGTGTGTGTGTGTGTGTGTGTGTGTGTGTGTGTGTGTGTGCATGTTCTTGTTATTGTGTGTGGTGTGTACAACTGCACAAACATAAATGTCTTCATCGTGTTTGTGTGTTTTTATGTGTAAGTGGTGTGGGTTGTGAGTGTGCCTGTGTTTATGTGTGATGGCATGAGGCAAGTGGGTGCTGCAAATACTCACATGTATGTGAGTTCATGTGTGTATGTGTATCCATACTCTGAAGAATTCTGCAGAAATCCCAAATGATAGGGGGATGTCTCTGCTGCTCCTCTATTCCCCCACTAAGCTTACCAAGTGAGGAGGATTCACAGGGAACAGGAGGCTAGGAGTCTTCTCTCTAAGGTGCCACGGGGGGGGGGGGGGGGCAGTACCTTATTTAAATGCAAATGACTAAAACACAACTTTATTTATTAAAATGCAAAGTGCACTTCATTGGCTGACACCTTCCAGCACCAAAGCCACAGAGGCAATCAGGAGTCAAAGCTGTGGGACCCCAAGCACACCAGCCTGGTGAAAGGGTCCACTCAATGGCCTTACAAAGGAATAGGGAACAGAGAGCAGGTCCCAGCTGGGTTTATGGTGCTGAACAGGTGTTTGTCCTGCCTGCAGAGCATCCTGGAAGAATGAAGCAGACAGTAGAACCAGAGGAGCGGTCCCAGAGGTGTGGAGCATCACTCCTGGGAGACCAGCTGGACATGCTGTGATGGTATTACTGTCCCTCTGCCAGGCTGGGACATTTGTGTGGTTTCCAAGGACCCTGGTCTCTCAGAGATCCAGGAGTACTGGGTTGGGAGAGAGGGTCAGAACTGTCTGCTTGCTAGCACTGTGAAGCGGATTACCTCTTGGGTGGTCAGATCCTAACTATAGACCACTGGAATCTGCCTGGAGCAGCCCCCAGCTCTGAACCCAGCCAGGGGGTAAACCTCACTCCCTCAAGCTGCTCCCTACCAGGGCTTCAGCAGCAGTTTGCTGGGGCCTACAACTGTAGATGTAAGGATAACACAGTTGGGCCCTTCCTGAGGTGGGTGTCCTGGCATCACACATACTTGTCTTGTTGCTCCTTCTAATTCATCCACCCACAGAGGGCACCTTCTTCTAATTTGCACACAGTCAATCTAGAGGCTGAGGGCCCCTGAGACCTCTGAGTCTTCTTCTGTTGTATAGCTTTCTCTCCAACTTTACTTCCTCTCCCTGTTGCAAAGGCCCCACTCACTTCTATATTTTGTCCCCTCCACCTTTTCCTCACTTCCTGTGTCCTAGCAATTATTTCACCTCTGCATACCTCCTCTCTAGGGGTCCCTCCAATCTGTCCCTCCTAAGTCCTAGGGTCCCAGGTAGGCACAGGCAGTTCAGAGAGGGTGAGAGGCCCTCACTGTAGGGCCCCTGGCACATACAGAGAGCAGGGGTGTGGGAGAAGGTCCTGGCTCCTTCCATCTGCCAAGCTCTTAATATAGGAACAGCAGCCCGGGCAGGCGGTGGGTGCGGGCGCGGGGGAAACAGAAGGCAACTTGGAGCTGGAGGGTGACAGGGCTGTGCTTCCTCTGTATAAATAGTCCCGTCTGTCACCCTGGGGGTGGGTGGCTTCCTGGGGCACTTCTGATGTCATCAGCTCCCCAGGAGAGCTCTACTGGTATGAGGTGGGGGCTGTGTTGGGACTGAGGTGAGGAGGCTGCTGTACTGGGGGCCCGAGCTGGCTGCCACAGAGTTACTCCCCAAGTTTCTTTCCCCAGTACTTACAAAGGGAACCTAGAGGGACATGGCACACAGGTCACTCAGCTTTTCCCACCCAGTCAGGGCCTGACAGGCTCTGGGAGACCCTGAGGACTGTGAGGCAATGGTTCCAGGCCTGTGTGGTAACCAAGATGATTAGGGACACAGACTCTGCCTGGCTCTTATCACGCAGGCCTTGTTGTCCTTGACAAGTCCCTACCTGGGTCTCTAGGGCTTGTTCCATGCACCACCACCACCAAGAGGATAGTGTTGCTATCTGCCCTCATACCCACCTAGGCACCCCCACCCCCACTCCCTTCCTGGTGTTTCTGTGTCAATGTGGCCTTGTCCTGACCTGTGACCTTGTCAAACAGGCAGTGAACACAGAGCCCCCAGGTGGGGTGCACCTCTGCTCTCTTCTCTCAGACTGGGTTGGGAGAGTTCATCTTCCCATCCCAGTTCCTTTAGGACAGAGGGCTTTGGCCCCCACCCTCATCCTCAGGATGGAGCTTCCAAAGAGGACTTTGCAACTATGTCACTGGCCTGTTAATTCCCCTTGCACAGAGGAGAGCTCAGCAGCCTATAGAGGGTGGAGGTAACCCTGAGGATTATGTCTCAAGTGCCTGGTCTGGCCTGGAAATTCCTGAGTGCTGGAGGATGCTAGGAGCTAACCTAGGCCCTGCGCTGGCAGAAGGGTCCCTGCCCACAGCCTTGGAGATAGGAGACACAGGAGGGCAACACACCAGGAACTAGGCTGCAGTGAAGGGCAACACCTCTCTCACTGCCTCACTCCCACCTCGCCAGCCACTGCACCCTGCACCGTGCAGTCCAGAGGGCTGGGCCAGTCTAACTGTGAACCCATAGGCATAGGCAGGTCCAAGTATCTTCAGAGGAGGGAGCTAGGAGGCCACAGCACAGGACCAGTGAGAGAAGCTGCTCCCTACAAAGCCCTTGTAAGCCCTGTGGGTGTCCACTGGTATGCTCCCTGCAAGGTGGAGCCTCCACTTTTGGCTCCTCACTGAGCCCCCACCCCCACACCCTAGCCCAGCCTGGCTCTGCAGTGGGAGGGCCACCAGTGCTGCCCCTTGCCTTCCACTCAGCACCCCTGGCTCAGCTTCCTGCCCTCCTGCAAGGCTGCTGAAGCGCCCAGTGAGATCACTGCCAGGGATTCTCTGCACCTCCACAGACAGGCTTAAAAGCTGGAGCCTCAACACCTGCAATGCTACTCCCACAGGCCTTTCTGGGATCACTTCCCACCCAAGCCTGAGCCCAGCTGGCTTTGGATCGCCATCACAGGCCTGCCTCCGGGGAAATCTGATATCCCTAGTATGAGCTAGCTCTCTCTGCTGCACCAGATGACTAAGAGGCTGAGACAGGGCTGAGAGAGAAGTCCAGGGCCGGGCTGTGAAGACACACCGTGCAGTCAGGCTCTGCAGCCCCTCTGCTGCCTTTGGTGCTGTGACAGGAATTGTCTCCTCTCATGTTTTCTTCTCAAGTCAATGTGCTCTTATCAGCCCTTTTAAAGGAGGCAGCCAGCGGCACGTGGGCAGTGGCAAGTCATACCCAACTCTAGAGGAAGTGGGGTCAGGAAACGAAGATTACTAGCACGCCCAGAGTGCTTACTGTGTGACAGACCACCTACACACCTAATGACCCTGTAGACAGGGCTGTCATGTACAGTCGAGCAGGCTGTTGACTGTACACATCTAGCCAAATGGGCAGCCCACTGGGCAGCACAGTCAATACAACATACCTGTGTCCCCTGATGCAGGGGTGGGTGAAGCTTTTCATGTACATAAAGGCACAGTTTGGGCCATTTGCTGTTGATTAGGTAAGGTTTATTGTCATCTCTGTTTTTATCATCTGAAAGGAAACTTGGGAACAGAGAGCCTAAGTCACTTGTCTGAAATGTCTCAACACAGAAAAGGTTGAACTGAAAGAACCTGTATCACTTACTGCATTATGCGGCCACCTTGGCAGGCCTGAGCCCACCAGGATGGTGGAAACCCATGTGGAGAGGTGCTTATTCCCAGATGGCGGTCTGTCCAGAGACACAGAGCCTCAAGAGTACCAAGGGAAGACAGTCACATCCCCTCAACTGGCCAGGGACCTGGGGACTTCATTTGAATTGCCCGCCATAAGTGGTGAAGCTACAGATGGAAGCACAGAGACCACAGGTCCTGAGATCCTGCCTGTCACCTAGCCTCCCGGGGCTTCAGTTTCCTCTCTGTCAAATGGAGCTGATAGGCCCCACCTTGCTACTAGGATTAAACCAGCTATTTGAAGGACACCAGTGCAGCACCTAAATTCACACCTAAAATTGTCTACGTCGCAGCTTCATGCTTATTTGTCATTCACTTAACCTAACTATTACTTCCACACCTGATAGCAGTACTTCTCCACTCCACACTGCCTGGGAGCCTGTTCTCTACCCCCTCTCCCCCCCACACACACACCCAGCCTGTCTGCCTTCCTGTCAAGGCCCCAAATGCCACAGCACATTCAGCCCATGACTCAGCCTTGGTAAAGAGTCCAAACATCTGTCTGACAAAGGGCACAGCTCACTCCTGCAGCAGCTTCTTCTGCACAAATATGTTCTTAATATTCAATTAGTATTTATCCACCATGAACAACAATTACGCCATTGTCTCTCAATGAAATGCCTGTTAATTAATTAACACAGTCTTTAACATGCTGCCAGTCTTTTCACCACCAATACTATAGTTAAAACAATCTTGCAGTGATGCCAGGAGGAGCTGGGGGGGAGATAGGCGGGGGATGGGTGCCTTAGGTTTCCTGGGCTCCAGATATGTGTCTGCAGTGGAGCAGGTGCCACACAGGTCAGCTTCTGGAGTTTGAAAACTAAAAAGCACTGTCACTTTTAGCAAGTCACTTCACCCCTCCCTGGCTGCTTCCTCCTTGGCAGGGGCTACGCCAGATGATCTTTGAAGTCCATAAGTGGCATTCACTCTATACTGACCTGCCCCAGTGGCCACACCCAGGACTATCTCAGCCTCACACAGCTGGTCCTCTCAGAGCAGCTGTCTGCCAAATGCCATGTGTCTCCTCTCACCCACTGTTCCAGCACCTCCTCCCCAGGCCTGGTTTCTTCCTCCTGCTCCTTTTGGGTGCTCCCTCAAGGTCAGATCAACTTCTGCTTCTGTCCCTGACCTCTGCCTTGCTCCAGTTTCCATCCACCTCTCACCACCAGCCTCTACATCCCACCTGCCCCCTCTAGACACCACCCCCTCTTGCCATGCCTTCATCCAGCCTGGGTTCACCGTAGCTGGCACTCTGATCCCTGGAATTAGTATGTGGCACTGAGCAAGCTCCCCTACTGCCCTGTGGCTCAGCTTCTCCCTTCTTGAAGGGGAAAGTCCTGAGAGCAATAATCCTAGCTCCCATTTGCATCCATAGTAATGGGCTAAGCTGCAAACACACCCAAGATGTAATGGTCTGAACTCAATAGCAGCTTATAGCTCACCTGCACGGCATCCCAGAAAGGGTGACTCATACCTGCAGATAGGTCCTCGTCCTTCTGTGACTCCAAGGGCCCAAGCTCTTTGCCCCTCACTGCTGACTCTGGCTGGGTCTCTGCAGCTGGCTTCCTGTTGGCAAAGAAGAATCATCACAAGGGAAGCACAG
The DNA here is from genome assembly GCF_950295315.1 of Erinaceus europaeus. Taxonomy (NCBI): domain Eukaryota; kingdom Metazoa; phylum Chordata; class Mammalia; order Eulipotyphla; family Erinaceidae; genus Erinaceus; species Erinaceus europaeus. Next base: position 57,233,079 of record NC_080165.1, read on the forward strand.
CTGCTCTCCTGCAATCCTGCCAGATGTAGCACGTCAGTTGCATTCAGTTCCCAGCAGTGAGAATGTACACATATAGTGCACAGGAGGCCAAGAAATATGGTCAAGTCTTGTGCCCAGAAAGAAGGGAAGCAGAAGCTTTGAAGCATGGGAGCAGCCTCAACCACATGCCCTGGGAGGGTCATTAGGAAGATCAAGTTAGGTGATATGTAGAAAACCCTCTGTACCGGGAGGCAGGTGGTAGTGCCGCGGGTTGAGCGCAGGTGGCGCAAAGTGCAAGGACCAGCATAAGGATCCCGGTTCAAGCCCCCGGCTCCCCACCTGCAGGGGAGTCGCCTTCACAGGCAGTGAAGCAGGTCTGCGGTGTCTATCTTTCTCTTCCCCTTTCTGTCTTCCCCTCCTCTCTCCATTTCTCTCTGTCCTATCTAACAACGATGACATCAGTAATAACAACAATAATAAACAACAAGGGCAACAAAAGGGAAAATAAATAATAATACAAAAGATTAAAAAGTAAAAAACAAAAAACCCTCAGTATCCAGAAATGACTGCTATTATTAGCATGAGCACTCACACTTGATTCTGAGAACACCAAGATTAATAAGGCACATTTCCCATATGCAAGAACCTTGCAAAGAAAAGTAGTGCTAGACACATTTAACCCAACCACCGTCATTCAGGGGGTCAGGCGGTGGTGCACCTGGTTAAGTGCATGCATCACCATGTGCAAGGACCTGGGTTCAAGCCCCTGTCCCCATCTGCAGGAGTAAAGTAGTGTTGCAGGTATCTCTCTGTCTCTCTCCCTCTCTATCACCCTTCTCTCTCAATTTAGCTTGGTCTTATCACATAAAATAAACAAAAAAAAATTTTAAGAAGTTACATTCGAAGTGGTGCAGAAAACAGAATAGATGAGAGGAATTGGGGATGGGGGTCAACTTGTAGCAAGATGAACACATTTCTAGACTCCAAAGCAGCTGGGTTTTAGAATATGAGCTAGATTCTGCAGGTAGAAGTTATCATGACCTGCAGAACACAGGAGATGGAGGTGGTGGTGGTCTTCTTGCACTTCTTCTTATCCACTGGCAAGGAGCAAGAACATGAGCCATTCTTCCGCAGTGCTGCAGGATCCACCCTCCAGCTTCCTAGAGAAGCCACTGCACTGGAGACAGGATGCCACTGCATCTTCCTCTGGGCTTCCTGACCCCAGACTCAGTTTAAGGAGTTTTTCCTAAACTGACTTTCTAATGGTGGCCATGGGGTTCCCTGCCTTTGTGGTCAGAGGCAACAGTTTCTCTGGTGGGCCACTTCTGCGGTGTGGATGGCATCAAGCCTGCAGATCATGCCTGCAGCTGTGTGCCTTTTCAAGGACAAGATCAGTACTTTGATGACTTGAAATCAAGGTGCCTGCTGGGAGACTTCAGGAGTGGCATAGGGAAGAGGCAGGCAAAGGTGTGAATCAAGGCAGTGGCTGCAGATTTGAGAATAGATTTAAGAGATGATTCTGAGGATCCCTAGATATGTGGACCTATTGAGAGGTTAGGGAGGTGGGTATTTAAAAATAACCACAGGGCCAGCAGAATAGCCCACTTAGACAGTGTGCTACTTTGTCATGTGTGGACCCTGGATCCAAGCCTGGCCCTCACTGCATTAAAGGAAGACTCAGAGCTGTGATCTATTTCACTTTCCCTCTCTCTCTCTCTCTCTCTCTCTCTCTCTCTCCCTTCTGTCTCTAGCTAAAAATCAGAAATAAAGTAGGGGTCAGGTAGTGGCACACTGGGTTGCACACACATGTTACAGTACACAAGGATGCAAGTTCAAGCCCCTAGTCCTCACCTGCAGGAGGAAGCTCCATGAGCAGTGAAACTGCACCTCCCCCCCGTCTCTCTCTCTCCCCCTATATCATCCCTTCATTCTCAATTTCTGTCTCTATCCAAAAATTAGGAAATTAAAAAATAAAACAAGAAGTAGCCACAACCTCTTGACTTGAGTGGTTGGTAGAAGACAAAGCAAGTCACTGATGAAGATAGGGAAAGAAGGGTAAGAGCAGATAGAAGGAAAAATGATTCCAGATTGGTCTATTGATCTGAGGGCTTGGAGGGTGCCCAGAAGGAGGAGTCCAGTAGGCAGGTGCAGACTCAAGTCTGGAGAAGAGGAGGAAGGTTGGAGGGTACCAGGCCATAGTGAATGCTGGAGGACTCAGTATTTAAGATATATGTGGAAAGAAACCAACTCAAGGAGAGTTCTGAGAAGTGGGGAGTGGAGGAGGGGGCAGGATGTATGATGAACAGCCACCAGTAGGCCAGATAGTGTTAGATGTCCCTAAGAAGTCACATGTACCCTGAAGGACCCTTCCTACACACAATGGTTGGAGCAGAATTTTACTATCATCTCTGTCTCCTGAAAGGCTTACTTATAATTTTAGCTCCTTAGTGGAGTTTTGAAATTTTTTAAATAAATTTTTAAAAAATTTTATTATCTTTATTTATTGGATATAGACATTCAGAAATCAAGGGGGAAGGGGAAAACAGAAAGGGAAAGAGACAGATAGACACCTGCAACCCTGCTTTACCACTCTCAAAGCTTTTCCCCTGCAGGTGGGTCAGGTGCTCAAACCTGGGTCCTTGCACACTGCAGCATGTGTGCTCAGCCAGGTGTACCACCACCCGGCCCCAAAAATTCTTCATCAGTATACGGCATAGTTGGAGGCCACATCGTCAGGAATCAGAGAATGTGTGGAAGTCCTGTAAGCATAGACCGTGAATGGACAGTGCTCTTTTGAATTATCAGGAGGAAGAGGTAAGAGAACGAGAGGCAGGGCTGAAAAAATTATCTTCCAGTGGGGGTTGGCAGTGTGTGAGGACCTGTCTGCAGACTAGGAGGAGCTCCATTCCTGCTGTCACCACCTTCACTCAGACCTGCATGGCCATGCCAAAGCATCCCTCGGGGAAGTCAGAGTGAGCTCCTCAAGCCCACTTCACTTCAGCCTTACTCAGAATTACTCATTGGATCCCCACTGCCCAAATCAACATCCTAAACTACTCAAACTCCCAGGCTAAGCCCAGGTGCAGCCTCAGTGTAGGTAGGGATGGCTGGCATGTGCATGGTCTGGTTAGTTAGGAGATGCCACCTCAGCTTCCCCACAGACTGCCTCCCCAACACTTACCCCACTCTTCCTTGACTGAGACTCTGCTGCTACAGCTGAAGCACTGACTTAATGCCCCCATTACACCACAGTCACTGGCACCTGTGAAGAAGACATTTCTAACTCTTTTCATCACTTGTGTGAGTTTCCCTGACAGTTTCAAAAAAGCCAGGAAGCAAGAGTTTGAAGCAGAGTTGTGACAGACATACATTCAATGTGCCTAACTTATAGGATGGGGTTCAGGGAAAGGGGGTCTCTCCCTTAGGACTACTGACAGGAATGTCACAACCAACCATAGAAGTCCTTTTTCTTATGATTGGCTTAAGCATGGGACCCAATTTGAGCCCATAAATCACAGAAGAGTTTGCAGGAAAGGCTCTGGAAAATATTTTATTCCTGATTAGAGGGGGAAAGACCTCCTTTCCTGCTGGAACCTTGGTTTGAGTATGGAATATACTGGTCACCTTATGACTGTGAGGGGAAACATGGATGACCCAGTGAGAATACCGGAATGGAATGAAAAGAAATGAGTGGCCAGAGAAATAGCTCAACAGGTAGGACATCCAACCTACATTCAAACTCCAGCACCACATAGAAGGTATTCTGACAGTGGAGGAAGCTCTGATGCTGTGATGTTTCTCCCTCTGTCTCTCTGTTGGTATGCTTCTAATTCTGCTTCTAAAACCTCTTCTGTTACATTGGTTTAATCCCCCCCTGCTTAACACTGTATTCTATTTACATAACCACTGTTAACTAAGCACAACCCTGCCTGCAGGGCATTGGTTTAATCCCTACTAGTTCATGATGTCTTTTTGCTCCGCCCCCTCTCCTAGTACACCCAGATTTCCACCAGTCTTTTTCTGCTCTACCCTCTCTATGTCACATCCTGTTTCCACCCTACTTGGCAAGTATATATAAGGACAGGATTGTGATTAGAGATAGCTTAGCTTAGATTGCGCTGCATTCCACATGAATAAAGAGATACTGCTTCCCAGCTCAGCCATGAGTCCCTGGTCGTCTGTCTCCCACCCGCGAAGCTAGCGTGGCATAATGGCGCCCGGACAGGGACTGGCATCTCTCTACCTGACTGAAAGGATAGCTTGGGAATATGAAATTCAGCAAGAATGAGGCCCTGGCTACAAATGCGTGTGTGCGCGCGCACACACACACACACACACACACATTAAGAAAAAAGAAGAGACAGGAAGAAATGGAGGGAAGAGGCTCAAGAAAACATGCTGGATGACCAACCCTAATTCTACCCAATCTCCTGACATCTTTGTAAGCAGGTTTATGAAATAACAAGAAACATAATAACAACAATAATATCTGTCACATGAGGTTTCTGTGAGGATAAAAGAGTTGTTATTTGCAAGCCCCTTAGAGATATGCTAGGAAATATTGGTGTTAAATAAACAGACATAACAAAGACAACTGGCTAGCTCCTCTGAAGTGCCTTGGCTGACTCCCATGAGGAGGAGCAAGCTCCTTCTGTGGAAGACAGGGGCTGAGGAGCTGGCTCCAAGGACTGCATGGCGATAGGTGTGGCTGTGAGGGCCTGGGATGTTCTGGAGCCTCTGGGAGGGTAGCATGAGGTGCTGCCTCTGACATACCCTTGGGGACAGTGGAGAGAGATCAGGTCGGTGTGTGTATGGCTAAGATGTCACCCCATGTTTCCAGCACACAGTCTTGACTCCAAGGACTGAATGTCTGATACAAAGCAGATAGGGGTGCCAACAGGGAGTCCGGCAGGGTGCCCTTTCAGGTCCCAGAGGTATTAGGAGAGGAGGCTCTGCATGCTGTAATCTCACCTGGAAAGACCAGAGAGGCACTTCCCTCATTAGACACACCCTTTCCTGCTTCTGCTAACAGGAAAGGAACCCCAGTCCAGGCTGCCTGAGTGAAGAAGGTGGGTGGCAGAATAATTTGCAGGGCCCTCGCTGAAAGCTCATTAAGAATTTCAAGTAATTATACCTGGAATATAACTCAGTGGTAGAGCCAATGCTCTGCATGTTCAGTATCAGCACCAAGGAAAGGATCGAGAAGGCAGCAGCAAAGCATGTTCACCCGTGCTTCCGGATCCATGGGTGGGAACAGAGACCCCCTACCCCATTTGAGCAGGCCTGGACAGCCCCTTCCTACCCCAGCAGAGCCTCCCAAGCATCTCTCCCAATGGCTTCTTCTGAGTTCAAATCCCCATTCACCATGGCCTGATGATAATCACTTTCCAGGCCCCTCCAGCTTCTGCAAGGCAACCACTGAAATCTTTCTAAATCACAACCTAGATCATATTCTTCACCTGCAGTAATGCCTCAGGGGCTCCCTGTCACGTAAGTTATAAATCCTAAGCCCCTGTGGCCCTGTGCACAGAACACTTCCTGAGCCAGCCCATTCAGTGTATCTGGAGATTATCATAACTACAGCCTCCCTGCCCCCACCACAACCCCCTGACCTCCCCCAATATCTTTCAGATGCCTAAAGAGCCCATTTCATGCTGTCTCTGTGCACTGTTTCTGTGGATAGCACACCATCTCCCCCATTATTCATCCAGCTAACTCCTGTGAGCTCCAGAACTCAAGGGCTACCTCCTCCTTTTTCCCCTTGAACCTGGACCATAACCTCTACCTGACAGTCAGCAGTAGGTGGGGCTTAGACAGGTAGCTGGGTTGTATGGGACTGGATTCCACTATTGGAATCTCCTGGTGCAGGAGCTATAAAAAGTGGAGAGGACATAGTAGGACTGGGGCTGGGGCTGGGGCTGGGGCTGGGGCTGGGGCAGAATGGGTTTCTGGACCACAGGTTGCACCTTTACTCACCTTGTTAATAGCTTATCTCCAAATAGCTCACTTGGATAGTGTGCTGCTTTGCCATGTGTTTACTTGCTTGTCTCCTGGTCTCAGCACCATGCACACTGTCTCTTGGTCATCAGGGCTACACTGACCCCTGGGGCACCAAAGTCACTTTCTCTCTCTGGACCAAAGTTATCTCTCTAGTTTCTGTTCAGTGGTGTGTGCTGGGCACTTGATCTTTCCAAGGTGATGAACAGACACTGGCCACACAGTAAAACCTAACCCCACCAGACACAGCATAACCCTGGGGGAGCAAGAAGGCACAAAGAGGGGATGGGGGCACAAACTAAATACAGATAGTGACATCCATGGTGACACGTGTTAAGAAGGCAACCTAATGGGAGGTCAGAGGACAGATCCCTGACGGGGGTGCTGTCTCACACTAGGTCATCAAAAGGGCCTCCCTGCCATGGGGACAGTTGAGGAAGGCCTAGAGGAAGTGAGGAGATGGTCTGCTTGGCTAGATAGGGAAATGTTCCAAATAGAAGGACTGGCAAGGGAAAAGGGGATGCTGAGCAAGTCCCAGGGGCAGTGAGGACCCCAATGTAGTGGGAGCAGGCTGGGTAGGCAGGAGAGGGAAAGGAGATGAGGTCAAGGGGCCGGGGGGGGGGGGTGTCAAATAGTGGGAAATTCACTCTCTGCAGTAGGAGCTCCCAAGCCCCTTCCCAGCAGCCCAGAGTTCTCAGCAGGCTCTCTGGGAGGTGTTCTCAGACATAGAAGCTACCACATCAAAGCACATCCCTGACACAGCCCACAGCCCATGGACAGTGGGGAAGGGAAAAGTCAGAGCCCTCACCACAAGGGGCTACTCTGCAACATCATCTCAGCTCCCTTCGGGCAGCATGGAAGTCACCATGGTGAGGGCAAGCGCTGCATCAGAGCCCAGCACCCCTCTGCCAGGCACACCCAGGACAGCTTCCCCAGGTAGGAGGCACCTCCAGGGAGTGGCTGCTGCAGTCCAGGTAGGAAACATGATGGCTACAGGGGAGTTGAAGTATTCCAAAGCTAGACACATGTTTGTTTGTTTGTTTTCAGACACACGTCATGCCCCAAATAGGCTCTTTTTCTCTTTTTTTTAACACGTGGTAGAGCAGCACACTATCCAAGTGAGCTATTTGGAGACATGCTGTTAACAAGGTGAGATGATGTGTACCTTGTGGCCCAGAAACCTCTTTCAGCCCCAGCCCCATTCTACTATGTCCTCCCCACTTTTTACAGCTCCTGCACCAGAAGATTCCAACTAGTGGAATCCAGCCCCATACAACCCAGCTACCTGTCTAAGCCCCACCTGCTGCTGACTATCAGGTAAAGGTTACAGTCCAGGTTCAAGGTTGGCAGCCTCATCCTGTCCACCTGAATCCCCCTCTCTAGCCTCTCTACTCCTGCAGTAAAGCAGCTCCATCTTTCCATGCCCACAGCCCCTTGACTCTTTCATTCCCTCCTTCCACCGTCAACATAGCACCCTCTTCCACCAACCCCCAAACTAAAGAAACTAGTGGAAGGGAACCCCTCAGTGACCCCCCACCCCCTGACTGTTCAGTCCTCATTCCATTCCAGTTCACTCTCATCCCAGTAATAATGATTTTAGTGCCAACATGGCAGTCCACTGGCCCTCCAGGGATTACAACTTCCACTGTATAGACAGATCACACACACACACACACACACACACACACACACACACACACACACACACCAAAAAGCTCACCTCAGGGTACACCTACTCTCTTTACTGGGGAAGAAGGAAAAATCAGGACTCTGATAGTCTGCACAGCCAGCAGAACAAAGGGGTGTAGCTTGTCCACTGAGAAAGAGACAAGCTCAGATTTGAGTGAGTTTATTAAAGAAACAAACAGAAGACTGGAGCCCAGTCATAGTGCTCAGATTGCCCTGAGTGAACTATCTTGAGGTCTGGTCATGGTACAAAGGTTTTATTTATTGTGAGTGAATTAGGGGAGATTACAATGAGCATCTCAGAAACTCAGTAGGGGTCAGGGATCTAGCTCAATGTAAGAGCACAGGACTGGTGTGCCTGAGACTTCAGAGGCCTCAGGTCCAACCCCTGGCATCGCCATATACCAGATCTGAGGAGCATCCTAGTTTCACTCTTCCATTTTTTATCTCTCAAAAAAAAATTAAATAAGTTTTTTAAAGTGACTTTATACCATGGTAACAGCTAAACAGCATGTCCTGGCCCAGTGACAGCTGTACATGGAGATAAGCAGGGTCATTTTTTTAAATCTGTCTTTTTAATCCATTCTTCTGAGAACTGAAGGTCTGAATATCATGGGATAGTTGTTCTCTTACATGTCTACTGAAAAAAAGATTCCTATTTATTTCATGCAAGAGAGAAGAAGAGAAAGAAACCATAGCATGGCTTTGGCTTATGCAGTGCTGGGAATCGAATCAGGATCAAGAATACCCAAGTCCTGAGCTCTACCCATTGAACCACCTCCCCAACCACAAATTTTTTTATTTCTTTTTCTTCTTTGAATAAAGTTTGCTTTGATTTTCTTTGCCTTTTATACAATGCCAGGAGCCAAACCCAGGGCTTCAAACACACAAGGCTGACACTCAATTGTTAAATTACCCTGCTTCCCACCCTCTTCCGTATGTCTCAATGGCAGATAAAGTTATGTTAGTTCACTGTACCCTGCTCCTTCACAAAGTCAGAAGGTGTAGGGTATGTACATTTCATAGAAACAGGCCACCTGTGTTCTGCCCACACATTCAAGGTGAAGGTGATGGTCTTCAATCAGTTCACTCGTGCAAACCTGTACACATTTTCTCTGTCAGAGTCAGCATCCCAAAGGGGCAATTTCATCTAGTGGAAAATGGGAGCAGACAGATAAATATCCTTGTGGGGATTATGCCACCATCTCCCCCAGTAGCCTGAACCAGTTGCCCAGGAAGTAACCAGCTCAGTAAGACTGGTCTCTCCCTTCCCCTCTCCTTAACTCAGACCAAATCTTGTCTGACTTTCAAGGAACTCAAACTAAACTAACTCTCACTGCTACAAATTGGGGAAGAGGTCTCTCTTCCAGCCAAGTCACACACACACTGCCTCCACCTTCTGGTAGAGAATCCCCCACAGTCCAGCCATAACTCTCTCCCTGGTTTACCAGTTCCTTCCATCTGTATGGCATATAATGAAGCAGACAAAAATCCCTCCCATTAGAAGAAAACATGAAATGCCTTTCAACCCAATGGCAAGACTTCTCTTGCTCCACCTCTCAGTCCACCCCCTGCCCCTGGAGATACAAACTCTGCAGGCATCCCTCCCCACTCTAAACCCCTTCTGCCAGGTCCTCCTCCTCCTCTAGGTAGCCACCTAGATCCATCTCTGACCATGGCAGTGTGTGTGTGTGTGTGTGTGTGTGTGTGTGTGTGTGTGTGTGTGTGTGTGTGTGTGTGTCCATGACTGCTTGGATGTCTGAAAGGCAGCACTGGGATAGAGGAATAGCTCACTTGGATAGTGTGCTGCATTGCCATGTGCCTGACCCAGGTTCAAGCCTGGACCCACTGAATTGAAGGAAACTTCAGTACCATAGCATCTCCTTTTTTTTTTTTCTCTCTCTCTCTCTGTCTGTCTGAAGAAAAAGAGAGAGAGAAAGAAAGGAAAGAATGAAGAAAGACAGAGAAGCAATACAAAATCAGCCCATCTGACCCTCAGCAGTTTTCACCCACCCCTTCCCCTGGGCTCCCTGTCTCATCTCAAGTAACAGTCTTCATCCAGTGAGGACTCAGGTCACACATAAGGTTGTCCTTATACCTCTCTCCCTCACATCCATTTCCAAGTTGCCTTGATTTTTACCTCCTAAATCTCTTTTTGGGGAGGGGAGCATTTTACCTGTACCCATCTCACACCACGAAGCCTAGTTCTTCCTGGACACCTTAACCCAAATAACATTTTAACTAACATTACTGAATAAAAACAAAATGTCCAATTAAATAGGAATTCCAGATATAAAATGGTCTTCAACTATAAGTATATCCCAAATATTGCATGGGACAATTATCCATTCCTGGTTTGAAATTTAAACATAACTAGGCAACCTGTATTTTTTAATATGCTCTTCTAGTTCAGATTTCATGAAATCCCTGAAACATTTCAGGGATCATCTTGTGCTTTTTATTAGCTAAAGCTGGTGATCCTAATCCTAGCTGATCTCTCAGCAATTCCATGCTATGGCCTGATGACCTTGTTCAAACAATGTTTGTTTAGTAGACTGAGGAGTTAAATATGCATACTGTAATCCCTAGAGCTACCCCTTTTTTTAAAAAAAAAAAAGTACACAAGGAGATGCTGTTTTTAAAACTCAACAGATACTTCATACCTTACTGCTTTCAGCCACCAAGTTGCAGGTGCTACCATGACACCATCTTGACTTCCCTGGGCAGATGATCTCACCAATGTGTCCTAGAACCCCACTTCCCCAGAGCCCTATTCTTCTAGGGAAAGATAGAAACAGACTAGGAGTATGAATCGACCTGCCACTGTCCGTGTTCAGCAGAGAAGCAATTACAGAAGCCAGGCTTCCTACCTTCTGCAACAGGGGCCAGGTGGTGGTGCACATGTTACAATGTTCAAGGACCAGGGTTTGAGCCCCTGGTCCTCACCTGCAGGGGGAAAGCTTCACAAATGGTGAAGCAGGGCAGCAGGTGTCTCTCTGTCTCTCTCCCTCTCTATCTCCCCCTTAACTCTTGATTTCTGGCTATCTCTATCCAATAAATAAGCAAAGATAATTTTTAAAAAATTTAAAAAGAAAGAATTCTGGTCCATACTCCCAGAAAGATAAAGAATAGGGAAGCTTCTAATGAAGTGGATGGGATATGGAACTCTGGTGGTGGGAGTTGTATGGAATTGTGCACCTCTTGTGCTAAAATCTTGTTAATCATTATTAAATCATTAATCTAAAAAAAAACCTCAAAGATATTTTATAACTGGAATGTAGAAAAAATAGCCACAGAATACAAAAGAGAGTAGAAAGAGGAAACAGAGGAATGCATCGCAGAATTAACAAAGTAATATAATAATCAAATTATAAAATGAAAGTTCTCATTCAACATACAAATAATTAGAATAAACGTAAATTATCTAAACACATAATTAGAAATTACCAAGACTATGGCATCAAAGGATAGTTCATATGATTCAAGCTCTGCCACAGTATGGGAGTTCCATGGTACCAAGGAAAGACCTGACACTGTTCTCTCTCTCTCTCTCTCTCTCTCTCTGAAATTAAAAGAATGAAAATGTCATCCAGGAGCAGTGAAGCTGTGCATACTGTAGATGCTAGCACTACTGGAAAAAAAATATTCAACAGTAAGTTGAAAAACCCACATCATGGTATAAATAAGTAATAGTAAAAAGTTGGAGAAGATTTATCATCAAAAGGTAGCTGGAGGGAGGGTGACTGAGTGGCATAGCACATGTTGCCCCTCAGGTTTGATCTCTGGAATCACATAAAATGAAGGAGTGCTGTTCTGGTTTCTCTCTCTCTCTCCCCTCCCCCCCCTTTCACACACACACACACACACACACACACACACACACACACACACACACACACACACACACCTCTTCATACTTTCTCAATAAATAAATAAAAACACATTTTTTAAATGAAGCAAAAACTGACCAAATTGTACAAAGGAATTATTTTTTAAAATTTGAGTTGGAGATTTAAACACTCCTCCTTCAGTAGTTGCTAGAAAAAGTAGACAGATTAGTCACAAGATTCTTCTTCTTCTAGCGTTTGCCCTTCTTCCGTAGCCAGTCAACAGCGTCAGGTTGAGCCTGATGTAAAGTTTCGAGACCTCCTTTGAATCTGGAGAGGTGGCAGTCGTTGACTATGTGGGTCATAGTCTGTCTGGAGCTGCAGGGGCAGTTCGGGTGGTCTCTGGCTCCCCAGCGATGGAACATAGCGGCGCACCGGCCATGGCCTGTTGGATAACGATTGAGGAGGGCCCAATCATAACGTGCTAGGTCAAAGCCGGGTTGACGCTTGCAGGGGTCTGTGATGAGGTGTTTGTTCTTTACCTCAGCTGACTGCCAACTCTGTTTCCAAGAGACTGAACAGAGAAGTTCAGTGTAGGCGTAGGGGACCAGATTGGGTGACGAGACGTAACAAGATAAAACTGAACAACACTATCAGTAAGCCACATCTAATTAACACAGAGCACTTCATCCGTTGGCAGAGAACACATAACTATTTTTGTTTTATTTTTTTTAATTTCTTTATTGAGTGATTAAGGTTTTACAGGAATTTTATTTTTGTTTACTTATTTATTTTGTATACCAGAGCACTATTCAGACCTGACTTCTGGTAGATCCAGGAATTAAACCTGGGACTTTGAAGCCTCAGATATGGAAGTCTTTTGCATAGCTATTATAGTCCCTCATAACTATTTTTAATTTTAAGTATTTATTTATTTATCTTGATAAGACAGAAAGAAATTGAGAGGGGAAGGGGATATAGAAATAGAGAGAGAAAGAGGGACACCTGCAGCACTGTATCACTACTTGTGAAGCTTCCGACCTGCAAGTGGGGGCTGGAGGCTTGAACCAGGGTCCTTGTGCATGGTAAGTTGTATATGCTCAACCAGGTGCACCACTAGTAGGTCCCTTACATCACTATTTTTACATGCACATAGATAGAACATTCACCATTTTAGGCCACACCTGACTCATAAAACATACTAACCAATTTTTAAATATTGAAGTCATATCAAATACGTTCTATGATTACAATGGAATTAAATTAAAATCCAGTAACAAAAAGGTGAGTGATAAATCTCTAAACAATGCAAATAAAACAATGCACTCTCAAGCCAGGAATGCAGCATAATGGTTATGCAAAATGACTTTCATACTTGAGGTTTAATGGTCTCAAGTTGAATCCCCAGCTCTACCCTTAGCAAGAGCTGAGCAATACTCTGATCTCTCTCATTCTCTCTCTCATCAAAAAATCAAGTTAAATTAAAACATATAACTTAAAAACCTATTATTTTAAAAATAAATAATAAAGCAATATCTTCAGTCATATGTCAGTAAATTGTCTATATCAGCAGATCTGAGGAAAACGGTGGGGAAAGGGGAATATGAAGGAGGTCGGTTTAAAGAGGAGTTGGAGACTCAGTGGGTCTTTGGGTGAGGTGTGTTAACACACATTTTTTGGGAGATGTAAAATTAAGTCCCTAAATCAGAAGCTATTTTTTTAACTGCAACTAACTTTTTAAAAAGAATTCCCCAATAAAATTATTTTAACCATGAATCAAAGGAGATCTTAAGGAAAATTAAAAGATATTTGAACTGAATAAAAGTGAGATTACAGCAAACCAAAATTTGTGAGGCGCAGCTAAGGCAGAGCTTAGAAGGAAGTTTCTAACAATTAAATGTTTACACTAAGCAACCAGGGAGGTGAAGTAAGCTTCAATGCTGTGGTCCTTTTTACTCTATCTCTGTCTCTCTGGCTTTATAGAAAAAATGAGGGGGAGGAGAGTGGGGGGGGAGAGATATTGTACAGAAAACATAGTCAATGGAATGAGATAAAAAAAAGTGGGGCATACAGATTGGAAAGGAAGAAATTAAATGGTTCTTATTTGCAGATAATAGAATTATCTATGTAGACAATATACATTTACAAAAAAAAACTTATAAAACTAACATACGAGTTGAGGAGTAAGGTTGTAGAATACATGGGCAATATACAAAAATCAAATCATATTTCTGTATAAAAGCAATAATGGCCCAGGAGGTGGTGCAATGGGTAGAGCTTTGGGATCTCAAGCATGAGGTCCTGAGTTCAGTCCCCAGCACTGAACTAACTATAATGCTCTGGTTCTCTCAATATCTCTCTCTCTCATCAATAAATAAACAACTTTTAGGTAAACCTTCTTTATTTTATTTTAGATAGAGACAGAGAATAAAATAGACCATAACACCAAAGCGTTCTTCAGTATGGTAGGGACCAGACTCTACCCTGTGAAAATAAATTTTCTTATAAGCAATCAAAAACAACAAAACAAATATAAACTGTTAAACAATGTCATCTACAATAGCTGCCTAAAGTAAAATGATTTGGTATTAACAGCAAAATAAGTACAAAATTTAAATGCTGAACACTACAAATACTGCTAAAAGAAAACTTACATAAAGAGGCATAACATGTTCACAAATTGATTTAATACAGTTTAATTTCAATTCTCTGCAATAGAAATCCTAGTGAAGTTTTTGTTTTTTGATAGATACAAGTAAACTGATTCTAAAACTTACATAGAAAGACAATGAAGCTAGAATAGCCAAAACCATTTTGAAGAAACAGCTAGATGAATCACATTACAGACTTTATAAAGCAGGGCAAGCTAAATAGCATAATGGTGATGCAAAAGACTTTCACGCCCGAGTCTCTGAAATCTCAGGTTCAATTCCCTGCAACACCGTTAGCCAGAGCTGTGCAGTACTCTGGTAAAAATAAATAAATAAAAATTTTAAAAGAAAAAAAAAGAGACTTTAAAAAGTTACAATATTAAAGACAGTGTGCTTTTAGTGAAGGGAGAGATGCATATGTCTGTAGAACAGACCAGAGAGCCCAGAAACAGATATACACAAGTATGATCAGTTGACTTTTGAAAAAGATATAAAAGCAATTCAGCAAAGAAAGAATAGCTTTTACAACAAATGATGTGAGGACAAGTGGAATATATACTAAAAAGAAAGAAAGAAAGAAAGAAAGAAAGAAAGAAAGAGAAAAGAAAAACTCAACCTAAATCTCATGATTTATTATAAACATTCATTCAGAGTGAATGATAAAGCTAAACCTTAAATGTAAAAAGATAAAACTTGCCATATATATGCCCTGGGTCTGGTGGATGGGGGTAAATAGTTAATTTTATCCACAGATTTTTTTTCAAGAATGGGAGCTACTCTCTGCCCTAATCCAACTTTCCTTCTCCCAGTCCTCTTGTGGGGGGCAACCCAGCATACCCCCTTGCCTGCTGGCTGCAGGGCCCCTCTTTAGAAGCAACATGGTTCTTCTGCATTCTTAGGGAGTTCAGGGGTGCAGGTGGCATGGCAGGTAGGCAGATGGGTCGGGGCAGGTCTCCAGGCCTAGACTGTTCTGGCAGGCAGGGCCACAAGATAGGGTGGAGAAGAATAGTGCTGGATGCAGGATTAAGTGGCAGGGCCCAGAGGAGGTGGCTCGGGGCTAGGCTCCCCAAGTAGTGAATATCAGGATGTAGGGAGCCCTGATTGAAGGGTGAGGGTGAGGGGACTGAGGGTCACCTCCCTCACAGGGCTGCACTGTCCAACAACCTCCACCAACACCTTAAGGAGCCAAGGCTAAGAAAAGTGCTAATTTCCCCAGCAGCATGCCACTGGCTCTTCTGACCCACCGCTGTCTCACTCAGCTGCTCCTATTCCAAACAGTTGCCCCATGTGAGGGCTGCCTGGCATAGCACCTACTACTAAGTTAACAAGCACTTTTTATTTATTTGTATTTAATATTTATTTTCCTGGAGTACTGCTCAGCTCTGGTTTATGGTGGTGCTGGGGATTGAACCTGGGACCTTTGGTGCACCATGATGCTATCTCCACAGCCCAGTAAGAAAGCAGTTTCAAGTCAGCTCAGCAAGCCTCATGATGTCTGAGACACTGGTACCAGGCCCATTTATAGGTGAGAAAATGGAGGTGCAAAAGGCTAAGTGATTTGTCCATGAGCACACAGGAAATGACATTCACAGCCAAGAGGCCAAACCTGGACCTCTCTTCCTCATACCCCACACCCAGGCTCCAACTGGCCCACAGTCCCATGGACCTGCAGGTCCTGGAAGTCAGCCATGGCCTGGTTAGAGATACAACTGCTGGTGCAGCTCCCCATTCACCCTTTCCCTCTCCCTCCATGCCAGGCAGTCCTGACACCAGTGCAGAATTATTTGTGAGGGAAAGGGGATGAACTGTGGTCTATTGAGCTCCTGCCACAGGCTGGTTATTGGGCCAAATGTCTTATATCTGTCACCTCTGTGAGACTCACTGTGACCCCATTACACGGACGAGTGCACTGAGGGTAGAGAGGTTAAGTAGACTTTCCCAAGCAGCCCAGCTAATATGTGTCAGAATGGGGCTCCTGGGACCCTGAGATGGTCAGCAAGTCCACAAGCCTTGGAGCCCCCCAGCCCTGGGACAGACAGGAAAGAGTGAACAGAGAGGCAGGGAGAGGGCGGCAGGGGCAGCAACCGTGTTTATTAATTTTCTGCCTCAGTGGGTCTGCAGCCCCAGACGGAGTCCACAGAGTTGCCATCCAGTCTATTAAATAATTCTATCTGGGAATAACCTGGCATGGAGGGACCGTGCTGATGGACCTTTAAAATTTAATTGCCATACTAAACGAGATTAGAAGTGGGAAAGCTGCTAGGCCAGCCTAGAGGAAAGGATAGTTGACTGAGGAGGTGGGTGGGGGGCACTGGAAACAGATTTCTGTCAGTCCCTCTCAGTTCTGGTACCCCACTCCTACTGGACACGCTGTAGCTGCTGGGGCCTGATTCACCCTATAACCTCATCAAGAAATGACATGGCATTGATCCCCTGTGGCTTGTCCTCTGGCCCTCCTTCCCCTCCAGCAGGCTCCTCTGGACAGCCACATCAACCTAACACCTTTTCCAGAATGTTCTCTGCACAGTAATCCTACCCCCCCCCCCCAGCTCCATCCCCACCTTTGTTTAACTTAGAATGCAGTTTTTCCTTCACCTGCTTAGACTCTCGCCAAGCTTCAGTGGCCTCCAGACTGCAAGTAGTGTCAGTAGACCTGGCCCCTGCCCTGTGGGATGTGCAGGTGGAGACAGAGGTTTCATGTGGGTTGTGAAGCACAAGGCCACACACTCCAGCTGTGGCTGCTGGGTAATAATGTGAGTGAACTACATTGTGAAGTCTACACCATTTTTTAAAATACTTTTTGCTCACTGCATTTCTTCCCCCCCCCCCCGCCCCCACTTCTGTTCAGTAAGCTGCCAGCAGTGAGTCTCCCTGACCCAGGAAAGGAAGTGTGATGAGAGTCAGATACCATCCTGGGTCTTCCCCCTTCCATACCCCCTTGTCCAGGCTTCTTCCCCTCATATCACCGACATCCAGAACCTTCCGCCTACAGTGATCTTTCCCCCAGAGCAGTTTTACACCCCAGCACGCCCATTACTTCCACATTCCAAAACTTCACTGTCCATTCAGTCAAACAATCCTTACGCCCTGAGCCCCTCTCTCAACTTTCTCATTCAAGGACCCAAGCTTCTGTGCTTAAAAGTGAAAATCTGGGCTTTACCGTAACATACCCTGTAGAGTACAGACATGATGAGGGGTTCAAGCCCCTGGCCCCCATCTTCAGGGGGAAATTTCACAAGTGGTAGAGCAGTGTTGCAGCTGTTTATCCTTTCTTTATCTCTCTCTCTCTCTCTTTCTCTCTCTCTCCTCTCTATCTCTCACCTATTAGAAAAAAGTGGCTCTGGGGAGTCGGGTGGTAGCGCAGTGAGTTAAGCGCAGGTGGCACAAAGTGCAAGGACCGGCTTAAGGACCCCGGTTTGAGCCCCAGGATCCCCACCTGCAGGGAAGTGGCTTCACAGGCAGTGAGCAGTTCTGCAGGTGTCTGTCTTTCTCTCCCCCTCTCTGTCTTCCCCTCCTCTCTCTATTTCTCTCTGTCCTATCCACAATCCACAACGACATCAACAATAATTACAACAATAAAACAACAAGCCCTCTCCTGGGGATATATCCTAAGGAAACCAACACACACATCCAAAAAGATCTGTGTACACATATGTTCTTGGCAGCACAATTTGTAATATCCAAAACCTGGAAGCAACCCAGGTGTCCAACAACAGATGAGTGATTGAGCAAGTTGTGGTATATATATATATATATATGAATACTACACAGCTATAAAAAATGGTGACTTCACCATTTTCAGCCGATTTTGGATGGATCTTGAAAAATTCATGTTAAGTGAAATAAGTCAGAAACAGAAGGATGAATATGAGATTATCTCACTCTCAGGCAGAAGTCGAAAAACAAGATCAGAAAAGAAAACACAAGTGTAACCTGAACTGGAATTGGCATGTTGCACCAAAGTAAAAGACTCTGGGGTGGGTGGGTGGGAGAATACAGATCCAAGAAGGATGACAGAGGACCTAGTGGGGGTTGTATTGTTATATGGAAAACAGGGAAATTTATGCATGTACAAACTATTGTATTTACTGTTGAATGTAAAACATTAATTCCCCAATAAAGAAATTAAAATAAATAAATAAAACAAGGGCAACAAAAGAGAATAAATAAATATTTTTTAAAAAAGAAAAAAAATGGCTGCAAGGAATGGTAAAATTATGTAAGCACCAAGTCCCAGTGATAACCCCGGTGGCAAAAAATAAAAATAAAATAGTAAATCACTCATTTCTCAGGAATTCATCCCTAAAAGAGACTATGTACAACCACAAAGCACTAAGCTCATTGGTTCCACAAACATTTGATAAAAGGCTACTATTTGTCAAGCCCAGTGGGCAGGACTGGGGACACAGCAGTGAGCAAGACAGGTGAGGTCCCTGCCCTGTGGCGCTGGCATTCCAGTGTGCAGAAATGAAATGCTCAAGTAAATAAGTAAACAAGATCAGTGGAAGAAATGTGATGTGTTCTGTGAAGAACAGAGAACCCAAGTGATGGCCTAGGTGAGGGGGCAGGTGTGGTGAGGGGGCAGGTGTGGACCCTTTGGGGTGAGTAATATGGAGTAGCTGTGTGGGGAAGTGATCCCCAAGTCAAGACCTGAGGCTAAGAAGAGGCCCCTGTGCAAAACCTTACAGGACGGTGCTTCCAGGTGGAGGACACAGTAAGTACAAAGGACCTAGGGGGTAGGGTGAGGTGAGTTTGGAGAGTCAGACCCAAGACCAGAGTTGCTAAGGGTTTGAGAAAGAAAGAAGGAGTGCTAAGAGATGAGGTTAGCATGTTGACCTCCTACTTCATTCAGTCAGGACCATCCCTGTCAACTCTTCAGAGAAAGGGGCCCTAGGTCTATATGTCAGGCCAGATGGACTCTTTCCATGGCGAGGTCAGAGGGTGGGTGGGGATTGGGTGGGATCCTCATATGACACAAAGGAAACCCTATGAATGCTCTCAAAGCCTGGCAGGTGCTGGAAGAGAATTTCCAAGTCCAGGGTAGCAGCAGTTTCTAGGCCTCTTTGTAAGACCAGAAAGCCAAGGAGGAGGGTGGATGTTCCCATTTGAGTGCACATGTTATCATATACAAGGACCTACCTGGCTTCAAGCCCCTAGTCCCCAACTGTAGGGAAGAAGCTTCATGAGCAGTGAAGCAAGTCTGCAGGTGTCTCTCAAGGGAAAAATGGGCACCAGAAGCAGCCATAGATTTGTTGTACAGACATCAAACCCCAGTGATAACCCTGGTGACAAACACATACTACCCACAAGAGCCACATCAAGTCATTTCCCATGTAGGTGGAGACCAGCATTCACCCTCCAGACCCAGCTGAAAACTTCACCATCTACATGCACTTGCTCCTCTGATCTGTGACTCCTACTCCCATATCCTTTCTGCTCCCACACTGCCCCCAGCATCAGTCACCTATACAGCTTTCTCGGTGGGTGATCAAAACCTCCCCCACCACCACTGCTGCCTTGTCCTAGACCTCCCTCTTAGAGGAGAACCATCCGATTTTACTGAGGTGGAAAACAACTAAGGAATACCAAAGGAGACCACCCGGACCGAAACAAGACAGGACTAGAATGACCACAGAAACCCAGTAAATCACCCGTGAGTACAAACACGCGTGGCTGGTGACAGAGAGGAGAGAGGGGCCTAAGGAGAGATTAAGTGACTGCTAACAGTTCGACAGTTTGTCAGTGCAGACACCACCTCCAGTCTGCTCCACCAACAAGGGGACAGCTGAAGGGAGGAAAGGACTCCCCAGAGACTCACCAAGTACAACCCTGAGTCTCCATTGCTACTACCCTCAGAATCTGGAGCAGCAACAGGGAGGGACACCAGGGCACAGAGATCTAACTGGGAAACTCAGGAGAAGACCTATACCTCCGTGGCATAGCTGAAGGGCTGTGAAAGTCTCTTTGCATAACCACTGGATTATCTCTGCCACACCCTGCTTTATCTCTTGGTCAGGAGTCATTGATTAAGCCAAGAAGCCTATTGATAGTTTAAAAGCCCTCAGGCTGCCATAGCCTACAGGGGGAAAAAAAAAAGGCTTTTACACCACTGAACTCCAACTCAGGGATTGAAAAACCTCTTAACTTATATGAAATGGTTAAAACAACAAGAAAAAATAATGGAGACTCGAACCAGGACAAGAGTCCAGCTAAAAGTCCTCCAGAGGGTGAAGCACAAAACAACGAGTTCAACATCCAAACATTAGCTAAGGAAATAATAACAGGAGTGAGTAAAGAATTTGAAAAAATTGTAATCAGAACTGCAGGAACAACAAATGAGAATATGGAAGAAAATTCTAATAATCTCATGGTTATTAGAGAGCTGAAAGCTGAAATTGCTGAGCTAAGAAGGCAACTAGCTGAACAAGCTAAAACAGTATCAGAGCAGGGCAACAAAATAGATGAACTCCAGAAAGCAGTAGAGGGCAGAGAGAATAGAATCAATGAGGCTGAAGACAGAATTAGCAAGATTGAGGATGAATTAGAGACAACTAAAGAAGAAGTAAGAGATCTCAAAAAGAGATTAAGAGATGCTGAAAACAACAACAGAGACCTATGGGATGACTTCAAAAGAAACAATATACGCATTATTGGCTTACCAGAGGAAGAAAGAGAAGGGGAGGAAGAAAGCGTTCTCCAGGCCATAATAGCTGAAAATTTCTCTAGTCTAGACAACACCAAAGACATAAAGATTCTAGAAGCCCAGAGGGTCCCAAACAGAATTAACCCAGACCTAAAGACACCAAGACATGTCATACTTAGATTGGAAAGGAATAAGGATAAAGAAAGGATCCTCAAGGCTGCAAGAGAAAAACAAAGAGTCACCTACAAAGGAAAACCCATAAGATTAACAGCAGACTTCTCCATACAAACACTACAGGCCAGAAGAGAATGGCAAGATATCTATCGAGTGCTCAATGAGAAAGGCTTTCAGCCAAGAATACTATATCCTGCTAGACTGTCATTCAGACTAGATGGAAGCATCAAAACCTTCTCAGACAAGCAACAATTGAAGGAAGCAACCATCACCAAGCCTGCCCTGAAAGAAGTTCTGAAAGGTTTCCTATAAACAACCAGACCACCACAAATAGAACATATATCAAAACACTCTAAAACTCTACAAGAATGGAGTTAAAATATCTTCAATCTTTGATATCAATAAATGTGAATGGCCTGAATTCACCTATTAAAAGACACAGAGTAGGAAGATGGATCAGAAAACACAACCCAACAATATGTTGTCTACAGGAAACTCACCTAACGCAACAAGACAAACACAGACTTAAAGTGAAAGGATGGAAAACTATCATTCAAGCCAATGGCCCACAAAAAATGGCAGGAACAGCTATTCCCATATCTGACATGATAGACTTTAAAATACATAAGATTAAAAAAGATAGGAATGGACACTACTTAATGCTCAGAGGATCAGTCAATCAAGAGGACTTAACAATTATTAATATCTATGCACCCAATGAGAAGCCATCTAAATACATCAAACTTCTACTGAAAGAGCTACAGCAATATATTAACAGTAACACAATCATAGTAGGGGACTTCAACGCCCCACTATCTCAACTTGACAGATCATCCAGGAAGAAAATCAGTAAAGACATAAGGGAGCTAAATGAAGAGATAGATAACCTAGAACTATTGGACATTTTCAGAGTCATTCAGAGCAAGTTGTGGTATATATACACAATGGAATACTACTCAGCTGTAAAAAATGGTGACTTCACCGTTTTCAGCCGATCTTGGATGGACCTTGAAAAAATCATGTTGAGTGAAATAAGTCAGAAACAGAAGGATGAATATGGGATGATCTCACTCTCAGGCCGAAGTTGAAAAACAAGATTAGAAAAGAAAACACAAGTCGAACCTGAAATGGAATTGGAGTATTACACCAAAGTAAAAGACTCTGGGGTGGGTGGGTGGGTGGGGAGAATACAGGTCCATGAAAAATGATGAATGAAATAGTGGGGGTTTTATTGCTAAATGGGAATCTGGGGAATGTTATGCATGTAAAAAAAAAAAAAAAAAAGAAGTAGAAACGCAAAGCAGAAATTGACTGAGTTTGGAGTATGGCACCAAAGTAAGAAAGCAGAAGTATACTAGAGTTTGCAGTGAGTACCTCCCTAATACTTCCTCTCCACTTTTCCAAGCTTTGGGTCCATGATTGCTCAACAATTTGTTTGGCTTTGTATGTTAACTCTCTTTTCAGTCACCAGGTTCCAGGTATCATCAGGATGCCGGCCAGACTTCCCTGGATTGAAGACACCACCAATGTGTCCTGGAGCTCAGCTTCCCCAGAGACCCATCCTACTAGGGAAAGAGAGAGGCAGACTGGGAGTATGGACCGACCAGTTAACTCCCATGTTCAGCGAGGAAGCAATTACAGAAGCCAGACCTTCTACCTTCTGCAACCCTCAATGACGCTGGATCCATGCTCCCAGAGGGATAGAGAATGGGAAAGCTATTGGGGGAGGGGGTGGGATATGGAGATTGGGCGGTGGGAATTGTGTGGAGTTGTACCCCTCCTACCCTATGGTTTTGTTAATTAATCCTTTCTTAAATAAAAAAAAAAGAAGAGAACCATCCAGAATGTTCCAGCCAACCCCTTTTTATTCCTGCATCCCTAATATAGGTGTCACCCCCTGACACTGGCTGTGGGTTTGGGACTGGTCATCTACTGTTCACCACACAGGTGCTGCTTCCTGGAGTCAAGGTCAGCTCCCAGAGGGCATGGCCTGAGCCTAAGGGGAGGCAGAGGATGTCAGCCCTAATCCCCCATCCTCACCCCATTTACTGAGAAAGGACCTAAGCTGGCAGCCAGGGTCACTTCCCTATGGCATTGTCCCAGCATTTCAACTGTAGAACTCTTTTCTTCAGTGACATCAAAGCAGAATTCCAATGTGCAGAACAGATAAGTCATATTTTGTCAGTATGAATGTGCTTGAAACACTTGCATGTATGCCACACTCTTATCATAATGAGAGAACAATTATAATAAGATTAGATGAGAACAAGGCTGTTTTGTTGAATATGAGATAGAAATGAGGGATTATTGGTGACACTTTCTGTCCTCAGCCTCCAACTTGTTTGCACATTTTTGTTTGTGCTCTACTCTATTACTTATTCATACAGAGCAGTAATTGCAAGTTAAAAGAGTGCTTTGTTTCTTGTACTCTCCCTCCTTGCAATGCTCTTCAATTAAATACAGATGCAGGAGATTCTTTAGTTCCAGGTCTACTCAAAGCAACCTTTCTGGGGATTTCAAATGGGTTGGGAATTCTGTGGCACGAGTAAGCAGGTCTTGAAGGTGATCATCATAAGAAAGAATAAATTTGTGATTCTGTAAAATGATTTGCATTAACTAGATCTGTCATAGTGATCATTTCACAATTTATACAAATATCAGCCTGTCATGTTGTGAACCTGCATAGAGTGCAGCACTGCATGCCAATCATACCTTAACAGAATTCATTGTGGGGAGCCGAGGTGCCTCCAGAAAACTCCAGGGGTCTGCAGTCTGGGGGCTAGAAGTCTCAGGTTTTGTAGACACTTCTTACTTAATGATCCTTCCATCTCCACTAGGGGCCAAGGGTCCTGCCCCCAAGCCCAGCCCACAAAGACTCATGTAGACTCAGAGTTGGGAAGGGCCCCAACACAACACCACCACCTGAGTGGGAATTCCTCCACAGCCCCACCACTGTCAACCTTGCAGCTTCTGCTGGAACACCCAAAGTGACAGGGAGCTTGCCACCTAGAAGGCTGCCCGATCAGGTCCACCATGGGGCAGCTCTAACTGTTAAGCTTCTCTTCCTATCTGAGCCTGTTTCCTCTTCTGCCGACAAGGGCAGCCATACTCATCAAGCCAGACCACTATGAAGATAAAACTACAGTGGCATCAAACTTGCACTCAAGTACATTTTGTTTCCTGAGTCCTTCCATTGTAGAGGGGCAGACAGTCTTCAAGGACAAGAAAACTGTGAAATATGCTTTGTAGAATGGGTCAGAGCAGTGAGGGTGGGCAGCACACTTCCTCTGAAAGGCTCCTAATGGAAGCCCCTGTGTGGCGGCAGTCCAGAGGGAAAAGGGGGTGTGCTTCCCCCAAGCTTCATTAACTCCACAGAGCCCCACCTTCTTTCCTTTCCCCACACAGGCTTCAGAACCTAATCTGTCATTCTCCCTGTCACCCCAGCTGGAGCCTTGTGCAAGAGGCAGGGGATTAAATCCCAAGGCCTGCCGCGCCCCCGCCAAGGAACTGGCACTTCATTACCCGCCTGCCCAGCTGTCTGCGGCCATCGATCGGCCCTGGCCCCGCTGACCTGCAATCGATGGGCAGCATGTTATTTACTGAATTCTGTCCTGAACTGGCTGGTAGAGGGGAAAGAGGCCTCAGCACAGCAGACCAGCCCAGCAAACCCTGGGGTGGGAGGGGTAGAGAAGGGCCATCTTAGAGGGCTCTGCAGAGAGTCAGTGTCCTGAGCCCAGTCCCAGGACTGGCGTGACCTTGGCTGTGATCTCTGGGCCTTCATCAGCCCTCAGTATCATCTCTGAAAGGATCTAGTGGAGCCAGCAAGACTCGCACACTCAGCAGCCCTCCACACTGGCAGGTGATGAGTTTGAGTGAGCAGTAGCATGGGCCAGTGCTGGTGCTACATCCTTCCCTCTTCTCAATCCAGTAGGCATTGGGGCTCAGCCTGCCTCCACCCAATGCTTCTGTCTTGGGCAAAGCAGGGGGGAACGGTGTCCACCTCTGGCAAGAACTCCCCCACCTTTCTCTTCTCCCCATTCCTGCTATAGGCCTTTAATCCATGACCATCCCAAGCCAGGAGCTGAATGTGAGAGGAAGAGAAGCTTCTTAGGGGAGGTCATATTTGAGACAGGCACTGACAGAGCAGAGAACTTTGGGGGAGATACCCTGCGTACCTACCCCCTGCCCCAGGGTTAGCCCCTTTGGAAGTTCATACCACATGATCTCAGCCTCAGCTGAACAAACCTTCCCAGGCTTCTAAGAGCAGCCCTGCACCAGCCACAGGCTGCCTCAGCCTGGAGCCTGCCCAGAAACATGACCTGCAGGTCAGCGAGAGCAATCATTAGCATGACCAAAGTTAAAGTGCATTCTATGAGTGTGGGTCAGCAGCACAAAACAGAAGACAGTGCACCGACTGAGGGCTCCAACCAGGACATATAACACTCAGCTAGGACCAATTCCCAGCTTCCGCCACTTCAGCCTCATCCACATGTAGCTTTCAAGGAGGCTTTGGGAGCCGGAATAGGGGTGGTGGTGGTGGCATAACAATTTGATTGTGTCTCCATCCTTTACCAAATATGTGAGAAAAGACCTGAGCCAGAAGGACATTCCTGGCAGTGGGCACAAAGTAGGTAATGATAAGAAGGCAAGATGCAAGGTTGTGTGCTTAGGGGTTTCAGAGATGTGAAGGCCCTCAGCATCGGATGGGATGAAAGACCAGAAGAGTGGGCTGGGCCAGATTATGAAGGTGGGGAGCATCAGGAAACACTGAGTCTAGAGTAGGGGAGAGGGCATAGCTGGAGGTAGAGCTATGGAAATGGGCTGAGTCAGAAGCAGTGAGAGTCAGACCAGAGCAGATGACCCTGGAGGATACCACCAGGGCAGAAGCTTGGTGTTAGATTTGAAAGACAGAAAAGTTGTTGCAATTTCCAATTGGTATAACCAGGAGAACTACAAGGCAACTGACCCAGGAAGAAAAACACTTGCTTGGGTGAGTTTGGGATCTATGGTTTAAACTAGAATCAAATGGACTAAAAAGTTGGAGTTACTGATCAGGAGCCCAGCAGAAAAGCTGGTGACTCAAAACAGCATGAAAAGGTCCACAGAAGGCAAGTTCTCCAAGAGAAGGCGTTTGTGCCCATTAGAGCTAACTGCCACCCACTGTCCACCCTGTGCTCAGTTATGCTTCTGACACCAAATCTAATGCATGGGTTTTCCCCATACACCAAGCAATTCTGCATCACCACCTGAGCATCTGACAGTGTAACTCAATTCTGACATCAGCTATTAGAGACAGTGACAAACACCTCATCACAGACCCCTACAAGCGTCAACCCGGCTTTGACGTAGCACGTTATGATTGGGCCCTCCTCAATTGCTATTGAACAGGCCATGGCCGGTGCACCGATATGTTCCATCGCTGGGGAGCCAGAGAACTGCCCCTGCAGCTACAGACAGACTATGACCTACATAGTCAACGACTGCCACCTCTCCAGATTCAAAGGAGGTCTTGAAACTTTACATCAGGCTCAACCTGACGCTGTTGACTGGCTACGGAAGAAGGGCAAACGCTAGAAGAAGAAGAGACAGTGACCAATTTCAGAAGTCAAGGACCAGCGCTGAAAGAACACTGCTATAAACTGAAGGCTCCCCCTATACACACCCCTTTCAGATGTGGAGAATTTGCTCACAGAACATAAAGCAGCATCTGGCTTATTAGGTTACTGGCTTGTTATACAAGAATGTAAGTCAGAAAGAGAAATGTATGGTGGGGTATGGGCCCCCACACTCTCCCACTCTCCCCAAATGTGTATATGCTCTCCCACCAAGAAGGTCTTCCAAGTCCTTCCCTGGGATTTTTATGGAGGTTTCCTTAGATAGGTATGCATGCCTAAATCATTGGTCATCAATGTTTGATTCAACTCCATTCCCTCTCCCCTCCCCAGGGATCAGGGGGCAGCACTAGAAATCCCAGCCCTCTAATCACATGTTGGTTCTCCTGGCAACCAGCCCCCATCCTTAGGTGCTTTCCAAAAGCCGCTTCATTAACATAACAAAAGACACCTTTGTGGCTTACCCAACTTGGGAAATTTTGAGGGCTTTAAGAGCTCTGTGCCAGGAAAGAATGAAGAACAAATATATACATCTCACACCAATAAAAAAAAGCCTCAGCCTGGCAGCCTACCTTGTGGCTCAGGGGGACAGTGTGGCATCCATGGGTAGCAGGACCAGCCCTAGACTCTAGCCTCCAGACTTCTTATAGGGAGAGAATGAAACACCACTCACTGGATTAGCTCTTAGCTATACACCCAAATCACAATTCCCATTCTCCGATAAACACCACTTCGTTGCAGTTATATCATGGCCATATTTTCCTCTTGGGTTAGAAGAAGAAACAGTCAACACAGCAAGTACTTTCCAGGCAGGCACCTTCATAAGACTAGCTCATTCTCACAACTTCCTTTGGGAGGTGGGGGGTTACTTTCATCATTATGCCCACTTCTTAGGGAGAGGACTGAGGCACAGAGCAGTGACTCAACTTTTCATCTTCACTCTGGTAAGAAGAGAATCACAGGTGCTGGCTGGTGATGCACACAGTTGAATGCATGCATTACCATATGTGAGAGCCCAGGTTCAAGTCCCCGGTCTGTACCTATAGGAGGAAGCTTCACAAGCATCTCTCTCTCTCTCTCTCTCTCTCTCTCTCAATTTCTCTCTGTCTCGACCTGAAATAAATAAAATAATTTTAAATAATTTTAAAAAGAAGAAGTAGAATCATATGGGCTTCCAGCAACTAGCAAAACTGAGGCTCTATACTTGGACTCAAATACTACAAAGCTCAAACTTCATGTGATCTCCCATCCCCACACCCCTCAAGTCAGTCAATAAGCCTCCACATCCTTACAATACAGTCAGAGAAACAGAGACTCCCAGAGATAAAGGTCCTGCTCAGGATTCAAACCCAGGTCTGTCAGGGTCCAGGACTGCAAAGCTATCAGAGCCAGTGGAGGATGTGCCCAAGCCACTCCCCTTCCATCCAAGTGCTCCACCCCATCTGAGGACCAGGTTTGGGAAAGGCCAAGTCCTGGCAAACTCTGTGGCCTTGGGGCAGTGACCACCCACTCTGAGTCTTCAGCTCCTCATCACGGTGGGTGGTACCTGGACTGTCATTTCCCCTGAGGTTGTAGCTCCCAGGGCTGGGCCAGCCTCTGTCCCCGGGCTCCTTGCATGCCAATTGCCTCCAGGAGAGGAGCAGGCTGACAGAATCAGTTAACACAGAGACACCTCTTCTCTGTTTGCTGAGGCCCCTTGAGGCCCTGTGCTTTTGGGAGAAAAGTAAATAACCACCTGGAGACACTCTGATGGGTAAACAACCTTGAGTTTGCTCTCAAAATTGCCACACACCCCCACCCTTGATAGCTGCACAGAGTTTATCTGGAATTCATTGCTACATCCTCCTCTGACAGTCACTGCCCACCCCACCCCCAATCAATGGCCCTCAGCTAGGGGGGAGGGAGGGAGAAGGGGGAAGGGAGCAGCTCCCCTGAAGGAACAGGCTGCTCCAGTCTGAACTAAGTCAGAGAAGGATCCAGAAACCTCAAGAGCTCAAGAGGCTCAGGGGCTGGCAGGCCTAGGGGATGCAGAGTGGAGGTACAGACATGACTTGGGGCCCTTGGATCAGAAAGAACTGCCAAATCACAGCTCCCCAGAAGACAGGCCTTGATGCCCTAGCTCCCTAGATCGCATTCCCTTACAAGTGTGTCACCAGGGCCACATCCCAGAGGTTGTCCCACTTATCTGCCACCTCTAAGGCTCTCATCCTCTTTCTGGTCACCCCTAGTTCCTTCAGATCCTTCTCCTATCCCACCCTATAATGTCCAGATCCAACTCACCCCCCACAACCAGTCCTTAATAATGCCACCTTTGCCTGAATTTCAATATCTCTGAACTGAGTCTATCAACAGAAGCACCAGCAACTCAGATCACCATGGCAGAGCTGACTAAACTCCTGGGAACCCAATCAGAGAGAGCCCCTCAGGGATGAGAGGGTCACAGGCATCATGTCCCAGCTTCCCACTACACAGGGAAGGAAAGAGGCTGGTGAGTGGCTGAGCTAGACTGCACTCCAAACCTTTCTCCTGGCAGCTACAGAGAACAGAATATTTTGGATCTGATTCCAACCCTTGGAGTGTCTGTGAACACCTCTGAGCCTCATTTTCTGCATCTGTAAAATGGGGACAATTCCTGCCTCAGGGAGACATAAGGAGAGCACTGAGAGCCAGTGAAATAGCTAACTTGAATAGTAAGCTGCTTTCCCAGGCACAGAACCCAGGTCCAAGCCTAGCCTCCACTGCATAGAAGGAAGTTTCAGCACTGTGGTCTCTCTCTCTCTCTCTCTGCCTCTATCTAAAAACAAAAGACAAGCAACCAATAGCACAGCTATATACAAGATACTGGGTACTGTACAGCAAACCCTAACAAAAGGACTTTTCAAAGTTAACCCAATTACCAAATAATGTGATGATAATGTTAGAAGATAAAATGTTGTTCCAGAAATAAAAGGATTAAAAAAGTAAAATTCGAGATAATGGGCCCCCTGGAAAGGCCAGTCAACTACTTGTTTGACAAGAATCAGTTAAAGAAACATTTCCTGCTAAGGAGATACAATTAACAAAGGCAACTCCCCAACCGGCTACATCCTGCTCACCAGACAGAAGGGAGAGATAACCAAAGGTGCAGCCCCTACTCCCTGCCTCCTCCTGCTATGGCTGGGAACAACTTTTTTTTAACTAAACTAACATGATGCCTGTCACGTAGGCCTTTTGTCCTGAGCCCTATTTAAGCACAGTAGAAATTGTAATCAGGGTTGAGCACCCAATACAGCTGTGGGTTCTCAGCCCTAGCCCTATCCCGGGCTAGTAAATAAAGCTCTTGGTCTTTACATCACCCTGGTCTCTTGGTGAATTTCTTGGATGACCGAACCTAACAATAACATTAACTATCGATTGTCTTTTTGAACCCTAAGACAGCAGGAACCTCACATCTCCACTATAGAGCCTCTACTTCCCCCAGTCCTGGAACCATTGGATAGCGCCCACTTTCCCGTATGCCTCTCCCAATCCATATCAAATAATATTGCATCTGCCGATCACAACTTAACCAACACAACAATTGCCACCTCAACATTCTTCACTTCAGACTGTCCAGAGACTTCACGTGTGGAATGACAACCCTTCAGCTTCATTACTCGGGTGAGGCCTTTCCTTTTATAGTATATTCTAATTCCATCTCAGGTGGTTCACTTTCTAACAAAGTCCCAAAACCTAGATATACACCACTTTCTGTGAGAGAGAGCATATGTCCACACGTATCTGTAAACTACTGCAAAATAAATACCTGAAAGCAGAAGTACACTAGAGTACACTAGAAGTACACTAGAGTTGCAGTGAGTATCCCCCTAACACTTCCTCTCCACTATTCCAAGCTTTGGACCCATGATTGCTCAACAACTTGTTTGGCTTTGTATGTTAACTCTCTTTTCATTCACCAGGTTCCAGATGTCATCAGGATGCCGGCCAGGCTTCCCTGGACTGAAGACCCCACCAATATGTCCTGGAGCTCCGCTTCTCCAGAGACCCAACCTACTAGGGAAAGAGAGAGGCAGAC
Source organism: Erinaceus europaeus (assembly GCF_950295315.1). Classification (NCBI taxonomy): domain Eukaryota; kingdom Metazoa; phylum Chordata; class Mammalia; order Eulipotyphla; family Erinaceidae; genus Erinaceus; species Erinaceus europaeus. Next base: position 57,263,702 of record NC_080165.1, read on the forward strand.
TGGGAGTATGGACTGATCAGTCAACGCCCATGTTCAGCGGGGAAGCAATTACAGAAGCCAGACCTTCTACCTTCTGCAACCCACAATGACCCTGGGTCCATGCTCCCAGAGGGATAGAGAATGGGAAAGCTATCAGGGGAGGGGGTAGGATATGGAGAATGGGTGGTGGGAATTGTGTGGAATTGTACCCCTCCTACCCTGTGGTTTTGTTAATTAATACCTTCTTAAATAAAATAAATAAATAAAAATAAAAAAATAAAAACAAAAGACAAACAAAAAAATACTGAGAGCATCGGTCACCCAGTGGGTATTTAGCAGCTATTAACCATTGTTATTAATACAGATACAAAAGGGAAATTACACTTTATGTTATAAATATAGTATAAATTATTTACAAAAAGTAAACTATAATAAAAATTAAACATTAAAAAAGATCTTGGAGGAAATGCGGAACAACAGTGCTATAAATCCAATAAAGTGATACTGAAATTGACATAAAAAAATCGACTGCTGTAGAGACTGCCGCCTCCCTGCCCAACAAAATCTATGTGTGTATATCTATAGTTTATTCTACTTACACTGATTATAATATGATTTTACATAATAGTATTATATAAAATAGTACAAATGATATTATCAATAAAAACTCCAGAATGAGTTATTAGTTAAGATTCAGACTCCTCCAATGTGTTTGGGGTTGGGGCTGGAAGAGACAGTGACAGCTGGCATCTGGGAGGGCAGACTCAGACAGTTGTGAGTGAGGACACCTAAGAAGATTAAGACCTGGCATGTGAATGTCACCAGTCATCAGCCAGAGGGCAGGAAACAGGTCGATAGCATGCTGCAGGACAGGATAAGACTCACCTCCAAATTCTTGGTCCCAACAGGAGGGTCTGCAGGCCTGAGAAGGTCATCTGGGAACAGAGGACAGCACAAGACCAGCCCACAGGGGAGGCAGGGAAGGTGACTCACCCCTGAGGTGTGAGATGCTGTGAAACACACACACATACACACACACACACACACACACACACTAGCCCACAGGGGAGGCAGGGAAGGTGACTCACACCTGAGCTGTGAGATGCTGTGAAACACACACACACACACACACTACAGCTAGGCCCAGAGTGTTTAGCACCAGAGGGACATCTTCATCTGCTGGAGGTTAGTCATGCCCTGTGGCCACATCAGGTGTGAGGCCCAATGTCCTAACTGTGCCCAGGAACTGGTCATGGCACTGAGATGGGCAGTGGGAGGGTGGGAGCTAGGTTTCTGATCCATGGTGTCTGGAAGCCACGGGCTTTCACACACAGACACTTGTGTCTCATTCAGGCTACCATCAGGTGGTCTCAGCCTTGCATCACCAACCCTATGTCTTAACTAGGGCAACAGCACAGTTCAACACACCTCTGCAGCGGTAGGCAAGGAGATGGCAATCTCTCCTCATTTCTATTTCAATCTCAGCAGCACTTCACTGAGTTCCATATTCACCCCCAAAGCCTTTTTTTAATTTTTGATTTTTTTTGTTACAATTAACTTTTTTTTTTTGAATAGGTAACACACACATAATACAATAGCTTAAAAGTTCCTGGTTTGTCATTAAATCTAAGTTTGAGAGCTGGGAAGAAAATCTCATGCCCGAGGGACAAAAGGTCCCAGGTTCAACCCTCAATATTACCACAAACCAGAGCTGAGCAGTGCTCTGGAAAGAAAGGAAAAAAAAACAACTCTATATTAGACTGTCATTTGACAGGCTGATCCAACATACATAATTAGTTCTCACTCACATGGAACAGATGAGCCAATAAATTCTTCTGCTCTAACACCTCTTAGTTCACTGACCCTGCAACCCCCCCCCCCCAGCCCTGAGTGGGTCCCCTCCTCTGTTCCAGCATGGCAGCATGATTGCTGTGTCCCAGGCAATGGAAAAGAACAGGAAAAATGAAGCAAGGAGCCCAGAGCAGGCCTGTTGTCTTTGAGAAAGGTTGCCATATGGTACTTCCACTAATGCTCCATAACCCAGACCTAATAGCCAGACCAAGCCACAAGGAAGCCTGGGAAATAAAGTCTTCCCCAGGCAGCCATGTGTTCAGGTTGGGAAGGCTGACAGCCATCAATGAAGAGTCTTTAGGTGTAGGCTCTCTGGGGAGGGGCACGAGGTGATGTCATATTCTCTCTCTAGACAAAGGCGGGGTTACACAGATATGGACATTTTCAGAACCCTTGGTATGACCTCCACTTAAGATGCATGCATCTCGCTTTATGTAAATATCATCTTTAAAAACAAAAAAGGAATTACAAACAAATATTGAACTCAAGTTAATGATGCACAAGCTAAAATGCTTAAAGATGAAGCCATAGATGTCTGCAACTTTGAAATACATCAAAAAGATGGATGGGTAGATGGGGAAATTTGGAATAAAGTCAATCTAGTAAAATGTGTGTATGCTTGAAATTTTTTCATAATAAAATGTTTATAAGAAGTGTCTCCCAGGACAACAAGATAGCTTAGCTCACCTGGATAGTACACCTGCTTTGCCAAGCACACAACCTGGGTTCAGACCTGACCACCACAACACTGGAGGAAGCTTCAGTATTGTGGTATCTTGCCCTGCCCCTATGTTCTGTTTTTTGGGTTTTTTTTTTTCTGCCTGAAACAGTGGGCTTAAAACGGTGAAAGCTAGCAACAACAAAATAGTAATAGTACACAAATAAAATTAAAAATTGTAAGAGAAGTTGTCTGCCTTCCACATCCCTGCTATCAGGTTCCCTGTGTGCTCCTGGCAGTAGTCCACATGTATCCAAACAAGCCCTATACACAGTGGTCTTTTTCTGATGCAAAGCCAACTGCTCCATGGTTTTTGTCTTTGTTGGGGAGAAACCCTGGATTGAACCCTCCCAGGAGCCACTGAGCTGTGTCCCCTCACTCTATCCTTGCAGTCAAAGAAGGACACCCCCCCCAGTGAGCTTCCCCTAGTACCTCCACATCCCTCCAGCCTCCCAGTTGCTCACCACCCACCACCACAATCCCAGTTGTTCTGATCCCAGTGGATTGATTCCCCTCTCTCCTTTCCCTAGACCATCACCCCCTTAGAGGTTACCACCATCTCCCCACCTCTTAGAATCTTCCCACCATCTCAGGGTCTCATGAAACCCATCCAATACCAACTCAGACAGCCAGCCCTTCTCCTGCCAACACATACAGCAGATGAGTCCAGGTGTATCCTTCTTTGCTTTTCTATGCCTCCTGGCCCAGATCTTCCATCTAGATTCTTGGCCCATGGGTTTTTTTGCCCCATTTTTAGTCAGCCCTCCTGGTGACATCAATGTCCTCCTGGTGCCCGCTCCATAGAAAGGAGGCTGTGTGGACTCTGGGAGGGGTTCTCAGGGAGGGAGCATCTTGGAGAGGCCTTGAAAGACAAGCATGACTTTGACAGGTGATGGGTGGAAGCAGCATCAGTGCAGAGGACTATACAAGTACAAGCAGGGGCAGGAAACAGGAAATGTATCCAACTGGGGGTCTGCAATGCTGCTATCAAATCAAAAGGTGAAGTTGCTCTCCACCCAGAAAGGCCAGTAACTGAGAAGACAAGAGCTGGTGGGAGAAAAGCAGATTAAATCAAGTGGTAGCCATTCTGAGGCTGGGGTTCAAGGTTTATGAAGGCCAGTGGGGGAGAAGTCACATAGCCATCTAGCTAACAGTGTCCTGTCACCAATCTGTTTGGCTGGAAGGTGTTTTATCACAAAGCTGACTGGCTAGAAGGAGTTCTGTCATGAGATATGGATTTCCTGGAACCTAGTGGTCTATAAAACTTCCCAAGAAAAGCAATACCTGAGGTCAGCAGGCTTACCTGTTCCTGGAGGTGTGTGTGACAGGCTTGATTTTAGTTTTCTTTAGTAGGAGAAAAAGTCTACATGTGGAGACCAAGATGGTGTCTGTAATGCTTGCTCTCTTACCTGTGGTGGAGTCTGGAGGGTGAAGAGGAAGAATTAAAGGGGCAGGAGGTTCCAGAGGAAGGGAGACAAGAGCCTTGGTCCCATGTAAAGGAATAACCCCTGGCCAAGCAGGTGAGGGATGTTTAGAGAGGTTGAAGGGGACACAGCTACCTCAGGAGCCTGGGCCCTCAGGAAGCTGGGAGAGAAAGGCTTTCTGAATTTGGAAAATTATCACCAAACTCCCCTCTTTGGGAGTTGCTGCAGCCTCAAGCTCTTCTGGTGAGGTATAAGAGGCCTGCTCTTTCGGTGGAGTTTCTGAACACAGTTTTCAGGTGTGGTGCCTGGAGAGCCACCAGAGACTGATTGGCTCCACTGTTTGCAAAGAAAGGTCACTCAGTTCTAAAGTCCCAATTCCTCAGCCTCTCCCCCTCACTCCCTTTGTCTGTAATGCTTTTGGAGTTTCAGTCCAGGCACTGCCTCCTCCAAGAAGCCCTGCCTAAACCCCTTGCCTAGGGGATGGGATAAGGAGCCCCTTTCCTCTGCTCCCACTCTTGGTGAGATCTACTACACCCCCACACCTCTCCAGGTATGCGCAACTCCTGGTTGGAGGCAGGCTGCCATTGTTGGTCTCTTTCTCTCTCTCTCTCTCTCTCTCTCTCTCTCTCTCTCTCTCTCCCTCTCTCTCTCTCTCTCTGTGTATGTGTATGTGTTTGTGTACAGAAGGCATCACCCCCCCTTAGGCCCCATGTTCACTGACAACTAAGCAGTCAGCACCATGGCTTTGCACCTGCTGACAGGACACTGCTGTGGAGACTTGCGTGGTTGGAGTTTACTGGCTAGCTGCTGACTGGTGTCGGATGAGGGGCAAACCAAAGCCCAGCTGTGACTGACCTCTGAAGAGGAAAGGAAAGTACTTAGCAAAATGTATTTCCCTTTCATGGAATCATGTTTAAAATGTTCACTAGGAAAAGGGTTGGCCCCCTTTAAGAGTAATCTGGTAAGAAACAGCTTCTGTCAGCACAAAGGCAGTGATTAGGAAACAAGAAAGAGTTGCCAACAGCTTAATTAGTTCTTTCTAGTACTGAAGGCAGGGTGACCAGGCAAGGCAGGGCCAGCACACCCTGGCTTGGAGACACCAGTAGCAGTGACATCCCCACCACAGGGGACTTGGCTCAGTGGGCAGTCAGCACAGAGCTAGACTGGCCAAGGCTGAGACTTATGGTCCAAGGGCCCTGGAAGGCCTAAGGCAAGCAGGATTGTGGGTGCCAGTCCTAGAAACTGGGTTCAGAGAATGCAGGGCAAGCACATGGCAGTTATGAAAAGTGCAGTCTTTATAAGAAAAATAAATAAAAATGAATAAATAGCCACCTGGAGTAGTGGAATCATGCTGGTACAAAGTCCCAGCAATAACCCAGCAAATATATATAACCTGGGGGCAGGCAGTAAGCACACCTGGTTAAGTGTATGAATTACAGTTCACAAGGGCACAGAGTCAAGCCCCTGACCCCACCTGCAGGTGGAAAAATGATGAAGTGATGAAGCAGGTCTGCAACTGTCTCTCTGTCTCTCCCTCCCCTCTCAATTTCTCTCTGTCTCCATCTAATAATAAAAATAAATAAATAAATAAATAAATAAATTTTTTTAAAGTTCTTAACTTGGGGGCACAAAACTAATACTAGAAGCATTTATCAAGCACATGGCACCTAATGTGCTCTGTGACATTATTATTATTATTATTATTATTATTATTATATCACCTACAATCTTAGACCAAGGAGCTCAGAAGCAACTGGTCTTGTCAATATATAAGATACAGTTATTTGCAAATAACATTAAATGGCATAAATCATGGTAAGGTCCTGTATGGTACAGTAAATCCTAACCATGAGATTTTCAAAATAAACTAAGTTCCCAAATAACTTGGTTACAATTATAATTATCTTTTGCCTTCTTAAACTCTTAAGACAGCAAGAAACCTTCCTCATTCTCTATAAAACCCATATTTCTCCCAGTCCTGGAACTTCTGGGGCTTTGCCTATTTTTCTACATCCTTCTCTTGATCCATACTATTTGATACTGCCTCTGCTGATCTCAACCAAATCAAGGCAACCAGTGTCACCTCAACATGTTTCACTTCAGACTGTGTCCAGAGACTCGAGGTCTGGGATGTCAGCCTTCCAGCTCCAATACTCAATCCCTTTCCAAGCTCATAGAATTCCTTAATTCCATTTTGGGTGGAGCACTTCCTAACAAAATTGCAGAACCTAGATATAGACCAGGGCCCCTGTGCACATGTATCCATAAGATAGGGAAAAATATATACCTTATAGTAAAAGTGTGTAATTGTCTACAATGACTCAAAAAGTATCGCATGCAAGTAGAAAGACGTAAAAAAGACACCATAAAGTACTTAATCAGATGTTTTCTAATTAGATCTAGATCCCCACCTCACCTACTTCCTATTTCACTCCCCTCAATCATTCTAACTCTAACCCTGTCAGATAAAGTAAGGACTACAACGTGAATTCCTTGGGCAGACCACCTCGCCAATGTGTCCCGAAACGCCACCTCTCCAAACCCCTACCCCACTAGGGAAAGATAGAAACAGGCTGGGATAGGAGTATGGATTGACCTGTCAATGCCCATGTCCAGCGGAGAAGCAATTACAGAAGCCAGACCTCCCACCTTCTGCACCCTATAAAAATCTTTGTTCCATACTCCCAGAGGGATAAAGACAAGGAATCCTTCCAGTGGAGGGAAGGGTATATGGAACTCTGATGGCAGGAATTGTATGGAATAGTACACCTCTTATCCCACAATCTTGTCAGTCATTATTAAATCACTAATCAATTTTTTAAAAATTTTAAAAGTCTTCCCTTGGGGGCAAAAAAACCCCCACAAATACTAGTAGCATTTATCAGCCACAGGGTACCTAATGTGCCCTGGGACACATAGTCATCACTCCTCACACTGCTACTCTCAAGACGCCACTTACCCATTTCACAGGCAGGAAAAGCGAGGTTAAGTAACTGCTCTCCATAACTGCCAAGCTTGAAGAGCTCATCCTTCGAAACAGGTTTTCTTCAGGGTGTGTGTGTGTGTGTGTTGGGCAGGGTGGAGGGTGTTCAGTGGAAAGGACAATGATTGGAGGCCCTGCTGCCCCCTTTCTTCTTCTTTCTTTATTTACTATTAGAGACAGAAAGGAATTGAGAGGTGAGAGGAGACAGAGAGGGAGAGAGACAGACACCTGCAGCCCTGCTTCGCCACTTGAGAAGCTTTCCCCCTACACGTGGGGACCAGAGGCTCAAACCCAGGTCCTCGGGCTTAACTAGGTGTGCCACTCCTGGCCCTGCCCCCTTTCTTCTTAGAGAGCTCACTGCCCCTCCCTCAGTCAGACCCTATATGTCCCCTGAAGGGTACCACAGTCTAGGGGTGGAAGTTGAGCCCCAGCATGTGCCAGAATGTGGTGTGGGGAGGGGGATGAAAGAAGCAGAGCTCCAAAATGCCAGAGAAGCAGAGGGAGATGGAGAGATAGTGCTCCTAGACCTGATGGCTCAGTGTTGCTGGCTATTTCTCCAAGTGATCTGCAGATTCAGAATAGTTTCTATATCCCAAAAGATTTTTGCTTACAGAAACCGATTAGCCTACCCTGAATTATCTGAAAATGAAAATATGTGGGTCTGTAAGATAGCTCACCTGCAAGGGTGGCTGCTTCGCCACGAACACACTCTGTGAACACAATCTAGACTCCAGTCCTGCCCCCACAGCACTGGGGCAAACTGTGGTGGTGTGGTGTCTTTCCTTCTCTCTTTTTCTCTCTCCCCACATCCACCTTTCTCTTTCTATATAAAAAGTAGTCCTGTGATGGGGGAGACACTAAAATAGCCAAGACTATGATGAAAAAGAACAAACACGTACAATTACAAAGATTCTATACACAGTGCTATAAAGGTACAGCAATTAAGACACTGTGATATCATTAAGAGTAGACAAATAGGGCAATTTAGTAGGAAAATAATATTCTGAGGACAGATTCACAATATTTGATCAACTGATTTATGACAAGGACACCATTGCAATCGGTAGAGACAGGATTATTTTTTCAATAAGTGGTACTGGACAAGTTATATGATCAATTGGATCATGAAGGAAAAAAAGGCTTGACTACTCATACTATAAACAAAAAATAATTCTATTTGATCATAGATCTAAATGTGAGCAACAAGGCAATAAAGCTTCCAGCAACAATATAAGAGAATATTTTCATGACCTTGTGATAGGCAGATATTTCTTTAAAAAACAAGACTAACTATAAAGGAAAAATGGATTTTGTTGTAAATTAAAGCATCTGTTCATGAAAAGATAGCATTTGAGAGAAGGAAAAAACAAGCCACAGAGTAGAAGACGCTGCCTACCCGTACATATAGCTAACAAAGAACTCACATACAGAATATACAAAGAGTGTTTAAAATCAAAAGAGAAAAAGATAGTGCTGGGGAGCTAGCATAGCAAGTAGGGGTGCACGCTCAGCAAACCAGGACCTGCAGCCAATGCCCTGCGCCATGCACAGCCAAAGTGGGGCTCTGCTGTTCTCTCTCTTATAAAGTAAAGAAGTAAATAAATCAGAAAAAGGAAAAGACAAACAAGCTTAATTTAAAATGGCCAAAATGCCACCAGCTACTTCACAAAGAAGATATCCAAATGCTCGCTAAGTTATGAAAAATGTACTCAGCATCAGTAATTGTCAGGAAATGGGGAAAACACAAATTTAAACCAAAACAAGATATTAGAATGTACTCACTAAAAGGACTAAAAGAAAAAAAAAAAAAACTAACAATGCCAGGGCTGGTAAACTAGCTCACATGGACAGTGTGCTGCTTTGCCATGTGTGAGAGCAAGTTCGAGCCATGCCCCCGTGGCACTGAAGGAAGCTTCTGCGCTGCGGTCTGTTTCATACTCTCTGTCTCTCTATCTCTCTGTCTTTGCCTAAAAATTATTTTAAAATACGACAATGTCAAGCATTGGTGAAGAAGAGCAACTGGGTGAAATCTGAAGTTAAAACAAGCACTCTGGAGAACTCTTTGTCTCCATCTACAAACCTCAGCATGTGACAGAACTATGACCCAGAAATTCCATTTGTAGGTATTTACTCCAGGAAAAAAGTCAAGGCATGTATTTATAAAAAGACACACGCAAGAATGCTTAAGTATTGATAACATTATTCAGAATAGCCCCAAAGTGGAAAAAAAAAACCTTAAATATTCATCAAAGGGGCAAATAAGTTGTTGGTATAATCATTCACTGGAATACTACTCAGCAGTTAAAAGGAATAATCTGTTTGTGGATATTAGACTGAGTGGAGTAATCCAGACTCAAAAGAGTACATACTGCATGATTCTATATATCTGAAGTTCAAAACCAAGAAAAACTAACTTAGGTTACTAGAATGGTGTAGGTCAGTGGTTTAACCGCAAGGAAGCTGGAATCTTCAAAGGCCTAGAAGTGCTCTATGCCTTGATATGAATAATGGTTGCAAGGTATACATATGTATATATATATATCAATGTGAAACTCCATCCAGCTATGCAGGTAATGTCTCCAGACTTATTGTTTGCTTAATTGCAATTTTTAAGATGATTAAAAAGAAACTATGAGGGAGTCAGGCGGTAGCACATCTGGTTAAGCACACATGGCTCAAAGCGCAAGGACCGGCATAAGGATCCCGGTTTGAGTCCCTGGTTCCCCACCTGCAGGGGAGTCACTTCACAGGTGGTGAAGCAGGTCTGCAGGTGTCTATCTTTCTCTCCCCCTCTCTGTCTTCCCCTGCTCTCTCCATTTCTCTCTGTCCTATCCAACAATGATGACATAAACAGCAACAATAACTACAACAACAAGGGCAACATAAGGGAAAATAAATAATAATAAATTTAAAAAAAAGAAACTGAAACAAGATCAGAAGGTAAAACACTAAGCAGAACTTGGACTGGAATTGGTGTACTGTAGCAAAATAAAAGACTTTAGGGGTGTGGGAGGTATCAGGTCCTGGAATATGATGGCAGAGGAAGAGCTAGTGGAGATTGTATTGTTATTTGGAAAGGTTATGCATGTACAAACTATTGTATATTACTGTTGACTATAAATCATTAATCCCCCAATAAAGAAATTTTAAAAAGAACTATGGATGGCTACCAGAGGCTCAGACTCTCCTGCAAAGGTCCCAAAGCCCAAACACAGTATCTTATTTATTATTTTATTTATGTATTTATCTATTTATTAGATAGAGACAGAATTTTTTTATTTATTTTTATTTATAAAAAGGAAACATTGGCAAAACCATAGGATAAGAGGGGTACAATTCCACACAATTCCCGCCATCAGAACTCCGTATCCCATCCCCTTCTCTGATGGCTTCCCTATTCTTTATCCCTCTGGGAGTATAGTAGACCCAGGGTCATTGTGGGGTGCAGAAGGTGAAAGGTCTGGCTTCTGGAATTGCTTCCCCGCTGAGCATGGGCATTGACAGGTCGATCCATACTCCCAGCCTGAGAGCCAGAAATTTAAAGGAGATGGGAAGATAGGAAAAGAGACAGAGAAACACCTATAGCCCTGTTTCACCACTTGTAAAGCTTTTCTCCTGCAGATGGGGACCAAGGGCTTGAACTTGAGTCCTTAACCACTGCAATGTGTGTGCTTAACCAGGTGCACCATAGCCTTCTCCCTACCTCAAATGCAATCTCAAGGTGGGGGGAGGGGAGTGTGTGTCTTTGATGAATGAGTCCTTGGCCCCAGCCTCAGCCTCTTCCACAAAAAAAATGGTTAAAGGCTCTAAACCTGTGGTCTAGTGCTCATTCTGTAGGGCCCTCTTGTTGGGTAGTATGCCAGCTCCCCCTGGCTTCTGCTTAACCATATGCCTATATAGGGATTGATTTGTTCCCATTCAAAGCTTTGGTCTATTTACATAAATCACTTTTACATTTACATAAAGCACCACACTCCCTCCAGGGCATTGGTGGTTTAGTGGTAGAATTCTCACCTGCTCCACCCCCTCTCCTTGTCATACCCTGATCCTCTCCTTGTCACACCCTGATCTTCCACCAGTCACTTTTCTCTCCACCCTCTCTATGTCACATCCTGTTTCCACCCTACTTGGAGAGTATAAAAACAGCTGCTCTTCTGATTAAAGATGCTTGGAAATTGCTTTCTGGCTCCGAGAGTTCCAGAGTGTATCTCCTGCGAAGTTAATGCAGCACGAGTTCCTGATCCCTCTCCCACGCAGCAGCCTAGATCAGCTCCAGTTGAGTTCTCTCCAACCCAGAGAGCACTAGCTCGGGAAGAAGCACCCTCAGGTTATCCCGGCATCTGGCGCCCGAACAGGGACTGACATAAGCCCTGAAACAGAGACCGGCACCAACGTGGCACTAACCCGCCCATCGCCCAGATAAGTAAACCTGGCTACCCATCCACCATGGGTTGCCTTTCTACTTATGAAGAGGTTTGCCAAAGCCTCTACTGTTTCATCATGAGACAGTTACTCTGTCTCTGGAACATTTTGCTCTGGGCCACACTTGGTTTCCCTGACCGGAAACTTTGGTTTCTTGTGACCCTAATCATAGAGCTTGGTAGATGCACTGAGATTTCTCCTTGGACTTTCTGGATTCCCTCGCCCATGTTTCCCAAGGAGAAGGACTGCATTTTGCTCTGGGCCACAATTTGGTTCTTTATGACCGTCGTATATCTTGTGATATGCATGGAGATTTCCACTGGGACTTTCTGGACTTCTTCTCGCATGTTTCCCATGGAGAAGGACTAATCTAATTTGAGGAGCATTCTCCAGTACCCTGGAAGTCCCCAAGAATGGAGACACGTGGTTAGTTCTACTCTCCTGATTGGATTCTTTCTTCCATGGGAAGACACTTTAAAAAATGGGTGCCTGAAGCAATCCAGCAGGAACAGTCAGAAGCACCCTAAATGGAATTTTGAAGAGCTTTTTGGACTAGGAAGCCCTCCGGGGACTCTTGATGCTACATGGTGAGATCTGTTTCGTAAGAGAGTGATTTGAATGACTGAATTTTTGTTTGACATTGACTTAAAAAAAAAATGCTGGACACAGCCATGATTTCTAGAGACATCCAGAAACAATCCAAAAAATTGTTTTTTCCCTCCTTTGATTTATTTTTTAGGTCTTAGCATAAATCTGAAACGTTTAATCCTGAAAAGTTATGAGTTATGGGTGGGGCAGATAGTGCAATGATTATGTTAATTATTCTCATGCCTGAGGCTTCTACTGTGCTTCTTCTGTTTACCTTTCCACATTTTATTGAGTTTAAACTGTTTAAACAACCTTAAAATCATACTAAAAAGGACTTCCAATTATAATGGAGTTATCAATTATAGTAAACTTCTAATCTGCTACAAGTTTTGTTTGACAAGTAAGTAAATTTCAGCTGTCAAGTCTTCACATGAAAAAGCATCTACTCAAATGGAATTCCTGGAAATCCATTTGGATCCTGTTCTCTGACATCGCCTACAAAATGGAATGACTACAACACACCCCTGGAAACCAACGATGTGACCTGGCACGACCTGAAGAAACAGATTCACAGACCCCAAAGATCACTCTCTACAGAAAAGCAGAATTCTGGTGGCCGACATTCCCCATCGAGACAGACATGCAGCGTTTCATCCCTTGGCATTTTCTTCTGTGGTCAGCTACTTTGGACTGACACCTCCATCAGACTTACTGGTACATGCTGCTGTGTTTCTCAAAGACTAACTTCAGCCAATTGCCTTGAGACTTTATAGACCATGTCCCCTTGTCTGCAGGCTCTGTCCTGAGAGACAGAAAACTCCCCTCCTTATTAGGTTATGCCCACAGAGGCAGGAAACGCTCTTTGAGGCAAGAGATGCCCACAGAGGCATGAAGCGCCCCCAGAGGCAATTGATACCCCCAGAGGCAAGAAATGCCCTTTCGCCTGCTAGGCCTTGCCCTTTGAGGCAGAAAATACCCCCTCAGGCCTCCCCTTGGCATCACACTGGTTATTGCTGCTCGCCTATTTTGTTTTCCATGTCTTATGCCAGTTCTTTTGAAAATGCCTGTATGATATAGGTTTCTGTTCACCCCTACACTGCTATTCCCCTGACAGAGATGAAGCCTTTTACAGACATTGACCCAGTTATATATGGCCATAAAGTAAGAGAGAGATGTTGGGGAATTGTGAGGATATGGTTGAGCTTGGAAGGGCTTGAGCCTGAGGGGGTGTGTCAATCCTATTAGTCTCTCTCTCTACGGAGAGGTTGAGCAAGGAGGGACAGTAGAACCCCAAAAAGTGTGCCTCTTATCAGTCTCCCTGCCTCACAAAGTGCCCCGCACTCCTGATACTATGGCAAATAGTTAAAAAGAAAGGGGGAGATGTTGGGTAGTATGCCAGCTCCCCTGGCTTCTGCTTAACCATATGCCTATATAGGGATTGATTTGTTCCCATTCAAAGCTTTGGTCTATTTACATAAATCACTTTTACATTTACATAAACCACCACACTCCCTCCAGGGCATTGGTGGTTTAGTGGTAGAATTCTCACCTGCTCCACCCCCTCTCCTTGTCACACCCTGATTTTCACCAGTCACTTTTCTCTCCACCCTCTCTGTGTCACATCCTGTTCACACCCTACTTGGGAAGTATATATAAAGACAACATTGTTCATTTTAGTTAGTTGTTAGTTTAGCTTAGCTTGGTATAGATTGTGCTGCGTCCTGCATGAATAAAGAGATACTGCCTACAGCTCAACCATGAGTCCCAGGTCGTCTGTCTCCCGTCAATGAAGCTCAGCCCGACACCCTCTGCCTTTCATGGTCTGTGCTGGTGTTTTAAGGGGGTCTTGTTTTAAAAATATTTTTTACTTTGTGAAAGAGAGGGAAGAGCACCAGTGTAGCATATGCAGTGTTGGGGATTGAACCCAGGATTATCACCCATACAAATCCTGTTTTCTAGTCTCTGAGTCACTCCCCCACCACCTGCTGTACTTTGAAAGTCTGCTGTACTTTGAAAGCCATACAAAAATGATGGTAGATGCCAGAGAGATGCTTACTGGGTAAGGCATGTGCCTTGCCATGCACTCAGCAGCCCAAGACCACATGAGAAGTACCATGGCAACAGGGGAAGCTGTGATGCTGTTATATTTCTGTCTCTCTCTGTGTCTTTCTCACTTCCCCTCCCCTCTCTCTCTCTCTCTCTCCCCATATATATATATATATATATATATATATATATATTTTTTTTTTTTTTTTTTTTTTTTTTTTTTTTTTTACCCCCTTCAGGGTTATTGCTGGGCTCGGTGCCTGCACCATGAATCCAGCGCTCCTAGAGGCCATTTTTTCTCCCCTTTTGTTACCCTTGTTGTTGTAGCCTCATTATGGTTATTATTATTGCCATTGTTGATGCTGTTCGTTGTTGGATAGAACAGAGAGAAATGGAGAGAGGAGGGGAAGACAGAGAGGGGGAGAGAAAGATAGACACCTGCAGACCTGCTTCACTACTTGTGAAGCAACCCCCCTGCAGGTGGGGAGCCGGGGGCTCAAACCGGGATCCTTATGCCCGTCCTTGCGCTTAGCGCCACATGCCCTTAACCCACTGCGCCACCGCCCGACCTCCACATATATATATTTTTTAAAGCAGCCTGAGAGCAGTGAATTCACATGCAAAAGGCCCCATTACACCAAAAAACTAATGGTTAAAGCAAATGAGTCTTTTTCATAGAAATGCAAATGAATCTTGTCTAGTAAAGGTGCAAATGATTATTGACCCTGTGCATATTGAACAGCTTTTCCACCTATTTGTAAATTCATTTCCTGGTGATTTATAATACGGATTGCTTTTTGGATTCTCCTTGATTCAGTTCTCTACACCGTTCTCTTGTTACAGATGCCTGAACCAGTTGAGACATCTTACTGGCCCCAACTTTAAAGGATAACTTAAAGTCTTTGACACACATTTGTATCCCATTCACAAAAAAAAAAAAAAAAAAAAAAAAAAAAAAATTCCCTGATTATTTCTACACCCTCTTGGCCCAATTCAACTCCCTCTATCCTATCCTCCTTCTCCTCTGGGTGAAACATGGTGACTTCCCTCCACCTCTCAAATCAGTTCAGGCTCAGCTCTTCAAGCCTCTGATGTTTCAATCCAACCGTTTTTACAGAGCACCAGGCATGTGCTGGGCTCTGCAGACACAAGAGGAAGGAGTCCCAATTCCTGCCTCCCCAGTTAGCAAGGAAGACCCAACCTGTTACAAGAGTCTTCAGAGGACCAGGTGGTGGTGCACTCAGTTGAGCACACATGTTACCAAGCGCAAGGGCCCGAGTACAAACCCCTAGTCCTCACCTGCAGGGGGGAAGCTTCAGGAGTGAAGAAACAGAGTGGCAGGTGTCTCTCTCTCTCATGCTCTTGATCTCCCCCTCCCCTCTCAATTGTCTGTCTCTATCCAAAATATTTTTTTTAATTTTAATTTTAATTTTTAAAAAAGTCTTCAGAACTTTATTAGAAGTTGAAACAACCCTTCAACGTGGCAGGGACTGATGAGCACTCCTGTTGAGTCAGGGCCTGGGGGAGCCCTGGACAGCTTGGAAAGATCTGGAGTCCTGGCAGTTTTCCCCCTGGAGGGCCCTGGCTGGCCACTGTGCCAGGCTGAGTCATACACCCAATGTTCTGGCTAATGAGGTGCACAGCCAGTAGAAGTGCTGACCTGGGCACGCACCCCAGTTCCCTCTGGCTCTGGAAACCATTTCTTCC
The DNA here is from genome assembly GCF_950295315.1 of Erinaceus europaeus. Taxonomy (NCBI): domain Eukaryota; kingdom Metazoa; phylum Chordata; class Mammalia; order Eulipotyphla; family Erinaceidae; genus Erinaceus; species Erinaceus europaeus. The sequence continues at coordinate 57,279,420 of NC_080165.1, forward strand.
AAAATTCAGATCTGTCACCACAGCCTCTCCTCTCACCTGTCCACTGAAGGACTCCCAAGAGACCAGCACACAGGCCAGAGGGTGAGGGCAGAGCTGAGGGGCACAGAAACCAAACAGGTGGCAGTTTCAGGGTAGCAGGAGAGGCCCAGAGTGTCCGAAGACTGGTAGTCAGAGGGGACCTCCCTGCCTCTGCAGGCAGACTATTCTCCAGAGACAGAGCACAGGAGGAAACCACTGCTGAGGCCAGGTTGGGAGAGATGCTGCTCCCAGCAGAGACAAGGCAGGGCAGTCCCCTCCAGCCCCCTCCAGACTGTGGCAATGGCTTTGGGGAATAAGAAAGATTGACAAAAGCCAGCAGCCCCTGTTCTAAGCACCTGAAATGCAAGAATCATTTAATCCCCACAATGGTGCCCTGAGAATGGCCCTATAATTCCCATTTCACAGATGAGAAAACTGAGGCCTTGAGAAGCTATCATCACCCCCAAGACCACACAGGAGAGGTGGTAAAGACAAATATTTTAAATAAATTATTTATTTATTGGATAGACACAGAGAGAAATCAATAGGGAACAGAGAGCGAAAGAGAAGGACAGACACCTCCAGCACTGTTTCACCACTCCTGAAGTTTCTCCCCTACAGGTGGGGACATGGAGTTTGAACCTGGATCCTTCTGCATTGTAGCATGTGTACTCTAGCAAGTGCTCCACCACTGGGCCCCTGGGCACAGAAATCTTACCACAGTGGCCAGCCTGGCCTGTTCTCTGATTGTCACCATCTGCAATGTGAGATGCCGCTTTCATCACTTAGCAATCATGGGGCACCCCACTGAGGACCAGCACAGCCTGAGAACTGGGTGACACAGTCAGGGGGTCACACTGTCTTCCCAACTGCAGGAAGGTGTCACCCTCCTCCAGCAGAGGAGAGCAATGCCTCTGCTCTGGCTCCCCCAGCCAGACATTGGCAGGGTTCTAATTCCTTGTGTCCCTGGCTGGTACCAGGGCTTCACAAACCAAGCCTACTGGGTCCAGGGGCTCCTCACTGACCACGACGGCAGGTGGGCGCTGGGTTGAAACTGTGGGGTGCAGGTCAATGGTGAACCACGCAGTGCCCCAGCCCCCACGCCAGCACCCTTCTTGGCCCGCTAGTCCTGGGAGGGCTAGGAGCGCTTGAGCCAGGGGCCGAGGGGGCGCGGCCTAGCCCGCGAGTGTGGACAGGGGTCGATGACAGGCAGGAGGAAAACGGGGTGCAGAGGGGCGGGCGCGGGGCAGGCAGGGCGGTTGGAGGAACACAGCAGGGCGGATCCCATGGCCTCCACCGCAACGCTAGAGGGGCGGTAAGGAGGGGAAAGGGAGGGGGAGCTGAGGGAGAGGAGGGGAGTGGGAGAGGCCTCGGTGCATTGATCTCCCTCCAGTCAGATTCAATCCCGAGTGAAAATGGATTTTTTAATGCGTCTATTAGCTGCTTTGAAAACGCAAATTGAGTTCTAGAGAGACGGAGGCCGCCAGCAGAAAACAATTTGGCGTCTCAGCCCTGGAGCGGGTGACAGCACGGAGCCCCCTCCTAGGCTAAGCTCTGCCGGGTGAGGTGGGTGGGGCTAGGTGAGAGGTGGGAGGAAAAGCTGCCTTGGGGTCTTTACTCCTCCCCAATCCCCAGAGCCAAGAGACTGGCCGAGAGGAGAGCCAGCTCTTCTGTGGAAATGAGCAAATTACCACTGCAGCTAGTCCTGTACAAGGCATAATCCTGGAAGACTTCCTGAAAGAGGCAAGTTCCAAAGGGAACTTTAAAGACGCATACTCAACAAAATGTCCAGCTCGGATTAAAACATATCCATATATTCTATATATGCATAGGCATAAATACACACACACACACAGTGGCCAGCAAGCCTATGCCCAGAACCTGACACTGGTTCTTAGATCCTGTTTCCCAGCTAAGAAAACTGAGGCTGGGGAAAGCTGTTGCCAAGGTCACTGGAGCAAGTGCCTACTGAAATAACCCCTACTAGTCGTGGTGGGGGGGGGGCGGTTCACAGGAACCCGCCTGGGCCAGAGGACCTGGCTGGAGTCAGGGAGAGGCGGTGGGGGGTGGGGGGAACAGTGGTGAAGTTGATCTCTTAGTCAACTTTAAGAGAGGATAAAGTGGAGGGGTTAAAGATGGACAGGAAAGATGAAAAGAGTGTGGGTCAGCTGCACAATTAGTTCCCTCCATTGTCATTCAGTCTGTTGGGAGCCTTCTTTGCATATGCAAATGAGTTCATCCTCCCGCAATTACACAGTAATCAGGAGCAAATTACCTTCTTGCTGTTTACTTTTAGCGTCCTTAATTAATCCGGTTATTAGACGATTAATGAAGCTTGTTTGGTGAGAAATTCATAGCAAGAATGAAGAAGAGTGTGTGTGCACACGCATGTCTGTGTGGTGCAGGGGGTAGCGGGAGAGGCTGCATCCATTCACAAATAGACTCCCCCACAGTCTTCTGACTTCTCTCCTGCCTTCTCTCTCTCTCTCTCTTTCTCTCTCACACACACGCACACACACACACACACACCAAGCCCCACCTCGGTTTTCCACAGTCCCACCAACATCAACTTCTCCCTGCTAACCCTCACCTCTTACTGGGAATGTCATGGCTTGGGGATGTACCACTAGTAATTCTATAGAGTTTAAAGGAAAAGGGAAGAAAGAAAGAAAGAAAAGAAAGAAAGAAAGAAAGAGGAAAAGAAGGGTGGGGGAGACAGCATAATGGTTGTGCAAAGAGACTTTCATGCCTGAGGCTCCTAAATCCCAGGTTCAATCCCTGCGCCACCATAAACCAGAGTTGAGCAGTGCTCTGGTATTTCTCTCTGTGTCTCTCTCTCTCTGCATTTCTCTCAAAAATAAAAATAAATAAAAAAGAAAGAAAGAAAGAGAGAGAGAAGGAAAGGAAGGAAGGAAGGAAGGAAGGAAGAAGGAGGAGGGGAGAAAGAAAGGAGGAAAAGAGGAAAGAAAGGGAGGAAGAAAGGGGAAGATTTTATTCTTTGGATAAAGAAGGAGAGCTTATTTATTTAAAATAATAATAATACACCTTCCCCAAGCTGTAGGCAGACTAATGTATAGCTGTAGAAGCTACCCTCTGTTGGAAGTGGAAGCGCTCGCGCCCCATGAGGAGCTGGCCAGTCTTGCAATGATGTGATTCCTCGCGCCCACCTTTGCTGCAGTTTTTATTGGAAGTGAGGAAGACCATCTGTACTAAGCTTTAACAAAAGGAGACAGTGGGTGTGTGAGGTCACTGGTAACTGCCTATGTGCTGGATGTGTCTGGGGACCGTGGGAGGGAGCTAATTGCCTTCACACTCAATGAACTCTCAGGACAGGTGTGTGGGGTAATTAATTGCTTGTGTGCCTTAGGACTGAGGGGGTGTACTTTACTCAGAGAGTTTCAAACATTCCAGAAAGACTCTGAAATTGAGGGCTAAAAATCTGTGTCTTTAGATAAGGGTGACAAGGTCCTCCAGGGTCCTTTGACCACTGATCAATGACCCCAATCAGGACTGGAGGTTGGGAATTAGTCTTCAGGTCTTTTATACCACCATCCCAAGTGCCTCAGCTCTCCGACTGCCTCCTTCTCAGCCCTTCCCAGACTGGATCCAGGCAATTCTCCCACACTGGCCACCTCCATACTCAAGGCTGTAGCCTCTCAATGCCCCTGGACCAGAGGTTCTGCACTGACGCCCCCACACACACTGGAGTGTGAAACCACCAAAGCCAGTTGAGGGAACTCTAAGATCCTATTTCTTTGCATATTTAGCAGCAGAGGTTTGAGCCCCACTTGTTCAAGCTAGCAGTCCACGGGCATTAACCTCGAGGCACCCTTCCCCAGGTAATTCTGAACATTTCAAAAAGCGCTCACATGCCCAGCTCCATTCTGAGGTCATTTATTTGTTTAGGATTTAGTTATTAATGAGAGAGGACCAGAGAATCCATCTGGCACGTGTAATGCTGGGGATTGAACCCAGGACCACGTGCTTTCAAGTTATGTGCTTTAGCCACTGCACTGCCTCCTGGGACACCTGGGGCCATTTATATTCTGACTTTCCCCCCCTCCTATCACGCTGCTCTTAAGATCTCCTTTGTAGGATTCTGCAGTTTCTCTGTGATGTTTCTAAGTCTAGGTTTTTCCTTCCTCTGCTTAAATTCCTTATCCCCTTCACTTAAATTTTTTTTTACCGTTTCTGGAAATTTCCTAATCAGCATAATGTTAAATATTGCCTCCCCCAACTCCCTCAATTATCTCTTCTGGAATCCTTTGATGACATGTTAAATTTCTCATTCTGTAGCCTATGTCTTTTTCTCTCTTGTTCATATTTTTCTCTCTGTGCTACATATGGCTAATGATTTCTTCAAATCTATTTTCCAGTTCACTAACTATCTTTTCAACTGTATCTAATCTGCTGTTTAACCCGTCCATTGGGATTTAAATTTCAACATTATCGTTTTCATTTCTGAATTTATTTGTTCATTTTCATATTTGCCTGGTTTTCTTGGTAGCATTTTTATTTCTCCAGACATTTTGAACGTGTTATTTTTTTAAAGCTTTCTGAGTCTGTTGATTCCAACATCTATAGTCTACCATTTCTATTGATTCATGCTGAATCACGATTATTTCCTCTTGTATTTGTAATCTGTATCTTACTCTCAAGCTTAGTTGGCCTCCCTATGAATACTATACAACACAAGTTGAGAGTATATCCTTCCAAAGAGAATTTTGCTTTTGCTTCTACCCAGTGCCCTCAGATACTAGGAGTTAATTTCACTACTTGGAGTATCACACACACAGGAAGTGCAAATGTTTACCCTCAAGCCTAGTGTTACTGGTCCTATGGTCACAGATTAAAAGACTTTCTGCCTAGAGCACAGGCTGAAACAGAAAAATATGCTTATCATTTCTCTTTGCCACTGGACGAACTTTTCTATATCCTTTCACAAGAAGTGTAGCCTTTAAGAATACTAGTTTGTTTTAGAGGTCATAATTAAAACTCCCCATGAGGCAGATCTTTCTCTTTCCTGTGGGGCCCTTACCACCCACACCTTGAGGTTTTTATTTCTGGACTTGAACAACTTTGCCCCCCCCCCCCATGAGTTATGTCCAGTTGTTAGTACTGGAGGAAAGAGGTGTAATTGGTATCCTCTAGGTTGAGGTCAAGAGTGCTAACAAACACCGTGCAGTGCATAGGGCAGCCCCCTAACCCCTAGAAAAAAAAAAATCACCTAGCTCACAGTGGCAACAGAGCTGCTCTAGAGAAACCCTGAGCTTGTAGTATGTATAGAAATGGCCTGATCCCCCCCCACACACACACCCTCCATTGTCTGAACTCTCTACCTTCCAGCTTCCAGCACCCTCATGTTTGACATCCCCAAGGTTTCCCTGACATCCACTGAACTATGCATTTCAAAAGACAGGCTCTCTATCTTGGAGCACTTGCAGGTGCTCTGTGGTAGAAGATGTGTCATGCTATTCACTTGTCGTGCCTGCCTGCACACTCCTCACTACTGTTGCTACTGTGGCTCACCTCTCACTGTCCCGGTCACCTCTCTGCCATGTGTGCCTGGAAGCCCAGAGAATCTCACTGTAAGTTTAGGCAGCACTGGAAAGTGTCCACTGGGAGAGCCCATACCCACCAGAAGCAGAAACTCTTGAGGCTCACACTGATCAGTCCGCCTGACTTCATGAGGCTGTGGCCTGATTCTCCAAACTCCTCCCCGCATCACCAGGTCTCTTCATGTTGCTGAGCCACAGGCTGTGAGAGAAAGTCTTTTCCACCTGCAATCCAAAGCCAAGCAATTCCTGTAGCAGAACCCTTTGTCCTGTTCCTCAGAGTCCAAGGAGGTACTCAGTACTGACTTGTCAAATGAATGAATAAGAAAAAATGTGCCCTGATTTCTGGGCTCAGACAACATAATCACAGTAACTGAAAATACATTTCCTGGAGTCTGTGTTATTCCACTCTACAGTGACACCATGTTGGGACAGCCACAGTTCAGTCTGAGTGCACAATTAGGGAAAACAGGGCTCAGCAGGGCTAGAGAAGTTCCCAATTTACATGACTGAACAGTGCACTTAACCTTGCAAACTGCAGCATCTGCACTCCCATTTGTGGTGACTACAAGTTTCCTTCCAGAACAAATAGGGGTGGACTCTGGCTTCTGTCCTAGCTATTGTGCAGGACCCAGCTGGGATGAAGAAAAAGCAAAGAAATTCTGTCCCACAGCACTTAATTCTCCCACCTCCAGAAACCAAAACTGCCTACAACCCCCACTAACCTCTCCTCAAGAAAGCAAAATAAGGTCTCCATGGTCCTAGCAGTTCCTGGAGAGCCAAGGACATTCAGGCTGTTCTTGTGTTCATTTACTGTTTATAGACTATCTTCCATGTGCCAGACGCTATAGAAAGCAGAGCAAGGGGCCAGTGGTATATCTGGTTGAGTGCACACATTACCATGTTCAAGAACCTGGGTTCAATCCCTGGCTCCCCACCTGCAAGGGGTGGAGGTGGGAGGAGGGAGTTTCTTGAATGGTGAAGCATGTCTACAGGTCTCTCTCTCTCTCTCTCTCTCTCCTTCTCTATCTCTCCCTTTCCTCTCAATTTCTCTCTATTAAATTTGAAAAGAAAAAGAGGAAAAAAAGAAAGAGAAAGAATAGTGTAAAGTCCCTGCCCATAGTGTTTTGTTCTCCTGAGAAAAAGAGTTTAATAGATACTGAACAATCTGGGGACGGGGGAAATGTAAAAATGGATAAAGTGTTGGGCCCTCAAGCATAAGGTCTTGAGTTTGATCCCAGGATGGCTTGTGCCAAAGTTTCTGAGTGTCTTTGTCTCCCTGCCCCAATTGATAGATAAATAAATACTTGTATGTTAGTGAGAAAGAGAGGTGAAAAAAACCCAGAGCATCACACTGGCACCTGTATGCCAGGGCTCGAACTTAGGACCTCATGCTTAAGAGTCCAACACTTTTTATATGTTGCTCCACCTCCCAGCCTGCAGAAATCTTGTTTTGTTTTTGTTTGTTTGTTTGTTTTTGTTTGTTTTATAATATTCTCCATGGTACCAGAGAGTTATGAGCAGCTGTATGTGGGAGACAAAGTGAGTCGGTGGCTGGTGTGAGGAGCAGAGGGGTACTGTTTGTAGGCAATCAGAAGAGACCTACCTCTTTGTAGAGACAACTTAGTTCAGTGAGAAACAGTTGGTTCTCAGTTTATGTTGTTGATGGATTCGGGGACTCTAGGACTTGAAGTAAAATGACAGGGTGCTTATAAGCAAGAATTGGGTCCCTACAACTTATTTCTGGTTGCTGAAGCACCACCAGACTTGTAAATACTCAGACATTCCTAATATTCAACAATAACTTGTATTTACTCACTTCTTTTCCAGTATTGTTATTGCAGTTCAGGGCTGAGGTGATCAGAGTCTCAGCAGGTAGGAACCAGCCCAGGAGAGGAATCTTCCATGGCAGGGCCCCCACATACACTCACTCACTTGAGGTGTACCGGTGAACCTCATATGCATGTGAGGGGAGACAGGATACCTGAGAAAATCAACTCGGGCATGGGGGAAAGGTGCAAATGTCATGTTGACAATGGGCTCTACCAGGAGTCAATTTTATCTCCTCGTCAATTCTATAAGGGGACACAGGCTAAGTTAGGAAGGAGAAAGAGAGGGCTCCAAGATGAAAAAGCATGAAGTGAGAAGAAGCTCGCACTGGGCTGAGGAGAGGAAAGGTAGAAGAAAGGAGGCTGGAGACATACCTATAGGTCCTCCATACCCTCCAACCCCAGGGTGGGGACCAGGAGCTTGAACCCAGAGGCTTGTGTATGGAAACATGGCAGCCAAGTAGACTGCAACCCAGTCATCACCAGGGCTTTGCTACACCACTCCAGATTGACTTTTTCGGGTAGAACAAGAGATGGGAGCCAGGTGGTAGCACACCCAGTGTGACACTGTTGTAATTTAACTTACAAAGAGTTTGGTGGAGGCTGCTGTGGTGTGTGAAATGATGCACAGCGGGGAGCTGGGAACTGGTTTAAATAATACAAGGTTTATTAGGGTGAAACAGGTAAAAGGCAAAATAAGCACTTATCATCAGGGGTTAAGAGTACACTAGGTCCATAAAAGTCTGAGTGTAGTTATCAAAAGTTTAGTCCCATAAGATAAACAATTATCAGCTCTGGTAAAGGTTGTTTATGGCTGTAGAGGGGTCTAAAAGTTTACCAGCTAGCAGAGTCACACATGTTCTGTTCCCGGGAGAAGTAGCCATGGTGGATACTCCACCGAGATGCATCTCACCAGGAGAATCAGCAGCAGCAGCCAAAAAAAAGAGCAACGTGCTCCAAGTCCCTTGCTTTTATACATTCCCTTCTCTGAAGCACCTCCTCAGGGTGACATCATTTGTATGCTAATAGTCCCAAACTCCTGTTGGGGTCACAACAACACAAATGTTACCATGTACAAGGACCTGGAATAAGATTCACCTACAAGAGGGAAAATTCATGAGTGGCGGAGCAGTGCTGTAAGAGGTGTCTCTCTTTCTCTCTGCCTTTCTTCCTTTATTACAACCTGTGGCCACTGAAAATGATGGAGGCACATTGGCACTGAGCTCCAGTGACAACCTAAGACCTGGGAAGCAAATGAAGTGAACTCTGCAGTTCCCCCTAGTAGTCTCCAGGAAGAGCTTCCAGGCTGAGCCCCAGGCTAAGCCTAGAGTTTCCCATTCATGAGGAAATAGAGCTGGAGCCTGGGGAGGCCAAGCTGGGCAAAGTTCATAGGTCAGAGGCTGGAGAGAAGAAAGCTGGAGAGGAAGAGCCCAGAGAGGACTCCATAGGTGCTCAGCTGAATACTGACCAGGCTCCAGAAAGGAAATGAGCTGAGGCTGGAGAAAAGGAGCTGTCATGGGTCACACATGACCCTCCATCTGGATCAGAAAGCTCCAGAGCACACAGGGTAAAGCTAGAGAATTTATCAAGGTTTCCTTCATGAGTAGAGCAGAATGAATGCCGACTAAGTGCTTCTCTGGTCCCATCTAACAAGATCCAGAAGAATCTATTTCTTTTCAGGTAATTTAGCCACTCTCTAGACAAAGTTGGAGAATGTTTATGTGTGCAGAAATAACCAGCTCCCTGCGAGGCCAAAGCCACAGTGTCTGACATCCAACAAACTACCTGGCATACAAAGGAGGAAGAATATGGAACCCAAAACAAGAAGCACCATCAATCAATTGAAACCAACCCAGAAAGGACACGAATGACATAATTAGCAATCAGCAATATTCAAATAGTCATTATAATTATATTCCATGTGTTGAAGGAGCTAAAGGGAGAACTGAATGTTTAACGAAAAGAAATAAAAAAAATGACTAAATGACTAGTGATGAAAGCTGCAGTGCTGAGGTTACAAGCACACTGACTGTAATTAACAGCAAATTGGATATCTCAGGAGAAAAGGTTAGTGAACCTGAAGACACAGCAGTAGAGACTATACAAAATGAAACACAGAGAGAAAAAAGACAAAAGGAATCAAGCATCACTGAGTTACTGGCCAACTTCAAGGCCTAATGTAATAAAATAGAAACCCCCAAAGGTGAGTGGAGGCAAGGGTAGAAACAGTTTTGAAGAAATAATGACCACAAATCTTTCAGATATAATAAAAGCTATAAATCCACAGATGCATGAAGTGCAACAAAACCCTTAAAGGAAACATGAAGATCACTGAGGAAATCACTCAACCAGTGGAACATCAAATTTGCATGTCTGAAGTTCTCAGATTGATCCCCAGGTCTACAGATACCAGAGTGGTGCTCTGACTCCTCTCCCCTCTCTTCTCTCTCTCTCTCTCCCTCCCCCCTCCCTCCTCTCCCACTCTTCTCTCTCTCTCCCTCTCTCTCTCTCTGTCTCTCCCTCTCTCTCTCTTTCTCTCTCACACAGACATACTCATCTCATCCTCATATATATATAAAAAGAAGTATTTTGCCTATTCTAATGAGAGAGATACAGAGAGAGAAAGATACCAGAGCACTGCTCAGCTCTGGTTTATGGTGGTGCTGGGGATTGAATCTGAGACCTCAGAGCCTCAGAGATTAAAGTCTTTCTGCATAACCATTATGCTATCTCTCCAAATATTTCTTTGTTTTTTTTTAGCAGCAGGAGAAAGAAGATATTATTCACAAGTATTTTTCTGTCTCCTCCCTCTCTACCTCTCTACTTTTCCCCTCCCCTCTCAGTTTATCTCTGTCTTTATCAGAAATCAAAACAGGAAACAGTGGATTCATGGTGCAGTCACTAAGCTCCAGCAAATAACCCTGGTGGTGATAAAACAAACAAACAAGGGTGATGGCAGATTTCATTTGGAAAAATCTCACAAGGGAGAATCTTTAAAGGACAGAGATAATGGCTGGGAACTGGAAGATCAGGTCTGCTGTCCAGGAACAAGAGGCATAGAAGAGAGGGCAAAGAGAATGGACTGGGTTTCCCACTAAGGAACAGGTGGGACAGGGGATGCGGGGGGGGGGGGGGGGTGTAGGCTGCAGGCTTTTGGCTCCTGTGTTTACTGATAACCAAATAGGGTAACTTGGTTTCTACCATAGATGATTCTGAGCAGTGGGTGGGGAATGCAGGAAGAGGCTAGGAGAAAGAGATGTAAAGCTGGCAGTTAGCTAATGATATATTCATCAGAATAGGAAAACCCATAACGTAGAAACAGTTGCTGAAATCTCAGTATCTGAGCATGAAAAGGAAGTTATTTCTTGTTCATAGTAAGTTCACTACTGAAGAGGACAAAAAAGGACAGAAGCCCAGAGACCCCAGGGAAATCCCAGCACTGGAGAAGACAATGGCAGAGAAACCCAAAACCACAGAGGAGGGTGAGTAGAGAGAGAGGAGAGGAAAGGAGAGGAGAGGAAGGGAGGGGAGGGGAGGGGAGGGGAGGGGAGGGGAGGGGAGGGGAGGGGAGAGGAGAGGAGAGGAGAGGAGAGGAGAGGAGAAGGGGGAGGAAGAGGAGAGGAGAGGAGAGGAGAGGAGAGGAGAGGAGAGGAGAGGAGAGGAGAGGAGAGGAGAGGAGAAGGGGGAGGAAGAGGAGGAGAAGGAGAAGGAGCTCACTGTCTTCAAGAGGAAGGCCAGTTCCTGGGCAGATTCCTGTCCTCCTGACCTCCTGTGTCTTGGTGATTATCTTTAGTAGCTGTCTTTCACACATTAAATAATGCAAACATTGAAGTTAGAGAGCTGAGTGATGCCGGTGTCAAGTTACCAAAATCCAGCAGAAACCAGAGCCTGGCTCTAGCCCAGACCCCTCTGTAAGCCTCTCTGCCCCTTGGGTGTCAGGCACAGCTGTCCATTTCCATACTATGGTAGTATGCACAGGTGGCTCCTTCCTGCCAAGCTCTGCTCTCTGCAGCGTGTGTTGGGGTGGGGGTGAGGGAGGCGCCGGGGAAACCATGCACCTTTCTGGGTTGATCAGATGGTGGTGGGAAAGACTTGATTTTGGGGGAGGTGGGGCTGCAGTGGGGGCCTCCTCTAGTTCAGACATCTATTGACAATTTTGTGTTTTGCCAGCCAACCCATCTCCCACTCCATAGTGGAGTGCACCCCAACTGATCCCCTGCTCCCCTGCGCGGTTTCTCTGTCCTCATACACTGCCCTCAATATCACCAAAGCTGCTTCCTCTGATCACAGACTGCCAGGGCAGAGAAAGAGGGAGGACAGCCTTATTTGCATACTCAAGCCCTTCCCCCACCTTAAGTGTGTGCGGTTGTCATAGTAACTGGTCCCAAAAGACTCTTGTTAGCAGTCACCTCCCATTCTGTACTGCTGGAATGCTGCCTGCCTACCCAGACTCTGAGGGCTTAGAGCCTTTAAACCTTCACACTGTGGATAAAGAAATCAAGACCGACCCAGAGAGGGAAAGCATCTTGACCAAAGACACACAGCAAGTTAGCTTTACCTAGAATGGCGGTCTCCTGATTCCAACTCCAGAGCAGTGTGTGTGCCTGTATGCATGTCGGGTGCCCATTCCCTCCCCAAAGACCATCATGCTATATCCATACTCTCCTCAGGCCACTGCTAGAGACCATGGGAAGTGACAGTGAAGAAATGACCCTTTGGACTTTGATCAGAGACTCAGAAATCTAACTGGGCCTAGATTCTGAGTGGTGGTGGTTGGGGGGGAGGACATCAAAGGTAGATACAGCTGAATAGATGCCACTGAGTCTCCAGCCCTCACCCATTTCACCCACCTGACAAATACTCATTGTGCTTGTTGCAGTGGTGTGCCAGGTACTATTCAAGGTCCCGGGAATTTTGCTGTGGTCAGACAGACAAAAACCCCTGGGCAGGGATGGTGGGGGAGACTGGCATTATGGTGGGAGGGTAGGCTCAATAAACCAGCCAGCATGAACACTTAACTGGGTCTTGACTCAGAAAGAAGTGGAAGGACTACTGATTACTAGAATTAAGGGAATCTGGATATTTCCTCAAAGTCTCATAGCTTTCACGTGCCCTCCCCACACCCAAGCACCCCTAGGACAGCCTGTGCCTTGACATATGAGCCCAACAAGGTTGCTAAACAGATGATGTGCTTAGGGCAAAGCTGCCTTGGCCCAGATTTTAGCTAAGGATTCTAGGTAGGAGCCCACATGGCAGTGGGGAGATGTTTGGGGACAATGGCACTGGGAAGCCACATGGGCCGTGGCTCTGCCTATTTCCAGCACTGGCTCTAGGCCAAGTCTATCTTCAGATGACCAGGACAGCTTACCCACACCAATACGCCAGGTGCATAGTGACAGCCCCTCACCTCCTCCTTAGGAAGGACATCAAGTCCCACAAGCAGAGTCCAGGGCCAGGTTCAGTTAGCAGACCCCATCCCAGGAGGGAGTTTTACTGGACATGATGAAAATATTCAAACGGGTGTAATAAAATAGCACAAACAGCTTCAGGTGAGGCTGGAAAAGTTAACTTACTTGGATAGTGCTCTTCTTTGCTATGCATGTGACTCAGGTTTGAGCCTGACCCACACTGCATTGAAGGAAGCTTTGGCTCTATGGGTTTATTAGAGAGACAATGAAAGAGACCACAGCACAGTAGCTTCTTTTAATGCCGTGGGGCCAGGGAGGCAGAGGAGTGGGCAGCAGGGGATAGTAGCATAATGGTTATGCAGAGGGCTATGCAGTGGTGCACAGGGTTGAGTGCACAATGCTACCATGAGCAAGGACCCATGTTCAAGGCCCCACTCCCCACCTGCAGGAGGAAGATTTACAAGTAGTAAAGCAGGTTTACATGTCTCTCTTTCTCTATTCCTCTCTATCACCACCCCCCAATTTCTCTTTGTCCTATCAAATAAAATAGAAAGAAAAAATGGTCATCAGGAATAGTGGATTTGTAGTGTTGGCAGTGAGCCCCAGCAATAACCCTGGTGGCAATTAAAAAAAAATATATATATATGGTTATGCAAGACACTTTCATGCCTGAGGCTTTAAAGTCTCAAGTTCAGTCCTCTGCACCACCATAAACCAGAGCTGAGTAGTACACTAGTTAAAGATAAAATGATAAAATACTTTTATTGGTACTGTGGTCTCTTTTACTCTATTTCTATATTTTTAATTTTTTTTATTTGTTATTGGATAGAGACAGAGAGAAATTGAGAGAGAAGGGGGAGATAGAGAGGAAGAGAGACAGAGAGACACCTGCAGGCCTGCCTTCACCGCCTGTGAAGCGACTCCCCTGCAGGTGGGGAGCCGGGGGCTTGAACCGGGATCCTAACCTCTATTTCTATTTTGTAAAAAATACTCCAGGTGTTCCTGCCCAGCTCAAGAGTTCTCAGCTTCTGGTTCCCTTGTTTTCAGACCCCTCCCTTGAGTTGAGGTGCTCTGAAGCTCAGGGCTGATGGTCCTGAGCAGGGACAATAACGGCAAGGCCCTCCCAACCCGGCCTGAGGGGAGACTCTGGAAGCACTGGTGAGGACAACCAAGAAGAAAGGGCCTTGGAGAGGAACAACCTGAGTGCAGACCCTGGAGTTAAGTGGGCCTTGGGGGTGTAGCTGTGCCCAGGATGGGAACCCCTATTTCTGCTGGTGGAATATGGGGAGCCAGGTCCCATTTCCTGCCTCACCTCCACCTCTCATTGTTTTCTTTCCCTCCTCTTTTCCCCTCACTCTCAATAAAAACATAATTATGGGCTTTATTTAAAAAAAAAAAAAAAAAGGAAAATTACGGTGGCACGCTTTAATTATCTGCCGAGCCATGGCGGGCTATATTACATAGGCAGGGCCTTGGAGGTTACCTAAAAATAAAGCAAGAAGCCTCATTAGATGCTAATTGCCATTTGTGCCAACTGAAGTGAGATTTTGGTGCTGTGTGCCATTTGGCACTGGGTTATCTACGGGAAGGCCCAAGCCCAGGGAAGCTCAGAGTCCAGAGCCAAGCCCCAAGGCACAGCAGGGGCAGTAGGGCAGGCAGGAGGACAGAGGAGCCCCAGGTGCCAGGAAGCACCTCCATCCCTCCTCTGTGCTCAGTGGGCACATGGAAGCCCAGGGTTGGAAGGAGGGAAGAACCTGCCCTAGTGAAATAATAAAATAATGATAATAATAAATAAATAAAAGGAGAAGTGGCTCATGGGGCCAGAAGATGGTTCACCTGCTAGATCTTATGGCTTGTCATGTGTGTGATCTGGGTTTGGGACTGGCACCACATGGGATCACCACAGCACCAGAGGAAGCACCAGGGCTGTAGTGTCTGCCTCTCCTCCTTCCTAGTCTCTCTGCCTGAAACAAAAAGATGAAAAAGCTGTCCCAGGAGCAGTGAAAGTGCACGTGCTTGAGGCTTCAAGCATGGCTGCCACTTCCCCTGGGCTCAATCTGTCTGGAAGCTACACAGTCCCTCTGAAGTCAAGCATCTTCCTGTGGGCTCCAAGGGCATCCTTGCCTGGGCCTGGAGGCAGAGGTGGGGCCAGGACCCCTGAATAGTGCTAACAAACCACAGTGATTAGAACCCAGAACCAGTGCATGGGACTTAGAAAGGACCCAAGTTTGTCTGTTGCATCTGGAACTGAGTTCCCAAAGTGCTGGGGTTTCTACAAGGGTATCCTATAGTCTGGTGGACTTTGTCATTTTGTTTGTTTAGGGCAGAAGGAGAGAGTGAAGGAAAAGTTTATGGCTACAGCATCAAAGCTTCTTCAGCACAGAAGAGGCTAGTCTCAAACCTGGGTCACACACATAGCAAAACAGTCTTCGTGTTCTGACCCAGTTTCTGGAACCCCACCTATGCTGCTCTCCACTCCACAGCTGCACGGCTCAGAGGGGATTCTGCAGGGAGCCCATTTAACTAACTTCTCCAGGGTTTCATGCCTTTGGCACTGGGTTTCATGCCCAGACACAGCCCCACCTCTCATTCCAGGGAGCCCCAGGCCTGCGGTCCACCCATCCTGTGGGCATTTTCCAGCAGGGGTTGTAGGGTGGACACCCCAGTGACCTGAAGGGCCTGTCACAGGGATCACAAACGCACCCCCTCCAGAACTTTGGGTTCAGAAGCTGTGGAGTGGGCCTGTAATTCACTTTTCCAACATGTTCCCAGGGCTGCTGACATGGATTGAAAGGAAAGCTTCTGCCTGTGGAATGCTGTTCCACATCACCTAGAGGACAGAGGATCCTGGGGAACTGGTATGACTAACTCATGCTGCACCCCCAGCCACCTTAGGCTCTTACCCAGGGAGGACCAGCATCTATAGGGTCTGAATGTTTCCACAGGAAAGTTCAGGTGAATTGTGAGGTAAATCTCTTTCAGTCCAATCTTTCAATCTGTCCTGGGCCTCCTGCTGGCTCCCCACTACCCCACCCCACCCAGGCAATTCTTTTTCTTTGAGACCATCAGCATTTCTAGGCTGTTTGTCTAAAGCACTGTCTGTCCCATCATATTAGAAGCTCCCTCAGTGTGGAGCTGTCAGGCAGGGTAGTCCTGGAAGGGCCCTGAGGGAAGAAGAACTTGGCCAGCCTCCCCTATCCCAACCCACCTGCCCCTTCTCAGAGCCCCAGCTCAGGCCTTGGGGATGCCTCATAGGTAAGAGCCTCGTCTCCCATTCACGAGGTGTTGAAAACTGCCCTGTCTCTTGAGCACCTGAGATAAGATTCTCTCCCTATAATCTATTGAATAGAATGAAGAGGCCTCCACAAATGGTATCATGCTGGACCCGGAGCTCAGGGCAGCAAAAGGGGACCCAAGAGGAGACAAGGTGCCCAGACTGGGTGTATTGTCAGAATCAGCAGCTGGAGAGCTGTTATAGCCACCTCCTTCTCCTCTGCTCCCACCCACAAACATTAACACTGCCATGGAAGGCTCTGGAAAACATCCTTGGTCTGACAACTTCATTTTGCCTGATTAATCTGGGGCACTGGGCAAAATTGCATCCAGGTCTTAGGGACCATCCTGCAAAAGCAAAACCCCCACTGAGTGGCTTCTGTCTCCTTCTGTCCCCTCCTGTCCCCTCAGACAGGATTTCTGGAGCCTCTGAAGGAGCACGGGCATGTGTGAGACCAGCACTCTCCACAGAGTCAGATGGACTGGTATGGGGGACACCAACACGGGCCCCATTTGACACCCCAGCTGCTTCTCCACACACATGCCCACACCCCGACCGAACCTTGCCAACTCCCACGGGATCCCTCCAGGCCTTGGTCACTATGGCCCAGGCCACCAGTCAGCCCAGGAGGTGTGGGAGGTGAGGGCCCTGGGTTGGCACAAGGAGGTGGCACAAACCATGTGGGTCTTAGCTGCTGCCTGTGGCCTCATTGTGTCACCCACCCTATAATTTACCCCTGGCAGGGCCAATCCCCTGCACTGCTCTCAGCTTCCCATCTCCCAGCCTGCTAGGGATGCCAGTGGCTGTGAACACACACTGGCACAGATACCTGGCACCCTCAATGATGTGGGTGAGATGCAGAGTTACCCCCACATGGCTCCAGATGGGCAGACACTTCAACGAGACAAGCAAGCCTGCATACAGAGGTGCCAGGAGCACAGAGAGACATGCAGTCAGTAGAGACATGCCTGGGCAGTGGGGCCCACACACTGTGCCATGTACCTGGTCCACGGGGAGACACACATATCGGTCTGCATGACAGACACACATCTCCTTAGCATCGTTGACTTGGAGGCAGAGCAGGCAGGAAGTGAGGCCAGTTTCCTGTCTGGGGAGAGGTCAGGTCTGGGGTGAGTGTGGGTCCCAGGTGTGGAGATGAGGCAGAGGAGGGAGAGGACAGGAATGGTCCCCTCATTAAGGGTACAGGACAGTGGGCAGGGTCAAGCATCCCCTTTCTAGTGGAGCTCCAGGAGGTTGGCTTCTGGAATCATCCTGTCCTGCCCTCACTCCATGCCAGCCAAGGGGACAGCCTCCACCACTCCAAACCCTTTGTCTCCACCAACCAGTTCCTCCCTCCTCTGCCTGGGGCTCTGGGGTTCCACAGCAGTCCCCTCAATGAGTATGGAGCCAGGGTGCAAAACCATGTGTATCTTTTTATTAGAAATGTCCTTGGTATAAAAACAATCATGCGCTACACATTGTCATCAATAACTGTCACCAGACACCCAGGCACTGAACTCCGTGTCATCGGCAGAAGGGGGCAGCGGGCAGGCGGGACACACGGCAGACGAGTTGAGGCAGGCAGGTGGGCGGGCTGCGGGCCACGGGACACACACAGAGGCCACCAGGAGGACGCAGCACTTTGCAACACACTCAAGATTGGTTTTTGTTTTGACTTTTTTTGTGCATTTTGATTTTTTCCTTTTTTTTTTTTTTTTTTTTTTTGTGAGGTGGTGGGATATTTGGTGAATCAGAAAGAAAAAAAAAATGTCCGCAGGGAGAGAAGGGCCCAGGCTGGATGAGGACGAAGGTGAGCTCGTACATAGCATACAGGAGGGAAAGATGCACCAGAGGAAGGATGTACATGGCACACGAGAGACCTGGAGACAGAGAATGAATGAGACAGAGGAGGCTGAGGCAGAAAGAAAGCAGAGACAGAAAAAGCAGACATCACAGACAGAGACTGAGAGAAAAGAAGGTGCAGTGGAGAGATAAGAGAACATAAAGACAGGCATGGAGACAGACTAACAGGTCACCAGAGAGATAGATAGAGCGACGGAGACAACTAACAGTGGGGCTCAGGTTGCTGTGGGTTGGAGGCAGAATATGCAACAGTCCTAGACACAGGTTCCTGGGTTGCCCAGGGGTACCCGAAGCTACCCGGGCCTATCATCCTCCTCCTGTCGCCAGCCCAACTTGCCCAGGCTGCCCAGAAGTAACAGCTGGAGGGCTCCACTGTCCTCAGCACCAAGCCACGTCCGTGGGTGCCCACGGGCAGGCAGGACATCAGCTGGGGCCCTGGAAGTGGCCCTGGCCCGACGCACCATCTATGAGGGTTCCTCCTCTTCCCACTGGGCACCAAAGCCCAGCTAGATGGCATGGTTGGTATAGGTAACGTAGGTCTGCTTGTTAGCCAGCACTGGAAGGAGACAGAGCAGGTGTACAGGAGTCACTGCATGGCCTCTCTAGCCCCCAGCCCTTCCTTTCGCACAAACATCAATGCCAAGGCATCAAATCCAGCCCCCCAGACTAAGCAACCCATATACCCCAAACCATATGCTGGTGCCACCTAGCCTAGCCCACTATTTTTCTTTTTTTTCTTCTTTTTTTAAAATTTATTTATTTTTAAATTACAGAATTACATGTCAACAGGGGTTTGAATCTACACCATTCCCACCATCAGAGTTCTGAATCTTCACTCTCCCCACTGTAATCCACCACAGTTCCCCTAAAGTTGTAGACATGGGCCAACCATCTTCTCTGCAACTATCTGTCCACATTTATTCATAGTTACCCCTTCTTTTTCTGATTCAATCCTCTCTTCCCCTCTAAACCACTCATAACATCGTAGCTACCTCCATATGTCCCTCTCCTTTTCCTTCTCTCTCTCTGGGTGCTGATGGCGCTGGAGTGCAGAGTCCTCTTATCTTCATCCTATCACTTCTCTCCCACTGGGAGTGTGGATCAAGGCTGTTTATGGGGAGCAGGAGATAGGAGTTCTGGCTTCTGTAATTGCTTCTCCACTGAGCATGGGCATTGACAGGTTGATCCGTACCCCCAGCTTATTTCTATCTTTCCCTAGTGGACCAGAGCTCTGGAGATATGAGGGTCCAGGACACATTGGTGAGGTCATCTGCCCAGAGAAGTCATATCACACTGTTTTTCCACTGCACCCAACTCTTGGACTCACCCAGTCTCCTAGCTCATACTTCCCATCCCCACACCTTTACAGGGATGAGCTGCTTGCCTGGAAGATCCCTCCCCCTACCACCACCCCTTCTAAACCCTTCTCTGAGTGGAGCTTCTCCTATGGAGCCACTGCCACCTCCTGACTCCACCATACTTTAAGAGTCCCAAATATGTGTGATTGAATTATATAAACAAAAGTATAAGCAAAGGGAGGTTTCTCAGGTTAGCAGCACATATTCCAGAAGAATACTGTGAACAATACTGTTAGATGCACTAGCCTGGCAGCCTGGGGACAGAGAGAGGAAAAGCAATGGAGGAAGCAAATACCAGAACTAGAGAGGTTGGGGAGGCAAGAAATGAGGCAGATGACTGACCTGGCCCTCTCCTCAAGCCCACAGGGAAAGGAAGTCTCTTGGGTCCTCCAAGCCCCAGGTGAAGGTACCGCTTCCATTTCTGGGGTTGCATGTCTTGGTATCTCCCATCTCCCAGCCCCAGTCTTCTGGGGGTCCCCCTTCACAGGGATCAAGGTTAGAAAGGTACAGAGTCTGCTCAGGTCCTGCCTTTTGTCCTGTGCTGCTAATGTTCAGGGCTGCTCACTGTGGCCTGAGGAATAGCTCAGTGGACAGTCAGAGCATAAGTGCTGCCTCTTGTGTGTGTAGGGGTAGAGGTGGGGACTCACCCACTGGAGCAGAGGATGCTAGATGGGAGAAAATGATGGTGCCCTTTGTCACAAAACTGACTGCTCTGACCCTTCATCTGGATTCAGTCAGCTCAGAAAAGGAGACCCAATAGCCAGGCTCACTGGGAGTGGCTGGCCTGGAGAGAAGACACTGAAGGCAGGGCTGCACAATGACTTCTCTCCATTTTCCCTGCATCCATGGCTAGCAAACTAAAGACTATACTTCCCAGCCTCCTTTGCAGCTCTATGTGGCCCCACTGACTACATTCTTTGATGACATATGAGTGGACGGGCTTGTGAACTTATATGCTACGTGATTAAAATGGATGGTCTCTCCTGTACTTCTTCCATCTGCCATGAGCAGGAGAGTCCCTGAAGACAGCCACCTCAGCAGTGAGGGCATAGAGAGCCCTCTGGAGCTGGTGGAGTAACAAGGTGGAAGAAGCCTGGGTTCACCTCATGCCCAACCACGATGTGTTATTTTATCAGTGAGAAATAAACATGTGTGATTGAAACCATTCCATTCTGGAATCTGTTTCTCAAAGCAGCACTACCAAAAGCCCCCTGACAGAGGCAGGACCACTGTGTCCAACTGTCAGGGGGCCACTGTGTGTGAGAAGAAGCACACTAGTTGACAGGGAGACACCAGCAGGGAGGCTTGTATACTGTTTGAGCTACAGGAAGAACTTTCTCCTGGCCACACAGAATGAAGGGTTGGGCTTACATGGCAGCTGAGCTCCCTGGCAGCAGAGACATTCAGCAGAAGGTGAGTGATCATGTAGACAAGCAGTGGTGGGGAAGTTCTGAGTTCTAGGTGCCACCAGGGTGGATGCTAGTGGGTACTAGTGGCAGAACAGTGCCTGGAATGTCCAGGAAGAGAGTAAGCGCACAGCACAGCACCTTGAAGTATGTAAAGAATTCCCACTTTCGTTTCTAGAATGACCCCTGCCCCTTCAGGGTGGTGAATAACCAAGAAGGAAAAAGATTCACAGGATGGGGTTAGGAGGGGGGCCTGGCTGGGGACACTTGGAGAAAGGAGCTGAGTGACTGGGGGCTTGGACCCAGGGGTAGCAGGAGGTAAAGGGCCAGCAGTCTGGATCTTAAGCATCTCCTTCCTTGCCTCAGTTTCCCCATCTGTAACATGAGAAGAGTGACACACCCCTTTTATCTTTTCTTCTCTCCCCCCCCCTCTCTCTCATCTGGGTTTCTGTCACCAGCCTGTCTACACCACTTCTCTGCTCTTCCACTGTTATAGGAAAAAGAACCAGCAGCAGCACTATAAATCAGGGGCAGCAGGTAGAGCTTGGAGAATCGGTTACCCAGGGCTCCATCACCCCAAGGTGAACTGACAAAACTGAGTTTCCAAAACTGCGGGCCCATCAGCAGTTGCTTCCCTCAGAGGTGAAGGAAAACCAGATCCCACCAACTGCAGGAAAATGGGAGTCTGGGGCTGTGTTGGGGAGGGTTGGCGGTTGGGGGAAGGGGACGACACAGGAGGGAGGCAAAGGGACAGGGAGATGGGAGGAAGTGGCGGGGAAGTGAGGTGCAGTGGCCCCTGTTCTCCCACTAAGAACAGAGCTGTCCACCTAGAAAATCCAGTTATGAAAACACAAAAAATAGCTCCCCTGGATAGAGTGCCTGCTTTGTCATATATAAGACCCAGGCTCCAGTCTGGCTCTAACTGCACTGCAGGAAGCTTTGGGGCTGTAGTGACTGTCTATCTGAAAATATTGGCCTAGAGTGATAAGACTCCAGCAATGACAGAGAAATACATCTAACCCATGCGTTCCAGAACCTGGAAGCACATTGGGCCCTCAGCCAAAAGCCAGGGGCCCAGGGTCTTCTGGCAGAGCTTCCATCTACTATGGGGAAAATGGGAACCGTGAGTCTGGCCGTGAGGAGCCAGAGGAAGTTCCAACTGGGAGTCAGGAGATTTTGGCCCAGTTTAAAGCCACTTGTCTAGAGAGCTCAGGCCTACCATGTGGTCCTGCCAACAAGTACCTCTCCAGCCTCCTCCTCGTCTGTAGAAGGGGGTCATGACAAACCCTTTCTGACTCCCAGCCCTAGGATGAGTGGGGATACTCTTCAAGCCTCACTGAGCAGCAGGCAAAGGGACAGGACTGAAGCAGCCTCAGCCACAAGGACAGGGACTAGAGGTATAGGCAGGGCCCCCACCCATCCCGTGCTAGTGACAGGCAGTCTGCACCACAGATAACAATTAGCTGGGCCATGACAGGCACCAGCTGACAGCCACTATTTGTCGCTCCCGTGTCTCAGCACCCAATCTGCTGGCAATCAGGCCCCTGAATTATTTATTCTGTTGTTTGTTTAAAGATATGTGGCCTGCCAGCGACAGAGTGAAAAATGTCCCTGCTCCACTGGTCTGACACCACCCCTCTCCTCTGATTCACACCCCCCTGTTCTGAATGCCCCCAGAATTAATCACTTGGCTCCTGCCTGCCACCTGCACTGTCACTGAGCTGAGAGACAGCGGGGACAAGGGCACTGGCCTCTGGCTCCCATGGAAGGGGGGAGGGACTAGTGAGCAGCTCCCAAGCCTTCCTTGCAGAAAAAAAGGGCCACCCTCTCCTCACACCTCCACATTCCTCTCTGTCTGGTACAGGTGGGGACCATCCTGTCCCCTGGTGGCCTCTGAGCAACAATGTCAACAAGGTGCTGTTGGAGCTCTCTGTGAAGGCCCGGGACCGTCCCCATGGTGCCTGTCACAGCACCAGTGTCATGTCTAGTTAGTCAGCAGTGGTTTCAGGAGCAAAGCAGGGTGTTGAGGGATGGAGCATGAGCCTCTGAGGGAGGAGGATACCCAAGTCTGGACTGGAGTAACAGGAGTGGGACAGAAGGGCCCAGCCAGGCCTGCACTAGGGGTTTCTGCACAGGTACCACCACAGGTGGGGGACAAAGCCCTATGAGGACACTGTCCCACCTCATCTCAGAGTGGAGGGCCCCGGAAGTGTCTCAGAGCTGGAGGTGCAGGAAAGCTGATGCTCTAGGAGGAGGGGTTGGGCAGAGAACATCAGTAGTGGAGAGTTGGGGAAGGGGACATGAATCAAAAAAAAAGGACAGGTCGGGGCCAGGTGGTGGCGCACCTGGTTGAGCGCACATGTTACAGTTGTTACAGTGCGAAAGGACCCAAGTTCGAGCCCCTATCCCCCACCTGCAGGGGGAAAGCTTCACAGGTGGTGAAGCATTGCTGCAAGTGTCTCTCTGTCTCTCTCCCTCTCTATCACCCCCTTCCCTCTCAATTTCTGACTGTCTCTATGCAGCAAATAAATAAAGATTAAAAAAAATAAAAAAGAGGACAGGTCAAAAACCAACTGAGTACACTGGTCAGCAAGGAAAATAGAGGCCTCCGGACAGGGAGGCCCTATGAAGTCAAGGAACAGAGGTTGTGTGGGGGCAGTCAGCCACCACTTTGCTGTGTGACCCCAGGAGAGTCACTAACCCTCTCTGGGCCTCAGCTGGGGAGAAAACCTCCAGCCTTACTTGGGTCTCACAGGATTGTTGTGAAGATCACTCAACAGAAGGGAAGGCTCGGGGAAGCAAAAAGTCCTGTTTGGGTGTAGAAAGGAACTTTACTCCTTTCCACAGCTGACACACTCTCACACTGGGCACGGAGCTGAGGGAGACAGGGAGAAGGTGCTTCACCAGAGCCCCAATCCAGGAAGGGTGACTACATGAATACACAGGGATAGAAGGGCTTCCATTTCTCCTGATCTCTGGAGTGTGAAGAAGGAGGCCCCCTCTGGAGCCTGCGCTCTGGGTCCACACCCCTCCTGCCTCCAGCAGTAGCCCTTCCCCAGCATTGGGGGAATGTGGTGCTAACTCTAGGTCCTGCTGCCTCTACCAACCGGTGCGAGCCCCCATGACTTCATGTGGGGGTGAGGGGCAGAGTGGCCACTGAAACCACTAGGACACTTAGAGGATGCCCAGGGAGGAGAACATAGCAGACAGGAGTGACCACAGAATCCTTGGACTCCCCCCATGCTGAAGGAGCAGGAAATGAGGCCAGGGAAGCCTAGCCCACAGACTGGAGGCCCCACCTGTGGGACAGCAATGCTCAGACCCAGCCCTGCCACCTGGTGCTGAGCAGGTTCCTGCCCTCTGAGCTGCGCCCCCTCACACACACACACCAGTGTCACATAGATGGTGAAGGTGCTGGCCTTTCAAGGTGGCTGTGGGGGGGTGGTGGAAAAGGATGGAGGGTCTGTGGGGCTCAAGGTCAGGGTTCAGGAAACAGGCCTGAGGCCTCAACAAACACCCCACCCCATCCCCACTCCCACCATGGGTCCTGTTAGCTTCTCCCTGGTCTCTGCCTTCACAGAGGGCAGGCTAAAGGGGGGGGGGGGAGTGGCGGGGGCAGGGACAGGGATGCTAGCAGAGGTGGTAGCCTGTGCCCTCCTATGCATGTTCCTTGACCCTGAGGGCCATCCCCTCCTCAGGCCTGTAGTAGGGCTGCCCCTCAGGTACCTCCTCCTCCTTACCATATCCTTTTTGAAGTTTGTCCCCATAGCTGATGTCTCATAGAACCAGGCCCTGGGGATAACCTGCTACCTGATGACAGTGGCTAGGTAGGTCCTCCGGCCACCACCCCCGGTACTTTCCACCCCTAGTGGACCAGGTTTCCAATCTCCAGAGTCTGGCCCTATGACAACCCCCTTTCTCAGAAAAGTCTCAGTGTCACCTGCATGAACCAGGCTACCCATTGCCTCACCATAGAGGGGTCAAAGGCCCCTGGTGGGGGTGATGGCTGGATGTGGGGGAGTCCCTGAGGTTCTACTAGGATGCCAGGAGGCAGGTTAGAGGGTGCTAACCTGGGATGGAGGGAAAGAAGGAAGAACCCATTGTCCTTGGGGATCTTCCAGCACCCCCACACCCTCAGGTCAGGGTGCTGGGGAGGAAGGCAGGGCCAAACACTCACCTGGGGCCTCGAGGTTCTCACAGAGCTCCGACTTGGCCTCGCCATTGGGCCGGAAGCTGCCCTTCTGTGTGAACTTGTTGGACATGGTGGCAGCCGTGACCACGGCCTTGAGGCTGCGCTTTCGCTTGGGCACGTTCTGCTCCGGGTGGAAGAGGATGATGTAGACCTTGGGCATGTAGAGCATCCCCAGGGACACCGAGGCGCTCAGACTCACTGACACCGTCAGCGTCGTTGTCTGGATGTACAGCTGGGGAAAAGGCAGGCAGGTGAGCTCGGGCCCCCGGGACCCCAACCATCCATGCCCACCCATACTCCACACCCCAGCAGCCGGCAGGCCCAAGACCCACCCTGTGCCCCTTGGTGCAGCAGGGACTCACGACACCAAGCTGGGACTCTAGACCAGAACCCCTGAGCTGAGATGCAGGCTCCACCATTGCGCTGCAGGATCCAGATAAGTCACGGCTGTGCCTGCCTCCCCTGTGTGGCACATCTGATCGTCACAGCACGTCCTCCCCAGGACCACAGTAAAAATGGGTGACTATCACATGTCATGAGGGCGTACAATAGTGCCTGGCACTCAGATGGCACATGCAGGTGTCTCCTACAATTACAGCAGATTCAGGGAACACCTTTGAGAAGAAGCCCTCAGGGGATCCTCACTGACCAGCCTCAGGACCAGCCCCTTGCATAGAGCTGGGAGTGGCGTGAGCACCTGTGGGTGCCAAGGAGTAAGTCCCCATGGTTATGCCAAGTCTCTGGACCAGCACCCCCACTCACTGACTGCCCCCCACACCTCCCTCTCAGAACAGGATGTTGGAACGGGGCCCACCGCGGCCAGCGAGATGCTGCAGTGGCAGCGCAGTCAGAGCACATTTCACGCTCACTCGCCAGCACGAACAGTGACAGATGTTTAGCAGGACGAAGGCCCATTAATCTGGGGGCTGGATAATCCATTCTTCAAAGCAGGGCCTTGCAGGCAGGGCCTCACAATCCCCACTGCCCTCCTTCCTGCCTGGCAGTCCTGCTCCCTCACTAGACTTCAGCCGCCACCACCACTTCCTGCCCGCCTACCCTCTGTCAGGGTGGGGTAGATAGGGGAGACCAAGGCTCTGACCTAAGATTTGTGGGTTTGTGGGGCAGGAAGTTCCCTAAATCTACTGTTTCTAGACCTGGGCCAGGGACCGGGGCCACCTCCTCTAGTGCCTGTCTGATATGCTGCCTCCTTCAGAAAGCCTTCCTGGATCCCCTGCTCTATCCAGTCCCCTGAGATACCCTTTGTCCTTTGTACCCAGTCCTGTAGTGGGGTGTGGACAGGATCTGGACTTGCTTCTGAGAGTTACAGGGCCCTGGCTTCACCTGGCAGCCCCCTGAGGACAAGGGCCAGGCCCTCCAGTTCTACTGCTTCTCCCCAGTTCCCACCCTAGTCATCAGTATGGCCACCACTGCAGCCACCCTCCCTGCTCCCCTGCCCATGGGCGAGGGGCTGGAGAAGCACCAGGGTCTTAAAGGGGAGGGCGTGCATCCAGAGGTTGTCTGCTCTTTCTCAGACCCTCAGTTGTCTCGTAAGCACTATGGCAATACCCCCCCCCACACACACACACACACATACTTGTACCACAAGGCCACTGAGCAGACTTCGAAGTCATGAGACCCAGGCAGCATGGTTGGAGGAGGAAGAGGAGGCTGGGCTGCAGAAAGACAGCTTTACACATCCCCATTGGGACAACTGTCCCAAGTTCAGGGGAGGACAGTTAGCACCTTATGCGGAGCTGCTGACCAGCAGTGGAGTGAGAAGAGTGGTGACCAGTCATTGTGTGTGTGTGTGTGTGTGTGTGTGTGTGTGTGTGTGTGTGTGTGTGTGTGTGTGTGTGTGTGTGGAGTTGAGAGGGTTGGTCACCTTAGGGCAAGGGACCCCAGAGTAGCAGAACAGAGCTACAGGGAATAATAGTAGTCTGGGTTGGCCAAGACCAGGCTTCTGATTCACCACTGTACTGGGGGTTCCCTGCAGACACCAGAAGTCTCCCTATTAGGCTGAGGGCTCCCTGGGGACAGAGGCTGCCTCCTCTTTCACAATGGGGCTGTGGGTGTAAGGTAGGACATCCCTAGGCTAGATCCCCACCTTAGCCCTTGGTCCACCTTTCTGATGGACAGGGTGCAGCTGAGCCCAAGAGCTGATAGCATGGGAGAGAGAGGGCCCTGTATGAACAGATTATACCTTGCAGTGAACACAGTCCTGTGGTGAGGATCAGAGGCTGGACCCAGGTCCTGCTCCACCCTGGCCAGCTATGGTCCCCTCCAGAAATGCACTTAGAGTCAGTGCCTTGGGTGTACGCATCTTTGCTGCAGAAGCCCCAAGTCCTGGACACTTGCCCTTTCAACAAGAACAAGGGCTCTTCCTCTCCATTTTGCATGCAGCCCTGAAATCTACAAAGGCAGCCCTGAGCCCAGGCACCACAAAGTCCTTGGTGTTTGTTCAACTGCTTTTCAGTCTAGGGGTCTTTGTGCAAATACAATATAGACAGGGGTTACAGAGGTCAAACTAGCCAAGCTGTCCCATTTCTACTGGGACCTCTTCCTCCCAGCACAGACTCCAGAGGTTCCTCTACCCACCCCCAGTCTGGCCCTGTGCATGGTATAAGTGAGGCTGCCCCCCCTCACACACACACACACACACACACACACACACACACACCAGCCCCTCTCCTAGCTCCAGAGCCTACAGTTCTCATACACTCCTGGTGTGTGCCTTTCTGCAGCCCAGCCCCTCTTCCTCCTCCACCCATGCTGCCTGGGTCTCATGACTTCGAAGTCTGCTCAGTGGCCTTGTGGTCCAAGTATGTGTGTGTGTATGGGGGTGGGGGGGTAATGCCATTGTGCTGATGAGAGTTCTCACACACTCCTTATGAAAACACACTTCAGGAGCTGCCCAAAACCTCTAAAGCCCAACGGACACCCCACAGGGAGGGGGCCCAGGCACCAAGGCAGCCTTCAGGGTGTGATTCCACCACCCAGCTGACTCCTAGCCTGGAGCTGCCTGCCCCACACCATGCCTGCTCTCCCCTCTCATCAGACTTGGTCCCCTCAGTCCCCTGCTTGGAGCCCTGCCTCAACCTTGGGGTGCTTCCAGGGTGAAGGAGGGTATCTAGGAAGGGAGATGGGGTGGAGGGAGAGAGGGCACTAGCAAGAGCTGCTGTGAATGACGAAGTTGTTGCCATTGTGCTATGTCAGGGGGGGTACAGGGTTCAAGGGCTCTGATGGGGGGGCAACAGTGGTTCTGCCTGTTCTGTACTTGTGCCAGGTGCCCCCAGTGGGTGCTGACAGTCTCAGGATCTGTACAAAGCAGACAAACTAACTTCCCCCTACCCCAGCCATCCTCTGTGGCCACTTCAGGTCCCAACCCAGCTGAGCAGGAGCCCTGCATGGTGCAGAGGCCGGCCCCACACGGCTCAGGATAATGCCACCGGCTGCAGCTGTAAGCCTTGGAAATCCAAGCTAACACTGGGAAAGCCAGCCCTGCTCAGCAGAGCGGCACAGACAGCTCCGCTTGGAGCAGACACGCACCCCTGGGGAGCAGCTAAGCACTAGCAAGCACCAGGCACACACACCCGCTCACACACATATTCATACACCTGTGTCACTACCTGCACACACACCCCAGCTGAGCTGCACACGTAGACCTGACTCTAACACAGATGGGCTCACACATACACAGACTCACACACAGACTCACAGGGGTACTCACGTACACACCTGTACGCACACCCACAGCTACATACACATGACGAACACAAGGGCAGCCATAAATCCCTCAGCACGTGCCTGCTTGTTCCCACCCAGTCTGCACAAGCACACAGACTGTTTTGGCTCAGGTGTGGGGTGTCCTAGAGCCAGGCTTGGCTCAGGACTCAGGACACTCCCTGACCTCATCTACATATGCTTCTTAGGACCACTCCCCCACCAGCCTCATACCTGGAAGACATACCCCTGGAAGACAGGCCACTTTTCCACCCCCACACCACCCCCTAGAGCAGGCCCGAGGGATCTGAAGTAAAGCACACAGCTCCTGCCCTTGAGAAACAGTTGGAGAAAAAGTGGCACCTAACAAGAAAGCCCAGAGCTGCAAGAGCAGTATGGGCTAGGCTGGAGGCTCCTGAGTCAGACTGAGCAGGATCAAGTCCAGTCAAGTCCCCTACAGGCTGTGTGACCTTAGACAAATCTCTCTGTGTCTCCATGTCCTCATCTGTAAATGGGAACCATGGCAGCTACCCTGACATCTTTTATGGGACCTGTTGGCATTCAATGTCAGTAGCACATGACAAGCATTCATCTGCCCTGGTTTTGGTGGCAGCCTCACTGGCAGTTCTCCAGGAACTGACTCATGGCTTTAAGTGACAGGATGATGCCACTGTGCATCTCTATCCCAGTCCTCAGCCCGAACCTTGGGCTTGTAAGATCAGCCTCTGACTTAAGAGCTCACCTGTGGTTCTATCAGGCACCCCAAGCTTAGCTCACCTGGATGGCCTCCAGCTCCCTACCCCACCCCTTGTGCTCCTATCAGTCTAGTAGGGACACACTGCTGCTCCAGCCCCTCCTCAGGATCCAGTCAGCAGCCACATGGGTCCTCTCCAACCCACACTTCTGCATGTCACTGCTCAGAACCAGGGGCTACCCTTCCCCTACAGGAATGGCCAGGATCCACCTGCAGTCTTTGGGTCCTGGGCCATCTGCCCTGTCACCCCTATGACCATATCCCCAACCTTTCCCAGTAAGCTATTTACACATCCATCATGACAGTGACTATTGTAATAGCTACAAGAACTGCAGAGGGAGCATGGTCCCCATCTGCAGATGGAGAATAGGAGACTTCTGGGCCAACAAGACAGCTCACCTAGGGGGTTGCTGGCCCAGGTTCAAGCCCAGCACTGCACTAAGGGTAGCTTCACTGCTATGGTGTATTTCCCCCTCTCCCTCTGTCTATATTTTTCTATCTGAAAAAGTCAGCCAGGAGCATTGAAGCCCTGACAATGACAAGACAGACAGAGATAGAGATAGAGATAGAGAGAGATAGATAGATAGAAAGAGAGAGAGAGAGAGAGAGAGAGAGAAAGCTTGTTTGCCTTAGATCCCAAAGGTAACAAAGGTCCTCAGCCCACTCCTGTCTCCTTGATTCAGGCCCCTGACTCCACTGGCTCCCAATCCTCTAAGACAACCCCTGGGATAAAACAGTGCCAGGGTTAGATGTGGGCACAATCCACAGAGCCTTGGGTGTGCCCAGACCCTCCAGCCAGACAAGAAGAATGACCCAACAGAACCACCAACCAGTGGAACAAGGACCCTCAGCCACAACTGCCATACCTAGGCTCCTGAGCTTGAGTGGCTTGGGGTTGGGGATCAAGTGCCCACACATCTCCCACCTCAAGTGCCCATGGGGTGCTGTTAGAGCAGAGGGAGGGCGTGACAGGACTGGACAGGAGGGAAGGTGGGCTGAGTGAGGCAGGAGACAAGTGGAGAAAGAAGAGGTGCTGCATCACAGGCTGACGAAAAGAGGGGAAAGAGGAGGGGTGGTAGAGAAGAGATAGAGAGAGAGGAGTGCAAGGGCAGGGGCGGAGAAAGGAAGAGATAGAGAGAGAGGAGTGCAAGGGCAGGGCGGAGAAAGGAGGAGAAAGAGAGAGAGGAGTGCAAGGGCAGGGGCGGAGAAAGGAGGAGAAAGAGAGAGAGGAGTGCAAGGGCAGGGGCGGAGAAAGGAGGAGAAAGAGAGAGAGGAGTGCAAGGGCAGGGCGGAGAAAGGAGGAGAAAGAGAGAGAGGAGTGCAAGGGCAGGGGCGGAGAAAGGAGGAGAAAGAGAGAGAGGAGTGCAAGGGCAGGGGCGGAGAAAGGAGGAGAAAGAGAGAGAGGAGTGCAAGGGCAGGGGCGGAGAAAGGAGGAGAAAGAGAGAGAGGAGTGCAAGGGCAGGGCGGAGAAAGGAGGAGAAAGAGAGAGAGGAGTGCAAGGGCAGGGGCGGAGAAAGGAGGAGAAAGAGAGAGAGGAGTGCAAGGGCAGGGGCGGAGAAAGGAGGAGAAAGAGAGAGAGGAGTGCAAGGGCAGGGGCGGAGAAAGGAGGAGAAAGAGAGAGAGGAGTGCAAGGGCAGGGGCGGAGAAAGGAGGAGAAAGAGAGAGAGGAGTGCAAGGGCAGGGGCGGAGAAAGGAGGAGAAAGAGAGAGAGGAGTGCAAGGGCAGGGGCGGAGAAAGGAGGAGAAAGAGAGAAAGCAGGGGGAGGAGAGAAATGAAACAAACAAAGGGGGGAAAGAGGAATTAGGAAAAGAAAGGAGGAAAGAAAACCCAGAACCTGGAGGAAAAAAGTAGATCCCAGCATACCTGTAAGAGCACACTTACTACCATGTGTCAGGACCCAGGTTTAAGACCCAAATTCCCACCTGCAGGTGGGACGCTTCAAGAGTATTGGAGCAGTGCTGCAGGTGTCTCCCTCTCTCTTCCTCTCTTTCTCCTCTCTGTGTGTCTCTCTCACAAAAATAAATAAATATGAAATAAATGCAAGGAGAGAGAGAGAGAAAGCAGAAAGAGGCATATTCCAGAGCAGAGTAGATGCCCGTGGGTCCCAGGAGGCTGCCTTCCCCAGTCTCGGCTTACAGGCCTCACCCTGCCCAAGGTACCCCCAGGCCCACCCCCTCACCTTGTCGGCCGATTGCGAGGTGCCAAAGAATATGGGGATGAAGGCGAGCCAGACGATGCAGGTGGTATACATGGTGAAGCCGATGGGCTTGGCCTCGTTGAAGGTCTCAGGCACGCCACGAGTCTTGATGGCGTAGACAGTGCAAGTGACCATGAGCAGCATGCTGTAGCCCAGCAGGCAGATGAGCGACAGGTCAGAGATGTCACACTTGAGCACCCCCCTGGCGAAGCGGGGGTCGAGCGTCCGCTGGTCCTGGAAGTCCACCACTGAATGGGAGGGATCCACCACAAACCACACGCAGATGCCCAGCAGCTGCAGGGAAATGAGGCTGAAAGTGATGGCCAGCTGCGAGGCAGGGCTGATGAAGCGCGGGGCGCTCACCGAGCGCTTGCCCTGCTCGAAGATGCGATAGATGCGGTTGGTCTTAGTGAGCAGGGCCGCGTAGCTGATGCTCATGCCCAGCCCCAGGAAGATGCGGCGCAGGGAGCAGGTGCCCAGGTCAGGCTCGGCAATCATGAGGAAGGTGGTGGCGTAGCACAGGAAGATGCCGGCCAGCAGGACGTAGCTCAGCTCTCGGCCTGAGGCCTTGACGATGGGTGTGTCGTTGTAGCGTACAAAGGTGACCACCACAAAGAGTGTGGCAGCGATGCCCACCACCGCCAAGAAGAGGGGCAGCACGGCCCAGGGCGAGCCCCACTCCAGCTTGATGATGGGGATGGGCCGACAGCCCGTGCGGTTCTCCGTGGGCCGCATGTCATAGGGACATGTCTTGCAGTTGTAGCGGTCCACCTGGTACTGGTAGCCCGTGCAGGGCTCACAATGCCAGCAGCAGGGCATGCCCTTTACCGTCTTCTTCCGCTCGCCAGGCTGGCAGGGCAGGCTGCAGATGGAGCGGGGCAGCTGCCGACCACTGCCCGGCCAGTGCATCCGCTCTATCTGACAATGACAGCACAGAGGAGGGGGCCTCAGGACGTGCTACCTGCGCTCAGGGGCCCCATACCTGAATGGCTCAGCCAGACAGCCCGCTGCCCAGGCCCCACTGCTTGGGCAGCTGAGTCTAACAGGTGTAGGAGAAACCCAGGTCAAATCCCAAACTGCCAGGAGTTGGGGAAACTTGAGTCCAGAGATCAGTGAAGACAACCTAGAGGTGCACAGCAAGAGAAGACTCTGGGTGCTGACTCACAGCCCCTCAAGATCTTTCTACTTATAATGGGCCCCAAAGCAGCAGCAGTATCGCTCAGGAATCTGCTGGAAAAGTAAATTTCTGGTCCTACCGTGACTCAGAATCTGAAGTTTGTTTAATGTGACTCCAAGAAATAAACACGGGACTTGGCACATGTGTAGCACCACTGAGGGCCTCCCCAGCCCAACTTTTCCGTTCCGTGTTTTTAAAGAGAAAGGAAGAGAAACACCAAAGCACTGCTCCATCACCTGTGCGCCAGGGATTGAGCCCAGGGTTTCACGTATGATGGGCAAGCACTATGTCTGCCAAGCCACTTCCCAGGCCCCTCAGAATTCAAGGCTTAACAGATAAGTAAGTGTGCAGGACTAGGGAGACAGTATAACAGTTATGAAAACAACTTTCATGCCTGAGGTTCTGGACTCCCAGGTTCAGTCCCCAGCACCATCATAAGCCAGAGCTGTGCAGTGCTCTGGGGAAAAACCATGCAATAATTGATTAAATAAAATCAGTAAGTGTGCACCCTCACTCCAGATAATCATGCACACCCTGAAGCAGGCGTGCACTGCCCTGCAGCTCAGCCCACTAACCTCCTGTGGGCAGCACAGGGAGTAACAAAGAAGACACATCCTGTGTGCCCAGGGGCTGGTGCTTCACATCCAGATCTAGATTAGTGCCAGTCACAGTAGCATGTCTCAGAAGACACAACTGCTGTGAGCAAAGGAGCCACTTAAGTGTTGGCACATCCTGTTGACTGTGCGCCAGGATTCTGGGAAATAAGCACAAAGCCCAAAAGAGCCCCAGGCTCCAGGCACAGAGAGCTGGGTTGCACTCGGGAGCTGTATTCAAAGTGCCTGTTACACTCAATGTGGGTCTTGGTTTATTCTTGGAGACCACTGGGCCTGGCTGGGCTGGGACAACCTTTGTGCTGGTAACCACTCCTGGGAACGGAAACACTTGGTTCCAAAGCTAAGGAGAGGAGGGTTTTGGAGCTGAGAGGAAGAGTGGACATTCAGAGTTCAAAGACAGCCTCAAGGAAGCGGTGTGTCTTACTGTAGCTCCAGACAGAACAAGGTCAGGACCTCCCCTAGAAGCCAAAGAGCACAGCAGCATCCACTGTCCTGCAGAAATGATGGGGCAGGGCCATTCTTGTGTACAAGCAATGTGACACTGCAGGAGAAAGACCTTTCCCCCAGAGGACACAGAGGGTGGTGGGCATTCTAGAAGACTCTATGGCCCCTGTGGCAAGAGCAGTGAATATGCCCAAATCTGATATCTTCTCCAAGCTGGCTGTGTGCCCTTGAGCAGATGTCTCAACCTCTCTGAACCTTTGTTTTCCCACCTGATCCAATGAGAGTAGATATGAAGCCACTTTGCCCTTAGTTACTTAGAGTGGTTTTTGTGTAAAGTCATAATGGAAATAATGGAATTTTCTTTCTCACCAGAGCACTTGCTCAGCTTTGGATAGGGACTGAACCTGAAACCTCAAAGCCTCAGGCAGAAAAATCATTTACATAGCTATTCTGCTACCTTCCCAGCCAAGAAATTCTTTTTATTTCACTGAAATGACAGCCCCTCCAGGGCAGGAGCTTTATACTTGTTTCTCTGCTGTGTCTCCAGCCCCCTGGCACAGGGCTACACCCCAGCAGGGACCCTGTGAGTATGTGGTATCCACAGCCTCAGCAGTGATGTCCTGGCTGTGGTGAGTCTTGTTGTCAGAGCCTGCAGGAAGTGTGTGGGCAGGCAGGATGAGGTTTGGTCCTCTGCCTCCAAACAGCGCCTGCCCTGTGACTCCCAAAGAAAGTACAAAGGAGAAAGTGGGGAGGGTTGAGGCTCAGTACTTGCTTACTGCCACCTGCCCACCATCTCCAGGTTGGAGGAAGGATCTTGTCTTACAAGGGTATGAGGGGACCTTCAGGGGAGGATTCCACTGCCACCCACCTACAGCCTTGTGCTGCCTTCTACTGCTACATCTGGAGAACAGGGTGACAGTGCTACAGCCTCCCAGGAGGGCAGCCTCCCCGGAGGTCACATGCTCAGATCAGTGACCCAGCAGCCACTCAGTAAGGATTCTCAGCAACAAGTCCCAGCCATTGCTGCCCCCACTGCACCAAAACCAGACAGGCCTCCATTTTACCACTGTACTCAGTACCCTGTCCCATCTGTCTGTCCTCCTCCCCTCAGCAATACCAGGAGCATCACAGTAGGGACATGCTCTGATACAGCCCACTGCGTAGTCTTTAGAACACTCCTCAGGCTGGGTTACTAGAGCTCTTTGCCCTGACTTCCAGGATTGTTGGGCTAAGTAAGATCATGGGAGGATGAAAGTGCTTTGAAGAGCCCAAGGGGCTCATCCCTGGAAGAGATTATCCCAAGAGGAGATATGGGGCAGCTCTCCCAGGATCTGGAAGAAGGATGGTTGAGGTCAGACATGAGCCTGGGCTTCTGGGTCTTTCTGATCCATCTGGCTGTGAGGTTGTGTCCTGAGCACAAATCACCTCTCCACCTGGCAAGGTAGGGACCAAGTCCACAGGCATCTTCTTGGGGACAAGACACAGGTCCTTCCCTCACCCCCACCCCCACCCCAAAGCATAGGTATGTATACTTACAGTTAGAAACACTGAGTTAAAGGGGGGGAGGTCATCATGTCCCTAAGCCATCCCATGGAGGAGGAAGGGGAGATATGTGAACAGATACCACAATACCCAGAATAACAATGGCACAGCGGTTTGACAGTATCAGAGAACTAACTCTTGAAAAGGTCCAGAAAACCAGGAGTCAGGTGGTAGCACAGCCAGTTAAGTGCAGGTGGCGTGAAGCACAAGGACTGGCTCAAGGATCCTGGTTCGAGCCCCCAGCTCCCCACCTGCAGGGGAGTCACTTCACAGGCGGTGAAGCAGGTCTGCAGGTGTCTATCTTTCTCTCTGTCTTCCCCTCCTCTCTCCATTTCTCTCTGTCCTATCTAGCAATGACAACATCAATAACAACAATAATAACTACAACAACAATAAAAAACAAGAGCAACAAAAGGGAAAATAAATAAATATAAAAAAAAATTTTTAAAGGTGTGCAAAACCATACCACCTGATGAAGACTTGCGCCTAAAGAGCCCTCCCCAGTCCTGTCCAAATGCAGCCCCTCCCCAGCTTACCCACAAGCCTCAGACCACTTCACTCCAGTATGAATGTCTAGTTAGAGGCAGTTCCCATCTGAGTGAGTGGCTGACAGGAAAATCCCAGGCTAGACCAAAGGGCAGGGACAGAGAGGTCCAGGTTCCCTTTTCCCCAATTTGGGTCACAGGCCTCCAGGGCCTCTGGAATCTGGGAGGGGCTCCTGAAGGAAGGTCCAATGAGGTGTCAGGGGGCCCTCAGCTACCTCTCCCTGGTCTCCCCTTCCTAGGTTGGGGAGGCATGAGTGGAGGCATGATTGACATCCGCCCTGCAGCCCCTCCCGACCCAGGCACCTGCCCGCCGCTTACTCTGAGGTGCAGGTGGTCAGTCCAGGAGCCAATGACCTTGTACTCAGCAGAGCCATTGCGCAGCTGGTACTGGTAGATGTCGTAGCGCCCGGGCGCGTCTCCATTCTCATTGAAGGTCACGGGGTTCCCTGCAATGCCTGTGGGCACACAGCAGGCGGCACACACTCAGCATCTTGGCTGAGCAGGGCAGACACCTCTGGGAAGAACCCTGTATGGAATCCCTTGGAAATACCTACAGGCCCCCAGCCCACAGAGCCTGGGCCCCCTGCCCTACTGCAGGGGCCCACAGCATGGGGAGCAGGACCCCACCACGTCCGCACCTGAAAAGTTGACATTGCGGATGTACTTGAGCAGCTGCGTGCCGTCCACAGGGTCCATGCGTGGGCAGAGCCCCACGCGGCCCAGGCACAGGTCCCGGTGCATAGCGTGCAGTGCATGGCCCATGGCATAGACCGCGTCGATCACAAACTGCACTTTCCCCTCCTGCTCGTATGCTGAGTCCTGCCCGATGCGCTCGCGGTCTGCAGTGAGACAGGAGGTCCGGTGACTGTGAAACCATCACAGACCCCATGGGGAAGCTGGAGCAGTCCCACAGGCCTGGAGAGGCATCTGGGCAAGTCTAGGGCTCCTGGCTCCAAGGCCTGCACTGGCTTCATCATTTCAGGGAGTGGGGGAGGCATGTAAGGTACAGCCACTCAAAGGCAAAAAGTCCACAGCTCTTCCCAAAGTACCACTGACCCCTGAGGCCCCAGAACAGCCAGAGCTGCCCCCCAACTCACCAGGGCTCTGAGAAGACTGCTGCCCCTGGGGTCTTCCTGTGGCCCTACTGCTGTCTGGTCTGGTCTGGGCAGCTGCCTCCACAGGCCAGGAAATGTCCTGGACAGGAGTGATATCTGTCACTGAAGGCAGGGATGTCCCCAAGCATCTCACCATGGGCTGCCCATCCAGGCAGAAAGCCCTGTTCCCACCACAAGGCATGTAGGTAGGGAAACTAAGGGCCTAGAAAGAAGTCCTGGGTCACACAACTGGTGAGCCAGGTCTTCTAGTGGCAGGACGAATGTCCGCAGCTGTAGTCCTTGCCCCTCATCCTAGACTGCTCGTGACCTGAATCCCCAAGAGACCCTAGTTGACACCCCTCCTTCCCCCTGATGCTGCCTCCTAGGCAGCAGACAGTCACTGTGGTCTCCTGTGGAGTCAGTGACACCTCTTATACTTGCCTCAGTCACAAAGACTGAAGCACAGACCAACACTACAGTCCAGATTCTGGGACATACATAGTCACCAGACCTCAGACTGAATAGTACCTTGTTGAGCCTAGGGGTACTGTTTAGTCCAGACCAAGCCCACTGCTTCTTAGGTGTCCCCCAGGGCTGGATATGGGCTGGGTGTCCAGGAAGCCTGTCAGCTGGACCCTGGTGACCTGTTTTCACTGCACTGCACTTGCACAAGACTGGAACTTAGTACCACCAACTCCCCTAGCAGTGTGTCACTTATCTCCAGGTTCCAATGAAGACAATGATAGTCCTTACTCATTGGGTCAGAACGGCTCCCTATAAGCATCAATGAGCAAATGCTCACAGCTCACCCAGGCCTGGTGCTTGCTAGGTATACAGAATGTTT
This sequence comes from Erinaceus europaeus, assembly GCF_950295315.1. Lineage (NCBI taxonomy): Eukaryota > Metazoa > Chordata > Mammalia > Eulipotyphla > Erinaceidae > Erinaceus > Erinaceus europaeus. The sequence goes on from NC_080165.1 coordinate 57,317,254, forward strand.
ATTAAATACCCAAAGGCACAGAGGTGCCCATCCTGCTTGACCTCAGAATTCCTGTGCCAATAGAGCTTAGCCAACAGGCATCACTACTTCTAGGCCAATGCAGAGATGGGGATGAACATGAAAGGCAAATTCTCCAGCTTCCCCATCCTGCCCTCTTATTTGAGGCCTCTGATCAATAGTCTAAGTGCAGAAGGAGAAGCAAAAGGGGTGATCCTGTCCCCACACAGCTAAGATAGGAATGGGGCAAGGTGCCCTGGGTCCCACCTTCATGCCCCCTGCCCCCAGGTCCTGCTGTCTGCAGCCTGAAGAAGATAAAAGGCAACTTGAGACCCCCAGCAGCAAATATCACACCCTTGTTTCCTATGGAAGAGAAACTGAATTATCAACAGGACAGAGTGAGGCTGCAGCCACTGCAGAGAGAAGGCCACCCTCTCCAAGACCAAGAATATGGCCAGAGTTAGTGGGCCCTGACTATATACTGTCCTACCGAGTGGGCCTCAGCCTCACTCCTCTGTCTCCCCAGGGGTCCCTCTTCAGTACTGAGAAGATGCTTCCCTGCAGAAGTCACTCAGTCCAGGATCAAATGCACTAATGCAAGAGTATGGGCAGACCCAGGGGTGTGCCCTCAGCAGGAAAGTTTGCCTCTCTCTAGAGAGGCTTTGTTGGAGGAGCCCTGGGGTCTTGCAGAACCCAGCAACCCTTGAGAGCTCTCCCTCCAGAATCCCCACTCCAGTGCTGTCATGGAACCAACCATGGGCTTCTGGAAATTTCTCAACAAACTTCTATGCCTTTGACTTTTGTCTCCAGTCTAGCCTAGATGGTGAAAAAATAGGTGCAGTCAGGGGAGCTACAAAGGGCCCTGATCTACAAGGGAGGTGTGGCTTGAGAATGTCACACTGACACACACATACGACTCACCCCACATACATCCCTAAGGCCTTCCTGCCCCTCAGGAAACAAAGGGCAATGGGAATCACAACAGGAATTACAGAACATCCTTACACAAGATGTTGGGTCTCAATGCTGGGAGCTGTGCCCATAGTTTGTGTATCTCCCTGCACACCCCAGCAGGTAGCCTTTCCACATGGCTGGCACTCACTGAGAGCCACAGAATGCCTGACATTTTCTCTTCCCAATGTTTCTGGCGAACAGGCTGTGCTGACCCCCTCAGGGAGGAGGTGACTAAGATTTGCAGGTGGCTGCAAGACACCCAGAATCTCAGAGGAATCCTGGCATTCTGCAGTTGCTCATATACACTTGAAAAGTGGCCAGGCTGCAAAGTGGCAGGTTTCAAACCCAGATCTCTCTGGCTCCCCAGAGAGTTTCCCACCACTGTGAACTGTCCATCTCCTTCCATTCAGCTTCCAGCCTGCCCCCCTTCCCATTCTCTGGGCCAGTTGCCCAGCCAGGTCTAACCTAGAATTCAGACTTCTTCTCTCCTGGTCTAAAGGAGGCAGGTGGGGCATCCATGGGGAAGAATACTGCCCACTTGTGGGATGGGGGAACCCCCAGGCCCAGGCAGGTGCACTACAGTTCTGGAAAGAAGCAAGACGCACATTTCCGAAAGCTATTGGAAGAGATAAATTCCGGACACACGGTGACAATGACAGCAGCAACAGTTTGAAGATGTCCTAATTGTGTCCTGGGGCACAGTGAGCCAGAGAAACGTTTGGCTCTGCCACGGGTGACAGCCAGCCGGGAAACCATCGGGGAGAGGATTTTCTCCATCAAAACCTCGCAGCTGCGGTTACTACGGAGACTGCAGCCTTTGTCTGCAGGTTGTAAATTGAAATGAGTTTTCAAGGTTGAAATAATCAGAGTTCCTCCTTGTCTTCCCTCTCACCTCTCCTCAACTCACTCTGCCCAGCTGTTATGCCCTCAACTTACAGTGCTCCAACACGCACACGCACTTGAGCACAGGCACAAACTAGCTCCCTCTTGGAAGGATATACAAAATCAACTAGATATAATGCATATTTTCACACCTGGACATGCACAGCAACAAACACAGAATGTCATGTTCACATGTCTATACATGTTTAAACTTATAGAAACAAGTGGTCATATAAACACACACACACTACATGCACAGCTGCTCAGAGAGCATGGCACTCATACAAACATGTGGTCATTCAGATCCACCCACTCTTGGTCTTCAAAAGGAGGACCTGGCACAGACTCGAGTGCAGCATTTTATTTAGGAGGGGAAGTCTGAAAGCACTAGCAGAGTAATGAGACCAGGAAGGGGAGGGGATATAGGGGAGGAATAAAGGAGTCAATATCAGGTGTGGGATTCAGGGAACCTCCAGGAGATAGTGCGATGCTGTCCTCTCTGAGAGCACAGACAACCAGTCTCCCTTCCATGGAGGGCTAAGTCTAGGACCCTAACTTCAAAGACAAAGACAGATGGTCAGGGCTGAGGAGCCATGGAGCACAGAAGGTGTCTGCACTCACAGGCCCACACCTGTCACCCGTCACTCAGCGCAGGTGCATGTGCACACCACACACACTTAGGCTTACAGCTACATACTAACATGAAAATACACACCTGTGTTTTTTCCTGGGGCAAAGCTCCAAGGAGTAGGACAAGAGGGTGCTAAGGTCCCCCCCAGGGAGAGCTGCCCACTGTAGCTGGTGGAGCAAGCACAACTGGACCTTCCTCCTGGCTCTGCCATGGATGTCTATGAAACCCGAGCCAGCCAGCTATGTCCCCTGAGCCTCATTGTCCTCAGATGTCACTATAATGATACTTATCCTGAGAGGCAGCTGGGAGGAGTCAAGAAGGCACAGGTGGAAGCATGCAGCAGAATGCCTTGTCCACGGGAGTTCTTCTGAAGCTTCTGTTTTCTCCTCTGCCTTGATACTCCTCCGTGGATAGATACTCACCCTCAAAACCTCCACTGCAGACTGGGCCCCGCCCCCCACACCTGGCAGATACTAGACACTACACACACACAGACACATGTGCACACATACACTGTGAGGTGAGCTCGGGGTGCCCATACTCAAATGTGGAAGAAAGCAGCTACTCTGCTTCCCAGTCATTCTCTGTCCTCCCTGACTCCACCTGTGAGAGATTCAGTCTCCCTGTCACCTCCACAAAACACAGGCGTTACTGAAGGTCCCTGGAGCCCTGCTCCCAAGACCTCTTCTATGTCAGGAATTACACACTTGTTCCCAGTTTCAGCTGAGGTGTCTACCAGCCCCTCCCCTCAGTCCCTGGATTTTTCAGGCTCCATCAAGTTCTTTGCTTTCCATCTGGGTTAACTCCAAACTCAAACCAGTCTTCTCTATCCCTAGGTCTGGGCCCCAACACTAGGCCTCAGCTCTTTGCCAACCCATGTTCCAGGAAGTACTGAGCCAGTTGAGGGGCTTGGGGAAACAACTATGCTGGTGAGAACAGATGGGGATCACATCTCCCTTGTAAGAAGGTGAGGAGCTATCTTTTTTCCAGCTCTGGGAGCTCTGTGGTCATTTCACCCAATGGCTTTCTGACCATGAACCAATCATCAGTTTCCTCCTAAAGAAACAACTGTTGGTGGAATTGTTATGTAGAAAAGTGAGAAACGTTAGACGTGTACAAACTATTGTATTTTATTGTTGACTGTAAGCCATCAATCCCCTAATAAATAGATTTTTAAAAAAGAAACAACTCTTGCAGAGCCCCAAGAATATGACCCCAGAATGAAAACGCTGGAATCAGAAACTGAAGTCTGGACTATGACAGTGGCTTCCAATGACAAGTGATCAAAGCAGCAGAGAAATCGTACCAGCAGCTGGTAAAGATCACCTCTGGGTGCTCATCAAAGGGAAATGCCAGATTTAAGAATCATCATGGTGACACCCAGGGAAGTGGCACAGTGGTAGAGCTTTGGACTTGGATGTGTTAGGTTCCAGATTTGATCCCTAGCATTGTATATACTAGAGTGCTGCTCTGGCTTCTCTCTCTCCCGTCTCTGCCTCTATCTCTAATGGAACAAATAAGATTTTAAAAACTTTAGAAAAATCATTATGGTGGCCCATTAGGTGACACAGTGGATATAAATATCAGACCCACAAGTTTGAGGTCTAAATAAATAAATCTTGAAATAAGAAAGAAAAAAAAAGGATCATAGTAGAACTGGACAGTCTAATCTCAAGAACATGTCCCAAGGTGTCTGCAGACCCCACTTTGAGAAATGTGGTCAGTTGGGAACAGCCTAAAAGCCCCTTTGAACCTCTCACAGGCCTGATGAGCTGTTGAAATTTCTGCCACACCCCCTTGTGAAAGGCTGAAAATGAAACTCCTGGAGAAGTTGCATCTGGCACACACAAGTGAGGCCCCAGGTAAGGCCTGCCCTTCACTGTGTTCGCTGGTGTCCACGCACACCTCAGAACTTCCAGAGAGTGTTGCACAGGACCGGGAGGGGGCTGAAGGAAGATAGCTCGGGGTCTGAATCATACAGACCCACGTGGACAATTCCTCTCCTCACTGCTCAGTCCTGCTCCTTATCTTCCAGGGAAAACTACCCCACCCACATTTTTCTCATAAGCATATAAATAGGTCATCATTTCCTCCACTTAAATCACAACCCGCTTTTTCTTTAAATTTCTTTATTGGAGAATTAATGTTTTACATTCAACAGTAAATACAATAGTTTGTACATGCATAACATTTATCAGTTTTCCACATAACAGTACAACCCCCACTAGGTCCTCTGTCATCCTTCTTGGATCTGTATTCTCCCCACCCACCCACCCACCCCAGAGTCTTTTACTTTGGTGCAATACGCCAATTCCAGTTCAGGTTCTACTTGTGTTTTCTCTTCTGATCTTTTTTGTCAACTTCTACTTGAGAATGAGATCATCCCATATCCATCCTTCTATTTCTGACTTATTTCACTTAACATGAATTTTTCAAGGTCCATCCAAGATCGGCTGAAAATGGTGATATCACCATTTTTTATAGCTGAGTAGTATTCCATTGTGTATATATACCACAACTTGCTCAGCCACTCATCTGTTGTTGGACACCTGGGTTGCTTCCAGGTTTTGTCTATTACAAATTGTGCTGCTAAGAACATATGTGTGCATAGATCTTTTTGGATGGGTGTGTTGGTTTCCTTAGGATATATCCCCAGGAGAGGAATTACAGGATCATAGGGTAGGTACATTTCTAGACTTCTGAGAGTTCCCCAGACTGTTCTCCACAGAGGTTGGACCAATTGACATTCCCACCAGCAGTGTAGGAGGGTTCCTTTGACCCCACAACCCCTCCAGCATTTGCTGATACTACCTTTTCTGATGTATGACATTTTCACAGGAGTGAAGTGGTATCTCATTGTTGTCTTTATTTGCATTTCTCTGACAATCATAGACTTGGAGCATTTTTTCATGTGTTTCTCGGCCTTTTGGATCTCCTCTATGGTGAATATTCTGTCCATGTCCTCCCCCCAATTTTGGATGGGGTTATTTGTTTTCTTGTTGTTGAGTTTAGCAAGCTTTTTATATATTCTGGTTATTAGCCTCTTGTCTGATGTATGGCATGTAAAGATCTTCTCCCATTTTGTGAGGGGTCACTTGGTTTGGGTAGTGGTTTTTATGCTGTATAGAAGCTTTTTAATTTGATGTAGTCCCATAGGTTTATGCTTGCCTTAGTCTTCTTTGTAATTGGATTCGTTTCATTGAAGATGTTTTCAAAATTTATGTGGAAAAGACTTCTGCCAATATTTTCCTCTAAGTATCTGATATTTTCTGATCTAACTTCCAAGTCCTAGATCAACTTGGAATTTACTTTTATATTTGGTGAAATATAGTGGTTCAGTTTCATTCTTCTGCATGTTTCAACCCATTGTTTCCAACACCATTTGTTGAAGAGACTCTGCTTTCCCCCATTTAATAGCCTAGGCACCTTTGTCAAAAATTAGATGTCCATAGGTGTAGAAGCTTCTGAGCCCTCAATTCTATTCCACTGGTCAGTGTGTCTATTCATGATCCAGTACCAAGGAGTTTTGATGACAATGGCCCTATAATACAATCTGAGATCTGGGAGTGTGATGCCTCTAATTCTGTTCTTTCTTTTCAAGACCGTTTTGGCAATTCTAGGTCTTTTCTGGTTCCAGATAAACATTTGTAGCATTTGTTCTATTCTCGTAAAAATGTGGTTTGGGGGGAGTCAGGTGGCAGTGCAGCAGCTTAAGCACAGGCAGCTCAAAGTGCAAGGACCAGAGGAAGGATCCTGGTTCGAGCCCCCCACCTGCAGGGGAGTTGCTTCACAGGTGGTGAAGCAGGTCTGCAGGTGTCTATCTTTCTCTCCCCCTCTCTGTCTTCCCCTCCTCTCTCCATTTCTCTCTCTCCTATCCAACAACAACAACATCAATAACAACAACAATAATAACTACAACAATAAAACAACAAGAGCAACAAAAGGGAATAAATATAATAAAAATTTTTTTAAACCAAGAAACAAAAAAATATGATGTTTTCTGAAGTTCATCTATTTTGTTACCCTGTTCTGATACTGTTTTAACTTGTTCAGCTAGTTGTGTTCTTATTTTTAGCTCAGCTATTTCAGCTTTCAGTTCTCTAATAACCTTGAGATAATTAGTGTTTTCTTCCAGAGTCTCATTTGTTGTTTCTGCATTTCTGATGACAATTCTTTCAAGCTCTTTACTCACTCCTGTGATTACTTTCTTAACTAGTGTTTGGATGTTGACCTCATTATTTTGTGCTTCAACCTTTGGGAGGCTTTTAGCTGGACTCTTATCCTAGTTCATTTCCCCAATATTTCTTTCTTGTTGGTTTAACCATTCTATATAGTATGTTATGAGGTCCCTCTCTCAGTACTTTCAAAATTACTGATCACTCTTGCCTGGATTGACTTGTATCTAAGTAAGGTACTTAAAGGGTTCACAGCTGTGGAAATTGACAGTTGTTTCAATAATATTTTAATCCCTGAGTTGGAGCTCAGTGGCTTAAAAGCCTCTTTTGTTCTTTTTCTTCCCTGTAGGCTATGGGAACCTGAGGGCTTTTAAACTAAAAGTAGGCTTCTTAGCTTAATCACTGACTTCTGATAAAGCAGGGTGTGGCAGAGATAATCCAGTGGATATGCAAAAAGACTTTCACAGCCCCACTGCTAGGCTCCAGAGGTATAGATCTTCTCCTGAGCTTCCTAGTTAGTTCTCTGTCCCAGAGGGCCTCCCTGCCACTGCTCCAGATTCTGAGGGCAGTAGCAATGGAGACTCACAGTTGCATTTGTTGAGTCTCAGGGGAGTCCTCTCCTCCCTTCAGCCTTCCCCTTGTTGGTGAAACAGATTAGATGTGGTGTCTCAACTGGTAAACTGCTGGACTGTTAACAGCCACTTAATCTCTCCCTAGGCTCCTCTCTGCCCACAGACCACATGTGTTTGCACTCACTGGTGATCTGGTGGGTTCCTGAAGTCGTTCTAGTCCTGTCTTGTTGTGGTCCCAGGTGGTCTCCTTTAGTATTCCTAGTTGACCCAGGAGAGGAGAGGAGAGGAGAGAAACCCACAAGCCTCTCTTGACTGTACTTCTCTCCCAGCTAACTAAAATCAAAAACTTTAAAAGTGTATCAAAGAAAGAAACTCGTGATGGTAGCCTCTCAAGTAGCACAATAGGTATAAGCATAAGACATGGCACAAAGTGCAAGAATCAGTTTAAGGATCTCAGTTCAAGCCCCCGCCTGCAGGGGAGTCGCTTCACAGGCAGTGAAGCGGGTCTGTATGTGTCTATCTTTCTCTCCCCTCCTCTGTCTTCCCCTCTGTCCTATCCAACAACAACAGCAATGGCAACAATAACAATAATAGCAACAAGGGCAACAAAAATGGGGGGAATGTCCTCCAGGAGAAGTGGATTCGTGGTGCAGGCACCGAGCCACAGCAATAACCCTGGAGGCAAAAAAATAAACAAATAAATAATAATTTTAAAAAGAGATATAAGTGTCAGATTCTCAAGTCTGAGGTTTCTGTTTACAGGAAAACTTCTCAAAAGTGTTGCCCCAACTCACTGCCATCAGTCTCTCTCTTTTTCTTTATTTTTATTTATAAAAAGGAAACACTGACAAAAACCATAGGATAAGAGAGGTACAACTCCACACAATTCCCACCACCAGAACTCCATATCCCATCCCATCCCCTGATAGCTTTCCTATTCTTTGTCCCTCTGGGAATATGGACCAAGGAACATTATGGGGTTCAGAAGGTGGAAGGTCGGCTTCTATAATAGTTTCCCCACTGAACACGGGCATTGACAGGTCGATACTGTCATACTCCCAGCCTGTCTCTCTCTTTCCCTGTTTTTCTCCTGACCAATTCTATTTTAGATTTTGTACCATATCTCCACATAAGCCCAGGTTCATTCTCAGTCCTCACCCCATGTATCCTTGGATGGCATGTGACTATGAAAGTCACTTCTTCACACTATGGGGCCCACACTTCTGTCTCCCTTCTGCCAACTCAGCTGTGTCTCTCCATCAGTTCTCCACACTCCAGAGTCCAGGGCTGGGTGCTTCAACTTGAGCTACACTCACTGTACTCACTCCAAGTTGGTCCCCTCTGTGTGCTGATGACCCCCTCCCCCAATGCACAAGGTCATCTGTGCCCCTCCTGTGCACTCCTGCTCCAAAGACATCTGCCACTCTACATGTCCTAGACTCAGCTAGCTCCTGGTCTCCTTCCCTAGCCCAAGGGTCCCAGCTCAGCATAGGACTAAGAGCCTGGAAGTTACCCCCGATTTCCTGTCACCTTTCTCTCACATCAAATACTCAACAAACTCTGCAACTACACAGAAAAGTTCATAAAGACTTTGGCCTCCTCCATAAAGACCTTATGACCTTAGGACCTTGTCCTCACCATAAAGCAATGATGGTAGAGATAGCCCCAGTCTCGGAAGGGAGGCTGGAGGTATCATGCCCTGCCACTTGAAAAAGATTGGTCCTGAAATAAGTGCAGTCTGCAATGTTCCCAGTCGTGGCCATGAGCTGTAAGCTCATGCCAAGGGGGACTTAGAGGTTACAAAGGCTCTGGTGCTAAATATAAATATGTATATATGGGCCCTGGAGCAGATGGATGGAAGTAAATAGTTAATTTTTTTATCGTTTTTTAATATTTATTTATTTTTAATATTTATTTATTCCCTTTTGTTGCCCTTGTTTTATTGTTGTAGTTATTATTGTTGTCTTTGTTGTTAGATAGGACAGAGAGAAATGGAGAGGGGAGGGGAAGACAGAGAGGGGGAGAGAAAGAGAGACACCTGCAGACCTGCTTCACCACTTGTGAAGCGACTCCTCCGCAGGTGGGGAGCCGGGTGCTGGAACCAGGATCCTTACGCCGGTCCTTGCACTTTGCACCACCTGCGCTTAACCCGCTGTGTTACCACCAGACTCCTGTAAATAGTTAATTTTAGTCATATTTTTTTTAAAAAATGTTTTATATTTATTTATTTACTTTCCCTTTTGTTGCCCTTGTTTTTTTATTGTTGTTGTAGTTATTGTTGTTGTTGTTATTGATGTCGTCGTTGTTAGATAGAACAGAGAGAAATGGAGAGAGGAGGGGAAGACAGTGGGGAAGAGAAAGATAAACACCTGAAGACCTTCTTCACCGTGAAGTGACTCCCCTGCAGGTGGGGGACTGGGGGCTTGAACTGGGATCCTTACACCAGTCCTTGCACTATGCACCACATGTGCTTAACCCGCTGAGCTATGGCCTGACTCCCCAGATTTTTTTTTCAAGAATGGGATCTACTCTCTGCCCTAATCCAGTTTTCTAGTCCTTTTTCTCTACTCTGACACCATTCTCTCAGACAATATTCTCTTTTTTTATTTTTATTATTTTTTATTATCTTTATTTATTGGATAGAGATATCTAGAAATCAAAATGGAAGGGGGTAGTAGAGAGAGACAGAGATATACCTGCAGCACTGCTTCACCACTTGCAAAGCTTTCCCCCTGCAGGTGGGGACCGGAGGCTCGAACCTGGGTCCTTGTGCATTGTAGTATGTGTGCTCAACCAGGTGCATCACCACTGGCCCCTCAGACAATATTTTTATGCAATTTCAAGCTAGGTACCAAACTCAAGCAAAACAAACATAGTTGAGTGTCCCCAGGAACATGCCTAAAATGTTTTTTCTAGCTTTCTTCTACCCTAAAATTCCTAATCTCATCTGCTCTAATCCTACTTTTTGGTTCCTGTTCATTAACCATTTTGTCTCAACTTAGGTCATACCAAGTTACAGATGCTACCAGGACTCCAACCCAACTTTTTTGGTCAGACAACCTCACCAATGTGTCCCGGACCCTCGCATCTCCAGAGCTCTGGTCCACTAGGGAAAGATAGAAATAGGCTGGAGGTATGGATCAAACTGTCAACACTCATGTTCAACAGAGAAGCAATTACAGAAGCTAGAACTCCTGCTTTCTGCTCCCCATAAACAACCTTGATCCATACTCTTAGCGGGGAGAAGTGACAGGATGAAGATAAGAGGACTCTGAACTCCAGCTCCATCAGCACCCAGAGAGAGAGAAGGAGAAGGAGAGGGACATATGGACATAGTTACGTCATCGTGAGTGGCTTGGAGGGAAGAGAGGAAAAAAGGGAGCAATTATGTATAAAGGTGGACAGAAAGTTGTAGAGGTGATCATTGGCCCATGTCCACAACCTTAGGGCAACTGGTAGATTTCAGTGGGGAGAGTGAAGATTCAGAACCCTGGTGGTAGGAATGGTGTGGATTCAAGTCCCTGTTGACATGTAATTCTGTAATTTAAAAATAAAATAAAATAAAGACTTTGGCCTCTTCTCACTACCTCTAAGGCCCCCAACCCCAGCCAGACAACAGTACCAACCTCCTAACTGGCCTCCCCCTCAGCCCCTGCCCCAGACCTCTCCAGGAGGCAGTGAGCCTCTTAGAACACACCAAAATTGGATCACACCAATCTGCTTTCAAACCCTGTGATGGCTTTGACACCATCTGAGTAAGAGATTAAATTCTTGTAAATTGCTTCCAAGGCCTGCATGAGCTATACCACCAGCCCCACCTCTGATCTCATCACCACCACCCATTGCTCTCTCTGCTTCAGCCATAGGGGCATCCTCATGCTCTTCAGACCTGCCAGGTGCATGCCTACCACAGGGCCTTTGCATATGTCATGGCTGGTTACCTGACACACTCCTTCTTGTGTCTCACATGGCTTATTCTCTCACTGCCTTTAGGCGTTTGCTCAAGTATTGACTTCTCGGCCAGGAATTCTGACATTGTAAAAAGGTACCATCCCTGCTATCTCAGACTTTTGCTCCCCTTTTGAGAGGCCTTTGGATCTGCCTTCTCACTGCCTCACACTCTGAGTGCTGGATCTGTCTGCCCCATCACATGTCACCTGGTCTGTCAGGTTGTACTGTCCTCCAGCTGCTGGACAGCATGAGACTGGGCACAGAATCATAAAGAAAAGAGAAGCAGCCTTGAGGGCACAGGTCTAGGACCCTTCTGGCCACAGTGTGGCTGGTGGTTTGAGCAAAAGTGAGTTCCTCAGATGCACAGCACAGTTTGGTACATAGCAGGTAACCCCAAGTGCTGAGGTTGCTTCCTTCCCCCAGGAAAGAGGTTTCCCATTCCTTGTTGAAGGTGGGAATGAGAGGCCCCTCCACATCCAGACTGGCAGAGCCAAGGGTGGGGGCGGCTCTAGGGCTAGGACAGTAACTGGCTGAGACAGGACATCTCTGGAGCCAGACAGCCAGGGTTCAGACCCCTGGTACAGAGCCAGGGTTCAACCCCAAACTACCTATGCAGCCCAGACAGGTGTGTGCCCCTATTTACCTGCCTACAAAATGGGTCTCTGTGAAGACTGAGCATAAAACATCAGCACAGAGCTTGAGAAGTCATAAGTAGCACATAAATATCAGCTGTAGTTATTGCTGCTGTCGTCACTGCTGTTAGTGCAGGATGGGGCACCATGTCTCCCAAGTCCCCAGCCACCACAGGGCCGCCACTTCTGCTGAGAGCTCCCACCCTCGGGAGCAGCAGGCAGTAAATTTCTCCTATCTCTTCATAAACTGGGCCTTCCTGCTCAGCCATTACCTGGCTGGCAGTGCTGTCAGAAAGATGGATGTGGCATCTCCCTTGTTTATGTCTTTAATTCCCCAGTCTGCTCCCCGGGCTTCTGGTGGGGGGAGGCAGGCTCCCAGGTCCCCACAGCTGCAGCAACACCCACTCAGTGACCCCTCACTCATCTGTGTGGGTGACACACAGGCTGCCTACAGATGCTGCCTGTACTGTGGCTTCCACCCACCCACCTCCAGGACCCCTCAGGACAGAGCTCTGGTGGGGCTGGGTCCCAGGCTGGGCACAGAAGAGAAAACTGAAGTCCTGAGAGTGGAGTAACCTACCCAAGGTTGCAAGGCTGGGAAGTGGCAGCCCCAGGACTCCTACAGTCCTGAGAAAGAGTCTGAGAAAGAGTGGGCATTCTCCTACCACCCCCAGCCTCCGCACATCAGCACATGTCAGCCCAGCCTCTAACTCAACATCTGCCATTTTGTGGGGACTTTCTCTGGCCCCAGCAGCCCTGTCCCCAGCCACTCTAGAGTCAGGGAGTGCTGAAGGATGGCCACCCTCCAAAGCTGCCCCAGGGACTGAGCCCTGCAGAGGCCAACCATCAGTCTATGAGAACCCAAGGGACCAGAGTGAGCCAACCCATGCCCAGCAGTGTTGATGAGGATGAGCTGGAAGAGGTGACTGGAAAGACAGAATGGAAACGACACAGGGAGTGACAGGGAAGGAGTTGGCAGAGACAGCAGAACACCTGCTCCAGAGCCAGGCCGTCCAGACGTGAGCCAGCCCTGCCACCTGCTCAGCACTGTGATCCTCTTAAATAGCCTCAGGCTCCTCTTCTGTGAAGTGGGTGCAAACCTGTGACAGCCTACAACATCCACCTCAGGGTGGTGCCCACCCTGCTCCCAGGATCCCATAGCTTACACACCGGAGCTGTTCCTGTGAGTTGCATCTCTCCCCTCCCTCTCCACACCAGCACAGACCATTTCCAGCCAGCCTCTTCAACACACTTTGTCCCCAACCCTCACAGCAACCCTTTGAGATGGATGTTATCCTTCCTGCTCTACAGACAAGCTTTGGAGACTCCTGGAAGTTAAATCACTAGTCCATGGGCCAAGTAGTGGCTCGCTTGGTTGAGCACACATCTTACCGTGTGGAAGGACCTGGGTTCATGGCCCTTGTCCCCATCTATAAAGGGAAAGCTTCACAAGCAGTGAAGCAGTGCTGTAGGTGTCTCTCCTTCTCTATCTCCCCTCTCCTTTCCTCAATCTCTCTCTGTCTCTATCCGATAAATAATAAACAGATAAAATATTTTTAGATCACTAGTCCAAGGTCACACAGCAGGGAGAAGCAGAGTGGGGTCAACATGTAAAGGGAAAGCACTCTCTGCAGACCCTCCTGGGTACCCAGTCCCAAGTCAACACCCTGTGAATGTCATCCCAGTTCTCCTGGCCTAAGATCTAAGATAAGCTCAGCTTACACCTGTGTAAGACCTGGGGAGGCCAAAGCTGCCTTCACACTGGGTGGGCCTCAGGTCCTGTAAACTTTCCCAGCAGCTCCTCAGCATACACAGAGGTGGATGGGCATGGTGGTGTTTGACTTGGAGCCACAGGAGGACTCTGAGAAGCCTCTCTGTATGGGGCTTCAGAAGGATCCAGGTGAGCTGTTAGGTGCTGGTTTCGGACGCCTCCTCAAGACCCCCATGTGCACCCCAGCCTCCATTCACACCTTCCCTGCCGCGTGCACTGCCCTCCCTCCCACCACCATTCCCTGTGAGCTACATCCCTCATTGCACACAAGAACCACCTGGGGGAACTTTTTTAAAGATCCTGAACCCAGTTTGCACCCAACACCAACTCAATCCCACAGTCTGGGAGCAGCTGTCAGGCCTCAGTAGCTTAAAAGATCCCCAGAGACTCTGAGAAAAAAAACTTGGGAAGTGCTGTTCCCAGCCAAGATTCTTAGCCCTAAATACACATAAGATTATCTGGGGAGTGGGAGGGGGCAATTTAAAAAAGAAGAAGAAGAAGAAGGCCCACAGCACAGACTCCACTCCTGTGCCTGTCCAGTGGACCACGGATGAGGCCCAGGTATAGTCTGGACAGCTCCCCTGATGTCTCTAAGGCACAGCCAGGCCAGGAAGCCACCATTTTACAGCTGACTAGTGCTTCCATGAGCACTTCCTCACTTGTCCTGAGACTCTCAGTTGCTGGCTCATCTCCAAGCCCTTTGCTCAGATGTGAAAGCAAAGACCCAAAGAGGTCACAGGGTAGGTTTCAGGCCCCAAGAAAAACATTCCCTCTTCTGAACTCTGCTCTGCTCCCCTCTCTCCAGCCCCCACCCCCCTACCCCTGCAACAACCACCTAGATACCTCCTCATAGGACAGACACCCATTCCCTGAACCCCAGCAAGAGGAGGACATCTGCAATCCTGACCAGCAGGCTAGGGGTCTGCACAGAGTCCATAGGGTCTAAGTAAGTCTTTCTCCCCACCTAACCCCTGCAAATCCATCAAGTGAGTCCCCCTTGAGGTGCTAGCTGCTGTCACCCACCTGCTCCATTTCCTGTCTCCACTCCCTCCCCCAGCCAGATCTTCTGATTGATAATCAGGGTGATCATACAGTTTTCCATCCCCACTTGGGCACTGCATAAATAAAAGCAATTGCACCAGAAAAGAATGGACACTTGGTCATCCCACCCAGGAGGGCTCAGCTTCTGGAGCCTCTGCTGTGTTTGCTGTCTGCTGACAGCCTGTGCGGTACAGCCGTGGGCAAGCCCCTTGACCTCTCTGACTTTTCTGTACTCCTCTATAATATGGCACTCATAGAATCCCTCAAACTGTTGTGAAGATGAAATGAGGTGACTTTAGAGTATTTAGAACATAGTAGATACATAAAAAACAGTGATGCTTACATTATCAGCTCCCCTAGGAATGCAAGCCCTTCCACTACACACACACATACACACATCTTCTGTAAGCATAGTGATTCACACACTTGTGCCACACACATTGCCACCTACTACCACTTACAAATTGACTGGGGACTCCAGAGGATGCCACTATTCTACATGGCCACAATTTTCAGGGAGCCCTGGTTACCGGAGAGCATCCTGCAACACCCCCCCCCCATCTTGCTCATATTGCATCCTCACTCCCTGCCCTGGGAGACTGCCCTCTGCCAAAGACTCCACTCACATGCCCCTGCCACCGGTTAAGTGACCCCTGCCTGAGCTCCACCAGTCTGTCATGGAAGACCTAGGAATGTGTCTGTCACCCTTGCACAGGCAGTCCTCTAGTTGAGGGCTGGCAGAGCCCTCCCAGCGCCACTGAGGCCAGATCCTGCTGCAGAGCTGCCCAGAGCAAGAATTCATGGAGAGCAGGTGGTTCACCCAGCAGAGCACACATGTGATCATGTGCAAGACCTGGGTATGATCCCCAAGTCACCACATAGGAGACCCTGCGGGGTGGGGGTGAGCTGCACTAGTAGTAGGGCAGTGCTGCAGCACCTTCCCTTCTCTCACTGTCTATCTCCCCCTATGGAAAAGAAAATAAATGGCTGTCAGAAATAGTGGAGTTGTGCAAGCACTGAGCCCCAGCAATTACCCTGGTGACAAACAAGCAAACAAAAACACGAGAACCCACACCCAAACATCCTAATGAGGACACACCAAGATAGCTATTCTAGAGGGTTTAGGGGCTGGGAACTGAGACATGGATTCAAATTCTATTCTCCTACCTTCCAGCTACAGGAACTCAGGATTTTTTACTTACCTTCTCTGTGACTCTGTTTCTCCATCTATAAAATTGACCCCTTGTCCATTTCTCCCAGGGTTTCACCTCCTGTCCTTCCTAGGACTTGTCCAGCTGCTTCCTTTGCCAAGAGGTAAGCCTCTTTCCATTTAATTATTTCTACCTTCCTTCTGACAAAATCTACAGTTTATTCAACTATCTTGTTTATTATCTATTTCACCATTAGGATAACCTCTCCTAGAGATTTTTCACTCCTTCCTTCACTGTTATTTCCAAGGTGCTTAGAGCAGGGCCAGACACACCCTAGAAGCCAAACTGGTGTTTACTACATGACTAGGGGAATCTGAGAGGATAGAGGGTTTTTTCTGTTTTGTTCTGTTTTTAAAATTTATGAGAACAATGAGAGAACCACAGCATTACTCTTGCACATACAAAGCTGTGGACAGAACTAAGGGCATCATGCTTGAGGGTTCAATACTTTATCCACTGCACCACCAAGTGTCACAGTGACAAGCACCAAGACTCTACACAGGCCAGCTGTGGTCTGCTCAGTTGTGGTGGCTGGCCTTAAGGGAGTCCAGATAAGCTCCAAGGTGGGTAAAAGCTGGTCAGCATTGCTGCCAAGACCCAGGAGTCCCTTCCATACTCAACAGTCATCAAAGGCTTGTCCAAGAGAGCACAGCAGGGGTTTCTACAGCCCTAAGCCCTCCCACCCCTAAGGTCTCCATGCCAGAAGGCAGAATCACTCCTGGTCCTGCCCCCCCAACCCCACCCCCTCAATCTGGGTCCCATTCCAACTCAGTCTCAGGCTCTACCCCTTCAACCCAGGCTCCGCCCTACCTCTGTGTGGGCCCTGCCCTAGGCATACTCACTGGTGCACTTCTTGATGTGACTGCCCTTCTTGAGTGCATGGCGGCTCAGCTTACAGTGGAAGTTGTCTTCCCAGAACTCAGCAAACCAGATGTTGCGCCTGTTGTTGTCCAGTGTGCGGCTGGAGAAGTAGCGGTCAAAGCCTGGCAGGGAACCAGGGCATCTGGGCCTCTGGTTCTCACTTCCCCACCCATCTGCCCGAAGCCCTAGCATCTTCCCCTAGGCTTAGCGATGGTCTAGGCAGAGGGAGGGAAGGAGGGGGGAAGGGGTGGGTAAAGGGGAGAGCAAATCCTCTGATCCAGGACCCAGGCAGAAAGAACAAAATGTGGAGCATTTCATTTCATTCAAAATGAAAAGAGCTGTATTAAGTCCCAGGGGGAGCATGTGTAATCTTACAACTGCTGCCTTTAGAGAAGAGACGCACCCGACTAGGATGTTTCTGCGGCCTTTCAAACACCAGTGTGCTGATGGAGGGGCTCTGTGGGAAGGAGTCATGTGAGGGTCCTGAGATTAGAGTGGAAAGAGGCTGGTGGGGAGCTGCCATTCAAGCTTGCTAGTTCTGAAGAGGGGCCAGACCAGAGAGCAGAGGGGATGACTCAGGTCATACAGCAAAACCAGGGCCTTCCTTCATGTCCAGGACTTCCCCAGCACTGGACAGATCCAGCCTCCATCATCTTCAAGGGACTTAACACTTCTGCTCTAAGCTCACAAAGCCCCAGCCCAGGGGGGGCAGCACTGGCTCCCTCCTCCCGGTGCCCCTCCTGCTTGAAACAGGCCAGAGGGCTAAAAGCTCAGTGGGGCCCAAACCAAGGGGAGAGCCTCCTGGCTGGGAAAGAAATGAATGGCCACCAGAACCTAGGTAAAACACCAGTGCTGGGGAGAGGGCTAGCCACTGTAGGCCTTTTCAGTCTTCATGCCAGGGACCCCCAGGGACCTGCTCCCTCTGCTCTAGGGTTGCCCTGGGCTCTATAGGCTGGTAATCAGTGTTCAAGGACTACACTACTAGATGCTGGCAGCATGCCCCCCACCCTGGTGACAACCACAAGAACTCCAGACACTGCCAAGCATTCCCTGGGAGTCTAAATCACCCCAACTGAGAGCCAGGACTCCAAAGGCTTTGCTACAACCCCAGAAGAAGAAGAAAAGGGGGGAAAAAAAGACATTTGTTAGGCAAATACTAGGTTCAAAGCCCAGCTTTGCCACTTAATAGCCTCTATATATCATTCACTGCCACTTTATGATGTCACTTATTCCCTCTGAGCCTCATTCGTCTACTCAATGTAGAGAAGACTGTCTCCCCAGGGGTAGGGGAGAGTAAATGAGATGTCTGTAAAGGGTCTGGCATGGGTAGCAATTCCAGAGTCTTTGTGTTTTGTGTGTTATTGTAGGATGTGTCCTCACGGGGCGGCATGGAAACTGGTGATGTCTGTGCTCCCTCTGGCCTGTCCAGCCCCATCAATGCTTCAGTCCACTGAGCCAATTGGTGGGGGTAGAGTCTTTCCCCTCCTCTTGGTGAAGACAGTGCAGTCCCTGCCTCTTCAAGTCATTGACAGG
The DNA here is from genome assembly GCF_950295315.1 of Erinaceus europaeus. Taxonomy (NCBI): domain Eukaryota; kingdom Metazoa; phylum Chordata; class Mammalia; order Eulipotyphla; family Erinaceidae; genus Erinaceus; species Erinaceus europaeus. The sequence goes on from NC_080165.1 coordinate 57,335,465, forward strand.
AATGTCACTCCACACTCACTTGAATGTTTTTACCCGAGTTGTCAGCTCCTGCCCAGGATGACTGTGGGTTCTGCCAGGGCCAGTTGGACCCAGGCCCCCAGCACAAAACCTCCACTTGTAGCTGCCCCCGAGCCTCCTTCAAGCAGGGGACCCACACTAGTGGGGTAAGGAGCAAAGGGAATGTGTGAGAATGAAGGAGAGCCCCTGGTAATGAGTCTCCTGTACACGCCCCACATGTCCCACACCCAGAAATAGCTGAAAAGGAAGGAAGGAAACTCCTGCATCTGGATTTGAATCCTGATGTTGAGGAAGGTCAGAACCGAGCAGTGAGGCTATGGGGCAAGAAGGAGGAAGACAGGGTATGGGAAGGTGAGGAGCTGGGAAGGAAAGAAGTTGGTGGTGTGGGGGGACTAAAAGGAATGCTGGAGACAATGCTGACTGTGGTGGTGCAGCAGGGTCCACTGGCCTACCTCGCACAGACATCCTCTTGGGGAGGATGGTGACAGCACCCTCGGCCACCTCCTCCAGGCGCAGCACCGGGGCACTCTTGGAGCCCCAGCTGTCTGAGCCCATCCAGAAAAAGTGGCCAGTCTGGTTCGCCTTCCGTGCCGCCTCCAGCACACGCCTGTGGAGACACATGCCAACCCAACCCAGCCGTGTCTGCCATGGCACTGTCCCCATCCAGTCACACCTACCAGAGAGACCTTGGATGACATCCCCACCCCAGGGGCCTACCTGCCCCCTCACAGTCCATGCCTGCCCTCAGGCTAGGCCTGAACTCCCACCCCTAGTCCACAAGGGCTCCAAGTCAATGGTGCCCCTTGAGCTCAGAGATCCATTACCCCTCTCACCTGTACCTGTACCTGTACCTGTACCTCCCCCTGCTTATGGGCCCAGCATGCTCCTCCACACACTTTTCTGTTCTCCAGAGCCACATCTGCCAGGGTCACACCTGATTTCCTAGATGCACACCTGTCCCTCCTAAGAAACACACCTGCCCAGCAAATCCTCCCAGGTCCATGCCGTCCTCTGGCCCTTCTCCCACTTATAGACACACACACACACACACACACACACACACACACACATACACACACCCTTACTCTCTGCACTTCTATTGCCTCCCTCCTCCTCCTGGATCAGAAGTCCTGGTCCTTCAAAGATCTGCTCCCTATACACTCCTGGAGGACAGAGGGAACTTCCCCCGCCTCCAAGCTAGCTCTGCTGGGACACTGGGCCTCACCAAGTCAGGACCCACACAGGCCATGCCCACAGGAGGCACTCAGTCACTGCCCAGCAAGCGTGAGGAAGTGGCTGCAAAGGCATATTCCATTACTCTCCACATGGGCAGGATGAATGCAGGAAGCAAGGCAGGGGTCTGGGAAAAGTGCAGGCTACACTTGTCAGCTGTAGCCTGAGCCCCAACATGGGAGGCTTTCCAGCCCACATACTCACTGCCCCTCCTCAACTCTCTGGATCCCAGGGTGGGACCCCCTCACAATGCTACCCCCACCCCAAAACCACTGGCCCTCACCTGATATCGTCCTCGTTGGCAAAGATGATGACTGCCCTGGCATTGGAGGTCTCCAGGAGCCGCCGGATGATCTTGTCAAACTCCCCAGCCTTGGGCTCTCTCGGTATCTTCACTGACTGAGCGATGCACACGCCTCCTACAGGAGGGAACCATCAGCCTGGGCCACCTCCACACCCCAACAAGGCTCCTGAGTCAGGGTGGGGGGGCACCCTGGGGGCCCAACTCCCGTAGAACTGAACCACCCACATTTGGGCTTCACCATGTTCCTGCAAGGTGCCCCACCTGAATGTGGCACTTACAGTCTCTGTGCCTCAGTTTTCCTCTATAGCAAATAAGCTACTAGTAAGAAGCAATGTGGCATCATGCCTAGGGGTTAAACTGCCTGGCTTCAAATCTCAGCTCTGCTCCTTGCCGCTGCATGACCTCAGACCAGGGACCAAGCCTCTCTGTGCCTCAGATACAGCATCTAGGATCCAGTGATGTTGCACCCCATAGAGCACACACATTACCATGTACAAGAACCCAGTATTGAGCTCCTGGTCCCTAACTGCAGAGGAGAAGCTTCAAGAGACATGAAGCAGTGCTGCAGGTGTCTCTCATTCTCTCTCCACCTCTCTCTACTCGCTCAATTTCTCTCTGTCTCTATAACAAAAAGAAAGAAAGGGAGTCAGGTGGTAGCATAGTGGGTTAAGCGCAAGTGGCGCAAAGTGCAAGGACAGGAGTAAGGATTCCGGCTTGAGCCCCTGGCTCCCCACCTGCAGGGGAGTCACTTCACAGGCAGTGAAGCAGGTCTGCAGGTGTCTATCTTTCTCTCCCCCTCTCTCTCTGTCTTCCCCTCCTCTCTCTATTTCTCTCTGTCCTATCCAACAGCAACAACATCAATAACAACAACAATAATAACTATAACAAGGACAACAAAAGGGAATAAATAAATAAATATTAAGAAAAAGAAAGAGACAGAGAGGGAAAGAAAGGAAGGAAGAAAGGAGAAAAAAGAAAATGGTAGATTCATCATGCAGCAACAAAACCCCTAGTGGAAATATAAATTATTTTATGTATAACACATTTACATGCATATAGTACTCTTTTTTTATTAGTGATATAGTAGTGATTTACAAAATCATAAGATAATAGGGACATAATTTTACACCAGTCCCATCACCAGAGTTCTGTGTCCCCATTCCCTCCACTGGAAACTGCAGTGGTTCTCCTAAGGTCACAGATATAAGTTGACTATTATTTCTATAAATATATATATATTTGCCCATTTTTCCTATGGTCTTTCCTTCTCTTCTTTTCTAAGTCACACCTACAACAACTACTACTTCCAAATGTCCTTCCTTTTCTTCTCTCAGGGTCCTGATGGAATTGAGGTTCAGAGCCTTCTAATCACCATCCCCTGTCTTTCTCCTCCTCTGGTCATATGGACCAAAATTCCTTTGGAGGTGCAGAAGGTGGGAGTTCTGGTTTATGTGTACCAAGGCCAGTCATCTTGGGCATATTACTCTACAATAAAAAAATACGATATTGTGTCCTTCAGAACAAAATGGGTAGAACTGGAGGCAATTATTTTTAGTGAAATAAGAGATGAAAGACAACTATAAGATAGTTTCACTCATATGTGGAATCTAGAAATATGATTTAGATGAACTTGCCCAAAAAGAAAAAAAAAATCCACACAAAACAAGAAACAATCAAACTGTTTATAAGATTTGTGATAACTATGGTGGTTATCTTTGGGAAGTTAGAAGGTAGGAATAATAAAGTGTTGGGTGTGGTGTGGAACTATATGTTATAATCTTATAATCTTGTAGAAAACTATTAATAGCAAATAAAAATTATTAGGAGTCAGGCCATGGGGCACCTGGCTAAGTGCACACATTATAGTGTGCAAGGACCTGGGTTCAATACCCCGGTTCCCACCTGCAGGGGGAAAGTTCGTGAGTGGTGAAGCAGGGCTGCAGCTGTCTCCCTGTCTCTTTCCCTCTATCTTCTACCCCCTTTCAATTTCTCTCTGTCTCTATCCAATAAATAAATAAAATAAAATGATTTAAAAATAAATAAATATTAAATTCTTCTTTTAAAAATTAAAAAGTATTAAAACAAACAAACAAAAAAAAGATTCCTGGTGACAAATGTTTCTGATCCCAGTGGAACTGAGATACAGAGCCCTCTGGTCATCTTTCCCTAACATTGCCCCCCTCAGGGGGTACGGACCAAAATTCTTTTCATTTATTCATTTACTTATTTTAAAAAGGAGACATTAACAAAACCATAGGATAAGAGGGGTACAACTCCACACAATTCCCACCACCAGATCTCTGTATCCCATCCCCTCCCCTGATTGCTTTCCTATTTTTTATCCCTCTGGGAGTATGGACCCAAGGTCATTGTGGGATACAGAAGGTGGAAGGTCTGGCTTCTGTAATTGCTTCCCCGCTGAACGTGGGCATTGACTGGACCAAAATTCTTTTGGGGGCACCGTTCTCTGTATTTTTAAATGATGTCTTTTAATTTTTTTTCCTTCCTGGGTTATCACTAGGGCTTGGTTCCTGTACTATGAATCCACTGCTCCTGGAAGCCTTTTATTTTTTTCTATTTTATTCACTTGAACAGAGAGAAATTGAGAGGGGAGGGGAAAGAGAGGGAGAGAGAAATATAGACACCTGCAGACCTGCTTCATCCATTCATGAAGTGTCCCCACTGTACATGGGGAGTGGAGGCTTGAGTCCAGATTCTTGTGCAGGTCCTTGCACATGGTGCTATGTGCACTTAACCAGGTGCACCACCACCCAGCCCCCTAAATTATGTCATTTTCTCTCTAGTGCTTTTTAATCTTTCTTACGTTTTTGTTTTGTTTTGTTTTTCTCATCTTTGTTATCATACATAATACCTGGAGGTTCTTTAATTTGTTGTTTGTGTTCAGAGACTCTTGTTGTTCTAGTTTATATCTGTTGTCAAATGACCTGAATTTCTCTGAAATATCACTACCACATGGTTTCACTCATACATGCAATATAAAGAACTGAAACACATGAAGTTGTTAAAAAGAAAAAGCCAAGTAGTCAAGCTGCCCTTGAGGGGGAGAAGGGAAGTGGGGAGAGCAACAGGGGAGGGCACAGACTGTGTCAGTGAGTGCAGTGTGGACCTATTCTCCTGCCATCTTCTGATCTTGTAAACCATTATCAAATCACTAATAAAAAATTTTAATTTAAAAAGACACCATCTAAAAAGAGAATAATATGGCCTGTTTCATAGAGTTGTTACAATGGTCATGGCATGAGCCACTCATGGAAATGCAGTGATATTTGGCACATGGAAGCACTTGGCAGACTCTGGTTCATTGTGCTGTGTCCCTGCAGGAGTAAGCCTGAGGATAAAAGCACCCCACACCCACATTCACATGCTTCCCATGCTCACTGCCAGGCCCTCGGGGAGAGCAGCACAGGACAGCAGCCTTGTACCCCCAGCCACACTCCTCCCTGGGTGCACCTGGGCTCCTCTCTAGCCCCCTTGGGAAACCCAGTGAGCAGATGCTCCAGTACCCACCATGTACCCCAGCTCACAGGAGGGCCTAGCACCCACCCACCCCCCCACACACACACACAGGAAGCTCCAGAGAACCAGAAAGCCATTCTGATCGGCTACAGGAAGTGATGGCCCAGGCCTGGAGGAGAAGCCGCTTGTGGGCTCCATGGGATATGGGTAGGGAGGTTCAGGGGGTCTCCGAGAGTCTTGGGGATCCATTTTATCTCTCCTTCACTATGAGCCCACTGTCTGCCTGGCCAGTCCTGGGGGTGAGCACTCGGCCAGGGCCTGTCTCCTCCCACACTCAGTCCTCAGTAAGCCTACAGGTTCATCCAGGCTGCAATTCTCATGGAAACCCTCACAGTTCATTCTAATGCTCCCAGCCAGAACCCAGTGCTCCCAGCAAGCACGCAGTACTGCAAGAACCAGTGTCCTTCACACCCCAGGACAAGAGCACCTATGAATCACTTTCTGTCATTGCCCATCTCTGACAGACAAAGAAATCAGGTCTCAAATAAGTGACTTGCCCAAAGCCACACAAAGTGGGGCCTCCAGGGAACTATACCCCTGTCCCTGGAGGCAGAGCCAATAGGGCTGCTGGGAAAGCCCAAGGGACTGTTCTTCCTGAAACCAGGCCATTTCTCTAAGACTCACCCTCACTCTCTGGGCCCCACTCAGGGGCATCCACCAGTTTTTCCCTGGGGTTTAATCACTCCTCAAATCCCATCATTCCATCTGGCACCTGGATGCCCCTCTCAGACACCCCTGGGCCTACAAATGTTCTCTCAGCCAAACCAAGGCCACCCCAGCCCTTTGCACAGAATCCCTGCACCTTTGGGTGGGACCTCAGTTGCAAAGACTCACACTACTGTCAAGCCACCCACCCACTAGCTCTCCAAGGTGCCAACAGCAGTTTTCCCCCAAGGAGAGACACAGAGATGGCAACCAGGGACAGCTGCCCACACATTGTGACATGGCTGAGTTTCAAAGGGAGGAAGTGGCAGCAGCCAGGCACAAGGTTTCTGGAGGAAACAAGACCCCTCACTAGCAGGGGGCTGCTCTATGCAAGACACTTACCAGGTGGACCCCTGGTTCTCTGCAGCTGGCTAGGCAGCCACGGCCCCCTGCACCCTGCCCTGGTCAGTGCCCACCTTCTTTACTTTCTGCCTCTCCTAAGTAGATCAAGTTTGTTTTGTTTTGTTTTGTTTTGTTTTGTTTTGTTTTGTTTTGTTTTGTTTTGTTTTGGTTTGGTTTGGTTTGGCTTGGTTTGGTTTGGTTTGGTTTGGTTTTTTGCCAGAGCATTGCTCAGCTATGGTTTATGATGGTGTCTTAGACTGAATCTGGGATCTCAGAGACTCGAGAATGAAAATCTTTTGTATAATCATAATACTGTCTCCCTGCCCAGACCAAACTTCTCAAGCATCTCTCTAGGCACCCAGAGAAGTTCCAGAAGAACATAGCAACCAGGTTTTCATGCAGATGAGGTGGGTGGAAAGAAGCAAGAGTTCTGGGGCAGATCTGAGGCCTTTGCAGTCCCAGGAATCAGCCTGAGACCCACAGCATCAGCCCTGCCCTCATGGTGGCCAGGAGACAGCTCCCAGCTAAACCCTCCATATGGTTCCTTTCCAGTTAGAAAGTGGGCCAACTGCAACACTTCTCCCCCCATCTGGGGAAACAGATGGAAAAGGAGCAGGAGGGTGAGGATGAGCCACCTGGCTCCAGGAGGGAAAGGGGACCCAGGGGGCAGCAGAGGGAGGTAGGGAAGGGCAGCTTGTTGTTCTCCAGCAGTGAGGAGCTTTCAAGCTAAGTGTTGTTTGTGGGTGAAGCTCCCTTTAGAGCTTCCTTGGGCTGGTCCACCTGAGCCCAGGGCACGGCTCACATGTTCCTCCTTTTGCTGGTGAAAGAGGACAGAGGTGACCACAACTCTGTCAGCTGAAATGTGGATGAGTCACAAGGCATTGGAGAGGAGCTTGGTGCATTCAGAGTGTGATTATCCTGCGCCAGGAGGAGGGAGGGACAGGGGAGTGTCTGGGATGCCAGAGGACATGGAGGGAGCTAAGTGTGAATGGAGGCACTGAGACTGGCATCACTGGTACATATCTGATTTACAGATGGGGAAACTGAGGCACAGAGAGATGAAGTGACTTCCTGAAGATTACACAGAAAGTAGGGAGTATTAACCAAAGCCATGATCAAGCCATGTGAGGCGGGGGGGGGGAATACCCAGGGTCCATGAGCAGGTGCACGGATGGATACAGCACCTGCCCTGGGTTAGCCCATTTCTGTCCCTGCTGCCACCAGGTGAAGAAGCAGGTGCCCACAGGCCCTTGGGCTTCACTGCACAGTTGTCAGCATAGCTGTGAGGGACCCCAGAGTGGGCAGTAAGGGGCAAGCAGGGCTCTCCATGGGTTACACCAGCTCCTGGGGGTTGGGCAGCCCTTGAGGGACTAGCACTTGTGTGCACCCCCTACATTTCCATCATCCATGAACCCTCACACGCCCAGATTGCTCTAGCACAGAGATGAGGAAACAAGCTAGAGGTGTCAAATACTGTAAACCGGCTCTCTGAGCAGAGCCTCTGGGGCAGAGGAAGGGAATGTCTAGGCTGCTCTATATCTCCTGCAGCCCCCCAACCCTATCTCTGAGTTACACACCATACCTGCCAGTCCTCCTATAGTCATTCCCCGTGGACACAGCTCCATCTTTATAGGGATCTTCAGAACTCTTCATCAGGAGAGGACCCCCATGTTTCCCATTCCCAGTTGCACCCTTTCCCCAGGCTCTCACTGAATGGAGTAAGAACCCCCAAGTTCATGCTAACAGCAAACACAATCAAATAAAGCCCAACCCCCATCTCCCTGCAAAGAGTAAAGTCCCCACCCACACCTACAGGCTCCAGGCATGAGATCTGAGGAAGGTAAGGGACCCAGAGGAGTCTAGAGTTCCCTGTGCCCTCCTAGGCCTTTCTGAGCCCCTTGGGTGAATTCCCCACTCCACATAAGGCCACCCAGCTCCCTGGCAAGCACCAACTGCCAAGTGCCTACTGCCAGCTCAGGCCACCCAGCCAATGCCTCTATGTGCAGGGCCAGGGGGCGGGAAGCCACAGCTTTGTGCCAAAAGCATCCAAGCACATGGCGCAGTGGGGACCTCTGAGCCAGAGCTGGATGCAGAGAGGTGCCCAAGGCCAGTGAGGCCAGGCAGTGCCCTCCTGGGAGCGCAGAGCAGCTGGGGCAGAGCTCACCCTACATGATGTGCTCAATCACCAATGCACTGGGGTGCTTGGGGCCCAGGCCAGCCCCAACTGCATACCAAGCTGCCTGTCCCAGTATCAGTAGAGTGAGCCAGGGTATCCCCACACCTACTGGGCCCCACCAGCGCCCCTGCTCCCAGCTCCAGATCATCCACCCAGCCCTACAGTGAGAGTCCAGGTGCCCCCTTATGCCCCTGACACTATGCTGCACCTCACCTGTCCCATTCCCTCAGTGTCTGTCTCTGGGGAGGCCATGGGAAGGCCTGGTCTATAGCTGGGGTGCTAAGTGTCGCTCAGCTGGCCAGCCCCTTCCATGCTCCCCCCCCAGACAGATTGTGCATAGATGAGAGGCACACACACATATTCCCCACAGCCCTGCTTGAAATTAAAAAAAAAAAAAGGAAACAGCTTAAATATTTCACCACAGCCAAATGGATAAATGGCGACATGCTTGTACAACGGATTTTTATGTATTTAAGGTTAATAAAATGCTTCTCATTACCAGCATGACAAAACCCTGAAAACCTGTAAGTTGACTGAAAAAAACACACTGCAGAATGATCTGTCCCATTGAAGCAGGATTTAAAGACCACATGGAGATATATTACTTATGAATACACACAGCTGCATGAACAAAAGCTGCATGAAGACAGGGGACTTTTTCTTCTATTCACCATGCTCTCCCCAAGGCCAAAGGCAGTGGGTTCCTGATGATGGGACATGAGAGGGTGTTTAGGGAGTCCTGCAGGAGCCCCAGGATGGTGGACATGTGTGCTCTGTTCTGGCTACCCCACAAAGAGGTAGAGTCTGCACTCCCAAGGCTGCAGCCTGTCCACTTAGTACCTTAGACTCTGCCAGAAGCCAGCAGGGGAGGTGTGATATGGGGGAGGGGATGAGAGGAGGTGAGGTGCCCCTTGTCTGGAGGATGATGTGAGAACTCAGGGGAGGGGCAGGTCCCAGCAATAACCCTGGAGGCAAAAAAAAAACTTAATAAAATAAATCATGACTACCACACCTGCACACAACTTCACCCCCACCCCCAGTCTAAGGCAGAAGGGGGAACACCTGCTCTACTACTTCTTGGCTGTGCAACTTCAGATTAGTTACTTAACTTCTCTGAACATCAGGGTTCCCAGTGTAAAAAAGTGGAGGAGGCTTAAAGAAATCCCATGTGGTGGAATTGGGGTGAGGGTGAAAAATGATGGGGTTCAGGAAGGCCCGTCTGGAAGCAGGTAGGCAGGAGCTGAGCAATAGCACAGGGGCCTCAGTACCCAGGGCTGGGGAGGCAAATCCTGGAGGACAGGGGGTCAGACTAGACTTCTGGGGACAGGGTGCTAGCAGAACATTCAGAAGGACAGGGCCTATCCATGGCCAGACTTACAACCTGCTTCCCTGAAATGCAGTGCCCTCCCCCAACCCAGACACACAGCAATACACACAAAATCACATCCCACCACAATCTCACACACACTGTGCAGACACAGGCTGAGCCCAGCTATAGCCTCATACAGCTGCAGGGCCACAGGACACACACATACAAGTCTCCACACACCACACCCACCCTCCCAGCCACATCCTGCGCAGGGTCATGAAGACACACAGAACCCCTACAGTCATATACTGCACACCTCACTGCAGTGAGGCACAGACAGTCCTAGCCTTGCAGTCACCTGGCCACCACAGACACACACAGCTAGGTATGACCACACACAGACATATCACTCATCACTGTGTATCGCCTACCACACAGCCACCCCAACAGCAGGCCTCCCACCCAGACACACAACAATACACACAAAATCACATCCCACCACAATTTCACACACACTGTGCAGACACAGGCTGAGCCCAACTATAGACTCAGGTCACCTGAGCACGAGGCACCTGCTCAGGCTCACCTCCTCTGAGAAGACCTCCTTGCTGAGTCTCCCCAGTGAACTCTCCATCTGCCCTGAAAACCCCTCCTGCTGGTTCAGCCACTACAACAGCCTCGCTTCACCTCAGCACACGGATATCTCCCTGTGTGTCTAGGGCAGAGGCCACAATGGGGTGGACTAGTGGCTGGGTGGGGGCTACCTAACAGCTAGCACAGAGCGGCCTCCTTATCCCCCTCTGAGACAAGGGCCTGCCTTTTCAGTGAAACCCTTTCCTATGGTCACCAGCCCCCCCCATTATACCCAGCCCTACCCCTGCAGAACACTGGGCTGGATCTGGGGGTGCAAGAGACACTAGCCAGAACTGGCCTGGAGTGACACTGGAGGCTGAATCAGGAGACATCTGGCCCTGGGTCCCACCTCTAGCACCCCCTTCATTGTTGTTTTCGACGGGTTATGTTGTTTTCGCCGGGTTATGTTGTTTTCGCCGGGCTGGCTTCACGGGCGGGTAACAGACCACCAGGGACTCATGGTTGAGCTGTAGGCAGTATCTCTTTATTCATGCAGGACGCAGCACAATCTAAGACGAGCTAAGTTAGACTCAAAGTACAGTACCATAAAACTCACAATGCTGTCTTTATATATACTTGCCAAGTAAGGTGGAAACAGGATGTGACATAGAGAGGGTGGAGAGAAAAGTGACTGGTGAAAATCAGAGTGTGACAAAGAGGGGGCAGATTAGGCGAGAATCCTATCACTGAACCACAAATGCCCTGGAGGGAGGGTGGAACTTTTTAACAGTGGTTATGTAAATAGAATGAAGTGGTTATGTAAATAGAATAGTGTTAAGCAGGGGGGATTTAAACCAAATGAAACAGAAGGGGTCTCATGCATACCAACACTTCATGATGCAAACCACACTGCCTAACCTCTCTGAGCCTCTGCTATGTACCTGTCAAGTGGGTGGCAGTGCCCCCCCCCCCCCCCGCCAGGCTTTAGGACTGTTGTGAGGATTGAAAGGGCCACACGTGAGCAGGCCTGGCTGCTGGGGGAGTTTTGGGGAGGGAAACATGCAGGCTTGAAGGGCTGAAGCAGGGCAGTAGTGGGACTCCGAGCCTCACTGAGTCCCCTCCCTGGAGCCACTGGGCAACATGGCTCAGAGCTGCATTATTCACGCCTCTCAGTTCCGAGCTCTGAGCAGAGGGAAATTTGCTGAGTGATCGACCTAATATCTTAACACAAACCCATTTAGGCAAAAAAATACCTTTAAAGCGAAAAAGGCAGGGGGGAACTAGAAAAAGAAAGGAAGCTATTTGGAGATAGGTGGCTGGAGCAGACTGGCAGGGCAAGGCACAGAGAGATGTCTGGTCCCTGGTCTGTCCCCATAGACCCCTGGAAGACCCCAGCCCTTGCCGCCCCCAACATCACCTATTTCTCAGATATGGCTCTAAGAGAGGAAGGGAGACCACCCAGGACTCACAAGGCAAGTCAGGGATGCATGCACTGACAAAAAGCCACTCACAGAGCAACACCCACACCTCTTCCTCAGCTGTGCCCAATGACACTGCTGGACTTACACATTAGCCATCCAGCTCCACAAATCCACACTCACTCTACCACACAGAACTGCTTCCAACAGCCCAACTCAAACTCTCCCACCCTTCAGCCTTAGCCAGGGTTTGTCCCTCTACCAGAAATTCCTTTTTTGGGATGACAGAGGACCTGGTGGGGGTTCTATTGTTACATGGAAAACTGAGAAATGTTATGCATGTACAAACTATTGTATTTACTGTTGAAAGCAAAGCATTAATCCCCCAATAAAGAAATTAAAAAAAAAAACTTCCTTTTTTGCTTCCCCACCCACCTAGCCCCACCCAGCCCAGGGGTCCAACTTCTGCTCTTCCTCCATGGAACACCCCAGGTGGAATTCATCACAATGTCCCTCTCCACGGGTACGTGCCAGTCTCATGCACACACCTCCCAGCTCTGCCCCTTCTTAAACATGTAGCTCTGGACAAGTTACTAACCTCTCTGGGCCTCCTCCTCACAGAATACGAGTGTAGAGAGGGGGCCAGGAGATAGCTCACCCAGTAGGGCACACACTTTACCAAGCAAGAGGACCTGGGTTCAAGCCCCTGGACACCACATGGGAGCCCCTGAACAAGTGAAACTTCAGAAGAGGTGAAGCCATGCTATGTCTCTTCTCTCTCCATATCTCTCTCTCCCCCCCCTCCCCTCCCCATCTCTCACCCTCTCTCTTAAAGTGAGAGTTCACAAGGAGTGATAGAATCATGTAGACAAGAAGCCCCAGCAAAAACCCTGCTGGGGCGGGGGGAAAGTATGAAGAAGCATAAGGGAGACAGTACTGGCAAGGCTTTGGACACAAGAGCACTTGATAGATGTTTGCTTTCATTATATGTTATTGTCAGCTCCCTCCCTGGCCCACACACCCCTGCAATGAAAGGCCTGTCTTTCTCTTTCCTGGGTCCCCAACTCCCCAGTTCCCAGAAGAGTGCCAGGCACACAGTTGGAAGGTAGGAGTTTAATCAACACTGGATAAAGCAAGACTGATTTCCAGCAAGGCTGTCTGCCTGGCCTCTTCACCTCCTGCCCCCTGGGACACAGAGCCAGCACCGGACAGGCAGGCAGGTGGACCGGTGGGATGGTGGGGACCACTGTATGGCTGGGGCAGGAAGAGGATGACCCCTTATCAGCTCTAGCAGGCGGCAGGACCCCTGGCGTGGTGAGGCAGGAAGAGGCTGGGGGTGGGGGCGAGCAGCTGGACAGTTGGGCCTGCGGTTTGGCCAAAAAAGGAAAGGCAGCTACAAGCTGGAATGAAATATTTAGGAGCCCACATCCCCAGGACATGGAAACTGACAAGCAAAATGAAATGTTGAGATGTAATTACCCAGGCAGGCCAGGCATATCTCCCGCCAGCGGCAGGCGGGCAGTAGGCTCAGCGCCGTCCCTCCCCGAAGCTGCCACAAGCAGGCGCTGGGTAATGAAGTCCTCCTGGCCCTCGTGCCAGCCCCACCCTCATCTCAGGCTAGGCCCAAGCTAGTGCTGCATCCATGCTGGCCCTTCCAGAGGCAGAGCACTAGAAAATGCAGAGATCCTGGGTCTGCCCAGGGCTCCAGGGACACAGGGAGGTGGGTCCCTGCCCATGGGGCCTCAGCTTTCATGGGGAGAGTACTTCCCACCTAGGAGGGAGGGAGGGAAGACTGAGACAGTGCAAGTGAGAATGTTCCATGTGTGTCTCCTGCGGCCATACAAGAAATAGTCCAGGAATCTGGCACTAAATGTGAGTAGGAACCCACATCATAGAGACATTTAAATGCAGGGGCAGGGAGATGGTTCACCCAGTACAGCACACATTTTACTATGAGTAGAGACCTGGGTTCAAGGCCCCAGCCACCACATGGGAACACCTGCACAGGAAGGGTGTGGGGGAGGCTTTACCAGTGACAGAGTGGAAAGGGAAGGGAAGGGAAGGGAAGGGAAGGGAAGGGAAGGGAAGGGAAGGGAAGGGAAAGGAAGGGAAAGGAAGGGAAAGGAAGGGAAAGGAAGGGAAAGGAAGGGAAAGGAAGGGAAAGGAAGGGAAAGGAAGGGAAAGGAAGGGAAAGGAAGGGAAAGGAAGGGAAAGGAAGGGAAAGGAAGGGAAAGGAAGGGAAAGGAAGGGAAGGGAAAGGAAGGGAAAGGTAGAAGGAAATGACAGACAGTCCAGTGGGATCGTGCAGGAGTAGAGCCCCAATGATAACTCCATCAAAAAAAAAAAGTTAAATGTCCCTGGGAGTAGGGTACTGCCCAGAGTCCAGAGCTCCTTTTGATCTATAGCAGGGTCTATAGACTGTAAAATGGGCACGCAGGGGCTTCTGGGAGAAGGTAAATGAAGTCTGTGCTTCCTCTGCTTTTTTTTTTTTTAAGATTTTATTTATTTGTTAATGAGGAAGATAGGAAGAGAAAGAGAGAAAGAACCAGACATCACTCTGGTACATGTGCTGCCGGGGACTTGAGAGTCCGATGCTTTATCCACTGCGCCACCTCCCAGACCACTGCTTTTTTTTCTCTCTCTCTGCTACTTTGTAGCCCAGACTGTGCTGTGCTTCCCCCTTCACCCCTCCCCAACCCCATTTTCCTTCTCTCTTCCTTCCCTTTCTCTCTTCCTTCCCTTTCTCTCTTCTTACATTTTACTTTGTGCTGCTTCCTCCCTATCCCAAGGTGTCCCTGGGGCCCCAAGATGCCTGCAAGATGGTTGTTAGCTTTCCTTCTGGCTCATTAAAAATGAGAATTTGCATAGAACAGCCATATGACCATTCTGTCTAGAACAAAATGGGGTGTGACTATAATACGCTGCACACACCAGGCAGACAGAGGAGGGTGGCCTCACTGCGATGGAAGAGAACCTCAGCCAAAAGAAACCAGCTGCTCATCCCAGGGACCTGAGACCCCAGAGGCAGTCCCTCACCCCCTCCAGCCCTTCCTGATAACTAATTCAACTGGCTTTGTCATTCTTACAATAATCAACAGAGTGGGAACTTGAATTACCCCCATTTGTCAGATGGAGAAGCCAAGCATCCGAGTGGGACAGTGGTTTGTCCAAAGACACCAGCAAGCCTAAGGTAGGTCTAAGGGGCTTCAGGCTCTTCCATGGGCTGGCCTACTCCCCACCCCACCCCTACCTTCTGCACACTGCTCTCTCTCTGGAACACTGCCTCCTTCTCACTCCCCAAAGAGAGGTGTTGTGAAGAACCAGATTCAGTCACTCAAGTCCTCTCACTGGGACCCCCACAGGCTCTGTCCATCAGTTCCCAACCTTCCCTCCCATCAGCAACAGTGAAGCCAGCTGCAGAGATTTCAGGAGATAACTGCTTCCAAACCTTTGAGCCCAGCCATATAATTGCATTCAGACCTGCCTTGTCCCAAAAAAAGATTTGCAGCAGTGCCCAGAAATAAGCACATTTGTCTAAAAAAGAAACTGATAACAAAAGCAAGGGCAAGAAACCTGTACATCATAGGGGAAGCTCTGCTCAATGGCCACAGGCAGCCAGCTCTTTGTTGGGGGGTCTCTCCAATGTGGGAGGTGCTGTCCATGGTGCTGAATCCAGGGTACTCTGTGCACTCCTGCCCTGAACCAAGCCATCATTTCTTGCATTTATTCCTGAGCTTACAGAATGGAAGAACCACAAGCTTCAAGAGAGGAAGTGTTTGCCTAAGACCACAGGAGATTGAGGCTGAAATTTGGATCCCACCCAGGAGACTCAGTAGCCCAAAACCAGCCTAAAACAAAATTTCAGGACGGAGAGGAAAGAAAGTTGTGCCCTCACAGGGTCCTCCCAGGGCTACAGGAGGTGACTGGTGTTTTCTTTAGATGTATCTCTATGGAGATCAGGGTAGGGTCGTGGAGCTAGGGACCCATTTCAGAGAGGAAAACAGGATCAGGTCCAGTAGTCAGCAAACAGCTACAGGAGGTCAGGGCCCAAACCTAAGCTGGGAGATGGGAGGTGGGGGAGGGGTAGGTCAGTTGCTTTTAGCACTTGTTCTTTAGCAAAGGGGAAGAAATCAGATTTTGATGGATTCTAGTCCACAGGATCCTGGGAAGACAGAGCCCACTGTGCTCCCAGAAGAGAGACTGAAGGAAAGCAAAGAGAAAGAAGGGCAAGAGAGCAAATTTGAATAAAATGGGATTCACACCAAGTTTGGAGATTCAGATGACCTCCATGTAGCCATGGAGATACCACAGTGATAATGCACAAGAGTTACATGCAAGAGGTCCCAGGTTCAATTCTCAGTACCACCAGTAGTCAGAGCTGAGCAGTGCTCTGCTCAGAAAACAAGCAAACATACATAGTGTTGGAAGTTCTTGCCATAGCAATCAGGCAGGAGCAAGGAATTAAAGGGATACCGATTGGAAGAGAAGAAGTCAAACTCCCTATTTGCAGATGACATGATACTATACATAGAAAAACCTAAGGAATGCAGCAAGAAGCTTTTGGAAATCATCAGGCAATACAGTAAGGTGTCAGGCTACAAAATTAACATTCAAAAGTCAGTGGCATTCCTCTATGCAAACACTAAGCTAGAAGATGAAATCCAGAAATCAATTCCTTTTACAATAGCAACAAAAAAACAATAAAATAACTAGGAATAAACCTAACCAAAGAAGTGAAAGACTTGTATGCTGAAAATTATGAGTCACTACTCAAGGAAATAAAGAAGACACAAAGAAGTGGAGAGATATTCCATGATCATAGATTAGAAGAATTAACATCATTAAAATGAATATACTACCCAGAGCCATATACAAAATTAATGTTATCCCCACCAAGATGCCAACCATATTTTTAGGAGAATAGAACAAATGCTACAAATGTTTCTCTGGAACCAGAAAAGACCTAGAATTGCCAAAACAATCTTGAAAAGAAAGAACAGAACTGGAGGCATCAGGTTCCCAGATTTCAAATTGTATAATAAGGCTGTTGTCATCAAAACTGCTTGGTACTGGAACATGAATAGACACACTGACCAGTGGACTAGAATTGAGGGCCCAGAGTAAGCCCCCACACCTATGGACATCTAGTCTTTGACAAAGGTGCCTAGGCTATTAAATGGGGGAAAGCAGAGTCTCTTCAACGAATGGTTGAAGAAAAAAACAGGTTGAAACATACAGAAGAATGAAACTGAACCACTAGATTTCACCAAACACAAAAGTAAATTCCAAGTGGATCAAGGACTTGGATGTTAGACCAGAAAATATCAAATACTTAGAGGAAAACATTGGCAGAACTCTTTTCCGCATAAATTTTAAAAACATCTTCAGTGAAACAAATCCAATTACAAAGAAGACTAAAGCAAGAATAAACCTATGGGACGACATCAAATTAAAAAGCTTCTGCACAGCAAAAGAAACCACTACCCAAACAAAGAGATCCCATACAGAATGGGAGAAGATCTTTACATGCCACACATCAGACAAGAGGCTAAAACCAGAATACATAAAGAGTCAAAATCAACAACAAGAAAACAAATAGCCCCATCCAAAAGTGGGGAGAGGACATGGACAGAATATTCACCACAGAAGAGATCCAAAAGGCCGAGAAACACGTGAAAAAAATGTTCCAAGTCACTGATTGTCAAAGAAATGCAAATAAAGACAACAATGAGATACCACTGTGAGAATGTCATACATCAGAAAAGGTAGCAGCAACAAATGCTGGAGAAGCTGTGGGGACAAAGAAACTCTCCTTCATTGCTGGTGGGAATGTCAATTGGTACCACCTCTGTGGAGAGCAATCTGAAGAACTCTCAGAAGGTTAGAAGTGGACCCTATGGTCCTGCAACTCCTCTCCTGGGGATATATCCTAAGGAACCCAGCACACCCATCCAAAAAGATTTGTGTATACCTATGTTCATAGCAGCACAATTGGTAATAGCAACCCAGGTATCCAACAACAGATGAGTGGCTGAGCAAGTTGTGGTATATATACACAGTGGAATACTACTCCACTGTTAAAAATGGTGATTTCACCATTTTCAGCCAATCTTGGATGGAGCTTGGAGAAGTCATGTTAAGTGAAATAAGTCAGAAACAGAAGGATGAATATGGAATGACCTCATTCACAGGCAGAAGTTAAAAAACAAGATCAGAAGAGAAAACACTAAGCAGAACCTGGACTGTTGTTGGTGTACTGCACCAAAGTAAAAGACTCTGGGATGGGTGGGGGTAGAGTACAGGTCCTGGAAAAGGATGGCAGAGGACCTAGTGGGGATTGTATTGTTATGTGGAAAACTGATAAATGGTATGCATGTACAAACTATTGTATTTACTGTCAAATGTAAAATATTAATCCCCTAGTAAAGAAAAAAAAAAAAGCAAACAAAATAGATACTTGTCAAAAAGGATCAGAGGTAAAGAAGTGAGGGGCTGAGGAAGCAGGTTGCTGTGGGCATGGCTACCCTGTGTGCTCAGGTCAGGGTCCTAGAACTGTGGGAACATGGGAAGCCTGAGGCTACCTTATGGTACTCAATCCTCTATGTGATAAGAAGAGATAGAAAAGAGAGTTGTGTGAAGTGTGTGAGGACCCATGTCCCAGCCCACCCTCTTCATAGTGGTGATGAAGCTGAGGCTCAGAGAGGGAAAGTGACCAGCTTAGGGCCACATAACCACCCAAAGAGAGCCAGGACTAAAACTCAGCCCCAACTCCCAGCCAGTATTTCTGCCGTACTCCCCCACTCTGGGTAATTCTGGCAGCTCAATGTTTCATGCTCAAACTGTCCAAAGTGCTATATAAAGATATATAAAGATTAGCATGTGTTGATGCACCTGGTTGAGTGCACACATTACAGTGCACAAGGACCCAGGTTCAAGCCCCTGCTCCCCTCATACAGAGGGAAGCTTTATGAGCAGTGTAGCAAGGCTGCAGGTATCTCTCTGTCTCTCTCCCTATCTGCCCCTCCCCTCTCGATTTCTCTCTGTCTCTATCCAATAATACAATTTTAAAAAGAAATATTAGCTCATTTAATGTTCACACAGGCAGTAAAGGAGAAGATACTCAGGCCCCTTCTGCACTATATAGAACCCAAGGTTAGAAGCCAGGTGGTGGCACACCAGGTTAAGTGCACATGGTGAGAACCCAAAGCCCAAAGTCCTTCAAAGACTGCCTGAGACAACACAGCCCGTGGAGCAGAGCCAGAATTCTGGCCACTTCCCAATGTCACCTGGGGTCGGACAGCATTCAGAAAGCCAAAGCCACAAAGGGGCTGAAACCAGTAAAGGGATTTTTTTTTTAACCCAAAGAAATCTTCAAAGACTTTCCACAAAAGAAGCTGGGGAAAGAAGAAAATGTCACTTCCTATCCAAAGGGGAAGGGATGCTAATGCCGAGGGAGGAGGGGAAAGAAAAAAAAAGCCTGGGCATCTACCATCTCCTGTCAGTCTTTCCAGCTCCCAGGCAAATGTGATCAGGAGCATTACCCTGTTCTGACAGTCTAGGATGAACCCACCACACACAGTCAGCCAGAGCACCCGGTGACTGGGATCCCAGCCCAGGGGACTCCCAAACTCAAGAGGTGTCAGCACCCTGCCATGGGCCAGAATGGCAGAGAAATCAGAGTGGACAGGAGCCATCCCTGAGGCAGTCGGGCGAGCACGGGTTCATCTTCACAGCAGGACAGAGACTGACATGGCAATCACTAGCAGTCACAGCCGCGACAGCACCTCATGGTCTCCAGGAGTCCCAGCCAGTGTAGGGGCCTCGGGGCTTAGGAGGGGCATGCGTGCCAGGTCCACTTAATTTCCACCCAAGCTGGAGTGGTGGGTGGCAGACTAGAGAGTCTGAAGGTACAGCCAATTCAAGTTCAGATGTCAGATTGAGAGAGGCCTGGAAGATGAACCTGACTGGCAGGAACTTGCTGTGGGTCAAGGCCCACTGCCTTCTGCACCCTTAGAGAATGTTTGGTCATGGGTAAGCCAGGTCCATGCACTGTGACTCCAGGCGGCAGCTGGAGGAAGCATCCAGAGGTGCCTCTCCCAACACTGAAAAGATGCTGTACGTCAGCCATCCATCCTTCTCAAACACACCAAGCTAAGCCAATAGAAAGGCCCTTCCTGCCTTCACCTCCCCACACCCAGGGCTCATTTCAACCACATAGCATTTGATTAGGGACAAGAAGATGATGTGCTTGCTCCAAACTCAATCCCCATGCATTTAGCCTCACATTCCTGAACCAGGAGACAGAGCCCTTGAGGGCCACCACTTGGCACCCTATCCTTCAGGCTCTGAAGGATGTTTCCTTTCCCAGTGCTCCTTAAGAGACACCTCCTAAATAAGTAGCTTTCAGTGAAAGTCTGGAGACCCTTCAGATGAGCCAGGATCAAGGAGAACAAACTGTGAAGACCCTTCTTTAATATTTATTTCACATGAAAGAGAAAGAAGTTTGATGTAAGAGAGAAGCTGCATCACCACTCCAGGACATGCAGTGCCAGGGATGGAACCAGAAGCCTCCAGCAGACCAGGCCTTATGTTCTACCAGTTGTGCTACCTCCCTAACTATGGAAGGTCCTCAAATTAAGTGTGCCTGGAACCAGAAACTGTGGACTATGAGAACATGCCTTTCAGATGTCACAGCTGGGACATGAGGTGAGCTGATATGCCCACTCCTCCTGTGGGTGAGTAGAGACCTTAGAAGGCAGCGACCTGCCCAAGGGAACAGGGCTGCTCATCTGCTCACCCATGTGTTCATTCTACACAAAATCAACAGAGGCCCCACTGTGTGCAAGAGAGGGCGAGGGGCATGGATCTGGGGACAGGTGCCTCCCTCTCTGGCCTACAGGAGCTCAGAGTTGAAGGGAAGAGGCACTGGGACAGGGGTGACTGGGGCTTCCCAGGGGGTGAGTGGAAAAGATCCCAGCCTCTCCCCCAAGTAACAACTCTGGATGGGGAGCTAATGAAGAAAGCTGTGAGAAGGTTTGGCTTTCAGCCCTGATAGACAGAAGGGACCCCCATCCTCACTCCCCCCCCCCCCAGGTCCTGAGGGAGTTGGGTGCAGCATGTGGAGATTCCATGTGTGAATACTCTCTCAGGCATGCAGCCATGACTCCAAGTGGAGTCAAAAGGAAATTAAGCATAGGGCTGGCCTATAAGAAACTCCTCTGCTCCATCTTCCATCAGTTCCACTGGCCACTAGGACCAGGCCAGGCCCCTCACCAGAGCTCCATCTGCCTCATTCACACCTCCCTCCAGGTTCTCGCTCATGCTGTTGCCCCACCTGGTGACCCCTTCCTTCTCTTCCACTTTCCCAGAACCCTTCTGCCAAGCCCTGCTGGAGGGCCTGCCTTGCTGGGTGAGAGCCCCAGCCACTTCGAGTGTGGCTGTTCAGCTCATACCTCCAATTCCTTCACTTCTTCAGGAAAACACTAAGGGACACCGCTACACCGCTCTCTGAGCTCTGCTTCCTCTACCATCACCACGCCCCACCAATGGTTATGAGGCCAGCTGGGCAGCTGGGAGGTCTGAGCATGCCTAGCTGAGTGCTTCTCCTCCTGTCTCTCGGGTAGGCAGTGCCTTAGGAAACTGAGGCAGGCAGGGAGAAGAAGCTAGCCTGCATCTCACCCTAACACACATTTCTGCCCTTGGTGAGCCAGTAGAAGCAGAGGACAGACCAGGAGCTCTGGGAGGAGGAGGCTGAGCTGCCTTTGAGCCCAACCTAGCTCTGTCAGGCTCCAAGTGTCCTTCTGTTGTTTGCAAAGAGACATTCACACCTGAAGTTCCAGGATCCAGGTCCAATACCCAGCACCATCATAAGTCAGAGCTGAGCAGTGCTCTGGGTGAAAAGCATATGGGTTATCAAGGGAGGGGATTGGATACTGAGTTCTGGTGGTGGGAATTGTGTGAAGTTGTGCCCCTCTTATCCTATGGTCTTGTCAAAATTTCCATTTTATAAATTAAAAGTAAAAGAAAGAAAAGAAAAGAAAAAAAGTGTGTGTGTGTGTGTGTGTGTGTGTGTGTGTGTACACACCTGTAAACCACTAACAAATTGTATGTCGAGTGCTTTGAAGAATAAAAACAGGGTATGGCGTACAGGGAATGAAGCAATAGGCTGCGGAGGGGTTCAGATGTGGTGTCCAGAGAGACCTCTCTGAAGAGGGAACATCTGGGAAGGCTTGCGGATGGACTGAAAATGTGGGCCACATGAGAATCCTCCAAGCAGAGGGAGCAGTGCAAAGGCCCTGAGATGACCTAATTCCTGAACTAACAGAGGAACAGGCTGGTGTGGCTGGAGCAGAGAGGTGGAAAGAAGTAGAAGATGAGGGCAGGGGATGAGAGGGAGGCAGCAGATAGGGCAGTGTGCACTGTCTGAGGCCATCTTACAAGGTTCTGGTTTCTGGGGGTGCCCCAGAAACCTGAACAGTACAGGTAGCCAAGCTCCTCCCCTGAGCTCTCAGAGCCTCCAGGAAGCAAGTATTGCATTCCCAGCCAGTGTGGTCACACAGACAGCAGCCCAGGAGAATCCCAGCCCAGGCCTCCAGCTGCAGGCCCTGGGGCTGCTGCAGCATCTGAATGCTATCCCAGCACACAGCAATCAGCCAGAGGTCAGAGCAACAACAGCTTGACTTCCTCACATCCCCTGAATACTAATGGAGCACAGCGGCAGACCAGACCTCTGAGGATACTCTGGGATCTCCCGTTGTGCTAGGTCAGGGTGTCCTCCTCCAGACCTGAGCCCCTC
This sequence comes from Erinaceus europaeus, assembly GCF_950295315.1. Taxonomy (NCBI): domain Eukaryota; kingdom Metazoa; phylum Chordata; class Mammalia; order Eulipotyphla; family Erinaceidae; genus Erinaceus; species Erinaceus europaeus. Next base: position 57,357,875 of record NC_080165.1, read on the forward strand.
CTTCTCCCAGGAGCCCAGGCCTAGGACTGTGGGGTGCTCCCCCAGGAGCACCAAGCTCTCAGATGCCTCCCAGAGGTCTCTGCCAAGAGCTGCCCTCTCTCCTTTCTGCCACGCACTGAAGGCAAAGAGGCTATCTGCTGTGTTCAGACCCCACTCTTGCTTCCTTCCAGCTGTGGGACTGGGGGTAGGGGGTTCCCTGACTTCTCTGAGCTTCCATTTCACATAATACCTGGAAAGTTCCATGAGTTTACATGCATGGCACACAGGACGCAGGGTCTGACCCACAGGAAAACTCCATGCATGTTGTCAACCTGCACAGGAACCCAGGGGTGTGTGGGGTGGGGAGAGACATCTGCCACTTCTGTGGGACCATCCGCAGCCCCATCTCCTCTGAACCTCGACTTTCCTTGTCTGTGAGAAGAGGCACCAGTGCAAGCCAACCACAGCTTACACAGAGTCATGGGTATGAGAGGCTGCAGGGGCATCACAGCCAATGCCACCAGCCCCCAGGGTGTGGTCTGGGCAGTGGCGGGGGGGGGGGGGGACTGGAGGGCAGAGCCACACCTTGTGTCCCATCTCTTTGGTGACTTGCTGGCATTATCTCCAGAGCACAGGCAGGAGATACCATATTCCAGTCTTTCCCCAGACAACCTCACCTGCACACAAACGGAGGATGCAGCAGACCCCTCAGGAAGCAGGCACACACACAAGAAGTATCCACAGACACCCCATGAGATGACCCTAGAGATGTCACACCCACACTCCCTCCTCTGCTCTCTCACAAACAGGTCAGCTGTCCTGTAAGATAGTCCTATGACAATAGCCTGGGCACCTGAGCTTGTGAACAGGGTCCACAGCCTCCATCTAGCACAACACAGCCCCCTTTGACCCCTCCCTGAGAAGTGGCCACCCACCAAGGAGGGCTGGGGGCCGGCCAGCCACCCTACCAATCACCCTCTGAGTCCCCACTCATGGGCCAGAGGCATGCTTCCTTTTCACTCCATTTCACAGATGAAAGAAGCCCAGAGAAGTTGACTGACTTTCCCAGAATCACATAGCCAGGACCATGTCCAAGCTACAGCTCATGTCACCTACTGCTGTCTCTGTGATGTGCACTGGAGAGAGGAGTGTATGAGGTTGAAGAACCCAGGTTTGATGCATGACGCCTTGCTCAGGTGTATTGCGGGGGTCTGGGCAGCCATCTCAGGCCTCTGAGCCTCAGTTCCCCCATATGCAAAACAGTGACAAAAACACCAGGCCCCCAGGATTAGTAATTGTGCAGGGACAGAAGCTAGACACAGGGCAGGACTGAGATAAGCTATTTATGGGGCATCAGTAACATAAGTGGGTGAAGAAGTGGATGTGGTGCTAATAGCATCTGGGGAACATGGTCAGGGATTCTTTAAAGCCCTCTGCCAAGAACACAGTCATGAGTACCATCTGGTTCCCAGAGCTCCCAATTCAGAGGACGAGACTGGATTCAAGTTCTGGCTCCTCCATATTCAGACTCGGAATATGTGACCACCCTCTCTGGCCTCAGTTTCCTTGTCTATGAAATGGACATAAATCTGCTAGAGTGTAACAGCCAGCAGCCAGGACTTGCTGGCCGAGTGCCCCATGGCGCCAACATGCACCCTCCCCTCCGCCCCACTTCCTGGCGCTGCTCTGAGCAGCTCACAGATGATTTATACTTCAGAGGATGAATCAATACAATATATGGCCAGAGACATCTTTAATCTTTCACAGGGATTAGACGACAAGGTACAGCGGCTGCTTTCTACCGGCCGCTCAATTCTGATTTCAATTTGGCTGACTGGAGTGTGGTTTTCTCTCTCCTTTTCACCTGCCTAAAGACGCTCCTCCAAGTAAAATTTCACTTAGCAGGCAAGGAGGGGGCAGGGGGTGAGGGACAGCAGGTTCAAGGCCCAGGTGCAAGGGCAGGCTCAGCCAGAGCCCAAGGACTGTGAACCCAGCACTGGGCAATAGCAGAAGGGAACTCTGGGTGCAGAGGTCCACCTGGTGGGAGGCCAGGCCCCTAGCCAAGGGGGAGCACAGAGACCTCAGCACCATGAGGGGCACCTTGCCAGGCAGTGATGCCCCAGAGCTGATGGCCCTGGCAAAGCTGTTAGCTCTTATTTTTCTATTAGTTCTTTAAAGCAATCTGGAGCAAGTTTTGTTGTTGTTGTTGTTGTTTGTTGTTTGTTTTTTTCCTAGCTACCCAGTTGCTTAATTAGATGCTGGTAGGTTAAAAAAAAAATTTTTTTTTTTAAATAATCAGACAATAGGACTGAGGAGAGAGCACAGCAGTACTATACCAAACTTTCAAATCTAAGGCCCCAAGAGGTCCCAGGTTCAATCCCAGGCACCACAATAAGCCAGGGCTGAGCACAGCTCTGGCCTGTCCCCCTCCCTGATTCGTTCTCTCATGAAAATAAATAAATATGAAGTAGGGCACCAAAGTAAAAGCCACTTGCAGGGAGGATGCCTCATAAGCAGTGAAGCAGGTCTACAGGTCTCTCTCTCTCTCTCTCTCCATTTCTAACTCCCTTTCTCCATTTCTATCTGTCCTATTAAAAAGTACAAAAAAAGAAGAAATTTTAAACAATAAATAATCTTAGCTTCAGCTAAAACATAGTGCCCAGCCTCACCCCAGGCCTTGCCTCTCCACTGCTCTCTAACTGCCCACCACATTGAAAGAAATTTTAGTGCTGTAGACCAGGAGGTGGCACAGTGGATAAAGCATAGGACTCTCAAGCATGAGGTCTTGAGTTCGATCCCGGGCAGCAACTGTGTCAGAGTGATGTCTAGTTCTTTCTCTTCCATCCCTCTCATGAATAAATAAATAAAATATTTTCAAAAAAAGAAATTTTAGTGCTATGAACTCTCTCTCTCCCCCCCCACCCATGTGTGTGTGTGTGTGTGTCCATGTGCGTGTGTTTGTGTGTGGGTGTGTGTGTGTGTGTGTGTGTGTGTGTGTGTGTGCTTGAAAAGAAGTTAATGGATCTATACTCCTTAAATACTGCTCTGCAATTTAAAAATATTGTGTCCTGGGAGTCGGGCGGTAGTGCAGCTGGTTAAGCGCAGGTGCACTTACACAGTGCTGGTCCATGTGGGTCTCAGTTAAAGTAGTGGAAAACAAAGGCAAAAGATAGAGTACACAAGAATGTGAAATAAACAAAGAATGTGAAAAGACATAACAGCACAAATTCAAAGGGACACATGCACTCCCTCAACTCATAGCTGCATTATTCATAATATCCAAGGAGTGGAAGCACATAAATACCTATTGATAGACAACTGGATGAAGAAGTTACAGGATAAGAGCCAGGCAGTGGTGCACCTGGTAAAGTGAATACACTACAGGTTCAAGCCCCTGGTCCCCACCTGCAGGAGGAAAGCTTCACAAGTGGTGAGGCAGGGCTGCAGGTGGCTCTCTGTCTTCTTTGCTCTCTATCTCCCTCTGCCCTCTCAATTTCTCTCTGTCTCTATCCAATAATATATAAATAATATTTTTTTAATTTTAAAAGAAAAGTAGGCTTTGAAAAGAAGTTAATGGATCTATACTCCTTAAATACTGCTCTGCAATTTAAAAATATTGTGTCGTAGGAGTCGGGCGGTAGTGCAGCTGGTTAAGCGCAGGTGCACAAAACACAAGGACCAGCATAATGGGCCCGGTTCGAGCCCCCGGCTCCCCACCTGCAAGGGAGTCACTTCACAGGTGGTGAAGGAGGTCTGCAGGTGTCTCTTTCTCTCTCCCTCTCTGTCTTCCCCTCCTCTCTCCATTTCTCTCTGTCCTATCCAACAACGACATCAATTGCAACAACAATAATACCTACAACAACAATAAAAACACAACAAGGGCAACAAAAAGGAAAATAAATTAATTAATCAATTTTTAAAAAAATTAAAAAAGATATCGTGTCCTTTGGGACAAGGTGGACAGAATGGGAGGTGATTATGATTAGTGAAGTAAGGAAGTGGGTTTCATTCATATGTGGAATATAGAGAACTGAGACACATGAACTTGGGGGAAAAGTAGTCAAAGTGTCTCTCAGACTTTGTAAGAACTGTAACTTTGGGGGAGGCAGAGCTTTGATGGTGGGTGCAGTATGGAACTACACCCATGAAATTTTATAATCTTATAAGCCATCATTACATCACTAATTCAAAAGAGTATTTTAACAGAAAATAAATAGCTGCTAGAGAGATGGTTCAAGTGGTAAAGCATCAGATTTGCATGTCTAAAACTCCCAGTTTGATCCCTTACACTGCATGTTCTGTAGTGATGCCCTGGCTGCACCCTTCCCCCCCAAAAAAAACTGAGTCATGTGATAAATCTTTGAAAAATCAAAATAAATGAAATTTGAAAGAAAAAAAAAAAGCAAAATCATGACCTCTAATTTGTTCACTATGTAAGCTGGTGTCCAGTTATTGACATTGTATGTTTTGTACAACAGAGATATTGTTAAATGCCATTATATGCCTTCTCTGTGCCTCGTTTTTTTCCTATGTGAAATGGAGGTACTAACTCACAGGTTGGGAACCCAGGACAACAGCTATAAAGCCTGCTCAAGCACATGGGCAGGCTCTGTAAGTGTTGAGGTGGCTTGCAGGTCCCTCGGAGGAGGGTGCAAACATGACTAAAGACTGAGATTCTAGACCTCCGTCCCTATTCCTTTGTCCCCAAAGCCTGCTAGGCAGAGAGGCAGTGGGCTGGTTTGGGTAAGTCACTGAGGCAAGGAACTGGCCAGCAGAGTGGATGCCAAAGAGAGAAAGGTAGGCTAGAGGGATAGGGCTATGGACCCAGGGGTCTGACCCTGACCTGGGGGCCCAGGGTGGGCTGCCAGCCCACCCAGAGTTGTGAGTGGGTGTTTCCTTCCACCCGCCAGGCACTGGGCTGGGAATGGCCTGGAGCTGCAGCCATCACTCAGCCTGCCCCACTTTCAGCGCCCTGCTAACCTCTCCACCAGCACAGGCATAGAGTAGCTCTGCTGCACAATTAAAGGGGCTTATCTGAGATTTATAGCAGGATTATGCCCACAGGTGTTACCAGTGCCAGCCTCTGGACACTCTGTGGTCCTAGGGAAAAGCAATTAGAGTCCTGGGGCTATACAAGTATAAATATAGATCCCACAAGGTCAAGGGCGCCAAGTGAGCTGTTTAGAGGGGCCCTTGGGAAAGGCCCCAAGAGGGGACAGACAGGTGCTCTCTATAGGGAGAGGGGTCTTCAGGAAAAGGGTCTCCTGTTCTCCACCACCACCACCATGCAGGACGCAGAGGCTGTCCAGCTGCCCCACGGCCCTCAGTGCCCCACGGCCCTCAGTGCACCAAACTGCCTCAGCAAGGCTCAGCCGAGCCAGGAGGAGTCTCCCACCCAGAGACCTGCCTACTTCTTTGGCTGCCCCCCAACACAGCCCAAGCAGGCTGCCTCCTCCAGCATGGTCATCAGAGGGCCAGGCTGAGGCTATGCTGAGATGCTGGCCCTCATCTGCTAGCCTGTGCACTCGCTGATAACTAAAAGCTTAATCACCAGAGTTTCTGAGGACAGCAATTAAGGGGATCCAGAGAGTTGAATGGGGGAAAGGGAATGTCTGGGGGAGTCCTCAGAGGGAGCAAATCACTTTCCTACTGTTCCTCAAATCCCACCCACAGAGCACCTACTACTCCACTAAGGCCCACACAATGCCCCTCCCCACAGGAGATGGACTCCCTGCGGCCCCTAGCCCTCACCCCCCCACACACAGCTCAGTCATAGTCCAAATCCCCAAGCCCACACATTAGCCTCGCCCCAGGGACCTGCTAGCTGACTGCTCAGCTCCTAGCTCCCTGAGACCCCCCAAACAAGGCTATGTCCACCCACTACCTTTCCCTCCTCTCTTCCTGAGAAGGCCTCACACCAAGAATAGGGAAAGTCTCTCATCTGCCTTGCCACACCTGCCCCCACCCCCCACCCACCCCCAAACCCCCCACCCCCCAACCCCCAACCCCCCTAAACCCTCCCACCCCTGCTCCCAGGAATCAGCCAGCCAACTAGCTAGGCCACAGGCTGATCCTGGAGCTCAGGGGAGATGCTAAGGCCTAGAGGGCAGGGCCTATAGCCTGGTGGAAGCAGAGCTCAAGGAAGGACCCACTGGCCACGGTCTCCCCACTCCCAGCAAGATGCTGCGGGCGGGCTCCAGACTCACCGTCCTCTCGGGACTTCTGGATGAAGGCCTCCACACCGCTCTCACCATAGCTGCCTTCTGAGGCCAGTGTGGACACGTAGTTCCACTTGAGTGCGCGGACGATGTCCACCATGGCCTGGGCCTGGTACGTGTCCGAGGGTACCACGCGGGAGAAGAAGTCGTAGCGGCTGTTGTCGCTCAGGTCAGGGGCTGTGGAGGCGTAGCTGATCTGGGGGATCTGGAGGCGAGAGGGACTGCTGATGGGGCAGCTGGCACCCCTACCTTGCACACCACCCCCACCCTGGGTCACACATTCTTGACACCGCCCCACTCTCCCCACAGGTAGGGCAGCACCTCCTCTCTTCCTGGGGAAGACCCTTGAGTAGGAGGAAACTGAGGCCCCAAGAGGGTGAGGATTGGAGAGCCCTGCCCCTGACCCCATCCCAGGGTCTGAGGCCCCCACCTGCCCCCAGATCTCCCTAGCCCCATCGTCCCTCCCCACTGCCAGCAGGAAGGAGGCTGGCTTGTCACCACCAGCCCTCCTTCTCCCCCAGAAACTCTCCCAGCCAGCCTCCTGGGGCAGCCCTAACAGCACATCTCACAGCACCACAGGCCATCACACACAGACACCAGGTGCCCCCAGCCCAGCTTGGTGACATCTTCCCATGGGGTGACAGCTGGACTGAGGGTGGGGTGAGGAGAAGTGTGATGGCATAGAGGAAGAGGCCAGTTGAAATGGGGCCTCCAGGAAGTCCCTCCTCCATATCCTGGGACACAACAGAAGTAGAGTCTAACCAGGTCCCACAGGCTCTCAGTGGCCAGTCACAGGCCTCTGCACAATCTGCCACCACAACCACGTCTCCCCATGGTGCTGTCTGTGCCCCCCTACACACACACACACAACTCCTGTGCCTGGGCCAACCCTGGGCAGCCCTTCCTCCATAGCTAACAGCTAACATTACCAAAGAAACAGAAATGGCTCTCTGGCCCTCCTGCACCCCTCCTCCCCAGCCTGAGCCCAGTGCCTTCTTATGAAGGAGACTCCTCCAGGGCTGATCAGTGATCTGTGCACCCCATCCACCCTCCGTCACAACTCACACCCCTCCTGTGAGCCTAACGCCCTGCTCTCATTGTCCATGGTAAAGGGATGGGCGTGCTGATGTGGGTGGATGTCAAATGTAAGGTATATAAAAAAATAAAAATTAAAAACTTAAGATAAAAAATGTAAAGTATAGCCCCCTATGGAATCATGTAAGAGTCAGGCTTGGGGGAATTATAATAATAATAATGATGATGTAGTAAAACAACACCTCCCAATAAAAGGAAAAAGAAAAACGAAAAAATAAGAAGAAAAAGAAAAAATAAGAAGCTTATGTCCAGTGCTTCAGTCTTTGGGCAACAAAAATAAGGAAGGTTTTAGGGGCAAGAAGATTATTGACCCCCCCCCCCAAACACAGACACACACACACACACACACAACACCTGGCCTACCCCTGGGACAGTGAGGGACCCACCTTCTGTTAAGGATGGCCATTAAGGACAGGGCACAGTCCAGCTCAGTCACTAAGAAACCCTGAGGAGGCAGGCCCCTCACTGAATCCCCCCACAGGAAGACCCTAGACTGGGGAGAGCCCAGAGGCAAAGATGGGGTGTGGGAATAGATGACCAAATTTTGTATTTTCTGAGTCACTAAGGATCAACTACCAAACCCCCTCACATAGTTCTTGTGACCTTCATTTTTTTTTTATTGCCACCAGGACCATGGCTAGGGCTCAGTGCCTGCATTATGAATCCACCAATCCCAGCAGTCTTTTTTTTTTTATTAGATAAGACAGAAAGAGGGGTGGGGGAGGTAGGGAGAGAGAGAGAAAGAAACCTGCTTCAACATTTGTGTAGCAGCTCCCCTGCAGGTGGTGAAAAGGAACTCAAACCCAGATCCTTGTGTGTGACAACGTATGAGTTCAGTTGGGTTTGCTTTTAACCATAACACTGCTCAGCTCTGGTTTATGGTGATGCTGGGAATTGAACCTAGGACCTTTCGTGCGTCAGGCATGAAAGTCTATTTGCATAACCTTTATGTTATCTCCCCAGCCCCTTATGATCCCTATAGGACAATCCACGCTGCATCATCTGAGTAGCAACACTTGGCAAACAACCTACATGTCAACCAAGAGGGGATTGGTGACAGACACTAGAGACATGCAGAAATACTATGCAGAGCCTGGTACCTCTCTGGGATTTCCAAAAGGCGGAAGGAAAGCAGTGACAGCAGGGGCCAGCAGCTGCTCAGTGACCAGAGTGCCTGTCTTACACACAGGAAACCCTGGATTTGATCTCCAACAAGGCATGAAATGGAGGAGTGGCACTCTGGTTTCTCTCTCTTTTCTAGTTGCTTTGGTTGGTTGGTTTGGTTTGGTTTGGTTTGGTTTGGTTTGGTTTGGTTTGGGAGGGGATTTATTTTTTGCAGACCACTGCTCAGCTCTAGTTTATAGCGGTGCTAACAATTGAATCTGGGACCTGAGAACCTCAGATATTAAAGTAATTTTGCATAACCATTTTGCTATCTCCCTAACCCAATTTAAAAAAAAAAAAAAAGTGGAAGGCGCCAGGTGGTGGCGTACCTGATTAAGTATAAGGACTAGGGTTCGAGCCCTCACTCCCCACCTAAAAGGAGGACTTTTCACAAGTGGTGAAGCAGCTCTTCAGGTGTCTATCTTTCTCTCTCCCTCCCTATCTCCCCTCTCAATTTCTCTCTGTTCTGTCAAATAAAATAGAAAGAAAAAAATGGCCACCAGGAGCAGTATATTTGTAGTGCTGGCACTGAGCCCCAATAACCCTAGTGGTAATAAAAGTACTTTTAAAAAAATTAGTGAAAAAGAAATGGGCACCAGGAGATTAGCTCAACTAGCAAGGAGCACATCTTACTATGCATGAGGCCCTTGATTCAAAACCCAGCACCACATGGGAACATCATGGCACCAGGGAAAGCTCTGTGGATGTGAAGCAGTGTTGTGTCTTTCTTTCTCCCTCTTGTCCCAGAGAGGTAGTATCAAAGAAAAACAAACAGGGGGTAGATAGCATAATGGTTATGCAAACAGACTCTCATGCCTGAGGCTCCAAAGTCCCAGGTTCAATCTCCCGCACCACCATAAACCAGAGTTGAACAGTGCTCTGGTTAAAACAAATAAATAATAATAATAAAGAAAGGTGTCATCAGGATGCCGGCCAGGCTTCCCTGGACTGAAGACCCCACCAATGTGTCCTGGAGCTCAGCTTCCCCAGAGACCCACCCTACTAGGGAAAGAGAGAGGCAGGCTGGGAGTATGGACCGACCAGTCAACGCCCATGTTCAGCGGGGAAGCAATTACAGAAGCCAGACCTTCTACCTTCTGCAACCCACAATGACCCTGGGTCCATGCTCCCAGAGGGATAGAGAATGGGAAAGTTACTGCGGAGGGGGTGGGATATGGAGATTGGGTGGTGGGAATTGTGTGGAGTTGTACCCCTCCTACCCTATGGTTTTGTTAATTAATCCTTTCTTAAATAAAAAATATATATATATTTAAAAAAAAAAAAAAAAGAAAGAAAGAAAGAAAAAACAAACCATGCAGACATGCAGAGAGAGCTCTGGATCAGCCCCTGCTTCTCTGGGGAGAGGCAGATATGTACTGTGTATCTGTGAAACAAAAGGGTTAATTAAGTAGCCAACTGGGAGTGAACAGAGCAGGAGGACAGCTGGGGGCAGGGTTGGGAGGGGGCCTTTCAACTTTTGCCCTTTATCTGGTTTTCATGTAGAACGATGCAAATACAGCACCTATTTAGAAAACAAACCTCCCCGTGTAAACAGTGGCCCAATCCTCTTGAAATTAAAAATCTATAGGTTCCTGATGGGTGCCCACTTCCGCATTCCAGCATCCCAAGTGGCAGACTCTGGTAATAGCCACCCTGCTCTCACCTTTATTGTCAGCACCTTGATGGACTTTGTTTCTAACCAATCAGCTTGTGCCACGCCCAGTTTGAAACTGATAAAAGCTGGCTGCTGCGGGACAAGCTTGTGCAGGTCTGGTAGGAATCGGCCTGTAACCTGTTAACATAAAATAAACCTAACTCCCTGCCCTCCATGTGGCCTCAGGTCTCATTCGCTGGTTACTTTTGAGCTATATTACAGAATTTCTATTACACTCTCTGCTTTTAAGAGGACTTTAACATGAAAACAGCATCCCAAAAATGAACACTGGGGTTGAATAGCTGATGATTAACTTAAAAGTATTATCTTTTTTTTCCAGAGCACTGCTCATCTCTGGATTATGGTGATGCTGGGGCCTGAACCTGGAACTTCAGAACCCCAGGCATGAAAGTCGTCTTGCATAACCATTATGTTGTCTCTCAAGTCCTAAAAGTATAATCATTTTTTTCTTTTTTTTAATATTTATTTTATTTGTTTATTCCCTTTTGTTGCCCTTGTTTTATTGTTGTAGTTATTGTTATTGATGTCGTCATTGTTGGATAGGACAGAGAGAAATGGAGAGAGGAGGGGAAGACAGAGAGGGGGAGAGAAAGACAGACACCTGCAGACCTGCTTCACTGCCTGTGAAAGGACTCCCCTACAGGTGGGGAGCCGGGGCTCGAACGGGATCCTTAAGCCGGTCCATTAATGCTTTGCGCCACGTGCGCTTCTTCTAGCGTTTGCCCTTCTTCCGTAGCCAGTCAACAGCGTCAGGTTGAGCCTGATGTAAAGTTTCCAGACCTCCTTTGAATCTGGAGAGGTGGCGGTCGTTGACTATGTGGGTCATAGTCTGTAGCCGCAGGGGCAGTTCAGGTCGTCTCTGGCTCCCCAGCGATGGAACATAGCGGTGCACCCGCCATGGCATGTTCAATAGCGATTGAGGAGGGCCCAATCATAACGTGCCACGTGCGCTTATCCCGCTGAGCTACCGCCTGACTCCCCATTTCTTTTTTTCTTTTTTGCCACCAGGTTTATTGGTGGGGCTCAGTGCCTGCACTATGAATCCAGTGCTCCTGGGGGCCATTTTTCCCCTTATTCTTACCCCTGTTGTTGTTATTATCGTTGTTGTCATTGCTGTTGGATAGGACAGAGAGAAATGGAGAGAGGAGGGGAAGACAGTGAGGGGGAGAGAAAGATAGATACCTGCAGACCTGCTTCACCACCCGTGAAGCGACGACGCCCCCCCCCCACAGGTGGGGAGTCAGGGCTCAAACCAGGATCCCTAGGCAGACCCTTGCACTTCAAGACATGTGTGCTCAACCCTCTGTGCTACTGCCCAGCCCCCAGTATAATCATTTTTAAGGTCTGATAAAGCTATTAGAACTATGCTCGGTTGGGTGGAATTCTAAATTTCCTACTATTTAGGCCAGGGTTTCTCTGCTCCACTGACACTTGGGGGTACAGTAGTTCTTTGAAGGGAAGGGAAGGAAGGAAGGGTTGTGTCACTGCGCCTTGCAAGGTATTCAGCAGCATCCATGTTCCCAACAGCACGGTCCTCCCCAAGCTGTACAACAAAAATGTCTCTAGACAATCTCAGATATCCCAGGCAGAGGAGGCAACCTGCCCATAACAGAGACCCACTGTCTTAGAGAGAGGCACTGAGATATCTAGAGGTTAAGTAGTGGTGTGGGGAAGGACAGATCTCATGGGCCCAGAGATGGCTGTGCAGTGTCTGTGAAGGCCTGCTGGCTTGTCTGTGCTTTGTACCAGTAGGAAACAGCTATAGTTTGTTTGTTTTTAATTGACAAGAGAACAAAAATGTCATCCATGCATCATTCCACTTTATGGAGGTGCCCTGAATTTAGAGTTGGAAGTGTGGGGAGAGGGAGAGAGAGAGATGTGTGGAGTGAGGACACCTCCCACCTCTCTAGCCCCCAGTTTGTTTGTTTGCCAGCATCTCTCTCTGTTCTGTCCTCAGCTAGGAGTGCTAATCACACACCAGGAATCCACTCTCCTAATTAGAGGAAGATTGTCTCCCATTTCTGGCTTTTGCTCCTAACACAGGGCTGGAACACAGCGAAAGGGAAGGAGAGAGGGAGGCCCAGGGAGACAGACAGAACATCAGAAGATGGGGTCACTCACAGGAGGCCCTTCTCCCCTTCCTCACCCTACCTCCCGGCCCCCCCTCTTAACCAGGCATTCAGCAAAAATGGAAGAAGTCCTCCCAGGCCTCTGCCCAAACCTGGGGCCCAGGCACCACCCTACACACACACACACACACACACACACACACACACACACCCCTCTCTGCATACCCATAAAGGATGGGAGGGCCAACACAAGGCTCTTGAGGGGTATGCACATTAGTCTGCAAGAGAGCCCAGCCCAGACTGCAGAGTCCAGGAGGGGCCCCAATTCTGCAACCACCGATTCCAGAGAACCTAGAACAGACATCCAACATGGGGGGAGAGGGCTGAGCCTTCTGCAAAGGACCCTGCAGACAGATGACCCAGCATCCCCCCCCCACCACCACCACCCTGTCTGCCCTCCCTCCCTCCCAGGCTCCTGAGCTTCCCAGGAGGCTGGTCTAAAGCAGAGCTCTATTTGGGAACTAAACTGCTCCGGTTCAGATTACACCACCCACAGGCTGGGGAAGCTGGCTCTGTCATTCCCTCACCTCTCCAGGCCTTGGTTTTCTCAGCTGCAAAACACAGGTGATTCCTTCCAATCCCTAACCTAAAGTTGAGGTGACTTGTGGGACTTCTTGAAAAGTGCTCTAAGTTATTATCTGTGCCTTCACATTTGGAAGTTCTCTGACTCATTTTTTTAAAATATTTATTTTATCTTATCTTATATGAGAGACCAGAGCACTGCTCAGCTCTGGCTTATGGTGGGACCAAGAATGGAGCCTGGGACCTTGGGGTCTCAGGCATGAAAATCTAAGGTGTAGGGGAGGTAGCACAGTGGTTATAAAAAGACTTTCATGCCTGAAGCTCCAATGACCTAGGTTCAAAACCCAGCACCACCATAAGCCAGAGCTGAGCAGTACTCTGGTAAAGACCAAAGAAAGCGAGAGAGAGACAGAGAGAGAAAGAGAGAGAGAGAGAGAGAGAGATGAGAGAGAGATGAGAGATACAGAAACAGGATGGTGGTGGAGGACCTAGGTGTGTGTGGGGGGGAGTAGAGTGTTTAATGGAAAATTGAGAAACGTTACACATATACCAACCACTATGTTTTATTATCAAGTGTAAACCATTAATCCCATAAATTAAAAAAAAAGAAAATCACATTAAAATAGAAATCATTCTAGAGAGCTTATATAATAATTTATATAAATGAAGAGTAAAAAACATTGGGTAGTAACTAATAAATATGTTAGCCAAAGGAAAATGGCAAATGTGAAAAGAAAACAGAGAGTGAAAGGAAGGAAGGAAGGGAGGGAGGGAGAGAAAGAAAGATAGGAAAGTCAGTTAGGCTAGGGCAGAACCACTAGGCTAGGGCAGAACCACTAGGCTAGGGCAGAACCACTAGGCTATCCCCAGCCCTCTCTGACTCCTTTCTGCCTTTTAGGCTCTCTACTCTGTGTCTTGATTGCATCATCTTGTAGGGATATGGGGGGTGCTGCCCCTGGGAACAGGCTTTCCAAGTCTCTCCCACCCAGACAGGAGAGGATGCTGGAGAAATGGGGAGCACCCTGGGGCTGCCAGGGCAGGGTGACTCACGCAGGCTGAGCTGGACTAGGCTGTCTCCTCAGCAGTGCTCTCTCAAAGGACAGGAGGGGACACTTGATTAACATTCTCCTCAGAGTTCCTCCCTCCTAACAGTGAGAAGGAGGGAAGGAGGCAGGCAGCCCAGCCACAGCTTCTCCTCCTCCCTGCCTCCCATCCCTCCCACCTACTGACACCCAGCATGACTGAGGACCTACTGTGAGCCAACACCTGCAGGGCTCTGGAGGTGCTGCAACCTCTAGTCAAGAGATAAGACTCAGCAAGAACCCAGATACTGGCAGCACCTGGCCAACAAGTGTCCTACTCCAGGTCCTTCTGCCTGTCTGCTTCCTCTCTGCCTGTCTTCCTCTGCCCATGGTCCTTCAGCTTCCCCCATACACACATACACCCTACCCCCATATTCAAATATTAGCTAAGCATCAAGGTTTGGTTCAAAGATCACCTCCTCCAGGCAGCACTCCCAGAGACTTCATTCTCCAGAGAAACTCAAAGACCTCTCCCAGCCCCAAGCTGGGCATTCCCTAGGTACCAGGCCCATCCTCTAGGTTGCTAAGATGCTTGGTCTCTTCATCAATTCATTGGCAGTCTAAGGCACCCTCTTTGTACTACACAGAGGAAAATCGGACTCACTCCACCCCCAAACACTATCTGATGTCCACTGCATCCTGGGGGTACCCTAGGAGAGAGGAGCAGGACACCCCAATTGCCAAACACTGTCTCTGCAGCTACCTCATGCTCACAGAAGTGAGTGATTGGAAGAGTGGGCACAGAAATAAACTCTCAGGAGTTGGGCGGTAGTGCAGCGGGTTAAGCACATGTGGCGCAAAGTGCAAGGACCAGCGTAAGGATCCCAGTTCGAGCCCCCGGCTCCCCACCTGCAGGGTAGTCACTTCACAGGCGGTGAAGCAGGTCTGCAGGTGTTTATCTTTCTCTCCCCCTCTCTGTCTTCCCCTCCTCTCGCCATTTCTCTCTGTCCTATCCAACAACAATGACATCAATAATAACTACAACAATAAAACAAGGACAACAAAAGGGAATGAATAAATATTTAAAAAAAAAGAAAGAAACTCTCTCTCCATATCTCTCTCTTTCTCTCCTTTCTGGAGTAACAAGAAGACCCATGCCACGTGGGGAAAGACAAAAGCTGCTTCCAGGCTTGAGTAACAAGGAAGCTAAATGCCAAGTGCATTTGTCTAAGAGTGCCCACACACTCGTGCTGGAGCACACGTGCAGAAGCTCATTCATTCATGCATGCATGCATCCCTTCAGTACTTCTGTCAGGCATGTGTCTGAGTGCTGAGGACACAGGAGGACTCTCAGCCCTCCTAGGGCTCCAGTGGAAATGGGACAGGCTAGGAAAGGGGTAACAGCCACAGAGCATGTGTCAGCAACAAAAGGGGAGCAGGAGGTTGTAAGGGGGCAGGGGAACACCTCTGACAAGGTGACATTGCAGACAAGACCCCACAGAGACAAAGGGGAGAGTCTGAGGGAGTAGATTTTAAGCAGAGCACAGAGTTAGTTCAAGGGGTCATGTGTGAGTGTGTGTGTGTGTGTGTGTGTATGTGTACATATACATGTTTATACTCATGCTTGCATGTGTGTCAGTGTACCCATAGGTATGTTTCTGGTCAAATCCTGCCCTGAAGCTGTCCCCCACACCCACACAGGCATGGGGACTCCAGAGAACATACAGGTGGTGCCCAAGACACCTGCCATGCAGACTCAGGGTCACTGGCTTCCAGTTTAATGGAAGCCCCTGGGAGTGGGGGCTCCTCAACCCAGCCAGAGGTGGAAAGAGGGGGAAGTCCCACTCTGACCTCTGGGGCACCCTAACCCAAGCAGCCAGATGCCGGGAGCTATCACTTTGGACACTCTAGAACCATCTGACAGAAACCCCAACCCTCTTCCCTTGAGCCTGGGTGTTCAAAAGCACACACACACACGTTTACACACACACACACACACACACACACACACACACACACACACACACCTTCCTGCTCTTGCCTCTTGGCTGGCACAGTAGAGTTCTCAGCAGGTCTGCTGTGCAACCTCAGGCCCCAGCTTCCTGTCCTATAAAGCAGTCACAACAACAGCAAAGACTGCATCTGTCCAGGAGGAAAGCAAGTGTTTGCGAGGAAAATCCTGTGAGTATGTGAGGCAGAAAATGTCAGTTCAGAAGGAGCTTTTCCTATCTACCACACCCCAGGCCTGACTCTGTCCTGTTGTTTCAGCCACAAGCCAGGCCGGAAGCCATAGACACAAACCAGGCTCCTGCAGCACCACCGCCTGTCCAGCCCAGGCCAGGACCAGACAGAGCACAGGCCTGCAGCAGCCCCACCATAGGCCTCTCACCCTGAGGGCCAGACACACCTGGCTGGCCATCCACCCCTCGCCCTTATGACCAGGCTACTGGAGGCAGGCCCCCTGGCATCAGCTGGCTTTCTCACAGATGAAAGTCCAGCAAGGTACATGAAAGCAGGCAGGGTTGTGAAAAAAAAGCCAGCTTTTCAGAGGCAGCATCTCCTTACCCGACAATCCTCATCCCCTCCCAGAGACACAGTGCCCTGAAGGAGCTAGCAGAGCTGCCTGCCCTCTTAGGTGTGGTGACACAGCAAAAACAAACTCTCCCTTCCCTCTGCCCCCCACCCCAAAAAAAAACCTCCATGGCTTCAACCATAAACTGAAATCTTGCTCACTCAGTGATGTTTTACTTAGCAGCTACTACTACCTGCCACTCACGCACTGGCTCTGGGCAAGCACAGGAGACCCTCCCACCTTCATGGAACTGGCATGCTAGTCAGAGAAGTTGATGCTAAATGAATATGCAGGTAACTGGCACTGGTTTCTGGCCTTAGAGACACCAGCCAGACGTCTGCTGGGCCCTGTCTTCCCGGCATGTGATAAAATCCCAGCCCTGCATCCTGTATGACTGACCAGAACTACATGACATGTTCTGGCCAGGGAGCTGAGGGCAGGAGACTGTCATTTTAAGACCAAAGCCCTGTGTGGTCCTCAAGGGCATGTTCCCTGTGCTGCCATAGCCAGAAATGTCCCAGGCAAGCCTGGATCCCAACCCATGTTGACAAGGAGGTAGCAAGTGTTTCAGTTTGAGTTTTAAACCTTAAAGGTTTGGTTTTTGTTGTTGTTGTTGTTGTTTTCAGTATATCCAAATCTAAGCAACAAGACACAAGTGAGGGCTCCAGTCTGCTTATCTCCACCTCAGGTCCACTGTCATCATGGGCTTGTCTGGGCTGAATGTGATTGAAATGAATCTCACACACACACACACACACACACACACACACACAGAGAGAGAGAGAGAGAGACCCCATTATCACTAGCACCAGCACCTAGCAAGGGCATATAATGTGCAAGAACTGTTTGAAGGGGGTTCATATGCTTCACCACCTTCAGTCTTACAGTAGCACATACTCTGGCCTTCTTCATCCCCACTCCCATTTTTCCAAACCAGAGAAGAGAGGTTAAATAGCTTTTCCTGGGGCCAGGTGGTGGCACACCTGGTTGAGCACACATGTTACAATTCGTAAGGACCCCAGTTTGAGCCCCTGGTCCTCTCCTGAAGGTCCACCACCTGTGAGTGGTGAAGCAAGGCTGCAGGCATCTCTCTGTCTCTCTCTTTCTCTCCCAATCTCCCCCTCCTCTCTCAATTTCTTTTTTTTTTCCTCTAGGGTTATTGCTGGGCTCAGTGCCTGCACCATGAATCCACTCCTGGAGGCCATTTTTCCCCCCTTTGTTGCCCTTGTTGCTATAGCCTCGCTGTGGTCATTATTATTGCCATTGTTGATGTTGTTCGTTGTTGGATAGGGCAGAGAGAAATCGAGAGGAGCAGAAGACAGAGAGGGGGAGAGAAAGACAGACACCTGCAGACCTGCTTCACTGCCTGTGAAGCGACTCCCCTGCAGGTGGGGAGCCGGGGGCTGGAACTGGGATCCTTACACCGGTCCTTGCGCTTTGCGCCACATGCACTTAACCCGCTGCGCCACCACCCGACCCCCTCCTTTCTCAATTTCTGACTGTCTCTATCCAACAAATAAATAAAGATGATTTAAAAAAATAAATAAATAGCTTTCCCAACATCACACAGCCAGTGGCTAAAGCAGGATATAGACCCAGAGCAGTGAGTTCCAGACCCCACGATACTAACTGTGATGTGGGCTGTCAGCCATCCCTGACACACGTGGCTTCCACAGACACCAGCGTATGTGCCCCATTCTCTCTCTTTCTCTCTCTCTCTCTCTCTCTCTCTCTCTCTCTTTCTCTCTCTCTTTCTCTCTCTCAAGGTGCAGCCTCCAGTGACAAGGCAGTCACTCATTTCTCCAAGGTCAGGGTCCTGGTGCTGCAGCAGGGACAACCAGCTCTGCGCCTTCTCCATGGTCAGCCCTACTCCACTCCTGGTTGTCACACCTTGGTCTGAAGTGGCCCTTCTGTCTCCAATACAAAGGAGAGGGCAGGGGTGGGGGGCTGAGGCCCTGGAGGGCTGTGTAAATGACTCGGCTTTGAGCAACAGTTAATTTCTAAACATAATTATTAATTTCATGCCTATCGTATGGAAACCACTGTCTCCCAGATGAGATGAAATTGATTTAATTAGAAATTCCATCATCAAGGATTTTGAAGCCAAGCTTTTAATTAGGATCATGAACCCCCACCCCAGGCTGCCAAGGGAGCTCACAGACCCCTGACCTCTCTCCCTGAAGCTCCCAGCACAGCCAGGACATGTGGACACATCCACTGCCACCTATACTCACTGGCCAGGCCAGGGCTCCTCGCCCACTCCTGTATCCCACCCCACCTCAGGGCCCCAGTCACACAGGGCCTCTTGTTCCTGCTGGTGCCATACTGAGCAAGGGACTTGAGCAAAGGTCATGCCATCCTGCAGCCAGGACTAGAGCTTTGAAAGTGGACAAGAGGCAGAAAAGATAACAGGTGGCCTCCCCTCTTCCTGCAAAATCCACATGCCAGCACCTGCTGGGTGCTAATAAAATATTCTTTCCATCTTGACTTGGACCAGCCTATCAAAATTATCAACAGTGCTTGGTATTTTAACAAAGCATTTCCATAATGCATTACCTCTAGCCTGATGTCCAGTCACCCTCACGCTGGCCTAGCTGTTGTGGCTCCATCCACAGTAGTCTCCCTGCTCTGCCTTGCACATGCCAGGCACATGCTGCCTCAGGGCCTTTGCACTGGTTGTCCTCTCTGCCTGAAGGTTCTTCTCCCAGACATGCATGCAGCTCACTCCCTAACATGCCTCCCCTTTAAGAATGGTCCTGTGTCACATTCTCAAGAAGTCTTTGCTGACAACCCAATCTTAACACTACCCCACATCCCTCCAACACATAACTCCACCAGCCCTGTTTTGATTTCCCCCAGGACACTGAGCACTTGCTAACATGCTCTATGCTTACCTACTTATTTCACTTATTACCCACCCTCTAAGGTATCAGCCTCATAAATCCAGAGACTTTTATTTTACCCTCCCCTACTGTCCTCAGACAGAATATTTTGGCACAAAGCCGGTGCTCAGTGAACAAAGGAGCCACTTCATTCCCTCCATACAACCGCTGAGGACAAGAAACTGGGCCCAGGTATCCCTCACCGCCTGGGGCCCACTGCATGCACCCTGTCCCCCTAATGTCACAGATATGCCCCAGAAGGCAACCTTTAGGGAGCGACCCTACACCCAGCTCCATACCCCCCTCTCCAGAGGCCCGCCCAGTCTCTTATCAGGAACACAAGCAGACACTTGGATTAATTTCCAGACCTGCTTTGAATTATGTTTTCTGGGAGAGAACCAGACAGATGCAGGCAACAGGCCTTTGAACAAATATTTCCCCAGAAAGCACTTTATTCACTCCCTTGTCTCACCCTTTTAAACATTATATGTTTTCTTAGGAGCCCAGGAAAAAAAGGGGGGCAGATAAGGCACGGAAGCTGGAGAAGAATAGAGAGTGCAGAGTGGAGAGGCTGACAAAGGAGGCAGCTCTGATGCAGACTCCGAGGAATTATGGCAGATAAGAGCACAGGGAGTGGGTGGGGGAGCCAGCAACACAAGGGCGAGAACAAACAAGATCCTCAAATCAGCACTTGTCCTGTTTCATGAGCCAAATGTAGATCAATAAATTACACTCACTTTTGCAGGTTTTACATGCTTACTCCATAACCTTGTCAAGAGTGATACGGGTTGGGGGTGAGAGGGAGGTCAGGTGACAGAGGAGCCCAGAGGCCTGAAGAGGAGAGGCCCAGGCCAGGGAGAACCCCCGCACCCCCTTGTCCAAAAGGGCCCAAAACTCTTGCTCATTCCCAGAGGCAGCAAACAGGCCACGATACCAGTTGACTTCATTCTCCTTACACCTGTCAGGGGGGTACAGCGGTGAAAATCAGGGTTCTGCCACCTCACTACAAGGCTCACTTGGAAGAACAGCTACTAAGGGCTCATGGGGGCACACCTGGTAGGGTGGTGGCACACCTGGTGGAGTACATTCGTTACCATGCACAAAGATCCAGGGTTTAAACCCCCAGCCCACACCTGCAGGGGGAAGCTTCACAAGCAGTGAAACAGGGCTGCAAGTGCCTCTCTTTCTTGTTCTCTCCCTATATTTCCTTTACCTCTCAATTTCCCTGTTTCTATCCAGTAAATAAATAAATAATAATTAAATAATGTTAAAATTTTAAAAAGACTTGGACAGAGGGGTGCAGTCATCCAGGAAGCTAGGAGCCATTGCTGTATCTTTCCTGCATTTGCCAGCTGTGATGTTAGCCATTCAGGGTCACCTTCTGTTACTCCTCATCACAGCCCTGGGGAAGGGTGCTCCCACTCCCCTCTGAGAACTTGCAGCTCTGAAAACTGAAGACCAAATTGGGGTCACTGCAGGGACCAGGAGTCACAGCCAGGTCCACTGGATGGTGAAACTGGGCTTCTCCTTTGGCCCAGAAAGCTGGCAGCACTGGGCACTAGATCATGTCCAAATACTCAAGAGACAAGGATGCTCGGGACCACCCAGTGTGGCTGTGTCACTCCCCAAGAGAGCATTATAGGACCCCATAATTGGCCAAGCCCAACCAGGCTGGGGGCAGTGGGAGTAGTGAGCGGGCAGCAGGCAGGGAGGCTGCCCAGAGGTAACCATCACAACAGGACAAGAAGTTCTTGTTCAATGAGCACCTCCACCATGCCAGCCAATTCACAAGGATAGCCTCATTTAACCCATGATAACCCCACAAGAGGAACACTGTTCATTACCTTCCTTTTTCAGGTAAGAACACCAAGGCCTAAAAAACATAAAAACAAAATCGTACAGCATACCATCAGGAAAGTAGCTTGGCTGATAGAGCATTGGCTTTGCATGCCTGAGGCTCCCCATTCAATCCCTGTGCTGTGGGTAGCAAACTCTTGCTGTGGCATGTATCTGCCTACCTATCTATCTCCTATGAAAAAAGAAAAATAGGGCCAGGGAGACAGCAAAATGACTCTCATACCTGAGGTTCCAAGGTTCCATGTTCAATCCAGCACAGCCATAAGTCAAAGCTGAGCAGTGATCAGTAAAAATAAATTAAAAAAGAAAAAGCCAAATCTTATGAAATAATAAAATTAACCTCTTTATTGCACAGCAAGTGGTAAAGCAGGATTTGAACCCAGGTCTGTCTGACTCATGTCCCTCACTCACATTCTTCTCCATGTTCTCCTCTGCCATCCCCAGCTCCTGCCCTTTGCCCACCACATCCTGAGCATACCCTGTCACCTCTGAGTCTCCGTTTCCACATCTGTCCAGTGGGGTCAGTCTACTGGCCCCGGCCCCACTGGACTCCCTAGGTAAGGGCAGAAGGAGAGGCCTCTACAACCAGAGAGTGATGTCCAAAAGCCTCTTCCACACAACCCACCCATCCACCCAGAGATGGTGAGAAGCTGGGGCAGCAAAGGGAAGAAGGGGGCTTTCAGAGCAGGGCACCTTGGGGCAGGTAATTATCATCCACCCTGTCCTGCTGAGCGCCTCCTGCACACTGGCCACCAGTGACAGAGGCGTGGCCAGGCTGCCAGAAAATTAACCACGGTGTCTGCCCAGTGTTCTCCCAAGTCAAGTTAATGTGCTGCACTGTGTCTAATATATGGCTCAGTATTAATATGATATGATATAATGGGATGTATTAACATTATTGAACACATGAGCCGATAAAAGTCACATCACCATTGCTCTGTGTAATTTATATCACGGTCCCAGCCAGAGGCAGGCTGGCAGGGGGAAGTCCTGGGGGAGCTCTGGGGCTTTGGCAGGAGGCGGAAGCAAAACCCTGGGTGGGGAAGGAGAGCCAAAACCAGTTCAGAAGGAAGGTACAGACAGCAGGCAGGGTGAGCTCAAAGCAAGTAGATAAGGCCACTTCTACCTCTGCAATGCTATGAACCACCATGGAAAGAGCCTGGGACCTTGAAGAAGATCTTCTTCCTTTCTGCACCCTTGAATTCTCATCAAAGTCATAACCACCCATAATAGTAGCCGTATTTACTGAGCACTTACTATGTGCCAGGTGCTATTCAGCATGTCATGTGTATCAATTTCTTGAGTCCTCCCCAGAAATGTGTCAAGGGGCAGCTAGGTGGCTCAGAGATGGCATACCTGGTAGAGCACACATGTTATCATGTGGAAGGGTCAGGGTTCAAGTGCTCAGTCCCTATCTGCAGGGGGAAATCTACATAAGCAGTGATACAGTGCTGCAAGTGTCTCTCTCTCTCTCCCTATCTCCCCTTCCCTCTCAATTCCCTTGTCTCTATCAGCAAAAAGAAAAAAAAATGGCTGCTGGGATCAAGGTAGATACTAACCATCTGGATTCACATGATCCCACAACACTCACACCAGCCCTACATCCCTGGCCCAGAACCCAAGCTGGTCTCCCTCACACAGGAGCAGTGTGGACAGCAGGGGCACACCTGAGCAGGACCATCACTTAAGGGTTTGCTTATTCTTTTATATTTGTGATATTTTGTTTATTTTTGGATAGAGACAGAGAGAAAAGAAGATGAGAAGGAGAGAGGGGGACATCTGTAGCACTGCTTCCCCATTCATGAAGCTTCAGGTGGAGACTGGGAGAATAAATCTACCACTTCCAGTGGCCTTTTTTTCTTCCTTATTTTATTTTGTTCTATTTCATTTGACAGGACAGAGAGAAACTGATAGTGGTTGGGGAGACAGAGAGAGACAGAAATACACCTGCAGTACTTGCTTCACCACTCATGAAACTTCTCCTGTGTAGGTGGGGAGCAGAGACTCGAACCTGGGTCCTTGTGCATGGTAATGTGTGCACTTACCTAGGTGCACCTACCCAACCCCACTTACCCAGCCCACTGCTTATTCATTTATGAGAGAGAGGGAAAGAGAGGGGTCAGAGCTCTATTCCATCACACACAGTGCCAGGAATCAAAGTGGGTTCCACACACTCGCAAGGAATGGGCTCTACCAGCAGAGTCAAGACCCTGGACCACCACTTAAAACATGAGTCAGGGGAAGCAATTACAGAAGCCAGACCTTCTACCTTCTGCAACCCTCAACAACCCTGGGTCCATGCTCCCAGAGGGCTAGAGAATGGGAAAGCTATCATGGGAGGGGGTGGGTTATGGGGATTGGGTGGTGGGAATTGTGTGGAGTTGTACCCCTCCTACCTTATGTTTTTGTTCATTAATCCTTTCTTAAATAAAAAATTAAAAAAAAAAAAAAAACCATGAGTCAGGGCACATCACTTCCTGGAAAGGCAGTCCCAGGCCTGCACGAGTGCTATGCTGACCATCCACACTTCCCCTGTACCACGTAGGACTTCACACACTGTCCCTCGGGTGGAGCCTGAGGTTAGTCTGTAGCCTCTGCTGAGCTGAAGTTCCCTGTCCCCACCCCCCACACACACAGTCAGAGGGTGGTAGATGTCTCTCCATTCACATCTCCAACCAAGAAGCTGGCATTCAACCCCACCCTCTCCCTGTCCCCTTACTCTAGCCTTATGTAAAATGTCTCTTTGAGGAAGTATCTGGCTCCGTCTCTCAGCTCTGCTTTGCAGGGCAGAACTGGCACCCCAAAAAAACTTGTGAGACATAGGGGCACAGTCCCAGCAGCTCATAAGCCACAAGACTGGGGGGACCAGAAGGGTGGGGGGAAAGCTGACCTTCTAAAGGTCAAGATGATGTCATGTCTTGTCTCAGGTCACAGGGCCCCTGCCCTTCCTGGTGGCTCTCTTCTAGCCCCTTCCTCCAGCTCAGGCTGGGCCTGGGGCATCTGAAGAAAGGTCTTCTCAGGTGAGGGGTGAAAGATGGACAATTAGAAGCCTCTCTCCACAGGCAGGTTTGTCACAGCCACACTCCAGCTGCCAGGGCCAGGGAACAACTCCAGGTAACCTCAGCTCATGTCACAGGGTGCCAGCTGAAGGGGGGGGACACAGGAAAAGGGAGCACTCTGGGACCTCCAGTCTCAGAGTCAGTCCTCCCATGCCCAGGGCCCTTATACACGTGGGTCACAGAGACATCCCAAAAAGGCTCATACACAAAGCACACCCACACCACACACATTCAAGTTCACACACACTTTCAAACATGGAGTACCTGAGACACCCACCAGGTTCAAGAACACAAACTCACAAAGGTGTGCTCAGGAGGTGCTGCCCCCCACCCCCTGCACACACTACCAACAGTCCACAGTGACACACTCACATATATGAATTCTGGTACAGTCAGAACTAGAGGAGGCACCAAAAAAATGTTTATAATCCCCCCAAATCTCATCGCCCTGCCCAGCTGTCCATCAAGCAGCAGGAATCTTAGATGCCTACAGTGAACAGGAATGTGCCAACCAGCTAGCCCCCATTAATGCCCAGCAGGGGGCAGTTCTCTGCAGGGCTGGAAGCAATCAGCAGGAGAACCAGCCTGGCAGGGGCAGAGCTCAAGGTGGGCGAGAGATGGTGGGCAAGGAACAGGCCAGAATGGACAGCAGGCAGGCAGAGGACTGAGGGACCAGCCACCACAGACAGGCAGAGGGCTGAAGGACTGGGCACCAACCTGAAGCAGCCCAGAAGCATGTGCCAACCACCAGCATACTTACCTGCCTGCCATGCTCCCTTGGATGCCATGCTCCCTTGGATGCCATGGGGAGGGGGCAGCTATAGTGGGAAAACCTGCCCCAGGCCCCAGGAACAGTCCACCCAGGTGATCAGACTACTAGGCAGAGCATGTCCTAATCAGCACCCCGCCATTGTCCCCTCCAATTTTTGATTACCCAGATCTTCCATGAGGCTACAGGGACCTGAAGACCCCCAACAAGAAACTAGAGCCCTTCCAGAGGCCCCATGGTAGGGAGTCTAATCCTTCACCCCAAGTTGTAAGTAAATAATGGCAGTGGAAAGGGAGGAGTGAGGGAAGGATCATTCCCCAGGAGACCAGCCTCCCCTAGCCCAGAGAGGAGAGCACCATGTGTGTAATTTGTTTTAATAATCCTGCTGAACTGGGAGAAAATTAACAAACGAGAAATCAGTTCAAAATTAATCAAACTTCTCCCTGTCCGTCCCCCTACCTTCCATCTTAATGAAGGCTATTTATCCAGCGAGCGATAAAACACAGAATTAAATTACACAAGCCCTTCCTTCCCATCCTCTCCCCACTCCGGGGAGGTGGTGTCTCATGCTTACAACTCTATAAGCAGACCAGCGGGTCCCGCAGGCCCATCAGAGGGGTCTCCTCTGATAGAGTCCCACAGTTAACACACTCCTGGTTTGGGTTTGACTGTCAATTCTCTGCCAGAAATAGGAAGGGCAGGTGCTCAGCCCCCCTAGGGAGGATCTCATGGGGCCTATCTGGTGTGTATTATCTCCTGTGGGTGGGACTCAACAGTTTCTCTGTGGGCCAGAGAAGGGAGTGGAAGTCGGGGGAGGGGGGAGCAACACCCACAATTCTGGCTGCAGCACCTTCTAAGCCTAAGCTCAGTGGGGCAGGGATGGAAGGCCCCAGGCCAGGGCTGCAGAGGAAGGGCTCCCTGTGAGGGGGGCTCAGTTGCCCCAGTCTTACATGTGCTTGGCACCCCTGCTTCCACAGCCAGACATCTGGCATCTGCCTCACCAAATTTCCCTCTCCTGCAACTTTTGACTCCATTAATGTTTTAGCCAGGGCTGCTTTCAGAAGGCACCAGACCCCCTAGGGGTCCAGCTTCAACCACCCTGCCAGAAAGCACAAGCTTTGACAGTTAACACAGCCATGTCTCAGAACAAGTTTCAGAGGTTAGGTCGCCTCTACTAGCCACCCCAGTCAGCCAAACCGTTTCCCTTGGCATGAAGCAGGCTATTCTAGGGGTGGCTAATAAGCCTCTTTTTTTTTTAAAGGTTTATTTTATTTAGTACATATGTAAAAGATTCACAAGGAACAGAAAGAGAGAAGCCAGAGCATCACTCCAGTACTTATGGTGCTGAAATGAAAAATCCACAGGCAAAGAATGAAGGGGAAAGGAGAGAAAACCCCCGGAAGTGGTGGGCTCTCACTTCTTCATTCCAGTGCCCTGAGTGGAAACCTTGGCAGACTCTGTTTGTAGCCAATCCGATCTCACCCTTTGATTCTGTCTGGCTTGTGCCACACCCAGTTTGAAAAGGATAAAAGCTGGTTACTGAGGCAGAAGGTTGGAACCCACTGACAAGAAATAAATGTAATTCCCTGCCCTCCATGCAGCTTCAGTCTCGTTCTTGGCTACATTCCAGTTGTAACACTGGGGATCTGAAAAATCTGAGAGCTGAATTTTTCCATAAATGTGCCAGGGGTCAAACCAGGAACCTCAGACATGCAAATCTGATGCGCTACCAGCTGAGCCATTTCCCCAGCCATAGATTCTATGACATCCTCACAAAACAAGGTTATCTAGTGGTGTCTTTCTCATAAGTAGCCCTGGAATCACCACCACTAGACCACCCTTGGCTGCAGTAGATAACCCCTGCCCCTGCCTCCACATACACTGTCTTGCTTACACAGCACACCAGCTCAATGAGGGAGCCGTCCATCTGCCAGGAAACTCAGTCATAGGTGAGGAACACTGAGACTTGGAGGAAGAGACCTAGGCTAAGCCTACATAGCAGTGGCTGGGGTCCCCAGTCCTAGTTGGCCAAAGTGTAGGGGAAGGGTACAGAAAAATAGGACTCTGCAGAATTACCAGGACCCCCAGAGACCTCCTCTGGAGCTTTCTGTGGAAGAGGGCTGAGGCAGACTGTTTTCTGAGGGGAGGGATGCAGGGGGGAAGACAGAGGAGAAGAGGAGAAGAAAAGGAGGGGGCAAAGACTAGAGAAGAGGGAGGGAGGTGGGGAAGAATAATTACAAATAGTCAGCTTCATGTCCTCACCCCCAGCCTCTAACAGTGTTAGGCTTCAGTCTTTACAGAGCAGCCAGAAAGGACCTATCAAACTACAGATTTGATCCTGACACTCTCGGCTTAAAACCCTGCAAGGGCTGCCTATTGCAGCCGAAGTGAAACACCAGACTCAGTGCTAGGTCCCAGGAGTCATGCTGCTCTATCGCCTCCTCAGAACAGACTCCAGCTGTTCCTGAGTTGGGCCAAAGTGTTTCTGCCTCAGGGCCTTTGCATTGCTTGTCTTCCCAAAACACTATCTAGTCACCTGGCTCCCCAAATCTGTGTCCAAATATGTCTTCCCTGAGAGCTTTGTTGAAAAGGGTCCTTTTCCTCTTCCATTATCCTCAAACCTCTACAGTGCAGTGTTCCTCCATAGTACCTGTCATCGCTTGAATTATTATGTCTCTTGGCCTCACCCCAGTGGGGTCTGCTCCAAATGGGCAAAGCCTGTATGTGATTTTTTTCACTGCTGTTTTCCTAACTGACCCCAACATATAACTACCTATGTGACTGACGAGTGAATGAAGGAAGGCTAGATGAATCACATTGTACCATCACTTCCAGTTAGAACCATTCCATCAGTCTCTTTTTTTAAGTCTCTTTTTTATATATTTTATTTATGTGTTATTATTTATTGAATAGAGAAATTGAGAAGGTAGCGGGAGATAGAGAGGGTGAGAAACATAGAGACACCTATAGCACTACTTGTGAAGCTTCCCCCACTACAGATGGGGGACAGGGGCATGAACCCGGATCTTTGCACATTGTAACATATGTGCTCAACCAGGTACACCACCACCTGGCCCCCCATCAGTCTCTTGATCACTTCCTCAGCCTCAGGCCTCAACCTACAATCAACCCTCCATCCTACCTCAAAAGTGATGTCCCTTTTTTACATTTTATTTAATTACTGAGATAACATTGTTTTGCCTCAGAGTGTATGTTGCAGGAGAACAGGTTCACACCTCTTCAAACCAATGTGATCACATCTCACTCCCCACAAAAGCATCAGTGATCAGCAGTTCACTGTCCACTGGGACCTCCCACTCCCAAAGGAACATGTTTCCTTTGTTGCCACCGCGGTTAGAGATGGAGCTTGGAGCCTCCATGATGACCGCATGGCTCCTGGTGGCCATATCTTTTTTTTTTTTTCTGATAGAGACAGAGGAAAAAAGGGAGGAGAAAGAAAGAAAAGCAACTTTGGCAGTGCTTCAGCTTTTATAAAGCTTTCCTTCTGTAGGTGGGGACTTAGGACTTAAACCCAGGCCCTTAAACATGGTGCTGTGCTCTACTAGATGCACACACCGCCACCTGGTCCCCAAAGAAATATTTCTAGTGGGAGTCGGGCAGTAGCGCAGCAGGTTAAGCACACATGGCACGAAGTCCAAGGACCAGCATAAAGATCCCGGTTCGAGTGCCGGGCTCCCCACCTGCAGGGGAGTCGCTTCACAGGCAGTGAAGCAAGTTTGCAGATGTCTATCTTTCTCTCCTCCTGTCTGTCTTCCCCTCCTCTCTTCATTTCTCTCTGTCCTATCCAACAACGACAACATCAATAACACCAGCAATAATAACTACAACAATAAAAAAAAGCAACAAGAGCTGGAAGTCGGGCGGTAGTGCAGCGGGTTAAGCTCACGTGGTGCAAAGCGCAAGGACCGGTGTAAAGATCCTGGTTCGAGCCCCCAGCTCCCCACCTGCAGGGGAGTCGCTTCATAAGTGGTGAAGCAGGTCTGCAGGTGTCTATCTTTCTCTGCCCCTCTCTGTCTTCCCCTCCTCTCTCCATTTCTCTCTGTCCTATCCAACAACGACATCAATAATAACTACAACAACACTAAAAAACAACAAGGGCAACAAAAGGGAAAACGAATATATATATTTTTTTTTAAAAAAAAGCAACAAGGGCAACAAAAGAGGGAACAAAAAGAAATATTTCTAATTTCCAAGTCCAACTAGGGCATCATCCTGCAGGAACAAGCCCACATCCTTGGCCTAACTTCTGCTCCCTACCCCACTCTACCCAGATGTCCTCTGTACTAATCTGCTACCTGGCCCTCCCACATGTCACCAGCTAGTGGCACCCATATAAGACACACATACCTGAAGTCACACAACTAGCCCCTGCCCTTCCCACTTAGAGCCCCACCTTCTCTACCTACCTACAAGACACCGGCTGCCCCCTTCAGGCAGCCACCCCATTCATGCCCTGTCAGATAAGTATCTCCCTCCTCTGTGCCCTGTAGACCCTCACCCCCACTCCCACTACAGCCCTTCCACATCCCACCTTAAGCTGTGATATATCACATATGTGTCACACCTCCCCAACCAGAAGATTGATTCACTCTGGCAGTCTCTCCCCTCCACACCACCTGTTCAGGTACCTTGCACAAACTGAGAGCTCCATAAATATTGGCTGAATCAAATGGAACTGGTTCAAACCCAGCCAGTGGAGTGCCCATTAAGAGGGGTCTTTCCTTCATCGTGTTGCCAATTCAGGATGATCTAAGGACAAACGAGCCTTTAAGTGCCACTTAATAGCCTCACACGAGAGCAGCCTGCCCTACACTCTGCTAACCTCCCCTCACGGGGTGTCCAGGGGGAAAACAATTCACTGGGGTTGAGAGGTGATGGGGGTCTTATTAAAACAGCACTGCACTGCCTCCTGCTCAGCCACTAGCCCACAAAAGCAGCCCCTGAGCAGCCCAGCAGTTTGCACGTCGAGCACATGTGTGGCCACCCCCATGGGTGAGGACAGCAGGCACAACACAGCCACTGCTGAATTATTTATTCCATACATTGTTAGCACAGTGGAGAGAGCAACTATGTCTTCAGGCTTCAATTAAAATATCAAGGCACCCACACCGTCTGCCCTGCCACATGTCCAGCTCCCACCAAAATTTGCAAGATAGCCCCTCCCAGGAAGCCCTCAGCACCCCCAAGGCCAACTGCTCCACTCCTCAGCCTCATAAGACACAGCTGTGCTTCAGTGCCATGGGCAGTGGGTTCTCAGCCCTGGCTTCTCTGTGGGGAGCTTCAACCCAAGGGGCTGCACCCCAAGACCTGGCAAGCCTTTTAGGGAAATAAAATAAAATAAAATAAAATAAAATAAAATAAAATAAAATAAAGACATTTAGTGAGTCAATGACCTAATAGAACATTTCCAGCTGCCCAAAGGGGGCTGGGACAAGCCTTGCTGTGTTGTGAGTCCCACTCCAATCCTCCCTTCACAGCCCTGCCTAAAACACTGTGACAGCACATGGCTGAGAGACAGGAATGCACAGCTCCCAGCCCAGCTCTTCTTTGGGACCCATGGTGAACTCTAGGCATTACACCAACTCCCTGGGTTCCTTGTTTTTCACCTGGAAAAATGCAAATGATAATGGCCAGGCTATGACTTCCCAGGATGGTCACAATGAATGGAGACATGGAAAGAGAAGGGAAGGGAAGGGAAGGGAAGGGAAGGGAAGGGAAGGGAAGGGAAGGGAAGGGAAGGGAAGGGAAGGGAAGGGAAGGGAAGGGAAGGGAAGGGAAGGGAAGGAAAACAGAAGGAAGGAAGAAAAGAAGAAAGAAAGGAAGGAGTGCTATAAATGCTGGTCCCACCAGAAGAGGGCTTTAATGGTGGGTTCCTGGGCCTTCCCACACCACCTCAACCTGCACTTTCCTGATTCTGGGACACAGACTCAGGAGGAAGAACAAGATGATAGATCCTTCAGGAGCTGGCTGGGTCACAAGCTAACTAGGTCACCCACAAGGCTTAATTCAACAACCCCCCGGAGTAGAATGTGAGGCCGAGTGAAATCAAAGTGGGCAACTGAAAAAGAGCAAGCCATTCCAAACACATGCTGCCTAGAACTATGGAATGAGCATAGCTCCAGGGATGACAGGCAGAGCAGACTCTGCTGCTTTCTGGGCAAGCCTCAGTTTCCTCTCCTAGAGCAAAGATCCCAAGGGGGGCGGGGGGTGACTCACCCAGTACAGCATACACTTTGCCAAACTCAAGGAAAAGGCTTTGAACCCTCTGCCACCACATGGGAGCACCTTGCAGAGGAAGCTTCCCAAGCAGTGGCATCTCTCCTGTCTCCTTCTCTCCCTATTTGTCTCTCATTCTCTAACCAAAAGAGAGAGTGGCCCAAGAGATCAGGGCTAGGTGGTAGCACACTCAGTTGAGTGCACACATTATAGTACACAAGGACCTGGATTCAAGTCCCCAGACCCTACCTGCAGGGGGAAAGCTTCATGAGCAGTGAGGTAGTGCTGAAGGTCTCTCTCTCTCTCTCCTTCTCTATATCCATCTTTCCTCTTGCTTTCTCTCTGTCTCTATACAATAAAATGGATAGAGATCATATATGCCACAGTAATGCTCTGATTCTCTCTCTCTCCCCTCTCTCTCTCTCTCTCTCTCTCTCTCACACACACACACACACACACACACACACTGCTAACTAAAAAAATAATAATAATAAAAAAGACTCCACCAGGCACAGTGCAATCATTCAAGAATGAAGCCCTAGTTAAAACAAAACAAATAAAACAAAAAAACAGAAACTAGCCCTACTGGGGGAAAGGGCCTTGAAATACTGACTTTGTAGCAGGTGACTTACACTGGACATTTCATATGTACTACTCCTGCCACAGTACCAAGCACATTCATTTTCTTAAGCACTAACTGTGTTCTGAGCCCTGGAGACAGAGCAGTAAAGAAGAGAGACATAACCCAGCCTTGTAGAACTGACACCCAAGTGACTAGTGTTATTGACCAGGATGACAGGAAAGATGGCATTCAAGAAGATCCTGGAAGCTCAGGTGGAATTTCCAAAGCAAATATATATATATATATATGGAGGGGGGAGAGGGAGAGGGAGAGAGAGAGAGAGAGAGGCATTATCCTTTGGGTGGAAATGTATCCTCTAGCTAAACACTCATGTTGCCTGTGAGCTGACAAATCTACATGAACATATATGAAATGAGCACTTATGGCCACTAAAATATCTAAGAGTGTTGTTACATAACCAAACATTGGATTCAGCAGCAGCAAAATATGTGATAGATGCTGACTTATACAAGCAGTCACACGCTGAAACACTATAGAGCAATGAAAAAGAACAAATGATCAATACAGTTATGCACAATAACAGTTTAGTGAATGACACACAATACCTATAACTGTGACTCCTCTACACAGCCCAAGTGTACAGTAGACTATACCACTATACCACCTGGTTTGTGTAATTGCACTCTGTGACACTCACACAATGACAAAAATGTCTAAGGAGACACTTTTCAGAATGCATTCTCACCATGAAGTATCCCCTTAACTAAATACCCAACCACCATGTGCATGAGAGGAGCCAGAACAAAGGTCTTCCCATGTGATTCTGTGCACAGAAAGCTCAAAACCAGACAAAACTGATGTATGCTGTCAGAAGCCAGGCCTTGGTGGAGGGAATGACACTAACTAGGAGGGACTACAGGGAATGTTCCAGAGCACCAAAAGTGTTCTGCATCTTAGTGCTCATAACAGGCACATGCATCTATAAACCTTCACCAAACAATTCACCTAAGATGTGTGTGCACCAGCTTGTATAAGTCATATTTCAACTTCTTAATGTAAAGGACAGAAAAGAAGGCCAGAACATTCTCCAGGGGATAAGGGAACATCGGAAACACAGGCCAGCACACTAGGGGGGTTGGAGTTTAGAGAGTGGCAAGGGCCACAGGGAGGGGCTGGAGACACCAGGTGGGTGAGGCAGGTTGCGAATGCAGGGCCACTCTAGGACTCCCCCAGGCTCTGCCTGTTTGCCAGACCCCTCCTGCCATGCATCCCACCTGTTCACAGCAAATGGTACAGGTGAGGTCATCACCCTCCTGCCTGCCTGCTCTGCTGTTCACCCACCCCCTCAGCCACTATACAGGATTGGAATCCTTGAGCTGCATGTCCAGGACTCTAGTTCTAAGCAGAGAAAAAGTGAACCCACAGGCCCCCAGCTCTCTGCCTGCAATTAAGCTGACATCTCTGCAGCCCCCAGCTCCCCACCCCCCAGCCAACACCCATCACATCACCCAGGCACCTGGCTCTGCCTCCCACATTCCATCTGCCCAGCACCCTTCCCACCTACCCTCACAGGAAGCTCACCTGAGCACCTGTCTCTCCCAGGATAGCCGTTCCAATTAGGTAAGACATCCCCCCCCCCACACACACACACACACTTCCTGCTTCCCACCACCCAGCACGTGAGCCCTCACCATCACATCTCCAGGTAGAGAAGGAGCCTGCTGGAAACACACAGGCGTGGCTGAGGAGGCAAGCCAAAACCTCACACCCCACCAGCCACCAGTGAGATGTGGCACATAAAAGATGGCAGAGTCCCCCAACAGGGGATCAAGTAGTCATTAAATGCCATGTTTAAGAGACTTGTTTAAGGATATTGGGAAATGCTCCCAACTGGAGTCTGTGGACAAAAACTGGCTACAGAGCCTCATAGATGTTATGAGCTCAACTCCATAAATTGCACAGAAAGGCTAGAGGGAAGTACACAAATGCATCAAGGTTCTCACTCCAGATGGTGAGAGAAATGGGTAGTTTTCCTCTGCTTCTTTATGCTCTTCTGTTTCCTTCCAAATCTGTAATGAGCATGCTAACTTTTATAACTGAACCAACAGAAGGAGCCAGGGGACTTCAAGTAACACACACACAGATAGGCAGAGAAAGGACCAACTTGAGTCCACTCTGAAAACTACCTTTAAAATCATGCCCAGGACTGGAGAGACAGTGGTTATGCAAAAGAGTTTCATGCCTGAGGCTCTGAGATCCCAGGTTCAACAACTGGCACCACCCACCATAAGACAGAACTGAGCAGCGCTCTGCTCTTGCTCTCGCTCTGTGTGTGTGTGTGTGTGTGTGTGTGTGTGTGTGTGTGTGTGTGTGTTCTTGCAGCTCTTTCTCTCATTAAAATAAAATTAATTGTGGGCTGGACAGTAGCACACAGGGTTAAACTCACATGGTGCAAAGTGCAGGGACCTGCGTAGGGATCCTGGTTCAAGTCCCCAGCTCCCCACCAGCGGGGGTGGGGGAGAATCATTTCACAGGCAGTGAAGCAGGTCTGTAGGTGTCTATCTTTCTCTCCCCCTCTCTGTCTTTGCCTTCTCTCTCGATTTCTCTCTGTCCTATCCAGCAACAACAACAATGGAAATAGTAACAATAACAAGGACAATAAAAATGGGAAAAAATGGCCTCCAGGAGCAGTGGATTCATAGTGCAGGCACCAAGCAAGCCCCAGCAATGACCCGGGAGGCAAAAATAAATAAACAAATAATATAATTAATTAATTAATTTTGAAACCACCTCCAGCCCCTGCATTCAGAGCTACTGGATTAGAAGGACCTACCCAGGATGTCCAGGTATATAAAGGACTGAGTCTATAGTTTGGAACCCCAACTCTAATTTAACTTCTCTGTTTCCTCATCTATAAAATAGAGTATCTGTCCTAACCACTTTGCAGCATTGTATGGAATGATCCAGAAGTAACGGTGACAGATTTCACATTGCAAACAAGTGTGAGTGTTCTACACGTTCCCCTTTTCCAGCCTTCACCAGCCTCTATAGCCTTACTGCTGCTCAGAAATACAGGCACCTGGAAGGCTTGTGAATCAGAGGCCATTTTCGCCAGCTGAACCCCAAGCTGTACATAAAAGACATCTATGTTCATTGAACTGGAAGCCAAACAAGAGCTAAAGAGAAAGTGGCAAAATGTGGGGCCTATAGGTCCTCAATAAGCTGTAGAGCTTCAATCAGCATTGTCTGATGAACACAACTACACACACCGAAACAAAGCCCAGTGTAATCTCCTGTGAAAGAGGAGATGTTCATGACTGAATCAGATATGAGCTGCCTAATTTCCTGTAGGCTGTGTGCCTGGTTTCTTGTAGAAACAGAGGGGTTTTTGTTTTGGTTTGTATTGGGGTCTTTTTCTCTCAACATTGACACCTCTCTGTTAAAAAAAAAAAAAGTTAAAATCTCTCTCTCTAGATTCTATGAGGACCCAACAAAGATGACATAATCTCTAATGTGTCTCTCTCTTTCCCTCTTCTCTCTCTCTCTCTCTCTCTCTCTCTCTAATGGGAAGACAGAGAAGTAAAAATTCAGTGACTGTGGGAAACTGGAGTCCAGGGGCAGGTGGAGTCATAGAATAGAAGAGTTCTGACGGGTGGGAAGATGGATTGAACTTCAGGGAGGAGAGCCGCGTGACTTTCAGAGGGGGTCTGATGAATCATGTAAATTAATACAATAAATATGGACAATTTCCTTTGTCGGTAAGGTTTTTCTACCTCTCATCTCTCATTTCACTGTGTTCCTTGGGGTTCCTGGGAGAGAAATGAGGCAATGGATTGTTTTTTACTTAACACCACGTCTATCAGGAAAACAAAAGAATAGTCTCAATCCCCACCATTCCCAGAAGTTTTGAGGCCCTCCAGGGAGAAGTGGGAAAACTTCCACACTACCCTTTGGGAGGGGGGTGAAAGCATAGTGGTTGTACAAAAGACTGGCACCAAAGGTCCCAGGTTCAATCTACATCACCACCATAAGCCAGAGTTTAGCAGTTCTCTGGTTTAAAAAAAAAAAAAAAAAAAAAAAAGGAGGGGACCAGGCGGTGGCACACCTGGCTGAGCACACATTATCACGGACCCAGGTTCAAGACCCCAGTCCCCACCTGTAAGGGGAAAGCTTTCCAAGTGGTGAAGCAGTGCTGCAGGTGTCTCTCTCCCTCTCTATCTCCTTCTACCCTCTCGATTTCTGGCTGTCTCTATCCAAAAATAAAGATAATAAAAATTTAATTAAAAATAAAGTAAGATTAGGTCTGGAGACTAGGGAGGTAGCATAGTGGTTATGCAAAAGTATCCACCATAAGCCAGAACTGAGCAGTGATCTGGGGAAGGGGGGGCGGGAGACTAGGTCTGGGTGAATTCTGCAGATGGGGAAACTGAAGAGCACAGAGTATAAGTGATCTTGCCAAGAGCCCCAGGCTGGTTAGAAAAGAAGGGGAGCATTTCCAGTGGAGAGGGCTACTTAAGCAAAAGCCTAGAAGGTGGGAGTCAGGCGGTAGCACAGTGGGTTAAGTGCGCATGGCACAAAGCGCAAGGAACAGCATAAGGATCCCGGTTCGAGCCCCCGGCTCCCCACCTGCAGGGGAGTCGCTTCACAGGCGGTGAAGCAGGTCTGCAGGTGTCTGTCTTTCTCTTCCCCTCTCTGTCTTCCCCACCTCTCTCCATTTCTCTCTGTCCTATCTAACAACGATGACATCAGTAACAACAACAGTAATAATTACAACAATAAAACAAGGGCAACAAAAGGAAATAAATAAATATTAAAAAATAAAAAAAAAAGAAAGTAAAAAGCCTAGAAGGTAGGAAGAGCATGCTGCACAATCCTGGGATGGGGGCAGTCCTGAAGGGCCCACAGAAGCAAAGAATCCACCCGGCTCTACACCCCACCCAACAGACACAGGACCCAGAGCACTACCTCTCAGAGTCCTGTCTGTGAAAAGGATATACAAAATGGCCACGAGCTTCCAAAGACTGTGGGGTAGGTGTAGGGAATCAGTTTTACTAGGATTAGTCACACCAGCATAACAGGGGTGGAATTGAGGGTGGAGGGTAAACAGCTGAGCCTAGCCAGTGATGGAGAGATGGACACACACACACAAAACACACACACACACAAACACACACACACACATGTAGACTCTCAATGAAGGAAACCTTTGAACATCCTTTCTGACAGCCTCTCAAATGGGGTCTCCCCAGTGTCTGTTACTCACTCAGCATCAGTATGGGAGCTCCTCCAGGGCACAGACCCCAAGAACAGAGATGGAGGAGGCCCAGCCCTCATCCCTCATGGGCAGTGGAGCCACAAATCATGGTGTCAGACACCCTGTGACCCAGCACTGTGTTGTCAGGAATTCTCCCTACACAGACATGCAGGGTGGACAAGGCACACTCATCTATGAGGCCTTTTTAGTAAAAGCCAAGATAGGAAAGCACTGTAGCGACCATTGTGAGGAAACTGGAATCAGAGACCACTGTGCAGTCTCACAAAGAATAAAGGTCTTCTGGAGCAGGGCACCAAAGTAAAAACTCTGGGGTGAGGGTGAGGGTGAGGGTGGATATTTGGCTTCCTGGGGTGGTGGGGGGGAGGGGGAGGGGAGTGGGACACAGTCTTTTGGTGGTGGGAATGGTGTTTATATACACTCCTATTAATTTGCAGTCATATAAATCACTATTTAATTAATATGAGAGGGGAAAAATTGATTGTATGTCTCAAACTTTTTAAAGCACACACTGAGTCTTTTTAATACATAGGCTGAGTTTTTGATATGTTGACTCTCTCAAAAACCTAGACCAGGGAGAACAGAAGCAACTGGTGGCACAGCTACATACAAATAATGTCAAAGGACATAAATTATGGTGATGTTGCGTATTATACAGAAAATCCTAACATAGGGATTTTTCAAAGTTAACCCAATTACTAAACAATGTGATTATAACAATATCTATTGTCTTCTTGAACCCTAAGACAGCAGGAACCTCTCATTTCCACTATATAAAGCCTGTATTTCCCCCAGTCCTGAAACCTTAGGGTGGGGCACACTTTCCTGCATGCTTCTCTCAATTCACACCAAATAATATTGCATCCGCCAATCCCAACCTAATCAACATAACGAATACCACCTCAGCATGCTTCACTTCAGACTGTGTCCAGAGACTTCAGGTGTAAAATGACAACCCTTCAGCTTCATTACTTGGCTGAGACCTTTCCTTTTATAGTATTCTCTAATTCCATTCCAGGAGGTTCACTTCCTAACAAAGTCCCAAAACCTAGATATAGACCAGGTCCCCTGAGATAGAGCCTACGTTCACACGTATCCATAAACTAGGGCAAAATATATACCTGAAAGCAAAAGTACACAATAGTCTGCAGTGAGTAGCCCCCAACACTTCCTCTCCACTATTCCAGCGTTTAGGTCCATGATTGTTCAACAATTTGTTTGGCTTTGTATGTTAACTCTCTTTTCAGCCACCAGGTTCCAGATGCCAGCATGATGCCGACCAGACTTCCCTGGACAGATGACCCCACCAATGTGTCCTGGAGCTCCGCTTCCCCAGAGATCCACCCTACTAGGGAAAGAGAGAGGCAGGCTGGGAGTATGGACCCACCTGTCAATACCCATGTTCAGCAGGGAAGCAATTACAGAAGCCAGACCTTCCACCTTCTGCATCCCACAATGACCCTAATTGGGTCCATACTCCCAGAAGGATAAAAAATAAGAAATCTATCAAGAGAGGGGATGAGATACAGAGATCCGGTGGTGGGAATTGTGTGGAGTTGCACCCCCTCTTATCCTACGATTTTGTTAATGTCTCCTTTTTTAAATAAATTTTTAAAAAAATTTAAAGAATAAAGAAAGGTCTTGTGCTTTGTCACACAGCAATCATCAAAAATGAGGGGGTGGGGGCGGTCCAGGAGGTGGAGCAAGAATTAGAGCACTGAACTTGCAAGTATGAGATGCCAGCTTTGATCCTCAGCATCACATATGTTACACTGATGCTCTGGTTCTATTGATAATGCATAAAAAATAAAAAATAGGGAGTCAGGTGGTAGCACAGCAGGTTAAGCGCACGTGGCGCAAAGCGCAAGGACCGGCATAAGGATCCCAGTTCAAGCCCCAGGCTCCCCACCTGCAGGCGAGCCGCTTCACAAGCAGTGAAGCAGGTCTGCAGGTGTGTCTTTCTCTCCCCCTCTCTGTCTTCCCCTCCTCTCCATTTCTCTCTGTCTTATCCAACAACGGCGACAATAACAACTACAACAATGATAAAACAGCAAGGGCAACAAAAGAGAATAAATGAATAAATAAATAAATAACCCACCAGATGGCAAAGCATCTACCCTCCCAAGTGAGCTATCTTGCCACCTGATGAGCATCTTCAAAAGAGACCCTCTTAGGGCTGGGTGGTGGAACACCTGGTTGAATGCATGCATTACAGTGCGCAAGGACCCAGGTTCAAGTCCTTGGTCTCTACCTGCAGAGGGAGAAGCTTCACAAGTGGTGAAGCAGTGTTTCAGGAATCTTTCTCT
This sequence comes from Erinaceus europaeus, assembly GCF_950295315.1. Classification (NCBI taxonomy): domain Eukaryota; kingdom Metazoa; phylum Chordata; class Mammalia; order Eulipotyphla; family Erinaceidae; genus Erinaceus; species Erinaceus europaeus. The sequence goes on from NC_080165.1 coordinate 57,397,216, forward strand.
TTCTCTCTTTCCCTCTACCCTTTTAATTTCTCTTTGTCCTATCAAAATAAAAGGGGGGGGGAGGAGAGACTCTCTTGAAGCTAGAAATGGTACAGCAAATAAAATACTGAATTTCCAAATGTAGGGTCCCAAACTGAATCCTAGCCTTGAATGTGTCAGAAAGATGCTCTGGTTTTCTCCACCCCCTCCTTTCTCATTAATAAATTTTTAAAAGAAAGAGATTATCTCATAGACCAACAGAATAGTTCACTTGGATAGTGCGCAGCTCTGCTATGTATACAATCCAAGTTTGAGTCAGGCCCCCACCATGCTGAAGGAGGCTTTGGTGTTATAGCAACGAGAGAGAGAGAGAGAGAGAGAGAGAGAGAGAGATCCTTTCAGGCACCTACACACACATACAGCTAAAATGCTGGAGAAAGAAGCTGGGCCTTAAAGGCAGGAGAGCTGACTGGGCTCTGGGAGGTGGAAGGTAGGGGTCCCAGTCAGACAGGGTGGGGGGCAGTGAAGAGTAAGAGAGATATGGACATGTGGGTTTCTCATGTTGTACTTTCCTAATTGATTTTGTGTCTGTGTCACTGGGCTACTTAGGACCATCTTAGAAAACCACTTAAGCAATTTAAAATAATCAAAGTACTTATAAGACACTTAACATTCCCTCACACTTCAGGCTTCCCATAAAGCCCCTTCCAGCTGCTGTCTGGAGTCTCACAGTGAGAGAAAGAGACCATCTCAGGGAGTCGGAAGCAGCAGCAGGGATAGACCCCAGCTCCTACCAACTGCACACAAGCCAAGGTGGGACAGCCAGCAACACACACACACACACACGCACACGCACACGCACACGCACACGCACACGCACACGCACACACACACACACACGCCACTCTCATCACCAGCCATGTGGAGCTCCCCTGAAATCCTGCTCTGCTCTCCAGCATAGGCCTCAACCTAGTATTGTGCCCTGGTCACTGAACCCCAGTTGTTGTCTAAGAAGCCTCCCATAACTGCCCCCAGGCTGGGTCTGGGGGGCCTTCCTTGGGTGCTCTAGGCACCACCTCATTTACTCCATTACAACACTCACCTCACTGTCAGGAAACTATCACCCAAATCCCAAAAGCAGAGTCCCTGGTCCCCATTCCATTCTAAAGTACTGGGCAATGTACCTGAGATTTGTTTAGCCAAACAATGGCCCTGAGCCTAACCACCAAAGAAGCTCAGGAGACATGACCCTTCTGTTGATGGCACCAGCGGCCAACCAGGCTGCAGCAACCCATGGCCCTTCCTGGGCCTCAGCAGCAGCAAGCTATACCCCAGTGGAGCCACCAACCATCCCTGAATGAGTCCTCACCATTGTTCTCATCTACGCATACAAAAGTGGGGATCAGAGAGACCCAGAAACCCACACAATGTCACACAGCAAACGAGTGGCAAAACCAAAAGGGGAGTCTCCAAATGCAGGTCAACGTGCTTCTGGGGGCTTAGGGAGAGACAGTTCACACAGCAGAGTGCACACTTTGCCACATACCAGGACCAGGGTTTGAGCCCCTGGTCAGCACATTGGAACTGATTTCACAAGGAGATTTCACAAGTGGTGGAGCAGTACTGTGGTGTCTCTCCTCTGTCTCTGTCTTCTTTATCTCTCACCTTCTGTTAAAAGGGGGGGTCAGGTGGTGGCAAAGTCAGTTGAGTGCACATGTTATATTGCACAAGGACCTTGGCTCAAGCCCTCAGTCCCCACTTTATGAGTGGTGAAGCAGTGCTGCAGGTCTCTCTCTTCCCTTTTATCTCCCACTCCCCTCTCAATTTCTCTCTATCCTATCAAACAAAAGAAAAAAGGGAAGGAAAAAATGGTCACTAGGAGTGGTGGATTCATTGTGCAGGCACTGAGACCCAGTGATAACCCTGGTGGCAGTAATAAAAAATAAAAATAAATAAATTATTAAAAAAGAGTTCACCAGGAGAAGAAGAATCATGCAGGCACAGAAGCCCAGCAACAACCCAGGTGGGGTGGGGGTGCTGGGGGATGCTTCTGTGAGCTTGATGAAACAAGACTACGCCATCAGAGTCTAGCTTAGCAGGGCTGTAGGGCCCAGGCACCTGGTGAAAGCCCAGTTTTAACAAAGCCCCAGGCAATTTCAGTGGGGAGACAGGTCCAGAGACCAGCATCCTGCACAGAATGGGGAGCAGGCAGTTCATCCCGCTTTCAGGAAAAACCCACGAGAAGCTCTCCCACGGGGCAAGGAGACAGTGCCAAGGACAATCAAGCAGCACTGCTGCCAAGAGCCAAATCATCAGAGCACTTGCTGGGTAGCCACCACAGAAGGCCCAGGCAAGCCCACAAGACACTGTCCCAGCGGACAGCTAGGGGGCAGAGAAAAGGAGCAAGGTGCCCGCAGAGCACTGTGACATTGGGTAAAAACAGCCCGCCACAGAGCACACGGCCTGCTCTGCTTCCCATCAAGCTGAAAGCATGCAAAACAAAACCAAGCGTTATTTATGGAGCTCTGTATTTTTAAGTGCACAGATTCAAAAACAACTCATACAGGAGTGAGAGGGCTGCAGTCACCTCTGAGGAAGCAGGTACTGGGGCTCTGACTATATTTGTATTGGGCTATTGTTATTGATGTTGTTGTTGTTGCTATTTTAAGATGAAAACCAACTTTAATACTGGGAGGGTAAAAAAAAAAAATCAATATTTGACCAAGCCAGGTGGTGGGTCCATTTATTATATTAGTCTCTATAATTTTCTACATGCTGGAAACAATTTGTTATTAAACAGAGGATGCCTTGTGGAGGAGAAAACCTTTCCTGCCAGATCCACAGAGGAGATGCCGATCACTGCCAAAGAAAGCCTTCTCCCTGAAAACCAAATGCACCCCCTTCTAGCTGCACCCCACTGCCCACCACATTCCCCTCTTTGAACACACCCTCCAACCCCAAACCTCAAATATTGGGGGTGGGGGTGGTCTACAACTTGAAGTTGCTCCTAAGGATCCAGCTTTGTCCTCTTCTGACTTGCATACACTCAGGGTGTCAGTGGGCCCCCAGATAGTCTCCAGAATCAGAACAGGGAACAGGGAAGCAGCTCTGGGCACCAGAGGGTGGGGGGAGAAGGAAACTTCACTAAACACAACTCCCACCCCACAGCCTGTTAGGTGAGTGCTGCAGGGATGAGGGCCTAGGTCCAGCCTCACACACAAGCTGTTCTTTCTTGAGCACCTACTATGCACAAGGCACTGTGCTAGTCTTCTCACCATTCCCATTTCATGCAACATACACTTACAGTTCTGGATACTGGGCTCATAGAGGCTATGTTACTGCCCAAGGGCAGGAGGTGACAGCAAGGATTTACCCACTAAGGAGCAGGATTTTCCCTCTCATCTCTCCACAGCTCAGGAAGCATGATGCAGGCTCAACCTCATCAACCCACAAACAAGCAAAGCAGAGCCCAGAGCAGCAGCAGGACTTGCCTATAGCCTATAGCACATTTCCAAGGGGGGGGAAAGAGAATAAAAAGGAAGAAGGGGGGGCTGGTGGTAGCACAGTGGGTTAATTGCACACTGCACAAAGCACAAGGACCGGTGTAAGGATCCCAGTTCTAGCCCCTGGCTTCCCACCTGCAGGGGGGAGGGTCGCTTCACAAGCGGTGAAGCAAGTCTGCAGGTGTCTGTCTTTCCCTACCCCCCTCTATCTTCCCATACTCTCTCAACTTCTTTCAGTCCTATCCAGCAATAACAACAACAATAAACAACATGGGCAACAAAAGGGAAAAATAGCCTCCAGGAGCAGTAGATTTGTAGTGCAGGCACCAAGCCCTAGCAATAACCCTGGAGACAGAAAGAAAGAAAGAAAGAAAGAAAGAAAGAAAGAAAGAAAGAAAGAAAGAAACAAAGAAAGAAAGAAAGAAAATTCCATAAGGATAAACAAGAAACCTAACAAATAGGAAAAGATATTTGCACACTACACTTCAGACAAGTGGTTGATATCAAAAACATCTATAAAGAACTCATACAACTCAACAAAAGAAAAAGAACAAGCCAATAAAAAAAAAGTGGGCAGAAGATATGAACAGACAGTTCTCTAAAGAAACTCACATGGCCCACAGACCTATGTGGAAATGCTCCAGTTCACTCATCATCAGAGAAATGCAAATCAAAACCACATTGAGATTCCACCTCATACCTGTGAGAATGGGCTCCATGAGTAAAATAAAAGAAGAGAAGTGTTGAAGAGGATGTGGAGAGAAAGGAAGTCTACCACACTGCTGGTGAGAGTGCAAATTGGTGCAGCCACTATGGAGATTAGTAAGGAGAATCCTTAACAAATACAAATGGAAATACCTCGTGATCCAGCAATTCCAACTCCTAGGCATTTACCCAAAAGATATAAAAAATAAAAAAAACTGATTCAAAGGGATATATGCACCCCCCATGTTCCTAGCAGCTTTATTCACCATAGAAAAAATTTGGTTTCACTCATATGTGGGATATAGAGAATTGAGCAAGCATACAAATGTGAAAAACAAAATGTCAACCTCTAAGACTGTGGAAGAACTATAATGGGTATCTATGGGGGTGGGGCTGGGGACACAGACCTTTGGTGATAGGAGTATGAGAAAACAAAAAAGTACTTAGCTAGGTAGTGGCAAACCTAGTTGAACCCACATGTTACGATGTGCAAGGACCCAGATTCAAGCCCCCATTTCCCACCTGCAGAGGGAAAGCTTCACAAGTGGTAAAGCAGGGCTTCAGGTGTCTCTCTGTCTCTCTCCCTCTCTATCTCCCCCTTCCTCTCAATTTCTGGCTATCTCTATCCAATAAATAAATAAAGCTAATTTTAAATTTTTAATAAAACAAATTAAAACTATACTGTAAATAATTACTCAATAAGCTGTAAAGTTAAAAAGAGAGAGAAATGAAATGACTGCCCAGTGGCAATAAAAATAAATACATATTAAATAAGAAAAAAGAAGAGGAAGAAGAAGGAGCCTGTCAGAAGGAAGAGGCAGGAAATCAGGAAAGAGGGCATCAGGCTGAGAGAGGCCCTGTCTCCCACCCCACCCTTGTAGCTTCCAGCCACTCCACATGGCAGCCCCAGAATGGAGAAGCCAGGCCTGAACTGCATCTTATCAGCCTTCCCAGAGCCCAGGGCCCCCAGCAAGTGTCAAGCATAAAGGTCAATTGGCATATAAAGTAGAATGTGCCTTCTTTTCATTTCAACCACGCCTGTGTCATAAAAATGCTAATTTAATAAACTGAAAGGAAACCTAAAAGCACACAACTTATTCAGGACTGAGAAGGGAGGGTTCAGTGAGCCCCACCACTACACAAGGCACAGTCCTCTCTGCCTCAGTTCCATACCTAGCCCCCAAGCTAGCAGGCTCCCTGGTCTGTCAGTCTGTCTGTCAGTGGGCCAGGCTCCGGGCATAGAGGGATAACTGGGAGAGATCCAGTTCAATCCTGCCTTTGATGTACCCATGCACTTGGCGAGCCCTGGTGCCCTAGGATCACATCAGCCCTTGCAGGATCAGATTTGACTCTGCCCTGCAAACATCGAGAAGGGCACCCCAGGAGGAGAACTCAGCCCAAACAAAAGCCTGAAGGCAGATCTGAGAAAGCAGGATTCATGACCAGGAAATACATGGGTTCAGACAGCTGGAAGGCGGCAAAGAAACAACCAGAAAGGCTGAGAGTGGTGAGAGCCACCTCCCCCAGCACTCTCACTTCACAGAGGGGTGGCCAGCTTGAGGGCAGGTGAGGGAGCTCCCTGGAGAAATGGGTGAGGCAGGAATGCCAGGATGCAGAGGAAGACTCAGAGCACCTGGTCCTCCTTTGCCACAGGTGTCCGACACGGACTCAATGCCCACCGGCTCAGTACCCAGCAGGAGGGTCCAGAATTGAATGGGCCCATGGGGCTGGTGAAATATTGATAGCTTACTTGGATATGAGCTGCTTTGCCATATTCACAATCCAGCTTCAAGCCTGGTCCCCACTGTATTGAAGGAAGCTTCTGTGCTGTGATATCTCTCTCTCTCGCTCTCTCTCTCTTTCTCTCTCTCTCCTTCTTCCCCTCTCTGTCTCTGTCTCTCCATCTCTGTCTAAGAGAGAGAGAATTGAAAGGACCTATAAACTCCCAGATAAGGGTGATGAGCCGCCAGCCTGGAAAGCCACTGCAGCGAGATGGCTGCTACCCTACACTCTCCATGAGGCCAGACCTGACCCTGAATCTTTTTCTGGCATCACTGCGACTTCACCACCTTGGTCAACTTTTTCAGACAGAAAGAAATAGACAGAGACACAGGCAGAGACACTGTAACACCGAAGCTTCACCTAATGCAGAGAAGGCTGGGCTCAAACCTGGGCCAGGTGCACGGCAGAGCAGACACCCTCCCAGGTGAGCTAGCTTGCCATGACCCTGCATCTTGATGCCCCTCCCCAGATTCCCACCACACAGGGACATGAAGGACATGGGAGGAGAAGAAACTGAAAATGGAGGGCTGTGTAGCCCTCACTTCAGGGCAGAAGGCCATTCAGAACCTCCTCTCTTCCTCCCCCAACCCACCCCCAGCACCTACCAACACCCCCTCAGATCTATTCTGCTGGCATCAGCATTCCTTATGCACCTACCATGAGCTCTGCACACACAGGTGAGTGTTATGTTCATTTTACAGATGAGTACAATGAAGGCAGACTCTACCCACTGAGTCCAGCTGCATAAGCCCAGCACTCCACCCACTGAGCCATCTCCTGAGCAAAGCATATCCTTGGAAGCACCAGGGATCAAACTCAGGGCCTAACATCTGAGCCCTCTACCCCCAAGCCACATCCTCTGCCGCATAAGTGGGGCATGAGTGGTCCCACCTCAGTCATCTCTGCAGAAGGATGCCTCACTCACTCCCCAAATATACTAAACAAACACATGGGACCCTTTAACAGGCTGTAGGTGAGAAGAATTCCCTGGAGATGCCTGGGTAGATGAGACAAACCCAGTGGTCCTGGAGACCCCAGAGTGTGTGCACTGTCTCCAGCTGATGACTAGATGGGTCCAACCAGGAGCTCGCATGGGCTCCACTGACCATGACACCCTACTGCTGCTGCAGATGCCTCGCTCCTGTCCCCCATTCTTGCAGGTGTGCATGTGGCCAAGGCCTCCTGAGGACCTGCTATGGGCCTTGCATCAGCTGGTGCTACAGTGCAGCTCAGAGTCACTCAGGCCTCGCACAAAGGCTGTCTCAGCTACTTGATTCTGAGCCCATCACTCCAGGCAGACCCAGACAATGTGTAAACTAACAAGTATGGCTAGATTCTCATAAAACTTTATGGACACTGAAGCATGTGTTCATATAATTCTATCAGGATATATTCTTCTTTGTTTTTTCAACCATTTGAAACACAGAATCTGTTCTCAGCTCATAGGCCATACCAGAACAGACAGTGGGCTAGATCTTGCTCATGGGCTGTACTTTGTGAGCCTCTGATCTACAGCAGAAGCCAACAGCAAATGGGAAAACAGACACAAGCTTTATTCTAAACGGTGGTGAGTGCTCTGATGATGATAGAAAATGAGCTCACTGGGCTGTGATCAAAGAGGTGACTCAGCAGGTAGAGTCCATTTTTTTGGTAGGGAGATAAAGGTAGAGAGATGGAGAGAATGAACAGGAGCCAGCTCCAAAGCTTCCTTCAATGTGGTGGGGACTGAACTTCCACTTGAGCCATGCACATGGCAAAGCAGTTCACCCACGTGAGCTATTTCGCTGGCCCTCAGAGCCCATTCTTCATGTGTGTGAGGTGTACAAAAAGTGAGCCTCAGCACCACTTACAACTGAGCAGTGCTCTCGTCTCTGTCGATCTATCTCTCCTCTCATAGAATAAATAAATACTTATTTTAAAATACAGCAACTGGGAAGGGCACTTCTCTAAAGAGTCAGTTTCAGCTTAATGAGAAGAATCAGCCATAATGAGAGGTGGGGGACATTCCAGACAGTGAGGACAGCAGGTGCAAAGGCCCTGCAGTTGGTAAGCCACGTGGTGATTTCCAGGAATAAATAAAGCAGTATGATTGGTGGGACACACCCCAGAGAGAGAAGTGTGGGGAGGGTCTCCAAGTGGTATGAGGTTTCTCCAACAGGCACAGAGTTTGGGGGTTTATCTTTTAATCCGAGAGCAAGAAAATATTTAACCTGGGGCTGGTAAAATAGCTCACCTGGTTAGTGGGCCTGCTTTGACATGTGCACAATCCGAGTTTGAATCTGGCTCCCACCCATTGGAGAAAGCTCTGGTGCTGTGGTATCTTTCCCACTCTCCCTCTCTCTATCTTAAAAGGTTGGCCTGAAGGGCCAGTGATTTAACTGGTATACCAGTGATGTACCAGTTAAAACACACATTACCATGCTACCATGTGCAAGGACCTGAGTTCAAGCCTCTGGCCCCACCTGTGGGAAGGTAGAGGAGGGGAGCTTCATGAGCAGTGGAATAGTACCACAGGAATCTATCTACCTACTTATCTATCTGTCTTTCTTTCTCTCTCTCTCACCCTTGAATGAAAAAAGGAGGGGAGCCGGGCAGTAGCGCAACGGGTTAAGCGCACCTGGCGCAAAGCACAAGGACAGGCATAAGGGTTGCGGTTCAAGCCCCCCGCCCAAGCTCCCCACCTGCAGGGGAGTCACTTCACAAACAGTGAAACAGGTCTGCAGGTGTCTATCTCTCCCTCTCCCTCTCTGTCTTCCCCTCCTCCATTTCCCTCTGTCCTAACAACGATGACATCAATTACAACAACAATAAAAAACAACAAGGGCAACAAAAGGGGAAATAAACAAAAAGAAAAAATTTTTAAAAAAGAAAAGAAAAAGGGTTGGGGAAGATAGCATAATGACATAGTGGTTATGCAGAGAGATTCTCATGACTGAAGCTACAAAGTCCCAAGTTCAGTCCCCCACACAACCATAAACCAGAGCTGAGCAGTGCTCTGGTAAAAAGAAAGAATGAATGAAAGAGAAAGGAAGAAAGAAAGAAAGAAAGAAAGAAAGAAAGAAAGAAAGAAAGAAAGAAAGAAAGAAAAGAGGAAAGATGAGAAGAGAAGAGAAGAGAAGAGAAGAGAAGAGAAGAGAAGAGAAGAGAAGAGGAGAGAAGAGAAGAGAAGAGAAACAGGGGACCTGCAGGGGGGGAAGCTTCACGAGTGGTAGAGTTACAAGTCTCTCTCTGTCTCTCTCCCTCTCTCTCTCTCTCCCCTTTCTCTCAATTTCTAGCTGTCTCTATCTAATAAATAAAGATAATTTAAAAGATTAAACATTAAAAAAAAGAAAAGGGGTAAATGGCTTCCAGGAGTGGAAGTTATCATGTAGGCACCCAGACCAAGCAATAACCCTGGTAGGGGAAAAGAAAAAAAAAAGTCAGCCTGGAAGGTGAAATCCCAGTAATGACAGAAATCAAAAAAAAAGTTTAACCCAGGGGCTAAGGTGTGAGCACTCAGCTTCACCTCCTAAAAGATCCCTGTGATGTCTGAGCAGACAGGCTGGAGGCAGGCATCGAGGGGACTATTTCCACTGTGGTCTGAGAGGGGCAGCTGTGGGCATAAAGGAGACAGGCACTCTGACAGGTGGATCCTGCAGGATTTCCTGACAATAAAACAGAGGGTGGGCAAAGGTGCCACCAGGTCTCTTGGTATTGGTCCCAGAAGCACAGATCTGCTTTCCAGTGAGAGGATGGGGGGGATATCTCTAAAGCCCCTCCTGTGGCTGGGGAGGCCACACAATAGATAAAGCATGAGGTCCTAAGTTTGATCCCTGCCATCACATGTGCCAGAGTGATGCTCTGCTTTTCTCTCTACTTCCCTCCACTTAATAAATAAATGAGTCACTGGAAAAATAAAATCAAGTCCCCCCTGACTGTGCAGTGAAAATGCTCTGAAAACATAAAAGTCTCACCCTCCATAGGACATCTGGGTTAGCTAAACCACTAGGTTTCTTCAGGAGCCCTGGGCAAGGAAGGAGCTGAGGATAGGAGGGGGCAGACAGGACAAGCACCAGGCAGGTGGCTTTCTCTAGAAGCAACCAGGATCCTTTACAGTACTAAGACCTCTGCTCCACCCCATGGGGAAAGAGATCCCTCCAGGCCAGGCTAGGGGCTATGGTGACTCATCAACTCATCCCAGGCAGGTGAAGTTGGCTGGGTCCCTCTTTCCCCCTGCATCCCACCTCACACTCCTCCCATGGCCCCTGTGGTGACAGCCATGAAGCTCTCCTTATGAGAAGATAGGTAGGCTGCTCAGCCCCAACACCCTGCAGGGGAATGTGAGGGGCCCAGCAGATGGCAGGGCCTCGCCAGGATCAGCTTCAAAGGTCACCGTCTGTCACTGCCCAACCGCTCCAGCCTCTTCCACATGGATGAAGCCTCTCATGCTGACTTCGGGCCCAACGACAAGCTGTGCCGTGACATTTCCTGCAGGCTGACTGTGTGCCAGGCACCACGCTAGGCCTTCCCTGGACACTAATGCTTAACTCCCCCATCTGGTTCACAAGACCATTACTATCCCTGCTTGAGAAGTGAGGAAACTGAGGCACACACCCCCTAGACAGTTTGCCAACATGACAAAGGGAGTTTGACTCCTGTGTCCAAATGTTTAACCTCTGTGTTGTGCCACCGAGCCTTTCTTGAGTCTTGGATTTGTGCTATGTTGCCAAATGCACAAAGGAGCAAATAGGATGATTTCTGCATCCTTCTGAGTTCTGTCAGGGGCAGGAATAGAAAACCATTTCCCAGACTAAATACTCATCAATAGACGACTGAATAAAGAAGTTATGGGGGATATACACCCCATGGAATACTACTCTGCAATCAAAAAATATGATATTGTGCCCTTTGGGACAAAATGGATGGGACTGGAGGTGACTGTGCTTAGTGAAATAAAAGATAAAAGACAACTACCAGATGGTCTCTCTCATATGCGGAATCTAGAGAAATGATTCACATCAACTTGCCAAAAAAAAAACAAGAGCAAACTATCTCTAAGACTTTATGAAGCCTATGATGTTATCATTGAGGGGTGGGGGGCACAGAACTTTGGTGATGGGTGTGGTGTGGGACTACAGCCCTGTAATTTTAATTATATTTGATTATACTATTAATCATAAATTTTAAAATGGCTTTAAATAAAAGATTAAAGAAAGAAAACTGTTTCCTTCTGGGGCACTTAATACATTTTTTTCTCCCTGTGAGGATCTTGGGGAAAGACCTCACCAACTCGTTCTCATTATAGTATAAATGGCTGATAAGGTAAATAGAGGTGAGAAGCTCTGGAGGAAAAGATTAAGCCAAACTTTCACTGGCCCTAGGTCCAGGATCTACCTCACAACACAGCATGCATTGGACTGCCTCCTCTGGGTCTGGGACCTGTGAAGGGAACTCTTTATACCCATCAGTATTCCCTACCCAAAGAGGATGGATGACTATGTAGGGGGAGGGGAGACATAGGGAAAGAGGAAGTATTCCTGTGTCAGGCCCATGCACTGTTTTGTTTAGTTAGTTTTTTGTTTGTTTGTTTGTTTGTTTGGGGGGGGAGGAGGGTAAAGACAGAGAAATCAAGAGAGAAGAGGGAGACTGAAAGAAAGGGAGAGAGAGAGAAAGAAAGACATCTTGTAGCGCTATTTCACTGTCCATGAAACTCCCCCCCCTTGTAGGTGATGACCAAGGGCTTGAACCTGGGTCTCTGGGCACTGTAGTGTGTGTGCTTTACCGGGTGCACCACCACCCAGTCCCTAAAGGCCCATGTCTCAAATCAGAGCTGCTGTTCTCCATGAAGATCTAGGCTGAAGTCCTTTCTCCAACCCAGTCAATGTTGGCAGGTCATCTGAAAGGAATGGGCCTGGGATCTAGGGACCTGATTTCCAGCCCTGCCTGTCATTTAATCAGGGCTGTTTCTAATTCTGTAGGACAAGAAGCTGGCCTCTGGGGCTCTGACAGTCGTACTCATACCCTGACCTTTACTGCACCCCATCAGCATGCTCCATCAGCATGCTCTAGGCAGGAAATCACCCTTGTACCCTCAAACCTAGAGCTGCTCTCTGATGTGCAGGAAGCCCACCTCTGGAGGAGGGAGAACTACAATCATGGCCTCTGGGAGCAGTTCCCAGCAAGCCCCACTAATAGCCTTGACAGAGTGGGGTGGACCTGGGACCACAGTGGTGCCCTTCCAAACAGATGCCTAGCAGGGCAATTCCCCTGTCTCTCCCAAGTAGCTCCCTCTCATCCTCTCTAGCCCTGAGGCCCCCTGCTCCTGACCTCCCTACCCAATATTCAACCTTCTTGCCTGTGTAAATGGCTTTTAAGTTTCTCACCCAGCCTCTCATTTCTATCAGTTTAATTATTGAGGAGTCCTCTTGTCGCCAGCCTGGAACATTAACACTGCTAAAAGGGACCCAGGGACTGCAGACCACAGCCATCTGTCTCCCTCTGGCTCTCTCCCCACATCCCCTTGTTTCCTTTCCCAGCACTCCCTCTCTGCTCCCATTTCTTCTCTCCTCCCCAGGCATCTCTACCTCCTAATCCTGTCTGGTTTTCTGTACAGCTTGGGAGAGGGGGAGAGGGAGGGACTTCTGATCCCTGGCCCCAGTTTGCTCAGCATTCTATAATCGAAGGAGGAGCAGACCAACCTGAGGCCACAAACATAAGTGGCCAGATGGGCAGAGCAAGAGGTGTACCTGTGTGCCCTCAATTGGTAAGACATGTAACCCAGTAACCCTATCCTCACCTTTGACCTTCCCCATCCCAAAACAAGTTAGCTCAAAGGTCACAGTTCACTCTGCAAAATATTCACATATCCCTGGAGCTCAGCTTCCCCAGAGACCCATCCTACTAGGGAAAGAGAGAGGCAGACTGGGAGTATGGACCGACCAGTTAACGCCCATGTTCAGCGAGGAAGCAATTACAGAAGCCAGACCTTCTACCTTCTGCAACCCTCAATGACCCTGGGTCCATGCTCCCAGAGGGATAGAGAATGGGAAAGCTATCGGGGGAGGGGGTGGGATATGGAGATTGGGTGGTGGGAATTGTGTGGAGTTGTACCCCTCCTACCCTATGGTTTTGTTAATTAATCCTTTCTTAAAAAAAAAAAAAAAAAAAAAAAAAAGAACTGTTGCCTCCAAAAAAAAAAAAAAAAATTCACATATCCAAGATACATACTCAGTGGCTTGGTGCAGACAGCAACCATTCTTTGCCATGTATGGTAACAGCTCCCAGTTCCCATGATCCTCTTCCCTGTGGTGTAGACACTGGTGCTTATTTGGGTGATGTGGGGAATGGCCCTCACCTGTGTCATGGACCCAGGGGTCCATCCAGGTTGCCTTACCACACTTCCAACATCCAAAGTCACAAAAGGTGTCTGAAGGCTCAGCCCAAGCCATCACTAGACCCCAGCCAGGCCCCACACCCTGCTCTCCCTGTCCTCTGAGTCTCCTCAATTCACTGCACAACTGTGGGGCTGACCCAGGCTGCCTACTCCTGAACCATCACCCCAAGGGATGACTACAGTGACACAGCCCCTAGGACTGTTTAGGTGGTCCACTGCAAGGGCAGGGCTCCCTCTAAGGCTCCTGCTTCATCTTCACTTTGTAACCATTCTCTTACTGTTTTTATCTTATTTATTTATGAGAGAGACCAAAGCACTAATAGCTTCTCCAACTATGGAGTTCCACTTGTTTTGTCCTTGATGCTGTCTCCTGTGGTCCAGGGATCAACCCCAGAGACTGCTGAGCCTTGCCCCTAGCCCCTTTTTGCATCCTTCAAGATGCATCCATTTGCTTAGACACTGAAAGAGTGCCTTCAGCCAGATCAAGTAAAATTAACTACCCATGAGGTAGTACCCTGTCTTCAGCAGGGATGGCATGGCACTAGTGAGTGCAGTGGGCAGCAGTGGCCTCCACCATCCCACACTGTAACAGGACAACCCCAGACTCCATCCCCCACACAGAGCTCTCCCTAACCTTCATTTCTACTCCAACCCCCAGAACTGCCCCCAAACCCTGATGCACCATGCCATTGAGCAAGTGGGTTCCAGAAAGGATCTAGTGGGGGGGGGGGGTCCCACCTCCTCCATGCCTCCAATCCTGTACTGCAGCAAATACCCTCTCTCACTCAAGAATCTGACATGACAGTGAAAAGGAGCCCAATGACTTCCTCTCTGAGTCTTTCCCTCCTCCCTTACCTTGTATTTTCATGTCTCATAGTCTCTGTCTCCCTCACTCTCCCTCCTCTGTCTTCCTCTCTCACACACATGTGGTACACACACACACATACACACACACACAGAGAGAGAGAGAGAGAGAGAGAGAGAGAGAGAGAGGAAACAAGGCAGGTTCTGAGAGGAGCAGGCACATAATTATTGGTAAAATGCTTGTAATGTTTTTCTCTCTACCCGGTAGCTTTCAGTTGTTTTAGCAGCTTAGCGAAGCACTTGGCTCCAATTGAATTGCAAATCAGCAGCTCTTGCCCCAGGATGAGAAAGGGAGGCGGCTGCAAGGAGGAGGTAGGGAGGGATTCAGAAAAAAAAAAAAGTGGGGAAGAAGGTGTGCACACAAGAAAGTGCAGAAAGAAAAAAAATGAGTGAGGGGTGTTTGCTCAAGAGCGGAAGCACCAAAAACAGATCACCAGCTCCTTCCATGCTTCCATCCCTCCATCCTTAGCTGCGTTCCCTGCAGGCTCAGAACCCCATTAAAAAAGGAGAAGGAGAGGGAGCCGGGTGGTAGCACAGCGGGTTAAGCGCAGGTGGCGCAAAGCACAAGGACTAGCGCAGGTATCCCGGTTCAAGCCCCCGGCTCCCCACCTGCAGGGGAGTCGCTTCACAGGCGGTGAAGCAGGTCTGCAGGTGTCTATCTTTCTCTCCCCCTCTCTGTCTTCCCCTCCTCTCTCCATTTCTCTCTGTCCTATCCAACAGCAATGACATTAATAACTACAACAATAAAACAACAAGGGCAACAAAAGAGAATAAATAAATATTTAAAAAAAAAAAAAGGAGGAGAAGAAAGACATATTTTCTTTTTTTTTTGCCTTCAGGGTTATCACTGGGACTCGGTGTCCGCACTATGAGTCCACTGCTCCTAGAGGCCATTTTTCCCATTTTGTTGCCCTTGTTGTTATTGTTATTGTTTTTGTAGTTGTTGGATAGAACAGAAAGAAATCATTGTCATAGTTGTTGGGTAGGACAGAGAGAAATGGAGAGAGGAGGGGAAGACAAAGAGGGAGAGAGAAAGACAGACACCTGCAGACCTGCTTCACTGCTGTGAAGCAACCCCCTTGCAGGGAGGGAGCCGGGGGCTCAAACCAGGGTCCTTACTCCAGCCCTAGTGCTTTGTGCCACCTGCACTTAACCCGCTGCGCTACCTACCGCCCACCCCCTCCCGAGACATATTTTCTAACCATAATCTTGGGGTAGAGGAAGAAGCTGCTCACGTCCTTCAAAAATATTCAGAACACAAACATGCCTTTCTTGGGAACTGTAATTATTATTTTTTAATCTTTATTATTTGTTGTATAGAGACAGTCAGAAATTGAGAGGGAAGGGAGTGATAGAGAGAGAGAGAGACAGAAAGACAAGCTTTACCACTTGTGAAGCTTTCCCCCTGCAGGTGGGGACTGGGAGCTCGAACCTGGGTCCTTACACACTATAACATGTGCACTCAACCAAGTACGCCACCACCTGGCCCCCCAGGAATTATAATTATTTTAAAGCAGAGTGAAAGCACAAATTTTGTTTGTTCTCTCTGGCAGTCTCCATTTTTTTTAAATATTTTATTTCTTTATTCACATATTGGATAGAGATAGAAACTGAGATAGAAGGGGGAGATAGAAGCAAAGGCTGTAGCACAGCGGGTTAAGCACACGTGGCGCAAAGCGCAAAAACTGGTGTAAGGATCTTGGTTCAAGCCCCCGGCAGCTCCCCGCCTGCAGGGGAGTCGCTTCACAAATGGTGAAGCAGGTCTGCAGGTATCTGTCTTTTTCTCCCCTTCTCTGTCTTCCCCTCCTCTCTCCATTTCTCTTTGTTCTATCCAATAACCACATCATCAACAACAACCACAACAACAATGAAAAACAACAAGGACAACAAAAAGGGAAAATAAATATTAAAAAATTCAAAAGAAGAAGAAGCAAAGAGAGTGTGTAAGAGAGACATCTGCAGCACTGCTTCGCCATTTGTGAAGCATCCCTTCAGCAGGTGGAGACCTGGAGCTTGAGTCAATGTCCTTCCTTATACATAGTAATGTAGGTGCTCAACCACATATGCCACCTCCCAGCCCCTAATCTCCCATATTTTAACTTTTAACTTTCTCTTCTATCTCTATTTCTGTCCACCAGTCTGTCTTGTTGTAGTTCTGCCTCCCTGTCTTCTTCTCCCTTCCCACAGCACTTCCTTTCCCCTTCTTGGTTCAAAGTTTCCCTGCAATGATACAGGGTTGGTTGAGGAGATGTTGGATAGGGCAGGAGCTGTTTCAGCACCATGGTCAGCACCACAGACCCTGGGCCCTCCCTAGCAGACCAGAGCTGAGACCACAGGACTGCCACAGATTCTCAGACACTGCTCCCTAGGCAAACTCCCTAGAAAAGAGCTGGGCAGGCCTGGGCCCCTTGGAGTGGAGGGCTGGGGCTGTCAGTGGGCCCCTGGGGTCAACCAGCTGGGCACTGACCTTGAAAAGGCGCAGGATGTTGGCCACCATGATGGAGACAGAGCTCCCAGAAGCACCGATGACGCCCACCACACGTTCAGGTTTGGTGATGATGGGAGGGCCGCCACTGCCACAGCGGACCTCTGTGCCATCCTTCTCAATAAGTGCTTGCACAAAAGTCAGCGACTGCTCAAGGGCATGCGTGTCCCTGGAGCAGGTGTCCAAGATGCGGGCACCCAGGGTGATGTTGGGCAGCAGGTCTGGGTCATTGTTGATGCGATCCAGTGCAAAGAGCATAGCCTCTAGCCGGTGGATGCCCTTCTCCTTCTTCAGCTCCCCACAGGCCTTGCCCTCTGAGCCCCGGCCATGCACCGGGAACAGGCCTCCCAGCGTGATGTCCCCATCAATGCGGATGGAATTCATGTGGGGGTGGCCCTTGGGCTTCCCCAGAGATGGGGGCACCCAGGGGCCAGACAGGCTGAGGAGCAGGCACAGGGGCAGCCGGGCCCACCACCAGCCCCTGCCTCTCTTCCCAGGCATCTCGAAAATCCCTAGAGACCCATGAATGGCAGGCCCCACTCCTAGCCCTGGCAGGCACGTGGGCCCACAGCCCAGGCGAGCATGGGTGAAGCAGTGCCCAAGAGTCTCGCCAGGGCAGCTTCAGCAGCAGGGGGGCTGAGGGCAGCCAACACGGTGAACCATACTGGGGGCGTCTAGGTGCTCAGTTTCCAGCACAGTCCATGTCTGCAACAGAAGGGGACAGCCTGGGTGCAGCCAAGCGCCAGTCTCAGTTCCCACGTCCTGCAGGCCTGCTCTCCACGGCTGACTATGAAAAGAGGACAGCTCTCCTAGTTTGGCGTGTCTTGGCATCAAGAGGAAAGCAGCTCCACTGTGCTCCTCCCAACCTTAGGAAAGAGGGAGAGATGGAATCAAACATACACTCAGAAGACATTCATTATTTTGATCTCTCATCAGGAACCCGAGATGAGATGCTGGAGGTTATCACCAAAGACTCCACAAAACTGAACTTGGCCTTTTCACAGCCACTGTTCATCTGGGGGTCAAATGGGAGCACTCACAGTGCTCCTGTCTGAAGATGTCTCAAGGTCTGTACCCACCACCACCAGAAACCCAGCTGCCAGGGAACAGCTAGGCACTACTGTGGGAAGGAGAGACACCTGCCTCCACACTCCAGCACAAAGGAAGAGCAAGAAACCATTTTACAAATAAGGATGCTGATGCCCCAGTAGGAGAGAATCTTGCCCAGTCACAAGGTCATCAGCAAAACACCAACTAGAACCCACTTCCTAACTCCTAGCTCTGGAGCCAGAGATATCTAGGCAATTTGGGAACTGGGAAACAAAGAAAGACCACTAGCCACCACTCCACCCCACCAAACTTCTGACTCTGAAGGTCAGGGAGAGCTGGGGCTACCAGCTACCAGGGTTCAGGAAGTGCAAGCTGCACCCTCCAGCCCTCCCAACCCAAGCAAAGGGCAAATCCAGCCTCCTTTTCAGTGGCCTGGGCTCCGTCCCTCCCCACTCCTCTACACTTCCCCCTCTCCCTCCCTCTCTCTGTCTCCCTCCATTTCTAGATTGCTCCTTCTCTCTCCCCCACTTCCTCCCTTTGAGAGAAGGGCTCAGGTTACAGCCTGAGCAACTGCACATTATTATGATCATCGTCATTATTATTGTTGTTGTGATTAAATATTTATCTGCCAGGGTAGAGGAGAGAACACCAGCTCTTCCTCATTCTCACTGCTAATTTGGGCTAATTTCCCCTGGGGTTCCTTCCCTCACCCCAGCCTCCCTGCACAAAGCCAGCAACCTCCCTCCCCTCAGCTCAGGAAGTAACAAGAAGGGCTGGAGGCTGGGTCAGGGCTAAGTGTGTGTGTGTCAGGGGCAGGGGTGCTGATCCTAAAACCCCTGTGTTCATGAGCTTGTCATGGAGACCAGCAGGCCACCTGATCCTTCTGTGCCTCCATTTTTCCCAAAATTGGAAGAAGGGCTTGAATTAGAGATGTCCCTGGAGAACGTGGTCCCCAACCCTGTCCTATCTAGTGGTGGTATTAAAGCCACCCACCTCCTCCTGTGACCCCACCCACCCCAGAAGAGGGGATGAACAGGCACTGCACACCACACCATTCCCCTGGTCAAAGTGCTCCCACCCACCCCCACCCCCTCACCCCTGGCTCCTCAGAGGCTGGGAATCACTGTTACTTCTTCAACACATTCTTTGGAGGAAGCCACAGCTCAGAGGTATCATGTGAATCTCCCAAGCTCACACAGCAAAGCACGGTGGGCCAGGACTCAAAGGCAGCAGCACACTGAACATCCTGGGACAGACCACACGAAGCTACAAAGTGCCACCTTACCCCTGCAGCCAGTGGCCTGGGCATGGGATCAGGGTTGTCAGGGGGTCTTAAAAGCTATTCAAGGGTGCAAGCAAGAACTTAGTGGGAGAGCCTGTGACTCCCTGGGCCTGGTTCCTGGCACCACAGAAAAACAAGAGTATTGTACTGAATGTTCTGCTAGTGTCCTCTCTCTCTCTCTCTCTCTCTCTCTCTCTCTCTCTCTCTCTCTCAGAAATGGGGCTTGTTAGCACAGGGGAAGGCTGCTTGCATTCATGCAGAGCTCTCTTCATCACTCACATCCTGGGGTGAGTGGTTTCAGTAAGTGGGCTCTTCTTAGGTGGCTGTAGGGAGAGGTCTGGGTGCTGTGGTGGCTGCCAGGCAAAGTCAGAAAAGAGACATGGAGGACGATGTGGATAAACCCAAGACCTACTACAGCCTTTTGGAAGGTGAGGCAGGTCCCATCCTGATCCTCAGTTTCAGAATCTGTTAAATGTACAGGTTGAAGTAAGATCCACTCTGTGGATAGTGAGTACATAGTAGATAATGTGTTAGACTCTCAAGCATGAGTTCAATATCCAGAAGCACATGTGTCAGTGATACTCTGGTTTTCTTTCTCCCTGATATTTCTCTCACTAATAAATAAATAAAATCTTGAAGCAGGTCTATAGGTGTCTCTCTTTCTCTCTCCCTCCCTATCTCTCCCTCCTCTCTCAATTTCTCTTTGCCCTATCAAATAAAATAAAAAGGCAAAAATGGCCACAAGGAGTGGTGGATTCATAGTGCTGATACTAAGCCTCAGTAATAACCTTGGTGGCAATAAAAAATTAAATTAAATCTTTTTTAATTAAATCTTTTTTTAAATTTTTTAAAAAGATCCAGTCTGGGGACTGCACTGTCCCTGCAGAGGCATTCTTGGTTGTCACAATTATGGGAGGGAAGGGGTCACTACTAGCCTGCATCCAGGCAAGGCCAGGGAAACATTGAGGGGGCAGCTTGCCCAATGAAGCACTGCCTTGCCCTCCCACCAACAGTGCCCATGGAGAGATGACAGCATAATGCATGTGCCAGGCACTGTCCTAAGTGCTCTGTTGACATTTTTTCAGGTCATGCTCAGAGCTCTAGACGCTAGCTGGTATTTGATCCCTAGCTCACAGATGAGGAAGCTGAGACCCTGAACCTCCCACAGTGGCATGTGGCCTGCAGACACTAAGCTCGTGCAGGTTGCATGAGCCCTGACCACCCCTTGCTCTGGCCTGCAAGCTCCCTCAGACCCATCCCAGTTCCAGCATCCTGGGAGCTCAGGCTCAGACACCTGAATTTCAAGCAAAGGGATCTTGGCCTGGTGACAGTGTGTGTGCCGAGGCTGCAGAGGGCAGAATCCAGCTAGGAAACAGATGCACAATCGTTTCTGTTCAGGCTTGCAGATCACTCTGGATGCTCAGTGCTGACTTCTCCCTGAAACCCAAGCACTGCTGGACTGAGCAGTGTATACATACATATGTGCACACATACACATATACCTATACCACACACAAACCATAGTGTGTACACATGGACACACACATTCACTACATGCACAGACACAGCACATGCACATGCCACACACAGTATGTGCACATGGATACACAGTGACATACACATGATACATGCATACAACACATACACACAATGTAGTGTGCACAGCGATCCATACACACATTTATTTACATGCATGCATATACTATATATATGCAGTGTGTATTCATGAGTACAGGCACATACATACACACACCATACATACAATGCGTACGTGTGAGCACACACATGCACACACCACATACACACACATAACAAGCACAGAACACACTAGTGGGAAGGACAGAGTCCACAGGAGGGAAGGAAGCCTCAGCAAGAAGAAATGTGAATGAGGGGCCAGGGGCAGGGAGAGGAGAAAGGGAGGGGGGTAGTGCAGCAGGTTAAGCATACATGGTGCAAAGCGCAAGGACCCTGGTTCAGCCTCACCCCCCACTCCCCCAGGTTCCCCACCTGCAGGGGGGTCATTTCACAAGCGGTGAAGCAGGTCTGTAGGTGTCTGTCTTTCTCTCCCCCTCTCTGTCTTCCTCTCCTCTCTCAATTTCTCTCTGTCCTGTCCAACAACAGCAATGGCAACAATAATAACACAAGGGCAACAAAATGGGAAAAAATGGCCTCCAGGAGCCATGGATTCATAGTGCAGGCACCAAGCCCGTGATAATAACCCTAAAGGCCAAAAAAGAAGAAGAAGAAGAAGAAGAAGAAGAAGAAGAAGAAGAAGAAGAAGAAGAAGAAGAAGAAGAAGAAGAAGAAGAAGAAGAAGAAGAAGGAGAAGAAGAAGAAGAAGAAGAAGAAGAAGAAGAAGAAGAAGAAGAAGAAGAAGAAGAAGAAGAAGAAGAAGAAGAAGAAGAAGAAGAGTGAATAAACAATCATAGGATTAGACTCAAGGTTCAAGGGCACAGGCCTGCCCTAAGCAAGGCCTCCCTCTACTGAGCTAGGCCCCAGCCCCACTGTAGCAGATTCTACTCCACCCTCAGTCCTTCCAGACCTGCCTTTCCTTAGCTTCTCCAAAGAGCTGGGCAACCAGCTGCCTCTTTTAGCCTCCCCTCCTTCCTTTGATCATGAAAAGGGAACAAGGGAAAAGTAAAAATACCCTGTGAGTGAAAGGAGCCACCAAGAGCAGAGGCTGGAGGTGGGGTGGAGGGAGCCAGGCTGATCCCTCCCGCTGGGGCTGCCCCCCTCCACGGTGGAGGGGAACCTGGAGGGAGGAAGCCTGGGGCCCTCCAACTACTCCCCAATTCTAAACAGTAAGGGAAGCTCAAACCTAGGACAATTAGGTGTTCCCAACCCTACAAAGTCACCAAGATGACTGTGGCCACCACCCCACCCCACCCCCCAGTGTCTTCCCATCCCACCCCCTGCCCTCCCCTCAGGCCCTCAGATCCTAGCTAGACCCTTTAGCTCCCAAGAAGACAGAGCTAGTCAGGGAGGGAAGAGCACACAGTCATCACACAGCAGCATCACTGGCCAACAGTGTTCCAGAACATTCTCCAGTGAGCAGAGCTGCGAGGGGGTGGTTGGAGTCTACTGTTCTCCCTCTCCCCACCTCTTCCTCATGCCTACCATAACCTAGACACTGGGGGGAGGGCACAGTCATCTTGGTGACTTTACATGGGGTGGAAATCCTCTAATTGTTCCAGATTTGAGCTTGCCTTACTGTTAGGAATTGAGGAGTAGTTGAAGGGCCCCAACCCCCCCCCACTTCCCCCTCCACAGCAGAGGGAGGCAGCTCCAGTTGGATCACACAAGGCCTGCATGAAGGAACCCAGAAAACTGTCCCCAGTGCCTCCCTCACCTCCACAAGCACAAGCTCACTCAAACCCTCCCCCCGCAGCCAGGGCCTGTGCCAGAGAGAACCACAGACCACAAGGCAGCAACCAGATTCTAAGAAAGCTTCCGTGGTTTACTCAGCTCCAAAGTATTTTTCATCGAGCTGCCCTTTTTTTTATTATTTTATTTTTTGTCTTCAGGGTTATCCAGTGCCTGCACTACAAATCCACTGCTCCTAGGGGCCATCTTTTTTTCCATTGTTGTTGCTGCTGTTGTTGTTGTGGATAGGACAGAGAGAAATTGAGAGAAGAGGGGAAGACAGAGAGGGGGAGAAAATGGCAGATACCTGCAGACCTGCTTCACTGCTTGAAGTGACTCCCTGCAGGTGGGGAGCTGGGGGCTCGAACTGGGATCCCTAAGCTGGTCCTTGCTCTTCGTACCATGAGTGCTTAACCCTGTGCGCTACCACCCAGCCCCATCAAGCTTCCTTTTATTCTCCTCAAAAGAAGGCAATCAAATGAAACCCAACTACAAAAATAAAGGGGAGGGGGTGCACAGCATCAAAGGGACCCTCTCTGCTCATGGGCTCCCAGAACTAGGACCCCAACCAGAGGAGTAGCTCCTGCTTTCAGCTCTGTCTCATCTGGTTGCCCAGCTTCTGGGGGGGCAGAGGGTGAGGCCAAGCCCTGGGAAGACTCCAGATCCAGCTGAGGCTGCCTCCCAAATCGCCACATTCTGCCCACCTCACCTACAGAGCAAGGGAAGCCCTGTCCTCCGGTACTCATCTTATCTCTAGTCACCTTCCCCTCTTCCCAGCCCAGCCCAGCCCAGCCCAGCCCAGCCCAGGTGCTCAGAACTGATATTCAGTCCTGAATGGGTGAGCAGAGCCTGGTTCCAATCTCCTCAGCTGTTGAGATGCCTCATCCTCCCTGGAAGGAAGGACCACACAGATCCACTCCCTCTGACACCCTTAATCCCTCCAGGGAGCCCCCCTGGCCAGGCAGCAGTGTGTGGTCTGCTGAGCAGGCTCCTCCCAAAGGAACAGGCCTGGCTTAGGAAGCAGGAGCCTCCACCCAGGTCCTGCTCATCTGGATGCCTCTGCAGCCCAGCCCCCCTGGCAGCATGGCTCCTGCTGGAGGGTGGCAGGGCCCTCTGTCTGATGGCATCTATATCCAAGTTCTAGAAAGAGCAATCCTGCTCCCCAGCACTCACCTCACCAGGCCTTGGTCTGAACAAGGAGGAAGGCACAAGGGGGGGGGGGGGGCGCGGGGATGTCTGGCACCCACACTCCCTGACATCATATCCTTTGCACTATTCTAGCTTTCAAACCTGGACAGAGAACCTTCCCAAGTTCCCAGGCCTCAGGTCAGAACCTTAGCCTCCCTCATTTTTAAAAATATTTTATTTGTTTATTTTAATGCGAGAAGGAGGGAGAGAGAGAGAGAGAGAGAAAGAAGGAGAGAAAGAGACTGAGGACAGACCAGAACACTGCATAGCTCTGGCATTTGGTAGTGGTGTCTGGAATTGAACCTGGAACCTCAGAGTCTCAGGCATGACAGTCTTTTGTATATATATATATATATATTACCCCACTATATATTACCCCAGTCCCTTAACATCCCCTTTACACCAAGGTAAACACATGAAGTGGCTGGTTCTGTGCTGGGCACATGGTGGACACTGGGGGTAGGGGAGGGAGGAAGGGAAGTAATGCCTTAACTTACTTCCAATGGAGAGTAGTAGGGGACAATTTCAATTGTTTGTGTCTCCTACCCTATAATGACCTCTAGTCTCCTCCCTCTCAGGTTCTCCGCTTAAGAAGCAAACTGAGAACTTTCTTCCTCCAAGAAACCTGCCCTGATTATCCCAGCTTCTTCTCCTTCCCCCATGGTTAATCCCATACATTTCTCTATTTCTCTATGTGTTTCCCTTGTCTCTATAGCTCAGTTATAATTTAACTAATGAGCCCAGGGCACATGAACTCCCTGCATGGACAGCCTCATCCTCATCTCCGGCTGCCCCAAGTCTAAGCCCAGATTCACAACACAGGGAATTCTCAACATGACCAGAAAAAGCTGGGCCCTGCCCAGAGCCAGCAACCACCCCCTCCGAAGCAGAGTCCAGGGTAGGGGGTCTGCAGCAGCACTCCAGATCCATTGGCAGCTCAGACCTCACACTGAATTCGTGCAGTCAGGCATAAGTGCAATCTTTTCTGCTATGATCATCCAGTCATCCAACGTGTCACTCACATATGTGCTGAGCACCTACTATGTTCAGGCTCTGCTCTGGGCATTTCGGGAACTGCTTGGCTTGAAACACACACACACACACACACACACACCTGCCTGTGGAGCCAACATTCCTGTGGGGTATGGTACAGAGACACAAACACATTCACATGGAGATGCATGGCACTTCAAGGGCTTTGAAAAAAAATAAGGCAGGTAAAGGAATAATGGCTCTGAGGGAAGGATCCATTGAGGAGGTGGCATTGGAGCAGAAGTCTAAAGCAATAAAGGCGCGAGGCATGCATGCATGACTCTAGGAGAAGAAAGTGAGACATAGAGGAAATGGTAAATGCAGAGATCCTGAGGTAAGCACGTGTTTGGCAATCATTGTTTAAGGAACAGCCAGGAGAGCAACACAACCACAGGGGAGTGGGAAGAGGAGCGCAGGAAAGATGATCAGAGAGGAGGCTGAACACACAGTCAAGAAGGTCATGGTTGTGGATAGAGAAACTGGAGCCCACCGGAGAGCTGTGAGCATGGTGACAGGCAGGGAACCATGACAAGAGTGCATGGGCCTCCAAGGACAGCCATCTCAGATCACAGCAGCTCCCATCAGCTGGAAGGCAAAGCAAGCTCTGCTTACCAACCCTCAGTCCCACCACTTCAGCCCAGAAGATTCTCAGCCTTGACTTTCCTCTTTGACAGAAACCAGGAGACCACCCACCAGGCTCAAGCATACCAAGATCTCCTGAGGCCTCTCCCTCCCACCTCAAGTCCCCCACCCCCACATGTCCCCCGCATCCCATTGTTTTCTGGCATAATACCCAAGTGGGCAAGTGGCTTCGTTTGCAGCTGTTGCTATAATGGGTTTTGCCACTAATGCAGTCTCAGCCTCTCCCTCTCTCTCTCTCTCTCTCTCTCTCTCTCTCTCTCCTTCCCTCCCTCCCTCCCTCCCTCCCTCCTTTCTTCCTGTCTTCAAGTCAGAGTTCCTCCAACCCCAGCATTACCCTGGAAAACTGGAGTCCACCACCTTAGTCAATCAATGGTCAAATTCTACTGTCTTTCATGGTTAGGAACAAAACTGAGGCTGCAAGTGAGACTTCATCCCAGGCCACCCGAGGCAGTTCAGGGAAAAGGGGCAGTGACATCTGAAAAGCAATCCTCATCACCAGGATCTGAAGAATCCAGGTCAAGTCCCCAATCTTTATTTATTTTTTTTAATATTTGTTTATTTATTTATTCCCTTTTGTTGCCCTTGTTGTAGTTACTGTTGTTGTTATTAATGTCGTCGTCATTGTTGGGTAGGGCAGAGAGAAATGGAGAGAGGAGAGGAAGACAGAGAGGGGGAGAGAAAGCTAGACACCTGCAGACCTGCTTCACCGCTTGTGAAGTGACCCCACTGCAGGTGGGGAGCCGAGGGCTTGAACCGGGATCCTTATGCCAGTCCTTGCACTTTGTGCCACATGCGCTTAACTCGATACACTACCGCCCAACTCCCCCCCAATCTTTATTTCTATATTCAAATCTAAAAATAGCCTGTAACAATGATGATGTTTATACTAGAAGTGGTGGTCCCAACCAGAAAACAGGGCCTGGAGCTAGTTTCTGTCACCCCAAGGAATAGAGTAGAGGCTGGGAGGGTTGAGTGAGGGGGACAGGAGGGGATCCAAACCTCATGCTCCAGAGGCCGCTGGTCCAGCATGGGACAGGCAGCTGGTTGAGGGCTCCTAACATTAACTGTCACCACAACCAAAGGGTGGCTGGTGCTCTCAGCACATGAATAGGAAGACTTAACTAGACCCACAGCCTGCTAGGCCCTGAAATGGCATGGGCTGTCATTATGGGCTGGTGTCTCCCAATTACCACAGATAATATCTGCCTTAATTGAATGGGGTTCAGATAATGTCATTATGCACCACATTCCCTCCATTTATTTAATATACATGTGTACACATATATTTATGCCTCACTGCTACCAAGAAATTGCTGAACGGTGAGGTTAATAATAAAACATTTCAACAGAAGTTATCAGCTTTAATTTAGGGGGTGATTTTTACTATACTCTTGGAAGTCATCTCTCCAGAGGAGCTGAGAACACTGGCAGGCTGGACGAGCCTCCTGCAGACCTTCAGGGCTAGGAGGCGGGGGCAGGCGGCATCTTTTCTCAGAAGTCCCTCTGCCTTCCATTCCAGAGCTGGCTCAGGCAGGGGTAGGTGTGGAGTAAGCAGGGGGAAAGAAGGCTCATTTAAAACAAGGAGCTGCAAGCCTCAGATTGGGCAGGGAGGTAGTAAGGAGACAGACAGTGGAGTGAGGCAGAGGCTGAGGTTGGAGGGAAGACAGAGACAAGGATGGCAAGGAAAGAAATGGAGCAGCCAGAAGCGGGAGAGAAAGCAGCCTGCAGTGTCAGGGCCAAAGGCGGTGAAATCTCTCAATTAATTTTTGATAGTCCCTTGCTAAGCAGAGTTGATAAGAAAACAAACCCTCCGGGAGTTGGGCGGTGGCGCAGCGGGTTAAGCGCACGTGGCGCAAATCGCCAGGACCTGCATAAGGATCCCAGTTCAAGCCCCCGGCTCCCCACCTGCAGCGGAGTCGCTTCACAAGCGGTGAAGCAGGTCTGCAAGTGTCTGTCTTTCTCTCCTCCTCTCTGTCTTCCCCTCCTCTCTCCATTTCTCTCTGTCCTATCCAACAACAATGACATTAATAACCACAACAATGTTAAACAACAAGGGCAACAAAAAGGAAAATTAATAAATACTTAATTTAAAAAAAGAAAGAAAGAAAACAAACCCTCCCTGAGCTTTCCAGGAGCCAACACCAGATTGGAGGGAACAATGAGAAGCCAAGCTCCTCTATCCCTCACCCCACTCCCCCCACACACACACACACATCCAGAGAAGCCCCTCTGCCCCACCCTTTGCTGGTCTGGGGAGCTCTGTGGCCAGGCCTGGCTAGCAGGCAGCTGTTTAGATGCCAGCTCCCAGGTGGTCACCACTGCAGAAGTGAGATAACCTCCCAGCAAGCGGCCGCCAGCCCAGGCTGCCAGTAGGACCTGCCCACTGCAAAGCTGGGTGCTAGGCCAAGCAGAGGAGGACAGCAGGGGTACATATCTGCCTTGAGGTGGGTGGTAATTAGGGGCTGTAGCTCCTTGCTTGTCTGGGAGAGAGGATGGATGTTTCAGCTGTAATTATAAAGATCAGGAAGCCTGTAGGGCCTGGTCCTATCCCTTCCTACCAGCTGTCCCACTGCAGCACCCAGGACAGGTGTGACCAAGCAGTAAGGGGATGGACCAGGGGACTCTCTGGAAATGGCCTGGGGCTGCAGAGCCCTTCAATCCTGAGTCCCCTGATCACTGGGATCTGGAATCCTACTCAGTGAGATGTGTGCTTGCCTGCTCTCTCACCTACCACAGCTGCCTGCTGCTGGCACTCCCTTCCTGGAGATGTCACTCCTCCAACCCAGTGAAGCCAACCAGATGCTGGTTGGGCCCCACCCACCCCCAGGAGGAGGAGGGAGGAGGCGGGTGGAGCAACCTACACTGGGCCCTGAAGGCAGGGAAAGCAACTCAGCTCCTGACACTCTCCCTCCTCCCTCTCCACTGCCTGGGTCCTGCCTGAGTGTTGTGCTGCCTGGGCTCCCCCCCCCCCCCCACTCCACTGCTGGCTGCAGGAACCCCACCATGGGAGGGGGGCAGGTTTAAGCTCTCTGAACTCAGCACTGCCACTATCATCTGGGTACCTCTCCTAAATGCAACCATCCCTGGGAGGAGAAACCCCAGAAGTGACTAAAACCTCAAGGAAGGACAACTTTGAGGAGAATGTTTGCCTCTAAAAGGGGAAGGGAGGGAGTTTATGATGAAAAGAACCAAAGTTGTGGGGAGATGAAGCCATTGGTCACCAGCTTCACAAGAGAACAGGCATGTGACACAGACTCAGGGCCACCATCCCCAAAACTTCCTCATTTCTAAGTGCTGAAGAGCCCCCCCCTCCCCCTCCCCCTCTCCAAAGAAGTGATCCTCTGGGAAACCAGGGAGTGGGAATCAGGTCTGACCAACAATCTCTGCTGGTGCCAGCCTCTTCTGGCACTCTCCCCCAAGACCTGTGCTCCTCACTTTTACCCCCCAGCCCACCACCCACCCACCCCTACCCCATAGGGACCACACCTTGGAACCTCCAGAATCCTCCAGAAAATCTTTTTGCCACCTCTCTGGAAGGCCCCGCGGGTCCTCAGCAGTTAATGGAAGTTCTCCACCACCCAGGTCCTGAGATGGCACCCCAGACCCAGAACCCTATGCTTAAAGTGGAGGGCAGGTCCAGAGCACGCCTGAGGGAGTGGATGATGTGAAGAATATTCTCATTTCTTTCAACCAGAAGCTGGTCCGGGGAGGTGAGGCTGAGAGACAGGCTGCAGGGATGCCCTTAGAGGTCCAGATCCACCGGCCAACCCCAGCACTTACCCTCACCCCGCCCCCTCAACACCCCCGCAGAGGAACAGCTCCAGCACACACGAGACTGTGAGGACCCCACCAGGCGGACCCAGACAGCCGGGCCCGCAAAGCAGCTCTCTCCCCAGCCTATGGCAGGGATGGGTGAGAGAGATAGGGAAGAAGCCGGGCACCCCAAAAAGAACCGAGAGTCTGCGGGCAGAGTATCACTGGTGGTCCGGGGCAGGAGGAGCTGGCTCTCAGGTTCATTGGTTCGGGCCTCGCGGCTCTCCACTACCGCGGCGGCCATAGGATTTCTACACAAACAGCCTCAGACCACCCCACTGCGGGGGCGCCTCTCCGTGGGGTTCTCCACCTCCAGCCCCGCCCCCGAGTGGGAAGGGGGCGCTTCCTGATCGCGGGTGTCAGAGAAGCCCAGCCCCAGAGGGGGCCCCCAACACACACACACCGCACGCAAGCGCGCGCGCGCGCGCACACACACACACACACACACACACACACGCCGCCACATATGTAGTAGGTATGGGGTTCAGCAGGGTCCCAGACAGGGTCGGTTCCTAGTGTCCGATAGCGCCTGACCCCGAGTCCAGAGCCCAGGGAGACCCGAAACCCCAGGGAGCCGTCTCCCGCAGCCGCGGGCTTCGGCTCCGGCGCCGCTGGGCTGGCGCGGGACGCGGTGCGGGGAAAGCAGCCGAGGCGCGCGGAGCTGGGCTATGCTCCCGCCGGGGCCGCGGAGACGCGGTGCAAGCGATGCCCCCCGCCCTGCCCGCCCTGCCCGCCCTGCCTCTCCGCAGAGGTGCCGCTAAAGACGCTGCCCCCATCTGAGACACGACCCCCACCTTCCAGGAGAACCTCACACAGCCCCCCTCCGCGGACACTTTCCCAGAGCAGCGAAGAACCTCTGCCCCCTCTTCTCCCCTCTCCGAGGGGCGTCAGGAAAGCTGGCCCCCGCCCGAGGAGAGACCCTCCCTCCCCAGTCCCGCGCCCTCCAGCCCCGAAGGCTCCGGACCGCGGGCCCTCCTCCGCGTCGCCCGGAGCGCAGGCGCTCGCCAGAGGCCACCTTCCCGAGCCCGCGTCCCGCCGCAGCCCGCGACCCGGAGGCCGGGGGGGCCGGTCCCCTCTGCCCGCTCCCCGCGGGGCACAACTCACCGCGCGCCGCGAGGTCTGAGCGCGGAGAGGGGTCGAAGCGCGCCCGCTGCCCGGGGTGCAGGGAGGCGGCGGCCCGAGGCTGGGCTCTCGGTGCGGGGATCCCCGCCGCGGCGGGCGACGCTGACGCTGCGGACCGAGCCCGGCGCGGAGCCGCCCCGAGTGCGGGACGCAGCGGGGATGAGCGGGCGGCTATCCGGCCGGAGCTGCAGCCAAACGCGCGGTGCCGGACTGCTGCTCCTGCGCTGAGGGCGGGCGGGCGAGGGAGCGGCGGCCGCCCTGCTCTGCCCGCGCCGAACCCCGCGCCGCGCTGGAGGGAGAGGACGAGGCGGCCCTGGAGAAGGGGGTCCCGCCTCGGGCTCCGGGCTGTAGGGGAGTGAGTGGGGTGGGAGCCGACCAGCGGGCGCCGAGATGCTGGCGCCCGGCGGCGGCAGAAGACAAAAATGAGAGTGAGCGAGAGAGCGCGCTGGAGAGCGAGCGAGAGACCGGGAGAGTGAGGAAGACGCGAGAGGGGAGACTGCGGGAAGGGGCGGGAGCGCCTGGGAGCACCAGAGGGCGAGGGGGCCGCAGCAGCTCTGCCCGGGCTCCCGCCGCCGCTGCCGCACTCCTCAAGGCGCCCGCCCAGCCCCGCAAGTTCGCGCCGCCCGTGCCGGCCGAGCGCCCCGCGCTGCCACCGGCCTTTTAAAGAGAGAGCGTCTGGGGGCCCTCCTCCCCACTCACGGCACCTTCACGGCCGGAAGGCTGGGGCTCACCAAGCACTCGCTACCCCTCCACGCCCGCCCCTCCCACCACGCCTCACCGGCGCCCTCTGCAGGAAGCCCCCTCTTCTACCCCGACCTGGAGGACTGAGCAGGGGCCCCGGTACCCAGCGGTTTAGGTCCGGGAACCTGGCCTTCCGACACACATCCTGAGAAGTCCAACGGAGCGCAGAGGTGCACAGGGGTTGCGCTCCTCCCCACTGTCCTGCGTCACTAGAACCCCCTCTTCCAGGGTTTCTCACCCATCCTCACGCACGTGGCGTGTGCCCCCCAGTGGCATATTCATTGCACACCCTGCTGCTCCTGCTGAAAATGGGGGTGGGAGGGCGGAGGGAGATAGGCCACAGGCTGTCAGAGGGCCCCATTCCACTGAAACCCCCTTGGTTGCAGAACATTCATCAGGCTATGGGAGCCCCCACCCCATGGCCCAGAGCTGCCCATCTCCCTCCAGCTCGGGTTTCCAAAGTGTAACAGGTGGTCTAGCCGACAGACTGGTATGAGCCAGAGGAAGACTCCCTCACCCAGGAAGCCCCAACCTTCCTCCTTCCCAGGGGGCGCTGTGAAGAATCACGGGAGAAAACCGGCCTCAAAGACAGAAGGAGGGAGTCACGCAGCACTTTTAGGATTGCAAGAGCATCTCATCCCAGGCTGCAGAAGTCTCTTCAATTAGAACTGAAACATGTGACTTTCCTTGTCCCAGGGAGGATACTCACTCAGCCCAGTATCAGGGAACTGGGGGGAAAAGGGTGATTGGTAGCAGAGCCCGGGCCTCTCCCTGTCAGAACCTGTCTTCCTGGTTGGCGTGTGGGGTGCCACTCTGTGCTCTGCTGTCTCCGGGCTGATGAGGACTCAGCATCCCCTCTCAGGACAACCCCAAACTTCCACAGATAGCCCCCTCTTCTATATCAGGGAATGTCTGGGGGTCTGGGAACCAGAGTCACCCACTGGCTTGCTCTTTCTTTCTCCATGACCCTACCCAAAGCCCCTGTTCCTGCTGTAATAATTGCCCAGGTTCCCCCCTCCTCCAAAAGTCCAGACTATGCCAGGTCAGAACCATCTTCACCATGGCTCCCAGTCCACAGGGAGTTCTCATTGAATGTCTGGTGAATGAATCAATGTTGGCAAAGCAGAAACTCTTTCCTGTCACAGGTAATGATCACAAATACAATTCTGACTTGCCCAGACAGAACTGTCTGATGGAAGGATCTAGACCATTCATTCGTTTGTTTAACCCCCCCTCCCTTTCCAAATGCAACCAATGCTGAACCAAGCTCCTGCTCCATTTCAAGATCTGAAGGTACTAAGCACCGCCCCGCCCTTGAGAAGTGCACCCTGTGGCTGAGTCACCTGAGCACAACACATTTGATAGAAACATCCCGTCAGCCAGCAAAAGTTCCCACCGTTCAGCCACTCTACTCAGTCAAGGGTGCACTGCCTGGGCCTGCAGGGAGCTCACCACTCCTGAGAGGCCACATGCCAGTGAACAGTTCGTCTCTGGGAACTGTGTCCTGAGTCTACCTGGAGTTCCTGGCCAGGGTCCTTAGCTTCCTACCTGGAGAACAAGATATGGGCCTCCAGTGTGAGGATATCAGGAGGGTAAGTAGGAAACCACTCAATTGAGGGGGTACCAGGAAGTACCATTTTGGGCTGGACAAGTGGTACTTCCTGTTTTGGGTCTGTGTCTGCCCCAAAGATGGGGATCCTTTAGCTGATTCATACAAAGTTACCACAAGGAGCAGTGGCAAGGGGCTCAGGAAAAGGACTTGACGTGCCATATGCATAGTGCCTGGTCCTAGGTCTAGGTCCCCATAAGTGAGAACCACTGAAATGTGAGAAAGCATAGTCCTCACTAGCCCTTTGTTGAACAAATATGGAGGGATGAAGGGATGGCTGAATGAAACTAAAAACAACACAGGCCTTGGTTTATTGAGAGTCAATACTAAGCCAACCACTCTCCCCACCCCCTGCCCCAGTGTTGCCTTCACTCTGGCCGTAATTATCCCGCCCCACAACAGCTGTGTCACAGAAAGCTGGGCAGGCTATATTTTTCATGGGTTAAAAAAAGAAGCACTGTTTGCTGGCAGATGGCTGAGTATGTGGACTAGTCCAGTTCGAAGGTTCCCAGCCTGAGGACTAGCTTGTCTTTTTCTTTTTTTTTTTTTCTTTTTTCCCCCCTTTTGTTACCCTTGTTGTTTATCATCATTTTTATTATTGTTGTTGTTATTGCTGTCGTTGCTGTTGGATAGGACAGAGAGAAATGGGGAGAGGAGGGAAAGACAGAGAGGGGGAGAGAAAGACAGACACCTGAAAACCTGTTTTCACCGCCTGTGAAGCGACTCCCCCTGCAGATGGGGAGCCAGGTACTCGAACTGGGATCCTGATGCCGGTCTGTGTGCTTTCCGCCATGTGCACTTAACCCACTGCGCCACCGCCCAGCTCCCGAGGACTAGTTTTTCTAAGCAGTTCTCTTGGGCCATCCCAGGCTTTCAGACCCCCCAAAACCATCACAATGGCCCATCTGATTCTCATTTGTGAAACCCAGGTTAATCACTGGGATACCCCCTTCTCCTTGCTGACTTGCAGCTAACTATACTGATCGTGGAGACAGACATAGACTCAGACACACTCATATGCACAAACACAATCAGCCAGAGATTTGGGAGGTAGTGTAGTGGATAAAGGGTTGGACTCTCAAACAAGGAGGTCTTGAGTTCGATCCCCAGCAGCAAATGTACCAGAATGATGTCTGGTTCTTTCTCGTTCTCCTCCTATCCCTCTTATTAATATATATATAAACTTGGCCACAATGGCACATACATACAGAGACTCAAGCACACTTAGCACATCTCCAGGACCTTTTGTAAGTATCCCCAGCTCTAAACGAGTTGGGGTGGGGGTGGCATCATGTGGAAGCAAGGGGGCTAAGAGAAGCCTCAGTGGGAGAAGAATGAAGTGACCAGACTCAACTTCAGGGAATCCTACAGCCTTGAGAGAGGGCCTTGCCTGAGTCAGCTGGAACAAAGGCCTGCATTTCAAACTGTCCTCTTCAGCAAGCTGTCCGCCCCACACCACCACCCCTTGAGTCATTCTCTGATCAGGAGGACACATGCTGGAAATGAGAGTGTGGGCCCTTGGTGCTAAGTCTGTGATCTGGGAGATTCATCTGACCCCTCTGAGCATTGATTTCCCCATCCATGATAGAAGAAGCCAAGTTGAGATCTCTCTAAGGATGCTGGGATATGAGTTTAGGTCTCATGTTGATGATGATGGTGATGATGATTTTGCCCCTGGGATTTTTGCTTGGGGCTTGGTGTCTGTATGATGAAATGATGAATCCATCATTCCCAGTGTTTCTTCTTTTTCTTTTTCTTTCTTTTTTGATATTGATAGAGAGAAAGAGAGAGAGAGCAGTACTGCTCCATTGTTTCAGAAGCTTCCCCCCTGCCCCTGCAGGTGAGGACTGGGGAGCTTGAACTCAGGTCCTTGCACATGGTAATGTGTGCACTCTACCAGCCCCTTTTTTGTTTTAAAGACTTATTTATTCATTAATAAGAGAAGGAAGAGCAAAGAAAGAGAACCAGAGTGTTAGTCTCTAATACATGCAATGCCAAGGCTTGAACTCAGGACCTAATGCTTAAAAGTCTGATGTTCTACTTACTGCATCACCTCCCAGACCACATATTAAAACCTTTAAAGGTTTTAAGTTGCTACTGGCAAGGTGAGCAGTTGGTCATTTTACCCACCAGTCCCTGTTTGCACGAGCTGACCCATTGACCTGAGCAAAGGAGCCACCATTCATTATTGTGGAAGGAGAGAAAGAGGCAGGCAGCCCTAGAGGAGATAAGAACACGATGCCCTGCATCTGAGCTCCCTACCTCTGCAACCTGGAAGTGCTACCAGAAACCTGCCTTGCCACCTTCCAGCTATTCCCCTGCCCCGTCACCCACTGCTGAGCAACTCATAGCCACCAAACTGCCTCTCCCAGGACTTCTCCACTTCAAAAGAACACTGTGAGAAAACCATCATCTTTGAAAATCCTGGCGTTTAGGATTTTCTGAAATATATCAAAGTGGGCTGGAATGTGTAGGAGCCCAGGGAGAGCCTGGCAGGCCTGGGACACCTGATAAATGGTCCCCAGGCTGAGCTGACCCAGCCACCACTTCAGCCTCCACATCTGATGGGTTTCAATTTTGGTTTTCCTTAACCGGGCCATTAGATGGAAATGTCTCTGATGAGGGTGTTTGTTTAAACAATAACTGTCCCCTGGCAGCACATTTCCAGGATGAAGAGCTGACTACAAAAAAAGAATGTAATGGCCACAGGCTCTCCTGAGAGTCATAAGTCACCCTGCAGGCTGACAGCAGGAGTAGGAGACCTTGGGCTGGGGTCAGAGTCTAAGGCCCCCAGGATCAGAATCCTGGGATAAGTGTCGCTGCTCTGCTTTCTGCAGCCACCCTAGCCCCACCCTCTCTTTTGCCCCCAAGGAGACAGTGAGACTTCTCCATTCCCCCTGGAACTTTCTCAAGCCTTTGGCTCCCAGTAATGAGTTTAGGTAAAGCTGCAGTCACTGTTTGACAATTAAAAAATCCAAAATGCTCTAAAAACCACTAGACTGTCCATAAGTTTTAGGGCAGCTCAGTTAACAGCAAAACCTGATGTGAAATCGACTCAGCACCTTGATCCCTGGATGGAAGATACCTTTGTTTCACTGTGGGAAAGCAAGTGAGTGTGTTTGTTTAGGGAATATTGCCCAGCAGTGTAGGCCTCTTGGGAGTGTCTCACAGTATATAATATTTGTGCTATATTATCTTGCTAAAGTCCAAACAGAGCTGGCTCCAGGCTGATAAGAGTCTCTGTATCTGTTATCATTCCATTTGGAGTAAGGACTTTTCAGCAAGGCACATGGGTATCTATACCCTGTCACATGCCCTGGCAACCAGAATGAAAACAAAGCCTGGTTAAAACAGCAGAACAGATTCAGAGCCCAGCTCTGCTGAACCCTGGTGCACAGGACCACACAGAGAACCTCGACAAGGTATGTCAAAATTTTAGGCTAAAGGGGCCCTAGTGCATGTGAGAGCTGTTCCCCTCACACACAAAAATGTGGATGCAAGACAGGGGTCTAGAGACTAGACTGAGGTCTCTGTCTCTTCTTAGCTATACAGAGGGTGAGGCAGCTGGGAAGCAGTGGCCCAGAGTCAACTTTAGCATCTTTAACTCTCTGCGTTAGAGCTGGCTGGTCTGAGAGACATTGCTTCTCCTGCCCTCCCTCAGCCTCTGTTTCCCCAAATGGAGGGACAGAGGTGGAGGGACTGTGAGGAAAGAAGAGCAAGGGAGGTGCCAGTACAGCATCAAATTCAAGTGAGGGGCTGGGGAAACAGCATCATATATATGCAAAAGACTTTCATGCCTAATTGGGGCAGCTTGGAACGTTCCTACTCATGACCACAGAATGTGAGCTCAGACCTACAGGGATGCAGAGGTCACATAGGCTCCTAAGCTGAATATGGGCCCCAGATCAAATCGATGGGGTCTACAGTCAACAATATTTATACATGTTTCCCATATTTGGGAGCTACTCTCTTCCTTGATCCAGTTTCCTAGCCCTTTATCCAGCCATGACACCACCTCTCCAAACAATAACTTGGGTCCACCTGCATATCAGAGGTCAGGCTCAGGAAAAAACTAGTATAGTCATGGGCCCTTTGGAATATAGCTAAAATAGGCCTACTTGTTATCTTCAAAACAGAGACCCCAAATCTTCATCTGCAATATTCCAGCCCTTAGATTCATGATTAGTTAACTATTTGTTTATATGTTAACTCTTTTTTCATCCACCAAGTTCCAGATGCTACCATGATTCCAACCGAACCTCCCTGGGCAGATGATCCCACCAATGTGTCCTGGAGCCCTGCTTCCCCAGAGTCCCACCCCACTAGGGAAAGAGAGAGACAGACTGGGAGTATGGATCAACCTGCCAACGCCCATGTTCACCAGGGAAGCAATTAGAGAAGCCAGACCTTCCACCTTCTGCACCCCATAATGACCCTGGGTCCATACTCCCAGAGGGTTAAAGAATAGGAAAGCTATCAGGGAAGGGGATGGGATACGGAGTTCTTGTGGAGGAAACTGTGTGGAGTTGTACCCCTCTTATCCTATGGTTTTATCAGAGTCTCCTTTTTATAAATAAAAATCAAATCAGACTTTTGTTCCTGAAGTTCTGGGGACTCAGGTTCATTCCCCAGCACCACCACAAGCCAGAGCTGAACAATGTTCTGCTCTCTGACTCTGTAGCTTTCTCTCCATGGTATCTTCCTCCTTCATTAAAATAAAATTTAAAGAAATTTTAAGTTCAAGTATGACCAGAACAGGAGGTCAGGGGCCCCAGAGTGAGGACACTTAGACCAACAGAGGAGTAGGATTTAGAGGAGACGATGGGTCAGAAAGGGGAGTGGAAGCCACAGCAGACTGAGCACCTGGCCCTCCACAGGATGGTGTTGTGCCAAGGAAGGGCCCACTAATTGTTCTTTAGTCAAACTACTGAGTAAAGGGCCCTTCTATACAGGAGGCTTCTCTCTCACCCTGGACTTCCAAAAGCTCCACCTCCCTCTCATCTCTTCACCCTCTCTCTTTTCTCAAGACTCAGGATTCTCCAGTCTTTTTGCCACACTGAAATTTAAAACTATTTGTCCTCTCTCTCTCTCTCTCTCTCTCTCTCTCCCTCTCTCCCTCTCTCCCTCTCTCCCTCTCTCCCTCTCTCCCTCTCTCCCTCTCTCCCTCCATGTCCAGGGGCTGTCAACTTTGAGTCAAAGATCATTAGGATGGATGTCAAAATTCAATTAACATTTAAAAGCCCCTCCCATCCTAGCCAAGCCTGGAGGCCAGCCTGCTCCTCCTGCTGAGTGGTCAAGGCTCCGGGCACCAGGGGGAGCCACCAGGTGACCAGAGGGGACGGTGTAGCTGATGGGAGGATGGAGGTGGGTAGTGAAGGACAGGGGAAGGGAGGAGAAGGGAGAAAAGAGAAAAGGAAGGGAAGGGCAGGGAATGCCTTTGCTTCTCCAGGGGACCCCTAACCTCCTTTCACAGGGCTTCTGTGTCACTCACACACTCCTCTGATCATTGGGTGGACACAGCCAACAGACTCCACTGTCCAAAGGGACAGGGCATCCCTGCCACAACCCTACTCTGAGCCTCGGTGTTCTCAGCTGCCAAACAGGGATCAGTATGCAACCTGTACTGTACTGACTGGAGACTGCTTCCAGGATCTGAAAAAAAAGGATGGACAGCCAGGAAGTACAGCCAGGATGGACTCTCTGAAAGGAGGTCCTGAGTTCAATCCCCAGCATGGGGTGTGCCAGAGCAGTGCTCTGGTTCTTTCTCTATTTCTCATTAATAAATAATTATCTTTCTTTAAAAGGGGGGAAAGAGTAGGATGAGAAACACTTTACCAGTGTAAGATGGCTCTTAACCTCCAGAAGGGCCTGAAATCCCAGTGGGGCTCCATCAGTCGCCCCCACATACTCCAGCCTCCTCAGGAAGTTCCTGGAGAGATGGAAGGAAGCCCAGCATTTTCTCCCTATTGAGAAGGACCGAGACAGCTCACAGAAGGACAGGCTGGGAGGACACTCAGGACCTGCTGCTGCTCTTAGGCTGAGTCTTGGTGGTTCTGCAGCTGAGCGATGGAGGGTAGGACTGGCTGAACTGATCCCGGAAACGCCCCATGCTTAGAGGATCATGGTCAAGTCCCGGGGTTAGAGTCACAGATGCACCAACAAGCCCACCCCCACTGCCCCATGTTCCGCAAACACCCCGCAACCTCTGCACCCTCATCCCAGACCAAGCCTCACCCAGACCCCACCTGCCCCCAAAGAGGACAAAGCAATGCAGGCAAAGAAAACACCACACCCGCCAGCTCCTAGCCTCGTGGACTGCATTTTAATAGCGTTTGATTGGATCAGATGCGCTTTTAATTCCCTCCTGGGACAGCAGAAGCAGGAGGGTAAAAAAGAATCTTTAATTCATCAAACTGAAATATTAATAGAAGTCCAACCAGCTGGTGAGGGTGGGAGGCCCCCATTATTGAAGACACAAGAGGCAGGCAGATGCTAGGTAGGGGAGCAGCTGGGTGGAGAGATGGGGGGTCCTCCCAGTAGTATTGGGCCCTGAGGGGGTTCCTATCACACCTGCAGAACCCTGCCCTGCTCCACCCCTCCATTTGGGCCTCCCCTTAGCTGCCCAGCCTAGGTTCTGCACCAGTCCTTGGGATCCAGGTGAGCAACTGAGGCCCAGGAAGCAGGGAGCACAGGGCCAGGGCTGCACAGCAGATTCACCATCTGAAGTCTACCTCAGGCCCTAGTCCTGTAGGGCCACCTCCCTCCATCCCATCACTTCCCTACCCAGTCTTCTCTGGCCTCAGCCCCCAACATAATGTAAGTCCCAGGGACACTGGTTTGGCCCCA
This sequence comes from Erinaceus europaeus, assembly GCF_950295315.1. Taxonomy (NCBI): domain Eukaryota; kingdom Metazoa; phylum Chordata; class Mammalia; order Eulipotyphla; family Erinaceidae; genus Erinaceus; species Erinaceus europaeus. The sequence goes on from NC_080165.1 coordinate 57,436,594, forward strand.
CCAATTCTCCTGCCCCACCCCTGGTCCCGAACCCTCACACCAGATAAAGAATTTTCCAAGCACTGCAAAGGTCTGGCTGCTGGCAGAACCTAGCCTCAGAACTTTCCTTCCTTGGGGCATAGGAGCAGAGCCCCACATGCCCCTGGGTGACCAGGGTGCAGGATGTGAGCTGCCAGGGCTGAGTCTGGCTCTGACCTCATGGGTAAAGGCCGCTTTCCCACTGCTCCACCTCAGCTACTGCGCCTGCACACAGCCCACCACCAGTGAGACTGAATTCAGCTCCCCAAACACTGGGGCCCCAACCTCCTTCTTAACTTCTATGGCCAAATCACCTTCTTTCCTCACCCATAAACCCCTCTCCTCAGACCTTCAAGGCCTCACTTAAGCATCAGCCCAACCCAGGGTTCCAGGGTACCCAGTCCACTGCTCTCCCTCCCCAAGACTGGGAAGGGAGCTCTTCACACAATCACACTCCCCCTTTTCTCCATCCCAGCTAGCCTATAAAATAGGTGGGTAATGAATGTGGCAGATGTGTGGTGAGACAGGCAGATGGCCCTAAGCTTCCCCAGCTCCAAGGACCAGACTCAGGAAGCAATGGAAAATATACAGGTGACCTGGAAAGGGGCACAGTGGATCAAGTGCTGGACTCTTTTTTTTTTTATTATTCCCTTTTGTTGCCCTTGTTGTTTTATTGTTGTAGTTATTGTTATTGATGTTATTGATGTCGTTGTTGGATAGGACAGAGAGAAATGGAGAGAGGAGGGGAAGACAGAGAGGGAGAGAAAGACATCTGCAGACCTGCTTCACTCCCCTGCCAGTGGGGAGCCTGGGATCCTTACACTGGTCCTTGAGCTTTGGGCCACCTGCGCTTAACCTGCTGCGCTAACACCTGACTCCCCAAGAGCTGGACTCATAAGCATGAGATCCTGAATTCAATCCCCTGAATTACATGCATCAGAGTGATGCACGGGCCCTCTCTCTCCTCTCCCTCTCTGATTAATAAATGAGCAAATCTTTAAGAAAATATGCGACCACAAGAATCCTGAGCAGGAACCCACTTCCTGCTCTGTAGTCTCATGCAGAAAAGTCTATGTATTGTCTCGGCCTTCTCAGGATTAAGGCCTCCTTTGACCTCACTGCGCCTCGAGTATGCAAGGAGACCACCTTTTGCAGTGCCCCAGGCTGAAAAAGGGCGTAAGGACACTTCTCTCAGGGCAGCGCTGCAGCACTTCCCTTTCCACCAGCGGGGCAGAGAGCCCCAGAAGCCGCGAGGGAGAACCACGGCGGATCAGCAGCGCCACCAGGTGGCCGAGTGCCTTCACTACAGGCCGGTTGAGGAGCTTTGGTGCTCTCAGGGCTGGGCGCCTCCTCCCTCCCGCTCAGAGAGACACTCACCGAAAGGAATGTTTTACACCTGAGCAGATTTCGGGAGGAAGCCGCGGGGGCGGCAGGGGGTCTATTTCAAGGCAGTTTCCCAGCTGGGCCACCGCCCCCTCGGATTCGTGCTTGGCTCACCTGCGCTGACGGCAGAAGAGGGAGGAGCCCTCCTTCCATGCCCCCCAAATTCAAGGGGGCCTGGACTAACCCCAGGCAGGCACATGCTCGATCTTGTAGTGGGTTGAAGGCGCGGTGACGCTTGAGGGGTGGGTGCAATGAGGGGTGAAAAGGGGACAGAGGATGGGCCAGCAGCAGGAAGTCTCAAACTCCAGCCTTCCAAATTCGCTCCTTCCTCTCCACTACTATCAGAGTTCATGATGCTCCCACTATGCGGCCAGAGGTCCCTGCAACACGGCTGAAACCCTGGGGACAACATGGGCTTTTTATTCCTGGGTGGTGCTAAACGCAGGCCCGCCTGAGGCCATGGAATCAGGGAATACAGGAACAGCCTTGATAAGCTCGGAGGACCACCACCACCACAACAACAACCACCCCCATAACCTCCCCACAGCCCTGAGATGGTGCCAGTCCTCACTGGGGCTCCGGAGGCTGGGTTTGAACTCCCTGCACATGCCTCTGCCAACTACAGCTCCCTACAAGTGAAAGAAGTCCTCACTAGCACACACAGGTAATTTTTGTTTAAATATTTTTTTTCTTTTTGATAGAAACAGAAAGAAGTTGAGAGGAAAGGGGGAGATAGAGAGGAAGAGAGAGAGACACCTACAACACTGCTCATGAAGCTCCCCCTCCTGCAGGTGAGAACCAGGAACTTGAACCTGGTAATTTTGTTTAGGTGTGTACCAGCCTTGAAAGTGTGTGACACGCCTAAGTGGTCTCCAAGGTAAAATACTTTCAGAGAGAGAGAAGGGAAGAGAAGAGGGAGAAGGAGAAGAGAGACACCACAGCTCCTCTCCAGCATCCTTAAGCTCCACCGATGCTATCAATGATGTTCTCTACGTGGTGCCGGGGCTCAAGCCCAAAATGTCACACAGGGAAAGATGTGCCCTCTACCAGGTGAGCTATCTCCTAGCCCCTCAAGTAATACTTTTACTGAAAATGCAAAAAATATCCTTCCCAAGTATTTGGGGACTGGAGGCATAGAGTGGAGAGCAGAGGACGTAGCATGCCTGGGATGGGAGAAGCCTTTTTCATATCTAGAAATGTGGGTGAAGAGGGCAACTGAGTTTCACATACAGGGGTAGACAAAAGTTGGGTCACAGCAGCTCTTTAGACAAAGAGAGGGAGAGGTCTCCCTAGGGCCTATGACCTACTCAGGTCTTTCCAAGAGCTCGGTGTTGCAAGTGTATGTAACAGCTCCGTACAGTTGTGGTCAGTCCCCTTCTGCTGATGCAGGACACCAGCTGTTTGCCCAAGGCATTGAAGCGCCAAGTTTTTTGTTGTTTTTTTTTTAGTGTATATTAACACCATTCCTACCACCAAAAGTCTTTATCCCTACCCACACCCCCCAATAGAGCTGAAAATCTACCCTCCCCTCTCCCACCCCCAGAGTTTTTTACTTTGGTGCAATACTCCAAACTCAGTCAATTTCTGCTTTGCGTTTCCCTTTCTGTTCTTCTTTCTCAACTTCTGTCTATGAGTGAGATTATCCCATACTCATCTTTCTCTTTCTCACTTATCTCATTTAACATAATTCCTTCTAGCTCCTTCCAGGATGAGTTGTAGAAGATGGGTTCATTATTCTTAATAGCTGAGTAGTATTCCATTGTATACATACACCATAAATTTCTCAGCCATTCTATTGTTTGGCACCTGGGTTGTTTACAGGTTTTGGCTATTATAAATTGTGCTGCTATGAACATAGGTGTCTACATATCTTTTTAGATGGGTGTGATTGAGTCCTTAGGATATAGCCATAGGAGAGGAATTATTGGGTCATAAGGAAGGTCCATTTCTAGCCTTGTGAGAGTTCTCCAGACTGCTCTCCATAGGGGTTGGACCAATTGACATTCCCAGTAGTTGTGTAGGAGGGTTCCTTTGTCCCCACGACCTCTCCAGCATTTGTTGTTGCTGTCATTTCTGATGTATACCATTCTCACAGGGGTGAAATAGTGTCTCATTGTCTTTATTTGCATTTCTGACAACCAATGACTTGGAGCAATTTTTACATATCTATTAACCTTCTGTATCATTTGTTCTTTAGCGAATATTCTGTTCACATCCTCTCCCCACTTTCAAATTGGGTCATTTGCTTTTTTGTTGCTAAGTTTGGTGAGCTCTTTATATATTTTGGTATTAGCCTCTTGTCTGATGTATGGCATGTAAGATCTCTCATTCTGTGAGGAGTCTCTTTGTCTGGGTGATGGTTTCTTTTGCTGTGCAGAAGCTTTTAAATTTGATGTAACCCTATTGGTTTATTTCTGTTTTAGTCTTCCCTGCAATTGGGTTTGTATCATTGAAGATGTCCTTGAGATTTAGATGGGAAAGTGTTCCACCAATATTTTCCTCTAAGTGTTTGATAGTTTCTGGTCTAACATTCAGGTCCTTGATCCATTTGGAGTTGATTTTTGTTTCTGGTGAGGTAAAGTAGGTCAGTTCATTCTTCTGGCATGTTTCAAGCCAGTTTTCCCAGCACCATTTATAGAAAAGTTCCTCCAAGTTCTATCCAAGAAAAGTTCCAAGTTCTATCACCAACATTCCAAGATATACCTTGTGTCTATACAACCACATGGCTGACACTCACAGATATGGTATTTTTATAAGATCTACTCATCAATGGGCTGAAAAAGTAGACTATTGGTTATGTACAACCCCTAGCACTACCATAAGCCAGAGCTGAGCAGTGCTCTGATTAAAAAACAAAATAAAGAGGACTCTGGTCCTGGACCATGTTGGCAAAGGACTTAGTGGGGGCTATGTTGTTATATGGAAAACTGGGAAATGCTATGCCATGTACAAACTATTGTATTTACTGTCGACTGTAAAACATTAATCCCCAATAAAGAATTTTTTTAAAAAGTGTGTGTGGAAGTTATGAGAGAGAAGAGAGAGAGAGAGAGAGAGAGAGAGAAACAGCATCACTCTGGCACACATGATGCTGGGGACTGAACTCAGGACCTCATGCTTAAGGGTTTATCCCTTTATCCACTGAAGCCACAAAGACATAATATTGCACAAAAGAACCCTCACCAAAGTAGACATTCTGTGTGATTCCAGTCGCACACAGTACAGGTAGAATAATAAATAAGGGCAGGGGTAGATGGCATAATGGTTATGTAAAGAGACTCTCATGCCTTAGACTCCAGAGTCCCAAATTCAATCCCTTGCACCGCCATAAGCCAGAGCTGAGCAGTGCTCTGGTAAAATAAAATAAAAAATAATAAGAAGAAAGAAAGAATCAGAATAATAAATAAAACAAAATAAATTTTAGATGGATATAAATAGGCAAAACTAAGCTATAGTAAGAGAAGTCGGAATAGTTACCCTTAGAGGGAGGGCAGTGCCCAGAAGGGGCATGAGGAGGAGGCTTCTGGGGACTCAAATGTTTTAACCTTGACCTGGAGGAGAATCACCTGAGTATGATCACTCTGTGTTTCCAGCCCCTACCACACTAGAGGAAGCTTCAGCACTACTGTGTCTTACCCCCTCCTCTCTTTTTCCATGAGGGTTACCACTGGATTCAGTAACTAAATTACTTCGCCATTCATGGCAACCATTGGTGAGAGACAGAGAGAGATAGAGAGGAAGAAAGAAACAGAGAGACAGAGAAACACCTGCAGCACTGCTCCACCATTCGTGAAGCTTCCCCCCCCCCCCCCCGCCAGGTGGGGACTGAAGGGTTGAACCTGAGTCTTTGCGTATGGTAATGTGAGCACTCTACTGGGTGAGCCACCACCTAGCTCCTGCCTCTCTCTATCTGAAACAGTCAGCCTGCAGCAATGGAGCTCCAGCTGGGATTTTTTTTTTTAATGTATTTTATTCAGTAAAACTTTCAATAAATACAAAAATTTGGAAGTCACCCAGTTCCCAGAAGTGCCTCCTGGGCTTGAAACATGAACATCTGCCTGTCCCTGACACCCAGCTCAGCCAGTCAGCAGGAAATACAGAGATACAGCTAGGACTCTTTGGTCACAAGCCAACAAGGTGATGCCGCTAGTTTACGCAAACATAAAATAAAATAAATCACAGGAACTGATTCAGCAACTCATTTGTAAATAGCCAGTGGTTACTGTGAGTTGACTAGAAACACTGAGCCAGTTTCCAGACCCCCTAAACTCACAACTACCCAAATATAAGAACAAAGGTCATGAGTAAGGGAGCTGGCTGGTGGTGTGTCAGCTTGAGCAAACATATCACAACATGTAAGGACCAGGTTCAAGTCCCCAGCCCCCACCTACAGGGAGGAAGCTTTACAATCAGTGAAGAAATGTTGCAGGTGTCTCTTTTTCACTGTCTATCTTCCCCTCCTCTCTAAACTTCTCTCAGATTCAATCGAAAATTAATTAATTAATTTAAATAAAAGCTTTAAAAAAAGAAAGTGAACGAAGCACCCCTCGCCCTCAGCATAACCAGGGTGTAGAGCACTGGAAGCATCCATGCATCCATCCACAGTGAAGGCGAGCAGGCAGCCTCTAAAAACAACAACATGAGGTCTGGACCCCAAAGAGGAAAGGATCAGGGGGACAGGGCAGCAAGATACTGGAGCAGGACAGAAATAAATCACCCAGGCAGAGGAAGTTTTCTACCCTAAGCAGGAAAATTCTGAGAACAGGTTTGCTTCCCAGTAGGTCAGAGCACTGGCTTCTGGAGGAACTGAAAAGGCATTTGAGAATGTACAGGGCCAGAGTGACTGTCTTGATTTTCTTTTCTTTTTTTTTTTTTTTCTCCTGATTGATTGTTTTGCCAGAGCACTGCTCAGGTCTGCTCAGCTCTGACTTATATTGGTGCTGGGGATGGAACCTGGGACTTCAAAGCCTCAGACATGAAAGTCTTGTTGCATAACCATTGTGTGCTCTCCCCAGCCTGACTGTGTTTTGTTTATTTGTTTATTGAGATTGATTTATTTGTGAATGCAAGACAGATGCTGGGCACTGAACTCAAGCTTCATGCTCACACTTCATAGTCAATTGCTTTATCTGCTGCACTACCTCCAGGATCACTAGAATGACTGTTTTGATAAGGTACCACTTCTCTGTGAGAGAAGACTTATACGGTGTCTTTTGAAAGCCTGCTATTGAATGGAGAGGGGTAATATGCTGTGAAAGGTAAGGTAAGGTAAGCATCTCACCAAATCAAAAAACATATCAGGAGAGTCGGGCTGTAGCGCAGCGGGTTAAGCGCAGGTGGCGCAAAGCACAAGGACCGGCATAAGGATCCCGGTTCGAACCCCGGCTCCCCACCTGCAGGGGAGTCGCTTCACACGTGGTGAAGCAGGTCTGCAGGTGTCTATCTTTCTCTCCTCCTCTCTGTCTTCCCCTCCTCTCTCCATTTCTCTCTGTCCTATCCAACAACGACAACAACAATAATAACTACAACAATAAAACAACAAGGGCAACAAAAGGGAATAAATAAATAAAATAAATATTGAAAAAAAAAGACATATCAGTACCTCCCCTCAAAAACATGTCACTGAAAATAAGTAACATGTCATGGGTTTTTTTCCTTCTTTTTTTTTTTTTAAACAAAGCACTGCTCTGCTGTGACTAGTGATGCTGATATTGGAGATCAAATCTGGCACCCCTTCCATGCAAGTCCACTATACTACCATTGCACTGTCTCCTCAGTCATCAATTTTTTAAACTCAGTTCCCTCTACCAGTAGAAGAGAATGCTCCTGAACAAGGTAACTTAAAAGCATACAATATAGAACTGAGGGTATAGCATAACTGTTCTACAAAAAACTTTCATGCCTGAAGCTCTGAGGTGCCAGGTTCAGTCCCCAGTAACACCATAAGCCAGAGCTGAGCAGGGTTCTGGTATGTCAATATCCATATATGTATTTATCTGCCTCTCATTTAAAATAAATAATAAAATATTTTAAAAGAATAACAATTTCTAGGGGGGTTCCAGACGGTAGCGCTGTGGGTTAAGTGCACATGGCACAAAGCGCTAAGACCAATGTAAGGATCCTGGTTCGAGTCCCCAGATCCCCACCTGCAGGGGCATCACTTCACAAGTGGTGAACCAGATCTGCAGGTGGCTATCTTTCACTCTCCCTCTCTGTCTTCCCCTCCTCTCTCAATTTCTCTCTGCCCTATCTAACAACAATGGCAGCAGTGACAACAATAAAACAACAACAACAATAAACAAGAGCAACAAAAAGGAAAAAGAATAAAAATTCTAAATAAACAATAACAGTAAGTGCCTACAGCTTCTGGTTTAGGAAAATATTAGTTTTTTTTGTTTGTTTTTTGGTTTTTTTTTGCCTCCAGGGTTATTACTGGTGCTTGGTGCCTGCACTATGAATCCACTTCTCCTGGAGGCCATTTTTTCCCTTTTGTTGCCCTTGTTTATCATTGTTGTTGTTATCATTGTTGTTGTTGTTGGATAGGACAGAGAGAAATGTAGAGAGGAGGGAAAGACAGACACCTGCAGACCTGCTTCACTGCTTGTGAAGTGGTCCCCCTGCAGATGGGGGGGGCAGGCTCGAACCAGGATCCTTGTACCTGTCCTTGTACTTCGTGCCATGTGTGCTTAATCTGCTGTGCTATCGCCTGGCCCCCTATATTTTTCAATATGAATACAAGAAGACAGGCAAGACCCAGGGAGATGGTACAATGGTCTTACACTAGACTTCCATGCCTCAGCTTCAGTGGCCATAGCTTCAATCTTCAGCACCAACAGAAGCCAGAGCTGAGTAGTGCTCTACAAAAAAATTATTTTTGTTTTTGCTTTTTGCCAACAGGGTTTTCACTGGAACGTGGTGCCTGCACAATAAACCCACCATTCCCAACTGCCTGCCTTTCTCTTTCTCCCTTTCTTTCCTTCATTCTTTCTTTTATATGATACAGAGAAAAATAGAGTGTGGGGAAGAAAGAGAGAGTCTTTCAACAGGTGTCTACCCAACAGGTGGGGACCAGGATTTGAACCATCATGGTGATATATACACTATACCTGGTGCACCACCACCATCACCACCACCACCACCCCCAAAAAAGGTTTGTTTGTTTATTTTTTTTAAGATTGTATTTATTTATTTATTTTAACCAGAGCACTGCTCAACTCTGGCTTATGGCGGTGTGGGGGATTGAACCTGGGACTTGAAAGCCTCAGGCATGAAAGTCTCTTTGCATAACCATTATGCTATACCCCCACCCCATTTATTTATTAATGAGAAAGATAGGAGAAAGAACCAGACATCACTCTGGTACATGTGCTGCCAGGGATTGAACTCAGGACCTCATGCTTGAGAGTCTAGTGCCTTAGCCACTATGCCACTTCCTGGACCACCAAAAAAATGTTTTAATGCAGAAAGAATACTACTGGCAGGATCCTATCCATATGTATTCCCCACCAGGACTCAGCTGGGCGCTGGAGGACCAAGATCAAATACTCTGGAAGTGAATGCAGTCCTCTGACCACCACTAGCCAGCAGAGGTCGCTCCAAACACCCCTTTTGGCCCTTCGCAGCTATTCACAAAAATGCTAGGAACTAGGGCAGGCATGAAGGGAGGAGGTAGAATAACACCTTCCATTTACTGAGTACCTACAATGTTTCCTTTCTCCCAGAACCTTGCAGACAGCTATCATCACCCCCATTTATAGATGAGGAAACAGGACTGGAAAGAATGTCCTTGGAAACACTTTCCACCCGGTGCACACAGCTCCTGAAAAGTGCTCCCCTACATTGATCACAAGCTTCCTCTAAAAGGCCTTCCTAAAGTGACCATAAGAGAAAGTATAGCGAGGTGCCCTGCACCAAGCCTGGGCACAGAGCCCACAGGAGGAGCACTGCTTTCTACTCTGCCCTGGCTGGCCCTCCCAACCGCCACTCCAAGGGCCTTTGCTGTCTGCTGACCCTGACTGAGCCCCCACCCCTGCAGAGGCTGTACTGTGGAGGAGGGAGTGGAGTCATCTGTCTATGTCCAGCTGGTTCAGTCTCAGGGTCTCACCTCTTCCAAGACCCTGAAACGGAACCTTTTTTGAGCTATCTGATCCAGGATTGCTGGGACACCATGCCACCGTGTCAAGGACAGGGACTTAGCTTCATTCCTGGGACACACACATAGCTTGCTGTTGTGGCACCCACCCAGGACCCCATGCTGAGCCAAACAACTGAGACAAAGAAAGGACACCTTCAGTTTCTAAGGTCTGGCATAAATCACCTAAAATAGTTCTTGGGGTCAGAAGAAAGTACATCATATAGAGCTCATACTATAGTCTCTCCCTCCCTCCACTCTCATTCTATCTCCCATAAATAAATCTTTAAGAGAGAGAATATATAAACAGTGGCCTGGTGGTCCAGGAGGTGGAGCAGTGGATAAAGGATTGGATTCTTGACCATTAGGTCCTGAGTTCAACCCCCCAGCAGCACAGAGTGATGTCTGGTTCTTTCTCTCTCTGCCTATCTTTCTCATGAATAAATAAATAATTTTTTTTTAAAGGCAACATTAAAAAAAAAAAAAAACAGTGGCCTGGAAGTTGGATCAGTGGGTAAATAGTTAAAATTAAAATCACAAGGTTCCAAGTTTAATCCTCAGCATCGCAAGTGCCAAAATGATGTTGTTCTGGTTCTCATTTTCCTGTGCTCTCTCTCTCTCTCTCTCTCTCCTTATCCCTTTCTCATAAATATATTATTAAAAAATTATGAATGATAATACTTTTAAAAATACAAAATGATAAATGATAGAAAAAGATGACTCCTTACTGTCTCACCATATAGTCAGTTAAAACAGCAAGAGACAGAAAATGCAGTGGAGGGCTGGAGGCTGTGTTGACTCACATGATCAGACCATGGATGACACAGGGATAACTGATCCCTGTTCTCTAGTGCACCTTTCTTCATCTCTCAGCATACTGCTATACTTCCATGTGAGAAGCAGGACTGTAAGTAACCTCACTGAGCTCACATCCTTATGATGTTGCCAGTATAGGAAAGAAGACACTCTTCCACCATTAGAAGGGCAGAGTTCCAGCAGTCCAGGAGGTGGGGTTATGGGTAGCACTCCCAGCTTGCATGAGGTCCACCACATATGCCAGAGTGACACTCTAACATCCCCCACCCCCTCACACACACACATACACACACACCTCACTAATAGTCAATTCTCTAAAAAATAATAAAAATAATAATAACAAAAGTAAAGGCAGAGTTCCATATATACTAGCCATGTAATTACCTAGGATAGAATCAAGCAATCTTCTTTTAAGCTTTTATTTATTTACTTACTTATTTATTTATTCATGAGAAAGATAGGAGGAAAGAAAAAGTACCAGCTATCACTCTGGTACATGTGCTGCTGGGGATCGAACTCAGGAGCTCATGCCTGGGAGTGCAATGCTTTATCCACTGCGCCACCGCCTGGGCCACAAATTAAGCAATTCTCACTCTTCTTCCCCTTTAGAGAGACAGAGATAGAGAGTAAAAGACACCACAGCACCAAAACTTCCTCAATAAAAGTGGGGGCAGACTTGAACCTGGGTTGCACACATGACTAAGCAGTGTACTGTCAAAGTGAGCTATCAATATTTCGTCAGCCCAACTATTTTGTCAGCTATCTGGTCTGAATTATAGAAACTGAAACTATACAGGATATTGTAAATAGAAAAGACATTTTTAAAAGATCTTCTGGAATTTTGGTATCATAGCTGAGTAGAACAACTAGGCACTACAAAACATATTGTTTAAAGGTTTGTTTTATTTATTACACATGAGAGTTTTACATGAGGCAGGTAGAAGGAGAGAGAGACAAGCCAGAGCGCCACCCTGGTACATGCATTTATGGGATTGAACTGTGAACCTTAGGCATGAAGCTCCGTTTTACCAGTTGAGTTACTGACAGTCCCCCAAGTACACAGACTGTACTTTAATATGTAGTTATTCTGACAAGAGATAAAGGATGTCCTCTCCTGGACAAGGGACTGGGGCCCTGTCAGGACTGGAGCAACTGGAAGGCATTTCTCCCATATGCTCAAATGGCCAAATGATACACTTTTCAGAAACTTTAAGTTCACTCTGATGCTGGGAATCTGAGCCCTGAGCCAGCTCTGCGTGGAAAGGTGAGTCTGGAGTCCCTTGTTCAAGATGAGATGAAGTCCTTCCAAATGACAGGTGCCTCCTGGTATCTTCCATATACTGCTTTCAAAAGGCTAATACACAGAAAGCCCAGGAGGTAGCACAGTGAGGAAAGTGATGGATTCAAAAGCAGAAGGTCCTGAGTATAGTCCCTGGCATTGTATGTGCCAGAGTGATGCTCTGATGCCCATGTGAATAAATAAATAAGTTTTTTTTAATAATGGAAAAGAAAATATAGCAGGAAAATAAATAGTAACACCTCCACACACACACACACACAAACAGTATGTTGACCAAGAAAGTAGTTCAGGTGGTAGAATACAAGACTTGTGGGAGCTGAGCAGTAGTGTAGTGGGTTAAGCACATATGGCACCAAGCACAAGGACAGGCATTGAGGATCTGGGTTCCAGCCCCCGGCTCCCCACCTGCATGGGGGGTCACTTCAAAAGCAGTGAAGCAGGTCTGCAGGTGTCTATCTTTCTCTCCCCTTCTCTGTCTTCCCCTCCTCTCTCCATTTCTCTATGTCCTATCCAACAACAACGACATCAGTAATAACTACAACAATAAAATAACAAGGATAAGAAAATGGAATAAATAAATATAAAAAATAAAAATTTAAAAAAGGGAGTTGGGCAGTAGCGCAGTAGGTTAAACGTACTTGGTGCAAAGCTCAAGGACCGGCATAACGATCCCGGTTTGAGCACCTGGCTCCCCGCCTGCAGGGGAGTCACTTCACAGGCAGTGAAGCAGGTCTGCAGGTGTCTATCTTTCTCTCTACTTTTCTGTCTTCCCTTCCTCTCTCCATTTCTCTCTGTCCTACCCAATGACGACAATAATAATAACAACAACAATAAAACAAGGGCAACAAAAGGGAATAAATAAATAAATATTTAAAAAAGGAAAGAAAGAAACCACACACACAGGGTGGGGGTAGATAGCATACTGGTTATGTAAAGAGGCTCCGAAGTCCCAGGTTCAGTCCCCCATACCACCATAAGCCAGAGCTGAGCAGTGCTCTGGTAAAAAAGAATAAAAATAAAATACACATACACAATATAAATAAAATTGTTTTTGTGTGTGTGTGTCACTGGGACTTCACTGCTCCAGGCCTGAGTTTTTCAGATAGAAAGAGAGAGACAGAAACAGAGACAGAAGGAATGCTACCATGGTGCCGGAGCTCCCTCCAGTGCAGGAGGAGCCAGGCTAAACCTAGAAAGTCTCTTTTAAACTTAGTATATCTTTACTGTCAGACAGAATCAGTTTTTAGATTAAAAAAGAAATCAGGGACTTCCGGAGGCAGAGCTACGAGCAGCAGATCGCTTTCTCTCCTCTCCTCTCCTCTCCTCTCCTCTCCTCTCCTCTCCTCTCCTCTCCTCTCCCGGATCAACTAGGAATACCAAAGGAGACCACCCGGGACTGAAACAAGACAGGACTAGAATGACCACAGGAACCCAGTAAATCACCGGTGAGTACAAACATGTGTGGCTGGTGACAGAGAGGAGAGAGGAGCCTAAGGAGAGATTAAGTGACTGCTAACAGTTCAGCAGTTTATCATTTGAGACACCACCTCCAGTCTGCTCCACCAACAAGGGGACAGCTGAAGGGAGAAGAGGACTCCCCAGAGACTCACCAAGTGTAACTCTGAGTCTCCATTGCTACTACCCTCAGAATCTGGAGCAGCAACAGGGAGGGACACCAGGGGACAGAGATCTAACCAGGAAACTCAGGAGAAGACCTATACCTTGGTGGCATAGCTGAGGGGCTGTGAAAGTCTATTTGCATAACCACTGGATTATCTCTGCCACACCCTGCTTTATCTCTTGGTCAGGAGTCAGTGATTAAGCTAATAAGCCTATTGATAGTTTAAAAGCCCTCAGGCTCCCATAGCCTACAGGGAAGAAAAAAAAAAAGGCTTTTAAACCACAGAGCTCCAACTCAGGGATTGAAACAATTGTTAACTTCCACCACTGTGAACTCTTTAATTAACTTACTTAGACACAAGTCAATCCAGCCAATAGTGATCAATAATTTGAAAAGTACTCACAAAGGGAACTCATAACATAATAAATAAATAAAATGGTTAAAACAATAAGAAAAAATATTGGAGAATCGAACCAGGACAAGAGTCCAGCTAAAAGTCCTCCAGAGGGTGAAGCACAAAACAATGAGTTCAACATCCAAACATTAGCTAAGGAAATAATAACAGGAGTGAGTAAAGAATTTGAAAAAATTGTAATCAGAAATACAGGAACAACAAATGAGAATATGGAAGAAAATACTAATAATCTCATGGTTATTAGAGAGATGAAAGCTGAAATCGCTGAGCTAAGAAGGCAACTAGCTGAACAAGCTAAAACAGTATCAGAGCAGGGCAACAAAATAGATGAACTCCAGAAAACAGTAGAGGGCAGAGAGAATAGAATCTATGAGGCTGAAGACAGAATTAGCAAGATTGAGGATGAATTGGAGACGACTAAAAAAGAAGTAAGAGATCTCAAAAAGAGATTAAAAGATGCTGAAAACAACAACAGAGTCCTATGGGATGACTTCAAAAGAAACAACATACGCATTATTGGCATACCAGAAGAAGAAAGAGAAGGAGAGGAAGAAAGCATTTTCCAGGCCATAATAGCTGAAAACTTCTCTAGTCTAGACAACATCAAAGACATAAAGATTCAAGAAGCCCAGAGGGTCCCAAACAGAATTAACCCAGAACTAAAGACACCAAGACATATCATACTTAGAATGGAAATGAATAAGGATAAAGAAAGGATCCTCAAGGCTGCAAGAGAAAAACAAAGAGTCACCTACAAAGGAAAACCCATAAGATTAGCAGCAGAATTCTCCATACAAACACTACAGGCCAGAAGAGAATGGCAAGATATCTATCGAGTGCTCAATGAGAAAGGCTTTCAGCCAAGAATACTATATCCTGCTAGACTGTCATTCAGACTAGATGGAGGCATAAAAACCTTCTCAGACAAGCAACAGTTGAAGGAATCAACCATCACCAAGCCTGCCCTGAAAGAAGTTCTGAAAGGTCTCCTATAAACAGTCAGAGCACCACAAATAGGACATATATCAAAACACTCTAAAACTCTACAAGAATGGCGTTAAAATATCTTCAATCTTTGATATCAATAAGTGTCAATGGCCTGAATTCACCTATTAAGAGACACAGAGTAGGAAGATGGATCAGAAAACACAACCCAACAATATGCTGTCTACAGGAAACCCACCTAACTCAACAAGACAAACACAGACTTAAAGTGAAAGGATGGAAAACTATCATACAAGCCAATGACCCACAAAAAAAGGGCAGGAACAGCTATTCTCATATCTGACATGATAGACTTTAAAATAGATAAGATTTAAAAAGATAGGAATGGACACTACTTAGTGCTCAGAGGATCAGTCAATCAAGAGGACTTAACAATTATTAACATCTATGCACCCAATGAGAAGCCATCTAAATACATCAAACTTCTACTGAAAGAGCTACAGCAATATTAACAGTAACACAATCATAGTAGGGGACTTCAACACCCCACTCTCTCAACTTGACAGATCATCCAGGCAGAAAATCAATAAAGACATAAGGGAGCTAAATGAAGAGATAGATAAACTAGAACTATTGGACATTTTTAGAGTCATTCATCCCAAGAAACTGGAATACACATTTTACTCAAATCCACATGGGTCATTCTCAAGGATAGACCATATGTTAGGCCACAAAGACAGCATGAGCAAATTCAAGAGCATTGAAATCATCCCAAGCATCTTCTCAGACCACAGTGGAATTAAACTAACACTTAACAATCAACAAAAGTTTAGTAACAGTCCCAAAATTTGGAAGCTCAACAGTACACTTCTTAACAACTTCTGGGTCAAAACGGAAATCAAGGAAGAAATCAAAATGTTTCGAGAGTTCAATGAAAATGAAGGCACAAGCTATCAAAATATCTGGGACACAGCTAAAGCAGTCCTAAGAGGGAAGTCCATAGCTATACAAGCACACATTAGGAAACAAGAAAAAGCACAAATAAACAGCCTGATTGCACATCTTAAAGACCTAGAAGAAGAACAACAAAGGAACCCTAAAGCAACGAGAAGGTCAGAAATCACTAAAGTTAAGGCAGAAATAAATAACATTGAGAATAGGAAAACCATACAAAAGATCAACGAAAGTAAATGTTGGTTCTTCGAAAGAGTAAACAAAATCGACAAGCCTTTAGCCAGACTCACAAAACAAAAAAGGGAGAAGACCCAAATAAATCGGGTAGTAAATGAAAGAGGAGATATCACAACAGACACTGCAGAAATTCAACATATCATGCAAGGCTTCTATGAACAACTATATGCCACCAAGCTAGAGAACTTGGAAGAAATGAATGATTTCCTAGATACCTACCGACTTCCAAAACTAAGTAAAGAGGAAGTAGATAACATAAACAGGCCCATCACAGCTAATGAAATTGAAACAGTTATCAAAAATCTTCCCAAAAATAAAAGTCCTGGACCAGATGGTTTTACAAATGAATTCTACAAAACTTTCAAAGAAGAACTAATACCTCTACTTTTAAAAGTCTTCCAGAAGATTGAAGACACTGGAATACTCCCTGCCAGCTTCTATGAAGCCAACATCACCCTGATACCAAAAGCAGACAGGGACACAACCAAAAAAGAAAACTACAGACCAATATCTCTGATGAACATAGATGCGAAAATATTGAACAAAATTCTAGCCAACCGGATACAGCAGTATATCAAAAAGATTGTTCATCATGACCAAGTAGGGTTTATCCGAGGCATGGAAGGTTGGTTTAATATACATAAATCAATCAATGTGATCCACCACATCAACAAAAGCAAGACCAAAAACCACATGGTCATATCAATAGATGCAGAGAAAGCCTTTGACAAAATACAACATCCCTTTATGATCAAAACACTACAAAAAATGGGAATAGATGGAAAATTCCTGAAGATAGTGGAGTCTATATATAGCAAACCTACAGCCAACATCATACTCAATGGTGAAAAACTGGAAGCATTTCCACTCAGATCAGGTACTAGACAGGGCTGCCCACTATCACCATTACTATTCAACATAGTGTTGGAAGTTCTTGCCATAGCAATCAGGCAGGAGCAAGGAATTTAAGGGATACAGATTGGAAAAGAAGTCAAACTCTCCTTATTTGCAGATGACATGATAGTATACACAGAAAAACCTAAGGAATCCAGCAAGAAGCTTTTGGAAATCATCAGGAAATACAGTAAGGTGTCAGGCTATAAAATTAACATTTAAAAATCAGTGGCATTCCTCTATGCAAACACTAAGTTACAAGAAATTGAAATCCAGAAATCAATTCCTTTTACTATAGCAACAAAAACAATAAAATATCTAGGAGTAAATCTAACCAAAGAAGTGAAAGACTTGTATACTGAAAATTATGAGTCACTACTCAAGGAAATTGAAAAAGACACAAAGAAGTGGAAAGATATTCCATGTTCATGGGTTGGAAGAATTAACATCATCAAAATGGATATATTACCCAGAGCCATCTACAAATTTAATGCTATCCCCATCAAGATCCCAAGCACATTTTTTTAGGAGAATAGAACAAATGCTACAAATGTTTATCTGGAACCAGAAAAGACCTAGAATTGCCAAAACAATCTTGAGAAAAAAGAACAGAACCGGAGGCATCACCCTCCCAGATCTCAAACTGTATTATAGGGCCATTGTCATCAAAACTGCTTGGTACTGGAACATGAATAGACACACTGACCAGTGGAATAGAATTGAGAGCCCAGAAATGAAGCCCCACATGTATGGACATCTAATCTTTGACAAAGGGGCCCAGACTATTTATTACATGGGGAAAGCAGAGTCTCTTCAACAAATGGTGTTGGAAACAATGGGTTGAAATATGCAGAAGAATGAAACTGAATCACCGTATTTCACCAAATACAAAAGTAAATTCCAAGTGGGTCAAGAACTTGGATGTTAGACCAGAAACTATCAGATGCTTAGAGGAAAATATTGGGAGAACTCTTTTCCGCATACGTTTTAAAGACATCTTCAATGAAACGAATCCAATTACAAAGAAGACTAAGGCAAGTATAAACCTATGGGACTACATCAAATTAAAAAGCTTCTTCACAGCAAAAGAAACCACTACCCAAACCAAGAGACCCCTGACATAATGGGAGAAGATCTTTACATGCCATACATCCGATAAGAGTTTAATAACCAACATATATAAAGATCTTGCCAGACTCAACAACAAGACAACAAATAACCCCATCCAAAAATAGGGGGAGGACTTGGACAGAATATTCACCACAGAAGAGATCCAAAAGGCCAAGAAACACATGAAAAAATGCTCCAAGTCTCTGATTGTCAGAGAAATGCAAATAAAGACAACAATGAGATATCACTTCACTCCTGTGAGAATGTCATACATCAGAAAAGGTAACAGCAGCAAATGCTGGAGAGGGTGTGGGGTCAAAGGAACCCTCCTACACTGCTGGTGGGAATGTCAATTGGTCCAGCCTCTGTGGAGAACAGTCTGGAGAACTCTCAGAAGGCTAGAAATGGACCTACCCTATGACCCTGCAATTACTCTCCTGGGGATATACTCTAAGGAACCCAACACATCCATCCAAAAAGATCTGTGTACACGTATGTTCTTGGCAGCACAATTTGTAATAGCCAAAACCTGGAAGCAACCCAGGTGTCCAACAACAGATGAGTGGCTGAGCAAGTTGTGGTATATATACACAATGGAATACTACTCAGCTGTAAAAAATGGTGACTTCACCGTTTTCAGCCGATCTTGGATGGACCTTGAAAAAATCATGTTGAGTAAAATAAGTCAGAAACAGAAGGATGAATATGGGATGATCTCACTCTCAGGCAGAAGTTGAAAAACAAGACCAGAAAAGAAAACACAAGTAGAACCTGAAGTGGTATTGGCGTATTGCACCAAAGTAAAAGACTCTGGGGTGGGTGGGTGGGGAGAATACAGGTCCATGAAGGATAATAAATGATATAGTGGGGGTTGTATTGTTAAATGGGAAACTGGAGAATGTTATGCATATACAAACTATTGTATTTACTGTTGAATGTAAAACATTAATTCCCCAATAAAGAAATAAATTTAAAAAAAAAAAAAGAAATCAGAGTTACAGAAAGTCACCATACAATGATAAATGTCAAACTGTTTCAAAAATAAACAACTCTAGGGGTGGGGTTAGATAGCCTAGTGGTTATGCAAAAAGACTGTCACATCTGAGGCTCCAAAGTCCCAGGTTCAGTCTCCCACATCACCATAAGCCAGAGCTGAACAGTGCTCTGGTATAAAAATAAATAAATAAACAAATAAATAAACAAATAAATAAATAAATGGAAAGAAAGAAAAATCTAAGTAAACAATAAACAACTCTAAATGTCTAATAGAATAACTTCCAAATACATGAGGCAAAACATGACCAGAACCACAGGGAAGATCCACCCTCATAGTAAGACACTTCAATAGAGCTTTTCCAAATATATATGTTTTTGTTTTTGTTTTTTGCCTTCAGGGTTATCTCTGGGGCTCGGTGCCTACACTATGAATCTGCTGCTCCTGGAGGCCATTTTTCCCTTTTGTTGCCTTTGCTGTTGCCCTAGTTGTTGTTGTTATTGTTGCCATTGCTGTTGTTGGATAGCACAGAGATAAATGAAGAGAGGAGGGGAAGACAGAGAGGGGGAGAAAAAGATAGACACCTGCAGACCTGCTTTACCGCCTGTGAATCGACCCCCCTGAAAGTTGGGAGCCAGGAGCTAGAACCAGGATCCTTAAGCCAGTCCCTGCACTTCACACCATGTGTACTTAACCCGCTGTGCTACCGCCTGGCCCCCTTGTTTTTGTTTTTGTTTTAACCAGAGCATTGGTCAGCTCTGGCTTATAGTGGTGTGAGGGACTGAACATAGGACTTTGGAGCTTCAAGCATGAGAGTCTCTTTGCATAACCATTATGCTATCTACCCCTGACCTCCAATTATTAATAAACTAAAAAGACTAAGGTTAGCAAAGATATTGATGCAAATGATGAAATTAACAAACTTGATCTAATGGACACATGTTAAAGTCAGCACCCAACAACTGAGACCAGATATCAATCTGTAGCACATGTGGAATAGTCACCAAAACTAGTCACATGCAGGGGCTGAACCCAATAACAATTTACAGTGCAAGGACCTGGGTTCGAATACTTGATCCAATTACATATATGTGGTATACGCTAGTAAGAGGGCAAGTCTCAGGACAAATTAATAATTCAGCATCATGCAGACCACAATGTACATTACTAGTCCTTAACAAAAATAAGTGACAGTGTTCCATACACTTGAGAATTTAAAACATTCTCAAAATAAACCAGGTTTGGGAGTTGAGGGAGTGTGTGGAAATAGAGATGAAAAAGAAAAGGCTGGCCATATGTTCAGAATCACAGCTAGCCCTGGCTGATGTGTACCTGGGGGCTCATTATAGGTTCTCTTCGCTTTTACATATTTAATTTTCCATAATAAACAGCTTAGTCTTCCAAAATCACTCATGTGCCAAATAATTGAAAGTGACCTTTTAATATTTAAAAATGAACATGACTATAAATGCATCAAATCTAGATACTGTAAAAACAATGAGTTCAGAGAAGTAAATAACATTAAAACTTTTAAATACCTTTAATATTTTACTGATGGTATTTTAGTGGGAAAGAGAGCCAGAGACCAGAGAACTACTCAGTTCTGGTTTATGGTGGTGCTGAGGATTGAACCTAGGACTTTAGAGCCTCAGGCATTAAAAGCCTTTTTTTGGGAAGTCTGGCGATAGCGCAGCGGGTTAAGTGCAGGTGGCGCAAGTCCTAAGGACTGGCGTAAGGATCCCAGTTCGAGTCACTGGCTCCCCACCTGCAGGGGAGTCGCTTCACAAGCGGTGAAGCAGGTCTGCAGTTGTTTCTTTCTCTCCCCCTCCTTATCTTCCCCTCCTCTCTCCATTTCTCTCTGTCATATCTAACAACGACAACAACAATAAAACAACAAGGGCAATAAAAGGGAATAAATAATAGATAAATATGTTTTTAAAAATCCTTTTGCATAACCATTATACTGTTTCCCAAGCCCTTAAAAGTTTCAAAACACTGAGGCTGGGCGGTGTCGCAGCGGGTTAAGCACACATGGCTCGCGAAGTGTGCAAGGACCCGCAAGGACGGCATAAGGATCCTGGTTGCCCCCACCTCCCCACCTGCAGGGTGTCACTTCACAAGCAGTGAAGCAGGTCTTCAGGTGTCTTTCTCTCCCTCACTCTGTTTTCCTCTCCTCTCTTGATTTCTCTCTGTCCTATCCAACAACAACAATAATAACAACAACAATAAACAATAAGGGCAACAAAAGGGAAAAAATAGCTTCCGGGAGCCGTGGATCTTTAGTGCAGACACCAAGTCCTGGTGATAACCCTGGAGACAAAATAATAATAAAGTTTCAAAGATCTGTTTATTTATTAGAGAGAAAGAAAGAGGCATAAAGTGCCAGGGATCAAATCCAGGACCTCATCCATGCTGGTACTACTTTTTTTTTATTATTATTATTCTTTATTTTTAAATATTTATTTACTTATTCCCTTTTGTTGCCTTTGTTGTCTTATTGTTTTAGTTATTACTGTTGTCGTTTTTGAATAGGACAGAGAGAAATGGAGAGAGGAGGGGAAGACAGAGTGGGGGGGAGGGAAAGACAGACACCTGCGGACCTGCTGCATGGCTGGTACTACTTTCTATCACTGAGCCACTTCCCCGAGCCACATTAGAAATTTAAAAAGAAGAAAGGCGTGGACTGGAAGGTGGCACAGTGGATAAAGCACTGGACTTTCAAGTGTGAGGCCTCAGGTTCAATCCCTGGCAGCACATGTACCAGAGTGATGTCTGGTCCTTTCTCTCTCCTATCATTCTCATGAATAAATAAAATCTTTAAAAAAGAAGAAGAAAAGCTTAAAGTTGGAAAGTGATACACTGACTGCTCAAGGTGAAAAAGAAGAAGTAGAAGAACAGCCACATAAATCCAAAAAGAGTAGAAGTCAGGCACCAGCAAGATAGCTCACCTGGAAAGACACCTGCTTTGCCATGCACACTACCCAGGCTCCGGCCCCCCAGCAACCCCCAGGGGAGCACTGTGGCACTGAGGGGAGCTTTGGTGCTGTGGTGACTCTCACCAGTCCAACTCTTTCTTTAAAAATTACCCCAGAGCAGTGAAGCCCCAGTGACAACAAGTTGGCGGTCAGGAAATGAGAAAGAGGAAAGCAGAAGTTAACAGTAACCAGGGAAAATGGCTCAGCTGGTAGAGCAGAGGACTTGCAGGCCTACGACTCCCTGTGCCATCCCTGGTGCCAGAGGGGCACTCTAGCTCCTCTCTCATTCACTCTCATTAAAATCTCTATCTCAGAGCCAGGTGCTGGCACACCTGGTTGAGCGCACATGTTATAATGTGCAAGGACCGGGGTTCAAGCCCTTGGTCCCCACCTGCAGAGGGAAAGCTTTGCAAATTGTGAAGCAGTGCTGCAGGTGTCTCACTCTCTCCATCTCTATCTCTCCCTTCCCTCGCAACCTCTCTTTTCCCTCTTGACTTCTGACTGTCTCTATCCAGTAAAGAAAGATAAGAAGAAGAAGAAGAAGAAGAAGAAGAAGAAGAAGAAGAAGAAGAAGAAGAAGAAGAAGAAGAAGAAGAAGAGGAAGAAGAAATCAACATTCTTAAAAAATCTCTACCTTGTGTGAAATAAATAAAATAAGACCTTTTAAACTTTATTTATTTTATCTGTTAGAACAGAGAGAAATTGAAAGGGAAAGAGTGACAGAGACACCTGCAGCACTGCTTCACCACTTATGAAGCTTTCCCCGTGCAGGTGGGGACCAGGAGCTTGAACATGGGTCCTTGTGCATGGTAATGCATCCACTTAACCAGGTGTGCCACTACTTGGTACTGAAAATAAATATTTTTTAAAAGAACAAAAAAGGAAACAGAAGATAACCCACCCAGTCACACACAGCATGGCATGCCCACCACCCCGGGTCCACATCTCTGCAGCACAGGTGCCTGTCACAGCCCCAGGGAAGCTTCTGTGCTTTAGCTCCTCCCAGTCTCGCCATCTCTGTCATCTATGTCTCCAAAATAAAATGAATTAAAAACTCAGCTTGGGAGCAAGACCCTGAAGCCACCAAAGTAATAATAAACTTAACATGTATTTTTTTATTTCCTTTTGTTTGCCTTGTTGTTGTTATTCATGTCATTGTTGTTGGATAGGACAGAGAGAAATAGAGGAGGGGAAGACAGAGAGGGAGAGAAAGACAGACACCTGCAGACCTGCTTCACCGCCTGTGAAGCGACTCCCCTGCAGGTAGGGAGCCGGGGGCAGGGGTCGAACCGGGATCTTTACACCGGTCCTTGCGCATTGTGCCAACTGCACTTAACCTGCTGCACTACTTCCTGACTCCCAATTTACAATGTATTTTTAGCAGCCCAGGAAGAAGTGGTGTAAAGTGTTGGGTTAGACTCTCAAGCCTGAGGTCCCAGGTTCAAGCATCATATATATCAGAGTGATACTCTGGAGTGTGTATTCTCTCTCTCTCCTCTTCATTAATAAATTAATCTTAATTTTTTAACAGGGTGGAGGGTAGATAGCATAATGGTTATGCAAACAGACTCTCATGCCTGAGGCTCCAAAGTCCCAGGTTCAATCCCCCACACTACCATAAGCCAATGGACATCTAATCGTTGACAAAGGTGCCCAGACTATTAAATGGGGAAAGCAGAGTCTCTTCAACAAATGGTGTCAGAAAAAATGGGTTGAAACATGCAGAAGAATGAAACTGAATCACTGTATTTCACCAAATACAAAAGTAAATTCCAAGTGGATCAAGGACTTGGATGTTAGACCAGAAACTATCAGATGCTTAGAGGAAAATATTGGCAGAACTCTTTTCCGCATACGTTTTAAAGACATCTTCAATGAAACGAATCCAATTACAAAGAAGACTAAGACAAGCATAAACCTATGCGACTACATCAAATTAAAAAGCTTCTTCACAGCAAAAGAAACCACTACCCAAACCAAGAGACCCCTCACAGAATGGGAGAAGAGCTTTACATGCCATACATCAGAAAAGAGGTTAATAACCAACATATATAAAGAGCTTGCCAGACTCAACAACAAGAAAACAAATAACCCCATCCAAAAATGGGGGGAGGACATGGACAGAATATTCACCTCAGAAGAGATCCAAAAGGCCAAGAAACACATGAAAAAATGCTCCAAGTCTCTGATTGTCAGAGAAATGCAAATAAAGACAACAATGAGATACCACTTCACTCCTGTGAGAATGTCATACATCAGAAAAGGTAACAGCAGCAAATGCTGGAGTGGGTGTGGGGTCAAAGGAACCCTCCTACACTGCTGGTGGGAATGTCAATTGGTCCAGCCTCTGTGGAGAACAGTCTGGAGAACTCTCAGAAGGCTAGAAAATGGACCTACCCTATGATCCTGCAATTCCTCTCCTGGGGATATATCCTAAGGAACCCAACACACCCATCCAAAAAGATCTGTGTACACATATGTTCTTAGTAGTAATATGTTATTAATAACACATATGTTATTACAATTTGTAATAGCCAAAACCTGGAAGCAACCCAGGTGTCTAACAACAGATGAGTGGCTGAGCAAGTCGTGGTATATATATATAATGGAATACTACTCAGCTATAAAAAATGGTGATGTCACCATTTTCAGCTGATCTTGGATGGACCTTGAAAAATTCATGTTATGTGAAATAAGTCAGAAACAGAAGGATGAATATGGGATGATCTCACTCTCAGGCAGAAGCTGAAAAACAAGATCAGAAAAAAAAAAAAAAAAAACACAAGTAGAACCTGAAATGGAATTGGTGTATTGCACCAAAGTAAAAGACTCTGGGGTGGGTGGGTGGGGAGAATACAGATCCAAGAAGGATGACAGAGGACCTAGCTGGGGTTGTATTGTTATATGGGAAACTGGGGAATGTTATGCATGTACAAACTATTATACTTACTGCTGAATGTAAAACATTAATTCCCCAATAAAGAAATAAAAAAACAATTAATTAACGGAAATATGGGAGAGAAAATCAATTAAATCAAAAGTCAGTTTTGTGCAACGATCAATTAAATTGGCAAACTTCTGGTTAAGACTGATCAGTATTCTTAGCTGTGAATAGTCTTAATTGTAAACATGTAATTGGGAATGTGAATCGGGAAGACTTAACTGCCCCACAGTAGGATGAGAGGATGAAGGAACCTGGCTCCTGTGGAGCCTGGAGGGCTGAAGAGCTGGACCTAGCCCAGTAGTGAGTGGAGCACCAGAACCTGGGGGGGGGGCAGCATAATGGTTATGCAAAATAACAATGCCTAAGGCTTCAGAGTCCCAGGTTCAAACCCTCCCTACCACTATACACCAGCTGAGCAGTGCTCTGGAAATAAAAATAATAAATTAATAAATAAATAGGACCTCAGCAAAGCCCACATTGTGCCACCGGGGAAGGGGCTGTCAGTGACACTGATCGCCTTCTGCGTGGACCCTCCAGAGCCTCTGGTCAGTGGCTCCTCTGCCTTCTTCCCTGGACAGATAGGCCTCTCCAAGCTAAGGGAACTTATAGTCAAATGATGCTGGAAGTGGTTAAGATGGTAATTCTTCTATGTGCTGGTTTTTGTTGTTTTTTTAACCACACTTTTTCTAAATGCCTTTTAAGATGCTAGTGCAGCTGCAAGGCCAGTCAAAGGGCCACAACCAATGGTATTCATTAGAACTCTGGGCAAGGCTGCGAAGAGTATTAGGTTTTGTCCTACTTACAGGCTAGCAATTTAACTTGCCACAGTTCGAGGGTGCTGGCCTGACACACAGGAATCCAGGGTCAGAGACAAAAGGTGTGAGGGAGATAGCATAGTGGTTATGCAAAAGACTCTGATGCCTCAGGCTCTGAGGTCCTTCTTCTTCTAGCATTTGCCCTTCTTCCGTAGCCAGTCAACAGCGTCAGGTTGAGCCTGATGTAAAGTTTCAAGACCTCCTTTGAATCTGGAGAGGTGGCAGTCGTTGACTATGTGGGTCATAGTCTGTCTGTAGCCGCAGGGGCAGTTCGGGTCGTCTCTGGCTCCCTAGCGATGGAACATAGCGGTGCACCGGCCATGGCCTGTTCGGTAGCGATTGAGGAGGGCCCAATTATAACGTGCTAGGTCAAAGTCGGGTTGACACTTGCAGGGGTCTGTGATGAGGTGTTTGTTCTTTACCTCAGCTGACTGCCAACTCTGTTTCCAAGAGACTGGAACAGAGAAGTTCAGTGTAGGCGTAGGGGACCAGATTGGGTGACGAGACGTCAAGCGTTGAACAGGGTGGGCGAAGATATCTGCGTATATTGGCCGGTCCGGTCGAGCGTAGACGTGGGAAATGAACTTAGATGATGCCGCATCCCGACGAATATCTGGCGGGGAGATGTTGCTAAGAACTGGCAGCCATGGAACCGGGGTGGAACGGATGGTTCCAGAAATTATCCTCATGGAGGAATATAATTTGGAATCGACCAAGTGGACATGGGGGCTACGGAACCATCCTGGGGCACAGTATTCTGCAGTGGAATAGCATAATGCCAGAGATGATGATCGTAGTGTGGAAGCGCTCGCGCCCCATGAGGAGCTGGCCAGTCTTGCAATGATGTGATTCCTCGCGCCCACCTTTGCTGCAGTTTTTTTTTCATATTTTTTTTAATTTTATTTATTCCCTTTTGTTGCCCTTGTTGTTTTATTGTTGTAGTTATTATTGTTGTTGTCGTTGTTGGATAGGACAGAGAGAAATGGAGAGAGGAGGGGAAGACAGAGAGGAGGAGAGAAAGATAGACACCTGCAGACCTGCTTCACCACGTGTGAAGCGACTCCCCTGCAGGTGGGGATCCGGGGTTCGAACCAGGATCCTTATGCCGGTCCTTGTGCTTTGTGCCACCTGCGCTTAACCCGCTGCGCTACAGCCCAACTCCCTTTGCTGCAGTTTTTATGAGATGTTCGTGAAATGACAGAGTGCGATCGAGAGTAACGCCAAGATAGACTGGCTGGGCTTCATGCCGGATTCTCGTATCGCCAAGCTGCACATTAAGCTCACGCGAGGCCGAGGCATGGTGTAGATGGAAAACAGATGATACTGTTTTTGCAGTGCTAGGGATTAGTCGCCATTTTTTACAGTAATCAGATATCAGAAACATGTCTTTCGTGAGTGTTTCCTCAAGGATGTCGAACTTGGATGCCTGAGTTGCACGGAAGATGTCATTCCTTGAAGACATGATGAACTTCCTTGAAGAAGTTTCTGGGAGATCATTGCTGTAAATATTAAATAACGTAGGAGCCAGAACAGAGCCCTGGGGGAGGCCACTTGAGACAAGTCTCCATCTGCTAGACTTGTCACCCAGATGCACCCGGAATCTTCTGTTTTGGAGAAGAAACGATATAGTGTTGGCCACCCATGGAGGCAGGCATCTTGAGATCTTGACTAGGAGACCACAGTGCCAGACCGTGTCATAGGCTGCTGTGAGATCAACAAAGACAGCACCCGTCTTTAAATTCTTCTGGAATCCATTTTCAATGTAAGTTGAGAGGGCCAGGGCTTGTTCACAGGTAGATCTTCCTGGGCGGAAACCAGCTTGGGCGGGTGATAGGAATTTCTCTGTAAGAGGAGAAATACGTGACAGAAGCAGCCTCTCAAGGAGTTTGTAACACATGGAGAGGAGAGAAATTGGTCTATAGCTGGCGGCCAGTGTTGGGTCTTTCTTTGGTTTCAAAACCGCTATAATCTTCGCACGGCGCCAAACTTTGGGCATAGACTCAGATTCCAAGATGTGGGACAGGAATGAAGCGAGCCACTTCTTTGCCGCGGGACCCAGGTTAAGAATGAGTTCTGGGGTGATGTTATCATAGCCAGCAGCTGTTCCCAGTTTAACCCTCTTCAAAGCGTCTTCCAGTTCAGACAGTGTAAAGGGAGAGAGTTTTGGAGATGGACAAGATAAACGGAAGTGGGATGACCACTCATGGGAAATTTCTCTTTTCCAGACTGGGTCGATCTTAGCACGTCCAACTTGAGTTAGGTGACTGGCCACTGAGTTTGGAGATACGGGAGGATGGGAGACGGGAGGGGGTTGGCTACCGGCACCCAGTCTGTGAAGAAGCTTCCAGGCCTTCCTACTTGAGTGACTGAAGTTCAGACTTTCCGTGAGTTGTTGCCAGCAGGCTTGGCGTGCTGCATCCAGGGAGGCAATGAGATGGTCAGCCACATCTGGGTCGCCCGACTCATCATACTGCTTTAGTAGTTGCTCGCATTCAGCATCAAGACAAGGCGTATAGTTAGCACGTCTCCCACGAGGAATGGCTTGGGAAGCTGCTTTGAAGATGGCTTGGCGGAAGCGCCTGTAGGAATCTTCAGAGGGGATAGAGTTAATTGGAATTGCAGGAATAGATTTGTTGGTAAGATCACTGAACAGACGCCAGTTTGCTTTCCGAAAGTTCCATCTTAGTTTCTCTGAGCACAGAATCAGTGGAAGCTGGAGACCAATGTGGATGATAGCTGGGCGGTGATGACTGTGCAGGAAGATCTTGAGAACTTGTCTCGTAGCGGGAAAGGCTTGGCCGTTGACTGTGCTAATCCAGCACAGGTCGGGTGACGAGTCTTTATTCCATCTAGCACTGTGAAAAAAGCCTGACTGGGATCGTATAATAGGGAGAGGTCATTCGCTGAAGCCCAGTCGGCTAAGATAGAGCCGTCAGCACGAGTGGAGGAATATCCCCAGTCTTGGTGATGACTATCAAAGTCTCCAACGTAAACGGCTGGGTGATTTGGGCTAGGCAGGACCTCATTATCCCATGAGGCACTGGGAGGCTTATATACGTTGACGAGCTGAATAGTTCCAATAGTAATGGAGTCGTAGAAGGTCGAAGAGGCCGTATGGTAAACGTCTGCAAGACACAATTTGCCGTAGATGGCTCGGCCGTGTTTAGGATGGAGATTATAGAATATTAAATTGAATCCACTGACGGTGAATCGAGCAGCTTCATCGACTGCTATATGTGTTTCTTGTAGGCAGATAACATCTGCCTGATGCTGTATCGCCAATTGACCAATAAGGACCAATGAGGTCCTGGAGTCAATCCACAGCACAGCCATAAACTATAAACCATAAGCCATAAGCAGTGCTCTGGTAAAAATAAATAAATAAATAAATAAATAAATAAATAGGGGCCAGGCAGTGGCGCAGCTGGTTAAGCATGCACACTACAGTGTGCAAGGTCCCAGGTTCAAGCCCCCTGTCCCCCTCAGCAAGCTTCACAAGAAGTGAAGTATGGTTGCTGGTGTCTCTCTGTCTCTTTCCCTATCTCCCCCTTCCCCGTCAATTTCTCTCTATCTCTATCCAAAAATAAATTAAATAAATAAATAAATAATTTGTATAATCATTACGCTATCTTCCAGGCCCTGGGAACACCTACCTTTATAAGGAACCAAAGCAAATCTGATCATTCTTTTTTTATTATTATTTTATATATTTATTTATTTATTTTCCCTTTTGTTGCCCTTGTTGTTTTTTATTGTCGTAGTTATTATTGTTGTTGTTACTGTTGTCGTCATTGTTGGATAGGACAGAGAGAAATGAAGAGAGGGGAAGATAGAGAAGGGGAGAGAAAGTTAGACACCTGCAGACCACTTGGGGAGCCGGGGACTCATACTGGGATCCTTACACCCGTCCTTGTGCTTGCCACCACGTGCGCTTAACCCGCTGCGCTACCGCCTGACTCCCAAATCTGATCATTCTTTACCCTGGAAAGAAAGCTTATTATACTGGACAATAAGCAAACTTACCAACTCTGATCTAGCTGTATCTTCCAAGACTATTTCGTAACAAGCATCCTGGAAATGGAGTCCAGAGCAAAGGGGTATGTGTCCTGGACTCTAGAGCAGGAAAGATGGCAGCATAGCATCAGCCACAGGCGCTAGAGTCAAACCCACACAGTGTAAACAAGGCCTGGGGCCCAGGAAATGCCGGTTACTCATAGGAGCTGGAAGCAACATTCTTCCTCCTCACTTTCTGTCTCTACACAATAAGTAAAATAAAATAAAGACTTAAAAAAATAAAAATTAAAGGGGCCAGGTGGTGGTGCACCTAGTTGAGCTCACATGTTACAATGCACAAGCACCCAGGTTCAAGCCCCTCTCCACCTGCAGGGGGAAAGCTTTTCCAGTGGTGAAGCGGAGCTGCAGGTCTCTCTTGTCTCTCTCCCTCTCTATCTCCCCCTTCCCTCTTGATTTCTGGATGTCTCTATCCAATAAATAAAGATTATAAATTTTTGGGACCAGTGGTGGTGCACCTGGTTGAGCATAAGTGTTACAATGCGCAAGGTCCAGGGTTCAAGCCCCTGGTCCCTGCAAGGGGAAAGGTTCAGGAGTGGTGAAGCAGTGCTGTAGGTGTCTTTCTGTCTCTCTCCCTCTCTGTCTCCCCCTGCCTCTCAATTTCTGGCTGTCTCTATCCAATAAATAAAGATAATAAAATTATAAATAATTTTTTAAAATATAAGCAAGTGTTGTTAAAATTCGGAAGGCTCTGGCTGGCCGGGCTAGCTTCACGGCGGATAACAGAGAAGCGGAGACAATGGCTGGGCAGGGAAGCTGTATTTCTTTATTCAGGAACAACGATTCACAAACTAAGACAAACTAATCACCAAACAGAACTCTGCTGTCTCTTTGCGGTGGCGCAAGCACTCTCTCTTACTCTGGAACTCAGGACCTTTCCAACTCTGGAACTCTGGAACTCTCATACTGGGGAACCCCCTGAAACTCTTCCACTGTGGAACTCTCTCTTACTCTGTAACTCTGAAACTCTCGAACTCAGGAACTTTCGGACTCAGGAACCCTCTCTCGGGGTCCCTCGGGGCGGGGCCAAGCAGGCCCTCGAAATTAACAGGACTGATCCAATTCTCTTGGCGGGGGAGGGCTAGAACAAACCAATGTAAAGCACAATTCCTCCTTTTCTTTTTAACTAAATGACTATAGTATCAAGGGTGTGGGGTGAACAGAAACATATATAACAAAAACCAGCATGTTGCCAATGGAAGGCCTGAGGGGGCCATATCTGAAAAAAAAAAAAAAAACATTTCTTGCCTCTGGGGGGCTACTTGCCTGACGGGCAATTGCATGGGGGCGGGGAATGGCCTAGAGTCCCACAGGCAGCTGGCTGCAACTTACTTACTATGAAACAAAACTTGTTATTAGCATATCTACTGCACGATCCAACGTTTCTAATAGAGAAAGAATTTGAGACTTTTACATATCAACAACGTCTTTTAACCTTTTGTTACACCCATTCAAGATGGAGACACACCCTAGGTGTGGGCCGGAGAGGAAACCTCAGGCATGAGAATAATTAGCATAGCCATTGTGTGATCTACCATTTCTAATAGAGAAGGTAATGGAGAGTTTTACATATCAACAAGTCTATTTAACCTTTTGTTTAGACTAACTTAGTTAAAATATATTGATTGTTAACTAATTTTTACCTTAGACTTTAAATGTAAGTTAATTTTATCTTTATGAGAATTATATTGAAAACCTTTTTCATTTAACTTTGACTAGTAAGAATTTAGCCTTAAAGCTATTGTTTACCAAACTTTAAACATACACATAAACATGGTCATTAATACACTAGGAGAGAAACCTTTGTTACAAAGACATGTCATTTTAAACACGAATTTAAATCTGTACTGTCTTAGTGGTTGGGGGGGGGGGGGTCACCATTCGGAGGTGGCTTCCCGCGCAGTTCCATTCCCGAGCAGCTCCACTTCTAGGAATTGCAGGTTGCGATCTCTGCACAAATCTCTGCTTACTCCAGCTTGTCTGTCTTCAGACCGAACCGGCGGCTGGAGATCTCGTGTGCCCAGTTTCGGCAGGGAGCCCGGGGGTCCGGGAGGCCCGGGATGGTTACAGAATTCATAGAAAGAGGGCAGGCAGGCCATCTTTGTAGAAGGCGTGGGCCTAGGTGCCCAGGGGTGGCACCATGATAGGCCGCCGTGGCCCTGCCCCATGGCCCTGTCATGTCTGCTACCCTGCTCGCAGTGGCCGAGCAGCATGGAGGGATCACGCGTCCAGTGCCCTGCGCCACGCGGTGGAGAGCCGGCTCCTGTGGGCTGGCCTCGGGCTCTTGCGTGTTGGCCTCGGGCTCTTGCGTGTTGGCCTCGGCCTCCTGCGGTCTGCGGGGCTGCGGGGCTGCGGGCGCGGTGCGTGGGGTTGTCTGGGTGCAGCCGGCTGGCTGGCTGTTTAACCAGGTGGAAACAGCAGCTCCGCGCCTCGCCTCCCTCCCGCTGGCTCTTCCGCTGGCTGTTCTGAGTTCGCCCGAACGAGTGGAAACCACAGAGTGGTCCAGAGATAAATGTTCCAGAAACAGCAAAACAGTCTCGTGAAGAAAGAGCAGAGGCCTTTGGAGATCTCTTCACAAGCAGAAGAGAAGGCCATCGTGCATAGGTAGCCAAATTGTCTTTATTTATCTGAGAGATGCGCAGGTCAGGTCCACGTGGGCGCCATTTGTTGTTAAAATTTTCGGAAGGCTCTTGCCGGGCGGGTCTAGCTTCACGGGCAGGTAACAGAGACGCGGAGACAACGGCTGGGCAGGAAAGCTGTATTTCTTTATTCAGGAACAACGATTCACAAACTAAGACAAACTAATCACCAAACAGAACTCTGCTGTCTCTTTGCGGGGGCGCAAGCACTCTCTCTTACTCTGGAACTCAGGACCTTTCCAACTCTGGAACTCTGGAACTCTCATACTGGGGAACCCCCTGAAACTCTTCCACTGTGGAACTCTCTCTTACTCTGTAACTCTGAAACTCTCGAACTCAGGAACTTTCGGACTCAGGAACCCTCTCTCGGGGTCCCTGGGGCGGGGCCCAGCAGGCCTGCGAAATTAACAGGACTGATCCAATTCTCTTGGCGGGGGAGGGCTAGAACAAACCAATGTAAAGCATACGACAAGCAAGGGCAACAAAAGGGGAAAAAATAGCCTCGAAAAGTGGATTTGTAGTGCAGGCACCGAGCCCCAGCAATAACCCTGGAAGCAAAAAATAATTAATCAAAATAAAAAATAATAATAAAATAAAAAGAAAAGGGAAAAAATTATTGTTGGAACCGGTGAACTCATTATGCAGGCATGCAGCCCCAGCTATACCCTGGTGGCAAAAACAAAAAAGAAAGAGAGATGGGGATGGGGAAGGCAGGCCGACAGGGTGGACAGTGATGCACCCTGCAGAGCATACATTTCCTGTGCTTGAGGACTCAGGGTTAAGCCCCCAGGGGGAATAGTTTCCTAAGCAGTAAAGCAGGACTGCAAGTGTCTCTCTCTGTCTCTCTCCCTCTTTATCTCCTCTTTCCTACTTGATTTCTCTCTGTCTCTATCCAATAAAAAGACAGGGAGGAAGGAGGGAGGAAGGAAGGGAGTGGGGAGTGCACCTTGTTGAGAACACACATTACAACGAACAAGAACCCAGTTTCAAGCCCCTGGTCCCCACCTGCAGGGAGGAAGCTTCACAAGTGATGAAAGAGTACTGCAGGTGGAAGTTGGGCAGTGGTGCAGCGGGTTAAGCACAGGTGGCACAAAGCACAAGGACTGGTGTAAAGATCCCGGTTTGGCATAAGGATCCTGGTTCGAGGCCCCGGCTCCCCACCTGCAAGGGAGTCACTTCACAAGTGGTGAAGCAGGTCTGCAGGTGTCTATCTTTCTCTCCCCCTCTCTGTCTTCCCCTCCTCTCTCCATTTCTCTCTGTTCTAGTCAACAACAATGACATCAATAACAACAATAATAACAACAACAATAAAACAAGAGTAACAAAAGGGGATAAATAAATAAATATAAAAAATAAAGAGTGCTGCAGGTGTCTCTCTCTCTCCCTATCTCACCCTTCCTTCTCAATTTCTCCCTGCCTTTATCCAAAACAAGCAAGTGAAAAAATATAAAGAAAGGGCAGGGTAGATAGCATAATGGTTATGCAAAGAGACTCTCATGCCTGAGGTTTTGAAGTTACAGGTTCCATCCCCCGCATGACCATAAGCCAGAGCTGAGCAGTGTTCTGGTAAATATATATATATGATGGAGGGAAGGAATAAAGAAAGAAAGAAAGAAAGAAAGAAAGAAAGAAAGAAAGAAAGAAAGAAATACACACTTCTCAGGCCCAAGTGCTCCATTAATGACTTACCCCTCCCTCTTAGACCCTCTCATACCCCACTCACCCCAGTCCCAGTCCCATTTCATCCTCTGGGTGGATTGTACCCCAGGAGAGCACTGGGGTACAACACAATAAGGGGGCTATTATTCATCTTACCTCATCTTTTCCCAGAAGGATTCTAAGTAACACCCAAAATAGATACAAAACAAGATTTTAAAGATCAAATAATAGACAAAGTAGGATAAAGTCAAAACAAACGTAAGAAAGACCAAGTAAAATCAGGAATAAGTTTAACACCTACAGCATGGTCTAAATCTTCCTTTTTTGGTCCAAAAGATGGCTCAGTGGTATCAGTACAAGGCTTGCATGTGTGATGTCTCAAGTTCAATTCTCACATTGCATATGTTGGAGTGATGCTCTGATTCTCTCTCTCTCTCTCTCTCTCTCTCTCTCTCTCTCTCTCACACACACACACACACACACACACACACACACCAATAAATAAATAGGGTAGGCAAAATAGTTTACCTGGATACTATACTTGCCTTGCCATGTGTGAGACTCAGGTTTGAACTAAGTCCCCAAAGACATTTTGGTGCTGTGGTATCTTTCATCTTTCCCCCTATCTCTCTGCCTTTATGTCTCTGTTTCTTTCCTTCTATCTGAAAATGTTAACCAGGAGCAGTGAAGCCCCAGCAATGATTTAAAAATTAATTAATTTAATTAAGTAAAATAAAATAAGATAAAATGGCCTGGGAGATGGTACCATGGCTAAAGCATTAAGCCTAAGACCATAAGGTCCTGGGGGTTGGGGCAGTAGTGCAGCGGGTTAAGCACACATGACACAAAGTGCAAAGGCCAGTGTAAGGATCATGGTGGGAGCCCGGGCTCCCCACCTGCAGGGGAGTTGCTTCATAAGCTGTGAAGCAGGTCTGCAGGTGTTTATCTTTCTCTCCCCCTCTGTCTTCCCCTCCTCTCTCCATTTCTCTCTGTCCTATCCAACAACAATGACATCAATAACGACAATAATAACCACAACAATAATAAAAAAAACAATAAGGGCAATAAAAGGGGGGGGAAATAGCCTCAAAGGAGCGGTGGATTCCTGGTGCAGGCGCCGAGCCCCAGCAATAACCTTGGAGGAAAAAAAAAAAAAGACCATAAGGTCCTGAGTTTGATGCCTGGCAGTATCTACACTAGAGTGATGCTCTAGTGTCCTCTCTCTGATTGCCAGGGCTGATTCGGCTGATCTGGCTGGCTAGCCGGGTATCTCCTTCCTCCCTCACCTCTGTGCGTCCCACCCAAAACTGCACAGAGGACAGATTTCCCCAATAAAGATGGACCCATTTTCAGTTGAGGGTATAGGAGTAGCTGCGCTCCCCTGCTAGAACCTCCAAACAAGTTCTCAAGGTCCAAAAATAAGCAAAATATCTAAACAGGGCTTTCAAAGAATGGAAGATGTCCATGACTAATATAAGAGAAAAACATATTGGATCTCATTAATAATTAAGGAAATGTAAATTAAAACAAAAATGAAATGCTATTTCATAACCAACAGACTGGCAAAAATTAATAGACCTCATCAGAGTGTGAGAAGAACCGGGAATTGTATAGATGATTCATGGGAGTAAAAATTGGTGCAACCACTTTGGAGAACAATTTGACAGACATTAGAGAAGCTGAAGACATGATCAGGAAGGCTCTCTGTAGCATTGATCATAATCATAAAATATCGCAAGCTACTATTCTCAGCAGGAGGGCAGATAAATTGTGGTTGTCATAAGATAAAAGACACAGAGATTATGGTAAGTGGATTCGATTTACACAGATCAGCACTAACAGATCTCAAAAGCATAATGTTGAGATAAAGCAATTTGCAAAATGATATGTAATATTGTGATGCCACTTAGGCAGCTTTTTACAATACAAAACAATACCATATACTGTCTGTGGGAATATGTTTATTTGGTGAGCACTTTGAAATATATTTGGAAATGAAAAGTACTTCAAGGAAGGGAAGAAAAAAGAAGCCAGGGTGGACTTCAGTTCTTTCTTCGATAATTTATTTTTTTTAATATTTACTTATTTATTCCCTTCTGTTGCCCTTGTTGTTTTATTGTTATTGTTGTTATTGTTGATGTCGTCATTGTTGGATAGGACAGAGAGAGATGGAGAGAGGAGGGGAAGACAGAGAAGGGGAGAGAAAGATAGACACCTGCAGACCTCCTTCACCGCTTGTAAAGTGACTCCCCTGCAAGTGGGAAGCTGGGGGCTCGAACCCAGATCCTTGCACTTTGTATTATGTGTGCTTAACCCGGTGCACTACTGGCTACCCACCCACCCCCACTTTTTTTTTCTAATAAACTTTTTTTTCAAACCAGGAATTGAACCTGGGATCTCAGAGTCTCAGGAATGAAGATCTTTTACATAATCACTATGCTGTCTCCTCAGACTCCATTTATTCATAACCATTTTATTGGGCTAGCAAACTGTCTCACTTGGGTAGTGCACTACTTTTTTATATATTTTTTCCTTTATTAGGGGATTAATGTTTTATAATATACAGTGAATATAATAGTTTCTACATTCATAACATTTCTCAGTTTCCCCCATAACAAGACAACCCCCACTAGATCCTCTGTCATCCTTATCCAGGACCTGTATTCTCCCCCCTACACACACACCCCAGAGTCTTTTACTTTGGTGAACACACCAATTCCAGTTCATTTTTATATTTTTTAATTTTATTATTATTATTTATTTTTTACCAGAGCACTGCTCAGCTCTGGCTTATGGTGACACAGGGGATTGAACCTGGGACTTTGGAACCTCAGGCATGAGAATCTCTTTGCATAACCATTGTGCTATCTACCCCTGCATGATAGTGCTCTACTTTGCCATGTGTGCAACCCAGATCTGAGCCTGAACCCAACCACATTGAAGGAAGCTTTGATGTTATGGTCACATTCACTCTCTCTGTCCCTCTCTTTCTTTCTTTCTTTTTATTTTTTTAAATATTTATTTATTTATTCCCTTTTGTTTCCCTTGTTGTTTTATTGTTGTAGTTATTGTTGTTGCTGTTACTGATGTCGTTGTTGTTGGATATGAATGAGAGAAATGGAGAGAGGAGGGGAAGACAGAGAGGGGGAGAGAAAGATAGACACCTGCAGACCTGCCTCACCACTTGTGAAGAGACCCCCTGCAGGTGGGGAGCCAGGGGCTTGAACTGGAATCTTTACACCGGTCCTTCTGCTTTGCACCACCAGCACTTAACCCGCTGTGCTACCATCCGACTCCCTGTCCCTCTCTTTCTATTTAAAATAAAATAAAAATCACTTTCTTGAAACCAAGGAGATAGTGTAGTGGTTACGCTTCATTCCTGTCCCACATCTTGGAATCTGAGTCTATGCCCAAAGTTTGGCGTCGTGCGAAGATAATAGCAGTTTTGAAACCAAAGAAAGACCCAACACTGGCCGCCAGCTATAGACCAATTTCTCTCCTCTCTGTGTGTTACAAACTCCTTGAGAGGCTGCTTCTGTCACGTATTTCTCCTCTTACAGAGAAATTCCTATCACCCGCCCAAGCTGGTTTCCGCCCAGGAAGATCTACCTGTGAACAAGCCCTGGCCCTCTCAACTTACATTGAAAATGGAT
This sequence comes from Erinaceus europaeus, assembly GCF_950295315.1. Classification (NCBI taxonomy): domain Eukaryota; kingdom Metazoa; phylum Chordata; class Mammalia; order Eulipotyphla; family Erinaceidae; genus Erinaceus; species Erinaceus europaeus. Next base: position 57,474,168 of record NC_080165.1, read on the forward strand.
TCCAGAAGAATTTAAAGACGGGTGCTGTCTTTGTTGATCTCACAGCAGCCTATGACACGGTCTGGCACTGTGGTCTCCTAGTCAAGATCTCAAGATGCCTGCCTCCATGGGTGGCCAACACTATATCGTTTCTTCTCCAAAACAGAAGATTCCGGGTGCATCTGGGTGACAAGTCTAGCAGATGGAGACTTGTCTCAAGTGGCCTCCCCCAGGGCTCTGTTCTGGCTCCTACGCTACTTAATATTTACATCAATGACCTCCCAGAAACTTCTTTAAGGAAGTTCATCTACGCCGATGACATCTGCTGTGCAACTCAGGCATCCAAGTTCGACATCCTTGAGGAAACACTCATGAAAGACATGTCTCTGATATCTGATTACTGTAAAAAATGGCGACTAATCCCTAGCACTGCAAAAACGGTATCATTTGTTTTCCATCTACACCATGCCTCGGCCTCGCGTGAGCTTACTGTGCAGCTTGGCGATACGAGAATCCGGCATGAAGCCCAGCCAGTCTATCTTGGCGTTACTCTTGATCGTACTCTGTCATTTCACGAACATCTCATAAAAACTGCAGCAAAGGTGGTCGCGAGGAATAACATCATTGCAAGACTGGCCAGCTCCTCATGGGGCGCGAGCGCTTCCACACTACGATCATCATCTCTGGCATTATGCTATTCCACTGCAGAATACTGTGCCCCAGGATGGTTCCGTAGCCCCCATGTCCACTTGGTCGATTCCAAATTATATTCCTCCATGAGGATAATTTCTGGAACCATCCGTTCCACCCCGGTTCCATGGCTGCCAGTTCTTAGCAACATCTCCCCGCCAGATATTCGTCGGGATGCGGCATCATCTAAGTTCATTTCCCACGTCTACGCTTGACTGGACCGGCCAATATACGCAGATATCTTCGCCCACCCTGTTCAACGCTTGACGTCTCGTCACCCAATCTGGTCCCCTACGCCTACACTGAACTTCTCTGTTCCAGTCTCTTGGAAACAGAGTTGGCAGTCAGCTGAGGTAAAGAACAAACACCTCATCACAGACCCCTGCAAGTGTCAACCCGACTTTGACCTAGCACGTTATAATTGGGCCCTCCTCAATCGCTACCGAACAGGCCATGGCCGGTGCACCGCTATGTTCCATCGCTAGGGAGCCAGAGACGACCCAAACTGCCCCTGCGGCTACAGACAGACTATGACCCACATAGTCAACGACTGCCACCTCTCCAGATTCAAAGGAGGTCTCGAAACTTTACATCAGGCTCAACCTGACGCTGTTGACTGGCTACGGAAGAAGGGCAAACGCTAGAAGAAGAAGAAGTGGTTACATAATACATTTACATGCCTGAGATTCCTAGATTCCAGGTTCAGTCCCCAGCACTACCATAAGACAGAGCTGAGCAGTGCTCTGGTGAAGAAAAAAAGGGGGTGTGGCACACCTGGTTGAGCGCACATGTTACAATGCACAAAGACCCAGGTTCAAGCCCCTGGTCCCCATCTACAGGGAGGGAAACTTCACAAGTGGTGAAGTAGTGCTGCAAATCTCTGTCTCTCTCTCTCTCTGTCTCCTTCTGCATTTCCCCCCTTCCTCTCAATCCTGGCTGTCTCCATCCAATAAATAAATAAAGATTAAATTTATTTTTTAAAAAATCACTTTATTAGAGGGTATAGAAGTGTCTGTTGGGGCCAGGTGGTGGCACACCTGGTTAAGTGCACACACAACAGTGCTCAAGGACCCAGGTTCAAGCCCCTAGCCCCCACCTGCAGGGGGAAAGCTTCACAAGTGGTGAAGCAGGGCTGCAGATGTCTCTCTCTCTCCCTCTCTATCTCCCCTCCTTTCTCAATTTCTCTCTGACTCTATTTTATTTATTATTTATTTTAAAAAATTTAAAGTGTTTGTTGTATAATTTCCTGTACTTTCCTACAGCTAAACATTTCTATATCTGGTGGTCCAGGAGGTGGCACAGTGGGTAAAGCATTGGATTCTCAACCATGAGGTCCTGAGTTCGATCCCCAGCAGCACATGTACCAGAGTGATGTCTGGCTCTTTCTCTCCTCCTATCTTTCTCATGAATAAATAAATAAATTCTTTTTTAAAAAAACATTTCTATATCTGTAATTGAAAGAAAAATAGAAAGAGGGTGGAGGTAGATAGCACAATAGTTATGCAAAGAGACTCTCATACCTGAGGCTCCAAAGTCCCAGGTTCAATCCCCCGCACCACCATAAACCAGAGTTGATCAGTGCTCAGTTTAAAAAAAAAATAAAATAAAAAATAACTTGGACTGGAGTTGAGTTGCACCAAAGTAAAAGACTCTGGGCTGGGTGGTAGGGAGAGTACAGGTCCTGGAAAAGGATGACAGAGGACCTAGTGGGGGCTGTATTGTTATGTGGAAAACTGAGAAATGTTATGCATGTACAAACTATTGTATTTACTGTCAAATGTAAAACATTAATCCCCCAATAAAGGAGAAAAAACAGAAAGAAAGAAAGAAAGAAAGAAAGAAAGAAAGAAAGAAAGAAAGAGAGAGAGAAAGAAAGATGTGGTCCGGGAGGTAGTGCGGTGGTAAAGCTTTAGACTCTCAAGCATGAGGTCCTTAGTTGGATCCCCGGCAGCACATGTGCCAGATAAATAAATAAAATATTTTAAAAAAGAAAGAAAGAAAGAGAGAGAGAAAGAAAGAGAAATGGAGTTATGCCTGTTTAGTAATACCAGTAGGTGGGACAGGGGCAGCAATGAGAAGTCACTATTTTCCATCCCTGCCTGGGATACTCTGTCCCCTACAGCGTCCCAAGGACTCATCTGCCCCACCTGACAACAGGTTCTGCAGTCTCACCCAAGTCCCTGGAGGTCACCTGCCCAGATTTCCGGCTGGAAACCCTTCCACCTCACCCACTCCCCCACCACAGACCAGCTTCCTGCTAGCTATAGGCACCAGATAGCAACAAGGACTGAAGGCACAGGATCAAGCAGAGAATATGGGTGTCAGAGCCAGAAGATTTGGGTCCAAAAGGTAGTTCTGCCACATCTTGACCTGTTATCCCTGGGCAAGTCACTGGACTTCATTGTAAGTGCAACGGGAGGAGAGAAACCTGGGTCCTTCACATTGCAGAGCCGATCAACCAGCCTAGGCCGTTCATCTCTGGTCTCAATGAGATCATCCCTGCTCAGAATGCCATCTCTCTCCACAACATTATCTAAAGCTTAGCTCCTCAAAGTATGGTTCATGCACCAACAGCACTGGCCTCAGCTGGGAACTTCCTAGACCCTAGGAGTGCAGTGTACTTTGGAATGTGAGGAAGTCATGGTAAAGAGAGGCATAATGTAGTTACTGGGGGTGTCTAATTAATTCCTCCTGAGTCCCAAAGAGGGTCCCTACCCTGCCTCCCACCCCTGTCTCAGTGGACCTCCTCCTCGATCTTCCTTCCTCGCCTTTTTGCTTCAACACAGGTCTCGGAAGGACCTCGAGAGTTTGGTTTCTCCCTCTAAAGGAAACCCAAGCAATGTCCAAGAGCCCCCAACTGGGCCAACCCTGGCCTGCAGCGCAGCACCTGCGGCCCTTCGAAGCAGGTGCGGCAACGCGAGCCATGACCACGAGGTGGCGCCCGGAAACCACTCAAGACCGCCAAACCCAGCCCATCCGGGCCATTCCAGCTTCCTCTCCTGGTCTCCACTGCGGCGGGCCACGTCCCTTTGAGCCCCCGCGCTAGGCACTTGGTCACAGGGGAGCCGGCTGTGGGGCTAGAAGCCGGGAAGGGTGGAGGAGGCGGCGCGACCGCAGGGACTTGCTCGTGGGAGGAGCCTGGGGCCCGCTTGTGCGCTGGGTGACCTGCGCCTAATGCAGCGCGTGCTCCCGGTCCCTGGAGGAGCTCCGGGTGGATGCAGCAACCCCCTCCCCGCAGACCCCTTAAGATGGGCCTCACACACTGGGGCCGCAAGGACACTGCTGGCAGTGCACCCCTGGCCGCCCCGGCCACACCTGACGCCACACCATGGCTAGACAGAGGTTCTGACCTCTGTGCCTGGGCAGCAAGCACTGTGTCCTTATCCAGGCTCCTCCAGGTCACCGCCCCATCCATCCCCATCCTTCCCATCACCGGTGGAAAGAGCAGGGATTTTTTTATTTGTTTGTTTGTTTTTGTTTTGTTTTTTTACCATAGCACTGCTCAACTCTGGTTTATGGTGATGCTGGGGATTGAAGCTGAGACTCTGGAGCCTCAGGTATGAGTCTCAGCATAACCTTTATGTTATCTACCCCCACTCTATATATTTTTTTAACTTTTATTGGTTTTGATTTATTTATTCGTTCATTTAGGAAAGGGAGAGAACAAGAGCATTACTCTGGTATATGTTCTGAGTCAGGGTTTGAACTCGACCTCAAGCTTGAGGATTCAACGCTTAAATCTGTGCCACGCCCTGGACTGCAAGAACAGCGACTCTGGATCCCTGCAGACCTGGAGCAAGCCTGGTTTTGCACTTTGCCATCTGTGCGATTAAGGGCAAGTCATCCTATCTTTTTGGATCTTGCTTTCTGGTCTGTAAAGTGAGTGGCTGAGCTATTAGAAAGCATTCACTGCAATTGCAAAAACATTCCTCAGTGATGGATGCACAGTGAGCTCTGGTTAAACCGGGAGTATTTTGGACTTCTGTTATGCACCAGACCCTCTGTTGAGGTTCAAAAGATCCTAGAAGTGAATAAAATGTGACTGCTGACTCCCGGAATGACTGGAATGACTGGTGGGAAAGATAAGATTCACTTTTTTCTTGTTTCCCCCCCTTCTTCTTGTTTACCAGAGACTGTTCATCTCTGGCTTATGGTAGTGCTGGGGATTCAGAATTAAACCTGGGACCTTAGAGTCTTAGGCATGAAAGTTGCTTGCATAACCACTAAGCTATCTCCCCAGCCAAGTAGGATTGATCCATTTTTTTTTTTTTTTTTTTTTGCCATCAAGATCAAAAGAAGAGGGAGACATGATTTGACCTAAGGGGAACATGGAGGCTTCAGGAAGAAGGAGCATTTTGCTAACGCTGAATTCAGTGAATCTTCAAATAGTTTCAGGCTATAAATGGTACCACAGGGGCCAGGAGCTAGCTCACCTGGTGAAGCCCACACTTTGCCACGCTAGAAGATGGGGGGAGAGACGTGGGGACATCATGCATGACACCAAGCAAGGAGTTCCATGAGCACTGATGCTGTGCTGTAACATCTCTCTTTTCTCTGACTCTGCTTGAGATGGAAAATAAAGCTTTTTTTTTTTTTTTTAACTGAGGGGGTTAATGCTTTGGAGTGCAACCATTGACATATTCATACTATTTTTTAATTTTTTAAATATTTATTTCCTTTTTGTTGCCCTTGTTCTTTTATTGTTGTAGTTATTATTGTTGTTGATGTCGTCATTGTTGGATAAGGCAGAGAGAAATGGAGAAAGGAGGGGAAGACAGAGAGGGGGAGAGAAAGATAGACACCTGCAGACCTGCTTCACCGCCTGTGAAGCGACTCCCCTGCAGGTAGGGAGCAGGGGGCTTGAACTGGGATCCTTAAGCGGGTTCTTTTGCTTTGCGCCACGTGCGCTACCACCCAACTCCCATTCATACAATTTTATTATGTACGAAGCTCCCAAAGTTCTTTCTTCTCCCCAGAGTTCAATGACCAGAGTCTTTGGTGCAATAGGGAAAGTCGTTTTGCTTGTTTGTTTTTAATAGAGTGGTGTAGATAGCAGTGGATAAGGCATTGGATTGTCAAGCATAACATCTCAAGTTCCATCTCCAACAACACACGTACCAGAATGATGCTCTGGTTTTCTATATCTCTCATTAATATAAAATAAATAAAGTCTTTTTTAAATAAAGTCAGAGCTGAGGAGACAGCATAATGGTTATGCAAAAGCCTTTCATAACTGAGTCTCTTGAGGTTCCAGGTTCAGTCCCCAGCACCAACCACCATAAGCCAAAGCTGAGCAGTGCTCTGATATCTCTATCTCTCACTCATTTTTGCTCTTGCTCTGTGTATCTTTCTTTCATTACAAGTAATTAGCGGGTGGGTGGTTGTACACCCAATTGAGGGCACATGTTACTATGCACAAGGACCTGGGTTAGAGGCCCCAACCCCCATCTACGGGGTGGGGGTGGGGTGGGGGGGAGCTTCACAAACAGTGAGGGAGGTCTGTAGGTGTCTCTATCTATCGCCCCCTCTCAATTTCTCTGTCCTTTCAAGTTAAATAAATAAATATTTTAAAATAAATAAAATATTGTTTAATGAAAGTCATGGCACAAACACTGGTAATTGAGGTAAGTTAGTGACTCAAAGGGAAGTAGAAAAAGTGGGGACCAAGGAGAACTGTTCAGGGAGAATAGGGGAGTGGGAGTTCCTACCCCAGCACTGGCAACAAGAGGGGATTATCAGTAACATCAGTAACGCATTTTAAAACAATAAGACCCACTGAAGGCAGTCTGTTTTTTATTATCACTGTGCACCAGCAGTTCTTAACAAGATCCTCCACCAATTCTTTAGTTGAATTATTTCTGTTACTGTTGGCTTTTACTGATGTAAATGTATATTTATTAGCACTTTTTTCTTTTCATTTATCCTTTAATAAGCATTATATTTTATTCAGAAGATAATTTGGGGAACTCCCAGTCAGTCAGTCAGTCACTCTCTGACAGAGAACTCGGCTCCCATGGCAGCATGGAGTCAGGATTGTTCATACTTATTTCAGAAGAAAGTCTGGGGTCGTTACTGTGCTTTTTTTTCCCCCTCCCTTAGTTTTGGATGGTCAGTTGATTTATATGAGAGAAGCAGAGCATCACTCTGGCACATGCAATGCCAGGGACTAGATTCTTGGGACTTCAGGCTTCAGTCCAACACTATATCTGTTGTGCACCTCCCAGGACACTTGTGCTGTCCTTTAAGCAATAGGCTTAAAATAAAATTTGGGTGGCTCAAGAGGTGGGTGCAATGGATATGGCATTGGAATCTCAGCCATGATGTCCCAAGTTCAATTCCTGGCATCACATGTGCTAAAAAGTGATGTTCTGATTCTCCTTCCTTTTCCTGTCCTCCTTCTTAACTTCCCTGCCCCTTATTCTTCTCTCCAACTAGAAAGAGAAAGGGGTGAGGGACAGTCCTGCATAAGAAAACACTTACCTACATCCAGTTGGCAAGGAGTTAATCACATGCTCCCGTTTAGCTACAAGGTAGACTAGGAAATGGAATCTTCATGTAAATAGCTTTGTGAGGACCAGAGAATTAGCACAGTGATTTTGCACCAGATTTCAAAGCCTCAGGTCCCAGAGGCCACAGGTTCAATCCCCAGCACCACTGTAAGCCAGAGCTGAGCCCTATTCTTTTTAGCTTGTTTATTTTTGTTTTCTTTTTTAATTAATTAATTAAGTTATTTATTATTGAATAGAGACAGAGAGAAATTGAGAGTGGAGGGGAAGATAGGGAAAGAGACAGATAGCTGCAGTCTGGCTTCAGCACTCATGAAACTTTCCCCCTGCAGGTGGGAACCAGGGGCTTGAACCCGGGTCTTTCTGCACTAGACTATGTGCACTTAACCAGGGGCGCCACCATCTGGCGCTTGTTTTTGTTTTCTATCTTTATCTCATGAAAGTAAATAAACCTTGTAAAGTAAATAAACAGCTGGAAAGATTACTCAACTGGTAAAGGATTCTCATGTCTGAGGCTCCTGGTTTAAGGTCTGAAACTGGAGCAGTGTTCTCACTTCTCTTTTTCTGTTTATCTAATATTAAATAAGTAAAAATATAAAATTCAGTAGGTAAATGTTTTATGCCCAGTGGTACAGAAGGCATTTTTTTTTTTTGAGGTAGAAAGAGAGCAGACCATAGTACCAAAGCTTCTTTCAATGCACTGGGTTGTACACATAGCAAGGCAAAACACTATCCAAGTTAGCTAAAAATAATAATAATAATTAATAATAATAAAGCCAAACACTATCACCCTGCTTTTGGGCAGGGGTAAGACAGCATAATGGTTATGCAAAAAGACTCTCATGCCTGAGGCTACAAAGTCCCAGATTCATACCACCATGAGCCAGAACTGAGCAGTGCTCTGGTTAAAAAAAAAAAAAACACTACCCAAGTTAGCTATTTTGCTGGCCTACCTTAAAAAATTATTTATTGGGAGTCAGGTGGTAGCGCAGTGAGTTAAGCGCATGTGGCGCAAAGCACAAGGACCAGCGTAAGAAATCCGGTTCGAGCCCCCAGCTCCCCACCTGCAGGGGAGTCTCTTCACAGGCGGTGAAGCAGGTCTGCAGGTGTCTGTCTTTCTCTCCCCCTCTCTGTCTTCCCCTCCTCTCTCCATTTCTCTGTCCTATCCTACAACAAGGGCACCGATAACAACAATAATAACTACAACAATAAAGCAATAAGGGCAACAAAAGGGAAAATAAATATTTTTTTAAATTTTTTAAAATTATTTATTTATGAGAAAGAAGGGCCAAGTGGTGCCACGCACCTGGCTGAGTGCACATGTTACAATGTGCGAGTACCAGGGTTCAAGCCCAAGATCCCCACCTGCAAGAGGAAAGCTTCACAAGTGGTGAGGCAGGGCTGTAGGTGTCTCTGTCTCTCTCCCTCTCTGTCTCCCCTTTCTCTCAACTTCTGGCTCTGTCTATGCAATAAATGAAGATAATATCTTAAAAATTTAAAGAAAGAGGCCAGACGGTGGCTCACCAGGTTACAAGTACATAGTAGGAAGTTCAAGGATCCCAGTTCAAACCCCCAGTGTCCCACCTGCAGGGAAGTCATTTCTCAAGCTATGAAGCAGGTTTGCAGGTGTATAAACTTCTCTCCCCCTGTCCATCTTCTCCTCCCCTCTCAGCTTCTCTCTGTCCTATCCAATAAAATGGAACAAATCGCCACCAGGAGCAATGGATTGGTAGTGTAGGCACCAAGCCCCAGTGATAACCCTGGAGGCAAAAGAGAGAGAGAGGGAGAGAGAGAGAGAGAGAGAGACAGTGAAAACCAAAATATCATGCTGGCACATGTGATGCTGGAGCAAACTCAGGAACCCATGCTTAAGAGTCCAGTGCCTTATCCACTATGACACCTCCCAGGCTGCAAAAAAGTTTCCTTTTTTTTTTTCCTCTTCTTCTTCTTTTTTTAAATTTTTTTTAAAATTTTTTTTTATTAAAGAAAGGATTAATTAACAAAACCATAGGGTAGGAGGGGTACAACTCCACACAATTCCCACCGCCCAATCTCCATATCCCACCCCCTCCCCCGATAGCTTTCCCATTCTCTATCCCTCTGGGAGCATGGACCCAGGGTCATTGAGGGTTGCAGAAGGTAGAAGGTCTGGCTTCTGTAATTGCTTCCTCGCTGAACATGGGTGTTGACTGGTCGGTCCATACTCCCAGTCTGCCTCTCTCTTTCCCTAGTAGGATGGGTCTCTGGGGAAGCTGAGCTCCAGGACACATTGGTGGTGTCTTCAATCCAGGGAAGTCTGGCCGGCATCCTGATGACACCTAGAACCTGGTGACTGAAAAGAGAGTTAACATACAAAGCCAAACAAATTGTTGAGCAATCATGGACCCAAAGCTTGGAAAAGTGGAGAGGAAGTATTAGGGAGGTACTCACTGCAAACTCTAGTATACTTCTGCTTTCTTACTTTGGTGCCAAACTCCAAACTCAGTCAATTTCTGCTTTGCGTTTCTACTTCTTTTTTTTTTTTTTTACATGCATAACATTCCCCAGATTCCCATTTAGCAATACCACCCCACTATTTCATTCATCATTTTTCATGGACCTGTAGTCTCCCCACCCACCCACCCACCCCAGAGTCTTTTACTTTGGTGTAATACTCCAATTCCATTTCAGGTTTGACTTGTGTTTTCTTTTCTAATCTTGTTTTTCAACTTCGGCCTGAGAGTGAGATCATCCCATATTCATCCTTCTGTTTCTGACTTATTTCACTCAACATGATTTTTTCAAGGTCCATCCAAGATCGGCTGAAAACGGTGAAGTCACCATTTTTTACAGCTGAGTAGTATTCCATTGTGTATATATACCACAACTTGCTCAGCCACTCATCTGTTGTTGGACACCTGGGTTGTTTCCAGGTTTTGGCTATTACAAATTGTGCTGCCAAGAACATATGTGTACACAGATCTTTGTGGATGGATGTGTTGGGTTCCTTAGGATATATCCCCAGGAGGGGAATTGCAGGATCATAGGGTAGGTCCATTTCTAGCCTTCTGAGAGTTCTCCAGACTGTTCTCCACAGAGGTTGGACCAATTGACATTCCCACCAGCAGTGCAGGAGGGTTCCTTTGACCCCACACCCTCTCCAGCATTTGCTGCTGTTACCTTTTCTGATGTGTGACATTCTCACAGGAGTGAAGTGATATCTCATTGTTGTCTTGATTTGCATTTCTCTGACAATCAGAGACTTGGAGCATTTTTTTCATGTGTTTCTCGGCCTTTTGGATCTCTTCTGTGGTGAATATTCTGTCCAATTCCTCCCCCCATTTTTGGATGGGGTTATTTGTTGTCTTGTTGTTGAGTCTGGTAAGCTCTTTATATATGTTGGTTATTAAACTCTTATCTGATGTATGGCATGTAAAGATCTTCTCCCATTCTGTGAGGGGTCTCTTGATTTGGGTAGTGGTTTCTTTTGCTGTGAAGAAGCTTTTTAATTTGATGTAGTCCCATAGGTTTATACTTGCCTTAGTCTTCCTTGTAATTGGATTCGTTTCATTGAAAATGTCTTTAAAATTTATGCGGAAAAAAGTTCTTCCAATATTTTCCTCTAAGTATCTGATAGTTTCTGGTCTAACATCCAAGTCCTTGATCCACTTGGAATTTACTTTTGTATTTGGTGAAATACAGTGATTCAGCTTCATTCTTCTGCATGTTTCAACCCATTGTTTCCAACACCATTTGTTGAAGAGACTCTGCTTCCCCCATATAATATTCTGGGCCCCTTTGTCAAAGATTAGATGTCCATAGGTGTGGGGCCTCATTTCTGGGCTCTCAATTCTATTCCACTGGTCAGTGTGTCTATTCATGTTCCAGTACCAAGCAGTTTTGATGACAATGGCCCTATAATATAATTTGAGATCTGGCAGTGTGATGCCTCTGGTTCTGTTCTTTTTTCTCAAGATTGTTTTGGCAATTCTAGGTCTTTTCTGGTTCCAGATAAACATTTGTAGCATTTGTTCTATTCTCCTAAAAAATGTGCTTGGGATCTTGATGGGGATAGCATTAAATTTGTAGATGGCTCTGGGTAATATATTCATTTTGATGATGTTAATTCTTCCAACCCATGAGCATGGAATATCTTTCCACTTCTTTGTGTCTTTTTCAATTTCTTTGAGTAGTGACTCATAATTTTCAGTATACAAGTCTTTCACTTCTTTGGTTAGGTTTATTCCTAGATATTTTATTGTTTTTGTTGCTATAGAAAAAGGAACTGATTTCTGGATTTCAATTTCTTCTAACTTAGTGTTTGCATAGAGGAATGCCACTGACTTTTGAATGTTAATTTTATAGCCTGACACATTACTGTATTGCCTGATGATTTCCAAAAGCTTCTTGCTAGATTCCTTAGGTTTTTCCATGTATACTATCATGTCATCTGCAAATAAGGAGAGTTTGACTTCTTCTCTTCCAATCTGTATGCCTTTAATTCCTTGCTCCTGCCTGATTGCTATGGCAAGAACTTCCAACACTATGTTGAATAGTAATGGTGATAGTGGGCAGCCCTGTCTAGTACCTGATCTGAGGGGAAATGCTTCCAGTTTTTCACCATTGAGTATGATGTTGGCTGTAGGTTTGCTATATATAGACTCCACTATCTTCAGGAATTTTCCATCTATTCCTATTTTTTGTAGTGTTTTGATCATAAAGGGATGTTGTATTTTGTCAAAGGCTTTCTCTGCATCTATTGATATGACCATGTGGTTTTTGGTCTTGCTTTTGTTGATGTGGTGGATCACATTGATTGATTTACGTATATTAAACCAACCTTGCATGCCTGGGATAAACCCCACTTGGTCATGATGAACAATTTTTTTGATATACTGCTGTATCCGGTTGGCTAGAATTTTGTTCAATATTTTCGCATCTATGTTCATCAGAGATATTGGTCTGTAGTTTTCTTTTTTGGTTGTGTCCCTGTCTGCTTTTGGTATCAGGGTGATGTTGGCTTCATAGAAGCTGGCAGGGAGTATTCCAATGTCTTCAATCTTCTGGAAGACTTTTAAAAGTAGAGGTATTAGTTCTTCTTTGAAAGTTTTGTAGAATTCATTTGTAAAACCATCTGGTCCAGGACTTTTATTTTTGGGAAGATTTTTGATAACTGTTTCAATTTCATTAGCTGTGATGGGCCTGTTCATGTTATCCACTTCCTCTTTACTTAGTTTTGGAAGTTGGTAGGTATCTAGGAAATCATTCATTTCTTCCAGGTTCTCTAGCTTGGTGGCATATAGTTGTTCATAGAAGCCTCGCATGATATGTTGAATTTCTGCAGTGTCTGTTGTGATATCTCCTCTTTCATTTACTATCCGATTTATTTGGGTCTTCTCCCTTTTTTGTTTTGTGAGTCTGGCTAAAGGTTTGTCGATTTTGTTTACTCTTTCGAAGAACCAACATTTACTTTCATTGATCTTTTGTATGGTTTTCCTATTCTCAATGTTATTTATTTCTGCCCTAACTTTAGTAATTTCTGTCCTTCTGGTTGCTTTAGGGTTCCTTTGTTGTTCTTCTTCTAGGTCTTTAAGATGTGCAATCAGGCTGTTTATTTGTGCCTTTTCTTGTTTCCTAATGTGTGCTTGTATAGCTATGAACTTCCCTCTTAGGACTGCTTTAGCTGTGTCCCAAATATTTTGATAGCTTGTGTCTTCATTTTCATTGAACTCTCGAAAAATTTTGATTTCTTCCTTGATTTCCTCTTTGACCCAGAAGTTGTTAAGAAGTGTACTGTTGAGCTTCCACATTTTGGTACTGTTACTAATCTTTTGTTGATTGTTAAGTGTTAGTTTAATTCCACTGTGGTCTGAGAAGATGCTTGGGATGATTTCAGTGCTCTTGAATAGGCTGATGCTGTCTTTGTGGCCTAACATATGGTCTATCCTTGAGAATGATCCATGTGGATTTGAGTAAAATGTGTATTCCAGTTTCTTGGGATGAATGACTCTGAAAATGTCCAATAGTTCTAGGTTATCTATCTCTTCATTTAGCTCCCTTATGTCTTTACTGATTTTCTTCCTGGATGATCTGTCAAGTTGAGAGAGTGGGGTGTTGAAGTCCCCTACTATGATTGTGTTACTGTTAATATATTGCTGTAGCTCTTTCAGTAGAAGTTGGATGTATTTAGATGGCTTCTCATTGGGTGCATAGATATTAATAATTGTTAAGTCCTCTTGATTGACTGATCCTCTGAGCATTAAGTAGTGTCCATTCCTATCTTTTTTAATCTTATGTATTTTAAAGTCTATCATGTCAGATATGAGAATAGCTGTTCCTGCCCTTTTTTGTGGGCCATTGGCTTGAATGATAGTTTTCCATCCTTTCACTTTAAGTCTGTGTTTGTCTTGTTGCGTTAGGTGAGTTTCCTGTAGACAACATATTGTTGGGTTGTGTTTTCTGATCCATCTTCCTACTCTGTGTCTTTTAATAGGTGAATTCAGGCCATTCACATTTATTGATATCAAAGATTGAAGATATTTTAACGCCATTCTTGTAGAGTTTTAGAGTGTTTTGATATATGTTCTATTTGTGGTGGTCTGGTTGTTTATAGGAAACCTTTCAGAACTTCTTTCAAGGCAGGCTTGGTGATGGTTGCTTCCTTCAACTGTTGCTTGTCTGAGAAGGTTTTGATGCTTCCATCTAGTCTGAATGTCAATCTAGCAGGATATAGTATTCTTGGCTGAAAGCCTTTCTCATTGAGCACTCGATAGATATCTTGCCATTCTCTTCTGGCCTGTAGTGTTTGTATGGAGAAGTCTGCTGCTAATCTTATGGGTTTTCCTTTGTAGGTGACTCTTTGTTTTTCTCTTGCAGCCTTGAGGATCCTTTCTTTATCCTTATTCCTTTCCAATCTAAGTATGACATGTCTTGGTGTCTTTAGGTCTGTGTTAATTCTGTTTGGGACCCTCTGGGCTTCTTGAATCTTTATGTCTTTGGTGTTGTCTAGACTAGAGAAATTTTCAGCTATTATGGCCTGGAGAATGCTTTCTTCCTCCCCTTCTCTTTCTTCCTCTGGTAAGCCAATAATGCGTATATTGTTTCTTTTGAAGTCATCCCATAGGACTCTGTTGTTGTTTTCAGCATCTCTTAATCTCTTTTTGAGATCTCTTACTTCTTTTTTAGTTGTCTCTAATTCATCCTCAATCTTGCTAATTCTGTCTTCAGCCTCATTGATTCTATTCTCTCTGCCCTCTACTGCTTTCTGGAGTTCATCTATTTTGTTGCCCTGCTCTGATACTGTTTTAGCTTGTTCAGCTAGTTGCCTTCTTAGCTCAGCAATTTCAGCTTTCAGCTCTCTAATAACCATGAGATTATTAGAATTTTCTTCCATATTCTCATTTGTTGTTCCTGCAGTTCTGATTACAATTTTTTCAAATTCTTTACTCACTCCTGTTATTATTTCCTTAGCTAATGTTTGGATGTTGAACTTGTTGTTTTGTGCTTCGCCCTCTGGAGGACTTTTAGCTGGACTCTTGTCCTGGTTCGAGTCTCCATTATTTTTTCTTGTTGTTTTAACCATTTTATATAAGTTAACAGTTTTTTCAATCCCTGAGTTGGAGTTCAGTGGTGTAAAAGCCTTTTTTTTTTTCCCCTGTAGGCTATGGTAGCCTGAGGGCTTTTAAACTATCAATAGGCTTCTTGGCTTAATCAATGACTCCTGACCAAGAGATAAAGCAGGGTGTGGCAGAGATAATCCAGTGGTTATGCAAAGAGACTTTCACAGCCCTTCAGCTATGCCACCGAGGTATAGGTCTTCTCCTGAGTTTCCTGGTTAGATCTCTGTGCCCTGGTGTCCCTCCCTGTTGCTGCTCCAGATTCTGAGGGTAGTAGCAATGGAGACTCAGAGTTGTATTTGGTGAGTCTCTGGGGAGTCCTTTCCTCCCTTCAGCTGTCCCCTTGTTGGTGGAGCAGACTGGAGGTGGTGTCTCCACTGACAAACTGTCGAACTGTTAGCAGTCACTTAATCTCTCCTTAGGCCCCTCTCTCCTCTCTGTCACCAGTCACGCGTGCTTGTACTCACGGGTGATTTACTGGGTTTCTGTGGTCATTCTAGTCCTGTCTTGTTTCGGTCCGGGTGGTCTCCTTTGGTATTCCTAGTTGATCCAGGAGAGGAGAGGAGAGGAGAGAAAGCGATCTCTCTTTTTTTAAATTTTTTAAAAATTATCTTCATTGAGGTGGGGGATAGATAGCATAATGGCTATGCAAAAAGACTCTCATGCCTGAGGCTCCAAAGTCCCAAGTTCAATCCCTCACACCACCATAAACCAGAGATGAGCAGTGCTCTGGTATAAATAAATAAATATTAAAAAAAGCAAAAAAAAAATCCATTTAAAAATTATCTTCATTGAATAGAGACAGTTAGAAATTGAGAGGTTAGAGGGAGATAGAGAAGGAGAAAGAGACACCTGCGGCACTGCTTCACCACTTGCAAAGCTTTCCCCCTGCAGGTGGGGACTGGGGGCTCAAACCCAAGTCTTTTTGCATTGTAGTATGTACACTTAACCAGATGCACCACCACTCAGACACCAAGAGTTGTCTTTCTTTCTTTCTTTCTTTTTTTTTTTCTTTCTTTCTTCCTTTCTTCCTTTTGCCTCCAGGGTTACCACTGGGGCTCAGTGCCTGCGACATGAATCCACTGCTCCTAGAGGCCATTTTATCCCTTTTGTTGCCCTTTTTTTTTATCGTTGTTGTGGTTATTATAATTGTTGTTGTTGCTGTCATTGTTGTTGGATAGGACAGAGAGAAATGGAGAGAGGAGAGGAAGACAGAGAAGGAGAAAGAAAGATAGACACCAGCAGACCTGCTTCACCGCTTGTGAAGCGACTACCCTGCAGGTGGGGAGCTGGGGGCTCGAACCAGGATCCTTAAGCCAGTTCTTGGGATTCACACCATGTTTGCTTAACCCACTGTGCTACCGCCCAGTCCCTCTTTTTTTTTTAAGATTTTATTTATTTGTTAATGAGAAAGATAAGAGGAGAGAGAGAAACTACTAGCCATCACTCTTGTACATGTACTGCCGAGGATTGAACTCAGGACCTCAAGCTTGAGAGTCCAATACTTTATCCACTGCACCACCTCCAGGACCACAAGAGTTGTCTTTTTATAATTTTTTTTTTAGTTTACTTTCCCTTTTGTTGCCTTTGTTTTTCATAGTTGTTGTAGTTATTGTTGTTGTTTTTATTGATATTGTTGTTGTTAGATAGGACAGAGAGAAATGGAGAGAGAAGGGGAAGACAGAGAGGGGGAGAGAAAGATAGACACTTGAAGATCTGCTTCACCGCTTGTGAAGCAACCCCCATGCAGGTGGGGAGCCAGGGGCTCGAACCAGGATCCTTACGTCAGTCTTTGTGCTTTGTGTCACCTGTTCTTAACCCACTGTGCTACCACCTGACTCCCAAGAGCTGTCTTTTTAAAAAAGAAAAAATATGGTGTGAAAGCCCTAGGTGGAAAGTGCTTTTCCATGAGGGTCAGAGCTGGCCTTAGGCCAAGACGCAGGATGAAATAGCTCACCCCAAGATAAAGATAATGAATAGCACCATGCCTGCCCAGCAGCAGAACACTGGGCCATTGGCTCAGAGAGGTCCCTCCCCTCTCTGATACTACCTCACTCCAGGAGCACAACTGCCCCTACCTACAGTGCAGGACAAAGCTCAGGAGAGCCTTGCCTTCTACCCAGGTGGCACAGGGCAGAGTGGAGGCAGGACCATCTCCCCTGGAGGCTCCACTGTGAGCTTCTTCTCTGCCTCTCTCATTCACCTCTGTGGGAAGCCTGGCAGAGCCCTCAGAGGGTGTTTGAGGAGAGGAGAATACACAGCCTTGGAGGGCAGCAGAGTGAATCAGAGGGGGGTCTGGACCAGCAGAGTGAGTAGGAGGGGTACCCCAAGGGGGAGCAAAGCCTGTGGCACGCCAGGTTCCAGCGTGGCTTGGGCTGTGGGTAACAGATGGTTTGTCAGTTCAGTTTATCAGGACTAATGGGCTGCTCTGCTGCCCACCCACGGAACACACTGGGTGCAGATTCAAATGAGAATTTTCTGGAGACAAAGACTTTTAAGTCAAACATGATTCTGATGGGTCGGGGGGTGGGTTCAGGCACTGTGCACAAGCTGGAGCAGAGTGGGGAGAGGCAGGAATCTTATCAACCTTCCCATTTTCAAATGGCTCTCTTCTCAGTTGCATTCAAAGGCAACTATTGACTGGCTGGGACATGACTCAGTGGTAGAATGAACACTTACTATGAATTACGTGCCTGAAAACTGGACAGATAGCTCACCAGGTAGGACAGTTGCCTTACCATGCACATGACCCAGGTTAGAGCCCTCACACCACATACGGATGTCATAGCACTACACTAAATTCCAGTGTTAGAGTCTTTCTCTCTCTCCTCTCTGCAATAATAAATTTTTACCAGCCCAGGAGATTGCACAGTAATTACAATACTGGACTTGCAAGGATGAGGTCCTGAGTTCTTGCGGATTTTTTTTTTTTCCTTATCAAAGCACTGTTCAGGTCTGGCCTATGGTGGTGCTTAAAATTGAACCTATGACCTAGCAGCTTCAGACATGAAAGTCTTTTGTATAATAATTATACTGTCTCCTCAACCCCGGGGTCCTGAGCTTGATCCCTGACAACATATACACTAAAATGATGCTTTGGTTCCTCCTGCTCCATCTTCTCTCTCTCTCCGCTCTCTCTCTTTAAATATATGTTACATACCCTTTCTTTATTTTTAAGATTTTATTTACTTATTTATGAAGAATGATAGGAGGAGAGAGAAAGAACCAGACATCACTCTGGCACACATACTGCCAGGGATAGAATTCATTACCTTGTGGTCCGGGAGGTGGTGCAGTGGTCAAGGAACTAGACTCTCAACCATGAGGTCCTGAGTTCAATCCCCGGCAGCACATGTACCAGAGTGATGTCTGGCCCTTTCTCTCTCTCCTCCTATCTTTCTCATTAATAAAATAAACAAAATCTTTAAAAAAAAAAAAAAAGAATTCATTACCTCAACAACAACAATAATAACTACAACAATTAAAAAAATGTGCTAAGCTGAGCAATATCAATGATTTTTTTTAAAGAATGATGTGTCTTCTACTTAATGTTACTTGAGTACAATAAAATGCAGAATTCTCTAAAAAAAAAAAAAAATTCATTACCTCGTGCTTAAGAGTCCAATGTTTTATTCACTGTGCCACCTCCCAGACCACTCACATTACATTTCTTAACATCTCAACCACCCTTGCTGACCTTATCAGGAGCCTCTATTATGCTGCCCTGCCTGACACTCCACCTCCAGAAAGGTATCTGTCCTTTGATTTTTTTTTTTTTTTTTAGATAAGTGGTTCAGAGGCTTTACTTGACAATGTCAGGATTTAAGAGTTGATAATGAAGGTCCGGGTGGTGGCGTACCTGGTTGAGCGCACATATTACAGTGCCCAAGGACCCAGGTTCAAGCCTCCAGTCCCCACCTACAGGGGGAAAGCTTCATGAGTGGTGAAGCAGGACTGCAGGTGTCTCTCTATCTCTCTCTCCCCTCTTCATTTCTGACTATCTATATCCAATAAATAAATAAAAAGATAATAATAATTATAAAAAGAGTTGGTAATGGAGAGTCGGCCTGTAGTGCAGCAAGTTGAGCGCACATGGCACAAAGCACAAGAACTGGCTTAAGGATCCCGGTTTGAGCCCCTGGCTCCCCACCTGCAGGGGAGTTGCTTCACAGGCAGTGAAGCAGGTCTGCAGATGTCTATCTTTCTCTCCCCCTCTCTGTCTTCCCCTCCTCTCTCTATTTCTCTCTGTTCTATCCAACAACAATGGCATCAATAACTACAACAATAAAACAATAAGGGCAACAAAAGGGAATAAAAAAATTTTTTTTAAAGAGTTATAATGAGGTTCTTTTCTTGCCAAAGATGGGCAGAGTGTTGACAACACACTGATGATGCTGCCTCTGCCTGTTGTCCTGTTCAGGTTTTTTTTTTCCCCCAGAGCATAGTTTAGCTCTGGCTTATGGTGGTGCAGGGGACTGAACCAGGGACCTCAGAGCCTCAGGCCTGAAAGTCTGTTTGCATAACCATTATGGTATCTCCCCTGCCCACCCAGTTGAGTCCACACAGTACCATGCACAAGGACCCAGGTTCAAGCCCCTAGTCCTCACATGTAACAAGGGAAGCTTCACTAGTGGTGAGGCAGTGTTGTAGGTATCTCTTTATCTCTCCCTCTCTATCTTCTCTCTCCCCTCTAAATTTATCTCTATCCTATCAAATAAAAGAAAGGGGGGAATAAAATGGCTGTCAGGAGCAGTGGGATCTTCATGTAGGCATCAAGCCCAATAATCTTGGTGTCAATAAGGAAGGAAGAGAGAAGGAAGGAGGATAGGAGGAATAGGAAGAGTGGAGCCAGGCTGTGGTGCACCTGGCTAAGCACATTACAATGCTCACGGTCCTGGGTTCAAGCCTCTGGTCCCCACCTGCAGGGGGAAAGCTTCACAAGTGATGAAGCAGGACTGCAGGTGTCTCTCTGTCTCTTTCCTTCTCTGTCTCCCCCTCCCCTCTCAATTTCTCTCTGTCTCTATCCAGTAATAAATAAATAAATAAGTAAAGGAAGGGAAAGTACTTTTTAATTTTCCCTTTTGTTGCCCTTTTTTTTTTTTACTGTTGTTGTAGTTATTGTTGTTATTGGTATCATCGTTGTTAGATAGGACAGAGAGAAATAGAGAGAGGAGGGGAAGATAGAGAGGGGGAGAGAAAGATAGACACCTGTAGACTTGCTTCACTGCCTGTGAAGCGACTCCCCTGCAGGTGGGGAGCCGAGGGCTCAACCCCCTAAGGAAAGAACTTTTGATGGGAGTCGGGCGGTAGCACAGTGGGTTAAGTGTATGTGGTGCAAAGCAAAAGGACCAGCGTAAGAATCCCAGTTTGAGCCCCCGGCTCCCCACCTGCAGGGGAGTCACTTCACAGGTGGTGAAGCAAGTCTGCAGATGTCTATCTTTCTCTCCCCCTCTCTGTCTTCCGCTCCTCTCTCCATTTCTCTCTGTCTTACCCAACACAAGAACATCATTAACAACAATAATAATCACAACAATAAAACAAGGGCAACCTAAGGGGGTAAATACATTAATTAAAAAAATTTTAAAGAAAATTAATTAAAAAAAGAACTTTTGTTAGGTAATAGTAATGGGGAACAAACATGAAAAATATTTGAGCTGGTAAGTTTTTACTTCTGTATTTATATTTTAAATGTTTATTTTATTCATTTCATGAGAAAGATGACTTTTTTTTCACATTTGTATGTTCAATTCTCTATATTCCACATATAAGTGAAACTATTCTGTAGTTGTTCTTTACCTCCTTACTTGCTTCACTAAGCATAATCTTCTCCAGTTCCATCCACTTTATCCCAACGGACACAATATCATATTTTTTTTCTGCCTCCAGGGTTATCGCTGGTACTCAGTGCCAACACTAAGAATCCACTGCTCCTGGAGGCCATTTTCTCCATTTAGTTGTCCTTGTTGTTGCCATTGCTGCTGTTGTTGGATAGGACAGAGAGAAATTGAGAGAGGAAGGGAAGACAGAAAGAGGAAGATAAAGATAAGACACCTGCAGACCTGCTTCACCACTTGTGAAGTAAACCCCTACACACACAGGTGGGGAGCCAGGGATTCAAACCAGGGTCCTTATGCCGGCCCTTGCACTTTGTGCCATGTGCACTTAACCCGCTGCACTACCGCCCTGCCCCCACTATCATCTTTTTTATTGCTGAGTAATACTCCATTGAATATATGTCCTGTAACTTTTTTTTTTTTTTTTTTTTTTAGCCGAAGCACTGTTCTGGATTGAACCTGGGACTTTAGAACCTCAGTCATGAGAGTCTCTTTACATAATCATTGTGCTATCTATCCCTGCCTTCCCATAACTTTTTTATCCAGCCATCTGTTGAAGGGCATTCTAGTTGTTTGCAAGTTTTTGTTATTGTAAATAAAGCAGCTATAAACATTGGGGTGCATAAATGCCTTTGAATCAGGATTGTTATATCTTTTGGGTAAATGCCTGGGAATGGAATTGCTGGATCATAAGGTATTTCCATTTGTATGTAAGCATTCTCCTGGGAGTCGGGCTGTAGCACAGCGGGTTAAGCGCACATGGTGCAAAGCGCAAGGACTGGCATAAAGATCCCGGTTCAAGCCCCGGCTCCCCACCTGCAGGGGGAGTTGCTTCACAGGCGGTGAAGCAGGTCTGCAGGTGTCTATCTTTCTCTCCCCCTCTCTGTCTTCTCCTCCTCTCTCCATTTCTCTCTGTTCTATCCAGCAACGATGACAACAATAATAACTACAACAATAAAACAACAAGGGCAACAAAAGGGAATAAATAAATTAAAAAAAAAAAAAGAATTCTCCTTACTGATCTCCATAGTGGCTGATTCAATTTGCACTCCCACCAGTAGTGTGATAGACTTCCTTTCTCTCCACATCCTCTCCAAAACTTCTCTTCTCTTGTTTTATTGATGGAGCCTATTCTCACAGGTGTGAGGTGGAATCTCAGTGTAGTTTTCATTTGCATTTCTCTGATGATGAGTGAATTGGAGCATTTCTGCATATGTCTGTGATCCATGTGTATCTCTTCTTCAGAGAACTGTATATTCATGTCTTCAGATTATTGTTTTTAATTGGGCTGTTCTTTTCCTTTTTGTTGAGAGCGGTACTTTTTTTATTTCAGTTGCCTGATATTCATTACTGTTTTATAAA
This sequence comes from Erinaceus europaeus, assembly GCF_950295315.1. Classification (NCBI taxonomy): domain Eukaryota; kingdom Metazoa; phylum Chordata; class Mammalia; order Eulipotyphla; family Erinaceidae; genus Erinaceus; species Erinaceus europaeus. Next base: position 57,496,134 of record NC_080165.1, read on the forward strand.
AATATGACTGATTTTATTTCACAACTCAAGGTCACTTTTTATTTTTTCTTATCTTTATTTATTGGATAGAGATAGCCAGGGGTGGGGGAGACAGCATGATGGCTCTGCAAAAGACTCTCATATCTGAAGCTCCTCCTAGGTCCTAGGTTCAATCCCCAGCACCACAATAAGCCAGAGCTGAGCAGTGCTCTGGTCTCAGAAAAGAAAAAGAGACAGCCTGAAATTTAGAGGAGTGAGGAAATAGAGAGGGAGAGAGACACCTGCAGCACTGCTTCACCACTTGTGAAGCTTTCCCCCTGCAGGTAAGGACCAGGGGCTTAAACACGGGTTCTTGCACTTTGTAACATATGTGCTCAACCAGGTGTGCCACCACTGGCCTCATGACTAATTTTTGGGCACTAATTTTGTACCTTGTGGCCATGATAAACTCAGTTATTATTTCAAAAAGTTCTAGGATTTTCAAGCATTTTTTAAATTTTTTAACTTTAATTTGATAGGACAGAAATAAATTGATGAGGGGAAGTGAGTAGAGAAGAGGCAGAGATATCTGCAGCACTGCTTCACCACTTGTAAAGCTTGCCCACTGTAGGTAGGGATCAGGGGCTTAAACCTCAGTCCTGGAGCATGGTAACAAGTACATGTAACCAGCTGCACCACCACCTGACCTCGATTTTCCAGTATTTCTAATGCCATTTACCCTCTGAGAAAAAATTAAATTGATTGCCATTAAACATTCTATGACACTTCACTTAACTTATGTTGGCAATTCCCTCTTGTTGGACATTTATATAGTTTTCATTTATTATTATCACTACTTTTTTTTTTTCCTCCAGGGTTATTGCTGGAGCTCAGTGCCAGCACTACAAATTCACTGCTCCTGGCAGCCTTTTTTTTTCCCCATTTTATTGGAAAGATAGAGAATTGACAGGGGAGGGGGAGGTAGAGAGTGCAAGAGAAAAACATCTACAGACCTGCTTCACTGCTTCTGAAGTGTTCCCCCTGCAGGTTGGGAGCTGGGAGTTTGAACCCAGATCCTTACATGGGCCCTTGTACTTAATATTCTGTGCACTTAACCGAGTGTGCCACTGCCCCAGTCACCTACCACTACTTATTTATGGGATAAATTTCAGATTTTGGAACAGAAATCTCTAACCCATTTTCTTTTTTTCTAAGTTTTTAATCTTTATTTATTTATTTTGAATAGAAACAGAGAGAAATTGTGAGGGAAGAGGGAAATAGAGTGGAAGAGAGACAGAGAGACACCTGCAGACCTGCTTCACCACTCATGAAACTTTCCCCCTGCAGGTGGGGACCAGGGGCTTGAACCTAGGACCTTGAGCATTGTAATGTGTGCTTAACCAGGTGCATCACAGCCTGGCTCCCCTCTAACCCATTTTCTGATTTTGACAGAAAGATTTCTTTTTTTAATTTATTACCTTTATTTGTTTGTTTATTTATTTTTTATTTCTTTATTGGGGAATTAATGTTTTACATTCAACAGTAAATACAATAGTTTGTACATGCATAAAATTTCCCAGTTTCCATATAACAATACAACCCCCACTAGGTCCTCTGTCATCCTTCTTGGATCTGTATTCTCCCCACCCATCCACCCCAGAGTCTTTTACTTTGGTGTAATATGCCAATTCCACTTCAGGTTCTACTTGTGTTTTCTTTTCTGATCTTTTTTTTCAACTTCTGCCTGAGAGTGAGATCATCCCATATTCATCCTTCTGTTTCTGACTTATTTCACTCAACATGAATTTTTCAAGGTCCATCCAAGATCGGCTGAAAACGGTGAAGTCACCATTTTTTACAGCTGAGTAGTATTCCATTGTGTATATATACCACAACTTGCTCAGCCACTCATCTGTTGTTGGACACCTGGGTTGCTTCCAGGTTTTGGCTATTACAAATTGTGCTGCTAAGAACATATGTGTACACAGATCTTTTTGGATGGATATGCTGGGTTCCTTAGGATATATCCCCAGGAAAGGAATTGCAGGGTCATAGGGTAGGTCCATTTCTAGCCTTCTGAGAGTTCCCCAGACTGTTCTCCACAGAAGTTGGACCAATTGACATTCCTACCAGCAGTGCAGGAGGGTTCCTTTGACCCCACACCCTCTCCTGCATTTGCTGCTGTTACCTTTTCTGATGTATGACATCCTCACAGGAGTGAAGTGGTATCTCATTGTTGTCTTTATTTGCATTTCTCTGACAATCAGAGACTTGGAGCATTTTTTCATGTGTTTCTCAGTCTTTTGGATCTCTTCTGTGGTGAATATTCTTTCCATGTCTTCCCCCCATTTTTGGATGGGGTTATTTATTGTCTTGTTGTTGAGATTTGCAAGTTCTGTATATATTCTGGTTATTAGCCTCTTGTCTGATATATGGCATGTAAAGATCTTCTCCCATTCTGTGAGGGGTCTCTTGGTTTGGGTAGTAGTTTCTTTAGCTGGGCAGAAGCTTTTTAATTTTTTGTAGTCCCATAGGTTTATGCTTGTCTTAGTCTTCTTTGTAATTGGATTTGCTTCATGGAAGATGTCTTTAAAATGTATGCGGAAAAGAGTTCTGCCAATATTTTCCTCTAAGCATCTGATAGTTTGTGGTCTAACATCCAAGTCCTTGATCCACTTGGAATTTACTTTTGTATTTGGTGAAATATAGTGGTTCAGTTTCATTCTTCTGCATATTTCAACCCATTTTTTCTAACACCATTTGTTGAAGAGGCTCTGCCTTCCCCATTTAGTAGTCTGGGCACCTTTGTCAAAGATTAGATGTCCATAGGTGTGGGGACAGAAAGATTTCTAGTATGGGATTAGCTAGTAAAATGACTGAATACTCCTAAATGCTAAAAAAAAAAAAAAAAAAACAGGAGCAATGGATTTGTCATGCGGGTACTGAGCCCCAGCAATAACCTTGGTGGCAATAATTTTTTAATTAAATTAATAAAGTGCTAGTAGGTATCCATATGCTTTTAATTTTTAAAAATATTTAATTTATTTATTCCTTTTTGTTGCCTGTTTTATTGTTGTTGTTGTTGTTGTTATTGCTGTCATTGTTGTTGGATAGGACAGAGAGAAATGGAGAGAGGAGGGGAAGACAGAGGGGGGGAGAGAAAGACAGACACCTGCAGACCTGCTTCACCACCTTCTTCACTCCCCTGCAGGTGGGGAGCCAGGGGCTCCAACTGCGCTTTGCGCCGCCTGCACTTAACCCACTGCGCTGGCGCCCGACTCCCTGCTTTTAATTTTTTAAATAATGTTTATTATTTATTTATTTTGATAGGATAGAAATTGAGGAGGGGGAGACATAGTGGGAGAGAGAGAGATACCTGTAACATTACCGTTTATATAAAGTTTCCTCCCTGCAGGTGGGGACAAGGGGCTTAAACCCAAGTCTTTGAGCATGGTAATGTGTGCACATGCAACAAGGCGAGCCACCACCTGGTCCCTATCCACACGCTTGTAACATCATTCATCAGTCTGCTGAGGATTATCACCTCTGCCCACCCTCCTTCCCTATAAATGAAGTTGCAGCAGCTGTCTTCTCAGGGATGCTGAGCCTTGTGCTGCCTCACTAAGAGATGCAGTCAGAACTCTGCCAGGAAAAGGACACAGTCCAGGCTAGCAAGGAGCCTTTAATGACGGGATCCTTTACAATGGTGTTGGCAGGGTGAAGGAGGTCAAAGATAGGCGTTGTGTCCCTGAGACCACTAATGGCAGAATAGAGGTGCAGCTTCCAGGGCTGAAAGGGTAATGGCAAGTGTGTCCCTGAAGCTTAGGAGCAGCAGGGCAGACAGGCCAGGGACCAAAGCAGAGAAGGGCAGCAGAAGGAGCACCTCTACTTCCCTCCTTGTGGATCCCCCTTCCTGTTAGGCACAGGCATGCTGGCATGGAACACAGACCAAGAGGTCCTTTCCCAGGCTGGTGAGAGCAGAAATAAATGAAGGAAAAGGAGCATAAGGGTGAAGAGAGAATAACAGACAGAGACAGAATTATTCTCCACTACCTCCACCCATTCTACAGATGAGAAAAAAGAGCAGGGTAAAACAGCATAATGATGTGCAAAAAAGTCTTTCTTGCCTGAGATTCTGAAGTCCTAAACTCAATTCCCCACCACACAAACCATAAACCACAGCTGCCTAGGAGGAAGGAGGAACAGAGAAAAAGAAGGAGGAGATGGCGAGAACAGCATGGCTCAGAGGCTTTGGTCTTGGGACCTTCCTATGATGGACTGCCAGCTTCCCAGGGTGTTAGCGGCACTAAGTGTGGCCCAGCACCCAGCTCCTCTCTCTGCTTTCTCCTCTTTCCCTTGACTTTCTCCAAGGCTTTCCTCTCTCTCTTTTGTTGTCCATTCTCTCTCTGCTTGTCTCCTTTCAATAGCCAGTTTTGTTCTCAGGCTTTCTTAGAGACATGTTCTCTGCTTTTGGTTTTGCTTTTTGTTTCTTTTATTATCTTTATTATTTATTTATTGGCTAGAGAGGGAAGGGACAGATAGAGACGGAGAAAGACAGCAGCACTGCTTCACCACTTGTGAAGCTTTTCACCTGCATGTGCAGACTGGGGGGTGGGGTAACTGGCCCCCTTTGTTTCGCTTTTAAGCAGAGTCCTGCTCAACTCTGGTTTATGTGGGTGTGAAGAATTGAACCTGAAACCTTCAGTTTGGGAGTCGAAAGTTATTTGCATAACCACTATGCCTTCTTGCCTCCCTTCTCTTCCTGCCAGTTGAGCTTCTGTCAGGACCACTCTCCCCCATCCCGCCCCAGGGAGCAGACCCGTCTCTCTCCTCCCGTCGCCCTCCCCCCTCCGCTGCTGGGACCCAGCTCCACCCGGCACCCGGCCCTGCGCCCCCGCGCCTGTCGCCCGCTGTCCCTCCGGCCGCTGCGGCAGGCTGGGTGCTGGGCTGGCGCGGCGCCCGGCCTGAGTCACACGCATGAGGCAGCGTGAGTCAGGCGCGGAGGGAAGTCCCTGCGGAAGGGGCTTTCGGCGCCACAAACGGAACGCAGCGGAAGAGAAAGTGTTGAGGCCGCACCTTTGACACAGTGACCTTGTGTGAGCCCGATGGACACACCCCCACACCCTGCTCACAGACAACAGACACAGCCCGGCCCTGCGGGATCCCGGGTGTGCGCTGGAGAGAGGGCGCACAGGTGCCCCCAGGCCCGGGCAGGGTGGAGCAGCATGGTGGGAACAGGGCCTCCTACAACCTGGTACCCAGGCAACCACAAAGCAGCCGCTCTCACAGCTTCCAAAAGTCCCGGAGCACCTCAGACAGGATCATTCACCAATCCCCAGGCCCACTCCTCCCCTCCCCCGCACACAGGGAGCCTCAAGATGGACCTCTGGGGATCCACCCAGCCACCTTGTGGTGACATGTGGGGCATAGAAGAGGACTGGCAACCTGGGATCCTATAGGGGTGACAGACTCCTCTCAGGCTTTTCTTCTAATCCTTTGAGATCGATCTGGATCGCTGGGTTCCAATAAATTATGTAAGGCCATTTATCTAAACCGTGGCCAGGCACTGAAAACCTGGAAACCACCATTAATATAACAGGACAATGAACAAAACGCAGAGGCACCGTGGTCCGAGAGGTGGCGCAGTGGCTAAGGCATTAGACTCTCAAGCATGAGGTCCTGAGTTCAATCCCCTGCAGCACATGTACCAGAGTGATGTCTGGTTCTTTCTGTCTCTCCTGTCTTTCTCATTAATAAAAAAAATAATAAAATAAATAAATAAATAAAAACGGGGCTGGGAGACAGCATAATGGTTATGAAAAGACTTTCATGTCTGAGGCTCCAAATCCCCATCCCCACCATAAGCCAGAGCTGAGCAGTGCTCTGGTCTCTCTTTCCTCTCTGTATCTCTCACTAAAATAAATAAAATGGTTTAAAAAAAAAAAACGCAGAGGCACTTGCTCTCTTAAAGCTGACATTGGGGGGGGCAGGCGGTGGCGCACCTGGTTAAATGCTCACATTACACTTTGCAAGGGCCTGAGTACAAAGCCCTGGTCCCCACCTGCAGGGGGAAAGCTTCACGAGTGGAGAAGCAAGACTGCAGGTGTCTGCTTCCCTCTCTATTGCCCTTTTCCTTCTCAATTTCTCTCTGCTTCCATCCAATATATTATATATTTTTAATAAGCTGTCGTTGGGGTGTGGAAGGCAGTCAAGAAATTTTTTTTTTTTGCTTCCAGGGTTATCGCTGGGGTTCAGTGCCCACACTGAAAATCCACTACTCCTGGAGGCCATTTTTTCCCTTTTGTTGTCCTTGTTGTTTATCGTTGTTGCTATTATTATTGTTGTTGTTACTGTTGACCTTATTGTTGGATAGGACAGAGAGAAATAGAGACAGGATGGGAAGACAGGGAGAGGGAGAGAAAGACACCTGCAGACCTACTTCACCACCTGTGAAGCGACACCCCTGCTGGTGGGGAGCCAAGGGCACGGAACCCAGATCCTTCTGCCAGTCCTTGCCCTTTGCACTATGTGAGCTTAACCTGCTGCGCTACCGCGCAACCGCACTGTTTTAATTTTTAAAGATTATTGGGGGCCAGATGGTGGTGCAGTGGGTTAACCACACATGGTGAGAAGCACAAGGACCTGTGTAAGGATCCCGGTTCAAGCCCCCGGGTCCCCACCTGCAGAAGAGTCGCTTCACAGGCGGTGAAGCAGGTCTGCAGGTGTCTATCTTTCTCTCCCCTCCTCTGTCTTCCCCTCTTCTCTCGATTTCTCTCTATCCTATCTCAATAGCAACAACAGCAACAATAATAATAATAACAACAAGGGCAACAAAAATGGGGGGGAGGGAGGCCTCCAGGAGCAGTGGATTCATGGTACAGAGCACCAGAGATTACCCGGGAGGCAAATATATATATTATTACAAATGAGAGAGTTTCACATGAGGCAGAGAGAGGAGAGAAGGAAACCAGAGCACATTCTGGTAGATGTACTGGAGATTGAACTGGAAACTTTAAGCAGGCAAGCTCAAAGCTCTACTCCAGTTGAGCCATTTCTCCAGTCGAAAGAAACAGTAATTTTAAAGATGACCAAGAACATCACTGTCCAAAAGAAATAGAATGAGAGGAATACATGTAACATTACATCTTTAACCATTAAAGTGGTTTTAAAGGGGCTCAGAAGATCCTGAAAGTCATACAATGGATAAGGTCTTGGAATCTCTCTCTAGCATGAGTACTGGATTCCATCCGAAACATCACATGGGTCAGATGATCTCTTTCATAAATAAGTACTTTTTAAATTATTTATTTATTTGCCTCCAGGGTTATAGGGTTATTGCTGGGGCTTGGTGCCTACACCATAAATCCACTGACCCCCCCATAAATAAATACTTAAGAAAACAAAATTGGGAGTCAGGCAGTAGCACAGCAGATTAAATGCATGTGGCACCAAGCACAAGGTCCTGCGTAAGGATCCCAGTTCAAGCCCCCAGTTCCCCACCTGCAGGGGAGTCCTTTCACAAGCCGTGAAGCAGGTTTGCAGGTGTCTATCTTTCTCTCCCCCTCTGTCTTCCCCTCCTCTCTCCATTTCTCTCTGTCCTATCCAACAATGATGACATCAATAAAACAACAAGGGCAACAAAAGGGAATAAATAAATATTTCAAAAATATAAAATTATCGGGCAAGGTAGATAGCATAATGGTTATACAAAAAGACTTCTATTCATCCCACCTAATCAATGGCAACCAGTACCACCTCGGCATGTTTCACTTCGGACTGCATCCAGAGATGTCAGACGTGGAATGTGAACCCACCAGCTTCAACACTCTGGTTAGACCTTTCCTAGCTCATAGGACTCCTTAAATTCATTTCAGGTGGTACACTTCCTAACAAACCTCAAAACCTAGATATAGACCAGGGTCTATGAGATGGGGCATAAGTACATATATCCAGGAGTTAGGAAAATATATATACTTTAAAGCAAAAGTGCACAGTATATGAACAACTATATGCCACCAAGCTAGAGAACCTGGAAGAAATGGACGATTTCTTAGATACCTACCAACTTCCAAAACTAAGTAAAGAGGAAGTGGATAACATGAACAGGCCCATCACAGCTAATGAAATTGAAACAGTTATCAAAAATATCCCCAAAAATAAAAGTCCTGGACCAGATGGTTTCACAAATGAATTCTACAAAACCTTCAAAGAAGAATACCTCTACTTTTAAAAGTCTTCCAGAAGACTGAAGACACTGGAATACTCCCTGCCAGCTTCTATGAAGCCAACATCACCCTGATACCAAAAGCAGACAGGGACACAACCAAAAAAGAAAACTACAGACCAATATCTCTGATGAACATAGATGCGAAAATATTGAACAAAATTCTAGCCAACTGGATACAGCAGTATATTAAAAAAATTGTTCATCATGACCAAGTGGGGTTTATCCCAGGCATGCAAGGTTGGTTTAACATAAGTAAATCAATCAATGTGATCCACCACATCAACAAAAGCAAGACCAAAAGCCACATGGTCATATCAATAGATGCAGAGAAAGCCTTTAACAAAATAAAACATCGCTTTATGATCAAAACACCACAAAAAATGGGAATAGATGGAAAATTCCTGAAGATAGTGGAGTCTATATATAGCAAACCTATAGCCAACATCATACTCAGTGGTGAAAAACTGGAAGCATTTCCACTCAGATCAGGTACTAGACAGGGCTGCCCTCTATCACCATTACTATTCAACATAGTGTTGGAAGTTCTTGCCATAGCAATCAGGCAGGAGCAAGGAATTAAAGGGATACAGATTGGAAGAGAAGAAGTCAAATTCTCCCTATTTGCAGATGACATGATAGTATACACAGAAAAACCTAAGGAATCCAGCAAGAAGCTTTTGGAAATCATCAGGAAATACAGTAAGGTGTCAAGCTACAAAATTAACATTCAAAAGTCAGTGGCATTCCTCTATGCAAACACTAAACTAGAAGAAATTGAAGTCCAGAAGAAATTGAAGTCCAGAAATCAGTTCCTTTTACTATAGCAACAAAAACAATAAAATATCTAGGAGTAAATCTAACCAAAGAAGTGAAAGACTTGTATACTGAAAATTATGAGTCACTACTCAAGGAAATTGAAAAAGACACAAAGAAGTGGAAAGATATTCCATGTTCATGGGTAGGTAGAATTAACATCATCAAAATGAATATATTACCCAGAGCCATCTACAAATTTAATGCTACCCCATCAAGATCCCAAGCACATTTTTTAGGAGAATAGAACAAATGCTACAAATGTTTATCTGGAAACAGAAAAGACCTAGAATTGCCAAAACAATCTTGAGAAAAAAGAACAGAACCGGAGGCATCACACTCCCAGATCTCAAATTGTATTATAGGGCCATTGTCATCAAAACTGCTTGGTACTGGAACATGAATAGACACACTGACCAGTGGAATAGAACTGAGAGCGCAGAAGTGAGCTCACACACCTATGGACAGCTAATCTTTGACAAAGGGGCTCAGACTATTAAATGGGGATTCAGAGTCTCTTCAACAAATGTTGTTGGAAACAATGGGTTGAAACATACAGAAGAATGAAACTGAACCACTGTATTTCACCAAATACAAAAGTAAATTCCAAGTGGATCAAGGACTTGGATGTTAGACCACAAACTATCAGATGCTTAGAGGAAAATATTGGCAGAACTCTTTTCCGCATACATTTTAAAGACATCTTCCATGAAGCAAATCCAATTACAAAGAAGACTAAGACAAGCATAAACCTATGGGACTACATAAAATTAAAAAGCTTCTGCCCAGCTAAAGAAACTACTACCCAAACCAAGAGACCCCTCACAGAATGGGAGAAGATCTTTACATGCCATATATCAGACAAGAGGCTAATAACCAGAATATATAAAGAACTTGCAAATCTCAACAACAAGACAATAAATAACCCCATCCAAAAATGGGGGGAAGACATGGAAAGAATATTCACCACAGAAGAGATCCAAAAGACTGAGAAACACATGAAAAAATGCTCCAAGTCTCTGATTGTCAGAGAAATGCAAATAAAGACAACAATGAGATACCACTTCACTCCTGTGAGAATGTCATACATCAGAAAAGGTAACAGCAGCAAATGCAGGAGAGGTTGTGGGGTCAAAGGAACCCTCCTGCACTGCTGGTGGGAATGTCAATTGGTCCAACCTCTGTGGAGAACAGTCTGGGGAACTCTCAGAAGGCTAGAAATGGACCTACCCTATGATCCTGCAATTCCTCTCCTGGAGATATATCCTCAGGAACCCAGCATATCCATCCAAAAAAATCTGTGTACACATATGTTCTTGGCAGCACAATTTGTAATAGCCAAAACCTGGAAGCAACCCAGGTGTCCAACAACAGATGAGTGGCTGAGCAAGTTGTGGTATATATACACAATGGAATACTACTCAGCTGTAAAAAATGGTGACTTCACCGTTTTCAGCCAATTTTGGATGGACCTTGAAAAAATCATGTTGAGTGAAATAAGTCAGAAACAGAAGGATGAATATGGGATGATCTCACTCTCAGGCAGAAGTTGAAAAAAAAGATCAGAAAAGAAAACACAAGTAGAACCTGAAATGGAATTGGCGTATCGCAACAAAGTGGGTGGGGAAAATACAGGTCCAAGAAGGATTCAGAGGACCTAGTGAGGGTTGTATTGTTAAATGGGAAACTGGGGAATGTTATGCATGTACAAACCATTGTACTTACTACTGAATGTAAAACATTAATTCCCCCCCCAAAAAAAAGTAGAAAAAAAAAAAGTGCACAGTAGTTTGCAGTGAGTCAATAAATGTAGCAAGCAAGCAGGAAGACCTAAAAAGACACCATAAAGTACCTAATGAAATAGTTTCTACTTAGACCTAGATATCCTCCTCACCTGTCTTCTATTGCGCATCCCTCAATCACTCCAAAGCTAACCTGTCAGACAAAGTAAGGACCACAAAAGCTATATGCCACCAAGCTAGAGAACCTGGAAGAAATGGACGATTTCTTAGATACCTACCAACTTCCAAAACTAAGTAAAGAGGAAGTGGATAACATGAATAGGCCCATCACAGCTAATGAAATTGAAACAGTTATCAAAAATCTCCCCAAAAATAAAAGTCAAGAGCATAAGGGTAATAATAATAATAATAATAATAATAATAATGGCAAGAGACTAGCATACTTTAATGATGACTCTTTAGTCACTACCAGGCCACCCCAACACCTGGGGCCCTAGACAGGGAGTCTTGGGACTCCCACACAGACATGATGGGACTAGACCTCTAACAGATCCCTCTTACTGTCACTGGTTATATCCATCAGGAACAACATAATGGACCCCTCTGTGGGCCCCTATTGGACCTGGCCCTCAGTGTGAATCAGCAATGGTAGGAAATGTTTCATTCTCCAAAGAGAGGTTGGATAGCATACTCTGCCTGTCACTCAAGGTGCTGAAATTGGTGCAGCCTGGAATGTTCCTAGCTATGACCACGGAATGTAAGCTCAGACCTACAGGGATGCAGAGGTTACATAGGCTCCTGTGCTGCCTATGGCCCCCAGATCAGATTGATGGGGTTTACAGTTAACAATATTTATTGACTTTTCCTATATTTGAAAGCTACTCTCTTCCCTGATCCACCTTTCTGGTCCTTTTTCCAATGTGACATTATCCCCCCCAGACAATAGCTTAGGTCACCTGCATATTAGATGTCAGGTGCAGGCAAAAACTAGTTGGGTCATGGGCCCTTTGGAATATACCTAAAATAGACCTACTAGATTTTTCCAAAATGGAAACCCCAAATCTCTATCCATATTTTAGCCTTTAGGTCCATGATTAGTCAACAATTTGTTCTACTTTCTATCTTAACTCTTTTTCAGCCACCAGGTTCCAGATGCTACTTTGATACCAACGTGACTTCTCAGGGCAGAGGACTCCACCATGTGTCCTGGAGCCCTGCTTCCCCAGATCCCTGCCCCATTAGGGAAAGAGAGAGACAGGCTGAGAGTATGGATCGACCTGTCAGTGCCCATGTTCAGCAGGGAAGCAACTACAGAAGCCAGACCTTCCACCTCCTGCAGCACCCCATAATGTCCCTGGTTTAATGCTTCCAGAGGGTTAAAGAATAGGAAAGCTGTCAGGGGAGGGAATGGATATGGAGTTCCAGTGGCAGGAATTGTGTAGCAATGTACCCCTCTTATCCTATGGTCTTGTCAGTGTTTCCATTTTACAAATAAAAATTTTTAAAACTTCTATTTTTAAATATTTTAATTTTATTTATATACTGGATAAAGACAGAGAGAAATCAAGAGGGAAGGGGGAGCTATGTAGACAGAAAGAGATACCTACAGCACTGCTTTACTGCTCATAAAGCTTTTTCTACCTGCCCCCACTCCCTTTCCACTCCCCACCCGACTGGAGCCAAGGGCTTGAATCTGGGTCCTTGGACATTGTAATATGTGTGCTCAACTGGGTGCACCACAGCCTAGGCCCCTGCAGAAAGACTTTTACGCCTAAAGCATCAAAGGTTCCAGGTTCAATTCCCAGCACTATCATAAGCTGGAGCTAAGCAGTGCTTTGGATAAAAAAAGTAATAATAAGGGTGAGGATAGATATCATAATGGTTATGCAAAGAGACTTTCATGTCTGAGACTGCAAAGCTTCAGGTTCAATCCCTGTACCATTGTAAGCCAGAGCTGAGCAATGCTCTGGTATAATAATAATAATTATTATTATTATTATAAAACAATTATAAAATAATTATTATTATCAAAAAGAAAAATAGTAACAGAATAAAATAAAACAATTATTTTTAAAATTTTTTTTTTTTATTTATTAATGAGAAAGATAGAAGGAGACAGAGAAAGAACCAGGCATCGCTCTGGTATATGTGCTGCTGGGGATTGAACTCGGGACCTCATGCTTGAGAATCCAATGCTTTAGCCACTGTGCCACCTCCCGGACCACAATTATTTTTAAAATTTATTTGTTTATTAATAAGAGGGATAGGAGAAAGAGAGAATCAGATGTCCATTGGGTATATGTGCTGCTGGGGATCTAACTCAGCACCTCATGCTTGAGAGTCCAACACTATCTACTGCACCACCTCCCAGATCACAAACAATTATTTTTTACAAGAGCCAAAGAGAAACACAATGTTAGTGTACTAGACTTATACGCCTGAGGCACTGAGAGTTCCAGGCTTGATTCCTCTCTTTCAGGAAAGTAAGTAAATACTGATTGGGTGGTCCAGGAGGTGGCACAGTTGATAAAGCATTGGACTCTTAAGTGTGAGGTCCTGAGTTCAATCCTCAGGAGCACTTGTACCAGAGTGATGTCTGGTCCTTTCTCTCTCTCCTCCTGTCTTTCTCATGAATAACTAAATAAATAAAATATTTTTAATACTAGTTTTTTTTCTTTTTTAAAAAAAAATTATTTATTTTTCCTTTTGTTGCCCTTGTTTTTATTGTTGTTGTAGTTATTATTGTTGTCATCGTTATTAGATAGGACAGAGAGAAATGGAGAGAGGAGGGGAAGAGAAAGATAGACACCTGCAGACCTGCTTCACCACCTGTGAAGTGGCTCCCCTGCAGGTGGGGAGCCAGGGCTTGAACCTGGATCCTTATGCCAGTCCCTGCACTTCACGCCGCGTGTGCTTAACCCGTTGCGCTACTGCCCAACTCCCTTTTTTTTTTTTTTTAAATATTTATCTCCTTTGTTGCCCTTGTTTCATTGTTGTTGTAGTTATCATTGTTGTTGTTATTGATGTTGTTGTTGGATAGGACAGAGAGAAATGGAGAGAGTAGGAGAAGACAGAGAGGAGGAGAGAAAGATAGACACCTGCAGACCTGCTTAACCGCCTGTGAAGCGACTCCCTTGCAGGTGGGGAGCCGGGGGCTCAAACCAGGGCCCTTACACCGGACCTTGTGCTTTGTGCCACCTGCACTTAACCCGCTGCACTATCGCCTGACTCCCAAGTATATTTTTTTTAAAAGTAAAATTCTCATATATAATTAAAATAGAAAATAAGTGGTCCCAGAGGTGGCACAGTGATAAAGCTTTGGAATCTCAAGCATGAGGTCCCGAGTTCAATCCCCAGCAAAACATGTGCCAGAGTGATGTCTGGTTCTTTCTCTCCTCCTATCTTTCTTATAAATAAATAAAATCTTTTAAAAAAAAAAAAGAAGTAGACTTTTTTAATTAAAAAATAAGGTGGTTAAGGGACTGGAGAGACAGTATAATGATGATTACAAACTAATATTTCATGCTTGAGGCACCAAACACTCCAGGTTCAATCCCCAGCACCATAAGCCAGAACTGAGTAGTCCTATGGTAAAAATTAAATGAAATAATAGTGATAATACTAATAACAACAATAATAACAATATAGTTATGGGGGCAGCCAGATAGCTCACTGGAAAGGGAACCTGTTTTGTCATCCAGGCTTTCGTTAAATGTTTTCTTTTTTCCTCCAGGATTATCATTCTGCACTACAAATCCACTGCTCCTGGTGGACATTTTCTTCCATTTTTTTTTGTTGTTGTTACTGTTGTTGGACAGGATAGAGAAAAATAGAGAGAAGAAGGGAAGACAGAGGGGGAGAGAAAGATAGACATCTGCAGACCTTCTTCACCTCTTGTGCGGTGACCCCCTGCAGGTGGAGAGTCTGGGGTTCGAACGGGAATCTCTGCACTGGTCCTTATGCTTCGCACTACGTGTGTTTAACCCAGTGCACCATCACCCAGCCCCTAAATGTGATTTTTAAAGATTATTTATTTATTAGATTGAGACAGAGAGAAACTGAGAAGGGATAGGGAAACAGAAAGGGAAAGAGACAGAGAGACACCTACAGCCCTGATGCTTTCCCCCTGCAGGTGGGGACCAGGGGCTTCAACCTGGGACCTTGAACATTGTAATGTGTGCATTTAACCAGGTGTGCCACCGCCTAACCCCTCTCCTTTATATATAAGTGTTTTTTTTTATAAGTGTTATTTTTATCTCCTCTCCTTTCAGTTGTCTATGGCAGTGTCAGGGGACAGTTCTCCGAGCTCAGAGTCACATCCCCTCCATCCCCAACCTAATAATGAACACTGAAGGAAATTAGCCCATCCCTCTCCCCCAGACTTTCCATCATTTATTCATTTCTTCCCCCGTGCTATATCAAGAATCAAGATTCGTAATCTCTTAGGCTCTCAGTTTTATTTTCTTGTAAAAAGTATAATAGCAGGGACACGTCTATTTAAGCACACACATTACATTGTGCAAGGGACTTGGGTTCTGCAGGGGGAAAGCTTCACGAGTGGTAAAGCAGGGCTTCAGGTATCTCTCTCCCTCTCTATCTCCCCCTCCCCTCTCAATTTCTCTCTGTCTCTATCAAGTAATAAATAAATAAGTAGATTTTTAGAAAAGTTTTATAGCTCCCAGAATAATTCAGTCCAATGTCCAGCTGGGTGAAGGCACCAAGTGCTACTCTGACTGGACTGGGAAGGTGAACTAGGTCCTTGGGAACTGGGAGGAGGGGTTTTTTTTTTTTTTTTGCTTTTGCCTCCAGGGTTATTTCTGGGGCTGGGTGCCTGCACTATGAATCCACTGCTCCTGGAGGGGGAGAGAAAGATAGACACCTGCAGACTTGCTTCACCACTTGTGAGGCAACACACTCCCCCCCCCCCCCCCCCCGCCGCCATGGCAAATGGGAAGCCAGGGGCTTGAACAGGGATCCTTAAGCCAGTCCTTGCACTTCACACCATGTGTGCTTAACCTGCTGCACTACCACAGGACCCCAAGAAGGTTTTTTGTTTTTTTTTTAACCAGAGCACTGTTCGGCTCTGGCTTATGGTGGTGCAGGGCATTGAACCTAGGACCTTGAACCTAGGACCTTGGATTCACAGGCATGAGAGTCTCTGAATCACCATTATGCTATCTACCCCCACCTGGGAGAAGGATTTTTGTCCAAAGCAGCCATTGTACTCCTAAATCCTCTTCCTCCCACCAAGGACAAAACTACTCCAGAAATGGATTCAAACAGTTGTGGACAGATCCTGGGAAGCAGAGTGGAGGAGAGAGGACCGAAGTCATGGGGAAGGCTATGAATCCCTTTATACACCCCTGCCAGGTCAGGAAAGTCAGCAGGTCCGCAGCCCAAGGAAAGCATGGGAATCAACCCGCATCCTGAGAAACTCAGGGCTGGCAGCAGGTGCCCAAAGGAGGTAGCAGAGTTACCCTCACCCTCCTCTCCTCATCCCCCCAGGGCCTGGGAACTGGCAAAGCACCCTGGTGACCCAGAAACCTGTCAGCAGTTTCCTGCCTGGCACTGCCCACATTAAGCTCCACTGCTTCCTGCAAGAGTCTGGCAGCTGCCACTCGCTCACCCCTAGACGCTCCAGTTCCAGAAGCTGTACTTCCAGACTTGGAGCTCAGGTGTGGCGTCTCAGCCTGCTTTTCCATCAGTCATACCACCTCCAAAGCCATCAGGTGCTCTAAATCCAAGGGATTATGGACTTCTTCTGGCTGGGTTGCTGGAAGAAAGCAAGAAAACAAAGAACGCTGTACCCTATACACAGTGAGAACCTGGGCTTTGCAGGACCTAGATCCCCAGGATTTACTGAGAAGGAAAAGACCTGGCACTTGAGCGAACAGGGAGCAGCCAGGTTTCAGCCAGGTGGGTGGGAGGGCGCCCGTGGTGCCCCTCCTCCAGCCGCCATCTCCTAGCCAGATTCCAGACCCGCAAGCTCGCCCAGCTCGACCCACCTCCTCCTCTCTCTCCCGCCAGTGGCCACCTCCCCACCCCCACGTCGTCGCCTAGCTCCCCAGCCCCAGCTACCCACTTCCTCCGCCCCTCCCCCAGCCCCATTCGCTCTCATTCATTCATTCATCCATTCACCAAACTTTTGCTGAGCGCCAAGCCCCCCTCTGGCCCTGATGGAAGGCTAGCGAGTGTGAAGCACAGAACAAAGCCCTGGAGGATTCCAACAAATCCCCGGCCGGGTGCTGGCTCCTCCCCTTGCCCCCAGCCCAGCTCCTCCCCAGTCCGGGCCCCAGCCCTCCGACCTCCACCCCGGCTCCTTTCCCAGGCCCGCTCTGCCCACCTCCTATGGGGCTGAGAGTTCATCTGAAGCCCCTGTGCTTCTGCTATCAGGAGGGCAGTAGCCCCGCCTGCCCAGTCTCAGTATGGAGACCCCAGGGCCACCCTATCAGCCCTGTAGATGTTCAGAGTGAGGGTCTAGGTGGCCTGGGGGAAACGGCAGTTGTAACCCAGGCCTTATCGATGGATCTAGGAAGCTGCCCCCTGCAGAGGCAGAGGAGACCAGCCAAAATCTACTCAACCAACTTTGGGTGGGAGACAGCCTCCCCAACGCTGGTTACAAAAAGCTGCTACCCTTGGGGGAAGCAGAGCTTCAGGCAGTGAGAGAATCTCTGCATGAACTATTATGCTATCTCCCCGCCCACGGCCACTATTCTTCATGACCAATCCAGGACAAGCTTCCACTCCACTCGGAAAGAAGGCAAGGAATACAGACAAGAGAAGCAGGACCTTATGGAAATCTCTGGAAATCTCCCATTTCTGCCGTGGCATGTCTGGGAGCAAGGAACTAAAGATTTAGGACTTGAATTCCCACGTCCTAGAGCTGGTTAATGAGCTGACATGGAGTCCAGCCCCAGAGGGCATGTGATCTAGGGAGACAGACAAACATAGCTAGAACATGAAACATGGTCACACAACCCAGCCTCCAGAGAACAGTCACAGGCCTGCAACCTCTGTCCTAACAGTACTTTCTACTGGCTCACTTGGACAAACTTGCATAACTACACAACTTTACCCGGTGTCTGTGTGTATATTAAAGATTTATTTGTGTGTTGGGGAGGAGGGAGAACTAGAACATCACTCTGGCACATACGCCAGATCAAACTGCTGGGGATCAAACTCAGGACCTCAGGTTACAGTCCAGTGCCTTATCAACTGCATCTCCCTAGCCACATTAATGTGAGTTTTTTGCAGCCATTTCAGAGTGGGAGGCAACAGCATGTTCCAGGACATTTTACCTTGTTGCACTGGGTATTGCCACACAGTTCCTTTTGGCAGAAGGGTGACTATTTTGTTCCATGCAAAAACTTAAATCTTTACAAGGCTCATTATTGGTGATAGTGGACATTTTATCCTTTCCCAGGCTTTTTTGTTTCTAGACTTTTTTAAAAAAAAATTATATATTTATTTATTCCCTTTTGTTGCCCTTGTTTTATTGTTGTAGTTATTATTGTTATTATTGATGTCGTTGTTGTTGGACAGGACAGAGAGAAATGGAGAGAGGAGGGGAAGACAGAGAGGGGAGAGAAAGACAGACACCTGCAGACCTGCTTCACCACTTGTGAAGCAACCCCCCTGCAGGTGGGGAGCTGGGGGCTCCAACTGGGATCCCTACGCCGGTCCTTGCGCTTTGCGCCACCTGCGCTTAACCCGCTGTGTTACCGCCAGACTCCCAGACTTATATATATATTTTTTATTTTTTTAATATTTATTTATTTTCCCTTTTTGTTGCCCTTATTGTTTAACATTGTTGTGGTTATTGATGTCATCATTGTTGTTGGCTAGGACAGAGAGAAATGGAGAGAGGAGGGGAAGACAGAGAGGGGGAGAGAAAGATAGACACCTGCAGACCTGCTTCACCGCCTGTGAAGCGACTCCCTTGCAGGTGGGGAGCCGGGGGCTCGAACCGGGATCCTTACGCCGGTCCTTGCGTTTTGCGCCACGTGCGCTTAACCCGCTGCGCTACCGCCCGACTCCCCCAGACTTATATTTTTTAAAGTATTTATTATTTATTTATTTCCTTTTGTTGCCATTGTTGTTTTATTGTTGTAGTTATTATTGTTGTTTTTACTGTTGGATACGATAGAGAGAATGGAGAGAGGAGGGGAAGACAGAGAGGGGCAGAGAAACACACCTGCACACCTACTTCACCGCTTGTGAAGCGACTACCCTGCAGGTGGGGAGCCAGGGGCTCGAACCAGGATTATTATGCCGGTCCTTGCACTTTGTGCCACCTGCGCTTAACCCACTTCGCTACTGCCCGACTCCCCCAGACTTATTTTTTAATAACAGAACAGAAGAGTGAGAGAGAGAGGAAGAACCAGAGCATCACATGAGCACATGTGCTGCTGGGGATCAAATTTGGGACTTCATGCTTAAGTGTCCAACACTACTCACTGTACCTTCTCCTGGGTCACACAGAAACTTAAAAGTGGGAGTGTCTATCTTTCTCTCCCCCTCTCTGTCTTCCCCTCCTCTCTCCATTTCTCTCTGTCCTATCCAACAACAATGACATCAATAATAACTACAACAATAAAAACAAGGACAACAAAAGGGAATAAATAAATATTTAGAAAAAGAAGAAGAAGCTTAAACATAACACTTAAAATGAATTTGGTGGAGGGGGGCTGGGCGGTAGCACAGCGGGCTAAATGCACATGGTGCAAAGTATACGGGATCCCAGTTGGAGCCCCCTGCTCGACACCTACAGGGGGTCGTCTCACAAGTGGTGAAGTAGGTCTGCAGGTGTCTTTCTCTCCCCCTCTGTCTTCCCTCCTCTTTCGATTTCTTTCTGTCTTATCCAACAACAGTAGCTATAACAACAATAACAGTAACAACCACAACAAGGACAAAAAAAATGGGAAAATAACCTCCAAGAACAGTGGATTCGTAGTGCTGGCACTGAGCCCCAGTGATAACCCTGGAGGCAAAGAAAAAAAAAAACTTGGAGAGCTGTGGCCACTGCCTGGCGCGCCACAAGTAATCCATCCAGTCTACCCTGAGTAAAAGGGTCAGGATGATTGGTGGATCTCAGCTCCTGATGACTAAACTGAAACCACGAGATTCTGGGTAGCAAAGTACAATATCTAAAGTTAGAGTGAAAGGCAAAAAGATGTCCATTAGGGGGTAGATAGCATAATACAAAGAGATTGTCATGTCTGAGGCTCTGAAGTCCCAGGTTCAATCCCTCGCAGCACCAAAAATAAGCCAGAGCTGAGCAAGTACTCTGGTTTAAAAAAATCAGAAGCAAAGGGACCCTGGTTTGAGCTGCCCGGGCTCCCCATCTGTAGGGGGTGGGGCACGCTTCACAAGCAGTGAAGCAGGTCTGCAAGTATCTGTCTTTCTCTCCTCCTGTCTTCCCCTCATCTCCCGATTTCTCTCTGTCTTATCCAAGAACAATGACAACAATAACAACAAACAATAATAATAACAACAACAACGATAAACAAGGACAACAAAAGGGGAGAAAAATGGCCTCCAGGAGCAGTGGATTTGTAGTGCAGGCACTGAGCCCTAGCGATAATCCTCGAGGCAAAAAAAAAAAAAGAAAGAAAAGAAAATATATATATATTGCACCTGGTTGAGTGCACATGTTACAGTGCACAAGGACCCAGGCTCAAGTCTCCAGCCCCCACCTGTAGGAGGAAAGCTTCACAAGTGGTGAAGCAATGCTACAAATGTCTCTCTGGCTCTCTCCCTATCACCCTTTACACTGGATTTCTGGCTGTCTCTATCTAGTAAATAAATATTTTTTCAAAATTTTTAATTAATTTTCCTTTTTGTTGCCCTTCTTTTTCATTGTTGTTGTAGTTGTTATTGATGTCGTCATTATTGGATAGGACAGAGAAATGGAGAAAGGAGGGGGAGACAGAGAGGGGGAGAGAAAGACAGACACCTGCAGACCTGCTTCACCACCTGTGAAGTGACTCCCCTGCAGGTGGGGAGCTGGGGGCTCGAATGGGATCCTTCAACGTAAATACATATTTTTAAAAAAACTGAAAAGCTTTCACAGCAAGAAAAAAAATTCTCTTAAAAATTGTTGTATTATCTTTATTTATTGAATGGAGACAGCCAGAAATTAAGACAGAAGGGAGTGGTAAAGAGGGAGAGACAGACAGACACCTGCAGCACTGCTTCACCACTCACAGAGCTTTCTCCCTGCAGGTAGGGGTGGGGCTTGGACCTGTGTCCTTGCATATTGTAATATGTGAGCTCAACCAGGTGCACTACTACTGGGCCCCCAAAATAAGTCTCTTTAAAAAAAGATGGGAGTTGGGTGGTAGTACAGCGGGTTAAGCGCACGTGGTGCGATGCCCAAGCACCGGTTTAAGGATCCATGTTCGAGCCCCCAGCTCCCCACCTGCAGGGGAATCGCTTCACAGGCGGTGAAGCAGGTCTGCAGGTGTCTGTCTTTCTCTCCCTTCTCTGTCTTCCCCTCCTTTCTCCATTTCTCTCTGTCTTATCTAACAACGACGACATCAATAACAACAATAATTAATAACTACAACAGGGTGGGGGAGATAGCATAATGGTTATGCAAACAGACTCGCATGCCTGAGTCTCCAAAGTCCCAGGTTCAATCCCCCACACCACCATAAGCCAGAGCTGAGCAGTGCTCTGGTGTTTTCTCTCTGTGTCTCTCTGTCTGAATCTCTCTCAAAATTAAATAAATAAAATATTTTTTAAAAAGACTTTGAAAGAACTTAAAAAAAAAACGACAACAACAATAAAAAACAAGGGCAACAAAAGGGAAAAAAAAAAAAGATGTCCCCTACATATAAGTCTGGGAGCTGGCACAGTGGCTAAGAGCACTGGATTTATAAATAGGAGGTTTCAAGTCTGATCTCTGGTATTATATGTGCTAGAGTGATGCTCTGGTGTTGTTGTTTTTTCTCTCTCTCCTCTTCTCCATTATAAGTAAAGAAGCGCTGGAAAAGTAGCTCACTTGGGTAGGGTACTGCTTTGCCAAGCATGTGACCCAGGTTCAAGTCTGGCCCCCACCACGTTGAAGAAAGCTTCAGTGCTGCGTTATCTCACTATCTGTGCCCTATCTACAATAAATAAATATTTTTTATTGAGGGAGTTAATACTTTAGAGTGTGGTCATTATGACTGAGTAAAATTTCATTATGCACCATGCCTCCAAATTTCTCTTCCACCCTTCCTTCCCCCTTCCTTCCCCAGAACTCCTTGCTTTGATGCTATACACCATAAATATTTTTTTAAAAGGAAAAATGAGTAAGTCTCTAAGTGGGAGGTCACATGATGATGGTAACACAATGAGTAACCTGGTGAGACCTAAATAAATAAATAATAAGTGTCTCTAAAAGGTACCGAAGCCCTATCTCAGATTGGGTCACCTGTCACACCCATGATGAACTACTAGGCACTTGGCCCTTTTCTATGCCTTGAATTTTGGGAACAAATGTTCTAGCTCCAGTCCAATGGCCTGCAACTTAGCCCTTGCAGGCAACAAAGCATTTTGACCTATCCTCCCTCTTTTTTTTCCACCAGGGTTCTGCTCAGCTCTGGCTTATGGTGGTGCAGGGGGCTGAACCAGGGACTTTAGAGCCTCAGGTATGAGAGTCTTTTTGCAAAACCATTATGCTATCTGCACCCTTTAATCCCCCCCTTTTTTTAACAAATCATTTTATTTATTGTTTTTTAACAAATCAGTTTATTTATTTATTATTTATTTATTTATTTAGAAATCAAAAGGGAGAGAGATTCCTGCAGCATTGCTTCATCACTTGTGAAGCTTCTCTGCTGCAGGAAGGAACTGGGGGTTTGAACCCAATTCCTTGCACATTGTAATATATATGCTCTACCAGATGTTCCACTGCCTGGCCCCAACCAAGCCTTCTTTATTCTATACAATTGTTCTTGTGGGGGAAGTGGTTGTGTGTCACCATATGGGAACACCATACAAAGTGGAGCAGAGGGAGAAGTGCTGTGGTATCAACTGACTCAATCTCTCTGAAGACAGGGGTAAATACAATTATTGACCTGGTTGGTATCTAGGAACCTATAGCATTTAGTATTTAATTTTCTTTCTCTTTCATTAGTGATTTAATATTAATTTATAAAATTACAATATAATAGAGGTACAACTATGCACTGTTTCCACCACCAGAGTTCTGGATCCCCAGTTGATCCAATGTAAGCTAAAGCAGTTCTCCCAAGGTTGCAGATATAGGTCAACTATTATTTCTACAACCATCTGTCTATATTTGTATATATTTGGCCTTTTTTTTTCTTCCTCCAGGGTTATTACTGGGGCTCAGTGCCTGCACTATGAATCCACTGCTCCTGGAGGCTATTTTTCCCCCTTTTTGTTGCCCTTGTTGTTTTATCTTTGTTGTGGTTATTGTTGTTGTTGTTGATGCCATTGTTGTTGGATAGGGCAGAGAGAAATGGAGAGAGAAGAGGAAGACAGAGAGGGGGAGAGAAAGATAGACACCTGCAGACCTGCTACACCGTTCATGAAGTGACCACCCTGCAGGTGGGGAGCCGGGGGCTTGAACTGGGATCATTGTGTGGGTCCTTGCTCTTTGTGCCACGTGATCTTAACCTGCTGCGCTACCGCCTGACCCCCCTGGCCTTTTTTTTTTTTAAGGTCCCATCTTCCTTTCCAAGTCACACATATACCTATTATTACAACCAAATGTTCCTCCCTTTCCCCTCCTCTCTCTGGTTCCTGATGGGAGTTAGATTCAGAGCCTTTTGGTCTTCTTCCCCATATCATTCTTCCCCCACTAAGAGTATGAATCAAAATTATTTTTGCAGTGCATAAGAAAGGAATTCTGGCTTCTGTAACTGCTTCTCCATTTGTTAATCCCCCCCCCCCCCAGTGTTAGAGAGGAATTAGATGTTCCTGGGTTCCAGCCCTGAAGAAGGCTGATCAAGTGAACAATTTCCCCCCTTGAAAGTTGGAACCAGCAGAGGCCTCTTCCCACTCCAGGCTAACCTTCCTGGCAGGAGCACCTATGGTCCTGGAGGCCTTATCCTACCAGATGGCATATGGTGCTAGTAGCTGGGTGGCTCTATAGGAGGGGAGTCAGGCTCTACACCAGGTGACCCTCTTTCTGGTTTGTTCTGATCAGTCTTGGTTGACATGACCCTGGATCACTCCCAATAAGAATGAGCCAGAGGCTGGGAAGACTTTCATGCCTGAGACTTTGAGGTCCCAGGTACAATCCCCAGCACCACCAGAAACCAGAGCTGGGCAGTGCTCTGGTCTTTCTTTCTTGAACCTTTCTTATTAAAAATAATATAATAGGGAGTCGGGCGGTAGCACAGCGGGTTAAGCCCATGTGGCGCAAAACGCAAGGACCTGCGTAAGGATTCCGGTTCGAGCCCTCGGCTCCCCACCTGCAGAGGAATCACCTTCACATGTGGTGAAGCAGGACTGCAGGTGTCTATCTTTCTCTTCCCCTCTATCGTCCCCTCCTCTCTCCATTTCTCTCTGTCCTATCTAACAACGACTACAATAATAACTACAGCAATAAAAAACAAGGGCAACAAAAGGGAAAATAAACATATAAAAATTTAAATATAATATAATATAATATAATATAATATAATATAATATAATATAATATAATGAATGAGTCAGGTCTGATCTACACCCATTGTCTGGCCATAACTACTAACAGTGCCTCCCTTTTACTCTCAAGAGTGCTGCTTGTCTTTTAAAAAGAAAGGGGGGAGGGAGTCAAGTGGTAGCGCAGTGGGTTAAGTGCAGATGGCTCAAAATGCAAGGACCATCATAAGGATCCCGGTTCAAGCCCCCCCCCCTTGCAGGGGAGTCACTTCACAAGTGGTGAAACAGGTCTGCAGGTGTTTATCTTTCTCTCCTCCTCTCTGTCTTCCCCTCCTCTCTCCATTTCTCTCTGTCTTATCCAACAACAATGACATCAATAACAACAATAATAACTACAACAATAAAACAAGGGCAACAAAAGGAAAAAAATATTTTTAAAAAATTTTTTAAAAGGGAGGGGATGGAGCCCAGCTAGTGGCAACCTAATAGAAGTTAGAGCCCAAGTTACCATGTGAAAAAGACCCTGGTCCAAGCCCCAAGTCCCACCTATAGGAGGGGGAAGCTTTAAGAACAGTCTAACAGTGCTGCAAGTGTCTCTCCTGCCTTTCAGCCACCATTAGAAAAAAAAAAAAAAAGGCCACTGGGGACAGTGGAGTTGTCCTGCAGGTTCTGAACCCCAGTAGTAACCCTGGTGGTAAAAATAAATAAAATAAAATAAAAATCACTTTTAAAAGTATCCTACACCGGGTCCAGGTGGTGGTGCACCTGGTTGAGCCCGCAGTCCTCACCTGCAGGGGGAAAGCTTAGTAGGTGGTTAAGCTGGGCTGCAGGTGTCTCTCTCTCTCCCTCTCTACCGCACAATCCTCATGCAGAGACTCTTATGCCTGAGGCTCTAAAGTCCTAAATTCAACCCCACACCACCATAAGCCAGAGCTGTGCAGTTCTCTGGTTTAAAAAAAAACCAAAAACCAAGGAGGTGGGCGGTAGCACAGCAAGTTAAGCACACGTGGCACTAAGCGCAAGGACCGGTTTAGGGATCCTGGTTTGAGCCCCCGGCTCCCCACCTGTGGGGGAGTCCTCTCACAGGCAGTGAAGCAGGTCTGCAGGTGTCTGTCTTTCTCTCCCCCTCTCTGCCTTCCCCTCCTCTCTCCATTTCTCTCTGTCCTATCTAACAATGACGACATTAATAACAACAACAATAATAACTATAACAACAATAAAAAGCAAGGGCAACAAAAAGGAAAATAAATAATTAAAAAGAACAAGAACAAAAACAGAGGGAGCTCTAGCATCGTGGTGTCTTAAAGTGGCCTGGAGTGATGACGTTGTACATGTGTAAGAGTGTACACACACACACATACACACACACACACACACTTACTGGTTTGGATGATAGGTTAAACAATTCCTATTCTTCTCTCCACCTCCTCCCATCTACAGGCCTCCCTCACCCCCATGTTGGGCTGGATACACAGTATATCCATTCACCTTAACCCCATACATTCAGAAAATTTCAGCTGGGAGTTGAGCAGTAAGCACACAAGGACCAGCGAGAAGTCAAGCCCCCCCACCCCGCTCCCCACCTGTAGGGGAGTCACTTCACCGGTGGTGAAGCAGGTCCACAGGTGTCTTTCTCTCCCCGTCTTCCCATCCTCTCTTGATTTCTCTGTCCTATCCAGCAACAACATCAATAACAACAATAATAACTACAATAATAAAACAACAAGGGCAACAAAAGGGAAAATAAAATAAATATTTAAAAAAAAAGAAAATCAGGGAGTCAGGTGGTAGCACAGCGGATTAAGCGCAGGTGGAGCAAAGCACAAGGACCAGCGTAAGGATCCCAGTTCGAGCCCCCAGCTCCCCACCTTCAGGGAGGGTCATTTCACAGGCGGTGAAGCAGGTCTGCAGGTATCTAATTTCTCTCCCCTTTCTGTCTTTCCCTCCTCTCTCCATTTCTCTCTGTCCTATCCAACAACGGCAACAATAACAACAACAATAAAAACCGACAAGGGCAACAAAAGGGAATAATTTTTTAAAAAAAATATTTATTATTTATTCCCTTTTGTTGCCTGTGTTGTTTTATTGTTGTAGTTATGATTGATGTCGTTGTTGTTGGATAGGACAGAGAGAAATGGAGAGAGGAGGGGAAGACAGAGAGGGGGAGAGAAAGATAGACACCTGCAGACCTGCTTCACCGCTTGTGAAGTGACTCCCTGCAGGTGGGGAGCCGGGGGCTGGAACCGGGATCCTTAAGCCAGTCCTTGCGCTTTGCGCCACCTGCGCTTAACCCGCTACGCTACCACCCGACTCCCGGGAATAAATATTTTTTAAAAAAACATTAAAAAAAGAAAATCTCAGCTAACTCAACAACTAAATGTAAGCATTCAATTGGTCTTCCCTTTCATTCTTTATTATTTTTACTTTATTTACTGGAGAGAGACAGAAATCGAGAGGAAGGGGTGACAGAGAGGGAGAGAGACAGAAACACTCCTGCAGCCCTGCTTCACCGCCCGCAGGTGGGGGCTGGGGGCTCGAACCAGGTCCGTGTGCATTGTAATCGGGTGTGCCACCACCTGGCCTCTCCTTTCATTCTTCTTTTTTTATATTTATTTATTATTTTTCCCTTTTGCTGCCCTTGTTGTAGTTATTATTGTTGTTATTGATGTCGTCGTTAGACAGGACAGAGAGAAATAGAGAGAGGAGGGGAAGACAGAGAGGGGGAGAGAAAGACACAGGCAGACCTGCTTCACCGCCTGTGAAGCGACTCCCCTATAGGTGGGGAGCCGGGGGCTCGAACCCAGATTCTTACGCTGGTCCTTACGCTTTGCGCAACCTACACTTAACCTCCTTTGATTCTTCTAAGAACTACAGTTGACTCAGAAATAAGAGGCTGATAATAAGCAAATACACTGACTGGAAAAATGGAGTGAGAGAATCCCCAGGGAATATTAGGAGACACCCCGACCTATCTACGTATTTCCATGCCATAACCAGATTGCCAGACTTCTGCTACTCCACTAAGCACAGCAGGGAAAGAACCAATACAAGGCCGGGAGAATTTCCACGGTGCCGGTGAAAGCAAGTTTAACCTTCAGCTGTCCAGAAAAAAATTAAATTGACTTGAACTCTAGGGAGTTTCTGTTGAATTTGTTGAAGTTACAGGGTAGTCCATGTGGAAACTGTATAAGCTAAGACAGACAGTAAAAAATGCTTTCAGAGTTAGGGAGAAACATAATAGTTATGCAAAAGACTGCCATACCTAAGGCTCTGAGGTCCCAGGTTCAATCCCCAGCACCACCATAAACCAGAGCTGTGCAGTGCTGTGGGATGGGGGTGAGGGGGTGGAGTGAGAGGAAAGGAGGAAGAGAAAACACTTTCAGTGGGGTGAGACTAGTTCTGAAATCAACAAACTGCCCAGGGGGTCCCTCAGGCTTTGAATAACCTCGTTAATATCCCAGGCTTGGGGAACATCCTAGATCAGCTCCCTCTCTCTGCTTTGCTCTCCAGAAGGCTCAGCCAGTCACCTATCAGTGCAGACTCCTTTAAGGCCAGTTCAAACCCATCCGTTCTAGACTTCTCTGGGCTGCCATCCTAGCTCTTCCTGTAGAGGCTACTAGCCCTCTTTAAGCATGTTTCAAAAGTGAAGGAAATTAGTTAACTGCTTTAATTATACCTCAACAGTTTGGGCTAGTTCCTGGTACATAGTAGGTGCTTAAATATATGCAGTGAGCAAATACTTTCCACCTTAGTGTTCCTGCTTTATTAATCAGCTTTCTCTGCTGTGTTCCTGATTCGACACCCGCCCCCCCCCCCCCCCATGAAGTTTGCTGGGGTTAGGTCTATGGTCTTATTCATCTTTTTTTTTTTTTTTTTTTAAATCCCTGTCACTCACCCTTTTGCTTAATACTCACTGAAAGAGAAAGGAAAAGGAAATGAATACTGTGCGTTTGCAATCCAGAAAGCATGGAGGTGGAGGTCAGTTGGTAGTTATTTGGATTTCAAGGTTGTGGGTAATCATGTAGAGGAACAAGCTACTATATTTGCCTACAAATTTATTTATACCCGCCTCCTTCCAGAATTTGAGGTGGCTTACACATGATACAAGTTCAAAGAAAAGAAAAAAGTCGGTGAGGAAATCAGGACGAGAGTAAAATAAGAGAGAAAAAAAATCAAGTCGAATTGTTAGAAGTGGGCCAAAAAAGTTGGCCAGCTTTTCTGCCTCCGAGTGGGTGGTAGGAGTCTCTGCCCTTCTCCTAGGAGCACCGAAGTGAGCGGCGTCCCCCCGGGGCCGGGCAGGACCCTCGCTCGGTCTCCAGCCCCCACAGGCGTCCGGGCCTAGAAGCCTCGGCGGCCCTGGGGAGACTGGGTGCAGGGGCGCGGACCCCGGGAGGGCTCGGCCGGGCCCAGACGGGGGGGACCGCGGCGCGGGCTTGCTGGGACCCGCGCGGAGAAGGGTGAGCGCTCACGCACCGCTCCGACGCCGCACGGGCTCGGCAGCTGGCGGCCGAGTGCCTCCCAGTCAACAGTACTCGCGGCCTACTGGGGTCGCGCTCGGCTCGCCGGGCTCAAAGATGGAGGGAGCCGCGCGCCAACCACCCGCCCCACCCCCACCCCGGGCTCCAGACAAAGGGGCAGGCCGCCCCTCCCCCGCCCCGCTCCCGCGCCCCTCCAGTCGCCCTCCCGGGGCTTCCTCTCCCCTCCAGGGGCGGCCTGCGGACTTGTCGGCCCTGGGCTTCCACCTGCGCGCCAAGGGGCCCTCCCAGCCCCGCGCAGCGGCCCAGGACCCCTCTCGGAGCCCGCCGCACCGGCCCCCCGCGCTTTCCCGCGCGCGCCCCCGCCCCCGGCCGGCCGAGCACGTGCTGCTGGGCCCCGAGCGCCAGCCCGCCGCCCCGGGTGGGGGCAGGGCCCACTCCCGCCTCGCTCCCCACCCCCACCGGAAACATTCCTGAAACATTCCTGAAAGTCGGAGGCCCGGCCCCTCTGGTTCCCCACGCTGCCCGCCTCCGTGCCGGGCTCAGCTGAGGCTTAGCCGGGCGTCCCCCCTCCGCCACCGCAGGGCTCGACCACCGGGGCCGGGGAGGGGGCTGGGCCCGGGCCTCGGAGGAGCCGGGAGGAGGAAGGGGAGCAAAGAAAACATGAGTCACGGCCGTGTGTCACCGAGCCGCATTGCAATTCCCTGCATCACGGGAGGTGTGGAAGGCCTCGGGGACCAGAGGCAGGAGGTGCGCCCGGGAAGGCCCGGCCCGGCCCGGCCTGCAGGGCGCGCCCTTCCGACGGCGCCCTTTCTTCTCGCGGCGCCCTTCCCGCCATCTTCCCACTTTGGCGTCCATGCAACAAGTCTTTTGTGAGGCTGGTGTGCGTGCGCTCAACCCCCATCCTCAAAGTGCTGCCCGGCCACCGTGAGCCCACAGTGCCTTTATTTTTTCAACTTTTAAGTCACGGTGGAGGATAGCAGGGTCCAGACTGGTCGCGCAAATCTCTTTAAACCCCCTCACGTCACCTGAAGGCAACCACGTCCCTCAGGTTTACCTGCAAACGAGCCAATCGTGTGTTTGGTTTCGCTTGAAGGCTGCACCTTGAGGAGGACTCGCCCGTGGGCACTGATAAGACTTAAACTCTGGGTCTCACAAGCTGCACGTTAAAATCTCACAAAGCCAGGGCTTTCACATCGGCCACACTCGGCCTGGCACCGAAATGCACAAACTGACACCTGTCCGCCGGGGGAGGGCGGGGGGGGCTACCAGCCGCGCATGTGGGCCACGGAGGCGGCGGGCAGGCCGCTGGGTCGTCCCCGCTGTTGCTGAAACCCCGCAGACTGTGACACCCGCACACGGCTGTACGGGCCGGGGGCGTCAGACCCACGCACCCCGAAGGCCGGCCCTGCAGGGGTTCTCAGTTATAGGCGGCCGGGGGGGGGGCCCTCCCCAGAAGAAGGTGCTTTGGGAATCCCCCGGCGCAGCTCCCCACACGTCGACCAGGAGGGGGCTGTGGCGTCGGGCTGCCGCCTCAAGCCTCCAGCACGCCCCTCACAGGAGTCAGTACCCACCCGTGCGGCGGCGGCTGGCGGGCTGCCGCCCTTTTAAATCCCCGGGCTCATTTGCATGGCCCCACCCCCTCGGTGACACGGCTGGCGCGGGCGGGCCCGTCCCCCGTGCCCCTGGGTCGCTCTTTTTAAGCTCCCCTGAGCCGGGGCTGCGCTCCTCTAATTGGGACTCCGAGCCCGGGCTATTTCTGGCGCTGGCGCGGCTCCAAGAAGGCGTGAGTTTGTGGCCCCTCCGGTGGCTTTTTTTTTTTTTAAATAACCTCTCCCATTTAATTAAATTATTTATTGAGGCCGCGCACGGGCCGCGCTCAGCTTCCTGCCCCTCGCCATCCTCCGGGGAGGGGGCTCTCTGCGTGCCCCCGCCTGGAGGTGACATATAAATACCCCGCGGGGGCCTGGGCGGCGAGCACGCGGCGGCGGTCTCTCAGCGCCTCTCTCTCCCCCCACCCCCGGTTTCAGATCCGCATTTGCTACCAGCGGCGGCGGCGGCAGCGGAGCCAGGCCGGTCCTCAGCGCCCAGCACCGTCGCTCCCGGCAGCTCAGAGCGCGCACCGCAGGCCGGCGGCCGAGCTCGCGGTGAGTCGTCCTCGGAGCCCGCGGCGGCGTTGGGGGCGCTCGCACGCCCGCCGCCCCTCGAGCCGGCCCCCGGGGGTTGCAGCGCGCGCCTCCGGCTTTATTCCCAGGCCGGGACTGCGAGAGCCGCGGGCAGGGAGGGCCGCGCGGCGCGGGGGCGGGCGCGGGGCGGGCGACGCGGGGAGGGCTACGCACTCCTGCCCCCGCCGCGGGCGCCCTGCGGGGGGCGGGGACCCGGGGGGGGGCGCGCGGTGGGGGAGGGGGCTGCGGCGAGCGCCGCTTGTGCGGCCCGGGAGCCCGGTGCACCTCGCGCCGCCGCTCCCGCCCGAGTCCGCCGCGCTCGGCCCGCGGGGGGGGGCAGGGGAGCAGGGGCTTCGGCGGGAGCATAGGGGGCTGAGCACCCCCTGTCGCCAGAGAAGTTCTAGAAGTCAGGGGGATGGGCAGGGGCCCTGCGGTCCCACCCTGCCCCCCACTCTTGGTCTTTCTTCTGCAGCCCGCAGCGCAGAGGAGGCCGAGTCGCGCGGCCTGGGGTTGGGGCTTCACCCCGACCCTAGAGCTGGCCTGGCCTGCGCCTCTTCAGCCCCCAGGGCCGGGCCTGGCCTCCGCCCCCACAAACTGGTTTCTCTGCTTTGCTGGGCTCTGTTGAAACTAGTCTTTTGACTACCCGTTTCAGCTTTTTTTTTTTTTTTCCCTTGGGTTTTATTTTGCCGGGAGGGCGCGAAGGGAGGTAGCTTTCTTCCTCTCCCTAGTGCCCGCGCGCGCCAGGTTTCCTGTCCCAAGGCGGGCTGGGGTGCCCCCTCTGGCAGGAAGTGGGGCCCGGTGCACCCGCGTGGTGGTGCATGCGGTCGGGGTGCACCGGTTTCCCGCGCCTGCAAGAACGGCTGCGCCCCTCCCCCCGCACGCTCGGGCCTGGGTCCCGCCAGGAGCAGCCACTTGCAGCCTCCCTGGGACCTGCAGCGGGAGCAAAGGGCCACAGAGACGTGACATCACAAAACTTGAGGTTGGCGAGCAAAGTGGGAGGGCTGGAAGGGTCTCCAGGCACCTATCCCACCATCCTCTGCAACTTGCTGTGTGACCTTGGGGAAGTAACTCATCGGATCTCTGAGCTACTTTAGAGTGCTCCACCATGATTTCTTCGGGCCTCTGTTCTAGATCCGTGAGCCTCTGGAGCACAAGTTGCTTGCTTAGTCTGTAAAGAAGGCACGAGCTTGTGGCCAGAAGGGTCTTGATTACAAACCGAAGAAGAACTGAGACTGGGCCCGAAATGTGACTGCACCCAGCCAGGCCTCTGATGTTTAGAAACAGGTGGAAGAGACAAACATGTGTTGGTCTGTTGAGGGCCTCAGGCCTAAATTCCGACCTTGGAGCCCTGGAATTGGGGGGGGGAGGGAGAGTGGATTACAGGGTCCCAAGCAGCAGGGAAGTTGGGGGGGGGGAGCGTGTCTGTTTTTGAGATTCATACCTAGGCTTTCTATGAGGTTAGGAACTGTAGAACCCCCTCTGTGAAGGGGGCCCTGGGCAGACCTCATGTGAGGTCAACACTCATTTAGCTGATTAATTTTGATGTTTAGTTTGAAGGGGAACCAGTGGTGTAATATAAGATTCTAATCACTGCCTGTAATTACAGAGCAGTCCAAGCCACTAATGACGGAGCAGGGTAAATCACCAACCACCTTGTTTAAAAGGGCCTTCAAGTCTGAAATATTATAAAATAGAGTAATTGCCAGACAAAGTCCCGCCGTCTGGAACATCTTGAATCTTGAGGATGGAGGCCTTGGGTCCTCACAACACAAGTTTGGGGGGGAAACAACGTTTTTCTTGTTTTAAAATAAGAAATTGTCTAAAATGAGGTGGAAGAAGTCATCTTCAAATGTTTGGGTTCTTGCTTTGGCAGGTTATGGGACTGGTGTGAGCATGCCGTCTGGTGAGGTAGTTAAGGCAGGTTCCTTACCTTTGCTCCTTTAGTCCCAGTTTACATATTAAGGGACTTTCAGAAGGGTAGCCACCTGGGCCCCTTCTTTGCTAAGGACCTTCTAAATCCTTATTTTATTTGTAATGTGAAGATAGTAATTATCCTGTCTGGGAGGATGTTTGGAATACTCTTTATTGAGCTTTTAGAAGATCCCAAATCTAGAGTGCTGAGAGTTTTTTTCAGCAGGAAGTGATAGGTAAAATCACAGTGGGCTTAAAGTAAACCCAAACCAGTCTAACAAAGGGCAAAGAAGCCTTAAGGGTCACCCTTGCCAGGAGTCCTAGTCTGTCAAAAAGGTTCATCTCAGGTAGAGGAGTACCTACTCCTGTGAGCAGGCATCTAAAAGAGAAATTGGGGATGGGTAGCCCGGCACAATGGTTATGCAAAAAGATTTTTCAGGCCAAAGATCCCAAGTTCAGTTCCTTGCACCACCATAAGCCAGAGCTGAGTAGTTCTCTAGTTAAAAATAAATATCTCCTTTAACACCATATGGGGGGGGAGGAAGAGAAACCCCACCTTTTAGCTTTGGAATCCTATTTCTCTCCCCCTCACTGCAGTTTCATATATCTGCCTCTTCCCAAAAGTGTTGCCATTTTTGAGTTCCCAAGGCATTTGCTCAGGGAAAGAGAAGGTGAGCACTGACCTGGGCCTGCAGGTGTCCTATGAGGCTGTCTAGGCAGCCCCTCCCACAAAGCCAGGTCTGGGTGTGTGGGGGGGAGATGGCAGAACAACAAAGCACTCTTGAATGAGATAAGGAGCTGATTAGGCCCAACTGCCACCCTGCCCTGTTGCAGCATGCAGAGGCTGGGCAGACCTGGGTCTTGGGCACTCGGGAGTCTGGGTACTCACAGGAGGTGCCAACGGGTTAGAAAGCAGCTGAGATAAGGCTTTTTGTTTAAAACATTTTCTGCATTGCAGCATCCCGGTTACTGCTCCTCTACCTGCTCCTGAGAAAGAGAAAGATGAGTGAGTCCAGCTCAAAGTCCAGCCAGCCCTTGGCCTCCAAGCAGGAAAAGGACGGCACAGAGAAGCGAGGGCGAGGCCGGCCGCGCAAGCAGCCTCCGGTGAGTCCCGGGACAGCGCTGGTAGGGAGTCAGGTGGGTGTTCAAATCTCTTTGCCTTGGTTTACCCTTTGGGCTAGGGAGGTGCTGAGAAAAGGAGTGGAGGGGTGCAAAACCATTCTTGATTTGTGGGTCCCCCCTTAACATACAAGCTGCCATCCTAAGACCACCTAGGAGAAATGTAACCTGCAAGCCAGAAGTGGCCTTGTAGTCACACTGGTAAGACACCCTTCCTTGCTCATGGTCCAGTGCATTCATAAAATTATGCAAATGAATTATAAAGACTTGTAGGTATATGACCTGGGAGGTGGCACAGTGTTAGACTCTGTCATGAGGTGTTGATCCTGTTTACTATTATGATTATAATTATTATTATTTAAACACCTCCAGACCTGCTTTATCATTTGTGAAGCAACCCCCCTGCTGGTGGGGAGCTGGGAACTCAAACTGGGATTCTTACTCGGGTCCTTGCGCTTCGTGCCATGTGCACTTAACCCGCTGCGCTACCGCCCGACTCCCGGTTTGTTTTTTTAAAGAAACATGAAAGTGCATGTACACCGGGCTTTCATTAGGATCATGAACATAAGTGATGCTCTGATTTTATCATGGAAATGTCTGAATACTTGTCAGATCCTGCACTGTGCCTCCTCTCAGGACAGTATGAGGTTTTTGGGGGCAGCACTTGTTCTTAGGCCTCAGTTGAGTTGCCCCAGAGCAGGTGTTGCCCCTCTAAAAGGAAATTGGATAAAAAAATGATAGAATGATAGAATGGTGATAGAGTGAGGGTGGAGAGTGAGAAGGGTTATTGGGTTACTGGCCACAGGCAGCTCATGAGCATCCACCCCTGCGACAGTAGCTGACGTGCCTTTACTGCTCAGTTTCTATGCAGTACACAGGAGCTTTTTATTTATTTATTTTTTGGGGCTTATTTAAATTTTAGTGGCAACAAAAAGAATCTACTTCCAAGATCCCAGGCATAATTCCTGCTCCTTAGTAGGTGCCCTGGAGGGAGCCCACAGTTTGCCTGGAAGGGTTGTGGCTCCCTCTAGGGGTCTGTCCTTTTCTAGATCCCACAGTGGGCATGACTGGTGTTAGACACTTAGCAATGACATATATTCTTCATTTTTTCATGGCACCTGCAAAGTCTGTCACTACTGATAGATGAGAAACAGGCTCAAGCCTCAGTTGCTTTGCATAGGAACTAGTTATTGGTAGGTTTGAAGTGTGGATTGAGTTCCCTGACAGTGACTTTCTGCCATTGTGACATTACCAGAGAACTTACCTGTCATTTTGCTATCTGCAAAAGAAGCTGAGTTGGTAAAAGTTGGTCAGATTGAGAACTTTCCCCTGTGAGCACCTGGGGTAATGGATGGCTTGCTAACACCTTGCTGGGGTGGGCAGAGGGGCTGTCTTCTGAAAGGGTGAGGCAGGTGACATTTGTGTCTCTCACTGTGTCCTCCATCTGTTTTTGTAGAAGGAGCCCAGCGAAGTGCCAACACCTAAGAGACCTCGGGGCCGACCAAAGGGAAGCAAAAACAAGGGTGCTGCCAAGACCCGGGTGAGGTTTGAAGAGAGGCTGTTGCTGGTGGGCACAATATAGGGCTCTCTCCCTGTAGCCAGCTGGTCCTAACTCTACCTCCTTGTCTGGCATTGGTGGCTAATTGAGGAAAGCCAGGTGATGACTGAGGTCTCCTGGGGGCTTAACCCTCAGGTAATGGGGGATTCAGTCAGAAGTCCTGCAGCTTTCCTGGTGAGCTGGAGAAATGAGGGAGTAGCTCCATCAGTCCCTAGGCTTAGAATGGTACCCTTGAGCCTAAGAGGTAAACAGAGGAAGAAGGCCAGATTTGCAATAACATCAGTCTTTGAGATAAGAAATTATTTTCTATTTTGTTTTCTCTTAAGACACGACTCATATCCTCTGAGTCATGGGTGGAGGAGGAGTGGGGGTGTGTATGGGTGGGGGGCGGTGTGGCTGGCTAGGACAGTCATCAGCTGGGGTGAGTCCTGGCCCACCTTGATCAGAGGTGAGCATGGTCAACTTAGTTGATCTTTTTTTCTGATCTTTTAGAAAGCCACCACAGCTCCAGGGAGGAAGCCAAGGGGCAGACCCAAAAAACTGGTAGGTAAAGGAGCCACTTGGCTCTCCGGGAAGGGAGTTGGTAGGTGAAGCAGATCTACAGGCAAAACTGACTCCCTGCAGCCCCAAGAGATGTGGGGAGCATCATCCAGACACAGAGAGCGGGGGTTTCATCAAGCACCAACTGCTGGCATCCAGCCTAGGATATCATTTACAAGGTTTATTTATGTATTAAGGCTGATGGAAAGAAAACTAGAACACTGCTCAGCTTTGGCACTAGGTGGTGCCAGGGATTGAACCTGTTAAGATTTATTAATGCAAGAGAAAGCCAGAGCTTCATTCACTCTGGCACATGCAATGCCAGGCATCAAACTTAGGACTTAATGCTTGAGAATCCAACATTTTATTCACTACACCACCACCAGGGCTGCAGCCCAGGATTCGTAAAGGGCTGAAAAGTGAAGGGTTTGAGGTCGAAGCCAGATAAGATTATCTGCTTCTGCCCTAAGCAGACTCAGACTTCAGGGGAATCTTAAAATCTGGTCTGTGACTCATAGAAGTGAGCAGAGGACCCTTAATATGGTCCATGGGAACGAAATGAAGTAGCAAAGGAGCTCAACCTTGGGGAAGACCAGTGCTGGGTGGGAGTCACATAATCCACACAGAGGCACCATCCATTTTGGGACCCCATCAGCTAGTGGTGGAAGGTGGGTTGAGTGAGGGTAAGAGACCATTTCTAGGAGCACACTGCAAATATGACCACCCAGCCCCTTTT